>NC_142046.1:56703713-57903713 GCF_982192425.1 Myodes glareolus | reverse complement strand
ATGCAGGATGTCCTCCAGGAAGATTGTTTCGATTCCCCTGCTTCTGCATATTGAAGTGCGTGTCTGACTCCACTGCCGTCATCTGTGGATGCTGGTTTCTTCTTTACACCAATAACATACAACATTGTCCATGTGCATCCTTTACCCTGTCCACTATAACTGTCGTGACAATCTGTTTCTCGTGGCTTCTGACCCTTCCACTTCTACACCAGTAGCTATTTTTGTACCCCAGAAGAAGCTGAAGATGTGGAGTTCAGGGTAATGTAGTCTTGAGGATTAAGCCTGACCCCTAAAAGGAAAATTCCCAAGTGATTTAGATGTCACCTACAGCCTAGGTGTGAACGCTTGTGTGTCTAGTTCCAATGTGTGAATAAAACTTAACAGTTTTAAAGAGTAAATGAAAGTTCCCTTGCCCAAATCAGGCATGGTGGCGTGTGCTTTCAATCCCAGCACTCGAGAAGCAGAGGCAGGCGGATCTCTGAGTTCGAGGCCAGGTCTGTATAGAGAGCCCCAGGACAGTTAGTGCTGCATAGAGAGACCTTGTCTGAACAGAACAAGAGGTTCCCTTACCCTTTCTCTTAAAATCTTACCTCTTGACCAATACAGAAAAATGTTTTCAAACCAACACAGTTACCCAAGGGCCACTATCATTGGAAGTCGCTCGTGTAATCCATTAAAAGGAAATAAAGGCTATATTCTAATCAACAAAAATGCTATTGAGTCACTGCGTATTAGGTCGAACCCTCCAAAATTGCGGTTTATTGATGTTAGACAAAGTGGTTCAATACCAACAGTTGCATAGAAAATAGCCCCTTATTGCTGTCATGCCGTGAATCGCATTTCTGTCACTAATGGAAGTCTTTTCACCTCAGGCTTTTCAGTTTTTAGTGATGAATTGCTAGAGATTATACAGAATTGTTTGCTTCAGGATTTGCTGGTGTTTAGGCTTCTAAAACTATGTAAATGTCGGTTGGTTCTGACAGGAGGCTTCAGCGTGAATCTAGCAGAATTTTGAAAGATGGTCGGTATGAATAAAAGCTCGAAGTCGGCTTGTGTCCTTTGCAGTGCTGGGAATTGAACTTGTCACCGTGTCCACAGTCCTTGGCTGTGTGATGGTCTCCCTTTGTAGTTCAGACTGGTGCTGAACTTGCTGCCTGTCTTCCGGCCTTTGCCTCGTGGGTGATTAGGTTGCAGGTGCTCGTTATCAGGCTGGGTTCAAAAGTTACATTTTATGCTGAGGGCAAACAGGACAAGGACTTGAGATTTTGGCCTGCTCCACTTCCTGGCTTCCGCCACGTCCCCTGCTGTGTCTTTACTGTTACCTGAACGGTCACAGCCAGCTGTCCTGCCTCACACGGCTGTGACTGTGTGTGTTATTTTGCTCTGAATCAAATAATCAAATAAGCATGTTATTTGCTGCTAATCAGTCTACCACGGAGATGAGTCTTCCAGTGCTTTCCATCTTCCACGCAGATCCACGGCTCTTCTCTGAGTGAGCGCAGGCCACCTGTCCTCATGGCGTGTTCTTTCAGCCTGGTTTTCACACTTCTGCAAGTTCTCCCTCAAGCTTCTCCTTTTCTGATACTTAGCACAGCTTTTTAAAAAGAGATCATTTTCTCGATTCCTTTTTATAGCATTTTAATGGATTTTATATGAAGACACAGCGTCAGAAATTACTGGCCGTAATTCATACTGTTGTTATGACTTCGAGCTTTCCTTTCCAGATGCAAGTTTATTTTCCTGGCGAGCACTGATTGTCCTAGGCACCCAGGAAGTGTTTGATGAGCTGATTCAATTAGGCAGCAGCCTAAGTGGAAGAAAATTAAAATGATTTTGATTTTGATGAAGATTTCGTGGATGCATTTTCTTCTGAATTTTTATGGTTTTTTTTTTGCCTTTACTATTATAAGCATTTATAAACTACAGGTAGCCATTAGATATTTTCAAACTGTGTCCCAAACTTGTAATTGTTTTAGTATCATTGGATTAAAATGTTATTCATGTGCCTTCTTACTACCTGGTAAACTTAAATGTCTCTTCTGTAGGAGGAAAGGACAGGCGCAGCGGACTCATCCTGACGATCCCCCTGTGCCTTGAGCAGACCAGCATGGAAGAACTGAGCGTCACTTTGGACTACCTACTCAGCATTCCAAGGTGACTCTACAGGTGTCTTTTTTCTTCCAGTTCGGTATTGTTTCCTATTGGTTCTCGCTGTTGAAATATCACATACTTTTTTAGTAGTGAAATTGCAGTTAAAGACGAGAATCAGGACCTGATGGCAGCAGACATAAAATATGTGACTGTTGGGTGCACCTCCCAGCACACAGGTTTCTAAATTCATACTTTGAATCTTTCAAGAACAGCTAGGGTAAGCATCTGTTTACCGTGAGCCTCAGTAAGAGAAATGGGGGCTGGGGAGAGGGCTCAGTGGCTAAGAATGCTGCAAAATCTGAGTTCCAGTGCTCAGCACACTCCGAAGAAGGTGGGTATAGCCGCTTGGGAGTCCACCCCATTAGTGTGCATGGCAGAGACAGGAAGATCACTAGGGCTTGGTAGCTGCCAACCAAGATCCAGGCTCAATTAGTCAGTAATAGCCGGACACCTGATGTCCCCCTCAGGCTTCTGTGTGTACACAGTGTACACGACTGCGTAAACGGTTAACACCCCCCACTATCGGGAGCCTCGAGTATCAGCCTTAGTACCCTCTCAGGGTTCAGAATTGGATGTCTGTGGCAGACGAGGATCTGAGGGTAAAAATTAACTCACGTCCATTACCTCTGCATGCTCTTTATTTTTTATGCAAGGGGAAAAAGCGAAATAAGGGGGGCATGGAGGAGAGGAAGAAGAGTAAGGGGAAAAACAAGGGAAAGAAAGGAGGAGGTGAGTGAGGGGAGGAAGTAGAAGTAGCGAGGAGAAGAAGAGGAGTAAGGGCTCATCTCCACGAGGTTTCTAGTTTTTACAGACACAGTTGGAAAATTCTATAGGGCAAGGGCAATGATAGTATGCATATCAAAAATCACAAAGAGGGCAGGTAGAACCTGACAAAGCAGCACTCAGGAGCAGGTGACCTGAGCCAGGAAAGAGCCAGCATTCCAGACCATTAGATAAAGTTACTAAATATCCCTGAGTCCTGGATTCCCCCATTCTCCTCATCTAACCTCTTCTGTGATAACCAGCTTTGGGGACGCCCGGATTTGTTTGTCAGCGAAGGTGGGGCACACTGTCTTCCTGCTTAGCGCCTGTCTTCTATAGACATTTCTACGTGGTCTGTTAGCAGTATTTTGTGGGCCTGACTCTATGTAAATTTGACTGTTCGAACAAAGAGTGAAAGGCCTCTTGGTGTGGGGGAATAGAGCAAGGTTACTCCATCACCCATGCAGCAGTCACACTGCTGAGGTGTTTTGGGGATGCATCCCATTTCGAAGGGAAGAATCCTTGCTTCACAAAGTTTCCACAGATACCACGGCAGCTGTTCCTGCAGCTCTGCAGAACAGGTTGTTCCGTGTGGACGTGGGCGTACGCACTTCCCGTGGATGTGTCTATTGGTCTGTCAGCTGTGCATTCACTGTAGAGTCTTGTGGGCTCCAACACCCCACACATGTAGAGAGGCAGACAGACAGACGAGAACTTAATTGACATGAACTCTTCTTCGTTTCATTCACTGTCTCACAAGTTTGCGTATAGTCCCTAAACTGAGTGAAGGCTATTAGGCTTCAGAGATTTTTATTTTAAAAATATAAAGCATATACAACTGAAGTTATAGGTCCTTGAGTTTTTAAATTTCATAGTTATTGGATAAAGAAAAATCTCAAACATTCCCGTTTGCTTAAGTCTACTCTTCACCTCAGAATCCGACGCAGGGGCTGGAGAGATGGAGGTGCCTGCTACACTTCACTGATTTCAGCTCCCAGCACCCATTAGGTGTCTCATACGCACCTGTAACTCTCCAGGATCTGACATCCTCCTCAGGCCTTTGAAGACAGGCGCCCCACCTCTCCTGCTCTGCCTTCCATAGCAAGAGCACAGTTTGTCTGGTAGGCCAGCTCCACACCAAACCTGCCACGCCCTCTGGTGGTTATCCCGTGGTTCTGGGGTTGCCACCTCTGTCCAGGCTGCACCTTCACCAGCGGTCTCTCTCGGCCTCTCACAGTGCTAAGCCTTGGCTTCTCTCCGGGCCCCCTTGAGTCCTGCAGCTTTCACCCCATGCTAGGCAGTCACAGAGCAGGGCTGGAATCTGCTGGGTTTGTCAGGACCAGCTTTTCTGTGTCATGGTTGGGGAGATTGAAGCTAAGAGACTTGGGCTTTGCACAGATCCAAAAGGGGGTTTTCTTTTTAATTGTTGGGAGTTTTGTTTGTTTGTTTGTTCAAATTAGTAAAAATCCCATAGCTGCAATTTCTGTGAAGTCTGGTTTGGAGGTATTCATAAGTAAAAGAGTTGGTACAATGGCCCCATGCATAAAGGTGCAAGCCTCACTTCCTGAGTTTGACACTGAGGACCCACGTGGTGGAGGGAGAAGCCACATCCTGTGGGTGTCCTCTGACTTTCACATATGCTCACCCCCACACAATAAATAAATAAACAAGTTAATAAAATTAACAGCAATGGGCAAGGCAGGATTAGAGGCCTGCGTACTACTCTTTCATGAATCTGCCTCCTGGCACCTGTCATTGAGACAGAGCTCATCCATAATGAGGCTGCTGTGACAACCACAGACCTGTGCAGCCACACTCAGCACCCTGGGAGACTGCCCTGCAGGAGGCTCTGGAGCTAGGGCTGAGTGCAGGCACAGCAGAGCAACTCAGTCTCCTGGCTTGTGTGCACTTAGGAAGTCGGGTGGTGCAAGGCGAAAGAGTCAAAGCGCCAACCTGCTTAGTCTCTCTCTTGTCCCTCTGGTGATGTGCCTGAAACTAGTTCTTCAGTTTTTACAAGGGTGGTTTAGTTCTTTAAGTTTTCCAGGGTTTCTGCTGCCTCACTAATAAGGAATAGATTCGTGTCTGTGCATATGAAGTGGACTCTGAAGAACTTTGCTTCCATCCTCCCACATTCTAAGATGCTGGAAGCTCTGGACGGGAACTGTTTAATTTGCATTTCCCCAGGTCTTTGCTCTGTAATATTAGTCCTTCGTCAGCCGTCAGCACCCGTTTCTGCCTTTGTCTTCCTGATGACTTTTTTCTCTTGAGAGCTCTGCATTTGCCTATGTGGGCTTGTAGGACCTGCTAACTGACTAGTCTCAACAACTCATATTTGTTGAAAAACTAAATAAATGTCCAAGTGGTGAGCACAGTAGTTGTTTGGAGCCAGCCTGTGGCTGCTTTGAACTCTGTTTTAAAACTTGACCCCAGATTTGACCTGATGTGGAAGGAACACCCCCGTCTAAGGAAGCAGTAGGTGGTGTTCAGGCATTTAATTCTCCTGCTCCTCTGAGAGGAATTCTGCTCCCTCTCCCCCATCTTAGGAGGGAACTAAAGCATAGAAAGGGTTAGCATGGGCAGCGTGGCCAGGACCCTGTGGCAAACTAGAGCTGGAGTCAGAGTCGGAGCCCAGCTGGTGGGCCCCAGCCTGCCTGTGACCACTGTGCCCACGGCTGTGTCTCTTCTCATATGTTGGTGGGTATGCCAGCCAGGTAAGTGTGGCTGGTACGCTTTGGAAGAGAAACACAGTACTCAGACGCTGATTAGAGAAGAGGCTGGGATCCATGGAGACACGAGGTCTGGGCTCGTGTCAGCGTAGGAATACACAACCACTGTATTCTGACTCAAACATTATCAGACATGTCATCATACATTTTCAAAGGCCTTCTAATCTCAAAGCATTGGGCTAGGAGTTAGCAGTCTTACAAGACGAACATTCTGATATTCTGCAAGCATGTTCTCTGATGAAGATGAATGCCACACACGGCATTATAATAAAAGCACAGTCGACCCAGTGCTGATGTGAATCAGCAGAACTTTGAGCAGAAGAGCCCTTAGATAAAATCAAGAAATAGTTATGAGTGTCGGGGCTCGAACCCTCGAAATCCCTTCAGAGGTCTTCATGAGTCAGAAGTGAGGGTGTTTTGTATCTGCATTTCTTTTACAGAGCTGTTTGAACCCAGCCTTGTTACCCCAGAAAGGCTGTGAGGAGCTGGGGAGCTCACATTTTTTTTTTTTTTGGTATGGTGTAGGAATCTTATTTATAGTACTCTAGACCATGGACTTGCCCTTTGAAATGCATCTGAAATACCACTTGGTTGGCAGTTTTGAAATAGTATCTCTGGGTTGTGGGTTGTGTATATTTTCATTTTCTATCTTAGTGAAAAATGTAAGAAAATTAAAATTAAGGGTTCTTTTCAGTACACTGGAAGATTTAGTGTTTTATCCTTTAAGATTGTTACAGGTGGCATTTGCAAGCTTCATTACTTTCACAGTATTAATTGGCAGATTAATTTATAATATGCATTGAAACATAAGTGTTATTTTTTAAAAACGTATTTAACAAGTGATTGTGTGACCTATATCTCAGGGTTACAGACGCTAACAAGAAAACACCGGGTGTTGGGAATGGCGTGTGTCTCTGGGTGGCAGGCCCACACTGGAACGCTTTGTCTTGGCTCCATTTCTTACAAAGTTCTAAGAACTAGAAGACCCTGAGTTCTTGCCTATCTCCAGAGGCAACTTAGCATCTGACTGCCCTGACTCTGCTGGCTTTCCTGGGCTTGCAGACGCACTAAGGCATAGTGGTCTTCAAATCTGTCTTGGTGGAACCTCTAGGAATTTCTTCTTCACTTGCGTCTACAAATGCCGACTGGGTGTCTGGTTTCTCCCATACCCCTGCAAGCATTAAGTGCTGTGTGGACCTAGGCACAGACACGCATCATCACACTCTTCCCCTCCACAGAGGATCTTTTTTTGCCCCCAGCATAGATCCCCAACATTGAATACTTAAAGTTTTAAAACAAATCTCACTAACTTGTCATAAAATATGATTTAATAACATGCAGTTGAGTGGTTTGTACTGTAGTCTCGGTGTCCTGTGATCACACAGACTGCAGACAGTGTCTGTCTGTCCAGAGAATCTGTACGTTAGCAGTCCCGCTGCTTCAGTTGGCCGCTGGTCCGCTCTGTGGCTTTGCCTATGTTGTACTTTTTGTACCAGAGGTGCTCAAGCCTGGGTTTTTAGCATCGTGTTCTGCAGGGTTCTCTGTGTTGCGGCACGTGCCGACCGCTGAGCAGTGTTTCTGATGTGGCTACACTGTCTTCTTTCCGTTTAGCAGTTGGTAGACATTGGATTTCTACTTTTTTTTACTATCAGAATTTATGCTGTTATAATATTTATGCTCACGTTCCTGTGTGGTCATGTGCTTTAGTTGGCATTATCTTTGGTATACATCTCGGTTGATTTAGCTCAGTTTCTGCCTTTGCCTTCCAAGGATCCTGTTCCTCCTCTTCCAGATACTGAGCTCTGCCTCCTCTTCTTGTAGTTCTCACTGTTTCTCAGGAGAACTAGGCATGCTTTGCCTGTCTAGTTAGATATGTGCTAGAGAGTTAATATGTGTTTAAGTTAACTCTTGTGACTAATGTGGGTGCTGGGAGGCAGCAGGGAAGGGCTTCAGAAATCCCCTAGACAGCCAGATTGAAATCCCCAGGGAAGGTTGGCTCTACCTTTCCACCAATGGGTGCAGTTGAAAGCACTCTGGGCTGGACTGCCTTCATTTCCAAGTCTTGGAAGCAAGGCTGAAGTTTCCCCCCACTGTACTGAGAGAGGGCAGGTGAGGTCCTTGTAATTAAGTTTATAGGTACATAATGATAACAGTGAATATAGCTATGTAGTTTTGTCTTTAGGATGGAACTTTTCCATTTAGTAACTATTTGCATAGTTAAACACGGTACAACACATTTTGCATACTGAAGAAGAATGAGAAAATCAAGGCAGTGATGGGTCAGAGGTGGAGCATTCAAGTGTCCAGTCAATCTGGAAAGCAAGTATGACTTCACCGTGTTGGATCTCTGGCCACAAAGATGCCAGTCTCTGGTGGTTTGGTAATAGCTTATTATTTTCCACCTGTGTGAAGCTGTTTCTTCATAAATCATACAGTCTAATAAGAAGTGTGTTAGGCATGTGACAGGTGGTCCTTACGTGGCTCTTTGGTCCCATTTTTAGATGGAGAAATTGAGAAGCTATTGGGATTGTTGGATTGGTCCTTAGCTTTCATCACTTTTTAAGACCTTAGCTTACCATGCTTAGAGTTATTTTCCTACCTGATCAGCCTGTGACTAATGTTTCTAGATATGAGGAAAAACAATGTTAGAAACGGAAAGAATACTCTGGAGAATTTTATTGGTTGATACTGTAGGTCGGACCAAGCGAAGTGATTTGTACCCCACCTGCTATAAAGCTTTTGCCTTCCTCCTTTAGGGATATGGGGAGAGTCTGGACCTCGTTTAACACCCACAATTGTGTTTTGTTTCAGTGAGAAATGTAAGGCCAGAGGATTCACCGTGATCGTGGACGGCAGGAAGTCTCAGTGGAATGTGGTGAAGACAGTCGTCTTGATGCTGCAGGTGATTCTTGGTCCTTTGTCTATCACTCGGGAGATGCTTTCCATTTTATAGCAGGGTACCGTGGTGAAAGTTACAAGTACATGTTATTTATCAGTTCATGCCCAGGCTTCTCAACAGTGACTCAGTTCTGAAAAGAGATTTCATACAGTACCATTGGATTGCTTAAGTTCAGTTTTTATGTGTTTAAGTTTATGAAGTAGAGAGTTGAGCCTCACCTTGCTGTACAAGCTTTAAAGGCTGAAAATAGATTGGCGTGCTGAAGTAGCCTGAGCAAGAAAACCTGTGGTGTCACGTGAGAAGACTGAGCACAGGACTCACCTGGCTGCTCTGTGTGCTGTGCTTTCTGGGGCTCCCTCCCTCCCCCGGGGTCCTTATTGGTTATACAGGAATCAAGGATGGACAAGTCATGTTTGAAAAAGTTTGGCAGGTGAGCCTTATATGCTAATGTCTTCTTTTTAAAAAAAAACCAAAACCCACCAAGAAGCAACAATAAAAATTAAGGATTTGCAATGATCGTACTAAGAACTTATAACCAAGAAATTTATTTCATAGCTGTGTCTGTACGGCATTAACAGCTTGTAAATTCACATTTAATAAACAGCTACTAAGTCTGCAGAGTGGGGGTGGGGCGTCTCCTGTATTTCTTTGTGTCCCTCACACTGTTCTGTCAGTCTCTGGCATGGAGCAGAGACCCCACAAACTCTTGTCTGCTGTAAGGCTACATTGTCATGTGACACAGAAACGTCCAAAGGGGTGGGCTGCTTTCAGGTGTCTGGTCTTCCTTAGAAGTTTCCAGAAAGGGAGATAATTCATGACACCCCCAAATGAGCCAAATTCAGTGAACGGCATCAGTAGACTAATTTGGGGAAAATATAATTCATTCGGCAGGAACAGGTAGCATGTATTTGTTTTGGAGAGTATCAGTGGCATAAAAGACAGTCTGAATGTGAGCACTGACTGACTGCTCCTTTAGGGCCGCACAGAGAAATGGGACTGAGAGCTTCTAATCCTCAATTAGGAGAATCCTGTGTCATGCTTCATCCATTGCTTAGGACAGTTGGGTTGAGAGGATTTGAGGGATGGCAACGAGGAGAGATAATTACAGGTTTTAACTTTGGTGTCAGAGTTTAGCATGACTCAATACTGTCTGCGTTATTTAAGTTCAGCCTCACAAAGTTAGAAGTTGGCAAAGCCCAAGTGCTGGGCCCTAGCTTTTTCCACACATCTGAAGTCATCCCAGATTATTTACGTATTGCTCCATTATTTCTTTTTCCTAATCTGTATGGATGTAGTTCCTACATTCATGTCTGTGCATCACATCTGTGCCTGGTGATGACCAAGGAGACCAGAAGTAGGTGTTAGATCCCCTAGGACTAGAGTTACAGACAGTTATGAGCTGCCATTTGGGTGCTGGGATTGAACCTGGGTCCTCTGGAAGAGCAACCTCTTCACTGCTGAGCCTTCTCTCCAGCCCCTGTTGCTTCCTTCTTAAGGATAAGACTTAAATGCCTCCTCATTGGTCTCTGTCTTGAGATAAAGAGGTGTCCTCAGAGGACTGGTTTCTAAAATTAGTGCCCCACAGCAACCCCCCTGCCAAACATGCGGTGGCCTCCCAACCCGAGACTTCTCTGAAAAAGTCGTTAAATTCCACTTAGGTGAGCAGTCCACTGATGATGGTCGTGTGCTCTTCCTTCCGTCCTGACACTCACCTGTCGCAGGTGAGCCCTTGGGACCTGCTGTGATCATCACTTGGATCTGTGGCAGCTCTGTAGAAGTCAGTAGACTTAATTCCTGCTGGGCTTTCTTCCTGATGGATAATTTTGTAGACATTTAGACTGACTCATGTCTGACTTTTCCAGAATTCCCTTGGCCATTTTCTCCTGGTTAACTATCTCTATTCAGGAAGTGACTCCAGTGCTTTGATCTTGGGCTGGGGTCAGCTGTTTGGTAGTTTCCCCAGCTCCGTGAGAGTAGCTCTGCCTATCACTAATGTTCTAAAAGTGGAGCCCTGTTTCCCTTTCTTCTCATAGTTCTCCTCTCCAGTGACTTAGAAATACTGGTTTTTTCCATAGGTCGATAACTGAAGAAAGCACACCCTAAACTTCCCAGCCTCTCTGATAAGGATTCTGAAACAGCTGAGTTCATCCTGCTTAGCTTAGTGACACCCTAGTCATTACAGGAACACTGCATCCTGCTGTGGAAAGATCATTTTCCATCTCTTCCCAAAACGTTATAACTTGGTGCGGCCCTCGATGACTGAGAGTAGTGGTTGGACTTTTGGGTTTAAATAAATATCAGAAGCTGACCGTGCACATAAATTGCAAACACTCCACCACAGAACTGAATAGTTGGAAAAGAGGTTCTCGGGCCCTCAAAGTCTAATATATTTTTTATCCGGACATTTCAGAAGTAATGTGTTGGCCTGGTCCAAAGCCTATGAAACTGGCGAGACAGTCAGACACACCTGACTCTGATCTGCCTTCGTCACCTCCAGCTCAAAGCTACAGTCACTTGAGTGAGATCCACTGCCGATGAAGATTAAACTATTTAACAGATATTGATGGAATGGGTGCTATATGTCAGGCACTGAGGTATAGAATGACATTCATAGATAAGTACCTGCCGTTGGGAAGCTTAGGTGCCACTGAGGAGGAGTCAGGTAATGGGCAGTTAAGGAAATGAATGAGAAACATCCATAGTGGTAAGAGCTGTGACGAATGTGGACACACACATACGCCGATACACACACAGATGTACACTCACACAGATGCACACACAGATACACACATATACAGATACACAGATACAGATAACACACAGATACACTCTTACAGATGCACACACACAGATACATAACACAGATATGCTCTTACAGATACAGAGACTAACACAGATACATAACACAGATACACTCACACACAGAGATAACACACACAGATACATACACAGAAATACACAAACACAGATACACACACCTTTATACACATATACACACACTGACACACACAGTATACACACATTCTTATACACAGATACACACACAGACACACACAAACAAATACAATTGCACACTTATAGATAACACACACAGGCACAGATTCATATATTCTTACACATAGATAACACACAGACAGTCACAGATACACACACCCTCTAGATGCAGGGAAAGCCTCCTTAAGGAAGGAGCCCTCAGTACAGGACACAGAATGAAGAACACCCTGAGCAGAGGGAGTGGAGGGGCAGACACGTGAGGCGGGTTCAGACTTGCGTTCTAGGAGCTGTGAGCTCAGCGATGGTGGAGGAGCATGCCAGGAAGAGGTGCACAGTCAGGTCTGACTCAGCAGGGATCCAGCTTGAACTGCATTAGCAGCTGTGACCAGGCATTCTGACCCCAGACAGTGCAAAGCAATGAGGCCTTTGCAGAGTATTTCAGGAAGTTAGTTTGGGATGTTAGCAGAATGGGTGGTAGAAATGATTAGATTGCAGGGGTTTCTTCAGGTTAGATGTTGGCACAGCTTCCTGATTAATGAGAAGTACTTAAGTTAATAATGCTAACTACCACTCTTGGTCATTTTAGAAAATGTGAAATTGTGTTGTGGGGAAAGGTGGTTTGTCTTCTCCCAGTTACTGATCACAAAGAACCCCGACTTTCTATGTAATGGCAGATAAGAAACCAACTTTGTGAGAAAATGGATTTCTCATCTCCTGAAGAAATTCTTCATGACGGTGGTATTGGAAAACGTTTGTCCCGTGCCTTAGAAAAACTAATTTTAATAGTTTCTTACCTAAACTATAAGTCTTGTGGTTTCCTCTAAAGATGCTTTCAGCAGGGATACTGTATATGACAAATATAATTGATACATGCGGTCTGTTTAGAACTGTTTGAAAACATCTAAATAGCTTGTCTTTCCTTATTGACACCTAGGTTTGGAAGTTTTGGAGAATTTCTTTGGATTTCTTATTTGACTTATTTTTAAGTATCTTAGCATAATCGCAAGTGTCTAGTGATTTGTACACCTAGTAAGTCATTCGCATGTGTAATCTGTGCCTATTCTTCTATGTTTTGCAGAATGTTGTTCCGGCTGAGGTATCCCTTGTATGTGTAGTGAAGCCAGATGAATTCTGGGATAAGAAAGTAACCCATTTTTGCTTTTGGAAAGAAAAGGATAGACTTGGCTTTGAGGTAAATATAATCCTTATAAAAAGAGTTGTGTTGCGTCTTTGGAAGTAGATCTCACTGACATTGCTGCGCGTGTTCTGTTTGTTACTAAGAAGTGCTAGCTCTGTGCTATACTGTAGCTAGTATATACTCAGCGCTCGCACAGTTGGGGAACGATTGTGTCTTCCTCATACACTGTAAAAGCTTCATCTCCATCTGTGCACTCTCTATTAATTCCTAGATAGCGGAAACCTTTGTATTTAAAGTTTTCAATGATAACAAAGAGGAAGTGTGGCAAGCGGGAGGCCACTCTAGGCCTTAGAGTGGATCATAGAGTGTACTGTCTGCAATATGCCATGTTTATTTTCAGGGTTTTCTTACATGGAGTCGGTTTTATTAGTCTCTGATCCTATATGTTTAGGTCACTTTCCCTTTGGCCACCTTCAAGGTTTCATTTTGATTTTGGTTTTCAGCACTTTTATTTCATATGTGTAGATCTTTTATTAAGTATTTATCCTCTTTGGTTGTATTTCTGGACTGTGTCCTCCAGTTTGAAAATTCTCTGACACTTTGATTTGAAATATCTCTGTAACCTGCTTTCTGTATTTCTAACTATATCCATGTTAGATGATTAGAATTTTTTTTTCACTTTTCTTACTTGGTCTTCTGTTGGATTTTAAACCCATATTGTCCCCTTCTTATTTATTTAGTTCTGGGGATGGAACCCAGGGTCTTGTGAGTGGTAGACAGGTGCTCTGATACGGAGCTGTGTCCTTGCCCAGTTTAGGTGTTTTCTCTTTTGGAGTTTTTTTTTTTTTCAGTTTTGATTCATTTTCAGACTCTGTGTTTGGTTGTGCTGAGTTTATTGAGAAGACTACTGGAAAGTTTTCTTAATCTGTTGCCACAGTTTTGCTATGTGGCATCTGTTGCCACGGTTTTGCTATGTGGCATCTCTGTTTGATTCTTGTATACCCAGCCATACATCCATATTCACATTCATTTCTGCCTAAACCATACACTTTAACCACCGTTTATCCACTATTTGCATTTCATTAGGTATAAGTAACCTAGGGTTGATTGAAACATGCAGGAGCTTTATGTGGGGTCTCTACAGGTGAAGTGACACTGTACTTAGACTGTTTGAATATCTTTAGATTTTGGCACTTGGGGTGATATCCAAAGATCCAGCCTCTCTCAGGCTCTTAAGTGATGAGTCTTCTCTGTCTTCTTGGTGATCTCTCATCCATCTCTGCCCATGATCTTCTGGTCTCTGCATTATAGCTGTCTGCCTAGTTCCTGCTCCCTGATACGTCATCACTTGTGTCTCTTACTTTTCATACTGTTGGCTCTGAGTAGGGACTGTGGGATTTCTTGTATGCTCTTCTGTTTTGTTCTGAATTGAATATTGGGCATTTTAAGATAGTAAAAGTCAGGGTAAATAGCATTTGTGTGCCTGTTAACCCACTTACCTTTTCTTTTGTGTTTTAGCAGTGAGGGGAGTTACAGTAGCTGGGTTGATTTGGCCCTTGGTTTTGTCTTATTGTTTTTCCCAGGACACCACAGGCTTCAGGTTTCTCTGTAGTTCCTTTGGTTTCAACAATGCTCGTTCTATACACCAAGTAGAAAACAGATATTTCTCCCCACTTGTTCTTGCAAGTTTGTCAGTGGTAGTTCTGTGGACTTAGTGGAGCCATGTGTGCTACCAATTAAAGGAAGTTGATTCTTGCTAATCCAGAGAGTATTTTCCTAACAGTTTAGGTGGAAAGTTACATCCCAAGAAGCTGAGGTCAAGAAAGCCTGCATGCTGCAGTTGGCACCAGGGAGAGCGAGCACTTCAGACCCGCTAGGGGCCTGCAGAAAACACGACCCTGCGTGAATATGCAGTGAGCAGGTGCACCAGCTGCTCAGACTCAGACTGTGAGCAGAATAGGGAAGCCTGGTGCCTTTATGGCCTTTGTCACATCCTGCTTGGCATAGGTGTCCACTCCTGCGAATGAAGAGTCGCTAGAATCTCGGGGGCCAGAAGAAGCAGCGGCTTTGGTCTGACGTCGTAGATGTTTGACTTAGAACGGAAGTGTTTACTGAATGAAGCTTTTTGCGTCAGTGCCTTTCCTCTTAGACACCGAAGAGATTCAGTTCTGAAATTTACCCAGTCAGTAAGTGCTTATTAAAAGCCTGCTGTCCTAAGGAAATGGGAGTAATTCAAATGCTGGTTATATTGCCTCTAAACATGTTCAACTTTAAAGGGAAGTTCAGTACCTTTAAAGGGAAGTGGTACTTAGAGCTTATGGATAGAATTAAATTCAACATTGATGCTTATTTTTAACAGTATGATTTTGTTACAAACGCTGATGTTCTTATAAGTATGACTAAGTGTTTTATTCTACAGAATTATATATAATATGACAAAGTTTTGTTATCCGCTTTCCACATTGTCAGTCAGGTGGCCTGTTCATTGTTCCCACAGGAATTCTCATTCTCTCTAGTTTTCCCTTCCAGTGGTCTCTTTCCTGTGCACTTCTGCAGTGCCCTTTATTGTCCACCGAAGATTCCTTTCCTTGCTAGCCTCAATGTTTCTCTGCACATCCGGCCCGTCTGAAATCCGTACCTTCTTGCTCAGCTCCCTTTTCTCTAGTAGTGAAAAGTTCCTTTCGCCCCTCAGCAGCACCTCAGCAGTGACCGTCAGACGTCGCTGTCCAGAGAACAGTATCTGTGTGGTAATGACAAGACCAGAACTGCCATTGGTCCCGTCCTCAGACAGAGACACTGGGCATCAGAATGCTGCCTCTGCCCCTGCCCCTCTTTTATCTGTAAACGTTCATAATAATCGAAGTATATTTACTCAAATCTGTGTTCTTCTCTGTTCTTATTACCTTCCTTGAAGTCTCCAGTAGTGAGACCTAGGACCAGAGGTGTTCTTTATGTTCCTTTGTCAAGAACACCCTTGGTGACATTTAGTCTTTTTAGTTTTTATAGAAGAGTATCAGAATTTTGTGGAGAGTTAAAATGGTACAGATCCACAGCCAAGTTACCTTGGGCCATCTTTAGCCCCCTGAATAGCTCACCTTTGTGTCTGGTTCACTGTCCTTTCAACTGCAGGTAACAACCCTTAGAATGTATTAACAGCAGACCCCGAGTTTCCACCAGGCTAAGAGCATCATCAGAAAACTTTGATCTACAAAGGCCTTAAATTACTCACTTTCTTCCCTTCTGTGCCTATAAAGTCCTGGTAGCTGCTTCTTCATGGGGCCACATTTTTTGGGGCAGCCTGAATCTGTGCTTCAGCGCTGTGGTCACTCATAGTTCATACAGCTCAGAATAAATTAAATTTTACTATTTTGGAAGTGTTGTTAGCAGTGTTTTGTGGAAATTCATTTTATTTAGTTAGTTAGATTTTTGTTTTGTTTCCATCCGCCAAGGTTTTCTTTGAGTACTGGTGCATGCACAGTAAGGTTGTGAATGGTGTCTGCTTTCTGGAAATGAACACGCAATCCTCCTGTTGTTGGTTATGGGATTATGGGCGTTTCCATCAAGTGAAGCTGTTTTAATCTTCGGCTTCTTTGTCCACATTGTTGTCATTCTCCGACAGCCCAGTTTCCATCTTTCGCATCTTGGACAGATGCAGCATTTCCCGTCGTGAGCACATTGCAGTGAGCATCCTGCCGTATACTGAACACGCTTTTGCCATCTGCAGCCTTTATTTCCACAAACTGACATTTGGATTTCCACAGTTGCATCCAGACTTGATTTTCCCCCAAGGCTGCTCTCTTTGCCGTGTCTTTCTTGGTAGTGAGACTCAGTCGCTGGCCTTCTTCTTTGTGTCTCAATCCCTTAGTTCTACTGTACTTTCTCCATGGCCTTCCTGGGGTGTTTGCCTAGTGAGAAATTTGCCCTCTCTTGCTGTGTGCCTTCTGTTGGTCCCTTACCCTCTCGTGCTATGTGCCTACCATCGGTCCCTTACCCTTTCGTGCTGTGTGCCTGCCATTGGTCCCTTGCCCTCTCTTGCTAGTGCCTGCCATTGGTTCCTAAACCTCTTTTACTATGTGCCTGCCATTGGTCCCTAATCCTCTCTTTCTGTATTCCTGCCCTTAGTTCGTCTTATGAAAGATGCTGCCTGTGTTTACCTCTCCCTCTGTTGCTGGTCTTCAGCATAATGACTTCCTTCCTTGGCTTATCCTGAAGAGTATCATTTTTTTTTTAAGTTTCCAGAGTTAAACCATTCAATGTTTCAGTCCAGTTTATTTTTACTGACATCTTTAGTCAGTGAAGATCTTTTCAGGGCCCTTTGGTGCTACCATAGCAGTCACTGTCGATGTCTAGTGACCTGGGTGAGATGGAGTTCCTCTGTATACTTTGTCAGCTCCCTGACTAGTCTAGTTCCTTTCATTGAGAACTGGTGTTTAAATGTCACGATCTGGATGCTAAGAGTATGTATTTCTACAGGGGTTGCCTACAAAGTACTTCTTTATCATTTTAGTACAGCCAGCTAATTTTAAACTGATACAAAAATTCTTTGTCCTATGATTTCATCAAGGAAAAGCTTTTCATTATCAATGGATTTTTAATAGTTATAAGGTATTAAAATAGTTTATCTGAGCTGTTGGTATTTTTTTAAAATATTGGTATCATCAGAATTTTTTGATAGTTTTTTTTAGCAGATAACCATAATTGAATTGATTTGAAATGTTGCATTAAATAATAAACAATAGTTTGCTGTCATTTTGAAGCAGTATTGCATGTTTTTTACCCTAATTCTAGTTCCTTATTTACCTTCAGACTTTAATAGTTTACTGGTATTTTCTTTTCTCTGTAGGTTATTTTAGTGTCTGCCAATAAGTTGACTCGTTACATAGAGCCATGCCAGTTGACAGAAGACTTTGGTGGGAGTCTTACCTACGATCACATGGACTGGCTAAATAAGAGGCTGGTTGGTATAGTATTATAAGACAAGATAATCAGATGCCTTTACACATGAATATGTTTGAATAACTTTTTCATTTTAATAAACTAAGATGTAGGTTGTTTTTGTAAAGACAAAGAAGCACATTGTGTTTGTCATAGTAGTGTATTGTTCGGAGCCCACGCTCTGTGGTCGGGGTCACTTGGCTAGCGTTTTGGTGTTAGAAATTGGGCGTGTGATCTTCATTGATGTATTTAATTTCCCATGTCTTAGTTTTCATATCTATAAGGCAGTAATAGTAACAGTACTATCTTGTGCAATTGTGAGCAAGAAAAAAATAAATACGGACCTGAAACATTTAGATCAGCCCCGCAGGGTACAGTAGCCCTCTGTGTTAGCTGTGTCCGTTGGGTCAGGATCGGTAAGGTTGCCCTTAAAGTAAAGTGACGGTGGCACAGTGTCTTGAGAGGTGGTCGCGATGACACAGCCCCTTCAGAAGACACTTCTTGTGTGCTGTATCAGCCTGTGGTGCAGTGTGACAGACAGAAAGCTTCCGCTTGTGCAGACTTCTGAGGCGTGCTGCTTAGTGCCACAGAGCATTGTTTTATTGAGTTGTGGAGAGAATGGTCTCTAAAGTAGCTTCTTCAGAGTGTGTGCTAACCACAGGGAGCTTTGGTAGCCCTGAATGAGTAGCCAGTCCTGCACCGTATCTAGGCATTAGCACATCTGTCAGACAACTGTATGTCTGTTTTATTCCCTGTGTTCAGATGTGGTTGAATCCCTTCTCAGAAATACTCATGTTAAAGTTCTAAGTCATTTATCTGTATACTACAGACTTGTCTGAAAAACTCTGGACTGCTAAGTATGACCAGCATTGACTGGTGATAGAGTGTGGTGAGGACATGGTCTGTAATTAGGGTTGGTGGCTATCGCTGCTCTCAGTAACATTTATATAATTATAAAATCCGTTATTGATATAGGTGTTTCTCACTGAAGGATAAGAATGGAAATAAGTTTGAATAAATTATATTATTATATGTTATTTATTAATTATACAGTAAATTATAAAAACAAATAAGGTTTGAATAATTTAATGCATTTGAAAATTCCATTGCCGTTAAAACTCTTCATTACTTGCGATGTGATTTTGTTCCGGGCTCTGTGCACTGTTGCGCTCTCTGTGGTTGAACTGCACCGTGTGACTTTCTGGGAAGGAAAAGAAACCCCACTGACTAGTGCCGTTGCTGTTAACCGAAGTCCTTATTATTTTGAGATTATTCATGGTATGTCTCTGCACTCTCCTGTTGCAGGTCTTTGAGAAGTTTACGAAGGAGTCTACATCATTGCTAGATGAACTTGCTCTGATTAACAATGGAAGTGATAAGGGGAATGAGCAGGAGAAGGAAAGGTGGGTGGAGTTGTCTGGTGAAGGCTGCCCGTGGGGCAGGCTCAGGTTAAGAGGACCACAGTGAACAAAACTCTACTCATAACTGCCACACACAGCTAATGGTCATTTGCTTTATACATACAACATTCACTGGACTTTAGTTGACTTTTAAATGGTACTTTCTGATGAGCCTGGCTGTGTTCCCTTCTCCTTGCACTGGGAAGCATTGTGTTAGAAGACCATACTTGGAAAATGAAGCCATTGTCTACTCTCCTTGGTTTTGCCTTTTCTTGCAAATAAAAGCTTTTGATAATAAATAAAATGCAGCTTGAAATAAAAGTCTTACTATATTTAAATTCATTAGTATTAAATTATCTAGCATAGAGAATTCTTGTCCTGAAACGTGATGCTTGGAAGGAGTTTGTCGTTGCATCACAGCTGACATAGTAGCTGAGCTGTGCCATCAAAGCTGCAGCTTTCTAGACTTACGGCCTTACCAGGGTGTTCGTTGTCCTCTACGGCCTAGCCAGTCTTCGCGGTTTGGTTGGTGGACCAGGTTCCTTTCTACCCAAGGCTAACTTTAGCACGTTAAGGTACAAATCATCCCTGAACTGTTGATGTCAGTGTCACTAGAACTGTGCTTTCTTGTAAGGGAGTTTGCAGGGATCCACGGCCTTCCTGTCAAGCTTGTCTTGCTGGCTTGAGCCTGCTTTGGAACCTATGATCATGTGTCAGTCAGCTGAAATGACATGGTCACATGGATGTAAGAGGATGATAATTTTACCAAATGTTGATTCAAATGAGTTCAGAATATAAAAACAAGTAGTTTGAATTTCAGTTTAATTGAGGATACTGTAAATAGTCACAAATGTTAATCTTCTATATAGCCAAAATGTGTGACTTCTTCCTTGGAGGCATGGACAATGTCTTTTCATCCCAGGTAGAGCACCGTGACCCACTGGAGCCGTGGTTCCACACAGTCTAGCTTGTTGAACCAATCATTTTATTTAGGTTACTTATGGGCACATGGGTGAGATGTTCCTTCCAAGACCATAGAAAGCTTATAGGTAGTTATATCACGAAAAGATTCTGTCTAGCAAGTGCCAACCTCCTGTATATCCTGCAGGTGGAGATAAACCTCTTGTAAGCCTCTTGTGCTGTCTGATACACCCTCCTCCTTTCTCGCAGAAGAATGTTAGTGGGCTAGTCTTATGGCAGTCTCTTTATGGTAACAAAGCTGCTTTATATCAAGATAGCAGTTGGCATATCCTGCCTAGGGAACAGAGTTCCACAATACCATATAAAATAGAAATGTAAATACATGTATATGGCTACGTATGTGATTCATATTTAGATATCACACACACTTATTTCTTAGGAAAGACGTACATGTGAAGAGGGTACCCATGGAAAATTAGTTGATGGACAGAGATGAATGCTGTATTCTATCTCTGCTGATGGCTGCAAACCTGGCTTACAGGCTCTGAGGAAGCACATCATCAAAGAAGCCTGTTTAATTGCTGCTTTAGACCTCCGCACGCTTGTATGACAATAGGTCAGGGCCCCAGTCTCTTTCTCTACTAAGGTGTTTTTAATATTTTGAGGAAGACTGGAAAATGCTGACTTGTATGTCTACATGAAATAGTAATAAAATATTGTGTCTTCCAGTCTCTTTCCACACTCACATTTTATCGTTTTGGTTTTTTTCATACTCAGGTAATAGAATCCCATCCATCTCTTGTGAATTTTATCAGCCTTCATTGTGCTATCTCTCCCTCAGGAGGCATCTTGGCTACCCAGGAGGCCAGAGCATGGGTCAGTTAACAAATTGCAGAATTAGTTCAGCATATAGCAGCATGGTTTTTGGCTATAATTTAGCTCCTCTGGCGTTCTTGAATTTTCTCTTTCTCACCTGTTTCAGAAAGTGAAGGCAGAATCCAGCTTCCCAAGAAATAAGACGATAGTAGGGAAGGCGTGGTGTGTACTGTTAGGATACCATGTATGCATGCTAGATATGTTTGTAGGTTGATTTTTGCCCCCTTCTCTTCTGCTAAAGGTGTTTTAGCAGGTCTAAGAGTTTTCTAGTTGGTGCTGTAGGGTGTTTTAGTTATACGATTGTGGACCATGTCATCTTCATTAAGGGACACTTTGACTTCTCTCCCTTTTGTACCCTTTATTTCTCTACACTGCTGTAGCTAGGGTCTCAGATACTGTGTTGAATAAGAATAGAAAGCGTGAAAACCCTTGTCTCCTTCTGTCTGTTGAGGTTTCCGTCCTTAAGTCTGTGTGTTCTATATTACACTTACTTAATTATGTATGTTGAACCATTCTTGCATTTGCTCTGAAGCCAGCCCAACTTGGCAGTTAAATATATAATCCTCTTAATGTGTTGTTGAATTTGGTTTGCAAATAGTATATCGAAGATTTTGTACATTTATTTTCATTCTGGGAAATTGTTCTCTTTTGCTGTGTTCCTCTCTGGTTTGGACTATTTAAGATGAGTTTGGTAGTAATTACTTCCTACATTATAGAGCAGTTTGAGGAACATTGGTGTTTGCTTTTTATTGATCTCGTAGAAGTTAGCATCGATCCTTCTGGAGTGCATGTATTATGTGTAAAACAATTTGTGAAATAGATTTATAAGAATATTACAGCATTTAAAAATGATTCTTTTAATGTCTGCCAGGTCTGTGGATTTAAACTTTCTTCCATCTGTTGATCCTGAGACAGTTCTTCAGACAGGTAAAGTGAAAAACAAAACATCTATTAGTGATAATAATAATAATCCAGTAAGCAAAGTATTAGCCTCTTTAAAAATATCTATTCAGCATGTATGTGGTTAATGTAGAGAGAATTTAAAGGGGAGCTTTTCAAACTGCTTTGAGACTAATCTGATGGTGTTAGTATAATATTTAAAAGTTAATAATGACAAATTATCTCCTAGAAAAACTGGATTTATTTCCTGTTTTAATAAACTGCATTTTACAAAGTACATTGAATTTTATCTCATTGGGTTGTTATGAAAATTATTGTATACCTGCTATGTGCTGTATTCTCTCAACAGTGTTTGAGATAATTAGATTTTTATCTCTATTTTATACAGTAAGAAATCAAGGCTTAGAGATTAAAAAAATTAACTAAGTAAATAAGTTGTTCAGAGTCAGTTAAGAAAATTTATCACCACAGCTCAAAGCAGGTCCAGGTCCAGAGGCACCTTTTACAGTAGCTTGTAATCATTTGTGTGAACCCTAAGCCCTTGGCAGTGGCCTTGTGCCCTGGTGCCCCACGCTTCACGCTGTGTGTCCGCTAGCCCTGTGTCTGCAGTAGAGATCCCTCAGTTCTAGGACCCATGCTTCACGCTGTGTGTCCGCTAGCCCATGTCTGCAGTAGAGATCCCTCAGTTCTAGGAGAATGAATTGGAATTCCTTCAATGAAACACTGCAACTTTATTTCTAATCTCAAAAATTAATGGCTCACACTTCCAATCTTACTGGTTTCCAGGCACAGATCTAAGTACTCTGTGTGTGAACTCATTTACCCTTCATTACAGTCTGTGAGGTGGGTCTTGTTACTGCATTGTTTTCAAAAGATGGGAAACTGAAGCGTAAACAATTACACTGGGGCTGGGACACAGCTCCTTGGAGGCAGGGTCAGCCAGGTAACAAGGTCAAGGCCAACTGATTCAAGTGAGTTAAATGAAAGCCTGAGAGACTTGTGGAGACCTCATCTCAAAGTCAAGGATGTAAAATAGGGAGATCTAGCCAGGAGCGGCACACTTTCCTAGTATGCGTAGGGCTCCAGTACATTTCTTTGTGGAGATATATGTACATTTGCGCACACATATACATATACATATCCAGTAAATTCTATAGTCAGAGCCTGAGCCCAGGCAGTGAGGCATCAGATTGTTTTCCTAAATAATTGTCCTAAGTGCTGTCTGGTAGAAATGCTAAGATAACAGTTGTCAGAGTAGAAAAAAAATGATGAATTCTGCTATTAAAGATATATACGGAGCCCATGCAAACATTCAGATATTTTTTAAGTATTTGCACAGGTTTTTAAAACAAATGTTTTTCCAATTATAAAATGCCAGGAATAATTTTTGAAAATCTGTACAGATTTGATATATTTTTCTAGCTGTATTGCAATTTTCAATATGATACAGATTTTAGTTCCTTAGGGAGTACAAAAATTCTTACAATCCGTATATTGTATGTTTAGAAATTACAGGAGTTAGTCAGTAAAAGTACTATTTTTCATGAATACTTACTTCCATGAATTACTTGACATTTTTGAGAGCTTATTTTAAACCACTGATTTAAGAACATTTTAAATATTTACATATAATGCACTAAGTTTTGTTTTATGGGCATTTAAAATAGGCATTGAAAGTATATAATGGAGATTTAGAACAATCTAGATTTTTCTCAGAAAGCTCTAACAAAAATGCTTTCTATTCTTAAAAACTATTTAAATTTAGTTTAAATGCTTCTAAAATAAAGATGAGAACAAGAAGATTTACAATGTCTTGGTATTTTTGATGTAATAATCAGAATAGTTTTATCCTGGGCAAACAATCTCTTTATTTTTAAAATTGTAAATGTATTCTTCCGTGCGGTTTCTCACGTGTGAGTGGCTTCCTGAGGGAGCTTGCTCTACACAGTTCTTCCACTACTATGGCATGCCCACTCGTCAGTCAGTGTGTTATAGACATTGCTGCAGAGATTATTTCAGTGTTGTAGACATTGCTGCAGAGATTATTTCAGTGTTATAGGCATTGCTGCAGAGATTATTTCAGTGTTATAGGCATTGCTGTAGAGATTATTTCAGTGTTATTTTGCACTGCTCATAAAACTTTTCTCCAGTTACTTTGATAACGCGTTTGCTTCACCGTCAACTTTTATTTTAAGTGCCGTGCTTGAGAATGGGGAGTTGAAACCCTCTGACACATTTCTTATATTGGTAATGGAAATTGCAGAGTATAATTTTCCCCCACAGAGAAAGACGATTTACTGACACAATATCTCGAGTAATTATTCCACCAAGAATCTGATTAAATATAGATTTACACACATTCTACATTTACCATGGTGTATAGGGTGTATATATTTACACAATTTGCCATTTGTTTCACTATTTTTCCTAGTATATGTAAACGGTGTTCTCGTCTGTGCACATAATGCGGTTTCCTGCTCATTGCGATGCCCAAAGCTTTAACTTGCCTTTCATTCTCCATGGGAAGGCAGAGGGCTGGGCATTAAGGGCAGGGACTAGAATGTAGAAGATGGACATGTAGGGATTGTATTTTTTTGTGGGCATTAATTACAAGTATCTTTCGTTTGTAAAGGGCATGAGTTGTTATCTGAATTACAGCAGCGTCGATTTAACGGTTCTGATGGCGGGGTCTCGTGGTCTCCTATGGATGATGAGCTGCTCGCACAGCCACAGGTCATGAAGTTGCTAGATTCCCTCCGGGAGCAGTACACGCGCTACCAGGAAGTCTGCAGGCAGCGCAGTAAGCGCACACAGCTGGAGGAGATCCAGCAGAAGGTGATGCAGGTGCGTGTCAGGCTGGGGGCCTCATCCCCGAGAATTCCCAGTGTCTCTTCCTGGACCGCGTCTGTTATGTGACTGGCTACGTAGAGGACTTCACCCATTTCAAACTGGGTTCCTGTCCTCATAGGGAACATCTGCGTGAAAGTTACATTATTTCTGCAGTGGTGAAACTGATCACTAACAGAATGGATAGTTTGAAATATAAATGGTCTCTTTATAAATAAATATAAATAGTTTGTTATATAAATGGTCCCCTTATTCATTTAATACATAATATTAGAACATGACTGTTTGAGTCATTTTTAATTTCTAAAACTTCCTGGACTATTTACTATCACTGTAATGTATTCTATCCTAGCAAAGTAATACATGTGATGTGGATAATTCAGATATTAAATTTATTCTTTTATGATGTTAAGAAAATGTTAAATGTACTTAATTATTAATTTTAGTTGCTTTTGGGATGGATTTTCCTAAGGAATGTGGCTGAAAATACCAGAAATAAATGCTAGACCTTTCTGTTCTTTAGATTATGGTGGATTCTTATCTACTGAACAATTAAGAAAACAAATCCTTTAGTAATTTTATTTAAAGAAAAAGCGAGAGCAGCCGGAAAAGCTGGCTCAGCAGTCAGAGTGACTTCTCTTGCAGAGGCCTTGGGTTTAGGTCCCGATACCCACTTCAGGGGCTCACAGCTGCTTGTGACTCAGTGCCAGGAAATCTGATGTGTGTGCTTCTCAGACCTCCACCAGTCCCTGTGCTTACGTGCACATACCTGTCTATGCACAGACACATGTACATGTAATTAAAAAGAAACCTCTAAAAATAGGTGAAGAAATATAAGTACACACAGCCTGGGAAGCTGCAGCGCTGTTTTCAAGCCTAGATCCATTGATTCTCTTGGTAAATATTAAGTCTTTCTTTTTTTTTTTATTGAGCTATATATTTTTCTCTGTTCCCTTCCCTTACTCTCCCCTCCTCTTTTACCTTCTCCCATAGTCCCCATGCTCCCAATTTACTCAGGAGATCTTGACTTTTTCTACTTCCCATGTAGATTAGATCCATGGATGTCTCTCTTAGGGTCCTCTTTGTTGTCTAGGTTCTCTGGGGTTGTGAGTTGTAGGCTGGTTTTTGTTGTTGTTGTTTTGCTTTAAATGTTTCTTATGGTGCTAAAATACAGGCTATACAAGTAGATTTTGTTTTCTTGATAAACCTGGGGAGAAAAAGCATTAAGCACCATAAGGAAAGAGCCAGTGTGCACCAGGCCTTTGCAGAAGGATCACTTCTGTGGCTGCTGTAGTCTGGAAAGGCCTACTGGGAAGAAGTAGTAGTTGACTTGATTCTCTCGCAATATAGGCGATTTCATCACACAGAAGAAAGGTGCGTAGGAGACTTGGCATTCGTGGTGGTAGGAGAAGAGCGTGATGAGGAAGGGGATTGGGGACTTGGGTTGCATTGAGTTCTACAGAGCATCTTCTCATGAATTGAACCATGTATAGTACCACTTCTGGAAGGTTAGAGTCTGAAACGAGCCCAGTACTCTAATGGTAGTGTCATCTTAGTAAACTATACACAGGCGAGCCCAACCTGCACTGTGGTCCAGGGCAACAGTGTCACAGAGAATAAACTCATGAATGGTTCCATAAGCCATAGGTAATAGGTTTACTTTTCCTGGAATGTGTGGCCTAAGGTAATTTTTATCCACTGTGGCATAGAGAAGCCAAAATGTTGGGTGCTCCTGTTGACTTTCTCTGTAAGGGCTCAATAAATATTTAGGCTTTATGGGTCACATAGTGTTATAGTTACAGCTGCTTAGCTTTTTTTTTGCAGTATAAGAAATGTATCGGTATAGTATCTGTGTGTGAATGTACATGGCCTATTTCCAGGAAAAACTTGTATTTTCAAAGCAAGTCGTGGCCAGATCTGATCAGCAGGCTCTGGCTTGCTGACTCTGAGTAAGCTGTCCTAGGAAGGAAGATGTGAAAGAACGGTGTTGAATTCCAGGCAGAAAACTGAGGCTTTTGTTTACTTTGATCACATATAAACCAAAGATGTCAGAGCATGCGTTGAATCGTGACTGTTTCTGTATTCTTGTTAGTAAGTTACGGCCGTCGGCCTTGAACCCCAGGAAGCTTTAGCCTCTGTGGTGGAATTATCTTTGATATGCACAGAGATGAAATAGCATAGTGGTTGGGACAAGACTCAGCTTCTGAACCCAGGCGGTCTGGATCTGACCTCTTCTTATTCTGAGCTGGTGGCCTTGGCAGTCTTTTCTCCGCCCTGGTTTCTTCCTCCACAGACAGAACAATTATAGCAGCAAGGGCAGAAACACCTGTTTACACCAAGACTTCTGAGGATTTTAAAGAGGTGATTTTTAACAAGCTCTGGTTTTGGAGTTTATACATAGAGATAAGATTCATCCCTTGTATGCTTTGTTAAATAGATAAGATAAAACCATAAGATTAAAGAATTAATGTATTGACAAATACATTTTTTAAATACCCAATGAAGAGATTAGAGAAGGGAGGTGATGGTGGTGGTAGTGATGGTGATGATATTATAATGGTGGTGATAAGGATGTTGATGATATTATAATGTCCGTGATGATAGTTAACAGATCATTGTTAAGAACAGATAAATTTCATTTTGGCTCAGTTTTTTGTTTTTTTTTTCTTTTAGGCGCACTTTGTAGCCTAGGCAGGCCTCAGGCTAATGATTCTCCTGCCTCATGCCCTAGCTTCCTTATGCTGAGATTTCAGGCAGGTGTGGTCACACCGGCTGTTTTCTCCAGGAAGTTTGTAAATACGCTGGTGCATCAATGCTCAGCACACCGCGTTTCCACAGACTACAGCTTAGAGAAAGTTCTAGTTCCCTGGCCAGAATGGCTGTTTAATTATAACTACAGTAACATGTGGGTGATCTGCTGGACCACAGTGTCTTACAGATTAGGGGAATCAGTGTCTATAAAGCTAATCAGAAAACTGCACGTCTGTTTATGTTAAATCAGTGAAAATGGAGCTGTCCACATCACCATACTGTCCCATCGCTGAGAACGTGACGCATGAGCAATCAGTGCTGATAAACTGCAGCTAAATCGTTGTATGATAATTCTCGGGAACTCTGATAAACTGTGTGCTCAGCTGTCTGGTGATCTTCGGTCACAGTTTAGATCGGCATATCAGGCTTCATGAGGAATACAAATATTCTCCGTGCTGCTTCTGTGCAGTTAAAAATTAGATTTCACCTTCTCCTGGGCAAGCGATAGCTCCACTTCACTTAAGAGTGCTGTGGTCTTTCCCATTACTGCGGCAGTATTTTTGGCAGCGCTGAAAGCGTTATTTTTGGAACATTCCATGCACTTTTTCTCCATTCTAGAGAGAGGCCATAGGTGCAAAGGAGGAGGCACTGACCGTTGCCTAAGTGTGCAGCTGGAGGCTGTGTTCTTAGTTCCTGTGTCCTCCTGCGGTCAGGTGCTTGGCATGCTCTCCTCCTGGGGATGACTTTGTGTGTGTCCTGATACTCCCCCATCCAGTCCAGCTATGGAAAAATAGTGAATCGCCTATGCAAATGTTTGTCCTTATAGATTTTAAGGACATACTACCAAGATTATACTTCATATTTAAATGTATGAATCACTGTTTAAGGGGTCATATTGCTACCAGTTGCATCCAGGACTGTTTTTGGAGTAACTTAACATTCGTATCTGACTGAGTAAAGTGTGAATGAAAATTTCATAACACCATTTGGCAAGCTGCCACCATTGATGCATTTAAATGGACTTGTTTACTGGGCATTGACCTCAATTTGAATAATTTTATTAGAAATAGTCATAAAGTTACTGCATGTACACTATGATGTTATATACTGAAGAAAATCAGTTTCTGTATGTGTTAAAGCTGTGTGTATTGGTGGTCATGTAATTGGGTTTCTGTGTCAATTGGGTTTCTGTCCTTTATATGAAATATTTAGGTTTATGGTGTCTCCACGGTTCTGCACTCATAACTCGCTTTTGTGTGCTACACTAATACAGCAGATGGACTAATGACGAGGGGCAAAGGTTTGCTTTTTATAGTTACACAGGCAAGGAGACCCCGGGTCAAGAAGTGTGTGTCTGACGGGGGCCTTTATGCTGTGAGGAAGGCCAAAGGGCAAGAGTTTGCAGAGAGGGGACGCAGTACAGGGCACACAGAGTCAAGTTCATCAGCAGAGAGGCTCACAGCACTTGGTGCGAATGAATTTGTCTCTGCTCCCACTTGCTGAACGACTTGGTTCTTCACTCTAAATAAGGCGCTCAGGACTGCTGTCGGGGTGTGCCCGTCACTATGTAAGACTAGCGGTGGTGGGTGTCGCACTCTGCTCCTCGGCTTTCCTACCTTCCTGCAGTCTGGCCCCTGCTGTCCTCTCAGACTTCATGGTTTCTTCTCATCTGTACTTTCCCGTGAGGTTTATAGGTTCCTTAGGAAAGTGCTTGTCTTAACTGTAAAATATGGAATGGTAGTGGGCATCTTACGTACACTGATTGACGTCCCGAAAGCAGCCCTGCATACATTCTTCAAGGTGGGAAGCAAAGTCTGTCCACGCGTAGGGACCCCTGCTCATGTCTCCTTTGTGAAAGTGGTAGTGGCCAGTGAAGTGAAGCAGGTCCTAGCTTCCTGCTCCTGCAGAGACTGCACAGGGGAAGGGCTGAGAGGAAACAGGGTGTTGAGGGACAGACTTTTTTTTCCATTACTCTGAAGAACACCACCCATAGGATCCACTTTGAACTTGACAAGCGTTCAGCCAAAAGAAAGCCCAGTGGTTATTACAGCGACTCAGCGGTAATAGTGTTTTATTTTTGAGCTTGCATGCTAGTATTGAGCTTTAAAGTAGGAGTTAATATATTAAGGCAATAGAAGATAAAAGACAAATCATAGAGGATTCCATACCCATAGAAAACAGATATTTTCAATGTATCCAGTCCCACTAATAAGTATGTGGAGAGATTTCTTTCCTTGTTGGCAGTTTTTTCTACAACAATAGTTTGTATGCCTTGCAAATATCTGTGTTACTGGAAAACACAGTTAAAACTGATGATTAGGTGTTTTGGATAAAAGCAAGTATTGTACATGTTTTATAATATATACCATTAGCCGCTAGCATCTTCATCACTGAACAAGAAAGGTCCAGTAGATGTTTTTCCAAGGAAGTAAAAGAGAATTAGAGAAAATGCTGTGTGTTCTTCTTCATGGTATCAACAGCAAATATCATCGTGTGATCGCTCACCCATGCAGCAGCAGGCTCGAACACAGATGAGGCAGTCTTGTGAGGGGGTGCATAGGGTTAGTGGGTTGCTGGGTAGGTGGGTTGATTGGGCAGTTGGAGAGAGGCAGGCAAAGAGGTGGCTTGCTTAGAAAGGTTTGTAAACACATTGAAAATTATAATAGTTGCCACATGGAAAATTACTTATAGTTTATATATAACTATATGTTACAGTTTAGTGCTGAGTGAAAAACCACAGGATAGAAATCGTTTGAATCTTCAGTCTTTAAGAGTCGGCTAAAGCAAATCCATCCAGAATGATACAGGAGAACTGCTTTGGAAATCAACAGAAGGAAACGCACACGACTTCCCTTGTGTTGTTACGTTTATGTAATTATAAAAAAGAATGCGTAAACATTTAAAGCCAAGTGTGTGTCACCCGTGTTAGCAGAATTGCACTGTGGGAGACAAGGCAGCTGCTCTCACTTCGCGGGAACTGTCCTAAGTTTCGGTTTAGGCGTCGCCATCCTTCTGGTCTTGGATTCTAACAGTGACAGGTAGAGCTTGGCCGTGCTCTTCCTGCTTAGCTTTGTTAGAATTCCTCAGCAGTGTGCGCGTCAGAAGAGTTGGCAAAACCTCCCGAGAGTCTGGTCTTTGCTGTGCCCCCCAGCACCTGACAAAGACTGGGGTGGAACCAGCATTACTTGGCAATGTCCTTCTACTAAAACACCCAGGGTCTGGGCTGAACTGTTAATATCCAGTGGAAGCTACAACTTTGAGTATCACTGAGTTCGGTGGTTGATGAAGGAACTGACCCTGTGGTACATGGACCTTTGATACTAGAATGACTCCTATCTTCCCCATGTGGTTCTCAGCTCCTTACACCTGCCATGGGGACTCCACAGATGAGCACTGAGTCCTGCCATCCTGGCAGACTATAGATCCCCCAATGTTGTGGGACTTCTCCCTAGGAGTCTGAACGATTAGTTTATCCTACAAAGGCATCTAGAGAGTATTCAATTAGGTGATTCTGCAGGTTGTTACTGAAGTGAGAAAATACTACTTTAATTTTGTCAATTAACTCTGTTTCTAGGGCTTTGGAGAGAACATTCCACTGAGTCAGGACATGTGTCCTTTGGTCCTAGTTTTTCAGTAATATATTCTTAGAATGCCTTGGACAAGCTATTTCTGCAACTCAGATTTCTAAAGTGCCGGCGTAAACCTTTGATTAATGCCATTCCTGGTATCCTTCCCAGCTCTACGTCCTGTAGTTCCAACTCTCTTACTCTAAGTGAAAGTTTAACTTCTGCAATAGAACACTGCAGTGTGTTTTCCCCCAGCCCGGCAGATGGTCGAATTGCCGAAAGCCAAGTGCTCAGCTACAGTGCTCATTCTTCCAAACTCGGGGTTTTGGAAATGCTGTGCCAGTGTAAATACATACATAGTTCCAGATGAGACATTCACCACCAATGATGTGCAATAGGATTTAAATAATTGAAGTTATAAACATTTGAGGAATTCAGGAATTTGGGGAGGGAAACTGACCAGAACGAAAATGTAAAGCGCGTTCAGTTGTTTTACTCCTCTCGCCTTTTGTTCGCAGGTTGTGAACTGGCTGGAAGGGCCTGGATCTGAACAGCTGAGAGCGCAGTGGGGCATTGGTGACTCCATCAGGGCTTCCCAGGCCCTGCAGCAGAAGCACGAGGAGATTGAGAGCCAGCACAGTGTGAGCAGCTTTCCCTCTGCGAGTCACAGTGTGGTCGTCTGTGTGTCACTGGTACCTGGGTGGGCTGAGTGCTGGGTGCTGGCTTGCTCCAGACGTTGGTACAAAGCACGGAGTGCTTATGTTGAGCGCTTAGGGGTCTGGAAGTACCCTTGGAGACTTAAGATAGACTCATTGATTGTTTGGTCTCGATTCCCACACAGTTCCGCTCTTTGTTCTAGGAGCACAGTTGTGGGTGATGTCTACAGTGTCAGGGAAAAGGTGACCGGAGAATAGAGAGCCTTTGTCAGTACTTTCTGTGACAGGGACTTCTGGTTGTAGTTGTTTCAGAAAGTAGTAATCATATAGGGAAAGGTGACATTTTATTTGTGCATTTCGATATTCTGATCATATTCGCTTCCCTTAGTTGTCCCCGTCTCATTTCCTGTTCCCTTTCCTTTCCCGAGTGACACTTCTGCTCTGTAGGCCTTGGAGTGAGGGGCATTCCCCGCTCTACTGGGAACGTGCTACAGTCCCCGAGAGCCACACCACAGCCACTGTGTTAAACACAACCGTGGGGCTGAGGACATGGCGTACAGAAGCTGTCCAGTCTCTGTTGATTCACTCTTGTCATTATGAAGGTGACAATCAGGAAATCAGATATACATTGGGCAGCCCGTTCGTCCCTAAGCTAGTTGTAGAGACGGATGACTCAGAAGAATTTAAAATGTAAGACTTGGTGGGTGGAGGAGTCCAGTGTTCCTCAGTTTCTGCCATGGGGCCGTCGGCCTGGCCTCAGTCAGGAGGTCAAGCCTGGCTTGTGAGGCGGAGCCCCACTCCCCTCCAGCTGAGCTACTTCTGGTGATCTTAAATGAATTGAATGCAAAATTGGGGAAATTAACATTGTCTCTGTTAATCTGCATCTCCTTAGAATATCTTCAAAAATTGGTCAGTAATGAATGAACTTAAGAGACAGCATGTTCTTGTCTATGCCTTAATTTCCTATACTGGTAGTGCTCAGGGACTTGTGGAGGTAAATTGACATCTCTATTCATGGTCTTCAAGAAAAGAATCACCCCTGGGCTGTACTAGAGTCATTTGAGTCATGCGTGGTATTTGGGGTTCACTGTGAAACTGGTAGGTGTGGGAGGTGGGTGGGAATCTGGACGAGATGGAGTCAGCCCCAGCTGAGGACTGCTAAAGCTTCTAAGCACAGTTTCATTATTTTGTTCTGTTGCACTTTCATTAGATTGGAAATTTTCCCTTGAAAGGTTTAGAAGGATTACTCTGTTTTAGCCAATAGGTGGCGCTGCACTGTTGACTTGTGAATAGGCTGCTTGATAATAAATGAGCTAGTTTATGATATGTAAGCTCCTAATATTTAATACTTTATTCAAGACTTTATTAACTGGGTCTGGTATATAATATATACCTGTAATCCTAAGCAGAGGATAGAGAATTACCACAAATTTGAGGCCAGTCTGGTCCATATAGCCAGTTGTAGACCATCCAGGGCTACATACTCTGTCTCAAAACCAAAGAACCAACCAAAAACACAACAAAAAAATTAAAACCCTCTTTGTTCTTTGCAAATAAGATCTAAGTGTTGGAAGAATTTTTTGTTTTTGGCATTTTTCAGGTCTTGTGAAATAATGACTAACTTCTAGTATTGATAGCTAACAAAGACAGAATTTGGAAAAATTTAATATTCCATTTGCATTAAATTGCTATGTCAAGCATTAAGGCATAACGGAGAGTTAAAACTAAAAATTCAAATGTTTTTGGCTGTTTAAGATTAATGTAAAGAATAATGAGACTTCTACCAGCATGCAGTTTTTTTGCAAAGGATTATGGGCTAGAAATACATTCAGCTTTTTAATCCAATAGGAAAAACAGTAAGAACCATGGTAGTGGTTAATGAATTGATAACATATTTTTAAAATATTTTAGTTGTAGTTGGGTGTGGTGTTGAATACCTGCAATCTCAGAGCTTTAAGACAGGAGAGTTACAGGTTAGAAGCCAGTCCTTGTCTCAAAAACGAAAAACATTAAAAAAAAAAAGATTTTTAATTTAATGAAAGTCTCCTATGTTTTGGTAGAGTTAAGTGTAGAAGTGTGGCAGGAAAAGAGTAAAACTGTGGAATATAGTCTCTGAAGCCTTTCCAGTATCCTGTCGGTATCCTGGCCACAGAGGCCACATGTTCCTGGTGTGTGCCATCTAGCAAGAATCAGCAACATGCTTTGCTTAAGGAATCAAGACACATTTCATGTTGAGATACACGGTGTGTGGGGATCACCATGGTGGCCTGGCCTGACAGTGTTTCTCTCATCTGAGTTAGGCTGCTGCTCCCTGGTAAAGCTAGAATAGATGCTTGTCTCTCCAGCTGGGCACCACGGCCACACACGCTGCTGCTGGGACCTGACTGTCTTAATATACAAAGGCGTTCAAGTTCATTGGCTATTTAACAGTTTTAATTCAGGCCCCAGATTTCATGCTTTTTCATTTTGTTATTCTTAGCCAGTTTCCATACAGCAGATGTGCAAGCTGGATTCACTAGAGTGAATCGAAGGCCGTCTGCTGACCTGAGATCACATGCACCCCATGCTCCCCTCTTTCCTTTTCTTTGATTAATTTTAACTCTATCTTGTAGGTAAGCCAGGTCCTCCCTGACCCTTCTTTCAGACAGGCTGATTTGCCTTTAAGACAACTTTAGTTATGTAAATCAGTAAAATCCGTATCTCTAATCAATGTATTGATTTCTTGAGACATACCAGTTCTTGTGTTATATTACATCTCTGGCAAGGTTGCAAGAACCTGTATGTATTTTATGAATTCATAAAGGAAAAAGAAATCACCTACACACTGGTGATTCTTCATCTTAGTGGGCATAACTTAAAGGGTACTTTTAAAAATGTCCACCCTGGGGTCCACCGAAGATTTTAGACTTCAGTGTGCGCCAAGCCAGCATGAAGACCGTGCTCTTCAATGCTAGCCTCTTAGTAGACTGTGCTCTTCAATACTAGCCTCTTAGTAGACTGTGCTCTTCAATGCTAGCCCCTTAGTAGACTGTGCTCTTCAATGCTAGCCCCTTAGTAGACTATGGCCTTCAATGCTAGCCCCTTAGTAGACTGTGCCCTGCAATGGTAGCCCCTTAGTAGACTGTGCTCTGCAATGGTAGCCCCTTGGTAGAGTGTGTTCTTTAATGGTAGCCCCTTAGCAGACTGTGCTCTGCAGTGCTGGCCCCTTAGGAAACTGTGCTCTGCAGGGCTAGCCCCTTACTTTACTGCTTTGTCGAGAATCATTGCAACTTCTTTTTCAGTAACTGAACACATTTCTTCAGAATACTAACTAAATTTCCATGAGCTATAAATAAGACAGTGAAATCACTTCCTATTTAAGAACACGACAGCACGTTTCTCCATGGTGTTTTCACAAGAAGACAGCCATTCTTGGGCTGGTAAGAGGTGTCAGCTGTCAAACCTGATGACCTGAGTTTTGTCCTCTGTACCCACATTGTGGGAGGAAAACAACCTACTCCCAGAAAGTTGTTCTCTGACCCCCCACAATGCTGCACATTAGTGCCCACACATTGCCCCACACGCACATAACACACAAACAGTGTGACTACCATTTTCATAGATATACTCTATCAGTCACTGTGATAGATGTGTATTTTTAAAAAAAATTTAAAAACTAATTGTTTCTAAAATAACGAATAAAACAGTAAGGCAGTTTTTATCACCACCTCTAATGGAACAATGGCTTGACCTCTCTACAGTTCTGGCAGTTTAAACACTTAGGTCTTGCTATGTAGGCTCTCATATGTATTACTGCTGTGTCCCTCTAGCCATGTTAGGCAAACGTATCTCCAAATAATAGTGCCAAAATTATTCCCTTACCTACTTAATTTAATGTCAAGTCTGCAATGTCTTACACTTTGCATATTTATCCAATGTGTGTTAATTGAGCACATTATTCTGAATTCTTGAGTTATTGCAAAGTCTTACTAATAGAGAATTTATAATCAAGTCAGGAGTGATGGGGAGTAGAGAGCAATAGAGATGTGGTGTTGAGGAAAGGTGTCCCTGAGGTACAAGTGTCTCCCTGACACTTAGTACCCAAACCTTGAAATTGGGTGAAGGAATAATCCAAGCCAAGGACGTGAGCTGGCAAACTCAACGTGGAGTACATGCTGCCGCAGAAACCTGATGGAGGGAGTAGGGAGCCAGGAGCAGACAGAGCTCCAGTGCTGAGGGTCAGTCTGCAGCAGGAATGTGTGATACCTTTCAACCCATGGGAAGGAGCTAAACGCCATTTGAAAGGTTTGGAGTGCTTTTTAGCATAGACTTGTGTGGAACATAGAGTTAGACATAATAAAAACAAAAGGCTAAGAACTGTTTAGGAGGCCGCAGACATTTGATGAGGTGTTAACGTTCTCAGGGTGGAGCCAGCAGTGCTTATTGGTGGAGGAATAAAACTTGGTGAATTTTCTAGTGACTGCAATGTGATAGGTTTCAGAAGAAAGAAAGTGCAAAGAACTGGTTAGGAGAAGTTCATGAGAGAAAAGGAAGTGAGAGAAAATGAGTGTTGAGAACTCCTACAAAGGGAGGCTTTGTGTGCACATGCAGGTGTGCATTTGTGCTTGTGCACATAAGCATGTGTGTGATTTAATTTTATACATTGAAATGTAGACATCCTAAAATGTGTTTTTAAGTCTATTTCATCGTACTAAGATGCTGATGAATGTAATTCAGCTCACAAACATTGGTGGGCAGTATGGGCAGCTGCAGAAAGTAAGCTACGGGTGTCAGCAGCTGGGGGCCGGCTGCCATGAGTGTCCATGGGCAGAACACTGGCTGTGATGTGAGGCTGGGTACAGGGCTCCAGGGTAGGACAGAGCTGTCCAGGGAGGAGGATGAGAGACTTCCTTCCCAGTGGAGTAAGAAGTAAGATCTTAGGAACCGTGTGTTCTTTTCCATCTCTGCTTAGAGCCAGTAAGTGAGAAGTGAGTGTATGCACAAGTCACAAAACCTGAAGAGAGGTTAGAAAAGGGGGCACGAGGTCACATAGTCTGAAAGCAGAAGGGTTGGGCACACTGGGCCAGGCCAGGAGTGTGTGGGAGAGAGGGAGGATAAGAGAAGAGGTTTTTCTTTTAAGACATTGTTTAATAAAACCTAATACTGTGTATGCAAATTTTTTAAATATTAAAAGAATTGAGATCTTTGATATGATCAAAGCACAAAGTGGGATATTATGCACACATGGACATGTCACAGCTCCAAAACCTTTTCATACGTACAAGTAATGCGCACTAGTAGTTGTAAGTTGTTTTAAGTCTAAGAAAAGGCCACATATTTGGCTGCAAATAGTGAGGTTTTCAGAAGGGAACTAGAGATGTAAGGTGTGAGAAAACCGGTTGTCATGACAATGGACAAGAATTGACCGGAGACTCTGAGGGTTTGTGGCAACCCGACAGTGGAGGACAAGCACTGACGAACATTGAGTGAATGTTTGATATCAGTAATCTATAAATCTGTAGGGCATCGCTGTACTGTATCTTCTACTGGCATCTTGTGTAATACCATACATCATGGCTGTAGTACCATAGCGGCGTGCGCGTGGTATAGTCACAGTAGGCAGAGAAGCCAGCTTATAGCTTGTGAAAAGTACGCCAGGTAATAACAGCCTTTGACCTAGGAGAGAAGAAAGAACAAGAGGCTGGACAGTGAGCCTGTTAGTCACAGACTGGTGGACATGTGGGATTGTTAAGCCTGAGTCTGCTGAAATAGGACAACTGGGGTCAGTACTTGGAGGTCAGAGAATGGGAGTCATGGAACAAGGCTTAGGGAGCTGGATAGTACTAAGCAATCCGTTTTCATGGTGTCTAAGATAGGTCCGTTAGATGAAGCGAGAAATAATATGTTTGAGAAGGGCAATCTGGGAGTCAAGGACACAAGTTTAGGAGTTGGTGTTGATAGATGTCTACATGGTGGAAACATTGCTGAGAGAAAGCCAAGGCCTTTGCCATGCCCGCTGTAGATGTGGGGAGTGGGGAACGGGTGGCAGGGAGAAATTCAGCAACTTGCACTGAGAAGGGGGAGCAGGTAAGGAACAGTCTGGAGGTGGTAATGAGGAGCGATCCTACCTTTGAACTCACCCAGGGCTCATGGAATGTTGGACAAGGTCTATAGTTGGTTTGATGAACTTCAAGGGCCCTGTGTTCCCTGAGTGTAAACAGGCTTCCATCAGAGCAGGGGCTACTTGGAAAGACTAGTTGGGCTACAGGCGAGACTAGTTGGGCTACAGGCGAGACTAGTTTTGGCCAGCAGTGATTTTCACAGATCACAGTGAAAGGATTTGATGATAGGGGATTTATCCTCTATTTAAATAATTCTGCCTTCCAAAAGAATTCAGTTTCTCTTCCTGAAAAAAAAAATCATACATAGTGTTCCAGGAGCTAACTGACCTTGTTTGCTTTGTGATGTCCCTGCTCCAGGAGTGGTTTGCAGTGTACGTGGAGCTTAACCAGCAGATCGCAGCGCTCTTGAACGCCGGGGACGAGGAAGATCTGGTGGAATTGAAGTCTCTGCAGCAACAGCTCAGCGATGTTTGCTACCGACAGGCCAGTCAGCTAGAGTTTAGGCAAAATCTCCTACAGGCAGCTTTGGAATTCCATGGTGTGGCCCAAGATGTGAGTACCTGTTCCAGTTGCTTTCCGTGTCTTCAGATGACTTGTACAAGCCGTACAAGACTTGTGTAGTTTTGCATGCCCCAGGATTATTTTTCTGGGACAGTAATTGAGTGGTGGGGGTAATAAGATAAAATTCTTCAGTTAAAAATTATTTGGTTGTTCTCATGCAGTTAAACCTACTGTCTAACGAAAGCATTCCAAGCTACTATTTTTAGTTCGATGGTTTCTCAATAACATATTTTATAACATAGGCAGAAATGGAACCGTTACTAACTTCCTGCATTCTGCTGACCTTCCTGGTGCATCTGTGTGTCCATCTTCTTAGATAACATGTATCCTGATTGCTCGTCCTTATCTTTTAACTGCATGGTCTTTTCAAGTGCATTTGTGATGACCTCATTAGATAAACCTCAATAATCATTGAAGACTTGAGATGCTGGTTACTTCAGGGTTGTCTCTTTGTCCCTCCGCTTTAGTTGTCTCAGCAGTTGGATGGCTTATTAGGCATGTTGTGCGTAGATGTGGCACCGGCTGATGGAGCATCAATTCAGCAAACTTTAAAACTGCTTGAAGAGAAGCTGAAAAGTGTTGGTAAGCAGATTTTAAAACTGCTGAAACCTACGGGTTCTTTGTAAAAATATTACCATGGTTAGACAGTTAATTTATATACTGAACTAATTATCATTTGCAGGGAACAAGAAAACATAATATTGAAAGGTTTTATTCCCTTGAAGGGTTATAATTTATACTAAAACATTTATTTTTCCGCCGTGATTGGTCAGTCCTTCCTTCCTCAGGCCTTTCACCTTCCTGTTACTCAATCTAAAGTGCTATGTCTTGCATATTCCAGGGGCAGATATTTGTCATGCATGCAGAAACTGTAATTAGTTGGGAAGTGTTCATGGCAAACCCTGCATGCCCCAGACTGTCTTATGCAGTGATTTTTGCTGTTGTTGCTATGTTCTAACTGCAAGAAAGAATAGTTGATTTGATTCTGTGTGTTGTATTTTCATACTGAGAATTATCTTCAAGGGAAGTGTGGTCCAGTTTTATTAACCCAGCTCTGACATTTGACATTGAGACCCTTCATATGCATGTGCAGTAGGAAACGCAGCGCATGCCCCTGGTTCAAAGTCAGACCGAGAAGGGGGTGTTACAGAAGGAGCGAATGGGGAAGAGGCAGAGCGTTAAGGCGAGTTACTAGAGAGCCATGACACATGACTGAACCAAATTAATTCATTATGAAAACAACTTCAGGGAATTAGTTTAAAAGGCATTTTTGTGTTGACATCTTACTTGCTTTGTAGCCTTTGTTAATGGATGGTATGCATAATACCTATTTAATATTTCATAGGCCAAGTGTGATTTAAAGTGTCACAAGCTTTCTTGGGCCATACTTCTCCTCAAAAGAGAGCCCCTGTGCACATGTCCAGTGTGGAATCCAGGCATCTTGGGTGGAGCTTCCCATGCATGTGAGCTGCAGTGGCCCTGCTCACAGTTACCCTGCTCGCAGTGGTCATTCTTTTACTTTGATTATACATTGTGAGTGTTTTTGAAATCTTGCAAATCTTATGCTCTTTTAAAAAATGCATCATTTCCCTCAAATTTGGGACACAAAGGGAAAAAATAGAAAATCATATTGTTGAAATAGAGATCCCCATACTTCAGTTTGTAAAAGTTGTAATCTATGCAGATTTGTGTTTAGAAGATTCCCTTTATGGAGAATTTGGCAACAGAAGAAAGCAGTCCACTTTGATCCCCGTTTAAAGGTTCTGTGGCTGGAGATAGTGAGAGGCCTTCATGGCAGTATCTACAGCATCTACATTTGGATCCCATGTTGAGTTGCTGATGAGGAAATACCCGTGTTAAGAGATTCAATCCCGTGTCGTTTGTTTTAGATGTGGGATTGCAAGGCTTGCGAGAAAAAGGCCAAGGTCTCCTGGATCAGATCTCCAATCAGGCTTCCTGGGCCTACGGAAAGGATGTGACTATTGAAAATAAAGAAAACGTGGACCACATCCAAGGCGTGATGGAAGATATGCAGCTTAGAAAACAAAGGCAAAGTTTTAATGTTAATGTTCAATTCAGCAAGCTAGCCTGATACTAAGATAGAAGCTAAGTGCTCTATGTTTTGCATACAAAGTCAAGTCCCTTGCTTGTTATATGCTATCTGTATAGTAGCTGTGGGAGAATGTGATCATTATTACATGTGACTGCTCTGACAGCGGTTGTCAGTTCATTTGGGGAAGAGGCACCTTTCCCCTTTGACCTGGCTGTAGAGATTTTAGTTACTCTCAGCTATTCACACTAGAAGAAAACTGCTTTGGATAGTGTGCTTTTCTGTTTTCTGTTAGAATTGGGCTAAACTTTACCTGATTGTCTCTTCATCTCATCTTATGTCACATCCATTGTTGTGTGGAATTAGAATTGTGTGGAATTGGACAATGGGCTGTCATTGATTTTTTTTTTTTTAACGTGAGAGACTAACAGAAACCTAAGGCGTTTTAGACATACAGTCTGTAATAGTAACCTGAACGTGTTAGACAGTACAAGATTACAGGACAGAGATAGGCACAGATAGGCACAAATACCTAATCTGGCGTGGTTGTGTGGAATTTTGCACACTTGGAAACTTAAGTCATGAAGGGAATTTCCCAGACGTTTCCACTCTACCTCTCCGAGAGTCAGAAGAAAGGAATCCCTTTTGCACCCGGCCCTGGACCTCAGTGTCCTCACTGTGGGGTGGAGTAGCTCTGTCAGCTGCTAGCTCCCATGGGCTCTGGCTTCTCTCTCGAGCAGGGTTTGTTCTCCACCCTGGTTCTGGTCCTTCCTGTGGATGGTTAGATCTCTCCAGTAGGACGTGTAATAAATGATTGTACACGTAGAGTTGTTACAGAGGGAGCCTGCCCGTCAGCCTACTGTATTCTGATGTCACCCCTCGTCCAACATCTCAGTCATTTGCAGGTCTGGCCTGTACCCCTTGTTTTATCTGGTTTATTTTCTGTCCCTCTTCATTCTCCTTCTGGCCCTCCCTGCTGCTGTCCCTCTACTTGTTCTAGTATCAGTAATTTCTAGTTGCCGTTGGGAATAACTTGGTCTCGGGAAAGTCGGGCTATTTTGGATCTGGCCCACTTAACTCCAGTTGGTGCTCTCTTTGAAAGTCAGTGACAGCTGTGTCTCCCTCAAATGCCCTCTTGACTCGGCCCCTCCTGCTTTCTCCTTCGATTACTGAAATGTGCCTTCCAGGCCTTGCTCCTCCTGACTGTTCTCCCTGAGTCTACCCGGTATGCTCATGGCTTGCTGGTTACCAGGACCTCCCTGACTTGGGTTGCTCTGCAGGATCTCTAGCTGGGATATGCCACACTCTACTCCAACTTACTATGTATGGATCCATTTTCTCCCAGACTTTGCTCTCTCACTCTCAGTTTCCTGTTCGAGTTACTGTCAGCTACCAAATTTGGAATTTATCTCTAAATTTGAATTTACCTCAAATGCCCAAGATTTTCTTTTTTCTGCCTTAGGTCTTACTGTTCTCACGACTGCTGCAGGCAAGAGTAATCTACACAAGTACAAAGATTGGATGGAGCCTCTAACTTTGTGATCTGTTATTATAATACTGTGGGTTTTTTCCCACCTTCATCTCCCCTCTTTCATGTCTGACCGCTGAGTATGTCCTACCCTAACAGTCCGTGCATGCTTAAAGCTAAGTCAAGAGTGTATTTCCATCCTTGAAAATGAAACAGGCATCCAAATAACACATTTTTGGTGATGAAATCTGGTCAGCTTTACCAAACCCCATGGAGGGACGTCCTTACTTACCAAAAAAAAGACAGCCGGGTAGCAGCTGCTACAGCCACGAAGCAAGATGGAATAATATTTCAAAGTGTTTCAGCTCTTTTCTTATTAAAGAGGCTTCCTCCACTGCCAGAGTGCTCAGGGGGCGGTTCCTCACATAACTGATGACCTTGGGTTCCACTTTGGAAAGAGAACCCTTCTTTTCTACAGTTGCTTATATTCTTGCCTTATTGACTTCTACAGAACTGGGTCCTTTGAGTGTTTTTTTGTTTTGTTTTGTTTTTTGTTCTTTTTGTTTGTTTGGTTGGTTTTATTTGGATTCCTGATCTTTTGGTCATGGTATTGATAGTTTTGTCTTTGCCATTCTGGATTGGTTCCTTTGCGTTTCTGGCTGGAGGAGCTTATACAAATTTCTTCACTGGAGCTGATTCTTCAGTTTCCTTCTCCTCAGATAGCTTCACTTCTTTCTGCGGAACCTGTTACTACTCCCAGGGGCAGATCCCTTCCCAGACATCCTCCTCATCTCCTCCTTCTGACTCTGTGTCTTGTCCATGCTACCAAATGCAGCCCACTGCATGCAGAGGCCCTAAACCACCCATGAACCTGAAGGCCACAGTGGCACCACTGAAAGCACCCAGCAGTTAGATGGACGGATCTTTTCACAGTGGCCACCGCCACTGTAACTGGACTGTCTCGTGAGTCATCGTGTCTGCTGCAGTCACGGGTAGCTCATCCTCAGCCTCATGTCTGAACTGACTCTCGATAACTGGTGCCCATTCTCACCATTAGCCTTCTTGAAGTAGTAATCTTTGTCAGCCTTTGGTGCAGAGCCCAGAGTCTGGTCTCATGTCATCATGTCTTCAATGGTATAGAGGCATGAGCTTTGGTGAGAGAAGCTGATCCTCAGGATAGGTGTAAGGGTGGAGCTCTGGGCCTGCCCTTGAGATGGAGTTGTGTCTTTAGGATAGTGAGACCTCCTTCAACTCTGCAGTCTTAGCATCCTGCAGCTCCCCACAGAATCACAGTCGCTGTTAGTTTCTCAAATATGTGGTGTTTCTCTTCCACCCGTGACGTCTTTCGCTTTTTCTTGTTTTCTGTCTAGTGGACGCTTATGCTAGACCGCGAGTCACTCGTTCCTCTCCACCTCACAGATGTTTTACATGGACATGTAACAGCTTCTTACCAGCTAAAATTCATTTCCTGTAAACACTTTCTAACCTGACTCCTGTGTTTAGACGGTACAATTTAAACTCAGGCTAACCTGTTTTGTTTTTCCTGCGACACACCATGTACACTGGGTTTATGTGACAATCATCTTTATCATTACGGTGTCTTACGTGTTTTGCTTTAGATCTTGGAAGTGATTATCTTTATTTCCCTTCTGTCGCTGTAGACTTACTTTAGATAAGCTGCACTGTAATATTAGGCTGTGACTGAGAGGTCTTTATTTCAAAAGCAGCCAGTTCTATGTTACCATTAGTCTTTCTTCAGGAACCCTGACTCTAGCCGGGGGCTGTTGGATCTCCTGTGTCTGATATGTGGTGCTTTGCAGTCCCCTTCCTGCTCCCGTGCATGGGATTGCATGGGAATGAAGGAAATAGATCATATCTTACACCAAGACACTGTTGGAGTTTACTCTGTTTATTATCCATGCAGACCACAGTGAGATTAAACAGTGTTCTGCATTGTGTTTGTCTTAACTCTAAATTTATGTGGCTTACTTTTTTCTTAAAGAGTATAGGTATACATTTTTGGTTCAGAATCCAGTATTTAGAATTTGACAAGAATGTATTAAATTTCCACAGAACATTATCCTCTAAACTTTTATCCTTTTATCTTTGAAGCTTGTGTAATGGAGTTGGTGATGGAGGTTTCTTTGGGGTTTGGTGGACCATTGCGTTTATGCTTTGCTTCAATATTTTGCAGAATCCATGCTATCCTCAAGAGGGTTTGTCATTCAGTGTCATCCCAGGTATTTTGAGGTCTTGATGTAACATAGATAATAGAGTAGATATTCACAAACTCTGACAAGTCAGCACAAAATAGCTGCAGTATCCATAGCATGGGACTAAGTATTGTAGTGTACTTTAAACATGTGTGTCAGACGCTGATGCTGTAGATCACTGAGGCCAGAGTACTAAGCTGAGTTTGCTTTTGGTCCATTAGATGCGAGGACATGGTAGACGTTCGGAGGCTAAAGATGCTTCAGATGGTACAGTTGTTTAAGTGTGAAGAGGATGCTTCCCAGGTAAGGCCTGGTCAACCATAGGGGGTTAACATAGGCTAAGTTCATTGTAGGCTAACTTAGAAGGTTCAGTTCTCTTAACTGTGAACAAAGGGGACTCCCATAGTGCTAAGGAAGCCAGTTTATTGCGTCAAGTCTTTGTTTCTCCTGTAGAGATTGGAGCCTGGTATTTCAGCTATTTTCCTGATCTCATTTCACTCACCACTCAGTGAAATCCTCTGTTGAGTTAGAGACTGGGGATATTTATTATTAATCATTATTGTCAACCAAGTTGGTAGTTGTAGCCTGGATTGGAGGCTGGTGAAGCACATTGCTTTCTATCCCACAAGAGAATTCTCAGTGCTGCATGAGCAACTGGATGTAATCATGTATTTAGTGTCAGAAAACCATTTAATCCTGAAGTATAGAGAGAATTTATCATTTTAAGTCAAAATGCACATCTGTAATGAGATCGCAGCAGAACTGTATCATAGGGAGGGACCCAAGGCCTTATGTGATGCTAGCGGTACATTGAGCACATCTCTTCAGTAGGTCCTGCCTTGGCATTTGAGACAGCAGTTTGAGGATCAGGAGAGATCATGAGTTCATAGAGCATGGCACCGAATGAATGCTAAAGCCAGGGTTCTAATTAAAGAGCTAACTCATCACATGGAAGTAATCTTTGCACAGAGCTGACGTTTCACTACAAGGAAAGACTTACGAGTCCAGCTTCATTCTGTGTGTCCATCAGGCAGTGGAGTGGCTGAGTGAACTTCTGGATGCCCTGCTGAAGACCCACATCAGACTGGGTGATGACGCTCAGGAAACAAAGGTTTTACTGGAAAAGCATAGAAAATTTGTCGATGTTGCACAGGTACAGTATCTGTCGTCTTTTCTGCAAGGGCAGTGTGTGAATGGCTTTCTGCAGATGATGGTGTAACAGCCTTCCAAGTCTAAGGTCAGCTTTGTCATACAGAGCTAGGCAAATGCCATCTGGGGCCTGACCCTGGGCCACATGACCTCAAGAGGGCTCCCTCTGCTGTGCCACTGTGTAGACTATTGGACAGGTCATAGAATTAGCATGAAGTCCTTGTTAGCGAGAACTGATTGGAAGCAGCCTTCCTAGGGTGTCACTAGAAATAGCATAGTGATACAGAATTGTTTTGGGACCGTGTGTGTGTGTGTGTGTGTGTGTGTGTGTGTGTGTGTGTGTGTGTGTGTGTGTGTATCTGCCCTGATGCAGAATTTACATTGTCGTATTTTACTTTCTTATATGTAACAAAGTATGGAGCTCACTTCACCTCTTCACTTTGGTAATCGGAGACCTGACATTCTTTTTGGCCAGTAGAATTTAGCCGGCTGAGATGGTGAGCACAGAATAAGGACAGGAGCTTAAAGAGAAACAAACCTGGTAGCCAGCTAGACACCTTGCCGCATCTGTTAGCTGTGTTTGCAGATTGCTGACAGCCGCTGGTCCCTGCAGTAGAGGTGTCCAGTGTGGCCACACAGCCGCCCCACCCCTCTTCATGAGTTGCGTGTGTTGGTCCTTTTCCTCCCTAGAGCACTTACGACTACGGCAGGCAGTTGCTGCAGGCCACGGTTGTCCTGTGCCAATCGTTGCGCTGTACGTCCCGGTCCTCAGGGGACACGCTTCCTCGACTGAACAGAGTGTGGAAGCAGTTCACGGTGGCGTCGGAAGAGAGGGTGCACCGGCTGGAGATGTCGATTGCCTTCCACTCAAACGCTGAAAAGGTAGGCAGGATCTTTAAAAAAGAAAAAATTCTTTTGAGATTTTATTTTTCCTTCGTGTGTTTGTTTGCCTGAATTTAAGTCCATTCTCCACATGCAGTGCAGAGGCCTGAAGAGGTTGTCAGGTCCCCTGGGACTTGGGCTCCAGACAGTTTTCATCATCCTGTGGGGGCTAGGAGTTGAGCCCAAGTCCTTTGGAAAAGCAGCCTGTGTTCCTAACCATTGAGACCTCTGCAGCCCCACTGCAGTCTCTTTAAAGAGGGGGGAGAAAAACCGGTTACCTCACTGGTATTCATTGCATTTATTAAAGTTGTTACCTGGAATCCTGTAATGATGCGACTACTCTGTGTGTTCCTATCCATGTTCATTTTGTTGCTGGGGCTCGTTTGAATGTGTGTGTTGTCTTAAGAGTGTCTACCCTGAGTCTCCCAAGTGGACCCAGGCTGGAGTATGTGGCCATGGGATTCCAGAGCTGCAGGAGACTTGGCTTCTTCCCCTCTCCCTGCCCCTCCCATCCAGCCCAGGCTTCTCTCTGTCCTCTGCTGTGCCCTTGTCAGACTCTTTCGCTGGGTCAGGAAAGGGACCGATCTTGGCCACTACGCCTGTCCCTGTCGTAATTGTCAGGAAGTTTTAAAAGTCATAATTCAGGGTAAAGGCTGGCCAAGCAAACTAATGGAACTAAAATCAAAACCTTTGTTCCATGATTATTTTTAAAGATCCATTCGAGAATTTATTTCTCCATAGTTTTATGTCATTAGTTAGAGAAGCCAATAATAAAAATGATCGTGTTATTTGGGCAGATTTTTGTTAAAAGCCCTTTTCTCTTCACAGTGGTGATGCTGAATATATTCCCATTCAAGACGGAAATTTTATTAGGTAGTTAATTTTGTGTTGATCTCTTATAGTGAGAGTTTATTTGCAAGGGACTTAAAATTATGCAATAATATGTGGAAAGCCGAAGTTACAGCCTCACCTCCGAAGGAACAGATGTGACCGGAACCTTAGGAACAGAGGTTTCGTGTTGGTCACACTGTTGAAAGTGGCACCGCTGGTTCTCTCACCTGCTCCCTGAACTGTACAGATCAGTGTTGTTGTTAGACTGGGCCCAGCGACATAGAGTGTGTTGCTTCATACCTGTAGTCTCAGACAGCAGACAACAAAGGCCTAAGAAGGATGGAAGGTATGGAAGGTGACTCAACTTGTTTACCTGCTGATTATCTCAGTGAACGTTTTTCATTATTATAAAATACACCACTGATCCAGGAAAAGTGTGGAGCTTCAGTGTTGTGCTTAATGGGCGTGTTCAGGGCGAGCTTGCAGGTGCAGGGCCCTGAAGCCCTATCTTTCATGGGTCACAGTACCCTGCCTCTGTCAAAAGAGAGTCACTCATGACATTTTAGGATACTAAAAGTAGGAAGTTGGTTTGTCTTCCTGCCTTCCTTTCTTTCTTTTGGTCCCTGGCCTCTATCTTGCTTCTAACAACCTATTTTATTGAGCAGATTCACGTAAAGCCTTCTCTCGTCATGCACTATTTCTCTCCTTGACTGCTTTATTTTATAAAGTAAGCCTAAACTCAGCTATAACTGTAAGCAAATTATACAACGTAATAACTGAAAAATGTCCTAGTTTGAAACCAAATCTTGAACTTTTAAATAAAAAAGAATGAAATGTCTTCGAACACAGTAGAGCTTCTGATATTAGGCGTATAAGCATTGAAATCAGAAGATCGAGGCAGATCTAGGCAGACCTTCACACGTGTTACCTTTGCACACACTGTTGGGTGTAGTTTGCAGTTTCACTGAGGTTTGACATCTGTAGGCTCAAGAACCTTCTGCTGTTCACACTCCACTCTGCTAAATAAACATCCCATTAAATGGTTAGTAAATGGTTGTCTAGTAAGCTAGAGACTATTTATTTCTTAAGCACAAGCTCCAAGCTCTATTCATTTTCCAAATAGCACTCCATTATTTCTTCCCTGGGAACACGTCCTTGTTTGTACTCCTGAGTTGTTGTTACTAGAGCTGGGCTTCGTTTGTGATGAGGGTTCCCTCACTAGTCACAGTTCAGTCTCCTACAGCTGATGTTTCTGAAGGCCCTCAGCACGGAACCAGAGCGCTGCCCTCTTCAACTTAAAGAATCCGTGCAGGATTAATTCCCTTTCGTCGTTTTGATTGGTGCTGCCCTTTTGTTTGCTACAGATTTTGCAAGACTGCCCAGAGGAGCCGGAAGCAATTAATGACGAGGAGCAGTTTGAGGAAGTCGAAGCAGTTGGGAAGTCACTGCTGGATAGACTCACTGTCCCCGTGGTCTACCCTGACGGGTAAGCTGCCTGCTCTTAGCGTGTAAAAGTTAAATTACTAAGAGAAGAAAATCCGTTCTTTAGAAGGCTCAGGGTCTTCATTTTGGTCCACATCCCCACTCCTACAGTAGATCAGTTGAAACCGAGAGGTCCACCGCTGTTGGCAGCAGTGGCAGTTGGTGCTCGCTGGCATCACATTTGCCTCTTGACAACTTAGATGGGCGAGTGCAGATTAGTGTGAGACACGCACCTCTAGCCTGAACTGTGAGGACAGGGAGCTGGGAGATTTTGGCCCCCATTCCGAATGGGGAGGATCAGGGAAGGGCCTGAGACCTATGAGCTCATAAGACACCAGTCAGGCAGCTTCAGCTCTCCACCTTCATTGCTTGTACCAGTCAGATTGAGGCCGGCGTGACTGTTCATGACTTAGAGCGGAAGGAACCGAGGCTCCAGTTCAGAGGAGCAGTGTTTCACAGTTGCAGGTGTTGGAGTTAGGACACAGTCTCAGGTCTGTCCAGCTCCAGACCTATCTTCTCACTGACCCTAAAGCATCTTGAGATTTTCCACATGGAAGGTCATCAGGCCCTAACCCGCACCTTCTTTACTATTTCAAATGTGAGATGACCTCATGTAAAAATCAACACGCCAAGAAAAGAATCAAGAGTTTCATCAATGAGTCAATGAGCGGTCAAAGAAGTCAAATAGTAGAGACACCAAGCCATCAGGTAGAAGTAAGGTATCCTCCGTGGTCATGTGATGGAGCGTATAGAGGCTGGAGCCCAGTGCCTCGGCTCCTTTTTACTTCTTAGCAGTGACTACAGCTCTCAGTGTCCCCATGCCTGATAACAGGGTGGAGTAATTTTTCCAGATCATAGCAGTGTACATGTGTGTGTGTGTTGGGGGCAGGGGATCCTGGAGCCAAATATCTACACAGAACTTAACTATGAGACACACAGGACAAACTGTTGTGTCACGAACTTCCAGTGAGTGTTTGAAATTCATATTGAAAAGAATTACCAGTTTCTTCCCTTGAAAGATCATTACTCATTGTCTGTGCAGAGAAAAATCTCTAGGGATGTCTGGATTTGAACTATCAAAAGGAGCGTAATGTCATGTGACTTATATGTAGCAAAGAGCAATCCCAGCAGTCTCAGTTCCAGGCACCAGTTACTGCATGGCCCCCAGGTGAACTAGTTTCTACATAGGCCGGATCACGTCTTATGATAGCATTTGCTCTTATGCACCTAGTACAGTGAAATGAACTTCTATTAACCTGTGTGTTTTCTGTGTGTCCTGATTTTAGAACTGAACAGTATTTTGGGAGTCCAAGTGACATGGCTTCTACTGCAGAACACATCAGAGACAGAATGAAACTGGTCAGTCTCAAAAGGCAGCAGCTGAGACATCCCGAATTGGTGACCACGGAAAGCTAATGTCTCCAGCTCCCACAGATCTGCAGGTCATACGCCCACACGTCACGGGTGGCACGGCTGTGTTAGCCACAGCTCATTAAGATGCATTTCCCAGCAGGATAAGCCTCCTCTCTTCCCACAACACGTCTCTCTAAATGCTAACACCTCTTGGCTACTGAGACATAATCACGTAATATGCTTTGATGCTCTAGACTCCAGGTATCTTAAAAGAAGGAACTGTAAACACTGCACTGGGTCCTTGCTTTCACGCTTTTTCCTGACTTGCCAGTTTGTACATGAACACTGATAATAAGCTTTCGAATGGTGCTAATCGGAGCCTAGGAATTCTCTGTAAGAACATGGCTGCCCTTCCTCCCCAGGTGATGTAGAATATTTAGACCATAGTTAGACTGTTAGTGGATAGTGGTGTCCTCAAAATTTTACTCTGTAATTCTTCGAAATTGATTATTTTTATTGTCTATATGAAGAAAACCCTCCAGATCTTTGATATATCATATTCATTGAAAGACATTTTCCTATTGTAGTTATAATGTATTAAAAGTTGTCTGTGCTTCATAAAAGTCTTCTTCAAGCATCTCGCTTAATTTGGTAGTTACATCCCAATTCTAAACGTGAGTGCCTTACTAAAAGGCCATTCTTAGGGTTGTGAGGATGGGCTAGTCATTTGGTTTTAATGGTGGCTGCATGTATTTTAGGCAGAAATTTCATATGTATGCATGTGTATATAATAAAAAATAAGCATGTTTATTGTGAAAAGATTAGACCTTTAAGAACAATTATAGAAGACTATTTTTAATTTTTCTCTTGAAAAATGCTGTCCAAATAGTTAACTACTCTAAAGATGCTTGTCTTTGGGGAAGGAGGGCTGAAGATGAAGGTATGCTTAACTATTTCAATGTAATCTTTTATATCACAGTAATTGCTCTGGAACTAAAGCAGAAATTGTTAATAATATTTAATATCTCATGATACTAGAGACAAAATCATCCTGAAGAAGTCTAGTCACAAAAACTGTACAGATCTTTAGAAATAAAATTTGTCATAAAATGGTAATGCTTTTTATGTTTGTATTAAGTTATAAAATGTATATAATTTAACATTGTGTTAATTTTTATTTTAGAAGATTTTTTTAAAGGTGAAAACCAACTGGGCTTATGATCAGTACAGAATTATGCAAAGAATTGTATGCTGGTTTGTTTTTGCAGTCTCAAGTGATGCTTCTATGCTCTCCTGTGCTAAAGCTAAAGCCGGTCCTCCAGCCTCTTCTCTGACAGCCTTGAAGAAGTCTGTGTTCCTTGTCCACCATTCTCATCACTCTCTCTGCAAACCCTTTCTGTTAGCTATTACACCTCACTCTATGAGAAACTGTTCTTTTGAAAACCAGCCGTAGTTTTCCAGTTCCCAAATAGAATGTTTTCTGTCTGTCACATCGCCTCCCTTTCTCTATATTCCTGGCATCTCCCAAAGCCATCTCTCAAGGATGGTGTCTCTGCCGTCACTGTGAGTGTAGATCTGGACTCATTGAGAATAAGTCTCTTGCATATGCGCACTCTGCTGCTGTCCTGGGCTCATTTAAGACATCTCATCCCCAGTGCCCTCCTGCATTACCCGTCTGATCTAAGTGCACGGCTTTCAGCCATCTCCCTGCCATTTTCACCTAAATGAAGGATGCGTCCTTGTCTCTTCTTCCTGGGGTAGTTTTGATTAATGGTGCCACAATGTCCAGGGCAAAAATTCAACTGCTCCCACGTCTTACACTGCCACTGCCTCTGACACCATCCGGAAGTTCTCTCTGTACTTGATAACCCTCTTTCAGGGCTTTCCTCCTGTGACCCTTCAGTCTCACGACGGTGCTGAGCCTTTCCTGTCCTGTCGTACGGTCCTTCATGGAGTTGACTGTTGTCCCACGTGCCATGTGCCTAGACCTTGCCTGTGTTTAACATGCTTGGTCCTCAACGTGTGTCTCAGTGTGAGCGTTAGTAGTAATTCCTCTTCTGCTGTGGTCTGGGGTGTATGAAAACAGTGGTACTTCCTAGAGTCAGGGCTGACTTGCAGATCTGCTTCTGTGGAATGTGTGTGATAGATCCCCAGACATGCAGCTTTAAATGCTTGGTTCTTATATTCAGTATCTGCTTCTTGCACTGAATTTCAGAGTCGCCAGTGTTTTCATTATGAATGTAATTTCACCATCAGCTCACGGATGCAGAATTCCAAATGAGTTAAGCTCAATGCACCTTAAGCTCTCTTTCCTGCAAAAAAGTAAAGTAAGATAAAATGTGGAAATGCCATGTATGATTTGAATAGTCACATACAGCAAGATCCACGGATAGTCACTCCTGATTGGCAGCTGTCCTGCCCCTCTCTCTGTGTCTTTATAGATACACAAGAGTTAGGACTAAAAACCCAACAATGCCCCAAACTGACTTCTCATGTGGTCACAGTTCACCTAGAGGACACATGAAGGACGCGACTTCAGTCTGTTTGGACCCTCAGGCCTTAGTTATGTTGATGCCGACATTGGCTTACATGTGGAATTGAAAGAAATACTTCTTTCTCACTGGTTCAGCTCCATAGCCCCTGACATGACTGGAGTTCCTCATGGGGATTGACTGACGTGTTAGCTGGGCGACTTTTGTTGGGTTGTGTCTGTTTGCCTTTTCCTTTTTCATCCCTGTGCAAACTCAGTAGACAGTGGCAGTGTGGTGTCTTCTCTTAGTGCTCTCGGACTCTCTGAGCTGTGGTACAGAGATGATGGCTTCCTCTAGGTCAGTGTGGCTTCGTTCCCAGGCCTCGGTACAAGGGTGACTCGGTAGCGGCGCTGCTGAAGCTGCTCAGCCTGCTCGCTCGGGTTCAGTACTGCAGAGCCGAGTGGATCTCTTGCTCCAGTGGGATTTAAATCGGCTTGAGTGCTACCTCCTCTTAACACTTGTCGCCTCTTTACTCTCGGGTGGTGTGTGGTGTGAGGATTGTTACTGCCATCTTCACTGAGAGCGTGTCAAGTTGGGCTTTTGACAGTACTGAGCAAATCATATTCTCTCATCTAAACCCTTCTGCATGCAATGGAATGATTGTCAGGTGGGGTGAATATATCCCAGTGCACAGTATACCTGGAAGAGGTCACCCAGCTTTCTTTTATATCTATGTAACTTTCCAGGAGAGATTTGGTATTCTTGTGTGTGTCTCACATCCTACCCAGAGCATACTTAGTCATAAGAAAACCATGATGGCTGCTAGCAACTAAAGCTATTACAACTGTTGCAAATCTGTAGATCTTGAGTCTGTATAGAAGGTACAGGCAGAGAAAAGCATCAATAAATAGGCTGTGATCCGCAACAAGGCTTGTGCAATGCTAGTACCTTTGATTAATTAAGCACCCAAAGGAAAAGCTCTCTAGGATTTAAAAAAAAAAAAATGTGTAAAAAAAAAGTGTGAAGCTAGCCAAAAGAGTTAACTGAGTTAACAGACTTATCAGTGTTACCTTTCAGTTCTAGAAGTAAAGTCTCAGTTGAGAACAGAAAGTATTTTCTGATACGTAGCCACCATATCTTGGTGAAACAACATGAATAGCATTTGACACTCCTTGACTTCTTGAAATCAATACATGTCAATAAATATCCCCAAAGCTCTAAAATTTGGAATGTGCAAGTCATCAATTTCAATCATGAAACTTAGTAATCTACAGAAGTATTGAGGACTGAAGGGGCATGAACAGTGGAAGGTATCATTGCTGTAATCCTACAGAGTAGAAAATAATATTCCTTAATCTTGCTCTGTCTCAAGTGGCATTCATGGAGTAATAGAGGGTGTATGTTTATCCTCTCTGCTCCACACTCCCTTCACCCCTGCCCCTTCACCCCTACCCTTATCTCACCAGTGGATAAGGAAATGTGCATTTAGATTACATGCTGGAGTACAGAGGGTGGAGCTGGTGCCCTCTTCAGTAGAATGAAGCTTTAAATCTGACAGAGTCTCTGCTGGGGACGATGACAGAACAGTAAGGTGGAAGATACCGCACAAGTATCTTCTGTACTGTGTTTGACAGGGCATGAGACAACTCCATTAACTCCATTAATTAGCACAAGCCAAAGAGAGTCGTGGCTGCAGTGTATTAAGAAGGAAACAAGCTATAAAGCCAAGAGTGTAAGTCTGAGGAGATTTATAGGATCTCCCAGTACTGGGGTAAATATGGCTTGAGACCACCATGAGTGCTGGTCTCGCTTAGAGAAGAGGCGATTTGACAGACAGGCGGTGCTGACAATGGGGAAAGACCAGTCTTGTAATGGAGACTTAGAAATGGGGTGTCCCATGATGGTGCCAGTCTGTGGAGGTGATGCTCAGTGTGACGTAACGCCCCAGCAGGAGTTTAAAGCACACTTGAGAATAAACGCTAATCTGTGCACTTCAGGACAAAGCAGAACCTGTGCTCGGACAAGAAGAGCTTCAAGGGCTCAGGAAAGCCAGCGCTGAAACTAAATATTATGAAAGCTGGTGAGTAAATGTTTCAAAGAATCGAGATTATTTTTGTGAGAACTCTTTATGAGGCAAGATGCAGTATATGATTCCTATATGTCATGATACAGGAATTCTAAACATACAGCTAAAAATAGTGACTGTCGGGCTTTTAGAGCAGAGGTGGGAAGGGCTTGAAGTGAGACATGTGGAACACGGGACCGTACGCACTGAGGCTGGAGTCCTTAGACTGACCAGATAGGATGAAGGCGCCTGTCCTTTGAAGGCAGTGGCTGCTCACTCTGCAGGGTGAAGCCTCACTTCTGTGTGTTTTATTTTCTGACTGATTTAGTTGATAAGATGGAGCACAGGCCACTCCTACTGTTGTCTTTTCTCTGAAGAATGTCTTCATCTTAACCCAGTGTTAGCCCTCACAGCCAGTCCAGTCGCTTGAGTGTGACGAAGGGGCTCAAAATACCGCTTGGGCAGTTTTGAACCAGAGTAGATTGGGAACTGATTGCTCACCTCACACTAAAGAGATGCATAATTTTCTAAACTGGCACAAGGAAGTATTTGGTGGCAGTGATTTTCTAAGGGCCTTTTAGGGAGTAAATGGCAGTTTTATTATAAAAATTTAAGTCTATAAAATTTAAAATGATTTCATAGTGTCCTTAACACTTGGGCATTAGTACATTGCCTTATCACATGCCCCTCCGTCTGTCCATCCACCCAGATTATTTTTGACGTATCTAAAATTGCAAACCCGTGTATACTTCCTTCTGAACAGCTTGCCTCTTGCTAGCGAGGGTTCCAGACTTGCTAATAGCTTTCTTTTGCTGTGAAACCTACCTGGCGAGAACATTCCCATGCACTGTGTGTTCTTAAATACGTGAGTGCTACACAGAGGAAAACCTACCGCTCTAGAACGTTCTCCCCAATCCCTGACCCCACATGACGAGCACTGCTCTTTTCCAACTGTAAGTTAGACTGTTCTATTTTAGAACCTTAATTAGCATCTCATGTCAAGTACTCCCTTTGACAAGGCTTCTTCACTACCATAATATTTGGGAGATTTATCCATGGAGTTGGTTTTATTAATTCATCCTTGTTTTACTGCTGAGTTGTGTTCCCATTGATTGTATATTGCCACTTGTTTTTCCAGTTTTTTATTGGCTACTGGGGCTGTTTGCAGGAGCGTCAATCACCAACAAAGCTGCAATGATTATTCTTACATACATCTGTGTGAAGATAGTTACTCATTCACTCATAGGGAAACAGTTAAAATTGCTGGCTTGTAGGAGTGTTTTTAAAAAGAAACTACCATTCACTTTCCCAACATGATTGTTCTGTGCTCTGGTTTTTATATTTTGAGTGTGTAAAAAGGTGTAGGCTATTTTTCTGATTCCCATGTTTAAATAATAAAAGAAGTTGGGGTAGAAGTGATATCATTCATGTTTGAATATGGTAGTTGGCATTTGAGGGAAGTAAGGGAGCCTGTCTGCCACAAAGTAGCTCCCCAAGAGGTTCCTAAGACGTGAAATTTTAGAATTAGCTCCACTCTGTGAAAGGTCAGGCTCTAAGCATGCGAATTTATTAGTTAGAAGAAATGGCACTAGCTCAATTATATTACATTTACCACCCACGTTCAGTAGGGAAAGTAAGGTCCATCATCGAGTAGTAAAGAAGAACACTTTGTGATAGAAGTGGAGTGGACCAGAAACAAGAACATATACAAGAGTCAGTTCCTGGTACCATAGCATGAAGAAGACACCTGTATGAAGGAGTGCCCCCATGGTGGTCAGGAAAGCAGAAACCAGGACGGCAAGAACTCTACCTCACAGTTTTACTTAGTGGATAGGTGTGCTGTTGTAGACTTCTAACCTGTAAAGGTCATAGTTCCCATCTTTTCTGCCCAGCTGTGTTTGTTTCATACTTGGTGACTGTTTCTGTACTGTGTACCGTCCTCTTCTGTTCCCTTGCACAGAGTATTCGCCTGTAAAATTATGATCATTATATGTTTCTGATACCCATGTTCAAAAATACCAGTGTGTGATTTGTCTAACCTTTCTTATAAGATTTCTAAGGGCTGGGAGATTTGGCCTCTGTTGTACATCCTTATAATGTGCCCAAATTGTAAATATGCAATAAAACCTTAAAAACACAATGGCAACAGATTTTGGTGTGTATTTCTTTGCTACTGAACAAATTTGATTTTTGTAAATGAAGATTGTTCATAAGATCTAGGTAGAATTTAGTCATTACCGGTCTCTATAATATAATCTGATGAGTGTTACATCTTCAAACCTATTTTAATTATTTTTTTTAATTTTTGACCAGTATTTTCTAAAAATCTTTTATTTAAATAAAAGAAATTATAGCTTGTTTGTTCTGAAATAATTTAAAATGTTAGAAGATAGAGGTTTCTCACTGACAACACAATCATCTTTCCTGAGTGGCATAGAGATACAGTGCTCTTACCAGGTACTGCTCACCAGGGTAACTGTGTCATCATAGGTAAACAGTGCTTACATTCCTTCTCTTCCCACCAAGATGTGTATGTGTGTGTGTGAGAGAGAGAGCGAGAGAGAGCATACCCAGGGCTTTGTGTGTTTTAGGCAGCTACTCAGACACTAATTTACATCTCCAGCCCAAGAAATAAACTTCTTTATTCCATCAGAATCATATTTTTCTATAAATAACTGCAGCTCCAGAATTACTGATTCTTGATTATTGCCATGAATTATTGATTTCAAAAATTTGGAAATTTTCACCTGAAGTCAATTACAGTGTCCAAATCTCTAGATTTTTCTATTAAAGACTTGACGTATCCATAAAGCTGTTCCAAATCCCTCAAGGTCTATGTTTGCTCACATTAAAGAGAGAAAATGTATGTAGCTCAACATCAACTTTGATATTTCTGTCTGCCTTATATTTAAAGTATTCTTGGACCTACCAGTGGTATGGGAGGTCCTTCTGTATATGTGTGTTATTTTTATTGGTTAATGAATAAAGAAACTGCTTTGAGCCTATAGCAGGGCAGAGCAGAGGCAGGTGGGGAAAACTAAACTGAATGCTGTGAGAAGGAAGACGGAGTCAAGAGAAGAGAAGCCATGTAGCCCCACCTGAGACAGATGCCAGAACTTTACCTTGTAAGCCACATTCTTGTGGCAATATAGATTGATAGAGATGGGTTAACTTAAGATATGAGTTAGCCAGAAATACGTTTAAGCTATTGGCCAAACAATATTGCAAATAATATGGTTTCTGTGTGATTATTTTGGAGCTGAGCAGCCAGGAAAAAACAAGAGGCCTCTCCTACAACATACCAGGTCAACAGTTATCCACACACAGTGACAGCTGCACCCATGGATGTATTAGTTACTCTTCTGTTGCTGTGATAAGACACCATAACCAAGGCAACTGAATGAAAAACTTCATTTTGGGCTTACAATTTCAGGAGGTTAGAGCCCATGATGTCAGAGTCCCAGTGACCAAGCTTCAGCTGAGAGCTGGCATCTTTAGCTGTAACAGGAGGTAGACAGCATGTTGGGAATGGGTTTTTAAAAAACCCATGTCTAGTGACCTTCAGTGAGGCCACATCTTTTAATCTTTCCCAAACAATTCCACCAACTGGTGTCCCAAGTATTAAAACATGAGCCTATGGGGTATTATTCTCATTCAGAGGACCATAATGGGGAAGTCCTGTATTGATAGCAGAACCAGGCTTTTGCTAGACCCGTCTTTTAGACTGGGGAGCATCAAAAACAATCATTAAAATAGTTATTAAGATATGGTTGCTTCTCTTCTGCCCTATTAAGCAAACTCATGTAAGGTGACCTTGTATCTCATTATGGTTAACAATAGTAAACTCTGAATGATGGCTCTGCCTATAGATTTTAGAACATAGAACATTCATTACTGCTATGTTCTATAACAACGTTTGAAGCTCATAGACCATGGAGATCCCTCTGAGTTGAGTAAGACCTTAGGGTATAAAATAGATTAAGGTTCAGTCACAATGTAGACATACAGTTAGAAGTAGAATGAGTCTTGAGTCAGTGGCCAGCATCAGTTTTCACCAAACCAACTGGAGAGCTTGTGAAAATGTAAATTCAGATTCTGTGAGTCTAGAATAGGATTTGAGATTCTGTGTTTCCACCCTACAAACTATACACTGAAGGCGTAAGTCACAGACAATCCCACACCAGTTTGGAATTATGATTAATAGAATGGTTATTTATTCAAAGGGGAAAAAACTTACAGATTACCGTCCCAGACAACAGCCCCTCCACGCGAACAGGAAAGGAGTCCAGGAGCCGGAAACGGAGCCGGAAGACAAAGACAGAGTGGAGGACAGCCGCTGCTTTTTTTAAAGGGAGAGAGACCACGCCCCAATGGGCTGGTAACTCAGCGGCGATTGGCTGAAGGAGCTGAAGGAACTCCCACAGCATCTCCCCCTTTTGTTTAAGTAAGAGAGTTCTAAGCCTACTACGCAATTATATACAATAAGTACAAACCTACGAAATTATATACAATAAATACAAATATCCTATTCTAACTAGCTTAAGTCTTGTATAACAAATAACTTGGCCAAGTCATGAAAGGAAAGTAACTACATTTATATAATCTTCAATCCCATCGAAGATCTGAGAAGGGAAATAATGTTATCTGAGTAATTAGGAAGTGCAATCAAACAACTTCCAGAACATGTAACAAATCGCAGAGACAACTGGCTACCTGGACAAACACCCAAAGTCACATTTGCAGCGTTGAAGCAACCAACTTTAGTTAAGGCCTAATGTAACTGACATATCATTTTCAAAGGTAAGAAACTTTCCAAAACTATCTTACCCTGTCTTGGCAGGATATGACAGTCTTGTTTTATCCATTTACAGATATTCTGTAACTCTGTCAGTAGTTGAGGTATGAGCATTTCTTTACCCAAAGGCCAGTTCTGCCAAGAAGAAAGGCTCCAGGTGGAGTGTCTTTGGTGCTCAACATTCTCTCGGGCACAGATCAGTGTTGCCAGGAGTGATTGTGTCTCCCTACCGTAGAACTCTGAATTAGATTAAAGGCCATTTTCTACAGCTCTTTGAAGAGGTTGAAGATTATCTATCTATACTGAATATAATCTCTATATATCTAAAGAACCTGATTAGTCTAATTATAAATGACAAACTTAGATGACTGTTGATCTATATTATTCTCAATATCTATCTAACTTAAAGACTGAGATAATAAACAACTGCAATAAATGAGGACAATGAGACCTCCAAATATAAACAATGTGCAAGTATACATTGCAATATGGTAAATATATATCAATACATAAACAATATATAAGTATCTTAATCAGAGGTAGAAGTGTACAATGCAATATGGTAAATATACATATATCAATACAATGTATATACAAATACATAAAAATGTTTTAAACAGAGGTAGAAGCATGAAGCATGCATGCATAAAATAGTCAACATAATTTAACTTTGTATCAATATATAAGAATCGATACCAATATGTTTGTCTAAAAGCAATAACTCACAAGTACAAATCTATTTATCCCATAATCCAATTATCCCTCTTTTTTTTTTTAAAAAAATTCCTGTGCTTATAAAATTCCTCCCCCAACCCTCAACCGTATACTAATTATAACCAACCCCTAAATGATGTCCCTAAACCCAAGGACAAACTTTACTGGGAGAGGGGACGTCGTTCTCTAGAATTACTTCCAGCTGTCATGGGGGCGACGTTCTTTCTGGGGGATCCTGTGAAAGTAAAATGATGGTTAAATTTCAAGATCAATGTCTTTTAAAATTGCAAATAGTCTCTGAGTATTTTGTGGAGGTCTGGCCAGAATGTTGTACAAGATGTGCATCATTTCAGCTAACCACGTTGGCATCGTCTTGTGCAGCTGGTACCCAAAACAGGTCTTGTAGTAGCGCTATCAGTATCATGATGTCATCTCAACCAGGTGGAGTTGTTGTTATGGGGCCCCATCTTCTTCCTGGAAACTTCAAATGTCACTGTAGGAAAAACTCATTGTTCATTGTGGAAAACTTAAACATTAATTATATAGACATATACATGAATACCTATATTCAATGAGAGACATGATAGATATATTTAATGAAGGTATGATAGATATGAAGAAAAGTAAAGATGTTTTCTAAACTCATATTTCTTTCTGTCCCATATCATGGCTCTTGACATGAGACAGAAACTCCAGAAACTCTGGGTTTTTCTTTAAACAACAGGCTTGGAATTAGAGAGGGACTGAGCCAGAGTCCAACTCTAAAACCAGCTCTATAAATTTAGAAATATAATTTAGTATGGTACTTACAGAACCTATTCAGTTTTCTTGATAGTCCCTATTGGGCCGTTATTTTCCATCTGTCAGTATTCAAATATCCAGGGTCCCTTGAACTTTTCAAAGATCAGTGTTTTCCTGTGGAGATAAGAACAGAACCCTGCCCCCATTCTATATGCTTTTCTTACCACCTGTATGGTTATCATCATTGTAGATGCTGTCATTTCTCCTTTCCAAGAGGTTTCTCCTCTTCAAATCAAACCTTCATTAATTTTGATGGTATCCACAATTTTTCTTCTCCTGTGGAAACAAGAGCAAAACCCCTTCCCCAACGTAGCACATCTCCTGGCTTCCATTGAGAGGTCAGCACGTCTTTGAAATAAACAGGTTGGTTTAGTTCAGAAGTTTTTTCCATTATCCAATGCCTCTCTGCTGCTGTTGTTCCTTTCTCATTAGCATTAAGAAAATTCAAGGTTAATAAAGCATTATGCAATCTATTTCTGGGGGTATCTTTCGTCCCTTTCTGTTTGTTTAGCATATCCTTTATAGTACGATTTGATCTTTCTATAACTGCCTGACCTGTAGGATTATTTGGTATACCTGTAACGTGTTTTATATTATAATAAGCAAAGAAGCGTTTCATTTTCTTAGATACATATGCTGGACCATTGTCTGTCTTTATTTGTGCAGGTATACCCATGATGGCCATAACTTCCAATAAATGTGTGATTACCGAATCAGCCTTTTCTGAGCTCAGGGCAGTTGCCCATTGAAAACCTGAATACGTGTCTATGGTGTGGTGTACATATTTTAATTTACCAAATTCCATAAAGTGGAACACATCCATCTGCCAGATTTCATTCCTTTGAGTACCTTTTGGGTTACTCCCTGCAGGCAACGGTGTTTGATTATAGAAAGAACATGTAGGACATCTCTTTATAATGTCCTTAGCTTGTTGCCATGTAATGGAAAACTCTTTCTTTAAGCCTTTACTATTGACATGATGTTTTTTATGAAATTCTGAGGCCTGCAGAACGCTTCCAATCAATAATTGGTCAATTTCAGCGTTACCTTGTGCTAGAGGCCCAGGCAGACCGGTATGGGACCGGATGTGTGTTATGTACATTGGACAAAGCCTATTCCTAATTATGTCCTGTACCTCGATAAACAATGAAGTCAACTCTGTGTCATCTGGTATGAATTCAGCGGTTTCAACATGCAAGATAACTCTTTCTGCATATTGTGAATCTGTAACTATATTAAGAGGTTCTTTAAAATCCCTTAGCACCATAAGAATGGCATATAATTCTGCCTTCTGGACAGAATTATAAGGGCTTTGTTCCACCTTACTCAATTCTTCCGATTTATAACCTGCTTTCCCTGATTTATTTGCATCGGTATAAAATGTCCGAGCTCCAGTTATTGGAGCATCACGTACAATTCTAGGAAGAATCCAAGAAGTTCTCTTTATGAGGTTAAGTCTATCACTTTTGGGATAGTTGCTGCTAATTTCTCCCAAAAAATTAGCACAAGCTCTTTGCCATGGTTCATTATCTTCCCATAACTTTCTTATTTCCTCAGTAGTAAAAGGCACTATAATTTCTGCTGGGTCTATACCTGCTAGTTGACGAAGTCTCAGTTTACCTTTTATAATTAATTCTGAAACCTTTTCTACATAAGTTTTTAATTTTTTACTTGGTTTATGAGGTATAAATATCCACTCTAAAATAATATCTTCCCTCTGCATTAAAATCCCTGTAGGAGAAATTCTGGAAGGCAGTATGACTAGGATGGAACTAAGATTCGGGTTGACCCTATCCACATGTGCCTCCTGTAATTTTTCCTCAATCATTGTCAGTTCCTTTTCTGCTTCAACTGTCAATTTTCTGGGACTATTCAAATCCTTATCACCATCTAAGGTTTTGTTTAAATGAACTATTAGATCAGGTGTTATCCCAACAGCTGGTCGTAGACTGGAAATATCTCCTAACAATCTTTGGAAGTCATTAAGAGTCCGTAATCGGTCTCTCCTAATTTGTGCCTTTTGTGTTCGAATTTTCTCTAACCCTATTCTGTAGCCTAGGTAATTAATAGAATCTCCTCTTTGAATCTTTTCAGGGGCAATTTGTAATCCCCACCTAGGCAAGACTTTCTTTACTTCTTCAAACATACTTTCCAAAATATCTTTATTTGAATCAGATAATAAAATGTCATCCATGTAATGATAAATTATGGACTTGGGAAATTGCTTACGAATTATTTCCAGTGGCTTATTAACAAAATATTGACACAATGTGGGACTATTGAGCATCCCCTGTGGGAGGACAGTCCATTGATATCTCCTAGTAGGCTGAGAATTATTATAAGTAGGCACTGTGAAGGCAAATTTTTCTCTATCCATTTTTTGCAAAGGTATAGTGAAAAAACAATCTTTCAAATCAATAACTATAAGAGGCCATCCTCTTGGTAATAGAGAAGGCAAAGGAATTCCAGATTGTAGCGGACCCATAGGCTGAATTACCTTGTTGACAGCTCTTAGATCTGTCACCATTCTCCATTTACCAGATTTCTTTTTTACAACAAACACAGGAGAATTTCAAGGGCTGGTTGATTCTTCAATATGGTTAGCATCTAGTTGCTCTTGTACCAGCTGTTCCAAAGCCTGTAACTTATCTTCAGCTAGAGGCCACTGCTTGATCCATATTGGCTTCTCAGTTAGCCATTTTAAAGGTAGGGCTGTTGGTACCTCTAAAGGTTTGCTATTGGCTGTGTGTTCTTGTACAGCCTGAATGGCTGGTGACCTTTTTCCATAATACCTCATTATATCCTTCCCAGAATTGTGAGTTCCTGGAACTACAGGAATGTTAATCTGGGTATTCCATTGCTGTAGCAGGTCACGGCCCCATAAATTTATTGCAATATTTGCTATATATGGCCTTAATCTTCCTATTTGCCCTTCAGGCCCTATGCATTCCACCCATCTTGTGCTTTGTTTTACACGAGATAGGGTTCCAATTCCCAGGAACTGAACATCTACCTCATGAAGAGGCCAATTCGGATGCCAGGATTCTGGAGTAATTATACTTACATCCGCACCTGTGTCTAATAAGCCTTCAATAAAAATGCCATTTATACAGACTCTTAGCTTTGGTCTTTGATCGTTAATATACGTTTGCCAAAATATACGTTTACTCTGTCCTCCTGAATTTTTTGACTCATTCTCCACATGTAATTCATCATTTAGACCAGTATTACCTTTTACGGCAGACATTGGAGTTTTTAATTTTCTTGGTGAGACACATTTTCGACTGTAACTGGGAATGACTGGGCCACTTTTGGCTTGGGGGCCTGCGAGAGGCCCCTCAAGGAGTTTCCCGATGGTATCGGGTTGCCTTGTCTGTCTGTTGTTGACCTGCATTCATTGGACCAATGTCGGCCTTTACCGCATCTCCTGCATATACCTGAAGGCTGAGATCTCCTACTTTTGTCATTCCCAGAGGAGATATTATTCCTAGGATTTCTTTGCCTGCAATCCCTTTTCAGATGTCCTAATTTACCACAATTAAAACACCTGGTAGTTTGATGTCTCCTCATAGCTTTGGAAATCGCTTCTCCTACCCAGGATTCATCATTATAGCTAAACATCTCAACATTCATTGTATGCTGTATCCATTCTTCCATTGGTGCTGATCTAGATCTTAAAGGCCCAATTATCTTTTTACATTCAGTATTTGCATTTTCAAAAGCTAGAGATTCAAGAAGTATTCGTCTAGCTTCTGGGTCTGTTACCCCTATGTCCAGAGCCTTAATTAATCTTTGCACAAAGTCAGTAAAGGGTTCTCTCTGTCCCTGCCTAACCCTGGTATATGATTCGACCCTTTTTGCTGGATCTTGTATTCTATTTAAAGCATTCAAGGCTGCTTTGTGACATAAGGACAGCACTTCTTCATCATAAAGAGCTTGGACCTGTGGATCAGCATATGCTCCTATACCAAGAATTTGATCTTGGGAAACCTCCACACCTTTTGCTCTTCCTTGCTGTTCCATATGTTTGGATTCTTCTCTGAAATAAATTCCAAACATCAAGGAAGGTCCATCATCTAAAACTGCAGACACTAGCTGAGAGAAATCATGGGGGGTAGCTCTGACATTAGAAGCCCAAGTCCTTATCATTTCCTTAACAAATGCAGAGTGCAAGCCAAAATTAACGACAGCTTGCTTAATTTCTTTTAAATCATTCATTGCTATTGGTGTCCATCTAGCTTCTTTAACTCCCTTTGAGCCTTTGGAAGTTAACCCTTTGTCAGAATAAATTACAGGGTATGTTGTTAGGACCCTGGGTAAGCCAGTTCTAACAGCTGGTGGTGGCATTGTATCCTGTCCTTGTGCCTTCTTACTCTGTTCACCAGCTCCAATAGTTTCTTCAATCATTTCTAATCTTTTTATCATTGTATCCCTTAAATCCTGAATCTCCTGACCTACCCGTGTTTCTAGTAATTTCACTAAGGTATCAGTTTTTTGGTTCCCATTCTGGAGGTTCATTCTATCTGTTACCTTATCAAAACTTTGTGGTAACGTCTGAACGTCAAATTCAACAGCCTGCACCCTTTCAGGTAACTTCCTAGTACCCTTGGACATGGAGTCAATTTTGTCTATCATAGTATCCACTTGTTCAGATAACCCCTGATTTTCAATAATTTTAATCCTTTCAACTAGTTGTTCAATATTAGTCCGTAAAAATCGTATCTTTCTTAATGATAAAATATTGAAAAGAAAACTGAAACCTAGTAACAAGTAAATTAATATATTCCCATAGTCATATAAACCTTGCATGACATAATCCATTGTATTAATAAAGAAAACAGTAAAATTGGCGTTGGAAACAAAAACTGCCATATTACCTCTTGTCTAGTTGGTGGCGCTGTTGCCAAGTTGCGACTAGAACCACTGCAAAGGTGACTTAAACAGGTCCTGTTTCAGTGTCTGCCTTAGTATTTGTTAAAAACTAGGAAATATAAGTTTCTCAAGAAAGAAAGTTTAATTAAATCAATTCCATACACGGAACCAGAAACCCAGAATCCAGGGGTAGAAAAGAGCAACCCGGAAGCCGCGTATGCCTCCACGTGACCGAGTCGTTCTGATTCACGCCACTAAAGCACCGCACTTACAAGGGAAATTTAAAAACAACTCAGAAAAGAGCAAACCAGGCTTGCAGAGATTGTCCCGAGCCTGTGGAGCTTGGGAGGCGTGGGGTTTAATTGAACTGCTGGCTCCACATACAGGGCACAGGCTGCAGCTGAGGGAGGTCTCGTGACTAGCCGAGCTGGTAGCAAGCAGTTGAGTGGGGGGGAAGGGGGGGTTCTACAACCAAACGTGGGGCGCCAGATGAAGGCGTAAGTCACAGACAATCCCACACCAGTTTGGAATTATGATTAATAGAATGGTTATTTATTCAAAGGGGAAAAAACTTACAGATTACCGTCCCAGACAACAGCCCCTCCACGCGAACAGGAAAGGAGTCCAGGAGCCGGAAACGGAGCCGGAAGACAAAGACAGAGTGGAGGACAGCCGCTGCTTTTTTTAAAGGGAGAGAGACCACGCCCCAATGGGCTGGTAACTCAGCGGTGATTGGCTGAAGGAGCTGAAGGAACTCCCACAGCAATACACAGTTGTGGATATTGTTTTGGAGATAAGGTCTAACAGCCCTGGTTGGCCTCAGACATTTAATTGAGCTGGCTTTGAGTTCCTGATACTTCTTTGTCCACCTCCCGAGTGCTGAGCTTCTAGGTCTGCACCACCACGTTTGACTTGTACCCTTCTGATTGGAAGACTCTAGAGAATCCTTTCTAAATACTTACATATGTTGATTTTCAGACACCACCATCCATTTGCTAACACCCAAACCCAGGGCTTCTTTCATGAGAGAAATAATAATAATAATAATAATAATAATAATAATAATAATAATAATAATAATAAAATGCCCAGCATGCTGGCATATATCTTTAATCCCAGAACCCAAGAGAAAGGCAAACAGAACTAAGTCTGAAACCATCCTACTCTACATAGCAAGTTCCAGGCCAGTTAGTGCTATGGAGGTGATATTTTAGGGGAATTGTCATATACTCCTAAGAATTTGGGGTATCAGATGTATTTATTAGATGACCACTATCTAGAAGAGAATGCATTTTCTACTATCTCATGAATCAGTGATGGTTGTGGGCAACTAAAGAAAGGTAACTCCTTTATTGTTTATCTGTTTTAAGTCTATTCAAATGCAACATTTAATTACTGTTTCTACAAGAACACCATAGATAACAGATACACGGACAGATATACACAACCCATCAATTCAAGGAACATCTAGTTAACATTCAGTGAATTTATTTCCTTTGTGCTTTTGTATAGCACATATTTGCATAACACATGTACATAACATGCACACAGCATGTACATAACACACATGTACCACCACCTAGTTTGACCCCTGCCTTCACACCTCAGATTTCCCTTTATGAACATTTTTTTTCCTGCACAAGTCAGTGCTAACACTTGACAATGCATAGAGACCACTATTTATGAAACTTGGTTTCATTCCCATTCCTTCTAAGCCATGCTGCAGGGAACAATGGACGTTGCCACTTTGACAGCATCTAATCTTAAGGGTTCTAAAGGTAGAAACACTAACACGGAGTTATTTATATTCTTAGGCACGTGGCATGCCAGATTGTTCTCCAACAGGTTGGGCAAGTTCATGCTCCCTTCAACAACTCGTACACCCAACTTGACATTTTTTTTTTTCAGCACAGAGGGTTGTTTCTTTTAAGCATTTTAAATCTTAGAGAAAGTAAGTTGTGTTCCCAATTTTAACTGAAATAGTGTAATGACTAGCCGTATCCACCTGGCTTGTCTATTGGTGACTTAACTATTCTTTTCCTATATTTTTCCTCTGGAGCCCTAGCATTTTTATTTGTTTAAAGAAGCTTTTTGATAAAAGTAGTAATTCATCCTATTTATACCATGCATTTCCCCCAAATTGTTGTTTTGTCTGTGAAGGGACACAGCCCACTCCAGCATGTGGCTCTGGCAGACCTTGCCCTTCTCCCACATTCCCTCAGTCTTGCTAAAAACCACTAGATTACATTCCTAAAGCTAGCCACCAGGATCCGTTTCCTTATTTGGCCACTTCCTCCCGAGGCTGACTACCAAATCCAACAATCAGAAGCCCCTTTTGGCTCACCTAATTAACATGCCCAATTAAAATTAAACACCTCATCCTAACACAGGGTTTCTCCCTTTGCCTTTATAAACCACCGTTTGCCTGTGTGCCACATCTTTCTCTTCCTCGGGCAGAGGTAGTCCTTTGTCCCCCCAGCCCCTTCCCCCTTTCCTTGACCTCTGCCCCTTCTCCCTCATCCCATATCTCCTTTGCCAGGGCATCCCAGCAAACAGACCCCCCCCCACACTCTTGAAAATGACACCTGCAAGGTCATTTGCTGCTGTTTTTCGTCCTGAGTCAGAAAGCAGCCACTTTAACTTCTCTTCCCCACTTAATGATTTCTCTGTGAAAACAGGTGTTTGGATGTGGTTTCTGCCTAATCTGGGGTCTGGGAGAAAGCCCCACGGTTTGGGGGGAGCAGGGCCTTCAGTCTGCCTTTGGTAGTTTAGTGACCACATTCACATGTCTTGGGACTTCTGTTCACTAACCATATTGGATTTTTTGTGTGGTTTTGATGCCTGGAAAATCCTTGAGCCTGAGTTTTGTTCCTCCAGTACAGTTTCCGTTTTCCCCAGCTCTTGCCACCAGAAGCATTTCTGGTGTATTGTATGAGGGAGTGAGAGGTGACAGATTTTTTTTTTTACAAATGCCAAATGCTCTAAACATCACATATTGAATAGTTTATCCCTCCATTAATTGCTGGAAGTCCCTTGAAAGTATACTGAGTTTGTAAGTCCCATGGTTTGCATCTCCACTGGCTATTCCGTTCTGTTAATTGGTTTGTTGTTCCCGTGCCAGTACCGCCTAGCTTTCCACTATGCTTTAAAAGCCAACAATGAACAGGGTAAGGTTTTTTGTTTGTTTCTTTGTTGGTTCGTTTGGTTGTTCCTGTTTGTACTTTGTGATAGCCCTGCACAGAAATAGCGCTTTCTTTCTAAAACAACTCTTCTTACTTTGGTATAATGCGGCGCGCATCCTGACCAGCAGGAATGAACGCCACCAAAAACGAGAATTCCTTCCCTGGTCACGTCTTTATTCGGAGCATTCCGTTGAGGAAAATTGGTGGTGCGCATCCTGACCAGCAGGAATGAACGCCACCAAAAACGAGAATTCCTTCCCTGGTCACGTCTTTATTCGGAGCATTCCGTTGAGGAAAATTGGGGGAAGGGAAGATAGAGCAGGGACGAGAGAAAGCTTAGAGAGAGCGGATAGAGTCCAGAGGCAGCTGCTTTTAAACGGTGGAGAGGCTTGAACGCTGTCCTGATTGGTTAATGCCATTCTGCTGGTCTGAGCATGTGCAAGCAAGGGTGCAGGCAAGGGTGCTCAGCCCCACGCGGCCAAGCCAGGTATACCTCCAAACTGCAGGACCACCTGTGCCTCCAGATGGCTCCCAACAGTATAAACGCAGAGGAGAAGATGGACGCCAGCAAATCTGTGGGAAGGAAGAATTACACGACTTGAAACAGCTACGATTGAGGAGGGGAGGGAAAAGCAGTAGCTATTGAGGAGATGACCCACACAGTCCGCAGCACACACAGATCTGGAGAAGGCCGGATGCACAGGAGAAAGAACCAGCCGAAGCTGGAAGGGAGAAAGGAAACAGAGCCAACTGAATTGTTCTGCGGTGCTGATGACAGCTAATCCCAGTGTGTTTTCAGGTGTGTTTACAGCAGCACACTTGCCAGTAAAAGGCAAAGCACGTTGGAATCGAAATCCATGAGTCAACAAGACACGAAAAGAAAATACCACGCTCGCGTGAGTGACAGGAGAAATAGAGACCCAGGCCCCGGACTAGCCATAGCCACTTGTCAGTTACGGTTGCCTCCAAAAAAATCTCAAATTTGCATAGATGTTTATGGAACTGACAGTATTTTTTTTAATTTTCAATTTGATAAATTTCTTATACTTCTAGACTTACAATAAGAATTGCTTCAGACAGTAAGACACAAAACAAACTTTTGGTTTCCATGATTCAAGGCATCCGGGTAAGATTCCTGCTTTAGTGTCAGGGTGACGCCACCTTATAGTTGCAAACACCTATTTAATGTCTCTAATGTATCTGGGTCAGTGTCCTCGGTCAACAGGAGCAGTAAGAGACATGTTTTCCTGGTAATTAAAGAAGGTAGCTGTAAGGTGTTCAGTGGGTAGCTGGTTCAAGGTCAGTGGCCTACGTTAATATTTCCAGGTGAGAAGTATTTTCTGGATGTAAAGTCTCAGAGGGGAGACTGTTGCCTTCCTCCTTAAGGTTACCTGGCTCTTTGAGTCAGTGATTTGCATCACAGATACTCAGGAGGTATGGGAGGTTTTGTTTTCTAAGGAAAATGGACATTTGCATAACTTTAAAATGCCATTATGTTTTGAGGATTACTAATTCCACCCTGTTAGGGCGGCTTTTCTTTAAGGAATAACAAGGCTGACCATTGGGAAAGGTGAGAGCAGAGAAGACTCAGATTTACTTTGGAGAGTCCACTCTGATTGGGAAGCTCTACCTGAGTCCAGGATCCTCTCATACAGCTTCACCTTGGGACACAGGCTGTCAGTCTGAGCCAGTGCACCAGGCTGGTAAGGCAGCCTTGCTATGAGATCAGGTTTTCAACCAGAGAGGCTGAGGGCGGGAGCGGGGATGGGGGAAGGCAGGTACAGTGTGTCCTGATGGAGGTTACCAGGAGGGGAAGAGGGGGGAACACAATTCTCCCATGCAATTTATTGTGAACTGGTTCTACCTGTATTCTATATACTTGAAGCTCTAAGTCTAGTTATGAGATGGAATCCTAATTAAAGCACATTCCTGTTCCCCTGGAATGTGCATTTTAATTCTTTGATTTCATTTTTGTCCCCCCCCCCCAAAAAATGGTTTGAATTCATACTCGGGCTTGTCTGTAATGGGCCATGGCTTCAGACACGCTGCCACTCCCCTGCCTTTCTAAGGGTCAGAAGGAAAATCGTTAAGAAATACAAATAGTCCTGTTTACCAGGCGGATCTGCCCAAGCCTGACCAGCCTGCAGGGGCCAAGGGGGAGGGCTTTTGCTCCGTGCCTGACTCTGTGATGCATCCCTCTGTTTTACCATCCCTGTTTCATCTGCCTAGCACATCTGTCTGGGTCTCTGAGTGACGAAGGACAGTAGCCACGCCACCTTCCGAGACTGGACGTGCACTTGTCCACCAGGCTCCAGAGTGACTGACAGATAAAGGAGGACCGGTGACTTAGGCTCTGAGCAGTTTCTCTGTCATTTGTGTGCTCTGTCCCCTTATCTGATGGGTCCACAGGGGACAGGGGTGGAGTCCTGTTGCTGCTTTTGGGTTCTGTCACTTTGTCCCTTTCCAATCTTTCTTTCCGGTTTTTGTTCCTGTTTAGATAGGATCCTACTTTGTAATCCAGTCTGGCCTGACACTCACTGTGGTGGGGAGTTTGTAAGGGATAGGCGGTCAGGGAAGAGGAGGGTGGGGAAAAAGTGATAACATGGGCACACAGCAGCTGGGCTATAGAGAGAGACCACCCACCCACCCCCCACCTGCCTTCATTATCTTCCTGTGCCAAGGACCATCGAGGGGATGATGTAATGGGAGAGGAAGAGAGGGAGCTGAGGAAGGAAAGGGAAAAATAAAAAAATAAATCGGAATCCAGGACCTGATAAAAGATGAGCAGCCCACAGTCTACAGCCAGTCTGCTTTCCCCGCTAGGTGGTTTCTACCTCCCTGACCGCCCGTTTTCACCTCTTCTGAGTCTTGACCTTTTGTCCCTGGGTGTTCAACTCTTTGTTGGCCTCTGTGAAGACCATGGGCACCTGGACAGCCAGCCCATGCCACTGATGCTCCCATTACACCGGGTAGCTCAGGGTGACCTTGAACTAGAAGGCAGCCCTTCTCTGAGTGCTGAGCAGGACAGGGGCTACAATGCCTGCCTGCTCTTGTCTCCTTACAAGATGTTTTCCTGGGAGCGCCCTGACACAGAAGGTCCCACCGCAGAAGTGGTCAGCAGTGGAGAGCGATCCACCCATAGACACTACCATTTTTCATCTGACAGTTTGGAGAGAATTTACTCGCTCTGAAACTGAAGTAAGAAATTCCAAATGAAGCGGCTGGGCTCCTGGCTCACTCACTTCCTGAGCTTGGATGAGCCCCATAACTCTTCTTGCTTCAGCTTTCCAGCTCATGACGGCAGAAACCTGGAGTCCAGGGCTACTGAGAGGCCCCGTTACATTAAACCTATATGCTGTACAAATCTAAAGGGGTGTGGTAACCAGGGTGCTGACAAGGGGGAAGGAGGCCTTTGTGCACAGTGGGTGGCAGTCTCTGCTCTCCCCGGGAGCTCCAACACAGCTTTGCCAGAAGCAGACTCTAAACTCCACCAAACCCAGACTGACTGCGTTTGAAGTCTTTCCTTTGGTGAGGGTGGGGTTGGAGATAGGAAGCCGGTTTGCTCTGGGTGGGGTGCGTCAGGTGGGGTGCGGAGCAAATGACCTGCTACTTTTGTTTCCATTTTGAATTTCCAGCTTTCTGTGAGGTTCTCCCATCTTGTTTCCTGTTTTTCTTAAAAGCCTGTGCATATAAATATCTTTTTCCTGCAGGTGTCAGTGACTTCTTTATTCTTCTGCACAGCCTCTGCCTTTCATGTGGGTTCTGGGACACCCACCCCTCTCCAGTGATGGAGTAACAAAAGCTTCCCAGGGCTGGGAGTTCTGTGTGAACTGGAGCAAGGCATGTTTGCTTGGAATAAGAACGTGCATCTTTAAAAGAACAGTTTGTTAAAAAAAAAAACTAGTTACATTTAAAAACAAATCTGGAGTTGTTGAAGCTATAGAGCTGGCCCAGAGGCTAAGAACACTTGCTGCTCTTCCAGAGGACCCCAGTTCGGTTCCAAGCACTGGGTTAGAGGACGCACTCTTGGGAACTTGGGAATCTGAACTCTTCTGCTGACCTCTGTAAGCCTAAACACCCCCTTTTACACACCACACACACACACACACACACACAAATTATTAGGAAATAAATTTAAAAGAAGTCTATGGTAGGTCTTATTAAAGCAGCTTTATAATTAAATTTATGCCAGTAACCTATGGGTGAGTCATGAAGCCTCCATGTATAACTGAGAAAGCCCAGGGTGATAAAAGCCAGTCTCACCATGTTTATGTTTAACAGTCTACACCAATCTCCTTGGTTATGTCTTAATATTTCTTAATAAAACCCCATATTTTAAAACATTTTCTTTTTAACCCCTTATTTCCTTTTTAGACTTCATGGGTAACAGCTATGCCATTTGGAGCATCTGAGTTTTGTGTCATTGGGCTTTGAATTAGGTCATTAGTCTTCCCTTGGCAGTGTGCAAGCAGTGACAGCTCACTCAGTGTCCCTGCTGGCCTCCCCAGAAGGACTGTGTGGCCCATGAGACCTCCCTGGGGATTGTTTTGAGATGGAAAATCTCAGCCTCAACTGGAGTTTAAGAACAGTAAGGCAAAACGAAAGAAATGCAACTTTCCAAAGCCAAGTTCACCAGTTCACCAAAGCTCTGTGATATAAATTATATTATATTTAAATTATATATATATATATATATATATATATATATATATATATATATATATATATATCACCATCTTCTGGAATTGGATTCTCCACACATGTCCTTCTAAGAAGAGAAATCAGAGAGAATTCAGCTACGTTGGATGGTGGGTATGTTTCGGGACGGGTGACAAGTGACGTGGCTTGGTTCTAAAACGAAAGTTGGTGCAGGAAAAGTTTTTTGAAAATACTTTTTAAAAATACTTTTAAAAATTTTAAATTTTTTTTAAAAATACTTTTTTTTTGTTCCTGTCCTGATGTATTGTAAATATTTTTCTCAGCCAGAAAGGATTTTGCTCATATCAACAAGATCCTCAAGGTTTTTGTTCATTTTGACTTTGCTAACTTTTGAACTTTTCTAGATTATTTTGATGATTTATAGAATTTTCGAGAAGAACTGTACATGGGTATGTGTGCAATCTGGGAAAAGTGTGAACTGTGCTGTACACGCTGATCCGGGGGGAATCTTTGTTCCCCCTGGATCTCTTAACCAGCCTAAGTATTCTTGAAACTTGCACAAATTTTATTTGCTTTTTCTGTCACTTCCAGATGGGAAAGGCTTGGGATATAAACGTTGCTCGTCTGTAATTATTCTTCCTGATTGCATGTCCTTCAGCATACTTAGCTGTAAGTTGTTCGAATCACAGAGAGAATAAAATTGCCAGTAGAAGCCCTTTGGGGGTATCTTTTGCTGTCTTTTGAATACCTCTTTCTTCTTCAGCATGGCATAGGTGTTCACAAAGAAGCATTGCAGCACCGTCTTTTGTGCACCGGGCGGTGTGGTGGTCATCTGACCTCCTCTTTTGTGCCTTACTTCGACAGTCTCTTGTCCACAGTTTCTATAGCAACATTAAATCAAATGATGCTATTCTTTGGATGAGAGCCCTGCAATAGCTTTCCATCTCAGAATCAATCCAAAAGCATCACTGCTGGCTTACCAGTAGGGTTAGCACAAAATTTATCATCCAAGCGGATTCTTTCAATGGTGAAAGGGGCCTTAAGAGTCATTATGGCAGACCAGGTGTAAACCAGGGTCATCTTGGCAAGGCAGGATTCAGTGGCTTACTCAGAGGGTTTGTGTGAACCACCCAGCCATTTCCCATGTTCTGTCTGTCTTCTTCTCTGTCCTCATTTAGCTCAGCAACCTATTGGATGCTTTTCAAGAATAAAGGCGTGCCCCAGCTGCCTGGAATATTCTTTCCATGAGGTAGCTGCGTGCCTCGTTCTTTTTTATTTAATCCAAGTCTCTACTTAAATCTCACCTATTAGAGCTTTACTGAGCCTCCTCAAAAGAGCATCCTCTTTCCCCGTTTATTCTTTCTTTCACCCTGAGTGTGTTCCTTTGTAGTTCTCCTTGCATGCTGTTGCTCTGTCTGTCTGTCATCTACCTGTCCATTCATCTACCATAGCTATTCTGTTTGCATCTTTGCTGTGTATTTGGTCGTGTCCCCATCCCCGTCCAGAGGTCAGACTCCATCGCGGATTAACCTTGTTCTGCTTTTGCCTAATGTCTAGAATAGTATTTGTAGTATTGAGTCCTCCATGCTGAATGAAGACATGAGCTCACGTGTGGAAGAAGAAGTTGCCGATGAGGAGGCTGCAGATGTCAGGACCATAATAGACTCATTCTGGATAACTTATATTGTGTCTTTGTAATTTGTCTTGGAAAAGCCAAAAAGCCAACAATTGCACCAAGATAAAAGCCGGGTACTCCATGTGGAAGAAAAAGCCCCCCCCCCCCACTTTGTGTATAAAGAGCAGGAAAGAAACTGTTTGCTCAGCATGCCCATAGTTAGAGCTGAAAACAACCACACAGAAAGGCTCGCTTTATTGCTTTAAGAATTTGAAACTCTATCAAATTCAGCCATAGCTTTATGATTCCCCATAGAGGACATTCCACTGAAATTCAGTTTCTATAAAAGCAGCCATTTCCCAGAGGGATGAACAGAGAAGGTGTAGCCACTTCTGCCAGGCCGCCTCTAACCTTCCAAGGCAGGAGAGTGCTTGCGAGCGTCTCTTTTGGTCTGGCTTGCTTTGCTGTGATGATGCGGAGCAGAAACAAGCTGTAACGCAAAGGCTTTTACCACTTTAATATGAACAAAGTGCACCTGAGCGTAGTGCAGCGACTTCTTTAGCTCAATGTATTTCTTCCTAACTCTTCTCCAAATATGCGCTGCAGTGAATGACAGGCTGGTCACCAGGCATTATTCTAGATGAAGGCCACAGCTTTTGCAGGAAACAGACCTTGATGGCGCGGTCTGAGAACTGCTACGTTACCGCGGGAGTGGGGTTGAAAGAAAGCAAAAAGGGAAAATGGTAATTATTCAGGTCTTTGGCAAGATCTAGTGTGTTTGGTTTTGTTTGTCTCTTTGCTTGTTTTCCCAACACAGGGCTTCTCTGTGTAGCCCTAGCCATCCTGGAACTCATTCTGTATACCAGGCTGGCCTCAAACTCACAGAGATCCGCCTGCCTCTGCCTCTGGAGTGCTGGGATTAAAAGTTTGCACCGCCACCACCGCCTGGCTCTTTTGCAAGTTTTAAAGCCAAGAATCTGAGTAAAAATTAGTAATGCATGCGTGCATACAATTTGACTTAATGCTCACTTCCACCAAAGCAGAGAACATTTTTTTTTTCATGAAATACTCTGGACCTGCTCCATCTCATTAAGAAAAAGGTCATCCACACACAAAGTATGTTGCTGAGTAGCTGGATTAATCTTTTAACAAAGTCCTATTTCTAATTCCCCTTGCCCGTCAACCTTGGGTTTAACTAGCCTTTTGGCCCTGCGCTCTTCTTTCCTTCTCTCCCTCCTTTCTGTCTAACTAGCTGCCATTTTTCCAATTCCTGTGCTGTCCGGTACCCCCAACACAGTCTTCCATCCTGAGTGAAGCTTTGTGAATGGAGCGGCTAATTTAACCATGGTCTTTGTAGCCTGCTGCCCCAAATTCCCTTCTACACTTGAGGGCCTTTATGCAACTTGTGAGCCGTGCAGTTTCCAGTCCCGGGGTTAACTTAGGGTGAAAGTACGCTGTTTGCATGCCGGTTGATGTTTGCCATTCTGGTTGGCAAGATGGATACGGACTTAAGCAATACCCACTGTGCACTTGGTTTAGGACGTGGCCATCCTGGATGTTGGTTGTTAGGGCTGAAAGCTGGTTGCACTTGAATTGTTTTGTTTGAATTACACACTGGTTCAGTGGAGGACACTGTCTTTAATATTCCAAAGTTTTTTTTTTTTTTCCCCACAAGCTCTTCAGCCCTGTCAAAAATAAAGCCACTCTGAACATTTCCCACACTGTCAAGTATCTTCCATCTGCTGGCCAGTGCTCGCTCCTGCTGCTCCCTTCACGGTGTCAGGTGAAGTTTGTTCAGTCTAGGAAATGGGTTCTTGGTGTGGTTCCCATTTCATCGGCACAGCAGACAGACATTGAGAACAGAAGCCCTGGGTTCAGGGTATACAGTTTGCAGAGCAACCATGGTGTGCTCTCAGAATGAACAGTGACCCCACGTAAACTTATATGCATATTCCCACACATTTCAGCTCAAGAATATTTTCATAAACCTTAGCAAAAAAAGCAATAGCGCTTACTCAGACCTCTGAGCATCAGCCCCAAGTCTAGGGTGCTTTCACACAGAGCCGAGGGAGGGGGTTTGCACAGGGAGCAGGTTGCTTTGGCTCTGTTTGTGGCTCTGTCCCCCGTTTTGTCTTTCACTGCAGAGATCTCCAGTGGTTGCAGCAGCTTTGGAGTTAGTGTCTCTGATGTGTTTGCCTCTGACCTCCGACCTAAACTTCAGTGTTATTTTCAGCTGTTCTTTGACAGGGATCCAACAGCTGCTGCTTAATACCAGAGACAACTTCTGACACAGGCAGAGCTTCTGGCAGAAGGATTAATCTGGGAGCCTGATCTGATTTAAAGCTGACTGCAACTTCTTTTGCTCCAGGTAGAAATGGGGATTAGAAAGGAGAGAGACAGAGAGAGAGAGAGAGAGAGAGAGAGAGAGAGAGAGAGAGAGAGAGAGAGAGGGAGGGAGGGAGAGAGAGAGGGAGGGAGAGAGAGAGAAAATGTTCACCTTCAAACAAACAAACAAAAGTACATCTCTTGCTACAGTAAAAGGTAACAACAAAGTCCTCAGCTTCCTAGTTGCTGATTGTTAGCTGAGTTCGAAAATGTTGCTCAGAAAACCATCATGAAGAAATACTGGGAAGATGTTTATTTATTAATAAATGCTGGGTGAAATGTTTTAAAATACCCCTAAGAAGTTCTTAGGAAATGTGACCATTTTACGAACTTCATTTGGCCAAGTCCATTAAGTTTTAGAAAAACGGATTAATCTAAAAATATTTTTGATCAACTTTGTGACGACTTCACCACCGCCCCCCCCAAAAAAAGATCATTTTTGGAAGTTTTCTTTATATGAATTAGACTTGAAAAGATTGATATTCAGGTCACCGCCTTTCTGGTTTCAAAGTCCACAGTTAACAACTGTTTAGTTTCAATGGCTAAACTAATTTGGGTTGTCAGGATGTATTTTTTTTTTCCATTAGCTATCGGACATCGGCTGATAGGCAGAGAGCTCAAGGCTGTCCCTCGCATTTCAGATAATGGCAGAAATAACAGGCACCTACTGTTACCATACTAGGGGTGTGGCTGGCTCCTCTCTCTCCCTCTCTCTCTCTCTCTCTCTCTCTCTCCCCGTCCCTCTCCCTCCCTCCCTCCCTCCCCCCTCCCTCTCGATAAGCTCAATGGGGCTGTCTATTTTTAACTTCCTGTTCTTTCCTTTTGGCTGGGCAATCAGTGTGAGCGGAGAGCATTCCCCGAATGAGTCCGGGAGCCCTGTGGATGCCTTCTAACATGACCAACAGACACGCATCCCCATCAAGGCTGCCCCAGGTTTAAACCTTCCTTCTAAAGTGCCATGTCCTGCAAAGAAAGTCCCCATGCGGGCATTTCCACCACCACCATCAGCTCTGTGGCTGTGCAAGCTGGGAACTCCAAAATTGTGATAGCCCTCGTCAAGGTAAGCACACAGCTTTCTTTTCTCTGGGCTGGGGGTGGGGGCTCTTCGTGGTGTGCTGAGAGTCCTAAAAGATAATGCACATGCTCACAGGACACAGCACAGAACAGATACTAAATAATAAGTGATCTTAGTCACTTCAATCAGTGTCAGAGGACTGGCAAGTTTCAACAAGTTGCCAGTTTGCTTTTCAGCATACTAAGTATCTACAATGACTTAAAACAAACTTTACAGTGTACTTTCAGTTTGGCCCTTAAAGGCAAAGCACATGTGACAGAGGCTCTGGAACATCAGGTGAAGAGTCAGGTGGGCCAGGGCAGTCTGTTATTTTTGCGTGGATGTGATGGAGGGGGCAGGTCAGAGGGGGGCACTGCCTTGGCAGGACAGAGAAGTGGGAACCCTAGGAGGCTCTTGCCAGTGCCTCCCAGAACTGCTCCCACTGGTACAGGCAGCCTTAAATACTTCTCCACGGTAGGGTGATGGAGACCCTGCCACAGACTGTGTATCAAACTGACTCTTGAGACCAGAAATGTGCAGCCACTTGGGGCTTAACTGTATGTTTTGTGTTTAGCTGTTTGCAAAGATGGCCACACATCTTTGGGGTGTGGAAGACTCCCATCATTTTGTCCCCTTTGATTGAAATCATGCAAGAGCTTCTGAAATATAAGTTTGCTCTTTAGACGATTTGCCACCTGAAGAATTCATGTTTAATGGATGCTAACTTGGCCAAAAAGGGGGGGGGGACTGGTGACAAGGCCCATTTAATTTAATTGCTGCAAATTTTATAGTAGTATGAAAAATTTGTAGGAGAAAAAGAGAATTTGACGTTGAGCAGTGGAATGCAGGGTTCTGCTCAAGGCCAACTTCCCAGTGCTGGGAGCTTCCTGTACAAAATGCAAGACCTCAGGGACTCCCCACCCTCTCCTCTGCAGAGGTGTGACTCCCCCCCTCTCCTCTGCAGAGGTGTGACTCCCCACCTTCTCCTCTGCAGAGGTGTGACTCCCCGCCTTCTCCTCTGCAGGGGTGTGACTCCCCACCTTCTCCTCTGCAGGGGTATGACTCCCTTCCTCTCCTCTGCAGAAGTGTGACTCCCTGCCCTCTCCTCGGCAGAGGTGTAGCTCCCCACCTTCTCCTCTGCAGAGGTGTGACTCCCCACCTTCTCCTCTGCAGAGGTGGGGTGGAAATGCCAGGGCATCAAAGCTGCACCAGTGAAAACTGATGGATTGCACACGATTTAATGATGCCTTGGGCAACTCGCAGATTCCAGCAGGGAGAAACAGGAGACAAATCTATGATTTTTTTTTTTTAAGTCAACATCACTTTTCCTCAAACTTAAGATACTCTTTGAGTAGAGGAGTCATGGTGCTTAGGGAATAACCTGCAGGGTAGTCAGAGGTACAAAGAATACAAACTTTATAAATTGTATGAGAAAGTCTTTTTGACCAGATCCTGTCTCTCTGAATGGCCACTTATGGTCCTCTCTCTGGCTCCCTTACCCTACAGCCACCTCCAAATGAACCAAGCTTTAGCCTCTTCAGGGAGCAAAGCCTGTGTTGGCTGTGGAGAAATGCTGGGGCCGGTGTGTAGTGAGGCCCCCGCCTCACTCTGCCTGTGTGAAATGTCACAGATTGTCAGATGTCGAGAGTTGCTGTGTGAGAGTGCATTCAGTGACGTAGAGATGGCGAAGAGGACACCTGAGGACAGATTTCTCACTCGAGAACTTCAGGACCCACACTCCACGAGAGAATTTGTTCTAGAATGAAATAAGACAGGGCTTGTGCTAGACCTCTTGTGTCCAGCGTGTTAGGCCATGCCTATGGGAGGAGGAAGTGTGCTTGGTGTAACTAGAAATTAAAATTTAAAAAGTGGAAAAAGGAGAAGGGCAAGGAAGGCTAAACATCCATCTCTCTCTCTCTCTCTCTCTCTCTCTCTCTCTCTCTCTCTCTCTTTTAGTGTGGCGAATGGGTACAACTCCAGCTGACCGAGTCACAGCCCAATCTTCTAGAAATCGGGAGCAGTCAAGATGAAACCAAGAAACTGCTTCGTGACCATGAGCTTCTCCTGGCCAAGCTTAAGGTAAGAGTCTCAGGTGTGAAGCAAAGGTAACCAAGCCTACACAGGAAGGTGATGCCACGCCTCACCTTGCTCTGGATCCCGCTGCTGTGATGGGCTTCGAAGGTTTCAATACAATGCCAAATGGCAAGGACACTGCTGTTGCTAAGGATTGGCTTAGGCACAGGGAAGAAGCAACAAGGGCTGGAAAAAACCAGCTCAATTGGTCGGGTTGCTTTGCAAACAGGAGGGCCTGAGTTGGATCCCTAGGGCTCATGGAAAAATTCCCGGCATGGTAGCACAGGAAATGGGAGGATCCTCAAGATCTGCTGATCAGTCAGCCCAGCCCAATTGGTAAACTACTTTCCTTTGGGAGATGCTGTCTCAAAAGAGGTGGGTGGTACTCCTGATGATGACACCTGCGTTGTTCCCTGGCCTCCGCAAGAACACACGCATAGACGGACAGACAGATATACACAATAAAGTAAGAAACAAGTTGTATTTTTTTTAACTTGTCCTGATGTAGTAGAAAATAGAGAGGGACAATATTTTCACTGTGAAGAATTTAGTGATATCCCCCGCACTGACTGCCTCAGTGAAAACAAATTTCCACCTTTGTATTCATTGCATTAAGTTGCCCGTCTACATCAGAGCTGACCTTTCTGTGGCTAATGTGACTTTCTAATAAGAATCATTTAGAGAAATCATAAAAACAAAAACCCACTTGATTTTATGCTTGGTATTAGAAGTTCTTGAAAACAGATGACATGGTTAATAAAATCAGACCCGACACATTGTAGTGAGTGAAGAATATAAAATTTAACACTGATTTGGGATTGCTAAATCAGGGCAATAATTTGTGAGGTTCAGTGCAAAATGAAAAGGTGCAGCTTGTTCAAAAAGCTGACCCTGTGGTTTTCATTCTCTGCGTAACATCTGGCTGCCGTGAGTAGTAGCGGGCACAGGGGTGAGGGCAGCCCCACGCGTGCAATCTCAACTCAGGCAGACTGTACAAGGAGCCAGCTCTGAGAGAGAGAGAGAGAGAGAGAGAGAGAAGACAGAGAGTAGATGGCGCCCCTCCTCTGGACGGCAGACGTCATGTACCACGAGGTTCCAGATCTCGGTGTTTCCTTCATGATCTGTGGGAATCTCTTAGAGGACCCAAACTGAAAGAGAAACATCCATAATGTTGCCATGACAACCACAGGCAGAGCGGTGGGATCCCACACCCGTCTCCTCTGAACCGGGCAGTATGATGCAGCCGCTCTCGGCATCATGAGCCTCACAGGCAAGCGAGTAGATAGATGCCTTTGTTAGGATCAAAGAGGCTTGGTGAAGGCTCTGAGTCCCGAGACGGTCAGGATGTTCTGTGATGTTAGACTTAAATAAAACTGGCTTCTTCGTGTCTCTAGGGCCGCAGCACATACTCGGTTTCTAATTCAGAGGCGGGCTCACCTGCGTCATTTACAGGCTGTGGGAAAAGTAATAATGTGGGTAAAACTGACTGAGAGGGTGAGGGATGAGTCAGGCCTGAAGAAGACAGCCTTGAGACCCTGATGTTCACTCCCTTGTGTGACAGCTCCTTGCTCCAGTGCCTGGGATCTGAGTTGTCATTCAAGGTAACAAGCCCTGGCCATCAGGAAGTCTTGTGTGTATTGAAAAACAACAGCCCCGAAACAAAGCACCACTGTGATGGGAAAGCACCCTGGACCAGAAACCCAAAGACCTGGGTTTTCCTTTGGTTGTGTCCCAGTCTAATGTAACTCAACAAACAATTCAAAGTCTTCCTGTTGCCAAAGAAACCCTTCAACACATTCTTGAACCTATTTTCCTGTGAACAACAGAAACCCAATACTGTTCCCGGTCCACTCCTGAGATTTGCTTTCTTGTGGTCTGTGGATCCCCCCTCTCCTTTCTATACACCTGTCAACCTTTGGGGGAGCTAATCTGGACCTAAAACCACATTCCTTTCTCAGTTCCCACTAGCTCACACTGCCTGGTATTTTCTGCTCTCTGATGAATCACAAATGGTGACTCGCAGCAGATGGGGCCTCTGGGGCTGTGGGTTTTCTTCTCGCATATCTTTGAGAGAACACTAGAAGACACTCTTCCTTGGGTGGAACAATGTGGCCTCCCCAGCTCCACGCTCTTACTTCTGTATCTGAGTCTATCTTGGAGCTCAGCTGGAAAAGGGGCTTCCGTTTAACAGACTCTCTCTGCTTACAGGACACTTAGGGCTCTGGATTCTAAATGCCTGGTTCTTTTAAGCCAGATTTCAGTCTGTGACGAGCTACTTACGCCTTCTGGACTTCAGGCTTTTTTATCTGGTAAGGAGAGAGGAGATCAGAGACTCATGTCCGCTAGATTTTACTGTTGTGTTCCACGGAACTGGGAGTCATTTTCAACCTCCCTGCAAATGGTTCTAAAACACAGGCTCACGGGTGAAAACACTGGCTTCACCTTCTAGTCACAGTCTCTGGATCTATCCAGCCCCATCTCATAACCTTCCTTACCCATCTGTTGTCTGCTTGTAACCTAATCAGCTCGGCCCCCAAGGGGTTTAATTATCAGGTCTGTCCTTCAAACTGTACTGGGATTTAAAATTTTATCTAATGTTTGTATAAAAGAGATGGGGTGGGGAGTTGTCAAGGAGTTTGGAGTCTGTCTCAAATGTGCCAGCTTAAAAATACTGGTAATTGAATCTCTCACATGGAGCCCCACTAATTTGCCACTTCCTTCGCTATCAGGGTTGTCACAACTTAACCTGCGGTAGAAAAATTGTTGGTCTCAAGTTAATTGTAATATGAGGTTTTCAAAGGAAAAGGATGTTAGTAGTTCAGGAAGCCAATCATATTTAATATCCAGTGTTCTTTCTAGGCCTTTCTCAGTGTATAAGAATCCTGCGGTGTGTTCCAATTAGAGAGAAAAATATTCTGGAAGGGGGCTCTTGGAGTCAAAAGTGGACGACTTTCTGGTTGATTGTGATGCTTGCCCTCGCTAGGACAAGGGTCTATGTTTGGAGAAGTAGGGTAATGACAGTTACCTTCACTGCAGAAAGAAAATCTGGGAAGACAAGCGTAATGCTGTCCATCCGGAGTGTATGCTGTCTTTAAGGGAGAAAACGGACTGATTATTATGCTAATGATGAATATATCAGACTAATGTGAGCATTTAATAGGAAAGCCATTTTGTGCCTTCCCCGGAACAAATCTCCAATCCTCGAAATGAAGAATAAGGGGAAATGTTGGGAACACATGGTTTTCCTAAGTGTTCCTACTGCTGGCGATGTCTGCGCCCCTAGGGATTTGATTTTGCCTTCAGCTATGAACTTAACCATCCCACGAGAGGATCCAGAGGGAAAAAAATCATTCCGGTTTCAGTGGTGAAAACAATCGTGTGGAAATAGGTTTAAGTTCCAGAGGCTTCTGGGTTCACACACTGTGCTAACTTCTTTCCAATGAGAAAGAAGACATCCAGGAAGGAGGAGGCGGGACTTCACCCAGGCCAAGACCTGTCTACGGCTACCCTCGATTTTGTGCCCCCAGGTAGGCACAGAGTGGTTGGAGGCAGAAATAAAGGCATAGGGAAACCTTTGGGATGCTGCTTGGGGTGTTTCTGTCCTCAGAGTCTGTCTTTTAACTGCATCTCTAGTGAACAAAGGAGTCGGCTATGTGTGCCAAGGTACTCTTGGGCATTCGCCCCTGGTTATGGGTGTGTGACATTAGCCTTCATGGAGGAACGACCCTGCAAGGAGATTACAAAGCACCTACTTTAACTCTTAGTTGACTCTCAGAAGTCTAGTGGTTTCCTGCTTCAGATGCCCAGCGTGGCTAATATCTATCCTATTTCTGATGACTGATTTAGAAACAGGCATGCTGTAGATAGAACATGTGAGTTGTAATGTCAAAATTCTCACATCAGAATTTGTCATAAACAAGGGATAGTGTTAATGACTGCAATTAAGCTGCAGTATTTGCTCAAAATGCATTTAAAATCATGTTTTATGCATCAAAATATAAGCACCATAAAGTTTACTGTCTTAGCCACTTCTCTGTGTACAATTCAGTAGCATTGATTACATTCACATCATATAGCCATCAACTGTGTATGTTTTTTTTTAAAAAAATAATCACACCAAACAGAAACTCTGTAGCTCCTAAGAAGTGACTCCCATTATTATCTCGGCTTCCAATGTTGTCTGCTTTTTCTATATGTTTGCCTGTTCTAGACCCTACATATAAATGGAATAATGTATTTGACTTTTTAATGCCTGGCTTGTTTTCTTATATAGTATTTGTTTGTATTTTGTACAAGAATTTTTCTTTTTGAATAATGGATAACAAAGAATGAATGGATGATAACACAAATTGTAAAGGTTGCATATCCCTTATCTGAGATGCTTGGACATTTCAGCTAAAATTGTTCCAGCTTTTCAATTTTTTGGATTATGGGATATTTGTATATGTACAATGAGATATCTTGAGCATTGAACTCTAGTAAATATACAAAATTCTTTTATTTCGGATACACCTTATACATAGAGAATAAAGATAAGTTTGGTGTTTTTATTATGCCTGCATTTTGACTGCAGCCTATGGCCTGAGTTCAGGTATGGAATTTTCCATTCATTGTGACACAGGTTGTGCACACAGGTTTTAGGTTCTGGAATAGTGTGTGTACTGGTTGGTTTTGTTGCAACTTGACACAAACTAGAATCATCTGGAAAGAGAGTTCAACCAGGAAACTGCCTCAATCAGATTGACCTGTAGGCAAGTCTGTGGGTCTTTGTCTTGATTAATGATTGACATGGGAGGCCCTAGCATGTGGGCGGTGCCTTTCCTGGGAAGGTGGTTCTTGGACAGCTAAGAAAAGCAGGATGAGCAAACCACGAGGAGCCAGTTGCTAAGAGGTGCTCCTCTGTGGTCTCTCAATTACTTCCTGCCTCCAGCTCCTGCTTTGATTACTTGCCACGGCTTCCTTCAATTGGAGACGGTGACCAGTAAGCCAAACAAAACCTTCCCTCCCCAAAGCTGCTTATGGTGTTTATCACAGTGGCAGAAAGCAAACTAGTACTCTGTGTGTGTGTGTGTGTGTGTGTGTGTGTACTCATATGCTCTGCGTGCATGTGGAAGCCCGAGGTGGTCATCAAGCATCTTCCTCCAGTGCTCTCCCTGTTGGTTTCCGAAAATTCAAAAATTTTTTCAGGTCTCCCACTCGCCCACGAGCTTATTGATTTGCCAAGGATGATGGGCTAATGAGTCTAGGGGCCCACCTGTGTCTGCCTCCCAGCACTGGAGTTACAAACATGGGTCACTGTACCTGGCTTTTATATGGGTCCTGGAGCTTTGAACTCAGATCTTTAAGCAGGCATTTTGCCAGCTGAGCTCCTCCTCCAATCTCAAATTTTGGAGTACTTTTGATTTCAGATGTTTGAGTGAAAGATGCTCAGCTTGGAGGGCGTTTTGTTCAGTCACCTGTCTCTGGGCGCTTGGATTGTTTCCACTCTGACTTTTGTAAATTGTGCCGCTATCAAGACTGGCATGGAAGTATTTGCTCGGACATCTAACTCTAGATCTTTCTGGTCCACATGACGCAGCGCAGTTACTGGATTGTACGGCATTTCCACGCTTAGGTTTTTGAGGGAGCAGTAAAATATTTCCCTGGTAGAAAATAGTAAGTTTGGGTGGTGCAATGGTTGGTTTTAAAATGTCAGCTTGCCACAACTTAGAATCACCTGAGCAGCGAACCTCGCCTCAAGGATTGTCTCCATCAGGTGGGCATGTGTGTGTGGTGCGGGGAAGGGTGTTCGTGGGGCATTGCCCTGATTGCTTTAATCAATGTGGATGTAGGAAGGCCCACCCTAAATATGAATAGCGACTGCTGGTAGCAGCCCAGATAAAAAGACATGGAAGAAAGAAGAGTGTTTGCTTTTGGTTCGGTTGACTTTAGCTCTCATTTAATCCATTTACTCTGCTGCTGCTGTTTCTACTTCCTTAGCGGTGTTAGAACCAGCCTTCCCAGGAGTTCGACAGTCCCAGTCTTCCGCCAAAGACCTGCGGGGTTCCTGGATCATGGCTGGTCCTCTATCCAGTCTGGAGTTCTGAAAAGCGGCTTCTAACGTTAGGAAAGTTTCTCTCCATCTTTCCACTCCATGTTCTAGCAGAAGTGAGGATAATGTGTGGCCTGACTGAGACTGGGAGCGAGGAGTGGCCACCACTGGGGAATGAAGGGTTCTTTCTGGTGCCCTCTGTGATTTGCAAGCTCTTTCCTCTCTCTGCTTCTGCTGAGCGAGCCAGATATCTCCACCTGGTAGATGCAGACCACAGCTCCCTCCGTGACAGCCATGTCCCCAAATCTAGTTCTTCTTTCAGGCAGGCACCAAGGTGGGGACCAGGTTTTAGAAGTGGGGGAAGAAAGATGGAATAGTCTGGTTTGTATGGTTCCAGAACTTCGGGTTCCTCTTTACCATTAGCGAGAGTAAACACCCTGATCCGTTCCCAATCTTAATGTCAGCTTCCCAATCAATATGGAACATTAAAGGGAGATGGCAAGTGGACTTGTGCCTTGGGGTGCCAGTCATGGAAAGCATCTGATGAATTTTTTAGTGATCATGTTGAATGAGGCCACGGAGCTAAGGTAGGGGCAGAGCAGAAGTTGTGGGAAACTTCTCTACTAAAACACCCTAACAAAAATTCTGGCAACCATGGAACATTTAACTTTTCATGTGTCATCGACAGTATTCTAGTTGGCAGGTCGTTTCCTTTCCTAGATAGTCCATTTCAATGACCAGCGTGTGCTGCAGAGGGACGTATGGTGCTCTTTCGAGCTAGAAAGTTCAGTGGATAATCTGGGAAAACAATGCTCTTATAAATAAAAGCAGAGAGGTTATCTTCTCCTGTTTGTGCTGCTTTAACAAAATACGGCAGACAGAGTGGTTTAGAAAGAACAGACACCTGTGTGTCACAGCTGAAGGGAGCCTGAGTTCTGTTCCCAAGATTGTGCCTTACGGCAGCCCCATGGGAGGGACAACAGTATGGCGTCTTCAATGAGAGAGGGAAAGAAGGAAAATAGCAATGATTTGTCTCCCCTTCAAACTCCCTTATAGGTGTTGGTATTAATTCATGTGTAGAGCAGAGATCCAGCGACCTAACCTTTGCTAAAAGGGCCCAGCTCCTAATACCGTGGCGTGAAGGTTTATGCTTCTAACAGGTGAATTTGAGGGAGCACATTCAAGCCATAGCAGAGACGCTATATAGTGAATTCCAGAAGGTCCGTGATTCGCTACCACGAAGCAGACCTTGAAAGTGTCCTTTAAGCCAAGCAGTGGTACAGGCCTCCCTTCACTCGGGAGGCAGAGGCAGGCAGATTTCTGTGAGCTCGTCTGGATAGTTAGCTCCAGGACAGGCTCCAAAGCTACAGAGAAACCCTGAAGTCTCGAGAAGAAAAAAAGTGTCCATTATTGATGAACTATTGATGTAAGCTCATTTTTTAAAGGCACATAAAGTATAGAGAGATGTTGTTGGTTGTTTTTTTACTCTTACACTTTTGGTTCATTGGTGCTTACTCTCGGGGGTGGGCTGCCTCTCAGTTCCCAAATAAATCACATGGAAGCTTATTCTTACTTATGAATGCCCAGCCATAGCTTGGCTTGTTTCTAGTTAGCTTTGCTTAACTTAAATTATCCCATCTGCCTTTTGCCTCTGGACTTTTATCTTTCTCTATTCTAGATACCGCTCTTTACTTCCTACTCGGTGGCTGGCTGTGTAGCTGGGTGGCTGGTCCCTGGAGTCCTCTTCTCCTTCTCACTCCTCTGTCTGTCTCTCCATCGATTTCTCTTGCTGCTTACTCTAGCTTCCTGCCAGCCCCTCTCATTTTTCCTCCTACCTTGCTGTTGACCATTCGGCTCTTTATTAGACCAGTCAGGTGTTTTAGACAGGCAAAGTAACACAGCTTCACAGAGTTAAACAAATGCAATAGAAACTAGTGCAACACACCTTTGCATCATTAAACAAACATTCCACAGCACAAACAAATGTAGCACATCTTAAACTAATATTCCACAAGAGATGGAGACAATTATGTAGGCACAGAGATGGAAGATTCTTAGTTCTTGGTTCAGAAATAAAAAACACTGGACTCCTTGGCCAAAGTTGAAGGACCTACGGGGATCATAAGTCATATACCACGTATATCTCTATACCTGCATACCCTGGGAAGCCCAGTGACCGTGACTCAGTAAGACAGAGAGGCATCCTCATTTCTGCAGGGGAGAGACCATGTTGGGGTGCAGCCGATACTGACATCCCTTCTGCGAATCAGGAAAGATCTAGAACACAGCAAGATTCTGGGAGATTATAAGTGCTTTCAAGTCCTTGGCCCTCCTCTGATGAAAAATGAAGGTCTATGTCCCTTCTCCCCAGAGGACCCAGACTTCCACCCTGCTTTGGCAGACAGAAGGGAGCATAAGTGAAGCTGGATTATTGTGTGGCTTCAAGAGACTGGCTATGCTTGTGCTCCATGACTTAGAACTGTGACACTTGCCACAGGTGAGAAATCCCAGCAGCAGTAGAGGCCCCCAATGGAGATGCCCCTGGGTTTCTGGGCAGCAGATCTGCTGATATCCCAGCTGACAGGTAAGCAGCCTGCCAGTCTGTGAGGGGACTACCTTGGGAGGAGACCCTCCAGCCTCAGTAGAAACACCACCATGCCTGTGTGGAGTCCAGAATGCCTTCCCCTTCTCCTTCCCTCGCTGGGCAAAAGAAATGACTGCTTCAGGCAACTTGAATCCAGAGTGACTTGTGAGGTGACTTGAGAGAATGAGGGCAGAGGCCGCCAGCAACCGCCACATCTTCTAAGGACAATGAAGGGAGCACTCATGCATGAATAATTACAGGCAGAGAAAAATGAGAACTATTATGGGGAAAGAGTTGAGAAATAGACCTGGATTTCCCTGAAAGGGAAGCTGGCATAAGTAATAGGGTAAATGGCACTTCTGAGGTGTGTGTCACTCATTTCTTGAAGGATGGACAAGTGAGCAGGCATCCGAAGACAGTATCTGTGATGATTCTTGGCTGTTTGATGTACATCCCACTATGGCTTCTGGATCAGGAGGAGGAGGAGGAGGAGAGTTATATCATAACTTCACACACAGAGATATGTACAGGATACTGTGTGAGGGAGAAAGTTGATATTGTCTGGGAAATCACAGAACCGTTGATGGAGGAGGTGGTTGGGACTGCCTAGGAAGTAAATATGAGTGATCCAGATACTGCAGACAAATTCAAAGGGCAAACCATGGGGTGGGCAAAAAAATATTTGCAGTGTAGATGACAGTTAAAGGTGTATGTGTACATGCAGGTGCTTTGTGTATTTATGGTATATGTGTGTAATTGTCATGTGTGTGACTGTGGTCACACACGCTATAGCATGCATGTGGAAGTTGAGGACAATCTTGGGTGTCATTGGTTACCTTCTCCCTTTCTTGAGACAGATTCCATGTCCTTCACTGCTATGGAAGCCAGGGTGGCCTATGAACTTCTGGGGATTTTTCCAATCTCTGCCTCTGTCATTGTGCAGGATCTTGGGTCTGAGAGAGATGCCCACTGCTGCTCCTGGCCGGCTTTCACATGGGTTCCGGGATCCCAGCTCAGGTTGTCAGGCTTGTCCCACAGACACGTCACCTACTCACCCGTGGCTTCAGTCACAACTACCTTTTTTGAGATCATAACCTTACAGCCTCTGAGCCTCTGACCTATAAAGTGCTTAGTAGGAGACAGCCCTCTTTAAAAACGTGGTCTTCAACCGATGAAAGCAGTACCCATATCTCTTATTGGTGGTGACATAGAGGCTGCTGGTGTGTGGTTCAGAAGGCAAGACAGGACCTGACAGTTCAGGAAGTAGAAATGCATGTATGGTGCAGAAGACAGGGGGCAGAACATGGCATCATGCCCTCTCCACTCTCCATCTTCTATGTCCTGTGTTAGATTATGTGTAGGATAGCAATGTACCTTTCAAACTCTGGCTAGAGGCTGATAGGCCCTTCTGTTTAGAAGAAAACATCACTGTGCATTCTACTTAACTGAAAATGAAGAAATTCTTATCTCTATTTTGTTTAAGTCCCTTACAGTGCTTGCCTAGTTTGTGTTAGCCCAAATGCGTCTTTGCCTTTATGTAATGCAATTATGTAATACTGTATAAATGTGCAAAGCTCAAGGTTTCTTAAAAACACTTGGCTTTCTCATTATATAAGAAATCTACCTAGCTGTCAGTCATTAGGCGACTAAGGTGAACTGTGACCCCTACCTCCCAATCTCTGTACTGTAGCATGGGGGTGTGTGAAATTCTGGTCTCTTTCCCAAAGCGGCCTACCTGCTCACTCTTCAGAATTCCTGGCAAAAGTTCATTCATCGGGGGCTTAAAAAACATATTAGTGAAAACAATATAGATGATGTTCTTTCTAACTTGCTTGGACTTGGAATCAGTTAAAAAACAGAAACAAGTGGCCTGGTGTTGGGAGACAAGGCAGGTGGATCTCAGTGAGTCTGAGGTCAGCCTGGGCTAGAGAGTGAGTTCCAGGACAGCCAGGACTGTTTTTACACAGAGAAACCGTCTTGAAAAAACAAACACAAACAAATAAACAAAACCCCCAAAACCAACCCCAAGAACCAACAAACTAAACAAACAAACAAAAAAGTAGTTGTTTTATCAGCCCTCCTTCTCCCCTCCCTCTGACCTTTCCACTTACTGGAGGGAGACAGTGGTTGGAAGAGCATGGCCCAATGGGAAAAGGAAAACCCTGGCTTCTCAGCCCCCGCTATACACCTCTGACCTCTGCCACTAAGTTGAGCTAGGAAAGCGAGACATCAAAGGTGACTCAGTGACTCCTATCATACGGATGGCGATTGGTCTGTCTCAGAAGAAAGTCGAAAGACTTGTCCTTAGACAGGGAACAGAAGAATCAGATACCTCAAATTCAATTTCATAGAACGTATGTTTTCCCTCGAGTCAACTCAAACACACCCTGAGTTTTCCGTAATTGGAACTAGAGGAATGTAAACAACCCGAGGCTATTGCTTACTGCTTTCTGGGTGCCTGAATGTTTTTGGTCCAGTGGTCCCATCAGCCATTAAACTTTTATTAATGTGTTGAAGAGAAAATGCTTTGCTAGAGCGTCACACTTCTTAGAGCAGAGATAAATGGGAATATATAATGTGAACTGCAAGGGCAAGCTGCAATTGTAATTCAGCATGTTGAAGGGGGCATGTGTAAATTTTAGGATGTTAAATGCTTATCTAGTAAAGAATAAATATCCTCAGTTGATCTAAGCTTAAGAGACTAGAGAAATAAAAGCAAATTAAAACCAAAGCAAGCAGGATGGAAGAAACTACAAAGAACAGTGATCGATGGAATTGAAAACAGAAACAATAGAAAAATCGATAAGCCAAAAGCCAGCTCTCTTTCAGAGGTCAATTAAATTGATGATCCTCTAGCCAGACTAAGAAGGAAAGAGAGAGAAGACAAAAATTACCAATATTAGACATGAAAAGTAGGTCTTACTGTAAATCTCGTAGTCATTAAACGCATAATGAGAAAGTGCCAAGAACATCTGTATATACATGAATCCAGCCGCTTAGAGGAAATGAACCGAGTCCTTGAGAGCATAAATTACCAAACCTAATCAAAAAGCAAAGTAAAAAGAAACAAGTGAAAGTAATTTAATAATATGCTTAATTTACTCCAATATACACAAAATATTACCATTTAGCCAGCAATCATGGTAAGATTACAGATGAAATATTGCATCGAAGTCAGCAAGATACTGGAGTTTTAACCTGCATTACAAATGATTTGTGCTACCGTGTGTCCATTGGTAGGTTTGGGGAGTAGAGGAGTCTACCGCTGGTGAGGTCTTCACCTTGTTTTCTAGCTTGAGGGGAAGTGAATGGGCCAGGGCATGGAAGTCCACAGAGGAAAATAGTGACTAGATAGCTTTATCGGGGACATTAATTTAAAAAATGGTCAATTATCTCCAATGGTCAATTTTTGTCAGTTAGGCAGTGTTGTCAAATAAGGTCACAGGAGGAATAAAACTATTTTTCTTATGTAATACTTTCGAGGCTATGTGTGTGTGTGTGTGTGTGTGTGTGTGTGTGTGAATGTGTTTGTGCATGTGTTTGGAAACCGATTTTTGCTTTAAACGGTAATTTCTTTAGAACTGGAGAGATGGCTCAGTGGTTACGCAGCGCTGCTCCTTCAGAGGCTGGGTTAGGTTTCTAGCACTCGACGTTATTGCCGCTCGCTCTAGATCCATGGGATGTGGTGCCTCTGTGGGCACCCTCACTCACCTGCACAGACCACCAGACAGGCATCTCCTATACACACAATTAAAATTATAAATTTTAAGGCAAATGCAATGAGAGTTTGAAATAACAAGGAGAAGACTGCATCGCTCCAGTTTGAAAAGCCAGCAGCAGCAGACAGTAATTGAATGGCGCCTTGTCTGGTTCTAGCGTCTGGAAGCCTTGCTGCACATTTCATTAACGCTTTTACATGTAATTAATTTGTTGTCTGTTGATCATTCATGGCTCAGATACTGCTCAGTGGATTTCTCATCGTTATATTATGTAATGATGATGTTAGAGACTAAATGTAATTCAGATACTAAAAATAACTGAAAGAATTTCTTAAATATATTATGCTTAATGATGGTTAAAAGATCATTAACAATTATGCTACATGAGTGATGAATATTTAATACCTACTAAGGATGTCCTTGGAGTGTTTTGTATTGCTTAATTCGTTTATAAATATTTCCCATCTGACTGGTTTTCATTCATATCATATATAATGGTCTAAATTCTGAACAATAAAGAATAGCACAAATATTGCTGAAAAATATAGTGTCTAATAACTGGCGTGTTCCATCTATTTTTCTTTTCATTTAATATCTTGGGCTTGGGAAAGAAGAGATCAGCCTTCTGGGTATCACATGTAAAAATGGGGTAAAAGCTGAAATATTTGGTGAAGTCTCTCAATCTGGCAGGCAGTAGTATCACCTGAAGGCCTCAGAAGGGAACTGGTCCTCAGATCCAGGCCCCAAGCTGTGTACCTGAAAAAAAGTGGTGGATACGAATGAGTCAGAAGTCAGAGAGCTAAGCTGGATTTTCTTTTCCTCGGAAGAAAGGGTGCTTTCTGTATCACCTGAGATTTACAGCTGGTCTACAGGAGAGCTTGGCGAAGGACAGAGGGGTGGAACATTTTCAACTCTCCCATCCTGTGCAGTCATTAGTTAGCACGAGCCATTCCTTCCAGTAGTGGAGGTTTGGTTCAACCACAGCAAAGCAAGCAAGCAATTAAAACAAAACAAAACAAAAAACCCTAGCTAATCTTTAAAATAATGTCTTTCCATAGCTGCTAGACTTTCTACAAGATTGCAGTCCTTTGTGTACCTGTGAGATATCCTGTGTGTACCTGACTCAGGTACCAGATCGCAGTCCTTTGTGTACCTGTGGGATATCCTGTGTGTACGACTCAGGTACCAGATTGCAGTCCTTTGTGTACCTGTGGGATATCCTGTGTGTACGACTCGGGTACCAGATTGCAGTCCTTTGTGTACCTGTGGGATAGCCTGTGTGTACCTGACTCAGGTACCAGATCACAGTCCTTTGTGTACCTGTGAGATGATATCCTGTGTGTACCTGACTCAGGTACCAGATCGTAGTCCTTTGTGTACCTGTGAGATGATATCCTGTGTGTACATGACTCAGGTACCAGATCGCGGTCCTTTGTGTACCTGTGAGATATCCTGTGTGTACCTGACTCAGGGCTATGGATGCAAAACATTCAGTAAAAAGTTCCTTCTCTTTCAAAAAGCTTAAGATGTAGTAATGATTGTTTCCTATGTTCATCTAATGTATGCCAATCATCCTATACATTCTGAACTTTTAAGTATTTAAGTACTTAATACTTAAACCAATCTTATATGATAGGAAATATTCACATGTATAAGATGCCTAAACAGGTTATACTAGACTGTTGCTACCCCATTTTATGTAAGGGGTATTATTAGTACCCAAAATGTAGAAATTGCAAGGTAATATATGAAAAACTGTATGTTACAAAGTGCCGAAGGGCGACTCCATAGAAGAGATGACAGCTCAAGAGTTGAGAGTATTTAACAGTATTTGGATATGGAAGACATGGATGTGGTAGGGTTGAGAGTCAGTAACTGTGAAAAAAATGAAATTATGAAATTCGCAGTAATAGTATATTAAATTAGGTGACCCAGACCTAAAAAAAAAGCAAAAATCACATGTTATCTCTAGGTGCAGGTCATAACTTTTAATGTTTGTGCGTATGTAAATAAGATAGCATGAGAGCTGGCATAGAATACTTAGCTAGGTAGGAGACCGTGGAGCAGGAAGACAGGAGCTATTGGAAAAGGTTGGGAGATCCAAAGGTCACAGAGGAAAATAAAGATTGAAAGTTCTACTAGAGGTGGGAAAGACAGGAGAGGGGGAGGGGCATATAAGCGGCAGAAGAGGAAGAGCAAACACACATTTTGTTTGGAAAAAATAATGAAACCAACGTCTTTGTATGCTAATTTTTATAAATATTACTTGTATGAATAAGGTAGATATTTGGTAAAGTCTTTTATATATTTTAAAATTAAAAATAATTTTGAGTCAAAATAACATTACAGGTTAGCAGGTCAGCAAACACTGATCAGCTACAAGATCAACAGCTCTGTGGAAATATAGACAAGACACACAAAGGCTCAGAAAAGCCCTGCTGCGTGGATCCAAAGATGAGATTCCACTCGTGCAGAGGAGATGTGCTAGAGCCAGAAGACAGTGTGCAGTGGGCTGCAGATCGGATTTACTGCTAGTCAAGCAGGGGGCAGATTGGACAACATAGTCAAGTGACAGTTTGCTTTGTAATTATTTACAGGGTGCACTTGAATGGAAAATTGCTAGACTTAAATATGTAGATAGAATTAACATTGGAATTTACACTCCCACTCTGAGGGAGTTAGCAACATGGATCAAATTTAAAAGTCTCTGATAGAGTAGTTAGCACAGTATGTTTGGAGAGTAGAAATGATGTTTTTGCCAGTGAGTTATAGACAAGATAGTTCGGTATCAATTTATTTTACATAAAGAGCAAGAGCATGGTCAAAGATTATCCCACACCTTAAGCCTGTAGGATAAGAATAAAAAAATACCCCACTGACATCATTACATCGCTGTTCATTTAGCATCAGAATATCCAATATGCGCGGTGCTCTAGAGAGCTGTGCTACCGTTTGGGATGGTCTCGGGCGTAATCAACCCACAATTGCAAGTGCTGATCGAAAAGAATGAGGGGTAGTAAGAGTAAGCCATTTCCTGATGTCTGACTGCTCTGTTCACAATAGCAAGGGAATAGAATTAGCCTAGATAGCCATCCGTAGATGAATGGATACCTAAAATGTGGTGCATATACACAATGGAATTTTATTCCATTCTAAAGAAAAATGCTGTCGTGAAATTTGTAGAGAAAAAAAAAAGGATGGAACTGGAAAATATTCTCTTGAGCTAACTCAGGCTCTGAAACACAAATGCTATATGTTCTTTGTCATGTGTAGATCCCAGCTTCTATTTTGCATTTGTATGTGTGTGCGTGGGTGCACATGTGTACGAGATTGACCCCAGATGTCATTACTCAGATACTGTCGTCCTTGCTTTTTGAGACTGTTTTCATTGGCCTGGAGCTTCTCCAAGTAGGGTAGGCTCGCTTTCTCATAAGACCCAAAGAGGTACCTGCCCATTTCTTCCTATCCAGCCCAACCAAGGATTACAACCACACCACCCATACTTGGCTGTTTTATGTTGATTCCGAGGATCAAACTCAGGACCTCATGCTTATGCAGCAAGTGCTTTATCAGTGAAGCTATCTCCCTTGGCCCAGCTTGGAAGTCTGTAAAATATGTGCTTAGTTATGTGTGAATGAGCTCATGAGAAGGGAAGCGAGGTATCAAGGAAGGGGGATGGGAAGGCTAGTAGACACACATGACCTGAAAATGGAGAGGGAGATATAAGGGGTGGGGTGGGGTGAGATAGGGAGAGCAGGGGTTTGGTTGGCGAGGGTCAGCCAAAGCAGTTCCTTCTCTTTAAACAGAAATTTAGGAAAGACAAGAGATGAGACTATGGAAAATCCGAGGCAAAGCATCTGAGTGTGAGGGAAAGGAAATTCCAAGATAAAAATATAAATTAATATTATAAACAATAGCACATCGGAGGTGCCTTGTGTTAGATTTGGCAGTCAGAAAATGATTGCTGTCCTGGAACGCTCTAGGATATTCCTTTCTTCTGCTATCGCCCGTGTTCTCCTCTGAGTGCCTTTTATAGATGGTCATCTCCCTCCAGTACACTCCGGTATACTCTGGTATATTTCTGTTCTCGAGAAACAGACTTGTTTCATGTTGTCTTGGTCGTTGGACTGTGAACACAGCCCTGTCTCTGAGTCCTAGCCCTGTGTTTGCATTATATGTTAAAGAAATCAGTGAAGGACTAAATGAACGCATATCCACTCTATAAGTAGGCAAAAGAGACATACAAAAAAAAAAAATCAAACCCAGGTAAAGAAATACACTAGAGATGGCCGGAATGGAGTTCACAGACCTGCTCTTCTTAAACTCCCCAGTCCTGAGGTTGGAAGAATCAATTATTAATGTATGGAACATTCTAGTTCCTAAAACACATGGTGGGACTGATTAATTATTAATACTATTAGTGTTTCTGATTTGTATCATTATTCTTCTAACTGAGCTGGAGGATGGATTTCCAAGTGAATTATTGATAACCTCCTTTCAGAATGCCAAAGCGGCCTCCCTTGTGAAGTCTTGGCTGAGCTCTGCCCCGCTCTTTGCCTGTCTTTTCCCACAGTGCTCCGCTGGAGCTTCTCAACACATACTTGTGTGCAGTGCTTCTCACCCAGATGCTGGGCTCGTGTGAGCCTGGACTGTGTAGGGAGCGGCAAGCCTGACTTACACAGTGTTTGCACCCACGCCACCCTGTGCGCCTGAAAAATGCCCCTTCCTTATCCCATATGGGGTAAGACTCTGCTTAAAGAAAGGTGTTCTGCAATTGGTACCCTTGGCTCTCACATTTAGAATTGTCTTTAATACTGGTTTACTTGAATATCTATGCATGTATGAACTTCTCATAATACTACAAGTTTTCCTCTGGATAGAGACTGTGTGGTAATACTAAGTTATTATCTGGTGACCTTTTGTCTAAATCAGTTGTATGAACTTTGAATCTGCATCATGACTTATGGATAAAGTTAACTCAGTGGGCATTTATTGATCTATGACAACTGCCTTTTATACTTTAAAATTAAATTCAAAGATAAAATGTACTTATATGTTTTAATGTATGATTTGTTCATCTTTAAAATAGCCACCTGGGGTTAAGTCAATAAGAGACAGCACCTTAGTGATGGGGCCTGTTAGATTTTCCTGCCCAGTCATGAATCCGTGCTGTCATATTGCAATACCACCTTTGGGAATTTACTAGTCCCACACTGCCTCAGTTTCTCTGTGCCTGTAAGCTTCCACACCCATTCAGAAGGTAGATGTGAGGATTCTAGGAGCTGAAGGATTTAAAGCATCTAAGACAGAGGTTACATTCAATCAGTGTTGAATACTTGTAACTATCACTACTTTACTTATTTTCTTCTATTTTCATGTGTTATGTGGTGTATGTGTATATGTAGTATGCATGTATGTCTTTGTATCTTTGCATGTGTGGGGCACATATGTGTGGTACAAGTGCATATGGAGGCCTGAAGCCAATGAGCAGAATCGTCTACCTTTTCCAAGGAGGCAGACTCTCAGGCAAATCTAGAGCTCACTGATACAGCTCTTGCTAGCTCGCCAGCTTGCTCGAGAGATGCTCCGACTCCACTTTCAGAGGCTGGGATTACAGACAGGAAACTATGTATAGCTGGCTTTAGGGGAGTTCTGGAGATCCAAGCTGTTATCCCCATAGCCCCATCAGCATTTTAAAATTATTAGTTCATCGATTTCTATATGTATGAGTGTCTTGCTTGCGTGTATGTATGTGTCTCATATGTGTACCTGGTGCCCACAGATGACAGAAGAGGATGTCATGTCCTTTGGGACTGCAGTTAGGAGTTACAGATGATTGAGCCATCATTATGTACTGGAGACTGAACACAGATCCCCTGACAACGCAGTCAAGGCTCTTACTGTCTGAGCTACCTCTCTAGTCCCTTACCCTATCAGTATTTTAATCCCGATTACATTAAACTAATGCATGCTCCAGACAAGTTATTAGTCCAGTTCTCGTGGTTAAGAAACACTTGTCCTAGAACCCCTGCCTGTTATGGTTGCCTTTGTGCCATACGGGGCTCAGACGCAAGCCCTTCAGTCATTGGCTTGATTATGAGAACCCACTCACTGAGGCAATGTGTAACAGTGATGTGACTTCCTTCTCACCTCATTCGATAAGACCACCCAGTAATATCAATGTTACAGCTAGGGATCTTTGTATGATGGAGAGGAACCAAGTTGCCGTAGCAACAGAATGGCCACATTCTAGCAGGCTCAAGTCCATTCTGTCTGCCTGCTCTGTGCTTGGCATTGCCAAGGACATGAAAGAAATGTAAAGGACAGTCTTGGCTGCTAGACGTTTGTAATGTATAATGCATAGAGAACAAAATGACCCTGATAGGCCCATGGAGCAATTACAGAACTGCAATCACAACATCAAGGCTCTAGATGATTAATTAACTCCCCAGATGAAGGATGCTGATAACGAAAGCAACGTAGGCGAGTTTGGGGGAGAAAAGTGAATTTAGCTGGAATGGTTTCACGGAGCTCGGTGGCTTTTTAAGGACAGCTTTGAAACAGTGGGGTTGCCAGGGTAAGTGGATAAAAGAGAAAAGTCTCTGGGAGGGAAGGAGAGGGAAGGAGGCCGCACTCTGGTCCCAAGCGGCTGCTTCCGGTTTGCTGTGTTTCTTCCCCAGCACAGATGCTAGCTTATTACATATGTTTATTTACTCTTCCGCTTGGTATAAAAACTTCCTGATGTTCTTGCTTTCATCACGTCTTAGAGAATGTGTCATTTTCTTTATTGTTTTTGTTTTTGATCAAGCCTGAGGAGTTCAAGTTACCCAGAATAACACACAATGGCATCCCTGATAAGTCTCCCGGGGTCTGTTGTTTCCAGTCCCACAAAAGAGCATAGAGCCGGAGGCAAGGTAGGAAAACCTAAACAAACCCCAGGGTACAGAAAGCTCCCTCAGACAACAAAAACACTATTAGGAATCTCAGCCCTACACCTGTAGATGATTTCTAATTACATTATTTACTTCAATTCACAGAACGGGCCTGGGAGAGTCATTTATATGCAAATGCCAGGGCAGAAAAAAAATTAAGAAAATGCATTTATGAAAAGTAATGGTGGAGAGGTTTGGGGTTCATTTGAAATGTTTCTAAAATACCGGCTTTCACTGCTCAAAAGAAATGGTTTTGAATAACAATTACGACGCAGTAAATGGAGAGGAAAAATACCTGATTTTATTTACATTTAATTATACAAGGTCTAAGCTTTGAAAGATAAAAGTTGCCGCGCTGTCATTATAATTGAATTGTTTGTAGTTCTTTTAGCAGTTCTGGTTTGAAAAATGATGCAAAAAAAAAAGTCCCCATTTGCTTTTAAATCCAAATGGACTGCTGCAGTTGGACAGTGTTAGAATTTTCCAGGGTTTTGTCTGTCTGTCCCTGCTTTGTGTCTGACAGCAGAACAATCTGATATCTTACTGACTTGACTCTGGCACAGAAAGGCGTGCAGCAAAAGTGTGACCGCACATTCTTAATTACCCCCAGGCTTTCAGGTGAGTGCTACTGGAAGCTTCCACCGTGAGCTTGGCACTCAGGGCTCTCCCAGCGGCATGGTCAGGGCGGCACAGGTGAGACAGAAAGCAGAGTCGGGCCTTTGAGTCGTGTGCCAGTCCAGTGAGGGGCAGCCTTATTGACAGGGCATGGCATGACACCCCAAGCACACACGTGCTAGGTTTTCCTAGCCAGAATTCAGAGACCGTATGTTGTTTCTCTTTGACCAGAAAAGGATTTGGAAGTCAGACAGTTGTCTGCACACAACGCGCATGCCCTCCATGTCGGTACAACTTAACGGGCAGAAAGGGCGAAGGAAAAAATACATTTCATTTTCTAAAAGAAAGTCTGTGATTTCCACGGTGTTTACTCCGTGTGAATATACTTTTGTCACTGTTTGTACCAGTGATAGCACTGCGCGGCTGACTTACGGAAGGCTGAGCTGTGCTCGGCGGTGTCCTGCCGCCGACAATGCATAATCCCATTTTAACAGCATTGTGAGGAAGGCAATCTTCACGCCTATTTCCTACCTGTAAAGACTGAGGCTTGGTGGTTATATAATATAGGAGTCAGTGAAGATGTACAGAAGTGGGGCGATGGCCAGAGCTCCCCCCCCCATATTTACCTGCTCATGTGTTTCCTGTCCAGGCCCACTCTGAGTCACACATTCCGCTATCATTCCTTTGGGTTATCAGCAAAGTGCTCTTGTTTGCCTTTGAGTCAAGGAACAAAAAGTCCTGTTACAGTTCACCCTGCTTCCCTCTTACTGTGCCTTCCTTGTCACCCGACCTCTTTAGGGGAAAAACTTGGTCACCCTGGCAGCCCCAACAAGCTAGACTTAGCCACAGTCCCCAATATCTATTTTTATTTTTTTTTTAAAAAATTGTAATAGCGCAAATCAGAGAAAGATGGTATATTCAGTGTGGCCATATTGGGAAGATGAACATTAAGGGGGTCTAATGACTCCCATGGCTGTTTTCAGGGCACTGACATAAGATTCAGATTTGAATAGAGAGGCAGAGTACACATGACTAAGCAGCCTGGATGGGGTTAGTCCTGCCTATCATACTGTCCAGCCTCTAGTGACTCCTGAACTCTGGAGTCTCTTCCTTTGATTTTCCTTCCCAGAGCATGAACTTTCTGGGGAACTTAGCTTTTAGTGGTCCTTTTTTTCAGTAATTTGATAGTGGCAGGGAGAAGATCATGCTTCTTTTTAATATCCCTTCTGTGGCAGGCTGGGCACGCCCTGACCCACAAGTCTTCCAGTTCCATTTGTACCCACACTGGATTATTTTCCAAAGTGTGGGGATAGTAATCTGAATACTTAAAGAAAGAAAGCCCTCAAATCCAGCCCTTCCCTAAAGTAACCTTGTTGGCGTTTGCCAGCACAAGGGAAGGATTCGCCACGAATGTCCAGCTCTGCTTCACCTCCCTGGATCACACACACGTTTGCATATTTAATCTCCAGCAGTTAATGCTTTTACGGCTGCCATCAGGAAACACTGAAACCTTGATCCGTAAGCAAACATTGCACATTCCCGGGCAGTACCCTGAAGTCTTTACCTTTAGTTACCAGGGAGTCATGAAGACTGAGTACAGATGAAGCAGCCAGACTCATTGCCCAGGCTGCTTTCTCCAACGCTGTCTCATTTTGGTTAGATACTAAGGTGTGGAGTCTTTTGCCAGCGGGGAAACAGAATCTCAGAAAAGTTAGGGGCCTTTCTAGCCTCTGGTGGAGCTGGGAATCCAACCTAGGGTTGTCGTGATTTTCCTCTGTGCTGTGACCCAGAACTTCCTGCATACACTAGACTCAGAGGTCTCATTCTCTGTAGATAAGGCTCTTGATCCTATGGAAAGAGAGCCCTGGCTCATCGCAGGCAGCAACAGAGATTCTTGATTTCCAGTATGGAAATCTGCCCTAAATCTGCCCTAGCATAGTGTGTTATGGTCCTTAGGGCCTGAGATATAATTGACCCAGGCAGAGACTGTACATGTGTGAGACCATCACTTCAACAACTAAATTATATAAAAGCGATGCTTTCAGATCTTAGCTGTCAAGCTTCTTGGATAGTCGAGGAGGCCAAAAATCCATACTTGCATTTGTACTATGGAAATGTGGTCTAGGGAACTCTGGATTCTAAGTGATAAAGGAAGACAGTCATCATTGCTAATCAATATGAGGCCATTTTCTCATATTGTTCCTATGTAAATGATTCTCCAAGCACTGTGGAATAGCCAAGAACTGTCCTGATGCTACTTGAATTTTCATTATAATCAGTATTGATTGTTAAAGTATAATTGCCTGCTGTAGAATGTTCATTCTGCTATTCTACTTTTCTGAGGCAAGGTATAAATAAGAGAACAGGAAAGAAAACACATAATGGCTTATAAGTAACTTTGCTTTCCTATGCATTGCTAAATGCTTTCCTTCTTTCCTTCCTTCTTTCTTTCCTTCCTTCCTTTCATCCTTCCTTCCTTTTTTTGTTTTTTGCTTTTTTGGTTTTTTTTTTTTTCCAGAAAGGGTTTCTCTGTATAACAGCTCTGGCTGTCCTAGAACTCTCTCTGTTGACCAGACTGGCCTCAAACTCACAAAGATCCACCTGCCTCTGCCTCCTGAGTGCTGGGACTAAAGGCGTGCGCCACCACCTCCTGGTGCTAATCCTTTCTATAGGAAGAGTTCGTAAAGTGGAATTGCTTTCAGGAAAGATAGACATCCTCAGGCCGAGCAGTCTATGTGTGTAACTGTAAGGTCTCAGCTGACAGTCCTTTAGAGAAGCTGCTCTCTCTCATTGCCCGTGTCTGCATAGGCGAATTAAAGGCTACAGGGACATTTACTTTGTAAGAGAGAAGATGCTTTTCTTATCGGCAGGATAGGCCATGCGCATATTTTATTGACTTCTGGAATCCCTGGATGGTTCATCAAATATTCAGAATATTTATGTAGAAATATCTGGAACATATATTAAATATTTTATTGAGGTTTGTATTAAACATTTGGCTCAAATGGAACTTTTGTTATATAATGTTGAATTGGCTTGGTGGGCACAATGATGTATGTAGGAAGGGGGAGTGTATGTAGGAAGGGGGAGTGTATGTAGGAAGGGGGAGTGTATGATATACACATGAAGATTTGTGAGTGTGAGCTCCCGTGTGTGCACATGTAAAGCCCAGAGCAGCGTGTTGAATGCCTTCTCTTGCTCTCTGCCTTGTTGCCATGAGACAGGGTCTTTCAGTGAATCAGAAGCTGGTTCTTCTATAGGCTGTCTGACCAATAAACTCTAGATCCACCTGCTTCACCCCACCCGCACTGGAGTTACAGGCACATGCAAGCTGTACATAGGTGCTGGGGATGAGAACTCAGGTCTTCATGCATGCAGAGCAAGAATGTGTACCCACATGCACCATTTCTTCAGCCAAATTTGTATTTTAATGATTTCCCTTCTAAGGCATCAGTAACCGAAAACATTGAAATGACCTGTCTTTAAAAGATGAATTTCAAAACACTGATTTCACTTGGTTTTGCTGTTTATCCCTTGAGGCAGCTGCTTCTTGACGGTGAAAGATTATACTGTCAGAGGAGCAGCACAGAATGAACAAGGCAGGCCTCGTTTTCACTCAGCAACTACAGGAAGCGTGAGGCGCTCACTCCTGAGCGTGTGCAGTTGCGATGCCACATCCAAGAAAGGAAGGTGGGAAGAGACAAAGGCAGCCACAAGAAAGAGGAATTACTATTGGCTGATGTGGGATCAGGGCCTCATGGAGGGGCAGAATTGACATTGAGACTGAAGGCAAATGGAGTTTTAAATAAACAACAGCAAACATGGAGAATGTTCTAGTTAAAAGGAATGGCAAAGCCAGTGGATCCCCAATGCTGCGTGCTAGAGATTGACAAAAAAATAATTAAACTTAACTACTTGCGGTTCCGAGAATGTTCATTATTCTTTGCTTCCAAAGGTCCTAAACTAATTACTTCCAGTTCCCTTGGTAAAACTAAGGTGATTTCTATAAACAAAAAGACTGCCTGTCTCTGTTCCAGGTAGACTACCCTGTCAGGTTACATATTCAGGATGCGCCGCATGTATTTGATCTTTTAGTAAATTGCTATTCAGGGTGCCATTTAATGCTCCGCTGAAAAGGAAGTCTGTAATCTTTTCTGTGCTCTGTATGGCAGCTCAGGTGGTTCAATGACCATAAAATATGCTCTACTTAAAGCTGACTATTGCGAAGCCACACTTAAAGAGATAGAGTGCCTGTTTGGAGACGCGCAGAATGGCCTTGGTTTTCCATGCTTCTGCAACCTAAAGGGAAAGTCGTTCCTTTCAGCGACTCTTTAAATAACAAGCTTTATGATGTTGGCCAGAATGTCTTTCTCTGATCCAATTCCAAGATACTTTCCCCGAGTTTAATGGCCAGCCAAGCGGGAAAGGGAAACTTAAATTAAGCTGGCCTTGACCGAGGCCTGAGGCCACTCATTTTTCATGAGTTGCTCGTCTTAAAAGTGCCATAGCTCATTGTCAACACAAAGTCTGCTTACACTGTAAACCGGACACCCCATTTGTTCTGTGAAACAACTAGACTAAAAAAACATATTGCTGCTGCTGTCAATTAATCTGAGTATTTCATTTGGTGGTTACCCTGAGGCTTCTTCAACTTGAGAATGGATTCTTCAGATCTGAGAAAATGTTGTGGCTTCTTTGTGGAAGCCCACAGAAGTGAGTCCGTTCCACCTTGCCTGGAGGTCAGAGAGTTCGAGCCTGTTCTTGCTCCTTCAAGGTTATTGACAAGAGGTTTGATTTAAGGTGTGACTGCTAACAAGATATCTTGACCTAGGCTTTGTTTACTTGGTCTTTGGGGTATTAAATGGCCCACAGAGGTGGATCCGTTCCACCTTGACCAAAGGTCAGAGAGTTCAGGCATATTTCCTGCTCCTTCAAGGAGATGACAGGAGGTTTGACCCAGGGAGTGGCTGCCTACAGGATGCTTGACCTAAGGTGCAATTGTTGCATGTCCTGCCTAAACAACATAATACTTAACTCAGGGAATATCTGCTTGACGCTTCAGGTACTGAAGAGGTAATTGCCTTGTTTGTTCTTTGTATCATGTTAAAGCAGACTTTTGCCTTCTTTCCCCCTCTTTTTGGATTGGGGTATATAAGCATATGGAAAATAAATGTAGGCAAGTTCAGTAGTCACTGTATTACCCTCCCAGTTCTATTCTGTGTCTCTGTCTCTTTCTCTCCTATCTGTTCTGTCTGGCATTTCTAATCCACAAGCCCCTACCCTGGAACATGTAGGCCCCATGGGGGCTGGACCCAAACACTTGTTTTTGAAAGTAAGGACAGAGTTTGTTTTTTTTTTTTCCTGTAGACCTTGAAAATAGATTAGAAAATGTTGTCATCTTAGACAGTGTCCGCTTTTTCCATATGATATTTCGTGTGACCTTGTGTCACTTTTGATGACTTAAAGGTGACACCAAAGTGAATGAAGAGCTTATCTAGGAAATCACATATAAGGAAGAAGGAATGAGGGTCTGGGAAGACCACAGAGGAGACTCCAGAGGGGGCACCCAGGGTATATAACACCCAAGGGACATGGGGAGGCCATCATGCAGAGAAGATACAGAGGAATCTCTGGAGGGGGCACAGGGGAGATGACCATGCAGAGAAGATGTACTTGAAAGGGAAGTTATAATCAGGAAGTAGAAGTCCTTGGTTGTCTCCAGTGGCCAGTGGGGTGATATGTTTCCCTCACAGGGTGTCACAGCCAAAAGATGCACTTAGAGTGAGTTCTGAACTTACTAGGAGAGTCAACTCTTCTGAGACAAATCAAGAAAGTAAGAGCTGGGAGAAGCTCAATAGTAGGCTATTGGTAGGCACCTACCTTAGTCATAGGTAATTACCAAAAAGTTCAGGACGAGTGAGATGGCTCAGCAGGGAAAGGATTTTCCACTAATAACCTGAGTTCACTTCCTGGGACCCCTCTGTGGAGGGAGAGAAACGACTCGCTCTCAAAAGCTGTCCTCTGACTTCCGTAAGTTCACCATGCCACCCATCTGTCTGTCCACTCACAATAAATAAATGAATGCAGCACATTTGTAGAGCTTAAAATAAGCTAGATAAAACTGAAGGATGGATAATTACAAGTTTTAAGTATTTATACCATGTAGCAAAATTCCATAAAAAAGACCATGTTCATGAATGTAAAAAAAAATCACAAAATATTACTTAAATTACAACAATGAATTCTGTTTTGAATTGTGGACAAGAACACAGAGAACAAATTTTGTAGCTGATGTTTAGCAGGAGTTGGGCTGTTCCTCAAACTTCATCACATCTAGCACCTTCTGTAGTTTAGAAAGATAAGGTATCAGCAGATTTGAAATCCCAGTCTCCTCGACATCTAACCGTCCTTCATCAAACTGAGCCTTTCCTTCTGACTGGAGCCAGAATCCCAATGGTTTCCACTGAATAAAAATTTGCAGACATTGGAGTGAGAAGTAAGCTCATTCTTGGCCAGTGATCAAAGACATTAAGAATTTAAAGTGTCATTTCTCTCACTTGCTGATTCTCTTGTGGTTAAAGAGGAACTGGGTTAGAGTCCGACAGCCAACAGTAGGTATGAGATGGCTTCTAGACTGTACCTGGGGGCTTCTCTCCTGCCCACCAGTTCCCAAATATCAACTTTGAGGCTTAATATTAATTATAGACTGTTTGGCTGATGGCTCAGGCTTATTACTAACTAACTTTTACATCTTAATTAACCCTTTTCTATTAATCTATGTATTGCCATGTAGGTATGGTGTTACCTTACATTTTGCTTCTCCAGTGACAGCTGGTATCTCCTAGGCTCCACCCTCTTTTCCCTTTTATCTTTACTTGGATTTCCTGCCAGGCTCTATTCTGCCCAACTATTGGCCAAACAGCTTCTTCATTAACCAATGATAATAAAACAATTCACAGCATATAGAAAGGCATCTGGCATCAATAACTATTCCTCATAGAGAATACATTAGTATTTATACATACAATAATCACTTTATTATAGAGAATTAGTAAAAAAAATTGAAAAACAAAAACGAGTGGCTAAGGCATATTTTTGAAAAAAAAATTCTCAAAATAGGGTTTTAAAAAGTGGATTGTTGATGTTCAGGCTCACATTAAACTGTTATCATTTCTGAAATCACTTATGGGTATTTATTATTGGCCCTTCAACTCAGAAGTAACGTTTTGTTACCTATGATGGGTATAGTAGTATTTACTTTGTCCCTACAAGGATCACATATGTCCTCCCTCCAATGGTTTTATAAGTGAATAATTGATTGATTAATATTAATGAGAAGGTACACATGAATATAAAAATAATTAAAGATACCATCTAACATTTGTTGACTGTTAATGTCAGGATCTATGCTAGGGATTCACGTAGATTACTCATTTAATCATCTTAAGTTTATAACATTGATATTACTGTTTAAGGTTGAGACATGCTGAGAAAGACTGGCTTATGCAATGTACAGGGTCCTAAGTAGTAGAGTCAGCTTGTGGACCCCAGTGTTAGTTTATGGTCTGGGAGTCAAGCTTAAAGTCTCATGTATGATCTACCACTTAGCTACACTCCTAGCCCCTGTGTCTAGCTCTGAGTCACTATGTTTACAGAGGGCCTGTCAAAAAGGAGGCCTGATGTATTATTGCTTTGCATTGTTACCAAAAGTGGTCTCTTTCTCTGGAGAAAGTACTAAGTGTATGTGTGTGTGTGTGTGTTTAATTGTTGGTGTTGAAAAGAGACTATCTTCATATATGAAAAGTAGGATTGCCTCAGAATTTTCTTCATGTTGAATTGTCTCCTTAGCAGAATAAAAAAATTATTAATGAATATTAAATCAGAAAGGTGGAAGTATCAGGGAAATGTAGTAATCTGTGGTGAGGATGAAGATCTTTGTGCTATTTTCTAAACTGAACAATAACCCATCCAATTATCTCACCATTTATTGTGTAGCAGTAGCCTTCCTATCTGTGGTGATTCCCCGGGAAGTGTACCATTGCCCCTTGTGGGTGTGAGATTTGTTTTCGTGGTGTGTCTCTGGTGCTTCCTGGTAGCTTACTCCACTTTTAACTCCAGCTTTCTCAGCCGTCTCGTGTTCACTTCTAAACCACACTGTGGGAACTTACACTAGTATATCTTTCTAGCCCTTTTATTTACACCATAGTCTCTCCCATTTTCTGAGAGGCTTTGTGACTTCAATATTCATTCAGATCAATTCTATGAAGCACCATTCTTATACCTCCTGCTGGTGACCAAAAGCCTGGAGAGCAGAATGGTTTCTTGTGATGGACCATGCCCACTGAAGATTTATCCTCAAATATAATGCCTGTTAATGCTGTCGATACCCCTGCCCTCTCCTTTCCTTACGATATTTCTTCTACTGCGTTGTTTTCAAACTGTGCTTCCTAGATCCCTGGGAATCCATAAATGTAATCTCAGAGAGACTGATAGGTACTGCGGTTTTGCCTTTCTGATGCTTATCATAATATACTAGACGCTGGTGTATTTCAATGCTTCTACTTGCATTTTGGCTTCAGTTTCAGAGTGGACAATGGGACAACAAATCTGGACTTGTTAAAAAGTGGTTTCTCATACTGAGGGTCCACAGCCCTCAGTCTGAGTTCCTGACTTCTCCAGATTAAAAAACGTTGCTTTCTGTGACTCTTACCCCATGACACGTGACGGTAACTGTATAGCACAAAAGTCCCTGCCCTGGGACTTAGTAGACACTGCGGGTGAGTCGAGAGCAAATTGAAATATAATGTCATTGATCGGTGCGAGACTTCTAGAGGACAGTTTAGTACCAGTATCAAGAGCCTTGAAATGATAGTGAACATTGTAAGTTAAGGAATATCTGTATGTTACTTTTATAATCAGAAGAAACAGTTATATTTTCAGTTGTAAGCCCAGTCTTTAATGACTGAACCATCTCTCCAGCCCAGAAGAAATCGTTACAATTGCTATATACTTGAAAGTGGTTTAAAAGGGTAAGGCCCTAAATTCATTCAGGGAAGACCCACAACTCCAATGTCTTGACCAACGGGGAAAACTGTTTAGACAAGTGAGCTGGGGAGGGGTGGTGGAATAAAGAGAGGTGTGTGACTAGGAGGGAGAGAATGCCAGGCCGAGTCATGGATTACTGTCTGTGGAGAAGAGTATTACAGAAGAAGTGGAAGGAGGTGAGAATGGAAGACCAATTCTGTACCAAGGCCTGATTTGCTCTGACCGAATTTTGCCTGAAAATCAGTCAGAAAGATTTGCAAGCTGCTGAGTGGTGCAGCCCTACTTTCAAGTTAGGAAGATCCACATGGCATTGCCACACAGGAGGCTTGGGTGACAAAGAGCCTGAAGTAGGAGCATGACGAAAAACAAGGGATGGAAGCCATGACGGCCAACAAGGGATGGAAGCCATGATGGCCAACAAGGGATGGAAGCCTTGCCAACCAACAAGGTATGGAAGCCATGATGGCCAACAAGGGATGGAAGCCATGCCAACCAACAAGGGATGGAAGCCATGACGGCCAACAAGGGAGGAAATAATGACGGCCAACAAGGGAGGAAACCATGAGGACCAACAAGGGATGGAAGCCCTGACGGCCAACAAGGGATGGAAGCCATGATGGCCAACAAGGGATGGAAGCCATGACGACCAACAAGAAAGGAAGCCAAGGTATGAGATGGAAGCCAAGAGGAGAGGCTTTGAAGAAGCGGACTATGCTAATGATTGCATCTTGGAATTGAAGGGAGCTGAGGTGGAGCAGTGGGGGAATGAAGGTCATCTTTTACTGAAGCTGTTCTGGGTAGTCAGGTGAACAGTAGACCTGGTGAAGACGGTGTAAGGAGGTTCAGTTTGTTCAGTTAGAGAAAGTTGCTGGCGAAGATTTTCAAAAGAATTTAAAAGTCAGGAAACAAGTCTATCGAGCATGTTTGTAGGTATAAGAGCAGAAACATTCACATGGAAGAAAGAGGAAATATGATTTGGGTTTATGAATTACAAAATTATCTTCTAGCTGGGTGGTCGTGGCATGCCTTTAATCCCAGCACTCAGAAGACAGAGACCGATGGATCTCCGTCAGCTCAAGGCCAACCTGGTCTACAAAGCTCGTTCCAGGACAGGCGCCAAAGCTACAGAGAAACCCTGTCTCAAAAAACAAAACAAAACAAAATTATCTTCTAGACTCATGGATCATATATAGTTTCATATATTTTTCATATACATATACATATAGTTTCAGGTATTTTTGTGTTTAAAATGGGGTGCTTTGTTTTCATGTTGGACAACACACTGACTGTACCTTTTGTTCTCCTGGACTTAGGCCTTGGAAGATCGTGTATGGGAACTTTTACAAGAAGCAGACAGGACGGCCGAAGCTAACAAGGCTCAAAGTCAGGTGTATGATGCCATGGCCCGGACTCTGGGTGAAGCGTGGGCAACCCTGGTCTCCATGCTTGAGAAAAGAAGGGAGCTCCTTGGACTGACTTCGGAGTTTTTTGAAAGTGCTTTGGAGGTTGGTGTTTCAAAAACCATTTGCTTCTCCAAATCAATGCAAACAACTAGTACACTCAAAAATATTTGACTTCTTAAACACATATGTATGCGTGTTCAAAATGGCAGAATGACCGAGACATATGCAATACATTTAGTATATTTTGAAAAAATTAAGTTAATATTTTAAATATAAACCATCAGCCATATAAATATAGATAGTTAAGTGGAACTCAATGCCACTTTGATCTAGTTCCCTCTTTAGAAGATAGTAATGTAGTCATGGAGTCGGGTTCCTCTTACTGCACAGGTAGTAGGGAATGCTGTTGTGGAGGATTTTATTGGCTAAAATTTCCTCTGCTCACTTGAGAAATTAATTACTAAGTATTTCATAGCAAATTATCCTAAGGAATATAGGTGAATTTCTAAAGTTTAAACCTATCTAAATGTAGTAAAGGAAGAAAAAGACCCTGGACTTCAGGTTACTTCTGTAGTTAGTAGTGTGACCCTGAGACAGTAGGGCCTATAAAGAGGTGGACCAAGGCCTCATACAATAGCCAGCTTTACCTAGAACGTAGAATGAGGTGGACCAAGGTCTCATGCAATAGCCATCTTTACCCAGAACCCAAAATGATGTGGACCAAGGTCTCATACAATAGCCAGCTTTCTCCAGAGCACCCAACAGTTTATAGTCTGAGGGTCGAGGGTCGCCTGAATAGAGTGTATAATCACAAGAACAAGCTGCATGTGATTTTCCATAGAGCCATCTGATTGACAGCTGAAGTAAGCGCCCTCCTGTCTGCTCTACCTGGGAGTAGCAGGACGACACTGTCCAGGAGCAGTTCTGTGTTCTGAAGAAACCGAGGTTGCACACTCATGTCTTGTTTTCTTGGAGTTTTCTTACAAGCACTCAGCGATCTCCTCACACAACTCCACTCTTGGGCTGTGTTCTGACGTAGATGAATGGCCACTGAATTCCTTCTGTAATTTTTCTTTAGTTTACTTATCTATTTATTTATATTTTACATTTCTTTCTTTTCTGGAAGTTTTAGATTTCAAAATATGAGGCCAAATATTTTCCAAAGATGTATATTTTTTGTAAGATACTTCCTGGCAATTTCACATTTTAACTCCTGTCCAGCGGCGCAGCCTGCTCTTGCTGACGACCAAAGGCTACTTCACTATGATAGAACACTAGCTTTGAAAACCATGACATTCTTAGGAGGGAAATTCAGGAGTTAAATCTGGAATAATGAAGGCAAGAAGATTAGTAACGGAACATAAAACTTGACAAGGACAATCTCATGCGCCGTGAACTCATTCAGAAGAGGGACAAAACCCTTACTGTAGCTTTCAAGAGCCACATGTCACCGCTTGACACCATTTTACAGACCATCTTGGGTATGGGGTTATATGATCTCCTTTCTTGAAAGAAGAAATAAGACAGTGAAAATATACTTGCAGAAGCCAAATGGCAGCCCTAGCTGTTTCAGCCCATCCCGGTAGGAGGGGTATAAATGGGACTGCCTTTGAAACTCAGTGCTCCTGAGTACAGCAGATTGTCTTCTCCTTACATAGGCTCAATATTTGTTTCTCGGTGTAGTTTAGTGTTAACGCTGGCTAATTTTCTCTCTGATGTGGAAATTGCTTCCAGATATTGCGAGGAGTAGAAGGAAATCCTAAGCCAAAGTCGATCAACGGGGCGCTCTTATCCGTACACTTGAGTGAGCTTTTATTGGGTCTAGGAAGATGACTAAAACGCCTGTTAGCCTGCTTCCCATGCCTTGAACCCCTCGCGCTAAGTGGAAGCAGAGTGTTATGGAATCTGCAGGCTGCTTCTCCGTGGCAAAGCAGTTTCAGCAATGAGGGGAAAAAAAAGATGATGAAATTAACTTTAACTCTTGTTTAAATCCCCACTGCTATTCCTACTCTGTTCAAATGACAGAAAAAAAGAAAAGTGTAAGTTTTAGATGGGAAAAAAATCTACAAGAGAAGAGTTAATAAATCAAGGAATTTTAGAGCCTTGTTTGTTTACACTTGAAACAATTTGTCTAAAAATCTGAAAGAGAGATATAAACTATATCGTGTAAACTTTCTGTAATGTTCTCCTGGAAAACAGCAAATAGCCTATGGTTTTTTTTTTCTCTTTTGAAAATTCTCTTGAAATAATATCTATAAAAATCAGTTATGAGAACATGGATGAAGGAGCAATGTGAACACTGGTGTGCATGTGATCCCCTGTAACTAACCATGCCAGACTTCTTTAGAATTCTAAGAGACGTTATAATGGGCTGGTTGGCGGTTATTATAGGGCAGAACCTGACTCACAGGCTTGACTGTCACGTGAGGGTCTTCTCAAAGACTGCTGGGATTTGAGAACAGTGCAGCAGAGTGACAGCGGCCAGTGTCCATTAGTGTGTCCTACAGGATGGCAGAGGCCTTCTGTGTTTTTCAAAGGGGACATGCTTACCCGCCCTCTCACTATTCCACACCACTTAGGGCTGCAGCTGTTGTTGTGATCAGAATATGATGCACCCTTTTAGCCAAGGGCTTTCCTAAAGTATTAGCGATCACCAAATTCAAAGACAATATTTAAGAAAAGCAAAACAGGAAGTCAGGTGCAGTGGGAGGCTTCTTTGTTTTTTTCATGGATCCTTTACCTTTATTTTTTATTCTAAATCAAAGGTGAATGTTTTACCATACTCTTTACAAACTATGATAATACCTACCAAACACAGGAGCAGAAACCCCTCAGCTGCCTGTCACTATGGGGAAACTGTAATTGAATATTTGACTATGTTTTGCCTCCACCTAAAATTTATATTTAAGGTTATCTCTCTGGGGCTTTTATCCTTACTTCAAATATCTTTTCATCTCGAATTTACTTTTAATTTTTTTTAAAAATGAAATTGATCATATTGGTTACTATTGGTTATTATTGTTATACACCCTTCTTTGAAGTGGAGAAATAGTCCAGTTTTCATTTCTGCTTTATCCGATCTCATTTTTATTTATACAAATGAGGCGCAAATACTATTGACACAACTTCAAATGAGGTTGTCGATTAAAGATTCCAAAGCTAAAGCTTGCCCCTCTCCCTCCTCCCCAATCACAGCCCTTTTTATAAAATTAACAAAATTGGTACATTTCTTTTTAGTTCCCATCTCTCCTTTCTCTACATGTATGTACACATGTACATGTATGTACACGTGTATGCCTGAGTGTGTTTTCTTTAATGACATTAGACTGTTAGTCACAAATATCTATATTCTATGCCTAAGCTTAAACACACAGAGGGAAAAAACCACAATATTTACCTACGTTTTCTCTATGTTAAATTTACTTGTGATTTTATGGATTATTGGTTAGCCAATCTTTTGCTGATTTTTGCCAGCAAGTTTTCTGGCTATTCACTGAGAACCCACCTTAGAGTATTGATAGTTACTGAATTTATGACTGTAGGGAAGATAGAATCTGGAAAAGATGATTTTGGTTGAAAAACTTACTAGATACTTGAACATAAACAAGGTGGTTTATTTTTAGCATATATAATGTGTTTCTAGTTAGAAAAAAAATAAAAATGGAGGAGAAGCTATGGCATTTTGTAAATTTAGTACATGTAAATACATGCATACTATTCTAGATTAGAACATGCTAACATACATCTTCCCATCATACTGAGGCAGCTAGGCCATTAATGCATGACAAAAATCCATAAATATAATAAAATGTCCCATTGCTTTTTATCATTTTCATGTCTCTCTCTCTATTTTTTTTCAGTTTGCTATAAAAATAGACCAGACTGAAGCTTTTCTGCAGAATCCACATGAGTTTGAGAGCACCGAGGCCTTACAGTCGCTTCTTCAGCTTCATGACCGCCACGCCAAAGGCAAGAAATGGCTCTAGGTTCTTGTGAATGACAGTATTTGTCTGCTGTTTAGTTTGTTTCCAAAAAAAAGATAAACAAAGCTTTGCTTTGGGCCACCTTCTCAAAGAAAGTTCTAGCTGTAAGTGACACTAGGGGAAGGTAGAGGACCGTGTTAGAGTTCTCCATCGCTGAGAACAGAGGCTGCCTCTCTCCTGTGCACACCTCCATCCCCAGCATCCAGCATCCAACCAGGTGCGCAGTCCCGTGGACCCTTAAGCTACACTCACTGGCTGAATTCAGTCCATGTCCCATCTAAGGGTCGATAAATGCAAGCCAGCCTTTAGACACCAACTGTGAGTAAGGAAGCCTCTCTTTCATCCTTCCGGTTAAAACGAACAGGGTTCTTTTCTAGATAAAAATCCAATAAAACATCATGCGGAATATTTTCTGCTCTCAGAGTATCTAGTAGCAACAGTTGAGTTGTTAAAGCGTAGTGTGTGTACCAGGCCCCCACCCCGGGGATCTTGAACCTAGCCTGACTGGTGTAGGGAATGCGTCATCTGTGAAGATAATGTAGATGAATGGGTGGGGGATGGTGTCTTCGCTTCTTTGTAATGTTTTTTGTTTTTTGTTTTTTAAATCTGGACTGGATCTGAGTTAAATGGCTTCATAGATTTGTCACAAATTTCAATAGTTTGTTTTGTTTTATTTTGGTTTTATAGACAGACTCTCTCTATAGCCTTTGTTACTTTTAAATTGCCTTTGATCCCCAAAACATTTGACCATGCTGGAAAAATAGAACAGGACTAAAGTAATAAAGTATGTTTCTAAAGACACACACACACACACACACACACACACACACACACACACACACACACACTTTATAGTGCTCTCCAAACTCTCTGTAACATAGTTCTTCGCTATTATCGCTTGCTGCGAGTTTCCCAAAATAAAGTGATTAATACCAGTCTCTCCAGTGTAAATTTTGATGGCAGCCTTCCAAATGCAGGGATGGATTCTTTCCTGGTGATTTGTCCGCCACACCTGTCAGTACAACATAGAAACAGCAGACTCAGCACTAACGCGTCAGCTGGCTGCTTTGACATGGCCGCAGTTGTGTGGCTGGGTCCCCTGGGACAGTGCTGAATCCCCTAACATTCCTGGTAGGGACTAGAAGAGAGCCCGGTCCTGTGGCCTCAGTGGGGTCTGTGGTCTCAACGCAGTCTCCCCCAGCCAACATGAATATCACACAGCCACTTCACCCGTGCAGTTTTACCCTGTGGAAGTGGGGCCTTTCCCATGGATCTTTGGAGCTGGAAGAGGAGACAGATAGTATTTATATTCCTCCTTCTGCTTCTGCTGGCTTCTTCAGATGTGACAGGATTTGTAACACAATGAGCAAGCTGACACGGATGCTCACTGCCTTTCTCAGGAAGCCTGAGGCTATACTGTCCTGGCATCCAGCTGACAATGGAACCGTGCCTTACTTTTCCCTAATCTTTGTGAGTCTACTGAGTCGCCCCTTGGGTTGACAAGATGGATAAAATGCTAGCTGAACACAAGGAGCGTACTTTGTCTTTGGTGGTAGAAATCTTGGGATATTTTTAAGCCCCTCTGCGTGACACTTGAAGGATTGTAGGGGGCAGTGATCAGAAGAGCTGGATCCTAATGAATAATGCCCAACGGTGCCTTCAAGAGCTTTGTTTTTATAACACGGGAGTTCTACTAATCAGCCAATTAGTGGGATGTGGTCACGATGAAATGATTTGAAGTGCATATTAATGGGTGAAATTTCTGATTGCTAGTCAAGGGCTTTGTATCTGTCATCATTGTCATTAGATTTAAGGGAATAAAATGTGAGTTAGCAGTTCCAATAAAGTTCTTAGTTGGAGAGCAGTTGAGGGGTACAGAAGTGAACGTCATGATAACAAAATGTAACTGGAAGCTATGAGGAAACCGCCTCCACCGTCCCTTTACTTCTTTTACTTCACCTGGGTGACCACTGTGCCTCGTGACTTAGGTCAGAACAGGGTAACTGGTTAGAGTTTCTGGCTTCCAGAATGTTCCACCAGAGTAAAATGCCTTGGAAAGCTGAAGACTATCACTGCCTCAACTGTTTCCTCTCCTTTTGAGCCAACCTTGTTTTGTCAGTCTTTTGGGCTAACCTTGACTTGTTAGTCTTTTGAACTAACTTTGGCTTGTTAGTCTTTTTCTAGAAAACAGTTTTCTTAAAATTTATTTATTTTTATTTTGTGTGCATTGGTGTTTTGCCATGAGTATTGGGTCCCCTGGAACCAGAATTATAGGCACTTGTGAGCTGCCATGTGGGTGCTGGGAATTGAACTCATGTCCTCTGGAAGAGCATCTCTCCAGCCCAGAAAGCAGTTTTTTGATGATTCTCTTTTGAATTCAATGACATGGAACAGTGTTTTTAAAACAGTTCCTTGTGGGGAACCCAGGGTCCTGTCATCATATTGTACTGGCTCAGAGGTTGTGGGTCTTATAAACTTTAGAGCTCTTGGGTCTGGTGAGTTTACTGAGCTTCCGAGACTTCAGAAATATTTTAGTTTCCTGAGTCTTAGGAGCCTTCCTCTTGCCTTCAGAAAAATGTTTCAGCTTAGGGGAAAATCAACATACCATGGGGTGTATGTGCAAAGATCTCTGTGGGTAAAGGTGAAGAGTGGGTGAGTGGGTTAGGGAGGATGCTATCAAGAGGGGGTTCTGCAAGTCCAGGTACCAGGGGACACTTGCATCATGGGATGGAGAGAAGTAGACAGTTCCAGTCACTGGGTGGGAATGTAAGATAGACAAGTAACTGAAGGGGAGGCAAGGGGAAGGGTGTCTCACAGTCCATTCTGATTCTGCTCCTAGCTTGTGGGGACTGGACATGTTCTTCACTGCTTCTCTAGCTGATGCTGAAGTGTTGATCTTCAGAGCACTACTCCCAACTCCTACCCCTCAATACTCTTTCCTTTTGGTGGTTCTTCAGTTCTTAGGGTTCAAATCCCCATTCTATAATATACAATACAATCACTACAGAGGTAACAACTGGTAATCAGTTTGACAGACACATGTATTTGATACCATGGGATTTCAAAAACTATATACATCCCAAGGCCTTTAAGATGTTTATACATTTAAATTATTTTCAGCGTAGCTTATTATTAATGTGTTATACATATAAATTAAATGAAGAATGAAAATACAACCACATAAATGCTCATTACTACATTATTTTTCTTTCTGATTGTCTTCTAGAACTCTTAGAAAGATCTCTAGTCCTTCTAAACAAAAGTCAGCAACTCACTGACTTCATAGAAAAATTCAAGTGTGACGGATCTGATGTGAATGCTGAGCTGATTCAGGGAGCTCAAAGCAGCTGCCTGAAGATTGACAGCCTCCTAGAACTTCTACAAGACAGGAGACGGCAGCTGGACAAGTACTTGCAGCAGCAGCGACAGGAACTGGCTCAGGTTCTACAGTTATGCCTGTGGGACCAACAAGAAAATCAGGTAACACAAACGGGCATCAGGTGAAGTTTTGGTCTTGGCCGGTTATATGAACTAGTGATGTCCTGGGAGGGCATCAGGATGGCCATGGTTGAATTGGTTAGTGGTTAACCTCAAAGCATTTTCTCTTAGCTATCATATGGGTTTCCCAAGTAAGTGTGTTTATGAAAATGAAGATTCCCATCTCCTTTCCTTATAGTATTAACATTGTAAGTAGGAGAATGCCTGGGGACATGTGACTCTGAATAACTGTGTTCTGTCATTGAATTTGTCTTCTCCCTTCCAGATCCTTACTTTGGGTCTTTTTTTTCCTTTAAATTCTGAAATATGAATGATGGTTTTCTGGGATGCTGGAAAGATGCACTGTATTGTGCTACATTGCTGCTAAGGTCATTTAAAAGAGTCCGTAGCACAAAACAGAAACAGCATTTCTGGAAAAATGGCCGGGTACCACTGGGAAAAGGTAGAGCATTGGCGGCCGTCTGGTTGTTCTCAGTGACAAGAGTTTGGGGCCCTTTGGGTTTGCAGACTCAGTCGAGCTTAATATTCAGACTCTAGGCACATGGGAAAAGAGGAGAGGCCCCCAATCAAATGGTTGTTATACGGACTGCAGCATTTCTGTTAGCCCTAATCCCATTCTCACAGGTGTGTAGATTAATAGCGGGAAATCATACGGAGGCAGCTCACCTGGTCAGGATGCACAGGAGGGAGACCTTTCCATCTTTCCCATTTCTCCGATGCAAACTGAAAGACAGACACATAGCTGGAAGCATGTGTTGATTTTTATTCCAAGCTGAAAAAAAGGAAGACTTAAGGGCTAGATTTTGATTTCCTTCCTGAGCACCTACTATGGGCTGTGTCCTACTAGAAGTGTTGCAGATACACACAACACAAGTTAGTGTCTCTTTCCTTTGTGCGTTTTCTTCTGTCATATTTCTCAGTTTGAGCTATTGATGTTCGGGGGTAGCCAATTCTTGCTCTGGAGGAGGGCACGTGGGCACACTAGAAAGCAGAATCTCTGGTGTTTCCCAGCCTATTTTGAGTGGAACACCCTCAGTTAGGACATCCAAAATGTCATCAGAATTTGTGAGATGGATCCCAGCAGGCAAAATCATTGTCACTTGAGAACGACTAGGCTGTATGATGAGAAAGCCATAAAGGAAGTGAGCAGTGACAAGAGCTGTTTAAAAAGCCAATGAGACATGAATGTTGGCATGCATTGCTCTATTAATCAGCTAGGCCTCTTGCAGGAGGGGGCAGAGATTGGAGACCCCAGTGTAGACCCCTCCAGTCATATATGCTGCTTGGGTTCTGTTGCCACCTCCTCCAGGCATGATCCTCTCTCTCCTGGCATCTTCTGCCTGGGCTCTGCTGTCTCCCACCTGCTCCTGATGATGTCCCTGCTTGCTTCTCTTTTCCAGGTCCAATCTTTATCCTCATCCCACCGTCATGTATGTCTTACTTAAGATGACTTAAGTCATCGATCAGTGATGATGGTGGTATAGCAAGAGGGAATTCATGCCCAGATGAGAATCCACGCAACATTTATTAAACGAGTGTTCCTAGGTTCTTTGTCCTCCCATCACAAGCAGGTCCACTCTAGAGCATGCTCTGTCTTCTCTCTTTGTCCCTCTTCCTCGTGCTCAATTGACTTTCTTTGAGTCATCTAATTCTTTCCCAATTCTGATTCTGGCAGCATGTTTCCAGAGCGATTGCCTTTTAAAGGGAGTTTCGCACTGATGTTTTTCTTCTTAAGTTTACAGTTCAAACCCCTTACTCTGGTGCTTCTGAGAACAGACTCAAAATTCTTCCAGTTCTCAGATACAGGGGGTTGTTGCTCATTTGGCTTCACACAGAGGCCTGTTCTCTCCAGGGAAAAGGCTCATCTGAGAGGATTTTCCCAAGCACAGAATAATTGCCCCGATAATGAAAGCATAGTCAACGGAAGTTTTTTATTTCTGTTCTTTTTCAGACAAGGTTTCTCTGTGTAATAGCTCTGACTGTTCTGAAACTCACTTTGTAGACCAGGCTGGCCTTGAACACACAGAGATCTGCCTGCCTCTGTCTCCTGAGTGCTGGGATCAAAGGTGTGTTCAACCATTGCCTGGCTAAAGTAGGTTTGCTTAACTTATTTTATTTGTTTGTTTGTTTGTTTGTTTTTGCCTTCCCAACTGCAAAACTAATCAGTCACTCAAATGCCTGCAGTATAAAAATATATCAGAATTCAGAAAAATTCTAGATAAAAATATTCTAGCTTATCTACATGCTGAACGAAAAATTGAGAGATCTTGACAGCCTTGAGAAACTAAGGTGTTTGGTGATTGCTAAAGTCAGGTTTTGTAGAATGACTTGATAAATTCTGACTTAATGGAACCTTTCTGTCCTTCCCTGTCTCCATCCTTCCTTCCTTCCTTCTTTAAAAGAGTGAGGTGCTGTTGGAGATTGCTTTTGGAAAGACGCCATTCATCTTTCAGAGAGGTTTTCAGTTGATGGGGGAATGGAGCAGAAAGTAGAGATTTCCCATTCACTGTATCCCAGCAACCGTATCATCAGCATTTTCACCCGAAGAGGACCTCAGTTCCACTGATGGTCTTACATTAAGACATCATTCTCATCCATGGTACTCTATCCACTGGGGTCCAGTCTCAGTGATGTATATTGCGTGAGTGCAGACAGATGTATAATGGTGGGTCTCTGTCATTTTAAGTCCACAAAGAACAACTTGACCACCCCTCAAGTCCTTTGTGCTCTGCTCATTTATCCCTCCCTCCCCAGCCATGTACACTGATCTGTTTTACTGAAATTATCTTGTTGGAACCACACATTATGTAGTTTTTCACACTAATTTGCCCTTCCTCCCAGTCATAAGCAATTAAGTTTCTTCCCTGTCTTTGTATGGCTTGCTAGTTCATGTCTGTCTCGGGCTGACTAGCTTCCCATTGTCTGCATATATAATCTGGTTACCCGTCCACTCACTTGCTGAAGATCATTTCATTTGCTTCCAGGTTTTGGCAAGGGCGAATAAACAGCCATGTGTAGGTTTTAGTGTCAAATTAGATTTCATTACATTTGAATAGATAACAAGGAACATGTGTTGGACAGTGCGGATGGAATATGTTTAACTGTCTTCCAAAGTTAGCTGTGCATCCCACCAGCAATGAACAAGATCTCTGTGTTTCACATCTCTGCCTGCCTGTGGTGGATTCTATCCATATTTTGGATTCTGGCCTTTTCCGTCAGTGTATAGTAGTATTTCATTGTGGGACCTTATCTTTAAACTGAGAATAATACAAATTTAAAGAGTTATTCTAATAACAAAACTAATTATATATGCATAAACACATATGTAGTACAATGCCCAGCATCTTCAGAGATGATTAACATGTACCACTTTCTTTGATTTTTCTACTTGGTTAAACTAACATGAATTCCTTCCCCAGGTCTAGTGTTAGTGATGCTACACACGCTGGGGCCCCCACATGGTACAATTGTTGGATGCCCTATAGGTGTAGCCATTGCATCGGCATCCATATACATTCATGGAGATGGTGATGGATCTTTCATTTGTACCCCATTTCCTAACAGTCCTGAAACAAATGAATATAACTATCGCATAAGAATAAACACTGCTTAAATATAACTCATTGATGAGTAAGCTCGTCTTTGCCTTGAATATAAAATTTAGACTTGTACTCTGAAAATGGTCCGTGGGGCATTTTCTCTGGCTAACTGCAGGACAGCAGCAAGAGCAATTAATAATAACCATTCTTTGTGCTCGTAAGAACACACATCCTAGGGCCAGACTTCTGAATGGGTTTAAATTATAGCTCCACCACGTATCAACCTAGTCACCGAGCAGTTATTCAAATTCTCTGAAGTTCTGTTATCTCTGGAAATGTGTGTAATAATAGTAATTGCCTCAAGTCGTATAAGCATGGCCAAGTGAGTTCTTCTATGTTAAATGCTTGGGACGGGGCCAGGTACACAGTGACTACCATATCAGGACAACACTTTGTGTCGTTGTACCCAAGGAGGAGAGTGCGTGTCCAACATACGACCTCCACGACCCAGAGCAAGTAGGGATTGGTCTTCAATTGAAGGCCAAACTTGCTACTTATTTTGGGTTCATAAGGTACAGTAAAGTAAGCTACTTTTCTTATCTCACTGGCCATACTCATTCATGGGCACTCAATTACATTTTTTTAAGGCAGTATTTTCTTAGCTTCTGACTACTAAGTCTCATCTGGGGGAGGTGTGGGACCACTGCTCTTTCAGATGGTTGCTGTCAGCATTTTGACATCCGGCTACCACTTTTGGACTTGGATTCTAGCACAGCTGTTGTCACAGCCATGAGAAGACCTTTATATTATTATTAAATATAGAAAATGTAAGCAAAACTAAAGGACCTCACCTATACATACTATATTGTAACAATGACTTTTATGACTTTGACCAAAGGATAGACATATCCTTGGGTCAGACGTCGAATAAGAAATTTGATGACTCTATGATAGTGATTGTAGTACAGTTTGAACCGTATCTTATTGGTGAGGAAGTGGGGCCTCTTCAGTTTCCCATGCTATAAACAGTGATTAAACATGCAACATTGATTGTTAGATACACAAGAGAGTATTTTCACTCTAGCTAGACATTAACGTAGCATAATTCTCTTCTTATGAGATTTTACACTTTCGGGATGTTCGGCTCACAGTTTTGTGGGTGTTGCAGTGATATCACAGCATAGATGCCAGCTGAGAGCGATCACTAGGGAGTTGCGGGCTAGGATGGTGATAACTCCTGTACAGTCTACCTGATAATCCTAGATCATGGTGGACATGCTTCCCGGGGGAGAGCCTTGACCAGTCTGTGTGTGTTTTATGAAGCGTAAGGACTGTGGACAGGGGCATCCATAAAACAGTGTTGTTGTCCGTCATTCTAGCCACTGGAAAAAGGGAGAAGAGGTGAAGAATCAGAACAAAGACCATGGATAAATACTAACGTGGATGTCTCCATATCCGATGCATCTTCTCCCCAAGGGTTAGTGTAGACAGTTGATTCCTTTGTGGCTCTCTGTGCTTGAGGCCTGGCGCTTCTGAAGAGATCAGTTAACTCTCTTTGGGGAAAGAAGTTAAATGGCCATCATGTTAGGAGCGAAAGATCTGCATTACTTACAGAGAACAGTAGATGACAATGAACTATTTTTCTGTCTGATTTGAGATGTGATCATCTGGGAAGCAAGCGCGTTCCCAGAGTTTTCTTCCTTTATCGCCGTTTTTCATATGTGAACCAGTGTGCACGTGTTCCGCACGGACAGACGAGCAAACTGCCCCTTTCTTTTCAGCCATAGCGGCATCTTTGCTTGCAGATAATATGCTTCATTAATGAAAATCAGAAGCAGCTTGGAGTATTTTGTGCATAATTAATTATCTTGGCAAGAAGATTTATGAATGTAATTCTTCTCAATTGTTCCAATCAGGCATAAGTGAGGCAAACAAATATATTAAAACTAAGTTATTCATGGCCTCTTCACGCAAGGCAGTGTCAAGGACATCTGGGGGAATTAAGACTGGGGCAGGCCCTCTGCTTTTACTACCCAGGCTTCATGTATATTTGTATGTGCATGCCTTCGCAAAGGAGAAGAAAATAACAGCATCCACAGGGGAGGTTTTACGGTTTATAGTTGAGCAGAGTACACACAGCCATCAAACACTATATTCCCTGTCACCTGCACTTACGAGGGCATCAGAGGTGACCTATAGAAGTGTGGCTTCAGTGCATATAGACGTGTGCCTGCGAGGCATCTGCCAGACTTCTGTGTGTGTGAACTTGTGCCCCTGCTTGTGTGTGTTTTCTGGAACACATTACCACTCTCTTATTTACTTTGGGGGTTGAATGAATGGCCAGCTTAAATTAATATGAGATAGCATAAGAGGGGTTGAGAAGCTCTTTGGAAAGTCCTCCTTCGCATGTAGCTGTTGGACATTGTCTGCTGCAAGGTAAAAATGGTTGGGGAATTGGAGAGGGCCATAATTAGCTTGATAATATTGGAATCTGGGAGTTTGTTCCAATAGCAGACATAAATAACGATCCATATGGAGTTTAAAACTTATCGTGGAATTTTATCCTGGCACATGAGCTATGTCTAGAATTCTTTCTCAGGCATGACAGCAGGAAATACAGGGCCTCTTAATGTTTGTAGGCGATTCTTGCAATGCTGAAAGCTTTAGACATGTTTACTAAGTAGGATGCATGCTGATCATTGTTGCTTTCTTCTATCAAGTAGGTGGGATTAAAGGACCTACCTAAAAACAAAACAAAACAAAAACACAATTTGAGGGCAGAATCAGTATTCTGGCCCTGTCACCTCTTGTAACACACATCACACCTGACGGGGCAGGTGTGTTTCTCTGGCTCTGTCACCTCTTGTAACACACATCACACCTGACGGGGCAGGTGTATTTTTCTATTCTCATTATTGTCTCATTAAGCTCAGAACATATTTGACCAGATTGCCTAATACAAGATAAAGATAGTTGCTTTCTCTGCTATGAGCAAAGGAAAGAAAAATCTAAGTAAACATTAGAACCATGACACCAACTCTGATTGCAGACATGGTACTTCTGGTAATTGGATAGGAAGACTATCAAAAATCCTTGGGCTGGGAAGATAAAAAAATGATGCCTTTTTATTCTTTGTCAATTTTTAAAAAATTTTCTGTCTTAACAGTAGTTGGTTCTGTGCCAAGAACTGTTCTGTACAAGGAAGAGAAAAATCAAAGTAATTTGAAGACATTATTTCTAAAAGGCATTTCTGTGAAGATGGTTGGAACTTCTTTTTACTAGCTCATCTCTCCTAGAAGAGTTTTAAATAAAGATGAAAATGAAAACCTCATCTCAGTTTGCCGAACAAATTGCTGAGGAGAGAAACGTGGCTCACGGCGGTCTGGTCAGGGCTTCGGCCTTCACAGCCCTTCACCTTTTTTGCTTCCGGGCCTTTTCTCCTTTGACTTTCACAGAACATTTCTGCTGCTTGTGTCCTCCATATCATAGGCCGTGAATCATTTGCAAGATAGAATTCTGTCTGTGCTCTGTCTGGCACCTCTGCCCGGGCTGTTCTCACTGTCATTCTGACAGCTGGACTCAGGCTCCTAGTATCTCCTCTAACTCAGCATCTATGGAGCCCCTGATGGTGCCTCCATGTTTGAATCAGACCCTGTGGTTCCGGCCTCACCTTACAAGTTTTGTTTTAAAAGTGTTCATAGACACAGGCTTCTTCTGACTGGAGAAGCAAGAGAGCGGACTGGATCAGAAAGCACGGACTCTGACCGTGGTCTTAACTGCTCCAGACTGACTTTCTTCTTTACCGACTGCATGGACTTGGGCAAATTCCTTCCGGTCTCATATCTGTGTCATTTGTTGTCTCGGTCAAGAAAGAGGGTGGGCAGTGGCTGAGGTAACATTATAAGGTGCATAGAGTAGTCCCTGCTGCCTCTGGGAAGCCCGCCACCCTCTTCTCTGATTTTCAGTAAAGTGGTTGGGAGAATATTCAGTTACTAAAACTAGCCCTCCATTGTTCAAGACTAACAGACACTTGAAGTGTGCTTCAGCTTCCCTCTTAGTCTGGTTTGCTCCTTCCTTCCAGTCTTACATACCTTCAGTCCCCCACTGTAAAGAGCTGCACCTCCTCCAATCAAAGAAAGGAGTAGTTTTTTGAGCCGATGAACTTCTCCTGCGTCTGCTGTCCCTGTCCTTGTCTTCCAATGCTTAGCTAATGAGCCCAACTTCCGCAGAAGGCTCCCTAGGTCATCTTCTTCACCGCCACCCGGAAGTCCCTAAATGTTTGCTGATCGACACCTCACTCCACCCGTCTCCTGGCTCTGCTATTTAAATTCTCCTTGGCTAAATCTGAGTCAGTCTTCAAATTTACATTTGACAATTAATAATATTTCAAACTCCCTTGACTAGCATTGCCAGCCAAAGAAAATATAATGCAATGGGTACACATGATTTTAAATATCCCAGTGGCCATTAGAGGAGTAAAAAAAAAATATTTAAGAAGCCACATAACAAGTGAAAAATATATATTATTAGCTCAACAAATCCAAATATAATTTTGGTAGATAGTGAACACAAAATTCCAAAGAAATATCTACACTTTTTAAAATACCCAAAGACCACGATTTCTGTTACGCAGTTAATAGTCACAGCGCTTTCCAGGTTAGACTATTCACAGCCCAGCTTCTGCGCCGGTGGAGGCTACTCTCCTGGGCAGTGCAAAGCTACGTGACCGAATTTTTCTGACTCTAACTTTCTGGATAATTCTTGATTTTCATTAACATCTCAATTCTCTTCTTTTTTGTATCTTCGTTGACCTGCATCTGTCTCTCTTCAACTTCTGCTGACTGTCTCAGCCACCCAAAAGATCCGTTCCATATTCGTTCCATATAGTCTCTGATCTAGCCCTGCCTCCTCTAAAGACATAGAAGCCAGGACAACCAATCCAGCGGATCATCAGCACATCAGCTGAGTCAGGCTAGGTGATCAGGACTGAGAAAGGGGAGGGAAAGTTTTTGTTTCTCCTTGTGTCCTACTGATTGATACTCAGAACCAGTTTCCAGTGTGTTTCTGAGTGGTTTTTGTTCTTCCTTCCCTCGTGGCTCTTTTGTGGCCCTGCAGAAGTGCCTCTGGGCTGGACTCCTCACTCGGGCTCTCTGGACAGCAACTGATGCCATTTAAAAGCTTATAAAAAGAACCCTTGGGATAGCTGTGCAGCTGTCTGCAGTGAGGACTGGTGGGATGGAACGAATGATTGACTAAGTATCAGAATAGTAGGGCGTCTTATTTTAGCCCTTGTGTGTACCCCACAGCACAGGTGGTAAGCCTGATCTAGGAGGCTGCTCTTGTGTCTGAATGCCTTATGATGAAGTGTAACACATTGACGATGAGCTACTCCAAATATTCATACCAACTTGTTTCTGTTTCTTCTTGAAATGCGTCTGGTCAGGAAAAAAAAATGTGTAGATCTCGAGGGCTGCATGTTTTGAAAGGTGAATATATGAGTGAGAGAAAGATGCTGATTATCAGCAAAGTTTTCTACCTACGAGGCGTTGCGCAGTAGGGACCATAGCTTTTGAGGGCTGAAAGAGCGTCAGGCAAATCTACAGGAGAAAGTCAGTCAGTGCCATGTAAAAATCCAAATAAGCAGTTGCAGCTGTGCATACTCTTAATCCCAGTGCTTGGGGAGCAGAGGCAGGCAGAGATCTGTGAGTTGGAAGCCCACCTGGTCTACATATCAAGTTCCAGGTCACCTAGAAGTATATGGTAAGATCCCTTGTCAAAAAAAAAAAAGACAAAACAAAGCAAAAAACAAAACCAGAAAACCCCAAAGCCTACTCCCTCCTAGATTTCATCATCCCTGGCATGTGTTGGATGGCTAGCTCTTGACTCACAGATTCAATGGGACCGTCTGGGGCGTCAGCTTCTCACCTGTTTCAGGGAGCTTAGCGAACACCTGTTTCCACCCATTCGCTCATCGTCCATCTTAGGGGCCCCATGATAGCACATGCTTGAGATGTCTGCTCCCACCCCGACATTAGCTAGGAATAGAAAAGACTCACTCCCATCACTTCACAACTCAATAATTTCTGAGAGTTAGTGATAGTCATGATCTCTTTGGGGAAAATCCTCAGATCACCCCGCGAGTCACTGGTCCTGCCATAAGAAATTATTTTATAAAAAAGTAAAATAAACTTTATTGCTCTTAATTAAGTGACCTCTGCAAGTCCTTATGTGCATGCTGTGCTTTATCTGATTCTAATTGGATATCAGAAAAAAATGGCTTTAAGGAATTGTAAATACATTCATATATCTTGCAATATAAATATATTTACAGTTCTATATTTTAAATATACAGATCACATGAAATATATATCACATAATTTATTGATATTATGAAGAAGGTGTATTTCACATAAAAGTTGCTACAGGATCAATGAGTTTCTTTTGTTTGCATTGATAAAGGGCTAAAGTTTGACCAGCTGCAGAATCTCTGTTGCCCCATAACTTATTGTCTAGTCTATACTGGGAAAACGCTGGGTGGGTCCAAGCTTCTTCTCTGAGATCAGCTTTGCCACATCTGCTCCCTGGTGGTCCTGGGAACCTTAGTTCAGGTGAGCCTCTACCCCTGCCAAATGCAGTGTGAGGGACATTTTCAGTTCAGAACATCAGAGCTAACAGCCTTTTCCTCATCCTCCTGCTTCATGGCTTCCTTCCTGTTGCAGGAACTGGGAGAAAGCCCGTGGCTGCAGAGATAGTAGGCTGCAGAAAGACACAGTGTGAATTTTGGCTGTGTCCACAATTTTGAACAGGCTGCCATTTTTTGTTCTCGAGATTTGGCAACAGTGTCTCCAGACAGCAAGGCTGAAAGGGTGTAGGTTGCACGAGCCATGGTGACAGGCACAGCGTAAGAGCATTGGTTTTGGACTTGTGTCCACTTAGGACAGGTCTCTCCCCTGTCTCTGGATAAACTGCTACACCTCTCCAAATCCATTTACTTTTTCCTCTACATTTGTTTATATTTGATTATATTGTTCTTGTTATTGATATTGATTACATTTGATTATATTGCTCTTGTTATGGACTTATTGAGACAAACAAAGATGATGCTTTCAACCCAATTAGCAAAATATCTAATTTATAGTACGATCTCTTAAAACCTAGTTTTATGGGAATATTCAGGGAATCATACTATACAAATAGTACAAAGTATTTAGTACAAATCTAGCTGGAATCCGTTTCCTGGATATAAGGCCTTTATATATGGTCAGGAGCTGTAAGTCAGAAGTCTCACATCAAGTTATGGTGTCTCTTAAAAACTGGCATCTCTGGAAATGAGCGCCTCAGGGACTTAGAATGCTTGTTCAGTTTGTGGGAACCCTGGGTTCAGCATCAACAGTACCCCAAAGTTAATTAACAGGAAAAAAATTAAAGGAAGAAAAATATATATTGCTCTTTTCAAGTTCTTTTCAAGATATTTGTTGTTTAGATGTTGTATGGCATGTGTCGTGAATCAGCTACACATGAAACTGAACTGTGCTCTTATAAAGTCAGTGGAAATTTAACACCATTCCCATTTGGCTTCTCAAGGCAGATTTCTACCAGTGACAGCAAACTAAATACTTTTGCATTTTCTTTTTTATGGTAGGAAAATAATTCCACATATGCTGTTCAATATTTTTAACTGGGTTCTATATTCAGATTCACGTTTATATATAGAAAGAAAGTTATCTTTGAAAACAAAGCAAGATTTCTAGACCGCATGGGAATGCCCGGCTGCTGCTTTGGAGATAATTCTGATCATTTCCCCCGCTCCATAATCCATGGAGCTGCTAAGCGATCCCTGTGCTTTTCTGGGATTGTTTTGTCTTTTTTCTCTTCCACATTTGTAGCCTGAAGTAAAAAGAACATTAAAAACCTAGATGATATTAACTTCATATATATACATTTGTCTCTGTAGAAAGAAACTGAAATACTTGGTTTTGAAGTATTGTGGAATTATTTCTGAGTTTTAATCCTTTATCCCGGTCATCTAAGCACTGACACTTTCTTCTCGCCTCTCCCAGGTCACTTGTTGGTTCCAGAAAACGATAAGAGATCTGCAGGAACAGAGTCTGGGCTCCTCACTTTCCAACAACAAGGAGCTAATCCGTAAGCACGAGGACCTGGAAGTCAGAGCTAAGGTAAGACACAGTTGAATAAGTGGGAAATGCAAATAGAATTTCTCTTCAAATATGGTTGAATCCGCCATTTATACTGGGTACCAAGAGAAAGAACTATTTGCTTTGAATAATCTACTGATTTCATGGAAATGATCATTAGAGAATTAGGAATCACTGCCCTCTGACTCTAGAATAACAGTAAGACTTCTTTTTCTTCTTCTTCCTCCTCCTCTTCCTCTCCTTTTCTTATCCTTCTTGCTCTTGTTCTCTCTCATGCATATATACACATGTGTGTGCATGTGCACACACACACACAAATCATAATTACTGTCATGACTACCATGCTATGATGGGTTATATCTCTCTATATGAAACACTAAAACCAAACTACAACAAAAGCAGTTTTAAGTTTCTGATGTCTCACCACCCAAAATATTGGATACACTAAGTTCCGGCTGTATCCTCACTCAGAACATTGGACACACTTTGCTCCTCTGTACCTCATTTTCATGGGCACCTCTAAAAAAGAAACTAAGGAAGTCCTGGGGAAAATATGTGTGTAAGCACTTACCTGTAAGTAGTAGTCCCCAAGCGTTTACTTTTCCATCCATCAGGCAAACTTTCAGATGGTTTTTATGGTAGTTTGAATGACATTTGCCCTCATAAGCCTATAGGAGTGGCACTATGAGGAGGTATGGCCTTATTGGAGTAGGTGTGGCCTTGTTGAAATATATTACCATGGGGGTGGGCTTTGAGGTCTCCCATGCTCAAGATATGCCTAGTGTCTCAGACCACTTCCTGTGGGATCAAGGTGTAAGAACTCTCAGCTCCTCCAGCACCATGTCTGCCTGCACACTGCCTTGCTTGCCACCATGATGATAATGGACTAAACCTCTGAGCTGTTAAGCCAGCCCCAATTAAATGCTTTCCTTTCTAAGAGCTGCCATGGTCTCTTCACAGTCATAAAAACCCTAAGTCAGACAGTTTTCATCTGTGGGTTTTCAATAATCTTATTCTTTGAGAAACGATTCAATTTTTTACATGTCCCAAATAGGAAGCAGCATGTTGCCTTCTGGACTCGTGTGTGTGCAACCATGAGAGGGGACGGGGGATGTCATTTTCAGAGAGAACTGATTGGAAATAAGGCATGGAGTGGGGGTCATTTCTGAACCTCATGGAAGTAACCAGGTTCACAGGGAAGGTGGGTGTCTGTGCTTCCCACGGTGAGGCTGGACAGCAGGGACTGTGGCTGTCAGTTTTGTCAGTTTTTTCTAAGTAAGCTGCAGAAATTACGCCATTGTTTCCTGCTGGAGTACATTCAAATTGAGAAGTGGATTAGCTTTTACAGCGTTCAGTGAGGTTTCAGAGTGTGCTGAAATAGTTGAGGGTGTTTAAATAGAACCTTGGAGAGTGAGTCATTGTTTTAGCTATGCCATTTTTATTTAATATGGAAATGATTTTCCTTTCGCATATATAACTGAGAAGGGAATAGAGATCGTGGATTATTTTAAGTCATCCTTAGATGGCATCGTAAGTCAACTTGTTACCCCGAGTTGAGAGTCAGTGGGCAATGAGATGCCCTTGGACAGGAGAGCCTTCTCTGCAGTTGAGATTGCATTGCAAACTCTACAGGAGAACACAAGAGAAATGAGGCTGACAAAAACGCTTCTGGTAATCTTAGTGACTTTAGAGGTGGGTCATAGTCTCTTTAGAGATGGAGGTTATTAATCTGCATCTTCCAGAGAGATTTACAGCCATGCCATGCAAACATTCCTCTCAGCTTCCCCATCAAACCTAGAGCCAAAGCTTGTTTTACAATTCCCCCATGAAAACTTGCATGCGTGCTGAAATTTACAAGGAACTTAGAAGTGTTAGTCATGCACGCCCATGCTCTCCCTGGTTTTGACAGATGAGAGTGCAGTCGTTATGAAGGCCTTTATCAACAGTGGTCTCTACAGTTCAGAGGCGCAAACTGAGAGTGATGTGTAAAAACGTTACCTCCTGTATTTGGGTCCAGTAGTGTTCACATCCACCAGCTTTAAGACCCAAAATGTCTTCCATGAGTCATCTAATCTGATTTTCCAGGCCATTGAAAATATTTTCCACTTGTGGTTGACTTCATAAACTAGATTTGTGATCTTGGCCCCAGGTTCCTGTAAATAATATTATTAGACTATCTTGTGAAAAGCGCCAGCGCTGTGGTCCCACAGAAACATTATTCAAAGGAAAAAGGCAATGGTGAAGCTTTCTAGTGTGGGAAAAGGAAGTAAAGTAGAGCTTCCTGCAGGTTTATTTGAATAATCTGTGTGAATAATTACCACCTCTACAGCCACTATATGCTGATGTTCCACGCTATTTTAATTTGAAAGAAAAAATTGAAATTTGGTAGTGTAGGTCTCTTTGTTCCCATTTCAAGCCATCACTACCCCTGGCCATTTGGGGTATTTAGATTGTCCTACAATGTTACGTGAACATTAGGATTGACCTTCCATTTCTTCAGATAGAGCCCTGAAGATCCTGGCAAGTATTTTACTTTGTGTCTCTAGATATTTGGAAGACTATTACTCTCTTAATTTTTTTTAAATTTTATGTTATGTGTATGGGTGTTTACCTGCATGTATATCTATGTACCATAGATTCAATGTCCACAGAACCAAAAATGGGTATTGACTCCCCTGGAACTGGAGTTACAGATGGTTGTTTGCCACCATGTGGGTGCTGGGAACCAAACCCAAATTCTGTGGAAGAACAGCCAGTTCTCTTAACCACTGGGCCATCTCTCCAGCCCCTAGTGTTGCCATCTTAACACTATTTAATTTTCTGATTCATATTCGTAGAATGTCTTTCCACTTATTTAGGCATTTTCTGGATTTCTCCCCCATTTTCAGCAGTTGATAATGTTCAGTGCACTAATCTTGTACTCTTTTCATTAAATTTCTTCCTATTTTATTATTCCTTATACTACAATAAATCAAACTGTCTTCTAATTTCCTGTTAAAATTGTTCATTGTTAGTCTATAAAAACAAAGTAGATTTGGGAGTGGTAGTGGATTAATTCTGAGAGGCTGTGAGTAGCCCACTGGATTTTCTACATGTATGATCATGTCATACACAAACCTCTTTTACAGTCTCTGCTATTTGTTTCTTACTCGTCTGTCGTGGTAGTTTGAATGTAATTGACCCCCAAATCTCACAGGGAGTGACCATTAGGAGGTGTGGTTTTGTTGGAGTGGGTGTGGTCTTGTTGGAGGAAGTGTGTCACTATGGGGTGAGCTTTGAGGTTTCCTATGCATAGGAAGCTGCCCAGTGCCTCAGTTGAATTCCTGTTGCCTGCAAGATGTAGGACTCTCAGCTCCTACTCCAGCGCCACATCTGCCGGCACACTGCCTTGCTATGAATAATGGACCGAACTTTGGAAACTGCAAGTGAGCTACCCCAGTTAAATGTTTTCTTTATAGGAGTTGCTGTAGTCATGGTGACTCTTCACAGCAACAGAAATCTTAACTAAGACACCTGACTCCAGAGAGAGAGAGAGAGAGAGAGAGAGAGAGAGAGAGAGAGAGAAAGAGATAGATTACTTTTTCAGAGTACTGTAGACCAGAGATTCTCCAACTACAGTAGGATGTATCAGGCTTAGGATGTGATCTCAGCAGTGCTTTCATGTGTAGCAAACTCCTATGTGATGCTGTTGATGTTGGCCTTTGAACCATACTTTGGAGGTTAAAGATATAAAGAAAAAAATAACAAAGCGAATACAACCAAGCAAACAGTGGAATCAAAGACAATATAAGTTGTAGAGTCCCAAAGACATTATAAATTGTAGTCATGGTTAAAACTTTGGTGTAAATTCTTCTCTCTCTCTCTCTCCATCCACTCACTCACCCATCCATCCATCCATCTTAGATTGATAGACATGTGTATGAAAGTTTGCCCGACTGTATATATGTGCCCCTTGTGTGTAGCTGATACCTGCAAATGTCAGAAGAGGGCATCAGATCCCCCAGAGTTGGAGTTACAGATAGCTGTGAGCCACTGTGGGAATTGTGGGAACTAAATCTAGTTCTCTGTGAGAGCAACAAGTGCTCCTAACTACCAAGCCATCTCCCCAGCCATGACAATATAAATCTAAATAGATCTCCAGTCTCTGAGGGTATGGACAAGATTCCTCATGTGTAGGACTTGATTTCCTTTGGCTTCTTGTCCCCTCCCCCATCTTGGACCCATTAAACAGGTGATTGAAGATCAAAAGGTAAGCATGTGATATTTCTGATTGTGTCTTTAAAAATATGTGGATGAGGAGTGGGGATGACCTGGAAGGAGCTGGAGGGGGGGGAAGCATGATCAGAATATATCTTTTGAATGAAAGCATATGATTACTCTCTGTAACTACCACTGAAATGGAATATTCAGTATAAAGGAACTACTTGTATATTTCTTTGATGCTTCAGGAGGTGTGGGGCAATACAGAGTTCAAATAACCAGTTTTCAGGTTATCCAAATATTTTCTTAGTATTTCACAAGCATTGGAGTGTTTTCTTCTTATTCCTGCATGTGTTAATTTACACAGAGAAACCCAGTACTGCGCTATTCGGTCTTCCGTCCTTCCCTGACTTCCTTCCCTGAAGACAGGTACAAAATTTATAAAGTTAAAATAAAGCATCCTCCTTCCTTAAGTCAGTCCACATCCTATCTGACGACTGTAGGGAAAAATCTGTGAAACAGAGTTGAATCTGCTGCTTTTGTACTCCTTTCTCTAGATTGTAAATCAAACCTGAAATGTCTCAAGGCAAAAACTAGCCATGCACTCTCAACATCAGGACACCTGCATCCACACATCTCAATTCTTCTGCCTTCATTTTGGTGAATAATTTGTTTTACTTGCCTGATTTTTAAATGAACTTCCCAATTATAAGCAGATGTCATTTTTCACAGAACATAAATTAGAAACAATTCCATCACTAACAGTCACAAATCTGTATAAATAGTATTGAGCTTGCCAGTGAGCCTTGGGAAAATCCATAAAAGACTGGGTTGTTGTTTTTTTTTTAATTGGTAACCCAATTCTTGTCTCTTACTTAGGGCTAGTTTCAAGCTCAGCAAACCATATCCTTTTAATTTCCAAGGGAAATTTGCATTTTAAAGCAATATATCTGTTTTAGAAGGAGCTAAGCTCCACAGAAACAGAAGGCTGCGGTCTGTAATCGCTAGGTTGGAGGCACCTGCTCTCACTGTTACAGCGCCCTCCGCTCACTCTCTGTAAATGCCTCAAAGAAGATTAGATTGTTTTTGTTTTGAGTCCTGATTTTCCCTCTTGTCTCCTGATTCTTTATTAGTCAGTCCTAAAATGGAAATTCCCACAAAGTCTGACTTCGTATAGTTCCTCTTTTCATGAAGCCTAATCAGATGGTAACAGCGGGCTGGAGTCCTGAGTCCTACAACTTCCTAGTGCTACTGTAGAAACCAGCGAGTGATTCCTCAGGTCCTGGCCGGATTTCCTTGGTTTACTATGCTCTCAGATTCCAAGTTCTTGTCTCATGGCCTCACTCGGAGCTGCTGACTCACGATCTCCATCCCATTCCTTTGTTTAACAGCTAAGCCTGGGCCGCAGGGGCTGTTCTGTGTCACGTCTGTCACCTGTCTCTGCTGCTTCCTCATTCTGGATGATTCTGAGACAATCGGCATAACTTTTAATTGGATACATTAGAATATATTTATGTCGGCCGTGAAAATTTATTTAATTAGCATTGGTTAATTCCCTGTTTCATCCTATATTCATTTATTACTATTATTTTGTGCATGGGTGTTTTGCCTGTCTGTGTGTCTGTGTGTCTGCGTGTCTGTGTACCACATGTCTGCCTGGTACCTCATGGAGGCCAGAAGAGGGTGTTGTATCCTCTGGAACTGGAGTCCCAGACATCTTATAAGGGGCCACGTGGGTTCTGGGAATCAAAGCCAGGTCCCCTGGAAGAGCAGTCAGTGCTCTTAACTGTCAAGCCATCTCTCCAGTCCCCGCTCTTCCTTCTTAACCCCTCCCTTGTTTCTTAGTCATTCCCACTTCCCACCACCTGTAGTCTTCACTTCCCCTGACTGCTCCCACCTTGACCTTCAGCCTTGTTTTAGACATCTCCGCCCATAGGAAATGCTTGGGAAAGTCTTGCTCTGGTCAGCTGCATTTCTCTTATGATCAAGAACCCTCTCACCCCCACTCCCACCCCTCCCACACCTGTCTCTACCTTTCCTTGCTTTGACTTACTACTCTGGTCAGGGCTGTCCCTTCTTCCATAAGCACCAACCCCTGCCTTCCCAGCTCCAAGCTCCCCAGTTAGAACTCCTACCCAAGCCTAAAGCCTGGGAGAGGGCATTCATTTCAGGTTCTTTAAACTGGAAGGGACAGTTGCTTTGCATTAAGCATTTGTTTGGTTCCCAGTCAAGCTCACAAGGATTCCTTTGGTATTAGTCAGCTATCGTGAAGAGATGCTGAAGAATGCTTTTTGGATTGTCCCCCATGCAGTGCGAGAGTTCTAAACTGTCGGCCGCTACTGCACAGGTTACTGAGCACAGAGCAAGAGTGCTGTAGGTCTCCTTAGTAACACGCTGCATCGGAGCCTACAGAAAGGGGGATACATGGAAGAAATTCTAGTCCTGAGTGCATTTTGTTTGACTGCAGATGATGTCTTCCATACTGTTAGAGGCAAGGGTTTGCTCCTATAATGAAGAGAGAGTGAATTAATATTCTACATACGGCTACAAAAGTTTTTCAGGAAACGTTTAAAAAAGCTATATAGGTATTTGGAAAATTTTAAGAAAGAAAAACCTAAAAAATGTTTATTTTGATTTTCTCTTCACATTCATGCCGTTTTTTTCTGAACGATAGCATGAAGAATGAAACAGAACCCAGTGCTTCAGAGATATTTCAGACTCATGATGGATTGCCAAACAAGTCTCTTGCCAAGTGTGAAGACAAGGCTTTTACTTGGCATTGTGTCTTCCGAAGCCCATTTCAAACTTTACTGGATTTATAAAACAAAATTTAAATTTTAGATTACAAGTCATCAAGGCAGAAGCATAATTTTTAAGAGGCCAATTTGTTTAGTTTTAATGCTAAAACTTCCATGATTATACAATCCAAACTCCATTTATTGGAATGATCACAACATGTTTTAGGCCACTTGTTGCCTGTTTATTACTACCTTATGAATATTCTACATTGTCATCCTAACATTTCCTGGGTTAGAAGTACTATAGCTTATTCTATAAAATATTCAGCTTTTTAAAAATAATTTTCACCATGCCAATAAAAATTATGATTCAATGAATATGAAGTAAATCTCAAAATATGATTTTAAAACTTTTCCAAAAGATGTTACTGCCTTTACAACCATTGTTCTAGTTTTTGTCTGATGATCACGGTGGGTAAAACACAAACAGAAGCCTTCCTTTTGTTAATTTAATTTAGTCTATTTCGCACAGAGAAATTTCTAGATGAGGCTGAAACCTCACAATTTCCCCTATAGTTGATTTACGTATGTTTGAACCCTCAAAACATGCCCAGTAGATTCTCTGACACACTAAGCCATGGCAGGTGACTAATGCAACTACTTCACCAACCTGTAGGCTGATCAGAGTGTAGATAAACTGTGTTCTCTAAAAATGCTTTGGTCAATCAGGCTTTTATTAATTTTGATTGAAAAAAAAGAAACACCAGTCTGAATAAAGTAATAACCAACTGGGAAAAAAAGTGTTTTGGGAGGGGGCAAGAAATCTAAAGAAAACAGCAAAGATGTAAGAAGAAAGAACAGTGGTTCTCAAAAAATATAAATCTTGGGAAAATACCCTCTGCAGTTTCCCATATACTTTTTTGTTAGTTAGTTTTGTTTTTCGAGACAGGGTTTCTCTGTAGCTTTGGAGCCCATCCTGGAACTAGCTCTTGTTAGACCAGGCTGGCCTTGAACTCACAGAGATCCGTCTGCCTCTGCCTCCCGAGTGCTGGGATTAAAGGCGTGCACCACCACCACCACCGCCTGGCTTCCCACATGCTTAAAATCTACCTAAAACTAAGGAAGAATAAGAAGATTCCCCCATACTCTAATCACTGGTGTGGGGCTTTGTTTATCATGTGCTTTACAGATTTTATAGTTTGCTTCCAAACTTTATTTTGCCACAGCCATTTGTGTCAGTGCCAGCCACAGCGCCTGCTCTGCCCTGCTGAACTATGGGCTCCGCTCAGTGGCCAAACACTGGGGAGAATAAAAGAACCCACAAATGTTCAAGCCAGGGTTTGGGGGGTGTTGCTTGCTTTGTTTTCCTTGCAATGAGAAGAAACTAGCCTAAATCAGATTCAGAAATTAATTTGGGGATATTTTTCGTTTCTAGCATAGCCTATCAATCCCAATCCCACAGGGTTATTTATGAAGAATCAGGCTAATAGATCAAATCTGGGAGCACTTCAAATACTGGATTGTGACGTACAGCTGATGAGTCATTAAACGAAGCTGCTGCAGAAACAGGAGCACCACCAAGTGGTGGTGCCAACACTGGTCTGCCAGGGAAGTCAAACTCAATTGCAGAAGTTTGCCCTGGAGCTACTTAGCAAGTTAGGGATATAAAGTTTTCTTCCAGACCCGCATCCTGCTCATTTCTAGAATTCTCTACAGGGAGGCTAAATTGCACATTTCTTTCATCCATAGATGAGACAGGGTTCTTTCTGCCGGCAGCCTGTGCCCTTGTAGGGATGTACCGCGGGAGGGCATAGTTCACAAGGCCCGCGGGTGGTGCACTCTGAACGCAAGGACTGCGAGGGAGCCCGTTTTCTCTAGGATGACCCTACAGTTGGACAGGTCAGCCTGGAAGAGGCTGGAAGGGAGCATAATGAGGAAGGACCTGCACAGCAGTTCCCTGACATAATCAGAATGTGTGCTTTCTGCCTGCTCGCTGCCATTCTTCCGGAGCGTAAACATTCCTTTCAAAAACATGCCTGCTCAACGCAGACTTTCAAATGTTCTCTGATTAAAATTGCCAGGTTTGTTTGTACCATCTGCTAATGCAATCATGTGAAATTCGGATTTTTCTGTCAATGAGTTAATCCTCCTGGTACTGAACCAAATGGGACCATAGATTTAAGGCTGAGGAAGAAATGGTCTGCTCTCAGTGAAACGGTCTTGGAATCAGCCTTGCTTTGGGAGCAGTACATGAAGTCAACATGTGTCTCTGCCCCATCTGGTTTGGGCAGTAACAGCCTGTCAGCCTTCCTCAATCTCTTACACATGCATCCCCGATTTTATTTTGTCCATCTCCCCTCACTTCTGAATTACACTGTGAAATCAAGCATGGAATGACAATGTATCATAAGGTATTGAATTACGTTGCCTTCTCCTCTGTAGGGAAGTTTTATGGGAAGCAAAGCTTATTAAACATACTGCAATTGTTATTTCTTTTGCTTTTCAAACTGGACTAGTGGACGTATTTTACTTTTTGAACCCACTTAATGGCGATCCATAACTTCCTTTGAAATCTTGCCTAAGACTGTAGCAAAAACAAGAGAAAGAAAAAAAAAAGAAATCTTTCCCTTTTCTTGTCCAGCTGCACTAATCCTCTATAAAATTCCCTTTCCATCAAGGGAACTTAGAGCAAGCTCGATTTCTATAGCAAATGGGATACTGAGTGGTGCAGTTTAAAAGGGTCACTACTGTGAGTGACAAACATGGAAATAATGGGATGACCCAGAGAGACAGCCTGAGCCCAGGAGTACACACAGCCACCCGACTTCCTCGGGTTAGGGATATGCACGCACCTCTGTCTAATTGGAAAGCCAGGGGAATGGCAGACCTTGGCTTCTGCTGGTGGGGACATACCCTGAAAATGCTTTACTGCAGAGTGACTGGACCCCTGTAAGACGTTTAACACGGAAGACACAGCAGGAATGGCTCAGAGAGAAAGGACTAAGATTCTTGCCATTGGGCTCCCCCCAGCCTTGACAAGGTTGACAACTGTATTTTTTAAAAAGTGTGATGGATTCAGATGACTTCTGAAAGTTTTATCTTAAAAAGAAGAATAAATAAAGCAGTAAAAGTGTCTCCTCAGAAAAATGCCTGGGGAGATACATCAGCGCCACGGTATAGAAATGCATCAGAAACCGCCTGCAGATTGCCCAAAGAAAACACAGCCAATTTTCTGAGAAGATTGAATAGAAAAAGTGGATGCACCCAGCTTTATTTAATGCCCGTGAGTTCATGTGAGAATGTAATTAAGAATGGAAAGAGATAAGAGGCTGAACCCGGTTCTTTGTCATTTCCTTAGAAGGTCGAGGTCTACTCTTTTTACCAGGATTCAAAATAGCAAGTGACAGTGTGTGTGGAGGGGTGTATGGGGGAGGCTTGCCGGGGGCGGGGGATTCCCACACACTTGACTCTGTACCAGAACATTCTCTCATGTGAATTTTCAGTTTTTACCCTAAAGGCAGACTGATGCGTGTTTTTAAAGAAAAGGCCTTCCTTTCCTTGTTGATAGAGAGCTTTATTAGTTTGTTCAATTGGTAAAACAAAATTAAGCCTGAGTTTGGGCAGGAAATTTTTTTGTTGTATCTATAATAGATATAGATACAGCTTTTGTTTTGCAGTAGTGGGATTTCTGATTTGAAATCAGAAGATCCTAGGGTGGTGTACGACTTGTATCATCACAGAGGCCTTATCAGGGCCTTGAGGAAGTTTAAACACAGCAGCTCTTTCAGCTGGTAGGGTTAACCCACCTGCGAAGGTGAAAGCCTGTTGCATCATCCTCCATGGTGAGCTGGGGCTGGAGAGGATGGAGAGGGTGGAGAAAGAACCTGTGCTTAGGTTTTGGTTCCTCTTCTTGCTTCCTATTTAGAGGCTCCGCCCTCTGACCTAAGCTCCCCCTCCTAATATCTCACATTCAAGGATTCCATGTCAACTTTGGATTTGGAAAAGGAGGCTCACACATTCGATTTATGACAGGATCTGCGTACAATCACTAAAGAGGATGTTCTCTTACAGGAGTGGAATTCCACTGTCGAGAAGCTGAAGAGCCAAGCCCTGGAGATTGTTCTGTCGAAGGACTTCACAGACAAAGAACACCTCCAGCTCTCTAACCAGAAACTGAATCGGCTTCAAGAAGAGTTTGGTCGACTCATGGGAGATAGAAAGACCCGGCTAACTCTGGCGAATGACTTTTTCAACAGTGTTAATAAGGTCAGTGTGAGATCAAGATGACAGTCGTAGGTACTTGGGCTGTCTGATAAGAGACCCATCGTGTTTGCTGGTCAGGGCACATTGCAGAAGGCTAAATTCCACGTAGAATATCAAACTGATAAAAATAGAAAAGAATTCTAAAAAATCATATTCCTATTGTGGCTATTGGTTGTTTTCATAACTAAGAGATTAGGTTTCGGTGTGTACAGAGTTACTTTTTAAGATGACTCTAAAGCTAGGTTTCATGATATACACCTTTAAGCCTAGTACTCAGGTGGCTGTGAGTTTGAGGCCAGCTATGTAATGAGACCCTGTCTTAAAAACAAGCAAACAAACACAAACCACAAATAAATAACCAACAACAAAACAACTTTTAAAAGCTTTCCCTTTAGAGCTGTCATTGGTCTGTTTGTGGAAGACACTATTTCCAGATTAAATTGTTTCTCCAAGAGATAAGGAAATATAAAATAAATCAGGTTGAAAAGAAACCTTAACAGTGTTACCAAAACACCTTTTGTTCTTCTCTTTTTTTCTTATTTTAAAGTTTTTTTAAAAAAAATTTATTTATTACGTATACAATATTCTGTCTATGTGTATGTCTGTGGGCCAGAAGAGGGCACCAGACCTTTTACAGATGGTTGTAAGCCACCATGTGGTTGCCGGGAATTGAACTCAGGACCTTTGGAAGAGCAGGCAATGCTCTCAACCACTGAGACATCTTTCCAGCCCCCTTGTTCTTCTCTTTAGAGAGTAGTTCAGGCTGGCCTCCACCTGCCAGTTTAGCTAAGGGTGGCCCTGATCTGACCTCCCTGTGTCCACCTCCCTAGGGCTTGGGCTGCTGTCATGCATTACCAAACCAGTTTATGTAGTGCTGGAGATTTGTGCACACTAAATGAGAAGTCTAGCACTTGAGCTATGTCCCTGATCCATTTTTGTTCTTTTAAAACATTTTTCTTTAGTTTATTAGGTGCAAATAAATAAATATTATAAATCTTCTCTGCATATAGAGTCTTAAGGTTAGAAACTGCCTGACATCAGCCACTCTGCTTTGGTCGTACACATTTAAGTAAGACAATGGGGGAATCTTGCTACAGACCATCAGTGGGTCTTCATGAGTAGAAGTGTGCTACTTCTCGTTGGTCAATACCTTCCTGTTGTAGCAGGTGATCCTGGGGGTGGTAGTGCTTATGAATCATCAGTAACAAGTCATTAGGTCAGAGGTGGAGCCTCTGGAATAGAATTTCCACCTCACCTTCTGCTACATGAGAAATAAGAAGTTCGTCTGCATCTCCAGGAGAGAGCCTTCATCACAACAGAATCCTGGTCCCTTCCGGAGCTCAGGTTTCCAACCTCCCGTTGCTACTGTTTATACATGCAGGTGGGGTTCAGTGTGTGTGGCTGCTGCCGTTACTTGGAACGTTTCTGACCTTTGCCACAGTCACATAGACCTCCAGACATCTGCACTGGAATTATTTAAACAATTAAATTTCAGCAATTTAAAGGTAGACGAAGTAACAAGCATAGGACAAGGGAAACTTCATACAAAACACTCTAAAATCGCAACACTGGTGCTGAGCGCCGTAAGCTACACGTTTACTTGATTGTGAAATTGTTTACTTACAAAAATCTTTTGAAAAGATGAGTAGTAAAATTCTAAGACAGAGAAGATGGCATTCTGGTAAGTCTATTAATTACTCTTGATTAACTGTGTTTTGGGGGTCTCACTGTTTTAACATAGGAAACAGATACAACATATAGCTGGAGATAATGAACAAGGTAGATGTTAATTACTAGTTATTTTTTTCTTTAGCAGCTCAATTTTGAAGTAAGAGGTTGTAAAAATTTCCATCACACCTTTGATCTACAGACTGAGTGAGCTGTTTCCAAGTCAACTGTTAATGCAACTCAGGGAAAGAGTAATAGAATGAGTTTCTATAAAGCAGTGCTTCTAATAGAAGCTGCGGAGCTCACAGCCTTGCAAAATGTAGACAATTCTCTCTCTTTCCCTTCCTCCCTTTCCCATTCCTCCTTCCTTCCCTCCTTCCCTTCCTCCCTCTGGCCCTTATTCTCTCTCCCTCTCTCCCCTCCTCTCCCCTCCCTTTCTCCCTCTTTCCTTCTCTCCCTCCTTTCCCCCACTCTCTCTTGTTCCGTCATTATTTCGGTTTCTCTGCATTCATTATTTGATACCTTGCCTTGGCTATTTGTCATCTGACTTTATTCTCAGGCCCTGGGGGACTTGTAAAAGTTAAAAAAGATGAATTGATGGAGGAAGGAGATCGGAAGGAGAGGGAAAATATTAGAGTGGATACTTTCTGAATATCATATAATCAAGTATATTCTAGAGAAGAGAACCCAAAAGAGCAGGTCCTAGATTCCCTCTCTCATCCCTTTGCATGCTAACTAGTCCAAGTATAAAGTTGGCTGGCGTGCGCCTGTGCTCTGACTTGTGGCCAGTGGTTCTCAGAAAGGTTTAGAGTTTGTTCTTTTTAAAGTAATTATTTCCAAGTTAAAAACTAATAACCCATTGTGAAAGATGATGGATATGGGGGTGGGAGCAGGGCCAGATGCCAGAGTTCGTAGAGTGGAAGGTGAATTATCACCCACATGCATTGTTTCTGTGTTAGTAAGGTAAAAATAAATGACAAATTCATAAAGAGAGCAAATCTGTTTAGGCTGAGCATCAGACTCCTCCTATGACTTATCAGTGACATTTTTCTTTTTGATTCATATTTTGGATCCTCCAAATTAAAAAGAAATCTTCCTATTTTACCTAATCTTGGCAGAAAATCCATAAATAAATCTCTGAAGGGTTGGTTTTAAAAATTATTATAATCTTAAGTCTTTAAAGTAATTTTCTGCCCGGAGGTAGTGGCATACACCTTTAATCCCAGCACTTGGGAGGCAGAGGCAGGGGGATCTCTGTGAGTTTGAGGCCAGCCTGGTCTACAGAGCGAATTCCAGGACAGCCAGGATTGTTAAGCAGAGAAACCCTGTCTCAAAAAAATTTAAAATGATGATGATGATGATAATGATAATAATAACCATAATCATAATTTTCTAGGCTAGAATTTCTGTGTATAGTAGTAAGTGGGGTAGTTTTTAATTTACATTATTGTTTATCTGAGAAGCACTATGTTTTCCCTTTGAAAAGTCCCTGTGATGTGTCTGGAGGTTGCTGGGTTTCCTTGCTGTGAGCATTTGTATTTGTAGATGACACCATGCTCCACATACCGAGGACTCTGAGAGTTTACTGACTTTCAGGCTCACTTGCTGTCCTTTCATGGATGCTGGCAGAAGACGCATGGTTTTTGGGTCGGTGCCTGATGACGACTGCAGCAAAGCACTAGCTGGGTGACAGCGGACAAACGAGCTCAGTACGGCCCAGTTCCAACATGGGTGATGGAGAGGGGTACAGGCCCACGTCTCCCCCACAGAGTTAGCGGCGTGGAGAGGGGTACAGCGTGGAGAGGAGTACAGGCCCACGTCTCCCCCACAGAGTTAGCGACGTGGAGAGGGGTACAGCGTGGAGAGGGGTACAGGCCCACGTTTCCCCCACAGAGTTAGCGGCGTGGAGAGGGGTACAGGCCCACGTCTCCCCCACAGAGTTAGCGGCGTGGAGAGGGGTACAGGCCCACGTCTCCCCCACAGTTAGCGGCGTGGAGAGGGGTACAGGCCCACGTCTCCCCCACAGAGTTAGTGGCGTGGAGAGGGGTACAGGCCCACGTCTCCCCCACAGAGTTAGCGGCGTGGAGAGGGGTACAGGCCCACGTCTCCCCCACAGAGTTAGCGGCGTGGAGAGGGGTACAGGCCCACGTCTCCCCCACAGAGTTAGCGGCGTGGAGAGGGGTACAGGCCCACGTCTCCCCCACAGAGTTAGCGGCGTGGAGAGGGGTACAGGCCCACGTCTCCCCCACAGAGTTAGCGGCGTGGAGAGGGGTACAGGCCCACGTCTCCCCCACAGAGTTAGTGGCGTGGAGAGGGGTACAGGCCCATGTCTCCCCCACAGAGTTAGCGGCGTGGAGAGGGGTACAGGCCCACGTCTCCCCCACAGAGTTAGCGACGTAGAGAGGAACTCTCAACTCAGAGAATCTGTTGTTTTATAGCAAGCAGCAAGCCTACTCTTTTGTCTCCGGGGGTGACATCACCTCAAATGGGAAGATTGCTAGCTGTAGAACCCACACTGAGATGACTGTGGAGCTCAGAACCTTTTACTTTAAAGCTCAGAGATCAGTCAGATTGGTTAAACCTCAGCAAATACTCAACAAAGATGGCTAAGTTACTAGTTATTAGTATAGAAGTATTAAATATATGATGGAAAATAAGGGCTGTTTTTAGTATCCGTCATGGCAAGAGCCTAAACCTACTTCAGGCTTCAAAGTCTAATAGTCAGATGTTCAATTTTGGGGTCGTATAGCTCAGTAGTAGGGTGTTAGCCTGGTGTCTGTAGGGTTCTGGGTTCGACCTCCAGTACTGCAAATAGAAAAGGAAACATTCAGTTTGACTCCCGCTCATGAGTAAGCACTTTCCAGGAAACTCGTCAGTGGACCCTTACGTCATGACTGTATTCACTGGGTGTCCTTCCATGTGTGCGTCTACACTCGTACATATCTCTTTTGGCAGTGAATAAATTCAGCCTTGTGGGTATAGTCACTTCTTGGCAGATTTATTTTTCGTTGCCTGATTAAACAAAGAAATATGCCTACCTCACTTCATATTTATCCAAACACTTAGAAGAGGGCCTTCTAGTTAAAGGTTTGAATCACTGAGAACACAATACTGACTAGAGGGCTATTGCTCTGTTGGAGACCAAGCCCCTCTGAGCATAACTCTCACCCTCAGTAGAGTGGTTGAGGCTGCTTGTAAGACACCTTCAAGACAGGGCCTCTTGGTGATTGATACTCTCTCATAGGAGAGGAGAGAAGCCCCTCATCTGAGGTTCTAACCACAGCTTCCTGTCCTTTCCTGTCTATTTTTTTTTCTCTAAATGCACACAGCCTCATAGTCTGAAGGGAGCGAGTGGATATATTGCATGCAGCAAGTTAAGTGAAGGGAAAAGACTCCCTCTCTGAAGGTACAGGAAGGTTGCTATAGACATGGCTTCTCTGTGGCCACCCATGCTCCTATAAGTAACCCCTAGCCCGTGTTCTGTAAGTAGCCAAACTAATTCATTGGTCTCCCATGCTGGACTTTGAGAGAATTCTACTTTAGTCTGTCCAAGATTTGTTCCCATCTCCCCAGGAAAAAGATCATACAACAAAGAAAACTGTCTTGTGCTATTTTTATGAGATTATATTGATTCAAAGTATTTGGGATAAGCTCAGTTTGAAAGGGGAAATCTTACCTCAAAATCCAAGGAGCACCAATTCCCAGTGCAGCTTCTGTGTCATGCCTGAGAAGCTGAGTGGGGTTTCATAAAAGAGAATACCATGTGTGTTGCCACTCCAAAGTCTCCAGGCAGCATTCACTGTTTATTAACCTGTGGTTCAAGAGAGAGGTCGTCTTAATCATATTGGTATGCCACCTAGTGTTCAAAATGTTTATGTTGCATGAATGAATCAACAGCTGGTTCTATGGCACATTGGTCAAGTTTTTGAACTTGAGTTTTTTCTTCAAAAATAAGTCTAACGATCCCCATTTACTTCATGGAATATCTTTCCATAATTTTTTAGGGTTATTGATACATCATATAAGCTTTTAAGAGTATAGCTGGAATATAAAATAGACTGGAGGGCCTCAAGGAGAAATTGAGAAATCTCTGTTAGCGTGGCTGCGGCAGTAACATAGTGGGTTTTGGAGTCAGGCTGGGCATGATTCTGACCTGATGCATTTCTTAACCACATGGCCTGGACATTTAGTTAACGTCCCCGTGTACCCCCGACATCTTTATTTGTAAGATGGAAATCCTGGTTCTGTGTCCTTACAGGGCCACCAGGCCACCTAAGTAAGTTAGTGCACAGCGTAGCTAAGTGCTTGCTGAGAGCCAGCCACTGCTCTCCCAATCCATAAGCGTTTCATATTGCTTTGGCCCCCTAATGTGGCCAATCTTATCCTCAGCACACAGTTGGGGCTACGGTTCACAGATGTCACTGGATATTCCTTAAGGGTATGGAAGCAGAAATAATTCATACATGATTTCCCATATTAATAGTACAAAGATCATCTTAGAATCTCTTAAGTCAGTTAAGATAAAAGAAACAAAAAATGGTGAACAGACCCGAGAAGCCTAAGTCCTGCTTCATGAGTCCCATTTCCTTTGGGAGGTGAATTTGCCTCAGAAAGACTGGGATATTAATATGTACACTTCCTCCATTCCCTTATTGATAAAGCGCTGCTGATGCCCGCATTCAAGCCAAAACTGCTTTTCCAGCATGTTTTAACTTGTGAGGAAAACCTTCTGAGCAACAAATGGCTTTAAACATAGCCTTTTAGGACCATTCATCTACCCTGCGACTGGAAGGGGTGGGGGTGGGGCAGCGAAATAACTTAGGAGTGGATGGAGTATTGGGAGACATGGGAAAGAAGGACCTGAAATGCATCTTCCTCCAGCTCCTGGTCTTCATAGCTTTGCAAGCTGGAGCGCCTTCAGCCGCGTCCTGAACGACGAATCGGTTGTCCAGCCTGAGCCACCAGCAGTTGTCTTTGGTGAAGCTTAAGATCAGAAAGTGAAGACCTGTGTCCTTGTATAAGCAACCCAGAGGGTTCCTGACCCTCCAAAGGAGGTGGGAGCAAAGGTCCTGGTCAGAAGCCATGTTGAGTTTCATGTCCTTGGTCATTGTCCTGGGTGTGTCGTTTTGTTGTTCTCCAATATTGACTCTTTCTAAATTTATTAGTCAAAAATCTGACTAATCTGTTATTTATCCAGCATCTTTATGAACCAGCAGGGCAGTAGAATTATGCCGGATGACTCATGAGTCTTTTTAAATAAATAAAAAGAATAAAACACCATTCTCTGATACCACCTATGTTTGATTTGGTAGGGTTGGTTGACCTTGTATCTGCGCTTAACAAAAGGAACAGGAAAGTTTTTGTTTGTTTGTTTGTTTTTCTCCCCCATTGTCCCCTTTAAGAACAAAAGCCAAGCAGTTCCTTAATCTTTTCCAAATTAGGGCTCCAAGGAGCTGACCTGTCTCCTCCGAATGTGGGGGGCTGAGATGGTTCAGAAGAGCTAGGATCCAGCAGGAGAAAATACGGCCCTTGCGCTTTTATCTTTTCCTCCCAGTCCAGTCATAAAAACTTGATTCGCCCTGGACATATAAGGCTTGAAGAAGCAGGGGGCTGTGGAAAGAAGAGAGAAGGGAGAGGACACTTGAATTCCAGTCGTCTGTGTGAGGCTCGCGGTGTTCTCGCTGCCGGGCAGACCTTCTGCGCTGTGATTGCAGCAAAGAGATCCAGGATATCAGGTTCCCTACAGATAGGGCACATAGCACAGGAATCTCTTCTAGACTGGGCTGAGTGGGATGAGAACAGTGGTGCTTGGGTCATTTCTGGAAGTGGCGCATGGATCCCTCATCGAATTCTACTCACAGAGAGTCTAATTTTGAAAGAAGAACTCTTTTAAAGCCCAAAGGTTTAGTTCTTCTGTTTGTGTCTACAGAACTATCCCCCAGTGATGCTTAACACGAGTGTGCTGGTTGGTTTTTATCAACTTGACAAAACTAGAGGCATCTGGAAAGAGGGAGCCTCCATGGAAGAATCGCCTCCATTAAAGTAGCCGGCACAGGTGTCTGTGGGACATTTTCTTGGTTAATGGTTGTTGTGGAGGACCAAGGCCACTGTGGGCAGTGCTGCCCGTGGGTTGTATAACAAGGAAAGCCAATAGCTATGCTCTTCCATGGTCTCTGATTCTGTCCCTGCCTTGAGCTCCTGTTCTGGCTTCTGTCAATGATGGACTTTAATCTCTAAGATACCATGAACGCTTTCCTCCCAAGTTTGCTTTTGGTCTTGGTGTTTTCTTAGGACAACAAAGAGCAAACTCGAATCCTAAGTAATGAACTCCACTAGGTGATTCCTCTCACCTCATCCATGGGTGTTCTGCACGGATTTGGGCTAAGCTAATGAACAAAGGAAACCTGCCATCTCCTTTATAGTGTTATCGTTTTATTACTCGCTTTATTATGTAGAGAAAATCATGAAGTGTATCCCTAACATTTGATCTGTTTGAGAAAAGAATATGGAAGAAAATTGGGCTCCCTTGTTTCTGAGTTCATGAGTTGCCTTTGCCCATATATGACTCTTACTATATAACATATAATATTATAAAGTATATGTAATTATATTTAAATATTTGAATATTATATATTTATATAATATATCTTTGCCTATATGACTCCTACTTCTTGTGCATGTTTGGTCCTTCAGTTTATCTTCATTGTTTTGGGATGTCCTGCCTTTATTATAGCATCATGACTAGGGGACAGTGACATTGCACATGTATCTACAACAGCCTTGCCGTTCTAGCTTCTAATCCCTGTGAAAATGAAGCTATGGCCAAGGCCTGAGAGAGGAAGCTGCTGGTGTAGGGTCATAGAAGAAATCTCGACGGGATGAAAGGCAGGCGACAGGTGACTGTGCCCTTCTAGGAGACGTTTTAAAGCTGTGTTTGAGTGATCGGGATCTAGACCAGCAGCTAAGCATGTGTGAGGACTTTATGCACATCCACCCTCATTCTTAGTTTCTCTTTAATTTTCAGTCAACAATGAGCATGGCATGGCTCATTATTCAAACAGAATGGAGTTAGATTTGTAACCAAGAAAAGGTACCTTGAATTCTCCATTCCATCCTTCCTCTAGTCTTAGAAGGTCACTAAGACTTTCTTGTTTTTTCTTTCTTTTCTTTTAAAAAGGAGCTTGGAGTTTGTCAATCCAAAGTATAAATATAGCATCCAACAATTCACCAACCTTAAACTTTAAGTGGGATTTAAGGGAATCCAAGATAATTTTAGCTATGCCAGAAGTTTGCTTTAGGCATTGGTTTTAAATTTTGCTCTCGATTGACAAGAAGCTCCATTTTTATTCTAAATAAGAAACCCCAAATTTAAAATTAAAAGTGAGATCCCAGAAACAGTGCTTGTTCATTCCTTAGCAATGCTTCAGTGACACAGAGAAGGACCCAGAAAGTCATGCAATCATCTTTACTAATGTCAGTGTGTGTCTGCATTTTGTGTTGTTTCCAACCTCAAGAGAAACACGGTCAATAAGAAAGGATCCTTGGGTATCAGAGTTTCTCTACAAGGCTTAAGTGACTAGAGACAGCAAACCTGGAAGACATGAGGACGTTGGAGGGAGAGAAGAGAATCTCAACATATAAGAGCATTTGAGAGATTTCCGTAGATTCCAGTTCTGCCCAGTTTGAATTTGGCCATTCACGTTACTTCCCTAAGTACATGCTCCATCCATCTCAACTCCACTGCTGAAGCCTTCAAATGTCTTTTATGAGAATTAACCCAGCCACATTTCTCCACCTCCCTCTGGTCTCCCTTCATCCTCCTGTTCTTGTCTCTGATAGTCTGGATCTTCCCTGGAAGTCTGTGGGGAATTTCTGCTCCATTCTCATGAGCTTCTGTCAACCTCAGTGGCTTCCTACTTAGCAAGCCAGAAAGGCTAGACTTCAAGGCTTCTGCAGGACCACCTGGTACTACATGGCACCATGTTCCTTTTGCGATAGGACTGTTCCTTGGAATGGCATGGAACGTTCTGCTAGGTGGTTCCCCTAATAGCACCAAAGGGAAAAAAAACGTCTTAAGGTTCAGCTTCTCTTTGACCTAGTTTACTTATCTTCTCTCTAGGCCAGAGGTCAGAAATGGTCTGTCAGGATACCTCCAAAGATTCTGTTCTTCTTTATCTCTTTTAAAAATTACAATCCTCCATTATTATTCTTGTTATCTTGTCAGTCTTTTCCTTTTATTGATTGCTTCTAGGTTGTTTGCAGAGTGTGGTGGGGGTGGCTCATATATGAACATCAATGCAGGTGCCTGTAGCATCCAGAAGAGGATGCAAGATTCCCCGGGGCTGGATTTACAAGAAGTTCTAAACCACCCAGTGTGAGTTCTGGGAATGAAACTCCAGTCTTCTGCAAGAACAGCGTGCACTCCTAACTGCTGCGTCCCTGCAGCCCAGTGTTTTTGTATCTTAACGTCACCTGGTAGACATTAGGTTGATAATAATGAATCTACTTTATAGTCCACGCTAATTTTGTAAACTTCAGCTACTATGTTGGACAGCTGTTCTGCCAATGCAGAAAGAAAACAAAGGAATTTAAAAATCTTATTTTAAGAAAATACCTTGAGAGGAAGTGGCTGGAGAGACAGCTTGGTGTTTAAGAGCGCTGGCTACTTGTGCAGAAGGCTGGGATTCAGTTCCTAGCACCCACATGGCACCTCTAGGGCTATCTGTACAACCATCTGTAGCTCCAGTTTAAGAGAGTCCCACACCCTCTTCTCCCTCCACAGGCACCAGGCATGCAAGTGGTATACAGATGTATATGCAAGCAAAACAGCCATACGTACAAAGAAAAAATTTGAGGCAATGCCTTGATTTGGAAGATCTATGCTTTCTCTTCTGTGTAATTTTTTTTTAGCATATCAGAAACTATGACTTTGCTCTCAGTCTTTGCACAACTCCAGAACTGAATTATTATCACCTCTTGTGGGCATATGGATGCCTTGGACAGCATGGGTCAAGGTCCTATTTTAAAGGGCAAGGGGAAAAATCACAGTGGTACTTTCCTGGGTGTCTCCCTTTAAGTGCTTCAGGCTCAAAGTATAGCTCATTAGGATGTTTCCCTTTAAGACTTATTACAGAGATATTCAGGCCATGAAAGGATACACATTTTTAATAGCTCATCCATTATGTGTGTAAAATATGCAAATATCCGTCTGACTCTGAATTTCAACCGTGTCTACCTGCGTCGTACAGGTGTCTTCTCAGTATAAGCTATCTTGGTACTTTTATGGTGTGAATATTTGTTTAGGTTGAACTAAGTTGTATGTTTCTCTAAGCGGGGACTGCACAGCTGTTTCCCAGAACTAAGATTTTTTTGTTGTTGCTACGCTCAAACTACGAAGTTCAATGGCCTGCTTTAATCGCCAGCATTCCATGCTCACACTGATGCCGAATTTTAAACTAGAAAAGCAGAAAATGAAAGTATGTTTTCTTTGGCAGGCATTTGATGTACTTGGAGAAGTCGAAGCTTACCTTAAGCTCCTTAAATCAGAGAATTTAAGCCTGCCTGTCTTGGCAGCGAGGCATGAGGAATTACACAGAGAAATTAAAGACTCCGCCGCCGCTGCTCTGCAGAAGGGACGGACCTTAATCAGCCAAGCCGACTCCTGCAGGTGAGGAAAGTATGCTTTATCCCACAGCCTAACGAGCTTTTTCGGTTTCCACAACCTGGTAGGAAAATAAGTTGCACAAGGTTTTTCTGTGTTTTGGGATTTTTTTCCTCCCTGCTTCTGATGTTTGGCTGCATTATGATGTGGCTTAAAAGGTTCTATTGAATTACGCCTACGGTGATTCTGAGCGCAGCATTGCTCCCCCTGAAGTGAAGCCAGGGGTCGGAGCATGAGGGCTTAAAGATGCTGAAGCTTTGTGTTCTATGTGTGTCTGAGAAGAGGGAGAAGCAAGGCACCAAACAGGGAGGAGCTTTGCTTGGCAGGCTTTCCACATACTGCCCTCTCTGTGCTTCTTCTCCATCCCTCTGCTTCTCCTCCCTCCCCCAGTCTCTCCTCCCTCCTTCAGCTTCTCCCTCCCTCAGTTTATGAGCCTTCTTTATTGCCCCATTCTCTCTTTCTAGAAAACAAACAAACAAGCAAACAACAACAACAACAAAAATCTACCAGAATCCTCATTTCCTTTTTACTTGGCTATTTCACTGAACAAAACCCCAAATAAAAGGTAACTATTAATAACCAAAGCTCACATTTGGTGAGAGCCAGGCACCGTGCCAAGGGCTTTGAAGGCATTATCTCATTAATCCACACAGTGCCTCCATGAAACACATGCTAAGAATGTTTTCCTTCCACAGACAGGGGAACTGTGATACAGGGAGCTTAAGCGACTGGCAAACGGGATGGCAGAGCCAGTTTGTGACAGAGGGAGCTTTGGAATCCAAGTGCCCAGGCTCCGGTTTCCGTGCTCTTGGGCAAGGTACCAGGATCATTGACTTCCATGAGCACGTTCAGCGGGAGCATCAGGCTGGGCTGAGAATTGGCTGGGCATGAAGGAGAAAAGGGGGCAGTGGGAAAGAGAAAGAGAGGGTTTGTGGGAAGTGGGGGGACTTGAAGATAGGGAGGTGACGGCAGTCCCTGAATCAGCCAGGAAGATTGCATTTACGTTCAATCGGCAGCACTTAACAGAAAGAGATGAAATAGATCTATCCAAGAAGGTTAAACCCCGGTTCCCATTTGCCGTAGTTTTCTATAATTTCCTTGAAACTCAAAAAATACGGTTTGCGGAATGAAGCAGGTAGGATGTGGCAAACATGGTTTCGTTTCCTTTGAGCCCCATTTCACTCTGTTAGATGTGTCTTAAAGTATGGACATGGATGTCTAGGCATAGGGAATTTTCTTCTCAGAAGACGATCTGAACTGGACAGAGACATTTGATTCGGGTACTTAGATGGTTGCTATGGAACCATGGAAAACTGAGATTAGAAATAATCCAAGGTCTCCCAGAAAGAGCCAAAAACCAAAGGCCACAACAAGGGCAAACGCTTCTCCTCTGTGGAACAACTACCAACAACTCTAGCTGCTGAGTCTCTTGACTTAGGTTGAGCCAGATGTCAGGTCAAGCTATTTTCCGTTAGACTAGAGGGCCCAGGCATACCCAGCGTGGACCCATGTGCCTACTGCAGCTGCTCCCTCCCTTTCCCCTCCTGATCCATGTCTGCTCCTTCCAAATGTCTTGAGCCAGGCAGACGACTGTCTGTCTATAAGATACAAGATACTTGGTGGAGGTTGGACCGGGTCATATGATGACTGCGTACGTGGTGAGGCCTGTCATCGTTACTGGATCTCACAGCCCTGGCCAATGTCATTCTCCTGGTCAGTCTGTCTGTGTTGTTCTCTCTGGCCACAGGGAGAGTCCCCATGTCTTTGCTAATGAGGATGTAGTCAAACCCCCCACCCCTTCCCTGATCCCTGGAGTTCTGGTTTAGGTTGCTGCTTCCTACCAAGGCTTGCTGGTGCCATCACAAGCCTTGTGCTTTTGCTTCCCTTCTCCGGGTCACACATTTGTCTTCTCTCAGCCACTTAAGGCCCAGTGAGAAGTTTAATTCCTGCTTCTTACCCAGAAACTGAGTTTTTTTTTTTTTGTTTGTTTCAGCTTCAGGCTCCACTCATAGAGACAGAAAGGTGGTCACAGTTTTTACTGGTAAACTCTATCCTGTTTGCTTTACGCTGAAATGCTTTGATTTTGATAGCGAGAGTTTCGATTGAAGTGCTTTTATTTTCTCTTTCTCCCCCTTCTCCTCCCCCTTCTGTTTTGGGTCTTGTTTTTGTACAGCTTGCATATTTATTTGTTCATCTAGTCCAATTCTTTTGATTCCATGTTCTTTCTAGTCTTGATTTTTATACTCACCCCTTTTCCAAAGAGGAGTCTATCTTTTTGTCTTTTCAAGAGGCAGTTTGGCTCTTAATGGAAAAAATAAAATAAAAAGCAGTAATTAGAATAGTTTCAAGAAAATTAAATTAATAACTAACTAAATGGATTTGAAAAATTAGAGTATGTGTCTGTCAGCATCTCAGAAGTACCCGTTTGCTTCATAATAGTACCAAGATACTGCTTGCCCCAAGGTTTCATAATTTTACAAATCAATGTCACTTCCATTTGGTGGGGGGGAACTGAAAGGAAAGGGAACTTGTTTCTTGGCAAAGCACATTTTTGATTCAGAAAGTTGATGCAAAATAGAAATTCATTAAAAAACAAAATTACAAACACATTAGAATTTCCCTTGCAAACCAGAGGACAGAGTGGCTGCTAACCTAATCCCATGCATTCTATCTGGAACTTGTTCCCGTTTCTTCATCTGATCCATCTCCAAGCACCAAATTCCCATCAAAGGAAAGAAGAGAAGTTTTCCACGAAGGAACTTTCCTGCCACGGCTACTCTGCAGTGAAGGTAGAGTTTAGAGGGCAGTAAGGACAGCAAAGGGGCATTTGAACTTGTCTAAGTGTCTATATGGACTATCGCAGTGGGTTCCTAGGCTGTGAGATGCCAGCTGTGCCACTGGGTCACAAAACACCAAGGTTCCTGTTAGCGGACATTCCAAAATGTCATCGATCAGATGACATTTGATTCCACGTCCAAGGAGTTTGACTGTGTGCATTGAGAGTTCCAGAATAGTGCTGTGACTTTTAATCCTAAATCTGATTCTCTGTCCCTCTCCATCAAATTGAAAGTCTCATTTAATATTTGTGATTAAATAATGCAACACCACTCCTTGCACATAGAAAACACCCAATACCTAATTACTTTGGGTTTAAAAATCTATACAAAGAACCACACGATTGTGTCAAATGATCACAGCAGGGTGAAACCTTCCAAATAGTGATACTTATTTAGATTAAACAGGAAGGCTGTGGTTGAATTAGAGGAGTTAAATATTTCTCTTCTGATAACAAAGGTAGAAGTTAGAATTGGAATATTAGCAGGTAGGACTTTCAGAGTCCCTGTTAGTTAATATTTTTACTGTTAATAATAGAAAACAAAACCCAAACTCGGAAGCTTCCATTTGAATGACAACTCCAAGCATGGTTAAGGAGAAAATTTTTATTGTAGACATGAGGAAGAGCCCAGCCAGAGCATCTGGAAGAGTCCAGAGCAGAGAGAGAAGCAGTAAACTAAACATGGTCAGCAAACTGGACTGGGCCACGACGGGAGAGAGATAGGAGAGCGAGAGAGGAAGAGAGAGGAAGCAAAGAAGACGGAGGGAGGAGCAAGAGAGCCCATGGCTGACATGACAGGTGATACAGGAGTCAGAGGCTGGGTGAAGGGAAGCCATGAGCTGGAGAGGTTTAGGGCAGGGGTAGGGTGAGAGGGGCTGAGGAGCCTGGAGGCCAGCATGTGCCCTGATGTGCCAGTGGACACCTCTGTGAGCCATTTGTCCCGAGTTTCTTTTGGACCTGGCTATGTTTATTTGAAATTAAGTGTGCTGGGTGAATTAAGATGTTTGTCCTTACTCTTCTATAAAGAATGGGGGACAGAGTCACACTGTTTTTCTATCCTGGCATCAAATAGGCTTGAACTTCAAGCCGCCTCACAGAATAAATAGTGGTAATGCCCATATTTTCCTGTTTCTTCTAAAATTTGATCTACAATCTAATGATAATTCTGATCATTGAGTGGCTTTTATCTTTTCAGATGGTAACATCTGCCACACGAGCAAGGGACATTGTATTATGATATTTTCATGCATTCTTTGCATGCGATTATGATACAATAAGTTACCTTCAATAGAATGTGATAGTAACCAATTTGAGAATCACAGTCAAGCTGAAAGCCCTTGGCTTCTGGGCCCCTTCTTCTCTTCCTGGGTTTTGCTTGGCATCATTCTTAACCAAAGGTGGCCTGCTACCATGCACTGTTTGGTATGAAGGCGCAGGATGCTGGGGTGGTTGGACGTGCCGGAAATCTAAGTGGCAGTGATGGGTAAGAGCAACAATCGCCATCTCTTTCCCCAAGTGCGGCTCCGACTTCAGAGCTCGAGACTTGAAACGCGCAGCAGGACCAGGCTACCTTGTGAAATATTCATTTGCCTTTCTTGTTAAAATTTCCTTTAGGAGCTCTATGCTGCGAGCATCTATTAGCTCCGTTTCTATCCCAGCATGAAGGAGGGTACCACTTTTCATTCTATCTTATCATGGCTAAACATATTAGTTTCATCTTAGCTGAATATTTTGCTTCTGTGTAACTTTATTATCTGCTTCAATCCAAGGCATGTGACTTCCTTCATAGAAATTCTTCACATAAATTTTCACTCCTCGTATTTCCCAGAGTGGGGGAAAACTAACAGAACTAAGAGTTAATGGAGATTATGCTTCTCCTCCCCAAAGTTTCCATTTACACTGGTGCGCACTGTCTTGGTTGGTGCTACAGATGTGAATGAACTGTGGACAGAACTCGGGCCTTTTCTTCATTTGTCCATTCCAAAATCACGTTCAATGGTTTGTTAGGCAGGTGATCCCAAGTCTAAAGTCATGTCTGTCCTCAGGCTGTTTGCATTCTGGTGGGGAGAGCCAACCAACAAATCAATCTGTAAGTGAGCTGTCCTTTGGAGCAGGAGCTACTGGGTAGGATGTGGTAGAGAAAGTCTGTGTGGCGGAACTATTTCAGGCTCTGGGATCAAGGGAGGACTGACTAAGAAGAGCTCCCATGCATTCCCCGGGAGCTAAGTGGACCCCACAAAGAACACAGTGCTGAACCAGAAAGGACAGGGTGGCTGGAGGAGAGGTGGGCAAGACAGGGAGGAGAGTAGGAAACATGGCGGGAACTGAGTGGAGCTATGTCACAGACTTCTTACAAATCAGAGGAAACACTCTCCTTTACATAACTCTTGGTGGACTTAGGGATCGCACTCTAGGGTGTACACTGATCCATCATTGCCCCCATTTTGCAGAATAAAACCTGGGCACAGGGATGTTCAACAGCTTGCTATAGCTGTAGGATGTGGACGGCTGGGTTGCTTGTTTGAGTTGTTCCGTTCGATGGCTAGCTATCAGTCCTTCTCCTCCTCTTTCAGCTCAACTTGCATTGGTGGCGAGGAAGCTGGTGGCTTGGTCATGGACTTTCTTTTGTTCCAGTATGTTCAAGAGGAATATCTCTCTCTCTCTCTCTCTCTCTCTCTCTCTCTCTCTCTCTCTCTCTCTCTCTCTCTCCAACTCAGGCTTCACTTTCCCTGTAGTTTTCTTTGTTTTGTTTTGTTTTTTTTAAAAACTGATTGTGTGGGAAATGGCCATGACCTCAAGGCCAGGCAGAGACACACCAACCTGTCACAGAACTGCAAAAACCTACTGGCATCCAGTCAAGAAGACACACATGTACTGTATGTGCGTTAGCAAAATGGAACCCCCTGGGGACAGAGGCCATTATACACAGTGCTTCAGAGAAGGCGGACATGATTCTGAACAGAGACGAGAGCAGGCCGAGTGAAGGAGTCCAAGAGAAGGAACCATGGGAAGAGTTTATCTTCAGGCTAAGATGGCCAGAACAATCAGCTATGGCATAGCTATGGTAAAGCTATGGCACAACTACGGCCCAGGCATGACACAGCTATGGCACAGCTACGGCACAGGCATGGCACAGCCACGGCACAGCCACGGCACAGCCACGGCACAGCCACGGCACAGCCACGGCACAGCCACAGCACAGTACTTTGTACCCCTTTGCAGTTCGCGTGTCTACCCCTTTCGTTCCCTCCTCGCTGCTCCCCATCACTCCTTAGTCCTTGCATGTGTGTCTGTGTCCCCCAGTTACAGGAGGACAACCACCCGGGAAGGCTCTCAGCTTCCTCTCTTGACACTGACACAGTAGGTAGCTGGAGCTATCTGGAGCAGGTATGATATCAGAGAAAAGCTGCATCATAGCAAAAATATTCTGTTTTCACCCTAAATGAGAAAGCAAAGGCCATGCCAGCTCCCCAAGAAAATAAGAGCCACTTTCTGTTGCCTAACAGATTTGTTTGTGGTTGCGTCCTATAACAGTTCCACCAAGCACTTCAGAATTTAAGAATAACTTGTTTGGGGCTGGATGTGGTGGTGCACACCTTTAATCCCAGCACTCAGGAGGCAGAAGCAGGTGGATCTTTGTGAGTTCGAGGCCAGCCTGGCCTAAAGAACAAGTGCCAGGACAGCCAGGGCTGCACAGAGAAACCCTGTCTCAAAAAACAAAACAAAACAAACAGCATAAACAAGTAGATGGTTTTAATTGAGTTGGATGACAAAGTTAGGCAGTAAGTGTCAGATACTAAAATCTGGGAAATTATACAGTTAGGTCAGTTTGAACTTAGCTGCTCTTCAGATACCTTCGTGTCTGCAATCAGCTGCTTGTTTGAGATGCTGACTGAATGGTACCTTTGCAGTCTCACCCTGTTAACACTCAGCAAACACTGTTGAGGACAATGGCTTTTTTTTTTTCATTCTGAAACTCTTAGTACAGAATATATTACAAAACGTAGACTGCATTAAAGGGATGTCTATCAATTTATTTCTTAATCAAATATCTATGTTAGTCACTCTAATGCAAATTTACTTTCTTATGATGTGCCATGAAGTTGCCTGAATCCCGGTGGGTAAGAGGCTTGGGAAGAGCAGAGACAACAGAGGAAAGGCTGACTTGAAGGTCGGAAATTCTGCTCAGCTTGGTTGAGGAGCTCTCTTAGCTTAGGGGGTTCAGGAAGGAAAGGTGGAGAAAGAGCTGTGAGTAGGTACACTAAGGAATGAGGTGCTCAGTGCAGTGCTGGCCAGAATAATGCCAACCCAAAGATAACCCCAGTATTTTCCTTAAGTAGGACAGTATTTGGCCAGTGTCAGGGCAAGGATGTAACAGCACAATCTCAACCCATATGAAAATGAATTCAGGGAAGATTGTGTAATGATAGAGTCACATAAATAGGTAAAATCAAGCCTCAGATTTCATGCACAGTGCAATACTAACTGTGTTGGTGGGGAAATACAAAATGAAAGTTTACTGGAAAGAGGTATATTAAAGTGCAGCTGGATATTTCCCAAATGACCCCAAATATCTGTGTTTATCTGATTATCTCTTACTGTGTCATCCTAAGTTATAATAAATTTCAACAATCATCCTTTTGAACATTGCTTTCATACGATTCTTGTTTCCCTCTCTCAGGCTCCTGTTGGCAGTCCGCCAGGGTCTCTCAGTCTGTCTGTAGGACCGCCTTCATCTCTCCCATGCCTCTGATGCTTTGTACTGTGTTCTCAGTGATGCCTCTGGCTGCCTTCCTCTCTTGTTAGTTTCCCCCTTTGTTTTCATTCATTGATTTTTCTTAGTTGTAGTAATTGTTACTCCCATTTCTGGGGTTTCTGATCAATTCTTTTTTAATCTCATTTTGTTTTATTCCTGAGTATTTTGTTTTGTTTTGTTTTGGAGTTTCCTTTTATTTAATTTTTTTGAGAATTTCTTTCATGAGTACTGTATCTATGTCTTCTCCACCCACCCAGTCCTTCTACTCCCTCTTAGCTCCTTCCTTATACCCCACCACTGCTCATCAAGTTCATGACCTATTCTTCTATAATTATTGTTACATGTATATATCCATATACAGACAGACAGACAGACAGAGACACACTTGTGCAAACAACCTACTGACTCCATTCAGTGTTGTATATATATGTACATGTATTTAGGGATGCCCACTTGGGACTGGAGAACCTATGAGGGGGCTTATACTTCTCTCCACAGCCACTGGTTGCAAAGAGCTCCTTCTCTAGGGTCGGGTGCTTGTGTGTTACAGGGTCTTCTGCGTTTTCATTTGAGGAATGGTTTTCCCTTTACCTCTCTTGGCTTTGGGTAGGTTTATTTTCAGATCACTTCATTTGAGCTGGAGTGCATTTCTCTGATCACGGCTGAGGGTCTTAGCCTTGCTTTGCTTTGCTCGTTTGGAAAATGGTTACACTCTTACCCGGTATGGGTGGGATTTGTTCTTTATGTGTTTGCTTTACTCTCTCCCAGAGGATTTGTGGTAGAGGAAGTATAATCAGGAAGCTAGCAGATGGTTTAGTGAAATTCTTGGCTGTTCTGCTCTGTCTGACTCCACAGCCCTGTGGCTGGAGGGTGTAGTATTTTTCAACCTCCTTTTGCAAAGAGAAAAAATATCATCTCTATGTCTGAGTTCATGTAGAATCCCTGATACGGCACACATATGTTGGTCCCTATGATCTTATAGCAATGAATCTGGCCAGAACTCAGGAGTACTGTAAATCCAGCCTCACTTCCTGCTTGCCTTCTCTGTATTCATTACTATGTACGTTCAAAGTGTGTGTGTGTGTGTGTGTGTGTGTGTGTGTATGTGTGTTGTGGAGAAAAAGCCTCAAAATATATAACAAATCATCGAAAATAATGTAAAGATAGGCTATTCACATTTGTAGTACAAACAACCCTTCTTCAAAATAGGGATAAAAAATAGACATGGTGCACGTCTCCCCCAAATGAAGATAGTCACAAATAAGAAAGGACGCTGTCCAGGTCTCAGTTAAAGGGAGCAGCAAGCTAAAGATAGGAGACCCTCCCCACCCCATATTCTAAGCGTCATTTGCCATTCACGGAAAGAAAACTGCGGTCAGCTGACCCCTTCTGCTGAGACAGAGTACGCTGTCAAGCGCTCACCATCTGGCTCAGCCCCTGCTCCAGATGGGCTGCCGTAGTAATTTATGGAAGGGTGGCGAGCAACTTGCCATGCTTCGGCATGAGTCATTAGAATGCATTAACTTGGGGATTTGCCCCCTCCCCCAGCCCCCACTTGCGACAGATGCGAAGACAGGGTGACTGTTGCCGTACAGTAAACAGAGCAGTCTATTCCGGAAGCAAAAGTCAACATGTCTGTCCTCTCTGAAGGAAAAAAAACAAAACAAAACAAGCATTTATTCCCTCTTCCCTTCAATTGACTTAAATAACAAAGGTTCAAATGCCCCCATGATGGAACTTCTAACAAATGTCTGAAGAAGCCTTCTCAATCCGATGTGTCTGAGCATCTGTGATATTGGAACGCCAAAGTCAAGATCAGGAATAATCTGATGTGCCTCGTGCTCACACTGCTGATAGGCGTCAACAAATCCATGCTCACAGAGCAGATCCAAAGGTCAATCAATCTTTCCAGTGTGATCCAGGGCCACAGATCGTTAGCCCGTTGGTCATCCCTCTCCCTTCCGCATTACACATAGGCGGTGTGCTTTAGAGTGGAAACAGAGTAACAGGGCGCCATGGCTTGCATCAATCAGATCTGCTTAGCTGCCCCCAAGTCTTGTCCCACCCTTAGTCGAACCCAGCTGTAGTGTGATAGCCGTTTGTTCCTTGTGAATGACAAACTTATCTTCATTTGTTTTCAACATGTGTGAGAATAGCTAGCAGATTGGGGAGCCATAGATTCCTTTGGTCAGGCCAATGAGTATTAAGGCACTGAAGAAATGGCTAGGATGTGTGCCATCCCTGTTTTCAAGGACTGAAAATCAGGACCAGCATGGAGGGTTCTAAACAAAAATGATGATGTCTAGGCTGCTTGTCATCTCCAGATCAGGGTTTCCTTAAGGAAGCCTAAAAGGCGGGTGTAGCCCTGGGATTAGGAATGGGATTGATTGCTATCCTTATATTCCTGCTGGGAATGAGAAGTGGAAGAGATTAGCACCCAATCAGAGGGAGGTGGCTTTCTGAGGATGGGGGGGGGGGGGTGGAGATGGGTTGCCGGGGAGGGGGACAGGATGGGACAGGACACCAGCTTAGGTGAGCAGGGCAGCTTCTCCACCCCAATGGTGGACAGTGACTCAGACTGTCCTCGTAAAGCTTTATTAGACGAGGGAAGTGCATACTGGACAAAACTATCCATGTTAAAACTGCTTGAAGCTCAAGGTAAGAGCACATACACACCAAAAAAGACACTAGGCATCTTAGACAGCTGACAATGGCTGCGAGTGTGTTCACAAGTTACCGGATACTGTTACTGTGGTGCTAAAACAAATCTGATTTCTGGTATTTTATTTTTTTCCCTTTTTAAAGTTTTTGTATTCTTTAACAGTTTCATACATTGTATATTAAATTTTTGTCATGTTTGTCCTCATTACCCTTTCTATTCTCCCTTCCTCTGTGTCTAATACCCCTTTCCCTCTCTCCTACTTTGATTTTTTTTTAATGCGACCCACATGAGCATCAGTAGGGAGTTCTTTACTGAGCGTGAACAGAAAGTATACTATAGCACTGAAGAAAATGATAAACCCTTCCCTAGAACCCCATAACTGTGTGTCACCCCTCAGTGAGAGGTGCAGCCTCAGAGTCCTCTGTGCCTTGCACGATGGCCAATGCACGATGGTAAGTAGGTTTTCTGCAGGTACCCACAGCTACCTGGAGGGGGTTTATGAATGCTGTAGCCTTGTCAGGCCCTGAAGACACCATTTTACAGACCCTCTCCATCCTCTGGCTCTTTCATTCCTTCTGCCATGTTTATGTTCTTTGAGCTTTAGAGAGGGTAACGTCCCATTTAGGGTCGTTCACTGACACAATCCCCTATTCTTTGCCCTTTGACACTTGTGAGCCTTTACATTACTACGGCCCACTGCAAAGGGCAAACTCTCTGAGGGCGGCTGAGAGCAGCACCAATCCGGAAACGGATTTAGAATGCAGTTTGATGCCGAGTCCAGTTAGCAAAACAACAGTTAGGCTCTGCCTCTGAGTTTGATTCCCAGCCTCCCATAAACCAGCTATGGTGTCCTGTACCTGTAATCCCAGTGCTCAGGAGACAGAGAGGGCAGCGTCAAGAGTTCAAGGTCCCCACGCTGCATAGGAAGATTGAGGCTCAGATAGCTGAGACTCTGTCTTCAACTTTAAAAAAAAAAAATGCATTAATCTTCCTTTATTATGACACTGTGTGCCCAAGGGTACATGGATTCTAGGACTAAGTAAAGCCTCCAGCTCTTCTCCTTACAGAGTTTACAGCATAAGAGATACACTGACTGATAAGAAGCAAGATCCCCAAATGAGACTCTCATAGGTGACTGAAAACCAAAATCAGAAACAGACAGATCCTATTTTATTGGTTGTGATCCACCAAAATTAAAAGTATGGTTTTGCAGAAGGTGCTGTTTTTACGGAAATGGTGCTTGATGTGTGTTTGTTTTCTTGCTTTGTGTTCTCAGTGCTGGAAGGCACGCAATTTGAACAAGATAGTATGTCCCCCTAGTGACCATTTCTCAGACTACATGCAGATGTGGTTTTTAGCTAAAGAAAGCCACCAATTTCAGAAGAAGCTTGCCAACCAGTCAGTCTATTTGTATGCAGGTCAGCAGCAGTCAACCAAAGAAAGTCCGGGGGAACATGCTCCACTCTGTGTTATCCTGTGTGCTACACACTCAGAAAAAAATGCAGGAAGATAGAAAAAAAAAAAGAATTGACCCAAGACCTAAAAGATCATATACCCAGGCTCAAATGTTCAAATATTGCTTCTGTCAGTCTGTGATGGGAAAAGTACTGGGGGAAAAGTTAAAACCATTATAGTCATGTAAATTCGTATACACCCTAAAACACACTCTCTCTCTCTCTCTCTCTCTCTCTCTCTCTCTCTCTCTCTCTCTCTCTCTCACACACACACACACACACACACACACACACACATAAAGCTGGCTGGGAACCAAAGAGCAGTGTGACTAGTATCTTCTTTGCTGGGCTTGTTTGCTGCACCCCAAGGAGTAGCAGATTTAAAATTCATAGTTGTAGGGGAAGAATGCCCAGCTGTAATGGATGTAGGATGCGTGTTGGGGCTGGGGGTGGGGAGCCACATGGTGACCCGGAAGTAGGAGTCAGCATCCTTCATCTTGGTTGATGCAGTTCTTTTATCAAGTTCTACTTTACGTTTCTGAATTTTACCAATAATTTTCAAATTGCCATGGTGTTTTCTGCCTCTTCTCTCTCGTCTCCTCTCTCCGTGTCTACCTATCCCTTCCGTTACCTTTTCCTCTGTGTTTTTCCACAGTGCTACATGATCGCTGTCTCTACCTCTTACTCTAGATTTCAACGTGCTTTAGAAAACTCAGAACATGTTGCTCGTAGGACAGCTGGACTTGACAGGCCTTATTAGCGCATCACACCTTAGCCTAAATCTTAGTCAAAATAACTCATATTGCCAGGATACGGCTTTTACGGGATATGTAGACTTCTGTCAGAATTATATCTATAAATCTCCTGATGTCTTTATTATCTTCTTCACTGATTATGAGTATTTAGATATAAAACTATTTGTTCTGAGTGTTCCAGGGACATTACATACCAGGAACAGTATTTTGCATAATGGTTTAATATCATATTTCACAATTATGCTTATCTGGGACCCTCGATGTACCTACAGGACACATCCAAGTGGGCCTCACTTCGGAAGCATCCTTATAATCCCTCCAGCGACATTACTGCACCCCTTGGTTATTTCTGAGCTTGTCCTTATTTTATTATTATTTTAATTTATTTTTACTGACTCAAATTCCTGAAATCTGGACTTAGCTTCAAGATCTAACAAATGTGCCAACAATCACAAAAATACCCCAGGTCCCTCTTCCCCCAAAACCTCTCAGGATAGTTAGAGAGTTATCTGGCTCACCTTTGCTAGTACTTGAAGGAAAACGTATTTCTAAGATAGGGGGCAAGGTACTGTGTTAGGAACAGGCTGAACAATTTGGAAGTGTTCACTTTGTGCATAGTATTCTTGCTTTGCCAACATGCTTATGTATCTTGGGAATGGTGAGGAAGCCTGTGACAGATGGGAGCAATTGGAGTCCAGCTCAAAGCTGGTTAGAAAGGCGTGCCTCTGTGAGCCCTCCTGCCACGTCGTTTCCTAGGTCAATGCAACTTAGAAAAATGATCACGTGAGACATCAAATATGGATGAGTGTGTTTGATACTTAATTGCTAGTGATAACTAGGTTTTTATCTAGTGAATATAGCCTTGAGCATTCATAACCACTGAGAACAAAATATATAAATATTTTACCCTATTGGGTTAGCAAATGCTCTGTTAATTGACTGACTCACATTCCTATTCAAAGAGCATCTTGAAATAAATGAAGCTTTTAAATGATACCCCCAGGAAAACTTGGTAAGCATACTGTGCCGTTTACCATTAAGATTCTTGAAGTACCTTACAGAAATATTAAAAAGTAAACCTTTAGAAAAGATTAGACCTGTCACAGAAGCCGTAATTCATCCTTCCCCCGGGACGGACTGACTTGAAAAAAGGGAACGTACTCTGACTTTGCTGCCTGCTGTACCAGGATGATAACTACGCAACTTCCGTTATCCTAAAGCAGTAGCTTGGACCAACCCACTGCACCTGAAAGAGCATATCTGGTTTCAAATGTTCCCTCTTGTCAGGGCTTCTAGGTCGAGGTCACGCGAACTAACACCTGGCATGTTCCATTCAGCTCTCAGGTGATGGGTATCCAGGAGATGATGGGGTGCATTCAGAAGCATGTGGACCGTCTCGGCGAACAGTGTACAGCGCACAAGGAGTATGCTCTTAAGAAACAACAATTAGCAGCATCCGTGGAAGGCGCCCTAAGGAAGGTAGTTTCATAAAATAAAATGTCATCCTTTTATTTTGTGTTCAGTATGGTGTCCAACTGTGAGCACAGTGGGAGAGTGGGGTGTGTCTCCTCAGACTTCCTCTATATTATGCAGTAGGTCTTAGAACTGAACACGTGGTTGCTCATCAACCACCCCTGCCCCAGGTTACCATTAATGAACGTCTAATGTAATCTGCCTCCCCAGTCCTGAATGTGTATAAGTACAAAGTTACATGCACTCCACAGTTGTGTTAGCCCCGTCAAACATGCACTGAGAGGAGGGACCTTGTTTTGCATGACTCTAGGTACAGTCCCATACTAGCTGTCATGATCATGGCACGACTGAACAGGAGAACTACAGACAGATAGTTATCAACAATTATGGGTTTTGTGTTTCTGGGGGAAAAAATTGTCGTCCTCATACTTATTGAACAAAACCGGTGCAAGAGGCATAGTCATCCACATACAAGCATCCGTGGGAGACTCCTCTCTGCAGAGGGATGCAGTAGCTTCTCATGGGACCCTTTTATTTCGTGCCCTCTGGAGACACAATGGTAGGGAACTGTGCTGCAGAGGCTGGGTCTCACGTGGTCAGTGACCTTCTCATTTGTTACGTTGGACTCATGTGCTTGAACGTACAGGAGAAGAGTTAACAGACTTCATAGGGCCTGGCATTCTAGAACATCTATTAGACGACTTCCCCATCTGTTATTGATCCAGTAGCCTGAGACTGTGAGCCGTGTCCTATTACCTGGGTCCGGGGGGGAGTTTGGGCATAGACACAGCTGTGGTGTTGGATGCCTCGTAGCTTGAGAGTCAAGCTGGTTCGGTGATGGTGGAAAGCCCAGCAGGAATGTAAACACCAGTTGCTTCTTATCTTCCTAGCTGTGGAAAGTGCATTCTCCAGAAAGCAAGGGGATGAAGCAAGCAACTTGCGTGGAATGAAGTCCTTGCTGGGTCACCTTAGCCTTTGGCTCTTGTGAACCAAAGATCAAATCACAATTCCCTCAGTTCAACAGCGAAATGATTTGAGTAGGTCCCTGCTTTCACTAGCATTTGGACAAGGTGTCTCCTCAGCCTCAAACACAACACCCCATAGGGGATTCGTACACCTCTATTTAGAATGCTTGCTCAGATAGGACAGCAGATTGGTCTCATTCAACCTAGAGATGAATTCATCTCTGCCAATATGTTGCATTATCATGTTTTGTAGGTAATATAGGAAAGCTCTTCAAAGATGTGTATGGATAATAGTTCACAGTCATTGCTGTTAATAAAAGAATGTATTCCCAAATGTCACAAGTATGGCATCACATGAAGATGGGCATTATCAAGATATGAAATTCTTCAATACTTAAAGCTATTTTAGTTCAAAATCGATGCACACTTAAAATGCAATGGCAATGTATGAAATAATATTTCCTTATATGTACACACCTATACATAAGTATATATTATTAAGACTTCAATATATTCTCTGTTCCTCAAGGTGGAAATGTCAATTCAGGAAATCAGGCCAGTTCTTTCTAACACATTGGCTGTCGGTTCCAGCCCTTCTGAGTCAGAGAAGATTTTGAATAAATATCTGGAATTGGATATCCAAGCCAAGGTAATTGAAAGTTATTATTAGGATCATAATGTTATAAATAATTATTTAAAAATATTTTTCAAAGTTATGCAGCTTAATCCCAGCTCCCTTGAGAGTAGCAATTCTAAATTAATGCAGAACTGATAATGGCATAGAAAACCGCAGAACTGTATACCTCTAAATGATGTGTGCTTTCCTGTCCATTTGTTCATGTATGTATACGCTTTGCAACTGTGGTTTCAGGTAAGTCTCTGGCATCTGTTTTTTGCTTGGGCGATACTAGCAACTCTTCCTAGGTGCCAGACGTGGCAGGGAAAGCTCCTCTCTAAGACTACTTGCGATTTTCTGAAGAATATCCAGACATGATACCTGTCACTGTACTCTTCGACGAGACATCAGAACCACAGCCTTGTTTCACCCTCCATTTTCAAACACTGTGTACCCCGCCCCCAGCTGGCAGCATCTCCCACTCTACACCTGTCTTTGAGCCTTAGATTTCATGATTCCTGCCAGAGCAATGGTTCTCTGCCTTCCTTTTTTATTTTTTTCCTTTGGTTTTTTTGAGACAGGGTTTCTCTGTGGCTTTGGAGCCTGTCCTGGAACTAGCTCTTGTAGACCAGGCTGGCCTCGAACTCACAGAGATCCGCCTGCCTCTGCCTCCTGAGTGCTGGGATTAAAGACATGCGCCACCACCTCCCAGCCGGTTCTCTACCTTCCTATGCTGCCATCCTTTACTACAGTTCCTCATGCTGTGGTGACCCCCACCATAAATTATTTTTGTTGCTACTTCATAACTGTAGTTTTGTTACTGTTAGGAATTGTAATGTATATATATGATGCAGGATATCTGACATATGACATCCGTGAAAGGGTTATGACCCACAGGTTGCCCGAAGGAATTCAGAAAAGTGAGGGCCGTCCCCCAGCTCATGCTCATCTGCTTCAGCAGGAGAAGCCCTGTAGCTTCAGGTTTCCACAGAAGGCCTCCCTCTGCACAGCGCCCTCCCTGCAGACAGACACACCTGTCCCCACAGACTTCCCTCTGCACAGCGCCCTCCCTGCAGACAGACACACCTGTCCCCACAGACTTCCCTCTGCACAGCGCCCTCCCTGCAGACAGACACACCTGTCCCCACAGACTTCCCTCTGCATAGTGCCCTCACTGCAGACAGACACACCTGTTTTCCTTTTCTTCTTTTTAGAATGGGACTTAGAAAAAAAAAACAAAAACAACAACATTTGAAATATTTAAGCCATGTCTGGCGGCATTCTCCTTTTCAATTTAGAGGCCCACCCACGAGAGAACTCGAGAAATCCCATGCTCCTTTTTGTTTTGCAGAGTGTTGTCACAGCACAGGGCTTGTGAATGTGATTCGATATAGCCAGTGGGGTCCCTGGAAAGCACATTAAGCACTAACTAGGGAAGGTATCCAAGGAGAGCACGGAAATTCCTTGTTAATTCTGCTTGATTCCTTGCTTGTTCTCGGGAAAATTTCCAGGACTCTTTCTGTGGCTCTTAGTCATGTACCACTTGACAATGCGGAGACACTCTGAGAAACAAATGTGCTCTTGCGTGACTCAGCCATTGTTGTGCCAACATCACGGTATGCACTTGCACAGGCATGGACATAGCAAGTCAGCCGCTAGGCAGGGTTCCTCGATGCAACAGAGAAACGTCAACGCCGTGTTTGAGGCTGCGACCAGCACAAGCAGGCTACTCTGTTGCAGAACATTTTTCATATGTGTAGAAGAACATGCTAACAATGAAAACATTGTATAGTAAATATACTATAACGTAGTTACTTAGCAAGCATTATATGTGATGTGCATAATTCCATGTGCTGCGCTTTTATGTAACTGGCAGTAATAAGTTTGTCTATACACCGTCAGAATAGATATGCAAGTAATGTATTGAGAGGGATCAGAAGGACCAGTTCTCCCTAAGGGCAATTAGCTAGGAGTTGAGCTAGCGCTGTTAGATCCCATTAAGAATGCTAATGTTATGACAGGTCTTTATTGTAAGCAACTTTTATTGTTTACTTTCCCCTCAAATAGGCTGAGCTACTGGGGGCTGGGCCAGTTTAAGCCTTTGATTGACAGGGGCTGTCAGACTCTTTTTGCGGCCTGCCACCTTGAATGGGGGAGCTGTCAGCTGAACAGCTCCTCTTTTGGCTGCTGGCTAAATGGCCATCATGAAATCTCGGCTGCGTTGAGCCCTTCCTGAATACCTTGAGGAAAACAGATACACAAAGAACACAGCAATCAGGACTGTGGCTAAGGCCACAGACTTCTGCTTCTGGAGGCCTGGCTCTGGACCAGTAGTTCTCAACCTGTGGGTCGGGACCTCTCTGGGGGGGGTCAAACAATCCTTTCACAGGGGTCTTATGTCAGATATCCTGCATATTGGATATTTACATTACAGTTCATAACAGTAGCAAAATTATAGTTATAAAGTAGCAATAAAAATAATTTTATGGTTAGGGGGTCACCACCACACGAGGAACTGTATTGAGGGGTCGCAGAAATCAGGAAGGTTGCGAGCTGCTCTTCTAGACACTGCTACTCCAGCTACAGCATCACCAGAACAACCTCTCTCGGGTGGTGCCCCCTCAATGGCCCTACCCAGAGCTTCCCAAAGGACTCTGTACCTCACTTCTCCTCCCCTCAGCCCCCTAGTATTTCTGAGCCTGGCAATAGCAGTTCTCACTAAGGAAGAAGAGGACCTCCCCTAGCGACTCAGCAGAAAGCTTGGGAGGCTGTCCCTATAGGAGGCTTGTGATTGGCCCTTGTAGAAGCTGTGGTTGGTGGAACAGGAAAGCACACATATCCAGGCTGTCACTGATGACACCAGAGTCCACGCACCAACAGGCCACGCCCCTTTCCTTCCAGTGCCAACAGGCTGTTTGCAGCCATGGTGGGCTTAGTCTGAGGGGACTTCCCTCATGATGTGCCCTGTGCTGCCACAGCAGGCCATAAGAAATGCCTCTCCTGAGAGATCTCTCAGTTTGCTAGTGGTCTATATTATGGGTAGAACAGTCTGGATTAATTGTGTAAAGAGCAGGTTAGACCACTGGGGCTTTCAGCCTCGGTGGCAGAGACAGTGGCAGCAACAGCAGCAGCAGCAGCAGTAATGGTGGAATTGAAGAGGTCCAGGGAGGGCCTAGAGGTGGACGACCTGGCCTCAGCCCAAGTTGTAATAAGTCAGCCAAGAGTTCCACAGCAATACCAATGGTGGAATTGCTGTAGCTAAGAAAGTTGAAAACTCCCGAGAAACCCAGAGGTGGGGAGGAAGTAAAAGCTGGAGCTGAAAGTTCAACCGCTAAGAGCCAGGCTTGCAGAAGAGTTCAAGAGCTCCTCCAAGGGCCGAGGAGAGTCATAGCACAGCGCAGCTCAGGATCTGGAAACGGGCTGCCGGGTCCTGAGTCTCTGAACCCCAGGGCCATAGGCCTCTATCTTAACCACTCAAGGCCTTCAGCTTTCACCAGAGCCGGAGGAGGACTGGAGGGGGTTTTCAGTTTCTAGTGACCTTCTTTCATTCCTATTTGGAATTCTGAAAGTTGTGCCTTTTTCTGATTGAGGAAATTCTCACTATAAGTTCAATTAATAACCGTAATAGATGGATGTGCCGAAGGGTAATGGAATGTGGATGTTCACGATTCCCCTGTCGGCTCCTGACCCTGTGCGCTCTGCTTCCCTAGGAGACAGCACACACATTAGAAGCAGCTGCGGAAATCATGGCAGAGAAAAATGAACTTGAACTTGACGAAGGGGCACTGCTTTCTTTTAAAGCGAAATGCCTAGAAGAAGAATTAAGCACACTTGGTCGAAGCATCAGCTACAGGTCACGAGTCCTACAAACTTATGTGGCATTTCGAAAGTCATCAGAAGAGGTATGGTGTAATGTTGACCCGCTTCAGCAAGATGGCCTCTGTCCATCTTTCTGCTTTCTGTGGACATAGAAAGTCCACCCAGTGGGAGAGTTTGTGTCTCTGCCAATGCCTGTATTTACTTATATATCCCTTATTCTTCAAGGTACCATGCAAAATCCCAAAGAGTGGGTAATCTTACCTAGAGTAATATAAATAGGTCTGTATAAATAATGTATAACATGTTTGGAGCATCCTTATAGACATTTACAATATCTTAAATAAAGAGCAAAAATATTATGACAATACTCATCATTTAGGTCATAGATCTTTTTGAATACTGACTGTAGTGGAGCAGTTAAAAGGTATTTTGCTATTATTATTAATTATGTGTATATGTGAGTGTGTAGTTTGTGTGGGTGTAAGGGCAGTGCCCACAGAGGTAAGATGAAGGTTCCAGATTCCCTGGATCTGGAGTTATAGGAGATTATGAGCTACTTGATGTAGGTGATGAACACCAAACTCAGATCCTCTGTAAGAGCAACATATGCTCTTGACTGCTGAGCCATCTCTCCAGGACCAAGGCATGGCTCATTTAAAATAAACAGAACAGGAAGATACAGGTAGCTGACTCATTCTTGAGCCTATCTTGTTTGATGCCTGGAAGACTCTAGTGTTGCCACCAAGTGCCTGAAGCTTCACTTTGGCGTGCCTCTAGTAATTTCTACTATTCCCTCCAGCACGCGAAGATTACCACTCTCAGAGGGAAAGTTTCTTGAGGGTGGCATCAGCCACAAGGAAGTCTGAAGCTGCTCCTCACTTAGTTCTGGTTCCAGGGAACCTTGTACGAAGGCAGATACCTCTTCTGTGTAGGGTTACAGGCACTGTGCTAATGGGAGCAGGGTCCACTCGGGAGAACAGCTGTCTAAAGTTAAGTAGCCTGCTTGGCTTCTGCTGTCTCACTTCTGCCTTCCTAAGGCCCTCATCTCCCCTCCCTGCCACCGTCCTAACAGGGCTCCGCCCTAACCCAACCTTGACGGTAGAGCAGCTACGAAGCAAATGCTCGTTCTCTGTGTCATCACGGTCAAAATCGTCCCTACTTAGTATCGCGTGAAGGGTCTCCTTCCCTGTCCCACTCTGGCATTTGGGTCTGAGATCCTCTGCAGAAATGGAGCTTAGCTTTATAACGATACTTCCTAAAAATGCCACATGTCCCTCTAGCCTCCCACTCTCCATCTCCTGCCCTGCCTGATTGAACTTTCCATCCTAGTCCTGGCGCTGCTCCCATCGGTCACTTCCCTATACCTCTGACTTTTTCTTTTTCTCATCCGTTCTCGGTTTCTCATTCCCATTATATATGCTCTTATAAACCAACTCCCTGCCCTCCACCCCATATAAATCCTACCAGCTCCTGGTGCTTGGTCAGTCCAACACTCTACTCAGCTTGTTTGTGGATGCTGCCAGGCAAGTCACTAATTTATGGATCTCTCTCTCTCTCTCTCTCTCTCTCTCTCTCTCTCTCTCTCTCTCTCTCTCTCTCCACTGGGTGCCCCGTGTGCTCCCTAGTTTGCTTATATTCATTGGTGATTCTCAGTTTCCATCCCCAAATCTCATCTGGCATCTTTGGAATTCAAACACGGTGGGAAACAAGACAGGCGAGGCTCACTATCTTGACTTCCTTCTTCTCAACTTATTGATGCATTCACCCATCCCCTCCATAGCTCCAGTAAAGTGACACAGCCCTACATAGCCAGCCCTGCTCAGTACTAGTCTCTCCCTGGGTCTCTCCCTGGGTAGCCTATCTTCTTTGTCGTCTAGCTCTCAAATCTGCCTTCCCCATTGCTTCTTTCTGGGCTTAGTCTATAGTTAGTCTTGTTCTCACCAAATCTGTTTCTCTGTCATTTTCCTTCCCTTCAGTGTAAACTCTCGGAATGGGAAGATGGCATTCCTCTGCACCCACTCACCCTCTGTAGACTTCACCCCACTGCAATTCGGTTCCCTCGCCTGTCAGCCCTGCCATGTGTCAGCTCTTTTTGGCATTATGCGAATCTTACGAGATACCTACTATGAGAAACTGAAATGTCATATTTTTCAGACCTCATCCTGCTCGAGTTTAACTCAGCTGCCTACTCTCATCTCCTTCAGCGTTTATGGAAATTATTGAGGTGTACTTTATTTAACGTAAAATTCACTATGTTCCAACGCAGTGATGTTTTGTGTATTTATTGACTTGTACAACCATTAAAGTATGCTAGTTTGAGAATTGTCCCAACTCTTTATAAAGAGCTTTATGAGATATTTTAGTCAGTCCTGAGTTCAGGGTCTTCTCTAATCTGTCTTTCAATGAGCACTAACTCTGAATCAGGTCCTGTGCTTTAATTCCTGATTTTATTGGTTTTTTTTTGTTTCTGTGTCTTAGTTACCTGTGTCATCACTGTTTTACAAGTGAGGCAGACTGAGGCCCACTGAAGTCAGGTGTACACCATCAGGCGGCTAGTCAAACATGGTGGCCTCCTTCACCCTTACCGTTCCTGTTTCAAAGGCCACACTCTCTTATGTCTACTGAGATATCCTCAGAGATTTCTGCACACCTCTCTCTCCTTGCTCTTCATCACTGGCCACTGTTGGTTGCATCAAACGGGTGGGAATGTGTCAAGTTCTGTTGGTTCCAGTAGAAAACAAGATGAAACTCCTGCCCAGCCTTATCCCAGGACAAACATCTTTCTGGACTCCCTGCCAGTCAGCTGAACAATCCACACTCTATCCACACCTATGGCATGCATCTTCCCGATGCAGCCAAGACTTCCACACTTGGGTTTTACCCCAGTTCCTTCCGTCTGAGACCTCCTTTCCCTCTTACCCTAGAAATGTCATGGGCTGGGAAATTTTTCTGTGCTTACATGGAGCTGTGTTCCCTTCCCGTCCCTATAACGCAGTGTGCTTGTGTATACACAGGCCTGTCTTTGATCTAACAGTTTGCTTACTGGTCTTCTCACAGAAATAACTTTGGTCTCCAAGGAAATGAACACTTCTTGGTAAGGTATCTTAAAATCCTCCATGGATAGGATAGCCTTTGATGTAGTTCACTAGGGATAAATAGAAGAAGAAAGATCAGGAAATGACGCTATGCGCTTAGGAGACAGGTATCAATAGGGCAAGAAAAATATGGAAATCAGGAAAGAACCCTTGACCCTGCAGGCCGTCCTAAGTTTATTTTGACTGAGAGTGATCTTAAAATCTTCAAAGTATAGTGACTGTGCCTGAAATTTCATACCATGTTTTTTTGGCTTTTATAACTTATGAGTTCCACCAGTCTTGTCTTATTAGTCATTAAATATTATTCAAAAAGCATACAAATTAGTTCCAAATGCTTTCTGCTAACTCTATATCACCCCATTACTTATTAATCTATAGTTACACATTTGATTGTATATTAACTCTGCTCAGGAGAGTAATTTAAAATAATTGAGTCCTGCTAACATTGGTTAGCAAATGCTAAAATATAGTCCTAGGGAGGCAAAGTAGTATGTCTTAATAAGATTAGCTCATGAAGGTATTTAATATTAATGCACCCACAGAAAAGTTGTCCTTATTCGTACCCTTTCGCTTCGGTTCATCATGATTAAAATCAAATTGTACAATAGGGTGCTCAGCCACCAATGGGTGTGTACTTCGCCCACCCCCTACCAAGACACAAAGGGTGAGGAGAGAGTGTAAGGGCCAGGGGCCAGGGAGGACAGCAGGAGAATAGTGTCCTCTGGGCATAGCAGGACCACCGCACTGTGAACGCAGTACTAGGGTTACCTGCACAAAAGCAAGCCAGTCAGTGTTCTAGCATGGAGGATGAGGGAGGGCTCGTGAGCTCCTACCTCTAACTGAGGAGTTATTGATAGTTGGTGGCTACTGGGGTGGGGGAGAGTCGATTTTCTTTTTTTTAGCATTACTGTATTGTATTGTATTATATTGCATTGCATTGCATTGTATTGCGATGTGTGTGTATGGGTGTGCATCCCCTGTGTGCCTCTTGTATGCTTGTTATCTGTGGAAGTCAGAGAAGGCATAGGATCCACTATGACTGGAGCTACAGGTAGTTGGGAGCTGCTCGTGAGTGCTGGGAATTGGACTTGACTCCTATGCTAGAGCAGCCATTGTTCTTAACCGCTGAGCCATCTCTATATCCCTGAGTCGGCTTTCTTTAAGGGCGTAGCTGGTAGACCGTGTTGCATTGGTTGGTCCCATGCCCATGAGTAGATATGGGTATCACTAATTGGACTCTGAAGAATAAATTTATAAAGCAAAGATGAGGAAAAGGACTGGGGAGGGGGAAGGAGGTGGGGCTGAATCTGGGAAACTTAGAGAAGTAGGTGGTGAATATGATTCAAACACATCATATTACATTTTCAAATAATTAATAGAAATATTACATTAAAATGAATGCATCATAATATTGTAATATGCTTAGTATGAATTGCCTTCTGCTGAATTACTTTTTTTTTCTGATTTGTATTCCTTGATTTTTTACTTGTGCTTTTGCTTATTTATTTATTTATTTATTTACTTATTTATTCTTGAGACAGGGTTTCGCTGTAGTTTTAGAGCCTGTCCTGGAACTAGCTCTTGTAGCAGGCTGGCCTCAAACTCACAGAGATCCGCCTGCCTCTGCCTCCCAAGTGCTGGGATTAAAGGTATGTGCCACCACCCGGCTTTACATGTGCTTTTTAATTATAAAACTCAGTTTTAAACAGAGTAGCCGCGTGATCTCTGAAATAAATTATTCTAATTGTAAAATGTACATAAAAACAATCTGGGGTACAATAAATATTTCTGATTGGCAATAAACTTTTCAACTCACTTTGCCACCCAGCGGAAGTCCTGTCTGTCGGTTACGGAAGCAGATTTTCATGTTTTTCAGTAACCTGAAAATAGTTATTTAAGGAATGCTAAAAGTGTAGTTTCCGCTTAATTTTATACAGACTTCAAGTGGAATCTCTGTTCTTTCTACTTAAAAAGTTTCTTCGCTATTATCTTCCTCCCCCGTGTTCCAGGTGGAGGAGCAGCTTCAGAGACTGAAGGCGTTTTATCTGACCAAAGTCCCTCCGACCGGTGAAGACGAGGCTGAAGTCAAGTACTGGTCCAACTCCGCTGAGAGGAGATGGCAGTTATTTTTAAAGAAGAGTTTTGTGACCCAGGACTTAGGACTTGAGTTCCTTAACTTAGTAAATATGGTGAGAATAACACTAAGTGAGCCAATGCCTTTTGTAGGTATTTTTCCTCAAAGTCAAAAATCGTACATTCAAAAGTTCAACTTGTCCATTAATCTGCCCTGCTGGCAGAGGGAGGTCTTTAAAGTTCCACTCACACTAGACTGGGTCTGAAGCCCAACAGTTATAAGCCATTCTAGCTATTCTGATTCAAATGCCACATATAGAGTCCTTAGAAGTCTGTCCCAAAGTCTTGAGTTACATTGTTGACAGCAAGGTCTTTACAAAATTCTCAGGGACCAAAGAGAATAACTGTGATAAATCTTTGTTCTAGAGAATTTCTTCTCATTTTAACAGATCCTCTTTTTTCCATTATAATTTTTAATTAGCTTGCAAAATAGTAGGTTTCCAAAGATTGATTTTATTTACTTAAAACTGCCTCCAACCTGTGTTCTCCCTGCTGCCCCACCCCCTTCAGCCTCTTCACTCCAGGGTTCCCTCCCTCTGTGTTCACACTATGTTTTATCATCCCCCCTCAGCATCCCCTAAGCCCTAGTTACCCTGAGTTAAGTAAGCAAAGTATCTTAGGACCTTTACGCAGCTCATCTACCTGAAGTTGCCTACAGAATTCTGACAGCAAGACTACTTCACGTCCCCCTCAGAACCATGTGACTTTTCCCAATGAAACAGCTCATTTTATTGTTGGGAAAATGCTAGCTGTTAAAAAAAGAACGTTTTAAAAATCTTAAATAAGTCCCTCTTCATCTCTGGTTCCGAGCCTCTGTAGCAATGCAGGCACAAAACCATTTGTAGGTGATTTTTCTTGCATACAAAATTCTACCCAACGTTGAAAGCCCTTGCTATGTTTAACATGAGTCTTTTCTACAACTGCATATTTACATATTTATCATTTATGGTGTACTTTAATTTCTTCCTTCAGGCTGATCTTCTTTGCCAAAATTTTCTACTTGCTAAAGCCATTCATGAAATGGAACCAGAAGCTGAACTACAACCAGCCAGGGTGTTCTCTTGTGGTTGAAACATGAGGAGGCTAACACTTTAAACAGTGATCTCCCCTTGCTTCTCTTAATAGAGTGGTGAGCCACTGCCTCTTACATGACCTCCTAAATCCTATGTCCAGTCTGGCCAGGGCTTCTATACCAGCTCTTTAGCTTTTCCATAAAGACGTAGCCTGTGTGTTTCTTGCCTGATTTCCTTCAGCCTTAGCCTACGATTCATCCTGTTAAGCTAATTTGGGTCTGTCTACTCTATTAACTGTTTCTCTTGGGTTTCATTCTGTAGATTTATCACAAGCCATTCCTTGATAGCTGTAATTACTTCTTTAGCAACAATGTCTGAAAGGAAGATTGACAACCTAATTCCTGAAGTAATCTATCGATTAACAGTTAAAATAAAAAAAAACGCAGATGTTAATGCTTCCAATATGTCTTACCCTAATCACCACTGTGTACACACACACACACACACACACACACACACACACACACACACACAGTTCCATAATGAGAAACTTCCTCATTAAGATACTCGAAGTGCTTACTCCCGCATACCCTATAAGACACTTAACCATGGTTTGGCCAAACTCCTCCTAGTCCAGCAATTGAGGCATTCTTCTTGAGTGCTCTGTAAGCAGAATCTAACCACCCTGACTGTCCATGTGAAATTTATCAGTCTGATACCGAGTGGCCCCCATTTGAGAATCAGGCCATTTCTCTTCCTCTACTATTCCAGACTCCTTTCTGTATATGTTTAAGGGTGACTGGCATTTGCCGTTTTTTTGAGAGCTGTGATATGAATCTGGGACAGAACTCACTTGGCAGAATCGGGTTTTAACCCCACCTCTGTTTGACCTAGTAATCATCTTTTTCCTTGGTTTTAACTTGTGTTGTTTGAAGAACATTTGTGATCAGCCTGTATAGAATCAAAACATTCATTAGTTATAAATTAGATCCCACCCTTCTTAAACACCAGAAAAATATTGTCAAGCAATTTATCTGTGTTCATACCTTTTACAGGTGGTTTATTATACAAATATTGTTACTCTCCATTTGAAACGTTGACTCAGTCTATCCTTTACCTTTTACACATTTGCTTCTCTTAGTATAACTCCCTTCATCTCTAGCTTAGGTGATTTTAATTTATATTACAAGGGAATTAAGTCATTTGCACACTGTGTATTTTTGTATAATCATTTAATTGCTGAATCTTAGAAATCCTTTCAATTCTGGAAATTCCAGGTTGTATAAAATAAGATAGAGTTGTTGATGTTTTCCTTCACCTTCAAGCTGTCTTGGGCCATAATAATCTAGGGTGTTTAGCGTGTGCCAGAGTTACCTCTGTCACCTGCATCTAGAGGTGTTTCTGTTGTATGGTTTTTCCTCTTGCCCTTTGACCTGCAATCCTGTCTTTTTATCTAAGTTGTTGAATACTTAGCAAGTGTTAGGTGTCACTCCTGTATAAATAATCAGATAGTGTTATCTTCTTGTGGGCTGGGTTGCAGCAAGAAATGGATCCAAACTTCTATCTTGAATCTGTGTCCAAATGAACAGGCTGCTATAAAATCCCAATTCATAATTGTTCCTGGAGACAGCCCATGTCTTCCTACAGCTTCTTGATAGTCTTGTGTCTTCAGTCTATCATTGTTATCCTTGCAGTAGTCACGTGATAAGTTCCTTATTAATAAAATATTAAGCCTACATAATAATTAACTTCACTGATGGATCGACATTCCGGTGGGTGAAATTGCTGACCAGGATGCTTTCCCTCTTCCTGTCTGCGCAGCAGCGGCTTTGTGAGTGCGCATTGTTGATGTGTGCTTACAGTAGAAAGATGGAAGCTGGCTCTTTCTGTCGAGTCGGCCGTGTTTCTGTGACTGGTATTTAGAAGCTCGAAATTGATTTTTTTCAATATAAAGTTCATCTGAATCAGATTAATTGACTTTAGCCAGAATTTCTGGCAAATGAATGTGCCAGCATATTAGTTTGCAGTGATGAAAATTGAGAATCCTGTCGAGTGTTAGCCTTCTTGCTACCAAGGCATAAAAAAAAAAAGCAAAAGATGAGAGAACAGTACAGGGTACAGGACTTAATATACATTTGAAACAAACGGGTAATGTAATCCTGTTTTAGACTGCATGACCACACAATTTTCCATGTGGTATACTGAAGTAAAAAGAGGACAATGTTTACTAAAGAGACTGAAGGCAAATGGTTGATCCCCTGGAGTGGACAAAACACTAACTTTGCTGAACACAGCATCACTTCTTGTATCCTGCTCGCTAACCCTCAACAAGTCTTAGAGTTGCCTGTCTTTTCTAGACCTTTCCAGACCACTGTACACTAATGACTGTAGTTATCTTCTATAAAACACAATTCCCAGCTAATATTACATTGAATAATATTCTATACTTTAATAGCATCTTAATAATATATCAAAGCCATTCCAACCTTATTTATGCCATATATAAGCAATAATGTAGTTTTTCCCACTGTAGTTGTCTAACGTCTTTAATTATTTATTATATTTTATAAATCACCATGGCAGAATTTATCATTTTATTATTAGATGCCCTCTTAGACCACTAAAATACTAATGGGGTCTTTAAAGATCTTGCTGTTGATGTGCAAGCAGAGAACATAGGTCTAACCACAACTGTGCCTCTGCGCACCAGCTCAGGCTTGTCTGTCTAAACTGGAGCCTGCCCTGGTGTGATAAAGCCCCTGCCACCTAAAATAGCTGAATGCGAAAGAAAAATGTGTCTCTTAGGAGAGAAAGCTATTACATGGATTATTAATTCAACAGGCAAAAGAGAATGAGATATTCAATGCTAAAGATGAAATGTGTGTCATGAGGAACACCATGGAAAAGCAAACAACCGGAAGGGAAGAGCTCAGCCGTCTTCGAATGGCATGGTACCTCAAAGCCAGCGGAAGCAAACCTGTGAGGCAACAGTGGGAGACCTTCAAAGAGAAACTGAAAAAGGTAAGATGGTGGGCTGGGCACTGGCTCAGGGGTAGACTGGGTGTCTGGCATACATAAAGCTCCGGGTGTGAACCTTAGCACCAAAACCAAGAGACAAAAAGGAATGTCAAAGGCTGCCTTTCAAAGAGTAAATTCTGATGCACGTGAAGTGGTAGAGTCTGAAAGCCACCCAACACAGAAATTGTGTGCTTCTGCTTGTTTGCAAGCATTGAATCAAATTCATAGAGATAAAGGCCAGAATGGATGCTCCCCAGGGATGTAAGAGGGGACAAGGGAATGGGTGGGAAGTTGCTTAACAGGATCTGAGTTCCAGTACAGGTGGATGAGAGCAGTCTGTAGGCCGATGGTGCTGGCAGCTGCACGGTAGTGTGTATGTCTTGATGATATGTCATTGTACACTTAGCAATGGTAAAAACTGTGCAGTTTGCTATATGTTACCATGGTGAAAAAAACAAACAAACAAAAATATCACAGGAAATGAAGGGCCTCGTTTGACCTCACTAGCAAGGTCAGTGTTTGCAGGGGGTCAAAAAGCTTCTTGGCATACCATGTCACCACCGAAGTGACTGCATGTGCTGAATTGTTGGAAACACATTCATAGTTGTCAATGTCTGTTTCAGACTACTCACAATGTAAAGCTTCTCCACGAAGTTCTTATGCCTGTCTCTGCCCTTGACCTTGGAGGGAGCCTCCAGACCATGTCGGATCTGCGAAGAAGGTGGAATGCCATGAAGCCCCAGCTTCAGGTGAAGATGCGAATGCATGGGTTTGGATGAATGGAAAATCTTTCCCAACTCCCCAGATCCAATAAGCTTCCTTCTTCTTCTAGAAAAGCACCCTTTTTGATCTAAAAACCCCTTGTAACAACATATTTTTTTACTGTTCCTCTACAAATTTTTGTGTTTGATGATATCCAAACATACTGAATCCTGAATATATTTTCATTTTACCTACATTAATTTGATTTATATTTCTAATTAATTGATTAGTGTATTCACCATACAATTCCTGACTTAGGGAGTGTTTTAAATTACGGCATCTCAGAACAAAATTGACAACCTCTAACCTAGAAGCTCTGTTGTCATTGGTCCCCACATGACCGGGCTGTCACTGCTCCCACACACAAGCCTCCCAGCTCCTACCACACTCCCTTCTTGTCTCCTTAGCTTCCACTTTGTGTCCCTGCCACTCCTGGACCCAATTGCCAAGGCTGGTTGTCTGCCAGAGCTCCCACCGTGGACTCAGTTATTTACTTATTCATTTATTTATTTGTTTGGGTTTTTTTTTTTTGAGACAGAGTCTTATGTGGCCCAGGCTGACTTCAAACTTGCTATATAGCCAAAGGTGACCTTGAACTCTTGACCCTTTTTTCTCCATCTTTCAAGTCCTGACTCTCAAACATACACTATTGGATTTTGGGGTTTTGCTGAAAAACTAAGATGCATCTAACTGTTACCACTTAATATGTATTTGCTTTAAGGAATTCCATAGTTAGAGGTTTAGAGATTCCTGTGGAAAATATCTAATTGTAGGTTCTGTTAAGACAATACATATATGAAATACAATCACTACACTCTGCATATATCCCCATTAAGTGTCAGCTAGCCCAATTTGCTATATCCTGTGTGGTACACGTACCTATCTTTTGGTGTGTATTTGTATGTATGCATGAGTTCTTAATTAGGATCCATTGCTAAGGTTATTTAGAGCAGTTATCATGATGTGTGTCATCTATTTGGGGTCCGTTTACTTGATTTGAACTTGGCCATCTAATGCAAGTCAGTCTTGTAAAAATTATCTCCTACAGTATTTCCTTTACTTTTTCCTTGGATATGAGAATCCGCTCCCGGGATAGCAGTAGAATCCTCCTTAAGCAATCTGCCCTTTGCCAGCTCTTCTCTAGGGTGGGGATTCCTATATGGGATGTCCGAGCTGTGCTGACCGAAAGGGAAGGCAGTTTATCCCTTCTCCGTGCGGTGGCTATTTGTGGAGTATGGCATGTGTGCTTTGAAGGCGCGTATCTTGTGTGCCGTTTAGCTGGTGGCTCATTCTGATCATTCTTTCATTACAGAGTACACGTAATTCCCCTGATGTATTTTTATACTCTTCTTCTCAGTGTCCTTACCATACCACACAATCCTAAGCAATATTAAATATCAGAAGAAGTATATTTACTTAGCTGAAGCCCAGTACATTTGATATATCGTAGACACACATGGCTTTCTATTTTACCATCTATCTTTGAAACACCTGCCTTTCCCCTGTCATGATGCTTATAAAGTTCTGAGAAGATAAGAAGGGAACAATGCATCTCGACATCTCCATCATTAAGTACAGACTCTGGGTTTTGAGAAGGCTCCTCAGCATTTGTTAACAAACGAGAGAATGGTTCATTATTTAGATAATCAGATTCCCCATTGCCCAATAAAAACTCAAAGCTGCACTTCTTGCTTTTCTTTGATGCCTGTCAGCAACTGTATGACGAGGTTCAGTATATCATGAAAGAATGGGAAGTGTTAAGCGGTCAGGGAGCCCCTCTGAAGGAGAAGGCTGACCAACTGAAGGACCTAATCCATCTCCACGAGAGGCAGAGAGCGCGAATCCGGGATTACGAGGAAATCCTATACAAGACAATCCAGTTCCACCAAGTCAAGGAGGAAGTAAGTCTTACTGTGGTTGTCCAAAGGCTGCAGGATTTTACAAGATTAAATTCAGGTGTTAATATTATGCAATAAATGAAAGCCAAATTGCTTGTCTTAGTATAAGAGGTTTATCCACCCTGGTGGCTAATTTATCTCCCCCTGCACCTCCATCCTGCTTTGTGCTCCAGCCAGACTGTGCTCTTCTCCTTCCTGTGAGCATGGCACATGTTTTCCTACATCCAAGCCTCGGCTTTCAACTTGGCATTTCCTAGCAGATGCTTCTCTGCTCTTTGTTAAACCTCATGCCTCCTTCCAGCAAGGCCCCCCCACCCTGCCTCCCACAGTGATTCTTTTTACTAAACCCCCACAGCAATCGCCAGTCCTTACATCTAGCAGTTCTTCAGGGCTGGGTTTTTTTGTTTTTGGTTTTGTTTTTTTAATGAAGTTAGATTTTATCTTCCCAACACAAACATTAGCTCTTGGGAGACAGGGTGATCAAAACCAAGTTTTTTCTTTCTTTTTTTATTTTGTTTTTGTGTCTCAAGAGCCTGTCAGCATAGAGTACTCAATAGATATCATTTATTGGTTATTTCATGGCTGCTCAAAACCATCTATAATGCCAGGTCAGAGACTCCAGCACGCTCTTCTGGCCTCTGAGTAACTATGCATTTGATGCACAGACATGGGCAAGCTACACTCATCCACATTATTAGGGAAGTCTTTTTTAAAATAGAATTATGGTCCCAAAACATATTTCCCTCTTTTGTAGAACTTAGGATGTTAACTGATTAAAGTAATCCTATTGGGTTCATGGGACGGCAACGTGTGCCTGTATCCATAGGACTAATAGTTCGGGATGGGCTGAGGAGCATGTCAACAAGCCAGAAAAGCCCTACAGAAAACAGGCTTTGGAAAAAGTGGATTAAGTGCTAATGTTCTGAATTCCAGTTGATGCATTTCATCAAATCGAAGGAACTGGAACTTCTTGCGCAGCCCGCAGAACTGGAAGGTTCTAAGGAGGTCCAGATGCAACTGGACCGTTCTCAGGAAAGGCGGGCCCATGTCGAGCATCTCGGTCGGCTGGCCCTTTCCCTGGGAGTGGACATCATTTCATCCGTTCAACAGCCTGTAAGCATCCTGGCGCATCCCTGCCACCTCCCTCTCACGGTCACATGGGCTATGGGGTGCAAGAAGCAGGCAGAGTGTTTAATATATGTTAAATCTGAACTGAGGCTTTTGCGTGTGGTGCTGGCCATTGAGCCGAGACCCTCGCTTGTACTAACCAAGTGCAGCGTTATCATGCCATCAGCTAGTCCCAGGATGTTAGATTTTTAAAGACACGCAATCATCGGAGTGCTTATTATCTCCAATTTTCTACCTCTGTTTACAAACGAATAAAATCTCTGGAGAAACTCTGAGCATAAAACCATATTTGATACATATTATTCTCATGTGAATTTAAAATGGAGCCATGGTCTCAGATGGACGTTAGGTTTCTGCATTTGAAGTGCATCTAATGCAACTAAGAACTTAAACTTTTCACTTTAATTTGAAGTAAATTATACTATAAAATCTGATGTTCAATGCCGTTGTTAGAAATTTCTCCATATGTTCAGAAACTACATGGGCGTGTGATTCTACCTTAGAAACTATGTTTTGAGAAATTTCAAGCTAGATCAAGTATTTCTGAGAGAAGTTTGGCCACAACTGAGAAACATACAAAGTATGATATCTACATTAGATTTCAAAGATGATCAAAAAGATCTTAACGCTTTTATATTGGATATATGTTGTAAAGGACAATATTTGGACACACATGGTTAACTATGTTATGAGGGTTAATTTTATTTATTTATTTTTCAACGAAACTATTGGTCTTGCTACTTTTTTTATTTTTTTGAGACAGGGTTTCTTTGTGTGACTTTGGAGTCTGTTCTAGAACTCGCTCTATAGACCAGGCTGGCCTCACAGAGATCCGCCTGCCTCTGCCTCCCAAGTGCTGGGATTAAAGGCGTGCACTACCCAGCTTCAGTGAGACTATTGGAAGTTGCTCAGTTATGGTTCATCCCACATCTCTACTGTACAATGGTGCTTCAGGATACAGAGCCCGAAGACTGGTTTCCAGAGTCTTGCCAGACCAGCAGCCCCACTGTATAGAGAAAGAAGCTGAAGCCCAGAGAAACCGGGTAGTCATCCATACAAGTCCATAGTAGAGGGACCCAGGCCCTCTGCTTCTGACCCGGGTTCGGGCACCGATTGTTGCATCTGCTGTAGACCACTGGCCAGATTTCAACAGGGGAGTCTAAAAAAATAGAAGGTTGTTTCCTGATCAAAAGTTCATGACTAATGCACTGGACTCTGGTGCTTTAAAAATTCTCCAGTTCGTGCTTTGAGGGTGGAAAGGTTATGTTTTCTTCATTATTAATAAGAACCACAGTTCCAGTTTCATTTTAAAGTTCATTTAAGATACCTGCCAGGCTACATGTTACGTAGCGAGCCTAGCGTCTACCCTTTAAGTAAGTAAAAGACAGAATGTGAGAATTTGTTGCTTTTAATAGAGTCCGCTTTTGCCAGTGTCGGGGTCTTCTAAGGGGTTGATTACATTTGTGAGTTTATTTTTTAAAGTAAAAAGAAAGGAGGGTCTCACTTTGCACAAATAACGTAAACTGTTCTCTAGCCCTCTCTGGCCTTGGTGCCAGCATCCCCTCAGTGCCAGACAGAGACTGGAGCATACCGAACCTGGGGTTAGACTCGAGTTGACGAGAAAATTACAGCGCCAAGGCAGAATGCTCCTCATGCATATTTTATGCTTTTCGAAGTAAAAATTAGACCTTATCATGAATGGTGTCTCTGAGGAGTTGGGGATGATGATGAGATTCAAGAACGGAAATGTCTCTTCCATAATGTTGAATTTCTGGCTTCTTTCTAAAATAATTAGATTCGAATACGTTTAAGGTAAAATAGTTTTGGACCCTATATGTCTTTCAAAGCTATCTGTGAGCATCGTGATACAGGCAAACGCTATGGGATCATGTGTCCGTTTCACAGCTTCCTCTTGTTATTTCCACATTCTTCATTTCCAGAACTGCTCTAATATTTCTGCAAAGAGCCTACAGCAACAGCTGGAGGTCCTTGAATTGGATAGCAGGGAGTGGAGTGCCGGTGCCAAAGAGTATGAAAGGGTCCTGTCCTGCATCTTGGAGTTCTGCACCACTCGAGAGGAGATCAATGAGGTGGGCTTTGCAAAGGACACACTGAGCCCAAAGCATGTGTCTCAGTGTCTATGAATATGCATGCATGCTTGCGCACTGATGCAAACACGCATACACAGAATCAGAACACTTCTTACCCATGCCCTTTTAGTCTCAGAGGAGCCCTGGGGTACCCAAAGTTTAAATCAACTTCAGACTCCCAAGAATATTGAAGTCAGGATGATGCCAATGCGTAGAAAACCCGCAGATATTAGATTGAGGGTTTGGGGGTTATTTTTTTTTCTTGGTGTGTGTGTGTGTATGTGTTTCACCTGCTTGAGTGGACACAGCTTTTTCAGGGCACACAAGACAGGGGGGCAGTGCCTTGTGTGGCAGCTTGCTCCAGCCTGCTGATGTTCTATTTAAGTAGCATTGACTCAGGGTGAAGGAGGTGGTAAGGACGGGGAACAGGCCCTTTGCTTCAGAGACCACGGGATATTTTTCCAAAGTCAAGTGCCTCGCTTCATGTTGGTGTGAACAGGTGGCTTTTCTGGCAAAAGAACTAGAGAAAAGGAAAGGAGAGAAGGGGCCTTCCATCCCCCTACATTCCCAGGGACACAGTTACTTCTTCTCACCATCAACTGTTCTCAGCTGTGACAGGTATTAAGCCCCCCTCCTTCACTTCTAGACCCTACCCCTGGTTAAACTTTTCATTCGTGCGATGGGTGCTGATTGTCTAGTGCTGAGCATAACAGTCTTCCACCCATGGGCTTCCTCTAGGGAAAACACATCAAGATCATGACAGTTCCCCGTCTGTCTCCCTTGGGAGTGAAACCTTTGAGTCCACTAGGAAAATGGCTGAGGGAAAAAGTTTAAATTTCTTAAACTTTTACTTTATGCCCAGCCTGGGTAATCTGGGTCCACCGGGTTTTGAGACTCATTTAACTCGCAGGTTAAAGGATGGGTAATTAAGCTTTAACGGTGGCCTGTGCTCAAGCACCTGCCCTTCCTGCAGATCACAGACAGGGACGAGAGGGAGCATAAGAAGGCAAGAGGAGATCAGGAGGAACTGCTGGGATCCGGTCCAGTGGGAGGAGTCAGGGAGAAGCAGCTGGCAAGGCTTTCATATCAGCAGTGTGGTCCAGCACTGTATGCTCTCTCTTCTTGGTCTGGTTCACATTCTGGTGGATCCACCCTGCAGACTGCCCTCTACACAGGAGACAGCATCTCCGGGTTCCCTGTGCTACGGTCTGCACTGCCCTTAGGTCTCTTTACTCTTGTTCAAGAATCAATCAGAACTTCTTGTTCTCCCAGGGCTATAAAAGATCCGTGGCCATTTTTAAAAATGATCTTTCTCTAAAATTTCTGTCTTCTTTTCCTCTCCCCCACCTCCATCTTCATTCTCGTCATTTTTCCTTCCTTGCTTTGCCCGAACATTTCTTCCTGCAGAGATGGAGCAATCCTGCACCTACAAAGAACACCAATGGTGTAGAGTAAATGTGTTCCCAGCCCCGCTTAACTGGGTTTCCATGGCCCTGATGAGCTGTGGCATTTATGAGGCTGGGTTCCCCTGCCCAAGCTCTTCCAAAAGTTCTATTTATGGGGATAGCCTCATGATGAACTTGCACTTGGAGCCAGCCCAGTTGACAGATGACCCTACCAGTCATAGTAGGGACACTCCGTGATTGTCTGTACCATCTCAGGGATGAGCAAGCAGATACACACGGGTTTGGTTTAGAAGTCAGGCATCACTTGACCACAGTCTTACTTACTAAGAGAAGTATCATTCTTCCTTGTTTCTGCTTGTAAACTAATTAATCCCTAGGCTATGCTTTGATATTTGAAAGACCTCTGAAAAACTTGGTTTTTTTTTTTTTTTTTACTTTTATTTTTCCTGCTTGTTTGTTTGTTTTGGTAGCAACATGGGCATGTTGAAGTGTAGCATCCACGTGCTGGATTTTACAAACATCAAATTAGTGGGAGCCCCTTAGTAAAATGAAATGTAGACATGCCTTACTCTACTGTGAACTGCGACTAGGAGAGGGAACTCAGTTGATGGCGCCATGGGGGCGACAATTGGCATCTAGATCATTGTTTGTCTAGACACAGATATCTAGAGAACTATACAAAATGAAGTGAAGCCAGGCAAGGTACCACAGGCCTGTTTTCTAAGTACGGGGTCGGGGGTGTAACAGGGAGTGCAGGAGTTCAAGACCAGTCTAGGCTACAGAGCAAGTTCAAGGTCAGCATGGGCTGCATAAGACCCCATCTCAAAACAAGCGACAAAAACTGGCATGCAGGGTGTTAAGGTTTTTTTTCTGTTATAAACTAATGAGTAACATTTTGCCTGGCAGCTAGACCATGCTTAACATTTAATTTTTAAAGCTGATCACAAAACATAGTTCTAGTCTCGGACACTGAGTTGCAATAGACTCGGAAAATATCTGGCTTTAACGTCTTCGTTTTTCATATGAGAAAAGGAAGGTGTGTGTGAGAAAGACTCATCTTAACTGCCCTAGAAGACTACAGAATGTTTTCCTGAAGTCTTTCGGGGTCAACTTTGAGTCAAGACTCATCTGAACCTGAGAGTGCTTGGTGTGTACTTTTCCAGAGTGAGCTGTTCAGTCGGTGTAGTCTCGTTTGACCATTTCTGGTCCCGTCTTCTGATACATCCATTATGAGATATGGGAAAGATCTGCCACTCTTGATTTGTTTCTCTTGACTTTGCTGGAATGAACTTAGCGCTCTTCACTTGGGTCCATACAGAAGGACTTTGTGCCTTAAGGCAAAGGAATGGCAGCTGCTCTAAAAGGTATTTAAAAATAGGATGTGGCATTCTTTAAAGACAGGCAACCATGCCTTTTGTGTTTAATTATCTTTGCATGTGGTTATGCATGGTGAATTTTTGAGAAACTCATTTTCTTCACATTTACCCATGAGATACACAGCCATCAAACTGCCAGAATTTGAGGCATCTTTCCTACCCGTTTCCTGCAAGGATACATTTTTATTCATCAGTGCTCAATAGCATTGCCTTTTCTTGCCTGGCCATATGAATATATCATTAACACAGAAAACGTCCTAGAAATTTCCGCAACCATATTGCAGTGCTGAGGAACTGTTCGTAGCTACATTTAGAAAGGTAGTATGCTAGAAGTCAACATGTTTTTTCTTCTTGCAAGCTGACCAAAAACAAAAATAACATCTCATTTACATGAGGATGGTAGGGATTTATAACTTAAGGGCTCAGATTTTGTGTCACAAGCAATGGCTTTTCTGGGAAGAATAGTGATGACAGGATCAGGCTGGTATCCATCTTCTCAAACTAAGTTTTCCATGCAGAAGTTTCCAGACAATAATGTTGCATTACCCTGGAAAGTCTCTTCTAGGATGGCAACGTCTTTCCTATCAGAGGTTAAGAAGGAAAGGATTTAGCATATATATTCCATAAGTCAGGCATGAATCCCCCAAATTCTGTTGTCAGTTTGGATGATTTGCCATCTGAGAGCCAAACACAGCAACTGATAAGAAGCAATAGATTATAACTAAGAGTTGGGGCTTTTACAAACACATACTCAGCAGGATGAAAGAAAACGCCTTACCATTGTTTGGCAGAATGAGCAAAGATGGTCACCATGGCAGGGAAGAAGACAGAAAAGTTTGCACAGAGAACAAACCACCCTGAGGGGCATCATTGTGGAAAAAAATACAGACAATAGTCATTGCTCAGATTTGTAATCCAAACTTGCTCTTTAAAAAATTCTAAATTTTCTTCATCCAACAAATATGTTTAATGTGACTACTGTGAGCCAGGCTGTAACACTACAAATGTCCACAGGGAACTTAGGCTTCTCGAGACAATGAAAACCCACATGGCACTCCACAACTGTAGCCATCTGCTCAGCAGGCCCCAACCCAACTGCATTTTGGGTGGCCTAGATCAGTGGACAGGAAAAATTACAATTTGTTCAGAAAATGTTCATCCTAAAGGTTCAAGATTTTAAATTGTAGTATTTGATATCTGTAAAATACCCTATAGGATCTTCTAGAAAGTATGGAAAGCTCACATTTAAAATTATAGTAAGCATACTCCCAAATAGAACAAATAGATGTATTAAATTCATTCTGAAGATGCTACACTTTCAGGATAATGTTTATTGCCGAGACTGGCTGCAATTTGGAACAGATCTTTGCTTTCCAAGTTGTCCCCTCCCTGTTGCGATGTGACTTGAAGCTGAGGAAGAGGTGATGTGGTTACTAAATGGAAGAAGGCCAAGAAGACTTCTCCAGAAATCTGTCCAGCATGGAGACCCAATGCCCTCCATTAATATTTGTAGCAAAATCAGGATTAGATTTTGAGTCTTCAGATGTCTTTCTTTCAAATTCAAGCATCTCTGGGAGGTGGTGCATTCCAGCCTTCCATTACAGAAAATGAGCCTCAGAAAGCTCTCTCATCTGAAAGGGGCAAACGCAGGGTAAGAAATGGATCTTGTGAAGTGGGTGCCGGAGAAACAAAACCTGACTGCTCATTTTGAATTTTGGGTGTTAGCCAGAAGTATGCCATAGTTCTAATGCAAGATTTTCTTTGCAAATCTATTGCCTTTGGTTTTAAATAACCCATGTCCCTCACACCAGTTGGCCTCGCCAGCACTAGACTTACACAGAATACATTCTTGTGAAAGTGGCCTTAACCAGCTTAGTCAAGACTAAGAATAGCAAGCTAGCCTGGCCCTCCAGGAGTCTCTTACTCTTCTGTTTCTTTAGAAATTCTCTTGTTCCTACCTCTGAAAGGAGACTTACCACTCACTGGGAAGATGATGACAAGGATAATTTTTGTAGTTTCAAAAAAAAACCCTAGTTTTTAAATTTTAGTATTTTTTCTAATTATAGCCATGTAAATTTAGCCCTCTTATTCCATGCACACATGGAAGAGCTGAACATGTACACAGAGGGGAGAATGAGATGACTCATGGAAAAAGAGTCCTACCATCCTTAGTATGTGCATTTTACTAATGTGAATTGTACCATTTAAAGCTTTTGAATGAATAAACTATTTCTGTCCCCATGCTGCTGGCATGTACGGCTGCTTATAGACGCAAGCTGGACAGCTGTCTTATCCATCCCCTCCATTCGCCACTGATGATAAGCTCACTAAAGTTAGAAACAGCTGCATGGGCAGTGATACCCAGGCCAGTAACTATAGCGCTCTCTTCCTTTAAAACAGCGAAGCCAAGTTATGTGGCGATTAGATTCAGTTCTCATATTGGAATGTGCAGGTAGGTGAGGAGTTAATGCTAGAGGTAGTTCACCCATGCTTCCTCCTGCTTGTGCATTCGGTAGTCTTGAATTTGCATCAAGAAAGGTCCAAGAGCTTAGATTTTGACTGAGGTTTCCAAGGCGACTCAACAAGAGCAGTGCCAGCAGCTCTGTGGAGAGATCTCGTGTGTCAGAATGAAGCTATCACGTTTCACATACCCATAGTGTCACGAACATTCTTTGGCCTTCTAAATCGTCTTCAGTGGAAATGCATGCATGCTGATGCCGAAATGGAGTTGTTCCTGCCAGTCATCAGTCTGATATTTCTAATCCAGAGTAAACTAGAAAGCTCATGGTTTAGAATGAAAGTATTAGGGTTCTGTCTTTCTACATGTCTCATACAGCTTTCAAGCAGATATTAAACCTTCCTGTTTGAAGAAGCAAGTAAGACCCTTTGACTATCTAGTTGACAGTAGAACCTTCCTTCCTTCCTCTAGACTGAAGTCTGTAATACCATGGGGTAAGGTAGAAAACTGTGCTTTCTAGTGCATAGCTACCAGTGAGTATGTACCTTTGTTCCTTCTGTAATGTTTATTACTTCACCTTAGTAATTTGATTTTGTGTGTGTGTGATGTGTACATGAGTGCATATGTGTGTGTGTGAATACAGGTGCTGGCATATGACATTGTATGTGTAGCAGTCAGGAAACCTGGGATGTTTGTCCACTCCATCTAGCTTGGTTGAAACAGTCTCTTTGGCTGTCTTTGCAGCTGTGTATGCCAGGCTAGCTGGCCCAAGAGCTCCTGGGAATTCTGTCTCTGCCTCTCATCTTACCTTCATGAGCACCGAGATCACAGGCACATGCACACATGCTACAAAGCTTGGTTTTACATGGTTCTGGGGCTCTCAACTCAGGTTCTCACACGCATACATCTCTTAACCCACTGAGCCATTTTCCCAACCTTTGGTGTTTGTTTTTTGTTGTTGTTGTTTATTTGTTTGTTTTTGAGACAAGTTCTCACTGTGTAATCTAGATTGTCCTTGGTTTTGTGAGCATCCTTCTTCAGCCTTCTGAGTACTGGGATTATAAGCGTGCACTCCTGCAGCTTGAATAATTTGTTTGTTAATTGTGGTAAAATATTGCAGCATTACTCCATCATAACCACTTTCTGTGTGCTGTTCTGTGGTATTCAATAATACACCTTAGCATGCGGTCAGTGCACCCTCCATCAACACACATTTATAGTTGTCTCAAAAGGAGTATCTACATAGCTAACTGCCATTGAAGGAGCTTTTAAATAACAATCTCTGGCTGCCTCAGAAAGGGCATTTATTAATTTATAGTTGCAGATTGCAATTTAGGGATACAAAAAGAACCTACCTCAGTTTTCTATGGATAACTCAGCATGTAGTTTCTTTATATTACAGTATCATAAAATGTACTCATCCATCCCTCCTGCTAGAATTAACACATGTACATTAAATTATCAAATGTCACAAAATATCAATATTTAATGGATCTTTCATAAGTATATTTGCTTAATAGTGTATTTTTTAATATTTTGTGGTCTCCTGATATAGAAATCATTTTCAAAATCTGAAGTTAGAGCTCCTCTGACCCTTTCTGGACACTGTTGGTTTATCTGTTAAAGTGGTTTTATGGTCGCTGCTCCTGGTTTTGTCTGTAGCTTAAAACTAATACTCAGCAATGTTATTTTCTATGTAAAAATCGATAGTGGTTGAGTATAAGTATGTCCCAGGCAAAAAAAATGTAAGTATAATAATTTCTACATAATCAGGTCTGCCAGGGCCTTGGAGAGTCTCAAGAAGAGTTAAGGATAAAGTCAATCTTTTATTTCCACAATATGGAAAATCTGGAGTAAGCATTTTGAGAAAGCATACATTTTCTAGGGCAGATGTATTTTTCTATATTATGAATCTAAGGTGTAACATGTGCATGGCTTTTATGTATTCTCGGGTAATTTGCTTGCTATTATTGAGAGGACTTTTAATGTATTTCTGACTTTTCTTTTCCATCACTCAGATTTATCAACCGTGACATGATTCTTTCTTGTTGTAAAAGTTCCCATATAATCTTAGCTTTTATGTTTTCTTTGTGATTCCCTTTGCTGATAATATGAAGGGTGAGTTGCCTGGAAGAACACTTAGCCTTCATGAATATGTAGAAGCCAGAGAAAGCAGAGCATTTAGAAGTGCCAGGTTGCTTAGAATCTTAGTGCATTGATAAAAGCAGACTGTCAGACCATCGTAATATGTCCTGACTATACATAGTCAACATTGCCCTTGGTGGCAATGACTCTCACCTTGGGTGTTTACTTGTTTACTTGTATTTTCAAAGTTAATGTTATACATATAAGAAGTAAAACTCATCTAAAATTTGCTCATGGAAATAACTTTAGCTGGGCAAGTAAATCTCCTTTCTCACTAATCTGACAGACTGTACTAGCAATTCTCAAAGTCAAGCCCTCATTGACCTCTTCACCATGAACAGCTTCTCGGGGCCTTAATAATTTTTATACATAATGACCGAGAGAGACTACCAGGATGTGGAAAGATCTGGAACAATACTAGCATACAGAAAATGGAATGAGCATCAAACTTTGTGTCAAATAAATACAAATAAGACAGTTTGAGTTAGCAAAAGTTTATGTTCAAGATGTTGGATATTTTCTTGTTTGGCAACCAATGTGACTGTACTGAGTTTAAGATCATATATCAGAAGGTACTCTCATCAAAGGATGAGTGTTCACACAGGAAATTCAGTTTTGACTGAAAGTATTCTGAAGACAGCTTTAAAGGGATGACTGTCTGGGCTATTTAGTTTTATTCATAACAATGAGTATTGTCTTTTTAATTGTAAGGAAATTATAATTTTATTTTTATTAAACTGTAGCTCAAAGAGTCATTCAAAGATATAAAAAAGAAATTCAACAATCTGAAGTTTAACTACTCTAAGAAAAATGAAAAATCTCGAAACCTAAAGACTCTTCAGTATCAAATCCAACAAGTTGACATGTACGCTGAAAAAATTCAGGTAAGTAGTGTATGAGCGTGTATGCACGTGTGTGTGTATGTGTGTAGTTACTGCAATTAGTACAAAATCGTTACAGTCTAGCATAGCTCTTTATAACAGAATTGAGATGGGAAGAGTGGTTTTCTCTTTTTATAATAATTTGACTTCTTGAATGGAATAAATAGTATTTTATTTATCTCTTTTTTCTTTAAAAATAATAACTTTCTTATCTGTAATCCAGAGTTGATTTTCCTGGAAATGTTTTAGCTATTTGCTTGGTATGCAGTCGTGTGATGCTGATTTTAAGTGGACCAACTTACAGGAAAGATTTCCTTGAGTAATTTATGGCCGCATTCTTCCCAGGAAACGATGTCCATTATCTGAAACCAAGCTCACCTTCATTCTGTGAGCTTTCTAGCTTATTCATTTTTTAAAATTTCAAACCATTTCTAACTGACACATGAAGACAGGAGAAATGTGCATACTTTGGGATGCCATGTACTTTGGGGTACCATGTTTTGTTTTAGTGCATGAGAATGTTGAAATATTATTTAAACCAGGCTAGAGTCATCTCTACAGATACTCATAGTTTATTCTGGAATCATCCGAGACCCTTGCTCTTGGCTATCACCCTCATCAGTACATCACCAGCAGGAACAGCTGCCCTGTAGCGACGGCACAGCAGAACGTCTGGCCCCATCACCGCAACCTCACGCCAGTGATGTGTGTTGAGATGTATGTGCTGAGACAGACTGGACCAGTTTCTGCCAGACCCACAAGGCCTGTGCATTTCCATGCTTCCCCAGCACATGTCCATACATGTGCACCTATGTGCCATGTGTGCCCTCTGCCTTTCTTCTTTACTGCTCTCACACATGTTCCGAATGCCCACCACAGATTCCAGAGCTCCTTATATACCTTATATTATTTCTAGGTTTTTCTGCTTATTTGCAAATACTGGCTGAATAAAATATCTTGGAGAAAGACTATTCTTTCCAAAGTACATTTGCAATAATTATAATTTTAATGTTTCAGAATGGTAGAAGCAGCAGGTTTCTCTGAGTTATTCTGTTTTACCACTAGCATCATAAGTAAGAATATAATTGCCTTTAAAAAACCCCTTTTTACTCCCCCCAGGCTTTAAGGAAGAAAATGGAAAAAGTTAATAATAAAACTTCTGACTCATTCTTAAGTTATCCAAGTAATAAAGTTAACATCCTTTTGGAAGCCATGGAGGATTTGCAAAAGCATGTGGATGACTTTGATAAAGTTGTGACCGATTACAAGGTGAATTTGGACATGACTGAACATCTCCAAGAAATAGTAGAAGAGGTATCTTCTCATTGTGATTATATTCTTCCTGTAATGTTACTTCAAAACATATTTTGTCCTGAGCATAGTAAAGAACTCTTTTGAAGACAGGGTTTCTCTGTGTAGCTTTAAAGACTATCCTGGAACTTGCTCTGTACAGCAGGTTGGCCTCGAACTCACAGAGATCTGCTTGTCTCTGCCTCCTGAGTACTGGAATTGATTAAAGGCATATGCCACTACCACCCAGCTTAGTTAATCCCAGTACCTGGAGGCAGAACTGGGGGATTGCAAGTTCAAATACAGTTTAGGCTCCTTAGTAGACACTGTCTCAAAAGAAAAAAAAAAGATCCTATTTCTTCTAAAAATGCTATTTTAAAAAATTTAATCTTTATTTTTATTTTATGCATACGGGTGTTTTGTCTGCATGTATGTCTCTACAGCGTATACATGCAGTACCTGTGGAGACCAGCAGGAGGTATCCGAGCCCTCTGGTACTGGAGTTACAGCCAGTTTCGAGCTGTTGTGTGGGTGCTGGGGATTGAACTCAGATCCTTCGGAAAGGCAGCCATGCTCTTTAAGCACTGAGCCATCTCTCCAATGCTGTATTAGTTACGGATGCCATGAAAGCCTTGGTCATGCTGCTCTTCATTATTGCTCGCAGGGTAATTCCCTAAAGTTGAATCGCCAGGTCAAAGGGAATAAACCCCAGCCACAGGGATTTTGTTTTTCTGCATTGTCCAGTGGCTCTTCCGAAAGCTTTGATTAATTTACTTCCCGTATTACCGCAAGAGTTTCCATTTCTTTGTAACCTTAACTCAAACTCTAACCACTGATATTGCAGTCACTGCTGGAAATCAGTTTCAATGTTTAAGTGGTCTGTTTACTTCACCACATTGACGGCGTGTCAGAAAAGCTGATAGGGAAAATCTCAAGTGCTGCCTTCCTGGGCGTAACCTTGGCTACTGCCGAGGGCATAGTAGTAGGTCCACTTAAAATTCATGACGTTTGACAAGGTCAATATGTTGACTCTTACTTTAGATCAGAGAGGCCACACCTGAGGGTTTTATGCTTTCTCTGTTGCCTCTTACTCCGAAGTACAAACTTTCTTTCTGTCCTGCTAATACTGTTGAGGGTTTGGACTGAACACCACATTATGAAGCAGCTGATTTTTCTTTGATACGTGATGTACAGGTTTGCTGAAGTTTCTTGACACTGTCTTAAAACTGGCTTGTCATGGAGTCCTATTTTGCTATTATTTATTTATTTATTTATTTACCCAGCACAAATGCCTCTGGCCTGGGGCAGACAATTCCTCCTGTCACAGTTATTTATTTTTAGTGAAAAACTGCTTCATACCTCCACTGTGCTTTGAAATAATGGCCAGTTCTATTTCACAAAGGTAGAATTCTTTTCTTTGGATGGTGTTTCGTGGACCCATGCTCTAAATTCCATTCTTAAGGGAAATTTGATCATGAATATATATTACTAAGATAAAAATTTACTTATGGATTTATTAGCAGTGTTTGGTTGTTGATTATACTGGATTTTGAATATTATCCAACCAATGTTTATAAACCTTTCAGTGCCCAAATGCTTTTGTTGATTGCTCTTAAAAGTTATCCAACATTGTCTTAGGAATTATATGTTAGACAAATCTAAGAAGGCAGGAGAATCAAAGCAACTTCTGCTTTCTAGTTATATTTATGTATATTTCTTTATTGTACCTTTAAAATATGGGCCTTGGGTGTCTTAGTTAGGGTTTCTATTGCTGTGAAGAGACACCACAACCATGACAACTCTTATAAAGGAAAACATTTAATTAGGGTGACTCACAGTTTCAGAGGTTCAGTTTATTGTCATCATGGTGGAACATGGCAGTGTGCAGAGAGACATGGTGCTGAAGAACTCGCTGAGAGTCCTACATCTTGCAGGCAGCAGGAAGTAGTCTCCATTTCACATGAAGGAAGCTTGAGCAAAAGAGACCCAAAAGTCCACCTCCACAGTGACACACTTCCTTCAGCAAGGCCACACCTACTTCAGCAAAGCCACACATCCTAATAGAGCCAGTCCTTTGGGGGCCATTTTCTATCTAACTAATCCATTGGGTGTCTAAGTGAAACAGTGTATGACCGTGTGCTGATGTTTTCTTTAATAAGGCTTGGGAAGTTTAAGGCTTCCTGGACAAGTTTGAGGTAAGCAAAGTGTGAAATGTCATTGGTCAACTCGAAGAACTTCAGAAGGACACATCTCTTTAACCTGTGATTTCTTCCATTTGAATACAGTGTAACTTTTGGTATGAAGACGCAAGTGCCACAGTTGTAAGAGTTGGAAAGTATTCCATGGAGTGCCAAACAAAGGAAGCTGTGGAAATCCTCCACACACAGTTCAACAAGTTCATTGCTCCTTCCGTGCCTCAGCAAGAAGAAAGGATTCAGGAGGTCACGGACCTTGCTCAGCGCTTATACGGTAAGTTCTCAGGTGATGCTCAGAGATTGCTGCCGAACAAGTCTATACTGAACCCAATGCAACAGGAAGAAGATCAAGGCCCCCACTATCCCCACCTATTCCGAGTAAAGTCTTAAGATCTTTTCCATATCCAGCAAGAGTAAGCGGCAGAGGACAGAACAGAGGGCAGAGCGCCCCATGGCAGGAGATGAGGCCTGGGGTTTAACCATCTTGTATCAGCCCTCCTTCTCTGTTCCCTTCGCAGTCCATCCTTTCTAGTCTTCTCCAGGGCAGCAAAACCAGAACCAAGCTCTCTAGACAAAGAATGCAACGTCCATTAGAGTGAGTCCTTGAGCAGGAGGAGATTCAGCACTAGCTGGCACAAAGCTTACCCGAAACGTTATCAGTCTCTTGTTTCCACGAGAGTTTGATGTGTGGATTTGAGACATGGGTGGAAAACTCTCCTTCATCATCTTCTTGCCTGTCCAACAAATGGGAAAATTCTGTTATCTCACGACTGCTTTCTTCTCCTCCGTTGTGAGGAAAGAGTGGAAGTAAAAGAAGTACCTGGGTGACAATGCTTGGGGCCCAAAGGACACTTCCATGGCGCTCTGATGTGGTTCCTGAGAGACATGGAAACCCCCAGTGACCAGGCAAAGGCATCCTAGAGGAAGACATTAGTAGGTGGTTCAGAATGCATCCTCTGGGTGCCCAAAGCTGCTCCAGGCAGACATTCAGTCTACAGCACTGTTACTCCCAGAGAGCCACAAAATACTTAGTGACATGGAGTGCATTGACTGCCTAATAGGAAATCCTTAAGAATAAATTGTTTATTATTTTTTCAAAGTAAAATAGTAAAAATAACAAAACACTAAAATATCAGCTGGGCGTCTCTCTCTTACCGTGGTTGTTATGTAAGCGTGCTGAAAATGAAGTCTTCAGGGCATCTCTAGCACTGTGGGTGTCTGTCACGATCTTACGTTCCACCTGACAGTATAGACACTTGTTTGTCTGTTTTGTGTGCTGGTGGCCAAGGGGAGAATGTAATGTGCTGTATTACAGGGCCTGTTCAATGCCAAGGCGTGGCAAGCGTTCACAAATACCCCATAAAATCACCTTCTTCTACAACCTTGCAAAGTTCTGAGGCCTGCCCAGTTGAATGTTCTGGATCTTATTACTAACTGATATTTGCATGAGTTAGTTGTTTGGATTATCCTATTAGAGTATCATCTCCAAGAGAGATGAAATCTCACCTCTTACCTCAGAGCGCCATATCACATACGGAGGGTTTCATAACTGTTGCAAGAATAAAGGAATAATTGAATATTATCATTGAAAATATAGATTTTTATGAGTTTCTACACATTTAGTATAGAACTAATACACCTTTTAAAATATTTTATTTATTCTGTGCTTGTGTGTGTATATATGTAGACCACATAGGCCATAACACATATTTGGAGGCCAGAGGGCATATTGCAGAATCAGGGCCCTCCTTCTACCAAGTTAGTCCTGGGAATTGAATTTAAGTCACCAGGCTTGGCAGTAAACACTTTAACTCCTGAGACTTCTCACCAGTGCAAGAATCTAGTCATCTTTTATGCTGCATTACATAATTACTTTAGGAATGTGAAATAAAGTCTTGCAGACAACTAAAGCATTACTGATCCCCGAACTTTTAAATTTTACATTTATTTGTGGGCAGAGAGATAGATGCTTCAGTGGATATGAAGAGGTCAGAGGGCAACCTGTGGGAATCAGTTCTCTCCCTTGACCATGTAGACCTGGGTCCCCATCTTCTTGATAGGCCATGTTCTATTTCAGGTCACCAGGCTTGAATGCAAATGCCTTTAGCTGCTCAACCAGCTGCCCAGTCAAAGTGCAAATCAATTTATCCTAGAAAGTAATTGTGAGAGCCTCCTATACATCAGGAGCTGTCCAAAGTGTTTGTGTAAAAGTCAAAGATGGTATCATTCCTGTAGTCAAGAAACGTGGTCGAGGCCTAAAAGCCACTGCATAGCAAATGCTTGTCCTTTGTTGGGTGTTAACTTTATCTTCTGTGCAAGGCTTATGTTGATATTTCCTAATCAAACCACGATCCCAGCATGTAGGAAGTGGAGGTTATGTAGTGAGTTTAAGGCTAGCCTGGGTTACGTGAGACCATGTCCAACCCCTTCATCCCTACCAACCCACCACCCTGTAGATAAACTATATATGGAAACTATAACACTTTGCTTTTTAAAACATACCTGCATTCATTGATTTTTCTGTTCAGTGTGTGTTAGGAGTTTACTGTCCACCAGTGCTTACAAAAGACACTTGGGAGGTGAATTAGCATCCAGTTCTTTCTCTTTTCCTGTTAAGAATTCCCTTTAAATGTAGGTTTTTTTCTTTGCTCCTTCCCAGGTTTGGAAGAAGGGCAGAAATATGCCGAGAAGACTGTCACAAGACACAAGGAGATTCTTGAATCTATTACTGAATTATGTGGGTCTCTCGTGGAGCTTAAAGAAAAACTGGAGGTAATTTCTTCTTCCTAGAATATGAATTAACAAGTGATATAAATAGAAATGGGTTAATCAACTGTCTTCCGGTGCAGAAATGTTCTAATATGAATTCTCAGGAGACATAACGTACACATTTGTTTCATAGCATTTTGACATAATTATCTGAGGGTTTATGATAATTAATCCTCTTTCTTTCCCATCACTGCAGAGAAAAATGTTGCTGGGAATGAGGGCTAAACACAATTAAAGTGCCTCGTTTACATTTCTGTGGATCATATCCTAGAGGATGAATGTGTGCCGTTAAAACCAAAGCCACATTTGTATTAAGAAGTCTTATGTTTATATTCATAAATAATAGATGTAATGGTTTTTCTTCCTCTAGATTATGGCATCAAAGAAATTGACACTAATATTTAGGTATTATATGCATTGAACATTTAGCATTGTGGAAGTCTTAAGGTAACTGTTATAACCTTCATGGAATTAAAATGAAATGGTAGGTAAAACTGGGGTACATGCTTATGATAGCTGTGGTAGACAAAAACCAACAAAAGGAAGGATATGTTGTCATTCTTGAGAATGTTGTGGTTGATGATGTTTTTATAACTTACTGAGAGTGGTTTGGGATAATCACTATAGCTATGTCACTAAGAGCACCCACAGGCTCTAGGTCAGAACTCAGATGCCTTGGAATACCCTTGGGTATTCAGAAATTGGGTAAGTGGTTTAATCTTGTAAGTGGATGCTGCAGAGGTGCAGAGGCTTGGTTGTAACGGTACCCAACTGTGTTAGTCGTTACTGTTGTGAACTTGCGGTTCAGGTAGAATTATATCTGTTTCATGGCAAATATTTTCATGATTTTTTCCGTGTCATAAATTTGAGTGTTTATTCAATGTAGACAATCTGAAGGAATTTTAATTCAGTCATTATACAACCAAGTTGCATTAATGTTCTTTTAAACATTTAAAATTTTCAACTTATTTTCTTTCCATCATTTTACAACACACTTCAGTAAACATCCTTGGGTTTTTCATTCTTTTGTAATATTTTGTATTATTTACACATAAACTCTTCAAAGAAGATTTGAAAAAATGAATAAAAAAGTATTAATGTTTCTAATATATTAGCCAGTTGACCTTTTGTAATTATTTTTGCAGCTGTGAAGCTACTTGTAAGGTGTGAGTGAGCCGCATAGCTTTACATTATCATTAGCGCCGCCTCTACTTCACTCTTCTCCTTTGCTCACTCGTACTGGCGGGCAAACCCCTTCCTCTGACTCTGCTTGGCATCATCTACAGTGCCCTCCTTTATATTGTGCATCTTCAGCTTGATGCAACCTTGTCTTTCCAAATGATATTTCCCCATCTTTCATCTTATGGCTCTGGTTCTCAGAAGAGCTGCTTCCGTAGCCTGCCCCTACTTTCTCATTCCCCACGACTTAGGGACTCCCTTTGGTTAGAATTTTAATCTCTTTTACATTCTCATTCTGTCATTCAGAACCCTTTTTATCCTACTTATGAGTCTCTTGATCCTATACTGGGTTTGATTCCCCTTCCTAAATATGGTTGTGCTCATGTCCTTTCATATTGAAAACCCTTCACCAGGAGACCTGGCCCTGGCTCCGAGACCTGTCACCTTCTAAATTACTGTGTTCCTCCATTCATGGCAGGTTCGTATCTCACATCACTTACGGATTCAGCTTTAGACCTTTCCTTTAAACACATGATCCTTTATTTATCAAAATCTTATCAACACCCACGTGTAAATGGAAAGATCCCTTTCTCCACATAAAACTTGCTTATTCCTCCCTTGCTGCTCTCCCGTAACACTTGTGATCTTTCTCACCCACCCAGTCTTTTCCAGATGCTCTATTAAACAATTTAGGCCTATTAGTGTTTAAATTAAACACACACACACACACACACACACACACACACACACACACACACAAATCTGTTTTTCTCAGTTCCAGAGGTAGGTAAGTCTGAAATCTAAGCAATGGTGATTTGACACCTTGAGAAATCCTGCTTCCTCATGGTCACCTCGTTCCAAACCTTTAAGACCTGTGATGGCAAAGGGTCTCTCAGCTCTCTTTTGCAAGTTCACTAATCCTTTCCTGGGGACCCCACCCCTTCTCACACGGGAGCTATTAAAAAGAGGATGCACAAACTCCTCAAAAGAGGTAGACTAGTGATAAAAATGGAATCTATTTGTAACACAATTTAATACTTAAAAAAGGCTTGGGTACAGACCATCTCCAGTGTTTCCAAGTAGCCTTGAGATGGTGAGAAGACCTCCATTGTTTCTTAGATGTTTTGTTTGTTTGTTTGTTTATAAGACAAAGTCTCTCTCTATAACCCTTGGCTGCCTTGGAACTTGCTTTGTAGATTAAGCTGACCCCAAACTCCCAGAGATCCAGGTGTCTCTGCCCCCCTAGTGCTGGGAGCAAAGAATACACCATTGTGGGTGGTGCTTACCTAGTTCCAGAAGGAAGATAAGGGTCCAAAGAGGCTAGAAGTGCTGTCCCTGGGTCTCCAGAGTCACAGCAATCATCTTGGAATTTGAAGTTATATCTAATTTGATATCTAGAATTCTTTCCACAACAGCTGTCGTTGTGAATTAGATTCCAAGTGTGTATTAGTGGCAAGGGGCTCACTCAGTAGTACAAACTGGTTTTATTTTAGAGTTGAGATTCAAAGCTGAATTTCCCCAATAGGATCTCCCCAAATTCTCTGAGCAAGTGTAATGAGCACTTTGGGGGGTATGCCTGTTTCCATAACCATCTAATACCACGATCTGTGTACAGCAATTTCCTACTATAATATAAGCATCATTTTAAAACCGAGTGCTTTGTCAATTGGGACACCTGTGCCTCCATTCCTCATCCCACATCTTGACTCTCATGCTGCCTCCCTGCCAGTTTGTAAACTCCCACTCCTTCTGTGGCTGAAACTGAGCCCCATGAAACACAGGACCAGGGAACAGTCACAGGAGACAGCCTGTGTTCCCAACTGTGTTTCCTTCCTCTTTTCAAGTCTCCCAGTTTGCTTGTGTAGATTCTCTGGCTCCCCTGCTTCCTTCTCCTCCGGAGACCTCATCATTTCTTCCTCACTGATGCTCTTCGGCCTCCTCATGGCTTAAATTGTCCTACACAGCATTCCTGTCTCCAGAGAGTGTTCCTGCAGCAGCATCCTATGGTAGTCATCACTTCATTCTCCAGAAGGCCTTTGAACAGTTGGTTTTGCTGGCAATGAGCTTTACCAAAGGGGCAAAGCAAGATGAGTGCTATAAGCTTGGAGGGAGAACATTGGTCTCCTGTGGAATACGTTTGCTGAAAGGCTGCCATTGGCTTATAGCGTTTTTCTAAGTGGTTAGCATACTGGATTGTTTCTTCAATGCTCCTGGCTCGAGCTCTCACTAAAACTGCTTTGTACAGCAGGGCGATGTTCCAAGGCAGGGAGATCTTCCAAAGATGAACCCAAATTTGGAGGTTTTCCACGACAGTTGCATCGACCTACTAAAGGAGCCCCCAAGGAATGAGCAGACACTGTTCAATGAAGAAAGGAATGAGGTAAGGTAACAAGTGTTTAGCTTCAGCCATGTGTTACTTTTTCTTTGAGGTTTGCTATTGTTCATTTAAAAATGACTCTACTATGTCTCTGTAGTTCCTGTTCATTTACCCAATGAACAAATCAAATCAAGTCTTCCAATATAAATTGAATTTGAGTTTTTTCAACCCTCCCATGCTAGCTTGGTCATTCTCTTGTTTCTTTGTGTCCCCTTCTACTGAATCCTGGAGGCATAGCATTTCACAGAAGCATGAGAATGCCAGCAAATGCCATCATGTTAGCCTAGGCTCGCTCTACTACCGTACCTTGCTACCATCCCCATTATCTTTCTACAATCAATCTTGGTTCATTTTATTTACTTATTATAGTATTACCAAAATGGGAAATTTTTAAAATTATTCACACCCCCATTAGGAAAAATTAATATATAAAATTAATATATAAAAATTTCCCATAGACTAAAGTCACATGGTATTTCTGGGCATCAGTACTAAGATATTGAATCCAGCTGAAATATAAATACTATTTAGATAAATGTTTCATCCTTTCCTCATATGCATATAAACCAAGCAACAAGGACTACAGGTGCTCACCGATACAAATCTGCCATGCTTTCCAAAGTCTTGTTGAGTTACCACGTCCTTCTGTGTCTTCCATGTGAATGTGTGCTTTATCGCTAGCTGCTGGATTATAATTAGAACTCAGCTCTTTTTTGACTTTGTCAACTTGCTTGCCTCTAGTTTTACTCTCCTGGAAGAACAGCAGGCCAAACATGATTCTCAACAGCCCCAAAATTAACAAAATATACTCATGTGATAAAAGAATCACATACACACACACACACACACACACACACATTCATACATACACACATGCCCATGCACATACACCCACACTCACGCACACACAGAGACATACTTGCACTATTTGTTAGTTATTTCATGAACCGAGAGTTATAGTCTTTCAGCATATCAAATTTTTTGGATTTTTTTTGTAGATCTTTTCCCCCCACAGATTAAATCTATGCCAAAGTCCAATGCAACCGGGTAGCTTCTGCTCAGCTTCAAATACCATTAAGCAAGCTGCTTTTTGAATGATACAATTTGAAGCCACTTAACACCCGAGTCCCCTCTAAGTGTAAAGAAAGTTTTCTAGCCTTAGCCTTAGTTATCTTGCTGGACGTCAATCTCCCACTAAATGGTCTTTGGTGATCCTAATCCAAGTCAGGGTTTCCCACACGCCACGCTATTGACACTTTACAGAGAGAATGGCCTTCCATGGGGGAGTGCCAGTCTCGTGTGTTACAAAGTAAGTAGCAGCACTCCCTTGCTACTTCCTAACACAGGCTCAGAGCACCGCAGTCTGCCCCAGCTGGACTAGAAAAGGAACATCTATGGGCATAGCCCATGTCCCATTGGAGAACAAAATCACCCCTCGAACATGCACAGGAACAATGGTTGAAATAATGAAGCATAATATGAAATATACCACATTTTAAAATCCGTAATTTTAGTCAAGTGTGATGGCATACACCTTTAATCCCAGCGCTTGGAAGACAGAGGCAGGAGGATCTCTGTGATGTCAAGGCCAGCCTGGTCTACAAAGTAAGTTCCAGGACAGGCTCCAAAACTACATAGAGAAACTCCGTCTCAAAAAAAAAAAAAAAATCTATGATTTTAAATATTTTTGACCTGATATAATACTGCTATTGTTTTTAAGTTCTGCATATTTTCCTGCATTGTGTGTTAAACACATTTACTAAAGACTCGGTAACAAAAGTCACTGCTGCTGAAGCAGCCACACTTGCCATTTATACTATTCCTCGTAAAAAGGTTTCGTCTTGCTTTTATCTATTCTTGTTAGAAGAAACAAATGTCTTTAAATAAAGCAAATACAAATTATTTTCATTGACGAGTGACTTTCATTTTTAAATAAATTGAAAGACCCGCTAACTAGATCACCAGCCGTCAGAATGCAAGTGGAGAGCCACAATTACAGCTGTCAGGAATCCCCATTGGCATCGCTTCTTACCCAGTCTGCTGCAGCTGGGCACACAGCGTAATGGAAGGGCAGGGAAATTTTTCATTTTCATTTTCAAGCAGCTCAATCACACATAGACCCTTATTGTCTCCACTATGTGCATCTAGGTCAGATGGAATGATTCTGTGAAACCTCCAGTGATCAGATAACAGGAAGCCCCCCTTCCCCGAGAAACCTGGAACCCCTGTTCTCAGTCCTGAAACCCTTAAACACCGAGTCTTCCTCAGAAAAGTATTTGAGTTGGAAAAAAAAAACCCAGTCCTACTGAATAATTATCAGAAGATATTTATCACAGGAGCTTTCTCCTAGAGACAGCAAAGTGCTTCTCGTTTATCCTGACCCCCAAATGCGGCAGATGGCCTTAGACGAGCCCACGGGTACAATGTATGCAGCACAGCTAACAGATTAGTGCTGGCGCTTTATCCCCAGGCTGGGTGCTGGAGCTAAATCCACCGCAATATCCGAAAACTCCTAAGGTTAAATGGCAGCCCAGAGGATTAAAAGACTTGCCTGAAGTCGTGGAACTATTTGGTAGATGACGAAGGCATTTGGACACCAGCATTTAGAGGTATAGAATTTAGCGCTGGGAGGGATTTAACAATCATCTGCTCAAATCTCATGTTACCATTGAAGAAACCGAGGCAAAGAGACATTAAATGTATTTCCCTCCAAAATTCCAGAAACTAGTACCAGAAGTACCCAGGCAGGCGGCCTAGGCAGTCTGAATTTCAGAAAATGCCTCTACTGCAAGACCCAGGGGCTTTCCGAGGAACTGGATCGTAACCACGACCTGTCTGTAGTGATGCTGTGGGTGCCCATGCTGTCTAGCCTGCTGTTTGCGTGAGGACTAATAACCAACAGGAGGGAAGTGTCTCTCTTCCAAACAGTTCCCTGGAGGCTCTTACAGACTGGGAGGACAGCCCCTGGTTCTTCCCATCGGAACGCGGGGGAGGTGCTAGGCACTGTGGAGACAGATGCCTTTGAAAACTCAGAAGAGCAAAGTGTTCTCTTGTCTGCTCTTTTCCTTTCCCAGGTCAGGCCACATGTTCAAAGGTCTCAGGTTCCCTTTGATCTGCCCACAAACCTTCCATGGGTCTTCTTCTCAAATGTCCCTCATACAGAATGCTCTGTATCTAATATTTTTGTTTACTGCTCATGAATGTCACTAAGTCTTATTTTTCCTAAAGTAAGAACACCTGCTGTAGGGTCTTCTGGAAGGCAGAAGACCTGTAGATCTTCTGTAGATGCCTGATGTAGATCAGGCAGAGTCATCCTGTAGATGCGCGGGGTGCACATCTCCCTGTGCAGTGTACTTAGGTTGATGGGTCTACAGTACTATATTCCTTTCCAGAATGGGCCCTGTCCACAGGCAATGATTGTAAACCCAAGTGAGGGTGCCAAGCTGTGCAGATTAAAGCAAATTATTCACCTGTCTGTCACACCAGACATATGAACCAGGGTATTGGCAGGGAATTAACTAAAAGTCATTTTGCCATTAGATATGTAAATGGCAAGAGATCCTTAGAGGAAAAGTAATCATAGAAGATTTCAAAACTAGAAGCAGGGAGCCGGGGAGGTTCAATCAGTAAAGTCTTTGCCGTGCATCATGAGGACTTGTTCCGATTCTTAACTGTGTAAAAAGCTGAGTACTAGTGTGTGCCCGTAATCCCAGCTCTGAGGAGATGGAGACAGCAGAACCACTAAGGTTTGTTGACCAATGTCAACAAATGTTCAATTTGTTGTTCAATGTCAACAATGTCACCAATGTTCTGGAATTGGTGAACTGCAAGTATCAAATGAAATAATATTATTAGAACTAGTGATGATAATAACAGTAGTAATAACAGCAGCAACAACAGTTGAGGAAGACAGGCAGTATGGACATCTGACCTTCACACATGCACATGCATGTACACAAGTGAGTATACACACATATATAAGCATATATGTATCATATAGACAGCAAAACAAATACAAAAGCCAAACAGCTAAATAGATCTGTGTAGATGGTGGGAAAAGCATTAACGACGAGACAAAGAGCGGCGGAAGAAAGAAGCGAAGCCAGCTTAGAGCAGAGTTCTGTTTAGCAAATCGGAGTAGAACGTCCCAGCTGTTCTCCCAGAAATCATCACTATGAGACAAGTGTCTTATAGAAACAATGATTTCATGTTGGGAAAATTAGGAAAGATGGCCAGTGCCTGTGCATGCTTAGATACCTCTTTCATAAGTGAAAACTGTGTATAGCTCTAGGAAACTATACCTCGGTGAGCTTTAAAAGCTATGATCGCGAGATTTCACAATGACTTGAAAACCACCTGCTCATGCCCATGTTGATCCAAAAGCAGATGGGCACAAAAGAGCCAAGTAGACTTGGTGAGAAAAGAACATTTACGTAAGACGCACCTTAGTTTGCTTGCTGAGATGATTCCTCTGTGGGTAATTCTCGGTTGGCATCTTAGACATGATTGACTATGCTCCCAGGAGACCCCTTATTTGATGAACACACGTGTAGTATCTGTCTTAAGATAACTGGAGAGAAATAGGAACTGAATGCAGATTGGGTCAAGAGAGAATTTTACCTATGTTTGTTAGGAGCATCTCCTTTCACTCAAGGGCAGCTTTGATACTTTTGGTCATGGGGATTGAACTGCTTGCAAATAGGCGTTTGGAGTTCAGGGATTCCTGTGCCATCTTAAGGTGTAGCACATCATACATTTTCATCTCGTTCAGGGCATCACTGTAATGGGAAGCTGGGAAAAGAATTGTGCCCACCTAATAAAACTTTGGCTTTTCTCCTTTGAAGGGGCAGATGCGAGGAGCAGATACCTTGGGCATGAACGGAACATTGGAGCAGGGGCTTCCCATGGACTCGAGACAGTCCTTGCCTGATAAAGAGGGCAGTGCCCAGGGTCTGATCCTGCTGGAAGACATGTCTGGAGAGGAGTCTGAGTGTATCTCATCTGATGACATCTCCTTGCCTCCACTCCCGATGAGCCCCGAGTCCCCTCTGGCACCATCCGACATGGAGGTGGAAGAACTTGCCAGCTCTTCAGCCCCCATGCTCCACATCGGTGGCTACAGGACACACACAGGGACTGGTGTTCTAGGGGAGTCCCAGGAATCTGCTCTTCCGCCACCCATTGCTTTTGCTGATGGGTGCCGTAATAAGAAAGACACATTTACAACTCACTTTGAGAGGCCCTACCCCCAATTCAAAGCTGAATCCTCATTAACCTCCAAAGGATCGGTAGAGATGAGTACCAAATTACACATCAATGTGAAATGTCCAACGAGTATGCCCCATGAAGTGCATGCCAGAGCTTTACAGCAAGGCTCCCAGGCTTGGGAGAGCGCTCTAGAAACCCAGGAGAAAGTGCATGCTGATTCTAATGTCACTAAAACCCAAGACAGGCTGCATGATCCCCTTGCTGCATCCCCTGGCCTCGGCTCTCAGCCAGACACCAGCAGGAGGCAAGCCGGTCCCCAAGGAGACAGGAAACACTCATCTGCCGAGAACAGCGTGGTCAGCCTAGCTGGCCAGGCGCCTCATTTCTCCAGGTTGCTGTCCAATGTAACTGTCACGGAAGGCTCCCCGGTGACTTTGGAAGTCGAAGTAACAGGATTCCCAGAGCCTACATTGACATGGTGGGTAGCCTATAATGAGAAACCGTAGGTGGAACTAATAACTCCTGAGAACACTTTGTGATGTGTAGACTAACCTAAAGGTTCGGGCTGGCTGCCTAACACTCCTGACACTCGATTCTGCATGATTTGATCTCACGGCACACCTCAACTTTCACTTAACTTAAAGCCCTTTAGTAACTTTGGTGGGGGTAGAAGGTAACCATGTAAAAGAATGGTTTAACAGCCTCCAGAAGCATGGCTGTTGATTTCTGTTTGTTTTCCACTTCACATTCCTCCTTTCTAATAATCAGGTCTCAAAATACCAACCCTGTTGTCTGTTTCTACACTGGTACGGCATTTTCTTGGTTTAAGACCTTTCAGGCAATTAAAAAAATCTAAGGAACTGTAGATTTATTCTTTTCCTTTATCCGTTCATTTCATCTTCCCAATAGAACCACGCGTGCCACCTTTGTGATATTTGTTTGGCTAAGGTTCCTTTTTATAAACATCTTTAGTACAAAGGTGAACTACTTCTTTTGTAGTTACTCCAGGTGGTTGATAAATAAACTCATTTCTGAAAAGTGATGTAATCATTGAGCTGTGAACAATGTGACCTCACTCTGGAGACGTTGTTGCCTTTTTGTCTTGGTAAAAATAAACTTCACAGTCAAGGGTCTGAACCACTCGCCAGGAACAACAAAGTAGTTGTAGCTTTTCTGTGGGGGCTGCTTTTAAGCCTTAACAAAATCTTCATCTCCAAACAGATTCATCTGAGAACAAACTAACAGGCAACAGTGAGTTTAGACTTGTAGGCTAAGAGGAGTGTAGTGTATTTTATTTATCAGGAATTTTTGGTAAAAGTTGTTTTGTTTTTGCATGTCCCATTGATGGTAGTTGACTTGTGATCCACCTGCTTAAAGAATTTAGGAGAAAACTTTGGCGCTCAAATACTAAATCTGGGCGTGTGTAAGTGCAGAAATTAGCACTTTTTTGTTTTCTTATTTTTACGATTGCATAGCTTTTACAATCAAAACTTTTGTATTTATGGCTTCAACGGGTATTTATCTCATAATTAAATATTAGTTCACCCCAAAGAAAGATGCTGTCTAAGGTGTTTCCTATTTTTCTCCATACAAACAAGTAGCTTCATTAGGGTTAGTACAGATGGCTGAAGAATTGTGGCAATATATGTACTATTGAAGAACAATTACAAATTGCAAAAAGTAAGTCCATTTTCCCATCAGCTCAGAGGTGTGCTCAGTAAGCACCTGACAGGCTACGAGGAAGCTGTGCACTCTCAGGACACTCTGGAGAGCAAAAGGATCACTTAGGCAGTGTGGACAAAAACTGGCATCAGTGGCTGAATCAAACATGAGGACTCGATCTCATGGTAGCAGCTGGGTACAGTGAAGAGCCCCCGAGATCTCAGTCCTGGGGTGATGGAGACAGCAGCTGAACCCATGAGCTCATGGGAGAAGACCCTGGCTCAGATGATAAAATCCAGCATGGTAAAGGAGGACATCAGACATCACCATCTGGTCTCCACACACACACATATCACACGCACAGACACTTAACATAGACCCTTGACATGGGGTTCTCATCAGTCCCCGTAAGGAAGAAAGTGTTTATAAAGGCATACATGTGGAATGTGAGAAATACATTTTTTGCTGCCTAAAACAATCCAGATAAGTGTTCCGTGAACAGAGAGGAATTTTAGAAACAGATCATTTATAGTCTAGAGGTAACGTCATAAATTCCTTTATAATGGGAAGCCAATAGACCTAGTTCACCAATGAAATGAGCTTCTTTCAGTGGGAGTGGTGTGAAGCCCCCTTTTCCACTTTGTGCACTTCTGCTGGGAGACTGCGTTGTATGAGCACCAAGGGTGGGTGATCCTCACTCCTGTGTAGACGCCAAGCAGAAGGCACAGCTGCTGCTACAAGCTGCAGATAGGGTGAAGCAGGCTGGAGATGTGGGTGCCACTTCACACACACACACACACACACACACACACACACACATACACTGTTGCCACAAGCAAATATGACCCAGCATGATCAGATGGTCTGCTGCGTGCGTGCCTGTCTCTCTCTCTGTCTCTGTATCTCTCTGTGTCTCTCTTTCTGTCTCTCTCTCTCTCTCTCTCTGTGTGTGTGTGTGTGTGTGTATGTGTGTGTGTCTGTTTGAAAGAATAAATGGATGTATGAATTTTCATCTATGATATTCCATTAAATGTTATCATGGTACTTTCAAAAACAAGATCTGAGTCAGTCAGTGTAATTTTCTGGCTACAGGTTGCTAAGCAGTTTTATTTGGCATCTGTTGTAGCTAGATGACTCCTGCTAATAGGAGAGAATAGTGCAGCGGGCATGGGCCTGGCTGCAATAAGTATGAGAACTTGGAAATGATGGAATCAAGAAGTGGCCGTGACTTAAACCTGACTCTCTGCTTTAGGTTCAAGAAGGGCCAGCAACTGTGTGCCGATGGACACTTACAGGTCTTGCACAAGGACACAAAGCATTCGGTGTTCATCCCAAAGGTATGTGAGGCAGACGCTGGCCTCTATGTGGCTCAAGCCCAAAACTCTAGTGGCACCCTGTCTTCCAAAGCCATCCTCCATGTGACAGGTAACCATGAGTCACCAATCACAAGAATAAACTGGATCGTGTTGTGTGCCATCTACGTCAGCGTATCACTAATATACTGGCTACTCGCACAGTAGTGGGTGCTGGCGTCGACGGACATCAGTACGAGCCAAACGGACACTATGGTTGTTTGTTTCCTCACACACCACACAAACCATTCCCCACCAATGGATCCTCACTCTGGCCACCTTGTTTGTTTGACTAATACCGCTGCTAGGAGAAAGAATTGCATTTTCTCTACTGTTTCATGTATTGGGGGAACATGGGAAATTATGTACAGTATATAATAATATGTTTTGTACTCTCAGAAGAGAAATATCCTGTAAAATACGTTGATTCCTTGGGTGAAGGCAAGTGAACGCTTATATCAGCATACAGATGTTATCTGATTTTCAAATCTAAGTGCTTGATAATTTCTTTTTAACTGTGTTCATAAATATGTCTTTGGAGGGCATTACATCAAGCTGAAGCTGTGATTTTCAGTAATGTACTAACTCCCCTTTAATTGTGCTTTCCATGTCTTGATCTTGTACCTTCTGTCTGTGTCAACATACTCTGCACTCCTGAGTCTGAGGAAGTCACTATCAGTAACCATTCCTTGGGTTGATCTCTTGGGCTTGATGTTGGAGAACACACAAGCCACCAACTTCAAAATGGAGTTCCAACCTTTCTGTCAGCTCTGTACACCATACATCAAGATGGAGCACAGGCCACAGGAGAGGACCAACATTCTCCTTGTTCTTCCACTGCTGTGCATTCGCCATTGCGTGCATAACTGTAGTCAGGTCCTCCTGCCTCTGATGTTGATGCTGCTGCTGCTGAACCTTGTGGAGCCGACTGCAAGGCATCTCAGTGCCTCACTTTCCCCTCTGGAAAGGGGGCTCATCTACCTCTTGACAACTGAGTTTTTCTTTCACGTCCTGTGGTGATTGGGCCGATGGACAAGTGCTCAATGAAAGCTCATTTTAATGCTTGGTGGATTTGCCAGCTTGCTGCTCATTGCCCATTCATTCCCTTTCGGATGCTGGTCTTTTAGAATATGAGATGAAAAGAATGCTGTTAATATGTAATTCTCTACTACTCCCTTGGGGGAGGGTTGGACGGGAGGTCTGTGAATTAGAGCTTAAGTTCCTTCCTAACTTCTTACGTCTACATCCTTTTCAAAGACTTGATGTTAACCTCAAAAGGATATCATTAGGATGTTTTAGGGGACTCAGGGTAAGACAGAAGAAGACTAATCTAGCCTTCTTGTGCAATTATCACTGTAATGTTGATGGATGTTATATGGCTTTCAGAAAGGCATCATTCGGAATGGCAGATCATCTTTTTGCTTCCCTTGAAGAACAAGAGAAGCATTTTCTTTTATGCTTTAAACTTCATCTGTCTTGCTCATGTAAAATCTTAGGTTGAAAGAGTAATTTATTGCAGATTTTTGATGGAGGGAAAAGGTAATTATGTTGCTAGAAAACCGTCTACAAATAATCAAAATATTTAAATATAATATGATTGGCATGGTATTAAAAAGCTCCTGAATGTTGTGGAAGATGAGAAATGTCTAGTCAAGTAAAGAGTTGGCCTGTTTTGTGTGTGTTGCATATTCAGCTTAATTAAAAAATTAAAATTGAAAAACTTCTTTCAAGTTTTGACAAAAGGCTGTTGAAATCTTGTATATACACAACATTCTGGGGAACCTCAGTCTTTTCACTCTTAACATTTTGTCCAATTTTAAGATTTTTTTCATATCGTTTGTAGCTGCTATGGCCTATGTGGAAGCTAAGCAATAAATTCTCTCCATGCCCAAAGGAGGCAAGCAGGTAACAAACTCCATCCTGCCCCACTTTCTAACGCTTGTTAATTTGATGAAATATCTGTCCCAGCGTCATCACCCTGGTTGATTTCTGTTTGAAAATTGCTGGAGCACGGAAGTGCAAGCTCACTTTACCTGCTTCTCTTCGGTTCACATCCTTCCTTCAGGAAGCCAGGGGATCCAGATGTTCATCATGATATATGGCCCAATAAGGCATGCAAGATCCTTCAAGATGCACATTTATGTGTATGTGTAGATTGAACCTGTATGTTGGAGGAAAATACTATGTGGGCACAGACGGTATAGTTCAAATAGCTTTGTATACAGCTCATCCATCTAAAGTGTGAGCGGGCTGTTCATGCAGCAGTGAAGACTTATGAGCTAGCTAAGAGGCTGTTCTAACTATGCTTCAATTTAAGAAACCTAAGTGTGGGTCTCTTTCCTGAGGGACTCTGTCTTTACTGAAGAGGTCTCCTTATGAAGGTATGGATTGAAATGTCAGGCTTAAATTTGGCCATTGATAATTGCCATGTTCCAGTAAATAGCCTCCCACTATGCTTAGGCAAGCACTCCTAAGTAAAATCTCTGGGTTACACACACACACACACACACACACACACACACACACACACACATGCAAATAACATGTAAGTGTTGGGAAGAAGGGTTTTAACAGAAGAGGGTGACAGAGAGGACATTAAAATGACTAAAATTCATTATATACTGTATGAAACTCTCAAAGAATTAAAATGGAAAAGATGTGAGAAAATTCAAGCAAGGCATGAATTACTTTTAATATAAATGCATAGGTTATATCTATCTACTTTTAGAAAATATTCTGGACAGTTAGTAATATAAAAATATTTTCAAGAAGATTACTATATAAAGAAAGAGTAAAAGTTATATGTATATGCTTAACACTCCAAAGGAATTCAGAGACGTGAGATTTGAGTTGCTGTTAAAGGAAAAACCAGCTTGCAGTTCTGATATTCCAATAAAAAGATGTATCAATATTGGGTGGTAGCTTTACACACTTTGTTCCCAAATAAATTTACTATAGGAATCCTTAATTTGAGTTGTTGGATGCGTGGTAACATGTAAAGTGTTTGATGATCATAACTTCCGGTACATTGCTGTCTGATTCCCCTCATGCAGTGGGCAAGTCCGTCACTAGCTTCACATCTCAGCCTCCATTCTCTCCACTCTCCTCTCTCCCTTCCCAAGCAACGTTTCCTACCAGCTTGTTACCCTCTTGCCCTCTTCTTCTCCTAGGCTCCTTGTTGCTGGAATTCTTTTGCTATGTTCTCCCATCTTCTCACGGCTTCATTACTGCCTACCCCCATCCTTGAGACACCAGGAAGCATTCTGACCTACCCAGTCCCCTGCAAACATTCCTGCCATGTGCATTGTCAGCGCCTGGCCTGTGTCACCCACCTTGATAAATGGTATAAGAACCACTCATCTGAGCCTCTCAATAGACTGAGGTCCCTGTCAGCAGGATCCATGACAGACCTGTTTGTTACATCACCAGTTCCTATGACATACTCATGCTTATTAATAAGGATGTTCCTGATGAAAAGTGGTCAGATAAATTTATTTATTGAAAAAAAAACCCACAATAAATAGATGATGGCTTCTGGGGTCAAAACAGTAGTGAACAGGGAGTAAGAGTTCTGTGACTGTTTTTCTTTCCTGGGTGAGTGTGGTGTTGGGGCTCAGACCCAGCCCCTTTTAGGAGAGATAAGCACTCGACCACTGAGCCGCATCCCCAAACCCTCCAAAGCAGACACGGTAAGGGATCAATCACCACCATGTCTACACAGGGAGATGGGTAGGATCTGGATTCACAGGGACTGACTCCGAACAACCCAGCCTAGGATGTGTATCCGCCTTTTGAATCCTCCATACATGGTCAATGTGGCAGGTGTGGTAAGGGTTCTGTAATCTCACAGTGAACAGGTCTTATTTGAAGTCAGTAGTTCTTACAAACTCATAAATATAAAAGCAACGGAAGTTAAAAACCATAGCGTGTTTGACTTCCAAATGAAGGAAGGCGAGAGAACCAGGTCTCGCCCCGCCTGAAATTTGTCTGTCTTGATGGAAATTCTCTTCTAAAAATGATCCTCTGGGGATTTTGACATTCCTGCCGTCCATCAGGGTTTCAAGTGTGGCCATGAAATAAGTTCCTTGAAACGAAATTAAACCTCTGCTTACAGGACACTGTGATATGTTCCACTTGTCACCGAAACGCCGAAGCACAATGGGCTGCTTTCCATTTGCAATGAGCAGAATATTGAGCTGTGTCTGAAATGGGGGAGATTCGCATTCACTAAATGAAACAGTGTACCGCTTAAAGCAATAACAGACCATTTTCTCTGCTCTCACGGTAGGAAATGAGGTTTGAATGCTGCCTGCCGTGTGCGAAGTTCACCCTGAACCTAAAAGGCATCTAGGACCTGTTTGGCCCCTTTTCTATGTCTCCACACTGTTCTTGCATGAGCCAGAACATCATCTGAACACATCTTGATGAGCTATGACATCATCAAGAACGCAAGCATCAGTGTTGGATGCTGAATGTATGACACTCTTCCCAGTGAAGTCTTTGAGATAGAGTTATGAAATCTGGATTTCAACCTGGCTGCTAGATTGGCTGACCAGCAGGTTCTAGAGCCAGCCTCACTGCTAACCTGAAACCCAGGTTTCTTGACCCTATCGCAAAAAATAGGGTAGGAAAACCTCCAACCCCACATACCTTTGACCCTTTGACCTTGCCCTCCCGTATATGCGCACACAAAGGAGCAACAAATCACACACAGAGACAGACAGATAGACAGAGGGTCAGAGCAATAAAGAAGTGACCCGCAAAGGGTCCTGTGACATCAGAGGCTAAACTGGACATTTCTCTCTGCTACAAGCCACGGAGTCCCTCGAGATTGCAAGGAACAGAAGAGTGGGTGCGATTCCTCTCTAGAGAGCTAGACAGAGTGTGGTCCTGCTAGTTTGTGCTAGTTTGTTCATCTGAGTCTTTAGCCTTCAAAACTATAGGATAAATGTGTGGTTTTAAGCTACATGGCTCATGGTATTTTGTTACAGTAACCTCAGGATTTTTTTTGGGGGGGGGATGTAAAGGTCATCTTGGTCATTTCAAACAGTCAACAGCCATTCATCGTTTTGGTGATCCTTACTTTAAGTGAACCATGTGTTAGGAGCTCAAGAAAGCAAAAGAGACTTTCAGATGTAGATTTCCCACTTGTCTATCAGAGTGTGTGCAAGAACAGGAAGGGAAAAAAGCCAGCAGTACACAGTCAAAACGAGGGTGGGAAACAGACTCTCTAGCAGAAGCAAAGGAAAATCGTGGCTATAAATGTAACCAGAACAAGTTTGTGCAGTGCAGTCCAGTGTAAAGAAGGGGCAGAGGAGAGTTTAAGAAATAACACTAGTAGCAAACCTAATATGTACAGCCCAGCCCAAACAATAGCGCCCTCTGGCTTTACTGGCACATGAAATAATTCATCCAGCCCCTGCAGAATATGCACTCTTTCTTGCTCTGCTCTCATGAATCATTTGTCAAGACAGACTACATTCTTGTCTGTAAGTTACATTAAAATAAATTTAAAATAGTAATAATTAAGTGAACCATTGCTAGAAGTGGGAAATTTGTAGCATGAAATGTATATGCTAGGAAAGAAAATATCCCCCCCCCCCACAAAATTGACTTAAAAAGAACTATAGAAAGAAGAGCTGATTGATCCTATTGTAAGAAACATATATGTGTGTGTGTGTGTGTGTGTGTGTGTGTGTATGTGTGTGTGTGTGTGTGTCTTAGAGTACATGATCAATGCCACTGAAAATAAGGACATCAATAATCTCAAAGATTGTTCTTAGAGAGATCAATCAATAAAAAATGATGCATCTCTAACCAAGTGTAGTTTTCACTTTTCTTGCTGTTTTAACAAGGTAGCTAAGAAGGGGGCGTAAGGAAGGACACGTTTGCTTGGACTCAGTTTGAAGACATAATCCGTCATGGTGGGAAGGCGGGACTCAGGAGAACGAGGGAGCTGGTCAGCTTGCTGGTAGTCAGGAAGCATGAGATGTGCATTGGTGCTCCCCCTGATTTCTCCCTTGGGTCTTGCATCCCCACCCATGGAGGGGCCACCTGTGTTCAAGGTGGACCTTCACCCCTCAGTTACTCTTCTCTGAAAATGCCCCCATGGACACATCCAAATGTGTGTCCCCAGCATTTCTTAGTCAGTTTGGGCTGCTAACATTAACCATGTCGCAGAGTTACTAAGAGTGGAGATGAGTCACTACTGTGGATCCATGGGATGAGAAAATAAGAGAAATCGTTAGCAACTAGATAATCACGGACTTGGTAACTGGGCTGAATTAGACCAGTTCCTCGGGTGACACGAACCGATAACCCTATCCCAGACAGAAACAAATAACCTAACAGCCTTATAGCTATTTCAGAAATTTAATCAATAATCTGTCATCATAATAAAGCACAAGGGCCATGTAATTTTACTGATAGGGCAGTCACATACTTAGAAATAAATAATATTAATTATTTATAACCTTTTCCAGGAAAGAGGTACAGAAGTCTTCTTAAGCCTTCCCATGAATTCAGAATTCCCTAGTAGTAAAACCAGATAAAGGTTTACATAAAAGAAAAGAAAGATTGCATCCCAACATCTTCTACAGTCTTATCTGATAACCAACACAAGCAATTACACACTCGAGAAATAGCTTTTTCTAGACATCCAACACATCAAAATTCAAATGCAGTGACATCACTATAACCACAGGAGGAAAAAGTGATCACATAATGCTAATTAATGAAGAAATAACATTTGACCAAATGCTCTCCAGGAGCATGATCGTTGTTTTTAGACTCTAGGTTTTAAAACCTAGCAATAGAGAAAACTTCTTCACAGAAAACGCCTGCAGAAGGCCTCCAGTGAGCTTCCCCTTAGGGCCAAGGGCTTGGACACTTTCCCTGAAGTCTGAGAACAAAGCCAGAGGTTCCTTCTCCTCTCTGGAGCCATAGTTAGTGAGTCTCACACAAATAGAAGGTTTAGAGATCGGGGAAGAAGTGAAATAGCTTTATTTGGAGATAGCATGATTTCCTCTATAGAAAGTTCTAAGGAATCTACCAAAACACTCTCGCACCTAGTGAGGAAAACCGGGTCATGGAAAGCAGAAGGCCCGCAGCAAGGGCATCCACTAGACATCAGAAGCCAGGGGCTATCTAGAAACAAACCACAGAGAACACGGCATCTTCAGAGAGCCGGCAAAGGTGGGCAAAGGGGATCTTCACTCCTAGCTGCAGACATGACAGACAATCCAAATCAAGTTGTAGCGCTCCGTGCTTGCTTCTCCTCTCAGTTGCCCGTGATCTACGCGTGGGCTTTGAGGGGGATAAATCCTTTACAGGAGCAGTGTTCATCCGAGCCAGGGGGTGCTGGACATGGAATAAGAACCACATTGGGTCATTTTTGCCTGCCATTGTCACTATCAAAAGAACCAAGGGGAAATTGTCGAAAAACTAGAAACCCTAGTTGGGCTTCCCATCTGGTGTGAAATTACAGTCGGAGTATGGTAGACAGCTGTCTTCCCCAACAATTAATAATCCTAGCAGGATAAAAGCCCTTCCGACTCAGACCTCACTTCACAGAGGGGGCGATTTGTCGATTCTAAGCTGCAGCAGGGAGTCAGTGACTGCCGCTCCGTGGGTAAGTTCTTTCCTTGCAGAGACAATGGGAGCACGCAGCTAGCGTATTGCTAAGCTTTCTTAGTAGGAACCCGTGTGAAAATACACCACCCATTTGATTAGGCTTTAAAAAGCCATGTTTCATAGAATCATATCTTGGCCTGTTAATTAAGACCACAAATGACTACTTTGGCACTTACAGTGAAGTAAAAACTTTCCAATGGAGCTAATTATTCTGCATTATCTAAATGTTAACTGTAAGTGCTCTCTTTTTTCCTACTGCTCACGTCTCTGGAGGTAATTTTGTTCTGCCTTATATGTCATTTTTCTAAGGTAAGATGGCAGTGTTCTTTGTCATTTAAAGGACAATTCATCAAGGAAGCACGGAAGTCAAGGATTCAACCAGCGATTTCAAAGGCTTGTCTACACAACTAAACACACAGCAGAACACTCTGAAGCACCCCATTCCCACCCACGCCCAACCAGGACTTGAAAATAAGCCCTTATAATGTGCAAGCAAATACTCATTCTAGATTCTGTTCAAATCCATAGCAACATGCTACATGCTTAACACATATTTACCAGCGTGTTACTACGATTAAAAATGATCATGAGGAACCAGGCACTGTGGCACAGACTGCTTGCTAATCCCAGGGCACAGGAGCAGAGGGAGGCCGAGGGTCGCAAGTTTGAAACCAGCCAGAATTGCACAGGGAGCTTGAGGCTACACTGTAAGATCCTATCTCAAAAACAAACAAACAAACAAAGAAATAATCAAAGACTAGGGAAGCAGCTCAGTGGTAGAGCCCTTGCCTAGGAGACCCAAGACCCTGGGTTCATTCCTAGGGGAATGGAAAAAGGAAGAAAAAGTAAGGAGAGGGAGGTCAGAGTGGAGAGAGAGAAGAAGGAGCTGGAGAAAAAAAATCTGTCTCACATATACGGAAAAATTAGAACATCTACATGTGAGGCATTGTTCTGATTGGCTTAATCAGTTAGGCACCAGTGCCATGGAGAGTGAGTAGGTTTGTTTGGTTTCCTTTCATTCACAGAACTTAGGCTGGAATTCAGGGCTTTGCAGTTAGAGGCACAGGTGCTTCACCACTGAGCTTCATCTCTGCAAAAAAACCATTCTGGATCAAGGATGTTGGATATTGGTGAGGCAGTCCCTGTCTCTGTCTGTCTGTCTGTCTGTCTGTCTCTCTCTCTCTCTCTCGTATGTGTGTGTGTGTGTGTGTGTGTGTGTGTGTGTGTGTGTGTGTGTTTTAGTAGGACTTCTTATCTATAAGTTATTAGTAACTTATAAGAAGACCAAGTGACTGTGATGTAATTAGATCTGGCGTCACCTTATTCTGACGGCTGCTGAAGCACGGGCGCACCTGAGTGTCAGCAGTTAAGGAAGAGCAGATCTTGGGGGGCTATTTACATTTTTCTGCACTACAGATAAAATACTCAACACGCTCTAGTGTTTAAAATGAATGTTTGAAAACTAGTGTGTTCCAAACAAGATCTCCAGACAGCTGTTGGAATGGGGACACACTGAAGATATGTGCACACATGAACCAACTCTAAATAGAAGTCCATTTAAATTCCTCATAGACAGCTATTCAAAAGGGATTATTTCTGAGTAGAATGTAGAGGTTAGTTACTTTTATTTTAAACACAATAACAACATCATAAATCTTGGTTGAGAAACAGTTGCTAGGTTTTTTAATTCATTGACTATTGTGTTTGATTTTATGGAAAAAAATAAAAAATTTTCCAGGTCACTTTTTAATAGTTGTTTATGGTCTCTGTGGGAACAATTTTTTTGCATTCATTTTCTATTTATTGCTAATGGTTTATGTAGATGATGAAACATATATCTATTAAATGTCTAGAAACAACAGACTTCATGATTTTAGCTTTACTGGGTGCGCTTGTAACAGAGCCCTCTTAGCACAACTGACTCCATGATGGACGTGCCGTTAAGACCATAAAACTCAGCACGTAGACAACACTCTCTGCCAAAATGCAAGCAAAGACCTAATCCATCAAAGTCCATAGTTCTTAGAAAGTCTCTAAATGTACCAACTTTGCTTTTTGTCTTTTGTATTTCTACTTCTGGATAACTTCTTGATGACAGAAGTATGTCACCCTTCTTTGTTTTGTTGTGTGTGTGTGTGTGTGTGTGTGTGTGTGTGTGTGTATTTGCTTAAAAGTTCTCCCTAAGAAAGGCTTAATACTACACTGGGATCGCAAAAAAGTCAGTGCTGTCACTGCCAACTACTAATAACTTTCTCTTGACTTAAACCCACATCAGCTCAGTCTTCTTTGGTGGTTGACAGACTATAACTTTGAATGATATAATTGGTTCATAACACCTAAGAATGAGTTAAAATTTATCCCTATATAGATCGGTACAAATCTTGCCATTTTTTAGAGACAGAACACCCTAGTTGAACATTCTTTTTCTGTGTAATGGCTAATTATGAAAATGCATGATGGTGTAACCAAACACAGAACATAAAAACCATATTAACACGTAGATTCATGGTGAACTTCATGGATAGAGAACTCTCCAACACTGAGACTCTAGACACACAGTCATCAACATGTCTGCCTACCCAGGACCACCAAGAAAAGCTCAGTTTCACACAATTAAAAAAAAAAACACTAGTTTTTATTATATTGATGTGGAATCTTTATTTTTTTTAAAACAATCTCTTTATTTTGCATACCAATCCCAGTTCTCCCTCCCTCCCCTCCTCAAGCTACCCCACCTTCTCTAGACCAGGGATACTTCCATAGGGAATGGGCTCCAAAAAGCCTGTTCATGCACTAGGCATAAATCCTGATCCCACTGCCAGTGGCTCCACAGACTGCCCGAACCACACAACTGTCACTCACATTCAGAGGGCCTAGTTCAGTCCTATGCAGGTTCCCCAGCTGTCAGTCCAGAGTCAATGAGTTCCCACTAATTCGGGTCGTCTGTTGCTATGGGCGTCCCCATCATGGTCTTGACCCCTTTGCACATATTATTGCTCCTCTGTCTCTTTGTCTGAACTCCAGAAGCTCAGCCCAGTGCTTAGCTGTGGATCTCTGCATCTGCTTCCGTTAGTTACTATATGAAGGTTCTATGATCACAGTTAACATAACCATCAATCTGACTACAGGGCAAGGCCAGTTCAGGCGCCCTCTCCACTATTTCTTAGGATCTTAGCTGGGGTCATCCTTGTGGATTCCTGGGAATCTCTCTAGAGTCAGGTCTCACTAACTCTATGATGGCTTCTTCGATCAAGGTCTCTTTCCTTATTCTCCCAAATACCAAATAATCCAATTTAAAAATGGTGTACAGATCTAAAGAGAATTCTCAACAGAGGAAGCTCAAATGGCCGAAAGACACTTAAGGATTGCTCAACATCCTTGGCCATCAGGGAAATACAAATCAAAACAACTCTGAGATACCATCTTATACCTGCCAAAAGAGCTAAGATCAGAAACTAATGACAGCTTATGTTTGAGAGAATATGGAGTAAGGGGAACACTCATCCATGGCTGGTGGGAGTGCAAACTTGTACAGCTGCTTTGGAAATCAGTATGGCAGTTTCTCAGAAAATTGGGAATCAATCTACCTTAAGACCCAGCAATATCACTCTTGGGATATACCTTAAGGATGCATACTCATACAACAAGAAAATTTGCTCAGCTATGTTTATAGCAGCATTATTTGTAATAGCCACAACCTGGAAACAACCTAGTTGTCCCTCAACCAAAGAATAAATAAAGAAAATGTGTTATATTTATACAATGGAGTACTTACTACTCAGTGGTTTAAAAAACAATGACATTTTGAAACTTGCAGGCAAACAGATGAAACTAGAACAAAACATCCTGAGTGAGGTAACTCAGACAAAAAAGATAAACAGGGTGTGTACTCACTCAAAGTGGATATTAGACATACAGCAAAGGATAACCAGCCTACAGGCCACAACCCCAGAGAAGCTAGGTAACAGGGAGGACCCTAATAGTGACATGAGTCCCCTTGGGAAGAGGAAATAGACAAGATCTCCTGGGTAAACTGGGAACATGGTGGGAAGAAGAGAGTGTGAAAGGGGAGGGGGGAGCAGGGAGGAGGGAATGGGGTGGTTGAGTTGGGGAAGGACAGAGAGGGAGAACAATGCAATGGAATCTGACTGTTGTTCTTTGTGAAGAAACTTTCACATTCCTAATGCTTTCCTCAAGACGGTTCATAGAAACTAATGCCCTTTCAATTCTATTTCACTTTGATCTACATCTCTGTTTCAAGAAGAAACTGGTAAGTCACTGTTCAAATTGTATCTCCCTATCATACCTAGAATAATGATGAGGACACAGTTCCCAATTTCCTTCCAATTAAACTTCAGGCCTGGGTAAACACATTGTGTCAAACTCAGATGTTATTTACATTGTTACATTCTCATAGGAAGAGATAACCCATTTAATTAAAGACACAGATCTAAAATGGAATCGTGATTTTGCAAATTGCAGGGTCTGGTTGTCAGAGCCACAGCAACTCCGCAAGGGAGGTGTCCAGATTCTAGTCTGACTGATATAACCCTCCCACCCCATTCTCCACCAGTGTGGCTGGACCAAAGGAAGTGAGACGCTGGATTCCTGTCCCCCAGGACCGGGCCAAGTGAGAAGGGCAAAAATAGCACTGCCAGCTCCCAGAATCACCAGCTCTCAAAGTGAGCCAGAGGGCAGAGCAACAGCCCTACCTTCCAACAGACACAGCCTCACCATCCCAGTCGGCTGGCCGGGTGTAGAACATGGAACACAGCAAATGGCGGCTTCCTGCTGACTGTGTACCAGATAGCCGTAGAGAGCTACCAACTGTGGTGTGCCATCCCCTGGATGTTTAATAAATGCATGCAATCAATGTGTTCTGATAGCCACTGAGGTGGTTGAATGCTTTCCTAAAGATTTGACCTGCGTAAACAAGGGCTGGAAAATATACATATAAACTGTATAAAAGCTGTTTAGCTTGAGTTTTTTTTAAATGAGGGTGCCTATATGTTTATTAAAGTTATTTAAAGATGAGAAAAATGCAGTATTGGTGGCTTAGCCCTTGAAGCCACGATTCCTCCGTCTTGGCATCGTTGACGTATAAGGCTACAGGATTCTTCACGGTGCACGCTGTTCTGTGTGCTGTAAGATGACCGGCAGCACCCAGGGGTGCCACACATGAGAGGGTTTTGCTGTCCCCTCCCTCAATTGTATCAGTGCAGAATACCTTCACTGAGGGCCACCTTCTGAGGAAACTATCTGAAGGATACGTGCTAGCATAGGTTTGGGCAGGGCCAACAACCACTATTTGTTCATCAGAAGTTTGAGAGTAAACTCCATCCTTGTGTCCTCCGCAAAGCGATCTCAATTCCTCTTCATTCTGTAACCTCCTCTTCATCTTTTCCTCCCCCGTTTTCCTCTTCCTCTTCCCCAATCTCTTTTTCCTGCTGCTACTCTCGATAGTTTCATTTTAACTGAACAAATTTGTTGGGAAAGCCAAAATTCCTAACATCCCCCAGGAAAACTACGATAATTACAATTGAAATAATTGAACAAAAGTTAACAAAATTCAATGGATTGCAATGTCCATCTTTCTAGGAGTTGGCAGCGGAATGTGGGAAGTATCATTTTTTGACAAGGGGGCAACTGGTGTTCTAAAGGTCATTTGGGTTAATTCCACCTGTGTGTGTCCTGTGGCCTCCAGAAACAGCGTCTTCTGTCTAGATAGCCTTAGATTCTCCCATAATAGAGAGCAATAATTTGACAACTTAAGAACTTGTTGGAAAAGAAAAAAAGAAAGAAAGAAAGAAAGAAAGAAAGAAAGAAAGAAAGAAAGAAAGAAAGAAGATCTTGCTGGGGCCTTTCTTCTTTGTTATGTGAGGAAAGTAAACATTTCATATGGTAATAATATAATAATATTAGGAGTCTTGATAGGAAGTCACTTTCATAAAAATCGCCTTTATTTCATGAATTTTATTTTGTTTCATTTTCACACATTTGACTTTTGACTTTTAGTCATCACTAGACAGTAGCAAAATTTTAGAAAAAAGCAATCGACTTTGTTTATACAAATAAACACTGAAAACAGGGAGTCTGTGTCTTACATTAGCATTTTAAAATTTAAATTTAATACAAGGCAAAACTTCCAAACTTTGTGTAAACTGTGGATTTGCCACCTCCACGAAAAGAGTTAATTCCATCCTACACATTGGCAGAGGATCAGGAACACCATGACTGAGTTCAAAGACAACTTCCAAGGGGAACATTCAAGTGTTCTTTTCAGAAGAATATATTACCTAGTTTTATGATTCTTTATGTTTGCTTTCCTCAGTTAAAATCCAGATCATACATTGGCGAGATTGCACTTAATAGCCACAGAAATATGGGGTGAGGATTCCTGGTCCAGGAAGGATGTGAGAAGGAATAGTTTGCAAACAAGTTTCAGCTAAATTCTACTTCAAGCCATGTTCTCAGGCACACAATTGATGTGGGATGTCCTTCTGTATATGTTGCTTTTATCGGTTGATGAATAAAGCTATTTGGGTCAATAGCTTAGCTGAGTAAAGCCAGGTGGAAAATCCAAACAGAGATATAGAGAGAGTAGGCAGAGGTCAAGAAACACCGTGTAGCTGCTGAAGAAGACACACACCGGCACTTTACCTGGTAAGTCACAGCCTCATGGCAATACACATATGAAAAGAAATGGCTTAATTTAAGGTGTAAGAGTTACTTAATAAGACACCTGAGCTAATAGGCCAAAGAGTATTGTAATTAATATAGTTTCTGTGTGATTGTCCTGGGCAATCAGGAAACGAACAAGCAGTCTCCACCTACACACAACAGATGAATAAACAGAATGCTTATTCACAAGATAATATGTGCTTTTCTCTCAAAGAAAGAAAATGAAGTGGTACATTTCAGACTAGATTTTTCGCCTCAAAAGCCAAGAGTCCCAACAAAAGTATAAGAACGGACTGCCCACTCTATGAAAGAATGGGGACCAAAAATCTCCTGAAAAGTCTGCTTCTAAGTATTTATCTTTGCATATGAAACTACCCATAGTCCATATAAGCACTGTATACCTTCTGGCCTTTTATTTTATTATCATATTATCAATTATCCAAACCATGGGGTTTTACTATGACATTTCTACACATGCATGTAACATATTTTGGTCATGCTCACACCACATTATCTTTACTTTATGGCTCTGTCTTTTACACATAGTATTCAAAATTTGTCAGTTATATCAGATATTGCATGGGTTCATATGTGTACACCTATGTACATATGGAGGCCAGAGGTCAACACAAAATGTTCTTAATCACTCTCCATCTTACTTTTTGAGATAGGATCTCCCCCTGAATCTGGAACTCACTGATTTCACTAGACTGGTTGGCCCTGGGGACTTCTTTTCTCTACTCCCACTTTGCTGAGGCATATACCTCCATACTTGTTTTTGTTTTTCTGTTTTTATGATTTAATTAGGTGCTAGGCATCACACTAGGCCCTCCTGCTGGTTGAACAAGCATTTTACTGGCTGATCCATCTCTTCAGCATCAACATTAAAATTTTAATGCACTGACAACATTTATGAATAATCCCAAATCCCATTTCTTATTTCTTGTGCCACAGATTCAGGAGGCTAGTGCATGAAAAACACACATTTACTCAGAGAGTCACATCTAAAGTTATTATTTTCATTTTATTTATTCATTCTCTTCTCATGGTGACATACACACTAATTATCCTAAGATATTTTCCTATTTTAGTTTTTAAAAAAGCTAGGCCCAGTGAGAATGACTAAGATCGAAAGCAATGGCCATGTGGAATGTCAAGGGTGCAGCCCCATCAGAACCCTTATTAATCATGACAGTGCAAAAACGGTGCAGTCACCCTGTAAGGCAATTTGGCATTTTCCTAAAAATTACATGCTGTTTACCATTTGATCTAGCACTAGCAATCCAAGGCATTTATCCAGATGAAGAGAAAACCTTAGTCCACATAAAATAATAATAATAATAATAACAGATTTATTCATCAGCACTCAGATGTTGAAGTCACCAAAATGCCCTTCAATGAGTAGGTGGATATCGTGGAATATTAGTTTAAGATGTGTTACATTCATTTATGCTGAAGGGTATTTGTTTAATAATGCAAAGATGTGTTGCGTTCTTTTATGTTACATTTGTTTAATTCTGTAAAGCTGTGTTGCTTTGCCTGTATAAAACACCTGATTGGTCTAAGAAAGAGATGAACAGCCAATAGCTAGACAGGAGAAAGGATAGGTGGGGTTGGCAGGCAGAGAGAATAAATAGGAAGAGAAATCCAGGTTTGAGAGAGAAACGAGGGAGGATTGATAAAAGGAGGAGAGGAGGGAGACACCAGGGACCAGTCACACAGCCAGCCATAAAGTAAGAAGGGAAAAAAGACATATAGAATAAAGAAAGGCAAAATGTCCAGAGGCAAAACATAGAAGGGGAGAAACAAGATGATTTAAATCAGAAAGGCTGGCTAGAATCAAGCCAAACTAAAGCTGGGCATTCATAGGTAAGGATAAATCTCTATTTATTTGGGAGCTATGTAGTGGGCCCCCAAAGAGTAAACAAACAAACAAAAACCTACAGGTGGAACTGTATCACACCCATACCTTGGAATATTCAACAATAAATAGAAATAGTCAAGCTGCAGAAATACATAAAATCATTTTAAATTTATGTTGCTAAGTCAAAAAATGCCTATTTGGAAAGGCTGCATACTCCATGGCTCCAACTGCAGTATAGTCTGGGGGAGACAATAAGAACATGAGGGCTTGCCAGGGGCTGGAGACGGAACTAAGGAGAAGGGAGTCGGTAGAGTGGGGAAGGATTTTAGGACAGTGAACTTGTTATGTAAGAAATTTTAACGGTGGCTACAAGTCATCACAAACCTTTGTCACAACCTAAAGTTATATATATATAAACATATATATATGTATATATATATATATATATATATATATATATATATATATATAAAATGCTGGGAATTTGGGCCCTAGTTAATAATGTGTAATTCACCAGCATTATAGCAGGAGAAACTGTGGAGGGACGGTGGTAATTTGAATAAGAATGGCCCCCTACAGGCCCTTAGATTTGACTGCTAGGTCATTCAGGAGTGAGTCACTTGACAGGGATTAGGAGGTGTGGCCTTCTTGGAACAGGTGCGGCCTTGTTGAAGAAAGTGTACCCTAGGGGTAGGCTTCGTGGTTCCAAGTCCTCAAGCCAGGCCCAGTGTCTCTCTCTCTCTCTCTCTCTCTTGCTTCCTGCTAAACCAGATGTAGAACTCTCAGCTCCTTCTCCAGCACCACGTCTGTATGTATGCAGCCATGCTTCCCACCATGACGACAATGAACTAAACCTCTGAACTGTAAGCCAGTCCTAAAAGTTTTCCTCAGAGTTGTGGTCAAGCTGTCTCTTCACACAAGAGAATGGTGACTGGGACGGGGCCCTGAGGCGGCAGACCCCAGCGACTCCTGCTCATCTGATTCCTCCAAACCTAAACTTGTTTTAAAAGGGGGAAGAGTCATCACTTTTAAGTGACGCTGAGAACTACACAGAAACAAGTTTTCTGAAGTGGTAAAAAATGGTAACTACAAACTCATGAATTCTTTCTTCCAGTTGAATTTGCCAACGTCTCAGTCTCAGTTTTGCCCACATCAGAAGCTGCCTTTCTTCAAGCTGCCCTTCCTCTTTGCTCAGAAAGAAGCACAAACAGCTTCCCAGTCGCTTAAGCCTAGATAGAGCCTTGGACCCATTTTCCTCACATCGGCCATTTTTTTTTCCCACAAAACAGCAGCCACACAGTGTTTGTTAATTACTTTTTATTAAATAGATTTTATGTTCTTGCTTTACTTTTAAGTTTTATACCTGATTTTGGAGATGCTGTAATTTTTTTTCATAGTGGAAGTGGGGCCGGCTCACAGTGTAAACCCAAACATCTGTATACGACCTGAGAATTAGGTTTGGAGCACAGCCCAAGACAGACTCTGCTGACTCCTTATTGGAGACTGTGGCCAAGGAGGAGAATGAGATAATATGAGAACAGCAAAATAAACCAGCAATAGGAACATGAAAACCCAAATAAGTAATTATTGTGGTTGAAAATACACAACATGGTGGCAGTTCTCATTTTCTCTGTCACATATTATCATGGCCTTCTTTTCTAGGACAAAGTGTGGGTCACACACACACATACACACACACACACACACACACACACTCACAGTGGTTCTCAACCTGTGGGTCACACATACATATATGCACAGAGTGGTTCTCAACCTGTGGGTCACACACAGTGGTTCTCAACCACTTTTCCAGGCCAAATGACCCTTTCAAATGGGTTCCATTTCAGATATTTGCATTATGGTTCATAACTGTAAAAAATTATAGTTATGAAATAGCAATGAAAATAAATTTATGGGTGGAGGTACCACAACCATAATTAGGAACTGTATTAATGGGTTGCAGCATTAGGAAGGTTGAGAACATTTGGGATAATGCATTATCTCTTATTGCTAGGTAATAGTCATATTTCAATTATACCATAAATCATTCTGACATTTTTCTTCTCCTTAACATTTAAGATGTTAAATGTTTTTCACTTCAAACAACGTTAAAATAAATATATTCATATTATATCTTCACACTATGGGGCAGTCAGCCCTTTATTAACATATGCACTGTAAGTACTTGGAAGTCTCTTAGTTTTGGGGTATATTACATCATCCAAAAATAAATCACTCAAGGAGTCCATAGTTTTCCTTTGTGTCAACTGAATGTTGGGAGTTACTTAAGATAGTTTTATCTACCTGTAAGGATCCACAATATTTTCTTATATATTAATGTAGTATTTTATTATTCCCTTTTTACTTTTAGAGATTTATTCCATGCTGAGATATTGCCTTCTTCTGAATAAATAACCAGTTGCACAGGTCTGTAATCCCAGCTACTTGGGAGGCCAAGGCAGGAGGATTATTAGTTCAAGGCCTGCTTGAAGAACTTAGTAAGGCCCCGTCTCATAATAAAAACATGAACAAAGGTTGGGCTGTAGCTTAGTTGTAGAGTGTTTGCAAGGTCCTGAGTTTGGTCCCCAGCACTCGAACCCTAAAATAGCCAGCGGTGCTAGCACAGCTGGAATGAAGCCACCACATGTGATGGATTCCCTAGATCGTCTGGAATGAACCTCTGGAACACATTGGCTGGTCTTATATTAGCAATGTATCAGTACCATGTAGTTTGACTGACATAGTTTTATGGTAAGTTATAATTTGAAACAAGTCAAGTACCTTTCAACAGCCACTTTTAATTTTTAAAAGATTTCTAATGTGATAGTATGGCACTGTTAGGAGGTGTGACTTTGTTGGAGTAGGTATGACCTTGTTGGTGGAAATATATCACTGGGGAGGTGAACTTTGAGACTTTGAGGTCTCATCGATGCTTAAGCCACGCCCAGTGAGATATTCCACTTTCCTGTTGCCTTCTGATCAAGATGTAGCCAGTACCCTGTCTGCCTGCATGCCACCATGCTCCCTACCATGACGGTACTGGACTGAACCTCTGGACTGTAAGCTGCCATCTCAATTAAATGTTTCCCTTCCTAAGAGTTGCCATGATCACAGCATCTCTTCACAGCAGTAGAAACCCTAAGACACCTAGTATTTTGTATTAGCATATACATATACTTCGTTGGTAGACATCTAGGAAATTTCCCTCTTAAATTTCCTATAAATAATTCCCTGAACACGGTTTTCATCATTTAATGTGAGTCTCTATGGCAAAAGAAGAGAAGCAAAGCTAGGGGTCTGGGAGATGCTTTAGTCTGTAAAGTGCTCCGCAACAAGCTTGGGAAAGTTGGGGTTAGTTGTACACACTTACAACTCCCCACTGGCAAAATGGAGCCAATAGGATCTCTGGGGCTCAGTGGCAGACAGCCCAACTTTGCATAATTCTCAAGTCCCAGGTCCAGATGAGAGCCAGTCTCAGATACGAATATGGAAAACTTTCCTGAGAAACAAACCAGAGGTTGACCTCTGGCCTTACACACACATAGGCACATGCATGTATACACGCGCGTGCACACACACACGCACACACACACACACACACACACAAAAGGAAAGTACTGGGCATTGCTGTCTCCTTGATCCACTCTAAGCTCATAGAGAGGGACAGGACTAGCTCCCACATTCCCTGTGTCGTAATGCACTTCGTGTTCATGTTTCCTGCTGCCAGACACCATTCCCTAAAACCTTTCATACAAAAGTCATAGAAACTGGTCCTGTTGATGCATACCTGTAATCCCATCATTTGGGAGACAGAACAAGAGGACTTCCGGGTTTGAGAGCAAGAGCCTGTCTCAGATAAACAAGTCTTAGAGAAGTAGCCACAAAGCTTTTGCTTTGTTTCTAACATCAAGGACCGAGCATGGCTTCTTCTTCAAAGAGCTTTTGCCTCATAGATTCCCTGCAGCAATGTGTAGCTGGTAACCGTCTGCGTAACAGCTGATTCCAGTCTTCAAGGGCAGATTTGACCTTCATGTGACTTTCTCCCGAGACGCCTGCCTCTTTCACAAAAGAGAAAGGCAAGTCCATGCCGGTTCTCTGAGGACCAGGCTAATACCAGTATTCTAACATTTGAGAGCATAAACATCAAACTGGAACTGAGTTGACTTTCAAACCACAAAACATTTTGTAAATGAGTGTTGCTTGTTGTCAAAGCCTGAGAGGAAATTTGGAGGCTTTAGTATTGTAGGTCCAAGAACTTCTGTAAAATGTTTGAAGGTCATGCTAATCATACCTCAACTAACTTCACAGAGCCCCAGGATGCCATTCAGCATACAGGTTTCAGCCTTAATTTCTACAAATGCAGCCCTAAGAGAGGTCATATTGAGTAACGATCATTCATCCTTGCTGGGGATGAAGGGGAAACCCCACTTCTGTTCCTAGCTTTTTAAACATGCCTTGTTTCTCATTAACCCGCATTTAGTTATATTCAGGAAGTTGATATTTTTTGGGGGGAATGTTTTTAACTTTAATAAAAAATAAAAATCTAAAAATAATATCAATATTATCAATTAAGTCACTGAATCTAACAGGCACACTGAAGACATCAAGATCCTTCTCTACAAAGAAGTACATTATATAGACAGTTTAAATTCATTATTGGACAAAGCAGGCTTTCCTGGGAAGCTTGGCTATTGTCCTCTGTTGAAAACGAAGGGTGTTTTGTTTTGTTTCTGTTTTTTTGTTCAACTTCTTCAAATGCTCAACAAATCAGATCAACTCTAGCAAAACATGGTGACCTTCTTGAATGGTAACTGTTAGGTTTTGCCCAAGCGACCCAAACTTGAGCTACCTAAGAGGGAAGCTCATGGAGAAATTGCTTCCTTAGACTGCCCTATAAGCCATCTGGAAAGGTGTTTTCTTGATTCATGTGGGAGGGCCCAGCTCACCCAGGGCAGGTGGTCCTGCTTGTACTTCAAAGCCAGCTGAGCGAGCCACGAGGAACAAGCCAATAAGCAGAGGCCTCCTCTGTGGTCTCTGCTTCAGTTCCTGCCATGAGCTCCTGCCCTGGCTTCCTTGGATGATCGCTTGTGACCTGTAAGCCAAACAAACCCTTTCTTCCCCCGAGTTGCTGTCTGTTGGTGTTTTATCACGTGTTAGAGAGCGCACCAGAAGAACGCTTATTTTATGTTGCTTCTTGGTGTGGTTTCACGTTTCTATTTTCATTTATCTTGTGTTGTCTATGTTCTTTTTGGTAAGACACCCCAGTTCTGTGGTTAAGTGAGATGCAAACACTCAACCCCCATTCTCCTCTGTGAATTCTGCTCTATTTTACCCTGTAGGACTCTCCCGTGTCTCTGAATTCCTAAGCAGGCAGTGGCTGCTCTCATGCATTTGGCTTTTTTTTTTTTTTTAATCTGATTGCATTGTTACTCAGCTCTTACTCTCTTAACTAACATCCAGATGAAGGAACTCAAGTCTTTAGTATCCCTAGTTCTTGGCACATGGAAGACACTAAGGATTCACTTGAAAAAGGAAAAAAAAGAAATTTAATGTTAAAAATGCATGCTGTCAAATGATCAGCCCTGAAATTATATATACAAGTAATATTTTATAGACTGAGCAGGTTGTATGTACATATGTTTAGAAACGCATACATACAGAGACACACACTGCCACCACCGCCGCCGCTGCCACCACCACCAACAACAACAATTAAAAGGAAAGGCTGTGAATTTGAAAGGGAGGACGTGGAGGGAAGAAAGGGAAAATGATAACTCAAATAAAATAAAAATTAATCCATACCACAAATAGTGAAGGAAATGTAAAGAATAGTCCAGAAGCTAAAACAAATCACCTAGCAAAAAAGGAACTGCTTTCCTTGGTTCAAATTAAGAGATTTAAGTAGATCCGGTCAGAACAGAAAGCTTGCGCGCTGCCAAGCCTAGCTGGAAACACAGGTGCAGGGAGGGTGTGAAAGACTACAGGATCATGAGGAGCCTGAAGATCACAGGCTTCCGAGGCCTCACTAGAAACAAGGCAGTTTCTGGAACCAAAGACAGCAGAAAAGGGACTGTCTTTGCAGCAAGAAAATGGCCACAAGTAGGAAAAGGTTCTGATCAATGCAGGGTTGGAGGTTATGGAGCTTGGAAAAGTTTAGGTGTGGGGGAGTAAATGTGATCAAAATAAAATGTATGAAATTTTCAAAAAAAAAATCAATTTTTGAAATGTGAGAAGCCAGGCAGGAGCGAAGGCATTGGTACCCTAAGCTGGCTTCTTCCAATACTTGCCATGGGTGGAATCTTATCAGAGGCCCAGAGTTCAGTGGGGCGGGTGACAGTGGAATTCAGGAGAGACCTTCTCAGCAAGGGTTCCCTGAAAAATCCTGTAATGAGATGGCTAAGCAAGATGCGGGAGGGAGAAATCACAGAGGAATATGGAAAAGAGGACTGAAAGGCAGAGGTCAAAACGTCTGTTATGTCTCGAAAATACTCAGAGTTTCAGAGGACAGTAAAGCATCACGTGAGGTTTACACAGACTAAAGATGTCTACGCTTCCCCTTGTATCTGAGACAGTGGCATTGCTTTCAAGGTGGTTTTGTATTCCCTTGGTTTTCGATGATCCTCTCCTTGGTTAAAGAAACATGTGAAAATGCAGCCACGCTGATTGCAGTGGGTAGGTCTGCATGGCTGCCTTTGGAGGCATTGGATAAAACCCCTTATTACCATCTTGGCAGGCTCCTTTGTGTCAGGCCAAAAGGATTTTTCACCCGAGGAAGACATATGTTTTGGAGCCCTGAGCCCTTAATCTCAGATGTTGTGTTTACAGTTGCCCCTAAACAAGATAAGCCTAGTCACCTCCCTCCGTCAAGAGGACGCCTTGCTCTCTGATGGCAACATTAGCTTCAATGTCTGCTGATAGTTTGTCTCATCTTCCTACGGATCCTGTAGGTCTGCAGAAACCCAGTTTATATCTTCCTTAAGATTCTGGTGTTGCTTGGACTTGGCTGTAATCCACATTCAAATGTCATGTCATCTTCTGAGGACCTTTAGGGAAGGACATGCTGTGTTACTGCGGGGTCACTTTTGAATTCTCAAAGATCTATTAGAACACACTCCTTCCATATTTAATCAGATGGTGAGCTACTGATCAAATCAGTGTCGAGGAGCACCAGAAATTTTGTCTTGTGTTGTGTTCAGCAGCAACCAACTAACCAAATGCCCATGGCGTGTCAGGTTCCTGCTGTCCTGGTGCCGACACTCCCATTCTGTCATCTAATCTTCCTGGCAGCTCTTTGAAATGGATATTATAATCCATAGCTCACAACAGGCAAATTGGAGACTCAAAGATGTAAGCTAGATGCCTATAGCCCCCCTCCCCCCAGAGCGGAAGCAGTACTCCCTCCGTAGGGGCCTGAAGCTGGGGTTGAGAAACTGAAAGACTTAACTTTCTGATTTTTGGTAAAACTGTCAAATATGTGTAAAATAATGGTTTTGTCTCTAATATGACCTTAGCTATGTGGATGGCCAGTGTCATGGGGTAAACAGTGATAGAAACGGATTTCTATAATCTTGCTGCTAAAGGGACAGTCTTCACTTAAATTTTAATCAACAATACCTCCTTTCATTTTTGTCTGACTTTGTTACTTAAGGAATACACACATGAGCACAAGCTGCTGGACACAGCACTTCTTTCTCTGGGCAACCCCCAAACTTGCTTGCCCAGCTCTACTCCCTCGTGGAAAAAGGGGGCTTATCCCTTCTTTCCACTTTGGAATGGTGTGTGAGCAGAAAGTACTATACAGATGCCGAATCATAGATACTATGGAACTTACTAAAATACAAACTTCCGGAGTTCAGAAACTTTTGTATCCTATGAATTACTGTAAACCCAAGCCCCAGAAGCAACATGCATGTTTTAACAAAGTAGAGGAGGCATTAATTTTGCTTCTTTCCCTTGGAAATTGCTCTTGTACTGAGCACTAAACGTGGCCCCTCTTCTCAAATGGCGCTCAGGAAGCGGAAGCTTTAGTACAAAGTCGGCGGCAGAGGTGTAAGGCGAGTAACTGGTGGAGCTTTGCCTTTGCTCGAACCTCCATCTCCACCGCAGGGAGTAGCAGTTCTTCCGTTGTCTGTGAAAACCATGTTCCAGAGGAGGCTGTCTTCTCTCCGTGGGCACGGGTCCTCTAGCACAAGGCTGGGCGCAAAATTACCACCCAGCTGACGATCATTGAGTCAGCCAAGAGCGACAGAATGTAAATCAAAAATAATTCAAGCAGCATTTGGCATCGAGTATGTGCTTACTAAATATTTATTAAATTACATTAAACATGATGCTCAAAGGAAGACTCATGCCACACATTCCCAAACTAAGTAGGCATTATATTTGAATTAGCAGCTGTTGGGGATTATCTGTGTGCCTCCCCAGTCAGGATACTAAATGGAGATCTTACTGCATCAGCAAACTCCTCAGTCTGAGAAATGGCTCGCTTCCAGCAGGCTGGCATGCTACCTTCCAACTATGCCATACTCAATGGAAAAGCTAATGTGTACTGTGGTGTGCCAGACAATCTGATACTGCTTACGAATCAACCCCTCGCCCCTTTCCGTAGCAATGTGTGAGAGTGTTCATTAATCACCCTTTCCGCCCTTAGTCTCTTCCTTTCCTCCTGAGCATCCTATAAACAGAGGCACCCAAAGGCAAGGATCTCTGTGATACTGAAAGGTCTATGAAGTTCAAAGACAGTGAAAAAACCGCAGCTTAGGAGAAAAGACATGGGACATCATCATGTTTGCAATAGATGATGTGTTTTCATGGTTTTTCTGCTCCCTGAATAATGGTGTTGTGCTCAACAGAACTCAAGCTCCGGGATTCTATATCTTAAATGGCTTGACGTTTTCCCCCAATAAACATGACATGACACAGATGTACTCCACATTAGAAACGGTCTATAAATACACACATATAATATGTACACACATGCACGTGTGCATGCCCCCTTCACACACACACACACACACACACACAGAGAGAGAGAGAGAGAGAGACTCATGCTCAAGTGAATTTTAAATAAATAACAAATTATTGAGTACTCCAAACAAAAAGTTCGTTTATTTTCCATTATGACGGACAGGTTTCCCTGTAAGGTTTTCAAAGCACACAACAAGAATCTGGCCATTTGGGAAGAAGGAGCTGAAACCTAGTTAGAGCAGACACCATCTGGTGGGGGCTGGGGCACGGAGGCTGCAGGACAGACAGTACCACTTAGGTACAGGAGACAGTTGTTTAAATAAGAGCATGGTGGTGTCAGCTTGTTGATAAGGCAGCACCAAGCCAGTTGCTGGTAAATTGAATCTGTTAAATGTTAATGAACTATCACTGTAGAAGTAGCCGGGAGATGGGAAATGCTCAAGAAGTTAAAGTCTACTGCAAGGCCAATTTATCTCACAACGGGGAACACTTTTATTACAAACATAAGAAAACTTAACGTAAAATTTAAATTTTTAGTGTATTTTATTGATAAAAGCGTTGTTCCTTTATCCACAAGTCAATTTTCTCCGCTCTAAGCAGAATTTTACAAACGCGTTGGCTGAGCCACAAGAAAGGCCTTTTTGATATTATCTTTTGTATTTGAACCGTCTCTTGCTTGGAATTAAACTCAGTCCCAAAATAGCAAGTATATCATCCCCTAACCACTTCCCATTAGTGACAGCACACTGCAGAGATTAGCCGTGCAGCCGTGATTTGCCAAGTAAAAGAACCTTGTGGGGAGCTCAGACTTCCCCACTCAGAAAGGGCGATGCGTGGGTCTCTGTGAATATTCCTAGCTGGCAAAAATGAATTCCAATGGAAGTGAAGACATTATCCCATACAGACTAAATTGAAGTCTTGGGCAGACTTTGCTTTTGGGTGTTATTTCCCGCAGGCTCAGCTCGCTGACATCAGCCTGACTGTTCGGTAGGACGGACAGTCCAGATGAGCTCTCTTCAAATGCTAAGTTTACAGCAACTGAGTCGTCAGAGGAGACGAAACCTATGTGTGATATAAATCTCTTCCTCAGCTGTCATGATTGACAGGTCCATTTGGTTGGGTTTAGAGGGCAGGGAACAGAAGTGGAGCCTGACTCACGGGGCTCAGCTCGGGGCTCAAGTTTGGGATTGTTTTAGAGACATGAATACCCACACGTCCTTTCTATTGTCACATTCGAGTTTCAGAGCCACATGGGTAACGTTTTCACATTTGCCACTTACACGCTTCTCTGAGCCCGTGAGGTCATTTTTAAAATGCAGTTCTATTTCCTTGGTAAAGCCTCTTCTGAGACACTAAATTTAGCGCTGCCAATCAGAGGAACAGGTGGTATGGGATACTCCCAAACCGGTCCTCCCCCATCATGCGTTCCTAAGAGAACCAGCCAATCACAGCACCGGGCACTAAGGATGTGGGTCCGTCAGCAGATCTGGGGAATATAAGGGCCAGCCAGCCCCTGGCTCTGGAGCAGTCGTGCATTCCCACCTCGCCTCGGGTGTAGGGATTGCATAGAAAAGCAAAACCACACAGTCTTGACTGTGTGGTTTTGTTTTGAGGGTTAGAGGCTCACTGATTCATGTCGGAGATGGTTGGGAAAACCAACTCTACATAGGACGTCGTTTCAGAAGCAACCTTGGGCTTAGTCCCACCCTTTTTAGGCACTCTTGAGAAGTCAGGTAAGTGGGGACCGGCTTGTTGGAATCTTAGAGCTATTTCTGATGGGTTTCAAGTCGCCAGTTTGAGCGGTGAATGTCTCTTGCTAAGGGTTTGCTCTCGCTGACCTGCAGTGAGGATCTGTGTTTTAAAAATTGATTTGGATGTGTAATTTTTCTTTAAAAAAATTAATAAAATATCAAGTGCTTAAGCCTAACCAGTGGAGTCACCAATTCAGATTTTTAAAATGCACTTGATATCCTAGAACTCGGGGGTCTGAGATGAGGGCAGAAATGTTTGCTTCCTTAATAAACGTGTCCGTCGGGAATGTACAAGGTTATGTGGCCCTGTGATAAAGCAAGGCTGACCAAGAATAGCTCTGAGAAAGCCATGTGGCATCGGCTACGCCCGATGACTTTTTAAGGGAATCAACCGCCGGGGTATCTGTTGCGGGACAGTGGCAGACACTTGTCTGCTGTCAGTCAAGCCCGGGGTTTATTTTGGGAGCATGACATTTCAGATGCATACCTTCAGCCCTAGGCCTCTGGAAAGCAAGTGCTCCAAGAAACGCAATTCGTCTACTTAGACAATAAGGATAGGGTATCAAGCCCATTTAGGCCACTTAATCCCAACATTTTATAAAGTCTCAATGAAGATGGAGGATTGTTGTTCAGACAATTCCAAATCTCCTTATGCATTTTAATTCAACCCGCAATCCAATTATGTGGCATGAGATGAATGTTAATACTAAAAAGGGGTAAGAAATAAAAGACTTAATTTCAAAACACACTTAGATTTCCCGTCTTCCTGGGATTAGGTTACTAATTGTAAATGCCTGTTATTAAATAAATACATAATTATGCATTGCTTATCTAAGGAGATAGCTATTTTTAGAAGATGCACTGGTTTGCAGACAGGAAAACTTAGACATAAAATGTGCTCCCCCTAAAGATAATGTGCTGGACACAAGAGTTCCTCGGAAATGATTCCTGAAAACTTTTGGAGGATGATACCTGGATTTTTCTGGAGTAGAAACTGTGTCTTAAGGAACTTTAGTTACACTGAGTAGAACACCAGCACTAAGATCATTGCACTGTAATGTCAGAATGAACAAAAAAGAATTATGAAAAATAATGAGGCAATAGAAAATTCGGAAATTGTTTTTAATGCCAGAACACTAGTCTGGTCAAGGTGAATGATTAGGTATTTATGCATAGGAAATTTCACACATAATCTCCAAAACTGATAGGCGAAACACTTTCTTCCACTTACAAAAGGACTTAACTGAAAATTTTACACTCATTTCTTTGTTGACTATTTCACATCCTAAAGCTCAGATCTTCTTATTTCAATGAGCATTTCCCACCAGCTCCTGTTATTCAGTTTGCTTATTGCTCCATGTTAACGCAAGTCAGCACTTTTATTTCAGATCTATAATAAATTTGGACTTATTAAATATTTTTCCCTGGTGATGATTTCAGCCACATTAATTGTGTCGTTGCATACAATGTACAGACATGTTAGGGCACTGTAAGTCTGCTTTGCTGTTGAAGAAAAAAAGGCTTACGGCTGTGAAAATCCTTGCCAACACTTTTCACATCAGTGAAAGGCTTCCTTGGTACAGATGTTTTCGTCTGGGGGCCGATTTTAAGCAGTGGGCAGAGCCTAGAGCAAAGCCCTCTTGTAACATTGGCACCGTGGTGAGAGCTGCCAGGGAAGGATTCACATGCTTATTACATGCTGTGTCTCTGAAAGCCCTGGGTCATAGCTTGGTTTTCCCTTCCACTCTCTCCCAACCTGACTTTCCATTTTTGGTAGGATTGGAAGCTCCTGCTTTGACCACTAGGGGGCGTATTCATTGCTCTGCTTGATGTCCCCCATACCCCCCCTCCCATTTCCCTTAAATTAGCTCAAAGGTCAGCTGCATAAACCCCAAGAGGAGGCTTCCTATTGCTCTAGGGCCACCTATGCCTAGAGAAATCCATTTGGAGAAGCATGTCTTTGTCTCCACCATATAGCTGCTGAGGGGCCCTGAGGATCAACATTTTCACTGATTTTTCTTTTCCTTTTCAGAGTGCCTAAAAAGATGACCACTCAAGCACCGACGTTTACGCAGCCGTTACAAAGCGTTGTGGTACTGGAGGGTAGTACCGCAACCTTTGAGGCTCACGTTAGTGGTAAGCCATATGGACGCTTTCTTTTCGGCTCCACCTGCTTCCTCCAGGATTTTTTTTCTTTTCTGTAGGCCCCCCGAAACCAAGTTTAAACCCTGCTTTTACTATGTAAAATTGGCATAACACCATGGGAAGGTCATTTTAAGGGCACACCGTTCACAGGATGCTGACAATGTAATGACTTGAAAATGTTTTATTCATAGTTATAATTCCACAAAGCAAAAATAATTAGCATTCCATTAAAATTTGCTGTCAGATTCTAGCAACTAAGTAGGGCCAAATCTGGTCATTCTATATTTGGGTTCAGCCGCAGAGCCAACGTGACAGACAAGAGCCCTTGTGCTGTGGGGTTTAGTGACAGAGCTGGGCAGTTAGTCTGTGCCTCAGTTTCAGTTGTTACATAGGAGAAAAAAAACCATTTCATCAACTACCCATCGGTGGGGGTGCAGGGACTACTCATGATAATTATTTTATTGGGTTCTTCGTCTTATTAAATTATTCTAGTGAATTAAAGACCTCCCTTTTGCATTTCTTGGGAAGACATAGTACTGTCTGCTCTTTGTATTCAAAGAGTGCAAGCATTTCCCCTACAATTGCATTTGAAAGGAATTCCACTCATTTCTTTTTGGCCTCTTTTTCTTCATCACTTGGTTCAGGGATGATTCTAGACTGTACATTACCCATAACAAGTAAGGGGGAGCCATCTATAAACTATACTGTAAAAAATGTCAAGATGACCTAATCAATCTGTCTCCTAGAGAACCATAACTGGTCATGTAAGATTATATTATTAAATGATAACTATGATTAGTTCATAATTCAGTGCATCCCTGTGGTGAATTTATTTCCTCTCTTTCTCTTTCTCTTTTTTTTGTTTGTTTTTTGGGTTTTTTATGTACAGCTTGCAATAAAGATAAACACTAAAGTTTTCTTTTCATTTCTGTTTCTGTATTATGCATGAGTCTTACGTAACCGTCTAACACTTTGCAAAGATAAAATAACATCACTCGTTCATTATTGGTGGAACTCAGCTCAATTCTCCTTTTGCCTGGTGAACTCTCAAATAATGACCTTATTTTCCCTCAAATCCTCTGTAACTTCTAAACTGAGCAGAACACACAGGACGTCTGCGGGAATTTGTCTCTTTGCACAGTAGTGAGAGATGACATCTCCATAGATTCAGAGTCCTTCCAATTACGTGCCTTTACGTTTGCTTAGAAACAGGCCACAGATGAAGTCTGACACCCACAGATTTGTCCATTAAACTCTTCACTCTCCCATAATGGGAGGTTGGCTCGTGTAAGGCCAACACAGTGAACATTCTGTCACCAGCGAGAACAGTCACAAGCATTGATGTCTGGTGCAAAGTAAACAGTCCCTAAAGTAGCCGTCCAACCTCTGGACACACTAGACTTTAATAAAACCTGAAACCACGGATACGGTTCTTAACCGTCAGTGAGGAGACTCTGGCTTCCTCTTGCTGCTCCGACTTCCTGTGTTGTTCTGGAAGACTGGATTTGGATCTGGAGTTAGCATGAGGAACTGCCTGTCCATGTGGGGGCATTTTTGCTGCCGTCACATTGGCAAGGACATTCTGGACAGTGTCCCTGCAACTGTAGAAGAGGGAGGTAGGCTTGGCCTCCTGGGGCAGGGCTGTAGGATGGCTTTGTGCCTCTAGGCCTCATGTTTTCAGGATGGCAATGGTCACCTTTCAAAATTTCTGCAGCACTCAACGCTTAGAAACCCCCCTCATTATTTTAATAATGTCTACTAAATGGTGAAGCTACAGTGTACCTCAAAACCCAACTCCATAAAAAAACTGGGGTAGGACTCTATATAAACGACCAGGTGTTCCCAATGGTGACTGTCTTGCTGTTGCTACCACTAAACAGGGTTCCCCTCCAGCTAGCTTTGATAGGCCAGTGCAAGACCTTGCAATGATGGGAGAGAACAGAGGGCTGGACCATGACCACGCCCATATAAACGTGACTGCTTACCTTCCAGGTTCCCCAGTTCCTGAGGTGAGCTGGTTTCGGGATGGCCAGGTGATTTCAACTTCCACTCTGCCCGGCGTGCAGATCTCTTTTAGCGATGGCCGCGCTAAATTGACGATCCCCGCCGTGACTAAAGCCAACAGTGGACGATACTCCCTGAGAGCCACCAATGGATCTGGACAAGCGACCAGTACTGCTGAGCTTCTTGTGACAGGTAGGCCAGTGGGGACCAGCCTGTCCCCAGCCAGGACTGAGGGAGTCCAGATAGAGCTATACCCACAAAGGAGGCAGCTCCCAAGCTGGGGAAGGATCCGCAGGATGACTGTCCATGATTGTGTGGGTTGTGCAATTTAATCCTCTTTGCGGATGAAGCCCAAAGCAGATGAGAAGCAGTGTCTCTGTGCATATTGCACACTCAAAGTATGCTGAAGACACCCTAAAGATCTTATGCCTCAGCAGGGAGAGTTTAGAGCCTTATCAAGGAATAGGTGGTATTCCAGAACTCACTGGGAGTGTCCACTTTAAAAGGCATGGCCATAATTCTGACGAAGGTGGTCTATACCCTAGGCATTGAAAAGACTGCACAGTAAACATACTTAGAGAAGGGCAAATGTTTGTCATTCAAATATGTGATATCACTTTCCCATAAAGTCGTTTCCAATTTCCTTGGTAGGTTTTGTCTGTCCTTCAGTACGTAGTAGGGCAATCAAACATGAAGAACAAGAGTTATTCTGTTGATTGCATAGCAATTTCTTATACGAATTCTTGCCATGCCGTGCATTGTTCCTGGTGTCTAATTCCATGGTCATAAATGACCTAACTAGAAAGCCCACCAGATTGTTTAAGGGTGAACTTGGATGTGCAATCAGAAAATTCAGAACTGGAAAAAGTATGGTAATTCAGAAACATGTCATTTCAATCCCACATTTTATCATTCATGCTAGACCATCTGTACAGTCACACTGTTCCCTGGGGGAGAACTGGAGGTTAATGATGGTCATACCCTTCCTCGGGGGAGAACTGGTGGTTAGGGTAGTCACACCCTTGGGGGGGCGGGGAGAGAACTGGTGGTTAAGGATAATCACACCCCTGGGGGGGGAAATTAATGATGGGGACATCACTTTCTACAATGGCGTAGCTGCTGGCAAGATGCTCTTATTCAATATATAACTTCCCACCCAGGCTTGAGCCAGAAACCCCCATTAAACCCAGTGGGTCCCTCATACCCAGAAGTCATGATAGAGGGAGGGGCTTGTTGGGAAGAAGAGTTGTAGTGGGAGAGGGAGGAGGATGGGAGAGGGAATAGGTTAAAAAACAACCGAGACTCATCGTAAAATGTGTGGAATTGCCAAACAACTAAAAAAAACTAAAGAGGAAAATTTTCTTTTAATATAATGAACCAAGGAGGACTCCTTCCTTTCGGCAGCACAGTTAACATGAAAGCCTGCCACTGTTGGGGCTGGCATTTTAAATGCAAGTAAATATTTTGGTCCTTTTAATAGCACTCTGGTAGGAGGAATTTTTAGAATAAAGTTAAACTTCAGTGATTGAGTATGTCATGGGTGCACTCATTCTGCCAACCACTGGAATTCACTTCAGTGCAATTTAGGTAGTTTACAAAACTGTTCTCAAAAGGCAGGATTCAAGCACTGGAAGTGCCAGAAAGGTCTAGAATAGTACAGCAACATCTAGACTTTTTGGTACAATATTAAGTTTATCAGTTAAGAGGCTTACCACCCTTACAGAGGATCAATACCTGCATGTTGGTTCATAACTACCTGTAACTCCAGTTTGAGGGGACCTAATGTCCTCTGCTGGCCTCTTTGGGCACCTGTACACGTATGGTATACATAATCTCATTCACATGCACATATATATTAATAAAACATTTTAAAAACCAAATGCAGTAGCTAAGGACAGCAAAGCAACTACAAATGAATACCAGCAGGCAGCCTTCCGTTCCTGCTGTGTTCTAGCTGCCACCCGCCTGGGGGAACTGGGGTTCAAGGACAGTCAAGGGTGTTGGTGAGTCAGTCTCTGCTTTGGGGCTCAGGGCTGTGATCATTTAAAAGTACCTGTTGGGAGCACCGCGCCTCCTGGGCCTGATTCCCTTCTCTGCCCTTGGCAGCGGAGACAGCGCCACCCAACTTCGCTCAGCGGCTGCAGAGCATGACTGTGAGACAAGGGAGCCAAGTGCAGCTCCAAGTGAGAGTGACCGGAATCCCTACACCTGTGGTGAAGTTCTACCGGGACGGAGCCGAAATCCAGAGCTCCCTTGATTTCCAAATTTCTCAAGAAGGCGACCTCTACAGCTTATTGATTGCAGAAGCATATCCTGAAGACTCCGGGACCTATTCCGTAAATGCCACCAACAGCGTTGGAAGAGCCACTTCCACCGCAGAATTGCTGGTTCAAGGTAGGTGGTAGAGGCTCAGGAGGAGGAGGGTAGGATGGAAGCCTGTGGGACCAGGGATCCGCCTGCCTCCCCCAGACCACAGTCCTGGGGATGCAAATCCTGGGGAGCTAAGATCAAAGCTACCTTTTTATTCCCCCCCACACACCTCCCACCCCTTCCAGCCCCTGCTACCCCAGGCAGAAGAAGGTCTCTAGAGTTCTAGGCAAGAGTTCAATGTTGAAGTCCACTGTAGCCGTTTACCCATGATGAGAACCAGACCACAAATCAATCAAGTGATGTCCATCTCCTTGTTGTTGGCAAACAATGGGATATTTAAATAAGTAATCTAAGGACTTTACTTTCTAATGACATGTTTTCTATCTTTAAATCTAATTTATATTCACATGAAAGCCACAGCTTACTACGGTTTCCCCACGATCACACACAGGAAATTGTGCTAAGAACCCTGGGTTTTCCCTCCAAAAACACACGTCTTTCCGTTTCCACAGGGGAAGAAGTAGTACCCGCTAAAAAGACAAAGACAATCGTTTCGACTGCTCAGATTTCAGAAACAAGACAAACCCGGATTGAAAAGGTAATTTTCCTAAAGAACGGCCCCCAGTCTTCTGGGTTGTCGCTTCCCTGGCCTTTCTTACTCACCATGACCGCTGTTTTCATTGCTTTCAGAAAATTGAAGCCCACTTTGATGCCAGATCAATTGCAACAGTTGAGATGGTTACAGATGGTGCCACCGGACAGCTGCCACACAAGACACCTCCCAGGATACCCCCCAAACCAAAGTCAAGATCTCCAACGCCACCTTCCATTGCCGCCAAGGCACAGCTGGCCCGACAGCAGTCCCCATCACCAATAAGACACTCCCCATCACCAGTCAGACACGTGCGGGCGCCGACCCCATCGCCGGTCAGGTAAACCCTCTCTTAGAAGACTGCATTACTCATAGATTTTTTTTAATAATTAAGTATTATGCAAAGAGACCAAGAAGTCCCGTAATGTGATCCTTATACCCCTCATCTTCCGTGGGTTAATTGAAGATGGATATAAACCCAGGCTCTGAATTCTTATTCACCCTCTGTTCAACAAATACACACTTTTGGAGGCAAAATATAGCAGGGGGAAGTAAGAAGGATGAGAATTGAGAGTTAAATCTCTCCAAAGCCAATCAGTCACCCAGACTACTTGCACTGTGATTTGGGGCACTAGTTATAATAATATAAGAATCCCTACAAGATATGGTTTACCCCTCAGTGTCCGGTTCCTAATGTGTTATCTCATTGAATATTCACAACCTTGAAGAAATGTGATTCTCCATAGTTTAGGTCAGAAAGTAGAGCTAAGGAAGTTACGAGGCTTCCCCGAGGTCTTAGTTGTGTCCTCTGTGAAAAACTCGCAGCCAGAATGATTTGGAGCCCTTGGAAGGAATCAGTGAGCTCATTACTTGAAGGTGTCCCTTGAAAACAGACAATCATTATTCAGACACTTATACTCTCAAATAATAAGCAAAACCTCCTAAATATTTTCCATGTCTGTTAGTCTATCGCAAACATAAAGTGGATTTCTGCTCTTAGCTAAAATGTAAAGAGCTTGCAAGGCGAGCCTGTGTCATCAGTGTTCAGAAATTATACAATCAAACACAAATTACCCCCACCACAACTGAGACTTTGCAAGTTAGTTTAAAAATGAGGTTTTTAATATGATGAGCTGAAAACTACAAAATTTGAGCACACACAAAGTGTATTTTAATCAATTCAAATGAAGTAAAAAAAAATCATATAGATCAAGTCCCCTTGCTAAAATAAACTAAAGTAGAATTAATGAGATAGTTGACCTAAAAAAAAAATCCAAGTTCGCTGCAAGGTTTCTATTACGAAAATAATATGATGGTCTTAGGTCTAGCCTCGTGGAAAAAACTGCTTGCTGGCATGTGGGAGGATTTGTGTTTGACCCAGCAGTGGGAAAGGAGGGGTAATCAGAATTCCACATTCAGGACACAGACTAGAGGGTACAGAAATTGATCTACATATCCAGGGCATTTGGTTTTTTAATCAAGGACAACACTATTCCCAAATAAGACTGTTCTAATTAGCTGTCTGTGTGGAAGAAAAGCAAACCCGGGCTTCTGCCTCATAGCATTTACAAAACAAGTGGCATTTTGATTAAAGTGTTAGATTAAAAAATTAAAGGGAAACTGGCCAGATGGTTTGATGGGCAAAGGCACTCACCCTCAGCCTTGGCCACCTGAGGTCAAGCCTTGGAACTGCATTGGGGGGGGACAGAAAAAATCGAATCCCAGTAACTGTCTTCTAACCTCCACCGTGGCATGCTTGTACCCACCCCTGACACTGTGCACAAACACACACGTCCATGCACATAAACACACACACATGCACACTGATAAATAAATATGCTTGTGCTAAACAAAAGGGGGGGAGAGAAGAAGTGTTTATGGGGAGAACTTTTAAAAATAGATTTGCAGAGTCACAATACAGATTAAAACATCTCTGTAGTGAAAAGGCAGATCATTGTTAGACTGGATAGTGCAGTTACGTGAGGGAAAAATGACCCGCTCCTTTCTGAAGAAGCTCCCTTGTTGCTGCTGGGAAGGACCCTAAAGAACAACAACTAGCTACATCGGGAACCATGGGAAGTTAAGAGGAACTGAGAACAAAGAACAGGAAATGGGAAGAGTGCTACCGACCAGATGTATTTAAGTGCTCCACCTGAAAAGGGAAACTCAACCATGTAGAACACACTTTAAAGTGTGGGGATTGATGGGGATGTCCAATAAATACACTAGAACATGGTAAGGGTCTTCTAGTTTTATGTTCGTCACTTAAAAGTAACTGAAGCTACTTCACCAGAACTAACATGAAAACTTACAAAAAGCTCAGTTTCATAAAGAGATCCCCCATGTTTTTATGTGTTTAACCTCAGCTGTCTGCAGGTTTGCATATATGAAATCACTCACAACACAGGCCAAACGAAATCTCTGAGACATAACAGCCTTTCTCTCTTTCCAACTCAAGCCTGAGGGTCATGTAGAATTACAGACATTTCCTGACCCCCCCCCCCCCCCAAACACAGTGGCCATCTTAGCCTTCCCGGAGTTTCTTAGTAGGGATCCGGTTAGTTAGTCTGCAAAATTTGCTTCAAAATAATTACAAAATATAAATGCCAGCTTGTGAGGAAAATAATGGTTATCCCAGATAGACTCCTTCCCAAAATGTCCCACGGCTTAATCTTGATTTTTGTTGTAGATAAAGCAAACATATTTTACTGGACGAGGTGCATTGTAGCCAGCTGTGACCAAGTGATTATTTTTTTTTTCTTGCAAGTGCAGAAATAAGCATTTTCCGGTAATGGCTCAAATTACATTGATTTTCGCAGTTATGGGCTTACCTGAAGCCTGCTGTTAATCACTCACGTCATGCTAATCACATCACAAGCCCTTTTTGAATTAAACCCACTGTGTTGGGAACAGCAAGAACAAAGCAAGTCCAAACTAGGAAGCTCCTGTTTCCTTGCTTCCCTTCCACTGGTGTGGACCCCACACCATTCTAGCCTGGTCTTGGTTATCCTTCCCAGGCAATTTCTTTCCACCGCGGATCCATACTGGTTAGACCTCCCTCCAGCTGGATTTCCATTTCTTTTCTAAAATACAAATGGTTCCTGTTCACACACACAGCCTTTTACAAGAAAATGATTAAATGTTTCTTCCTGAAACAGGTTGATGTAATATTCTGCACAGCTGCTCTGCATGCTAGAGAAAATGTCACTGGACCCTCAGCTTAATTGGGAGAATTGTTTTGTTTTATGATTGATGTAAACTAAACACCCTAGGCAAGTGCCGGAAGGCATTTATAAACCTGGCCCCATGCATAGAATCTGTGAAGCAATACTGCCACCAAGAGGCAAAATGGAGTAAAACAAAGGAATTGCTAATTAATTTTGGAAAAACCATTATCTTCAGATGGTTGCTCTGTACCTGGAATGAATGGTGTGATAATAAGCTGACTTTTTGTTCTATCACTGTGAGGATTTAATACCCATCCTCTTTGATAGATGATATTTGCGCTTCAGATGTATATAATAAAAACAGACAGTGATAACTATTTTGGAAAAGGATACTTTATCAATTTAATAACAGGGTCTCAAAGCAGCTGATTTACAAGTTAACTTTAATATTATGTAAAGGAAGTTCTCAGTGTAACAATATAAAGGTGAGGGTAGAAATAAACTTGGGGGAATTAAAAAGAGGGACCCACAAACACTTTTAGCAGTCCCACATTGCACACATAGCCCTGACAGTTTTCCAAATGACTGTGCAAGGCTCAGCAAGAAAGCTTCCCCCTGGCCTGATAATGATGTGGTTGAGATAAGGGAAGAAGGGGACGAGGAGGGGGGAGGGCAGAGGGAGGGAGAAACATGGCTTTGTTTAGCCAGGAGTGACAAAAGCATTCAGTTACCAAAACCATAACCCTGGCATGGCCATGCCTTCTCCCCTCCCCAGCTGGAGCTGGGCACACTCTGTCCTATCTGTGGCTGTGCTTGGAGGACGCTCCCTTTCAGCGTCTTGTTTTTATTTTATCTTTCCTAATGTCAGAAGGTGAGACAGGGCACACAGATCTCTAGCTTACTTAGAATTAAATCTGATTCCCTTCTGGGGTTACTGCGGATAAACACGGGGTTTATTGAGATTTAAAACGAATTACTTTCAGGTGCAGTGTGTACCCTCTAGACAGCCTGTAGGGGGCGCACATTTGACACCCTGCCTGGAAGCACCACCAGAGTTTCATCCGACCTCCAAATCCCATCCTTGCCTGCTGGAGTGCCTTTCACCAAGGTTCTGACCTTTGCTGTTTGGTTTCTAGGTCCGTGTCCCCAGCAGGGAGGATCTCCACTTCCCCGATCAGATCTGTGAAGTCACCACTGCTCATCCGCAAGACTCAGACAACTGCCATGGCCACAGGCCCTGAGGTGCCTCCGCCTTGGAAGCAAGAGGGCTATGTGGCCTCCTCAACTGAGGCTGAGATGAGAGAAACGACAATGACAAGCTCGACCCAGATCAGAAGAGAAGAGCGATGGGAAGGGAGATACGGCGTCCAGGAGCAAGTGACCATCAGTGGAGCGGCAGACGCTGCCGCCAGCATGTCGGCCAGCTCTTCCTTCACAGCGGGAGCTGTCGCTACTGGGGCTAAAGAGGTACAGTCAGAAACTCTTTGCTTTTCCCAGTTGGCCTTCTGGTTGCCCTGACCCAATTCCAGGCAGGGAGCAGTCCAGATGGGTTAGAGAGGAAACACATCGGAGACTAAAGCTATAGCCAATATGGATGATCAGATGTGGTTGGCACCTTTAACTGAGTCAAAGACTAGTTTATGAGGCTTGCATAGATGATGGGTTTTAATGATGCAGGTAGTAATGACAATTATGTATGAATATATTTTGCTGGTTCTCACAGTTTAGTTTTCTTAAATTTTCTACCAAGTGTGCCGTTTTAAAACAGCGGTGCTCAACCCGTGGGTTACAACCCCTTTAGCTGACCTCTATCTCCAAAATTACCTAGATTTCGATTCATCACAGTAGCAAAATCACAGTTATGAAGTAGCAGACAGTAATTTTATGGTTGGGGGTCGCCACAACACGAGGAACTGTATTAAGGGGCAGCAGCATCCGGAGGGTGGAGACCCGCGGTTTTAAAAGCCTGGCACGTGTTGCTTGGCAATGCAGGTGAAACAAGAGGCGGACAAGAGCGCGGCTGTGGCGACTGTTGTTGCTGCCGTTGATCTGGCCAGAGTGAGAGAACCAGTCATCAGTGCTGTAGAGCAAACTGCTCAGAGGACAACCACGACTGCAGTGCATACACAAGCTGCTCAAGAACGGGTACGCTACGCGCAGGGCGGGTGGGGGTAGGGGTGCGCAAGCGCGTGGGGCTCCGTTCTGCTTTCGGTAATTGGGCTTTCCAATCCCTTGCGCAACCGGGTCCTGCTGAAGGCCACAGGCCACCCAGCATGGCCTAGGCTTTTAGAGCCGCCCGAGGAAAAGGTGGCCAGAAATATCAAATGCGTGCAAGCTGTAAATATCACAGGAGCAGACCGGGTGAGAAGAAATGCCTGGGCTGTGTGTGGCAAGCTGAAGTTAACTACTGTTTGTAAGATGTCCAGGGACTGCTAGAGGCTGGCAGGCGGGAACTAAAGGCGGGTCAAAGTCTGAGTTCAGTTCCCACCCAAGCTAGGCGTGGAAACCACTATTTTAGGGCAGACATAGATTTCTCTAAGCTTCCCCCGAAGGGCCCTGGCTTTTATTTTACTCAGAAGAAATGTAGCATGGGCTGGAAAGGAATATAAATCCAGGGTCACATCCCCCCCTCCCCCTCATATTTGAGTAGACATTGTTACAGTCTAAAAGCCTCTAGCTTTCCTCCCTGCCGTGGGGGTTGACGGTTATACCAGAGTCCTGATGGATTAGTAGAAGCTTCTGGGTGATGGGTACTGAATGTTTCCTTTCTTTCTTTTATGAAAATCAGGTGAGAAAAGAGGCGGAAAAGAGTGCAGTAACCAAGGTGGTAGTTGCCGCCGATAAAGCCAAGGAACAGGAATTAAAATCAAGAACTAGAGAAGTGATTACGGCAAAACAGGAGCAGACGCACATAACCCAGGAGCAGGTGAAGGTGGGTTTTGACTTGCGATGCCCCCATGTGTCAGTACAGATGATGTCGTTTATTTGTTTTTTTAACTCTGAAACAAGTTAATTCCAAGGCCACGTGTCTGGTCTCACATAAGTGACATCCTTATGGCATCTGTGTCTATTCCTGAGCACTTGACAGTAATACCCTTAGCATTGCTGAGCTTTCGTATTGGAAATAAAGTGAAAGCCTGTGTCATCTAACTTAAAAAAAAAAATCTGCGCCAATCATAGGTTAACTATGTGGCTGTATCTAGGGAACAAGCAGAGTTAAAACCAAAAAGATGACCCAGGTGCTGCGCTAGGAAGGATCAGGGGAGGATGGACAGGAAATCGGAGTAGGCTATTTTAAAAGCTTAGCACTGCTTGCTGATCTTCGGACATTAGCACATGGGTTTCATATGAGAAGCACAGCATGATACAGTAAGTCAAATGGTCAGAGATGGGATTAGAAGCATCTGGGGACAGATGGGAGAAGGCCTCTTGATAAGGCTGTTGGCTAGTGGAGCCTAATGTCTGCAGAATATTTGAGAGGATAAATTCTCAAATCCCTTTTTACCCTGTGGTCGTGAGTTTCAGCGCTAAGATACCTGAGGATGGGATCAACTCACTCCTTGAACATCAGGTGGAAGCAAAACATCCTTCTGTGGCTTAGGATTTGAGCAAGACTCTGCCAAAGACAGATACCAAACGTACCATCCCATTGTCTCTCAATTTTAGATAAGCTTTGATATTCAAAACCGTTATCATATTTAGAAACGTGTAAAACAAATATAATAGAAAGGCAGACGACTGTAAATTATTCTTGGATTCTCATATTAAAATAAAGAGCCAGGCAGAATTACGTCTTGTGACTTCCATAGTCATATTCTGAGCTTTAAAATTACTTTCAGACAACAAAAGTAGCACCTGATTAAATTACCTATAACCATCTATGGAGGGCACAAATCTTGTTAAGGAAAATTACAACTGTTTATAAAACAAGCAGTCTTGAATCCAACAATCCCGTTCCTCTAAAGGGACTTACTGTGTATATAGTTCAGAGAGGGAGCAAATGTGTTCTTGTTAATTAAGGTCTGATGATTCAATTAATGATATCTCCAGAAAGGGAATCTCACACCTCCAGGTTCCTACGTTGTTGCGTTTAATATGGTGATAGCCACATTGGAGATTGGGAAACAATGAGATTCTGTTTCTGATCACTGATTTCAGATAAGAAAAGAAACTGAAAAAGCATTTGTACCAAAGGTAGTGATCTCCGCAACCAAAGCCAAAGAGCAAGAAACTAGAATCACAGGAGAAATGACCCTGAAACAAGAGCAAAAGCAAATAACTCAAGAAACAGTAAGTCCGGCTTTGTGGGTTTTACAAACGGTCCATTTCCGACCAGCTGCATGTACTTTATGCCCAGAGCTTCAGACCAGAATCTCTGCTCTCTTTTCCTCCTCCTGTCTGCCTGTGTCTAGAGTTGAAACCTCTCCCTGGTGGAAATTGTTTTCTGTGTACTGTTTTGTGCCCTCACGATCAGTTTGTGGAAACTCTCCTTGAAGAGTGCGGGAGGTACACCCTTAAGCTTTCTAAGAGGTCATACATCAACAGAAGATACACCTCAGTTCTGCCCACTAGCTACTAGCCTGTCAGTTTTGGACACGTAACCTGAGCCCTTTGTCACTCAGATTGGGACCTTCAGCCTTCATGCAGCACTGAGGTACACGCCTGCGTGCACCTGCTGGCACACAAGCACATACCTGAGTCCCAAACACTAAGCAGCAAGATAAATGTTGGACTTCAGAGAAGATGGTGCCCATAATTCCTGGGAAGAAAACATATAGGAAATGGGAAGACAAATGTGATGTCACTGACGTCTAGTTTTCTCCCCCTTGTCATCAAACTTTAAGGGACAGGGGCTTATATTTCAAGTTCTTTGACCCATACTCTTCTCGCAGCTGCTGACTAATCCAAGACCTACTTTCTTTAAAGTCCTTTTGAGAGCGTTGTCATCTAAAGGGTTAAGCCAGGTGTTGCTCACCTCATCTTCAGGATAAAAGAGCCTTTTAGTGACCCAGGAATCATGCTAGGCAGTATTTTGAACATAGGAATCCCTATGGCAGATTGATGAGTTCAGCCAGCGGCGTTTTTCAGCCAATTGGCAGCACCCGTTCTTAACATGTCAGCATATCCCAAAGACGTCACGTTTTTGGTCCTGGCACAATGTATTAGGGGACAGCTTGGTAGAAAAGTTCATTCCTAGGAAACCCTACGTTTAGACCATGGGGATGCAACATTTTCTACCTCATCACTAAGCCTTCAGTGTTCTGAATGTGGCCCAGCCATCTTACCATTTCTTTTGTGCCCTTTGAAACTCAAATCTTCATTTTACTCTACAAAATCAGATAAGACAGGAAGCCGAGAAAATTACTGCATCCACAGTGGTGGTTGCCACCGCCATGTCCACAAAGCTAGAGGCAGCCGTGGGCGTTCAAGAAGAAACTGCCATACAGCAAGGTCAAATGCACCTCTCTCATGAACAGGTGATGACTTGTTGCTGGTGTGAAAGACACTCGTGCATCTTGTCACTCACAAGTCACCCACATTTTCATCACGGCTCTTAATCATCACTCTTCGCCTTCACAATCGCACGAACCTTCACCACCCATCTGGCTTTCACGGTCGCTGTCATTCCTAACTCTCACCTTTTCTTTACATTGCTACTAATAGACTATCATTCATCTCAATGGCTTCCTATGGATCTAGACTCCATCATTCAAGGCAAAACTACGCGCGTTTTAAGTCTCTACGGGAACTTCGCGTAGATTAAAATAGGCACAATATTACAAAAAAAAAAAAGAAGGAACATAAGTTAGTCTTTTCCTCCTAATGCATTCTTCTTCCTTCTGGTCATGCTGCTTGGCATTCTTGCCAATGAAACACTATAGATGATCAAGACATTGCAGTAATGTGTAATGAAGTTCTATGAATAATAGGAAAAACTCTGCCTCTTTTCCAGTTAGCTTTTTTTTTAAAAAAAATTAGAGGCTCATGGAATTTATTGACATTGTCTCACCTTTCTCTTGAAATCCTATGACCAGATGATGAAGGAAACTAGGAAAACAGTGGTACCCAAAGTCATAGTTGCCACGCCCAAGATGAAAGAGCAAGATTTAGTATCAAGAACTAGAGAAGCCATCACTACCAAAAGAGATCAAGTCCAAATAACTCAGGAGAAGGTGAATGCAGATATTCGAGATGGGAAAACTTCATCTTAAGTTAATCTCTAGTAAACCATTAACTATTGCATAGTATGAATTATTAATCTGTTTTTCTTTTTAAATTCATAACTAAAAATAGTGACTATACGGCTGAGTACCATTACCTTTTCCTTCACCCTTGATAGTCACGCACCTGTAACACCTGTCATTCATTTTGTTAATCGTTATTATTCGCACGAGCATTGGCATTTTCGTTTAATTTCTAAAAGCAGCATAGGGGAGCATCTAAAAATCATTTTACAGATAACATTGCTGAGTTCTGTGATTCTTAGTCATTCAATGTAAGCACCGCTGAGTATTTAACTGTGACTGAGTTTATCTTTGCATCCCACTAGCAGGGGAATGGAGTGTGTGTCTGTGTGTGTGTACGTCAGGGGCGTCATTCTCTGTGTGTCGGAAGCCCATACGACTTAAATTTTTCTTTTACCAAAATAATCAGATGAAAAAGGAAGCTGAAAAAACTGCCTTGTCTACGATAGCAGTTGCTACTGCTAAAGCCAAAGAACAAGAAACAGTTCTGAGATCTAGAGAAGCCATGGCAACTAGACAAGAACACATCCAAGTTACCCATGGAAAGGTGACTGTGTTATTCCAGTGTGGAATCCACGATAATCTATTAATCCCCTACCTCATGTGAAACCCCCATCATAACACATTAATACCAAACATCAACCTTCCTGTGTAGGAGACACTATTAACCACATTTATTTTTAGATAATTAAACAATTTGAAACTAAAAAGGAAAGTTATTTATCGTTGCGCACATTGTGACAAGGGATTTCTTTTCCAGTTTGTTTTTATCACTGTTTTCAACTTTTTATTATTAACACCTAGAAATCCTCCACAAGTTAATGACTGGAATTGCATGTGGGTTAATTTTAAGAGACTCAATGAACATAAAATTTGTTGTATTCTGGTAATGATGAGTCTGACAGCGAAGGATGTGTATGTGTGCATATGTGTGTGTTCCTGTACGTGTGTGTGTGTGTGTGTGTTGAGGAGTCATGAATTCAGTGCATTATGCCACAATCTAAAGATTTTTTTCAGTTACCTATAATTTTTTTCATGTGAAACTTTAACTTTTCGTCTAGTAACTATCAGAGGAAAGAAACAGAAAGCTAGAGAGCCCGTTGTAGCAGCTCCCACTGAAACTGTGCAGCTGCAGTGCTGAGAAATACAGAGAAAGATATACCCAACCAGAACAGTTATATAGAAGCTGTGAAAAGGTTTCCTCGTCTATTTACAGTTACACAAATCTCATGCATTAAACTATCTCCCTTAGCTATAATTCTCTCTAAATACGCTATCCACCCAAGTTTATTCTCCACTGGGAAATGGCCACTAAAGTTTTCAGTTTTGTTGGCATTGTTTCTGTCTTGTTTATGTTTCCCCCAGTGTCAATTTCTTTCACAAGACCTTCAATTAATTTTTTTCTAAGGCAAGATTTAAGATAACATTCAAACTTTTATCTAAGCCTAATATTTAACGGCATATCTGCCTTCTGGAAGTCTCATATGCAGCAAGTTTTACCATAAGTCATATTTCAAGAATTATGAATGAATTTCATTTCTGTCCCGATTCACATAAATGTGTCTGTCTTGGTTTTGTTGTGGAATGGTGGCCAAGAGTGGAAGCTGAGATGATGAATGTCCCTATCGAAGTTGCTAGTGGCCACTGTAAAGTCTACTGAGCCAGCCACACTGCCAAGACCTGCAGAAGGACTTGCCATTAAGCAAGAACAAATATATTTGCTGAAAGCTGTGGCGTGGAGGTGAACTGTGTTGTCTCTTCCCGTCATCAGCTTGTATGATGTCTCATCTGTCACGAGCCCGTGTGCTCCCTCAACCCCGCCTAATTGCTTTACTTGTCAACAAAACGTGAGAGATTATTAGACTCGGGCTGAGTCCTCCAGAGGCACAGTTAGCATTTCTAGTTATAAAAGACCACGCTACATAACACTCTTCTTAAATTAATTCTCAACATTTAGCTGGTGTAAATTGGGGTCTCCTGATCCAATTTGTGTTCATTCTTATCTGGGCTCCAAGAATAAAAAGGATATTTAAGTCTACTAAGGACTAAGAGCAGCTACCAGAATTGAATATCATTTGCACTTGTCCACCAAGTAGCATATATGTGTGTATGTGTGTGTGTGTGTGTGTGTGTGTGTGTGTGTGTATTAATCCAAGAAAAAGTACATTTTTTTTCATGATTTGAAATATATTGCCATAATTAAGACTTTGGAGCACACTTTTAAAGTTAGGGACAATATTTCTTGTCCCAGTTGTGTGATTTCTAGTCAACTGAAACCTTAAGTCAGATTTCTTGTCATTAGAATAAAGCTAAAACTTCCGTAAGTTGCTTCATATCACAAGCTGCTCAGTAGGTGCCAAGAGATGCACTGGAAATTTGATTTATCCAGAGTGATGTGTTTGCATTAGCGGTCTCTGTTGAAGACGAACATGTAGAAACATCTGTAGCATCAACTAGTTACCCATGTGTTTTTATAAAAAAAAAAAACTGCTAAAAAAAACAATGCACTGACTTGAGCTTCATGCATATTTGTGGCAGCCTCCAAAATGCAAGGTGAAGGAAAGATCTTTGCAGCTTTCCAAAGCAGATTAGGAGGAGGAAGATTAGGAATCTGCTTCTGAGGAGCAGATTCTCTCTAAAGCCCATGATCATAAGAGGCTCATTCCCATCTTTTAATAGGCCTTGTTTATGCCTTAAGTGTGGTCCAGAGGTTGCTTTTTTAAAAGTATCTAGGTTCTATGCTTGAAGCACATTTCAGATGCACACTAAACCACAGTCATAGCAGAGGCAAAGCCTAAAGACTAAAGGAAGGGTCAGTCTTCCACAATGAATTGGACGGTCACAGCCACATGACCATTTGGAACGTTTCCGGTGCTGCACAGTACTAAAAGATGCGTGCCTCGTCAGCCTGCTTCCCTTGCTTTCTGAGAATGCCTTTGCAAATCCCATTCCCGTCCGTGTTAATCAGATTCGTAGGAAGGAGAAAATAATATTTGTCTCTCTCTTTGCTTTAACTCCCAGCAAAGACAAGAGCAAATTGAACTTCAGTGTGAAAGGTTGTTCTGAATCCAGACATGATAACGCTCTCATTTCAATCACAATGTTTTCCTTTGTGTGCCTTAAGAGAGCTGTTTTTCTAATAGATCGAGCTCAGCTTATCCCCAGTGAGTCATGAGTAAATTCGGGTGTTCATTCTCCGATCGGGAGCTTTCATTTTCTTTCACATTTGCATGCAACCCTGTCGCTGTACAGCAATTGATTTTTCTGGATGCGATGATGACAGTATTTGAGGATGCTTTTATCTGTGCTGTTGCCATGTCAGCGCCAGACTAGATGATTGACAAAATAATAAAAATAATCAATGAAGACAACCTGCTGCAACGTTCTTATTTCCCAGTTGCTAACTGATTGTCTGTCTAGCCTAGGTAAATTGTTTGAAATACTCAAAACGTCCTTAGGATTTTCCACCCGTATTGTGTTGTCCTGTCTTGTGTCTCTGTGGTCTACTGGCTAGGATCTAGCAGCTAGGGACAATATATATAAATAGAAGTCTCTGCAATGTTCTAATTAATGAGATACAAATTTTTAGAAGAGCCAAATTATGTTTTCGAGCAATTAACCTTTCTGTATAACCTGAGTACTCTGTACTTATCACAACCTTTACCTTTGTCTGTTCTGAGTAACCAGGGGAGCAATCCCAGGAGAATGCCCCTGGGAGGAGATGTCCAGGTATGACTTTGGCATCGCTGTCTGTTAACTTGGGAACCTTGTCTCCAGGTGGGCGTTGGGAAAAAGGCAGAAGCCGTGGCTACCGTTGTAGCTGCTGTGGACCAGGCCCGGGTGCGAGAACCCAGAGAACCCACACATACAGAGGAATCCTTCACCCAGCAGACCATGCTAGAGTATGGCTACAAGGAACACATTTCTGCCACGAAGGTGCCCGAGCAGCCCCAGCGCCCAGCCTCCGAACCCCACATCCACGTTGTCCCCAAAGCAGTTAAGCCTGTCGTGATTCAGGCTCCTTCTGAGACTCATATCAAAACTACTGACCAAATGGGAATGCACATATCATCACAGGTGAGTCCACTACCGCATTTCACTCTGTGGGGGGAGGCAGCGACGCGAGCTGTGGGCACCTGGTGGACAGTGACGTCATCGAGTTTCATTTCATGTAGGTCAAGAAAACTACAGATATATCAACCGAAAGATTGGTCCATGTGGATAAACGCCCCCGCACCGCAAGCCCTCACTTTACCGTTTCGAAAATTACTGTCCCTAAGACAGAACACGGATATGAGGTAAGATGTGGAGCAAGATGGTTAACTCTAAAGAAGAGTTTCTTGCTTGTGATGTCGGGCATCTTAGTGTAGCCAATTGGGTCCCTTTTTGGTGAGGTGCCAGTGTTCATGGTGGACTCAGATACCAGAACCTTGTCTTCTGGAAAAGGTCTTCTAGGGTGAAGTCAATAAAAGGTTATCTTCCAGCCAATCCCAAGTCAGGCGTCTCTATCTCTTGTTTCAAAGATGGTTTAAACTCAGTTTCTTTGACCAATATATGTCTTTCTTTTTCTTTAATTTTTGCTTTTTGAAACAGGGTTTCTTTGTGTAGCCCTGACTCTCCTGAAACTTACTTTGTAGACCGGGCTGGCCTCAGACTCAGGGATTTGCTTACCGCTGAGTTCTGAATGCTTGATAAAAGGCATGCGATATTACTGCCTGTCCTGATTAGTGCATTGCTGATCTTTTTGTAAATGGTAGTAGTTTATATAGTATAGTGTCTTATAAACTATGGGATGTGTCCAGTAACCTAACTGCATGGATTTTAATAAGAGTAGACAATGGCGAGTCAAATATTCACATGATTCCTACAGCAGAGTGGAGAATGTCTGTTTTCTCCTGTCAGGTAGACTTGCGGCTGTCATTCAGATGGGCAATTTCAAAATATTCTTAGAATCATTCAATTAAAAAAATTAGTTTAAGTTTCCCTTTATAATGGTTCCCAGTGCAGCATTCATTATTATCACATGACAGTTAAATTGGATTGACGATTGGCACAGCTCTGGTCTAGAGTCCTGCTTCTGTTTCTTATTAGTCCTGCCCCACGGGGAGGCATATAACCATCCTCAATATTAATTACTAGAGTCTTTATGATGAGAAGTTGTCTTCTCTGTCCTCCAGCAATCATAAGCAAATGTATAATGCTCATGTTTGGGGATCATCTCAAGTTACTACTGAAACCAAATAACCACACACATACCCCGGCATGGAAACAATAAGCAGCCCTTCCAAACACTTTTCCTGATGTCTGCTTTTACCTTTCATGTAGACTTGTGGCTGACGTCCAAGTGTGCAACCCCAAAGTACTTCTTAGAATTTATCAGTATTCTAAATTTTGGCTTTCCTGTTATAATACAGGTTTCAAATATAGCGTTCATCAGAAGTGAGTGAAGGGAATCCCTCACTGAGCTCTAGAAAAGCCATAAAGTAAGGGGCACCTCATGTAACTCTTTACAGGGGGCCGTTTTGAAGTTTTCTAGCTACGCAGAAATAACCACTAGCTTTATAAGTTGGTTGACCTCTGCCTTTTCATTAACTGTAAGAGAAATAATGAAAGTATTTGGTCACATAGAGAGTTTCTTGGTCACATAGACCAAAGCCAGCCATGGTTCATGTGTCTGTAATGCCCACACTCGGGGGCAGACAGAGTGAGGCCGGATACCAAGACACCAGTGCGGGGCATTTCTGAATGACCCGTCCAACCACAGCTCTGCAAGGCTGTCCCGTCACTCTTCCCTCCAGGCATCGATAGCTGGCACCGCTATCGCCACGTTACAGAAAGAGTTGTCTGCCACATCTTCTACCCAGAAGATCACCAAATCGGTGAAGGCACCCACCGTGAAGCCTGGAGAGACGAGAGTGAGGGCAGAGCCCACCCCTTCGCCACAGTTCCCCTTCGCAGACATGCCAGCGCCAGATACTTACAAGAGTCAAGCTGGCATTGAGGTGAAGAAGGAAGTTGGGGTGAGCATCAGTGGCAGCACAGTTCGTGAGGAACACTTCGAAGTACTGCGTGGCCGTGAGGCCAAGGTGGGTCTCCGACGGGCCAGAGGGCATTCTTCTCCCTTCCCGTGCTCACGCTTTGTTTTATCAAGCGTGCTATGGAAGGGAGGTGGTTTTTGCAGCAATACTTTTATTACTTGGTGCAGGCTGATGGCTCATGAGTTTTCCCTTCACTCCGTGGCGGTTTTGTAACCTCCTTTCTCAAAACTGTAGGTAACAGAGGCCGCACGCGTGCCTGCACCTGCTGAAATCCCTGTTACTCCGCCCACCTTAGTCTCGGTGAGTAAACACATCGGCACCTTGGCCCCTGTTTACCCGTGCTCAAACCCCTTCAACGTGTGCTAGCAAAGACCAACTTCTCGTACTTTCAGGAGTGTGCCATAGTGGTTGACAAGCTCCGGCTTTCACACGGTACCCTGTTTGGCCAGGAAAGGGACTTCAACTCAGTAACCATCATTCTGATTGTTTTTAATGATCCTGATATATGTGTAGCATTATAGGAAATGTAACGAGCAACTGGGCCCCTCTGGAACCTTTGACTTGCCACCAGGGGAATGTACAAATTCAGTTCGTAAAACCCAGAAGGTTCTCAGCACCCTGGTGGGCGGAGCATGAGCAGATCAACTCCAGTTAGGGATCCTGTGGTAAAGCTGTGTTGACGGATGGCATTGGCTGCTGGGCCTTACAGCTTCTCTAGAACTGAAATGTGAAAATAACAGAAACCTCCTGGTTATGGGGCACTAATGTCATTCCACTACAGAGATAGGGACATGCCTGGCACTGATTTCATATTGTTAATATTCCAATTTCCAAGTCTGTGCTAATTGTTCTGGAGACCTCATCGTAGGGCATTAGATGCCAATTGAAATGTTCAAGCCCCAACCATATATTCGACCTAATTTAGAGAGGTGATTAATAAACATGCACATTCCATTTGGTTCCTTTTTCTTCTCTTTTCAGGGCTTAAAAAATGTGACTGTCATAGAAGGTGAATCTGTCACCTTGGAGTGCCACATCTCTGGATACCCATCTCCCAAAGTGACATGGTACAGAGAAGACTACCAAATCGAGAGTTCCATTGATTTCCAGATAACCTTCCAGAGTGGAATCGCTCGTCTCATGATCCGCGAAGCCTTTGCGGAAGACAGCGGACGGTTCACATGCAGTGCCGTGAACGAGGCTGGGACCGTCAGCACTTCCTGCTATCTTGCTGTGCAAGGTTGGTGGTGGTTTTCTTCCTGGATTCTCACGTCCATCCCCATCCGTGTCACCTCTTTCAGTAGCCACACCCTTCGGGAGCAGTTTCTGTCCTGTGTGAAAGCTACAATAGATTACAGGGTCCACTAACTCTTGACAGCCACCGTGGTCATGTGCGGAGCAGACTAGAGGCTCAGGCCAATGTTGTTACCTTTTTGTCTTCTAGTGTCGGAAGAGTTTGACAAGGAAACAACTCTGACCGAGAAATTTGCCACAGAAGAGAGACGGTAAACCATCCTTCCCCCAGTTTAGAGGCTGGTTTTGCATGGTTTCTTTCCTGTAGCCACTGGTCCACGGCTACCTAGCAGCTAACAGGAATGGCATTCTCTTCCCAGCTTCGTCGAGTCACGAGACGTGATCATGACGGACACCAGCATCACAGAGGAGCAGGCAGGGCCTGGAGAGCCTGCTGCGCCTTTCTTCGTAACCAAGCCAACGGTCCAGAAACTGGTGGAAGGTGCGAGCGTTGTGTTTGAATGCCAGATCGGTGGCAACCCAAAGCCCCATGTCTACTGGAAAAAGTCTGGCGTTCCTCTCACCACTGGATACAGGTACTTGGATGGCTGATAATAGCATTTCTATGGGTGATATGTAGATATAAAGCTATATGGATATTTTAGAGAGTGTGTATATCTCTCTATGAGGTACAGCTATATACCCATATACTTTAAAGAGTATGTGGATACTTAGACACCCTAAAGAAAAGTAGAACTTGCCTTCTCCATCAACCCCTTAATGCAAATTCCCTCATGATTAAGCCTTATTAGTTATTCTGAGGTGCTTTATATTCCCATGGTTTGAAGGGTTGGTTTTGGCACAAAAGACTGACGTAAGGCTTCTAGACAAGCATTCTACCGTGCCGCTATATTCCCAGCCTTCCGCAGAGACTTTTTTGAGAAATAAAGCTTTGCAGGAAGGGAGACGAAAGATGTATTCTACAATTCCAGCTTCAATAATCGATAGTGTTAAGAAAAAGTCTTCCACACCCAAGTCCAGAAAATATTTGAGAGAATTTTCAATAAATGCATACTATAATTAAGTTGCCTGACAATAGAAATAGAGATCATGTAATGGAGAAAGCTAGTTATGGGTGAAAACCTCTGCTAATAAAGTTGTGCAGTTGAACTAAAGGACAATGTAAACACATAGATGTTATCTCTTATGAACTGGATCTACAATGTACTAGGGTCTAAATACTGAGGTATTTAGACTTTATCGACTTGATTCATTTTTACCTTTCAATAACTAACAAAGAGAAATAACGAACAAGGAGAAAATACCAATTGTTCAGCATCACTTGCCAGCATAAATGCTGAGGGTCAGTGATTCTCTATGTGGCCTTGGATCCTGTTGTCTGTTTCGTTTTGTTGTGGCGAATTTCCTGTGTTGCCCAGACATGCCTGAGCTTCAGGGATCAAGCGAACCTATATACCACAGCCTCCCATGATTCTGAGACTATCAGTGCACGCTGCTATGCCTACCTGAGTCATCTTTGACATAAAAACTTGAGGTTGTTGATCCTCCATTATGCATCCCATGCGTTTTCTCAGTTTTCAACAAATTTATCCTCACTTCTTGGTAGAACTTATACACAGGTCTCCTGTCGATGAATTCTGTATTGTAGAGCTGTTCACAAGCAAATTTAGCTTTTTTTTTTTACTCTAAGGAGGGTCGTTTATGACTGATATTTTCATTTCTTCCTTTCTATGAAGATACAAAGTGAGCTATAACAAACAAACTGGAGAGTGCAGACTGGTGATTTCTATGACCTTTGCGGACGATGCTGGAGAGTACACGATTGTCATCCGTAATAAGCATGGGGAAACTTCTGCATCTGCCTCCTTACTCGAGGAAGGTGAGGACTGTCCTGAGCTGTATGCACAGCATGCACTGAAATGAAGGAGAGAGGCTGAGTGTCTGCAGGAAGACACCTAGCAGCTTCCCAGCCCTCAGAGTCGCCCCCATCCCTTTCAGCCTCGGCTACAAGACAGTGTTTTAGACCATACAGCCCAGGACAATATACCGTGACTAAGCTGCTGATCCCTGGCAGTAGTTTCTCTTTGGTGAAGGACACTTTTTTATGTTCCCTGGAAGATGTAGGGGTTCCACCTCCACGTGCCTTGCAGGTCTAGACAGCTAGCATGTCTCAACACGGGATGGTAGCGGCAAACTGGAGGATTCACCCCTTGCTTCCAGAGAGCGGTGCCCTCCACCTCCCTTGTAGTGTAGCCTGGCAAACTTGTACCATGCTCAGTGCTGGAGCCCCCAGTATTTCATAGAAAAGCGGAAAGTCAGGATTTATCAATGTTCATGATTTAAAGAAGAAAAATCTTGTAGCATTCGTGCCAAATAAGTCTTGTTCTTGACTCGCCTTTAGTCTCTGGTAGCTCCTCATGCTTGTGGCAGGCCATCCGCATTCTGTCTCACTTGATCCGCTCCAGATCCCTTGAAGGAAGTTACCTTCTTATCCTATTGAGCAGTTAAAGCAGAGAAAACTCTGACAGGAAAATGACTTATTAATAGACTCAGAACAAATGAAGAAGATCTCTGGGCGAATCCCCCAGGATGGACTGCTGCTATCACATGCTGTACACAAGGGTGCTATTTGTTAATGGGCATTTGGTTTTGAGATAGAATCTAATAAATATTTATAGAACAATTTTTCATGATAAAAATTCAAAAACCTGTCTTTGGTTAATTTATCATGGATATAGTCTGCTTGATTGGATAGTGCTATGAATGTTTTTTGATAAGAGCAACAAAAATTGTCTTGTGTTCTCGTCTCTCAGCTGATTACGAGGCCCTGGTGAAGTCCCAGCAAGAAATGCTTTACCAGACACAGATGAGTACATTTATTCAAGAACCCAAAGTGGGAGAAATAGCCCCTGGATTTGCATATTCTGAATATGAAAAAGAGTATGAAAAGGAACAGGCTTTAATTAGGAAGAAAATGGCCAAAGATACTGTGATGGTCAGAACTTTTGTGGAAGACCAAGTAAGTATAACAATAACGGCTAACTAAACCAGTTCATAAGCCACATTTTCTCCCATAATTCCCATTTTTCATATATTCATCTTCAACCATTTGTAGGTCAAATTCATTGCTACCCAGTTTCTCTGATCTTCATAGTATATTGTACTTGAAATTTGAGAGTTGGGAGTATATATGTGAAAAAAAATGGCTTTAGAAATGGGGATTGCATATTTAAAAAAAGACAAATATTAACATAACCAAGTCCATAATGCCAAGCTCTCTCTATCTCTGTGTCAGACACCCACAAATAACCCATACTCTGGGAATACAGTTTTATATAAAACGCCATAAAGATGCCTTCTATGTAGACTAAAATTAAACCAAATAAAGAAAACTTCTAGAGTCTTCTCACAGTTAAAAATGTCACTAAGTCCTTAACACTGAAACTAATATGTTTCCTTAAAGGACTTCTACCTGTGAGGATGTGATTAACAAGTTGTCATCTTTTTACTACATAGGAATTCCATATTTCTTCCTTTGAAGAGAGGCTTATTAAAGAAATTGAATACAGAATCATAAAGACTACGTTGGAAGAGCTTCTTGAAGAAGATGGCGAAGAAAGGATGGCAGTTGACATTTCCGAATCTGAAGCTATCGAGTCAGGATTTGATATCAGAATAAAAAATTATAGAATTCTTGAGGGTATGGGTGTCACTTTTCATTGCAAGATGTCTGGATATCCATTGCCCAAGGTAAAATAAAAATGTTTGTGGGGTGTGCCTCCACACTGTGGTAGACACAAAAAAAAATTGTTCTGTGCTTGTTTAATACTAATTTATCCACACATGTATGATGTTCTCTGCAGATTGCATGGTACAAAGACGGCAAGCGTATCAGACACGGGGAAAGATACCAAATGGACTTTCTACAGGACGGCAGAGCCAGTCTGCGCATTCCTGTTGTCCTCCCAGAAGATGAGGGCATCTATACCGCATTCGCCAGCAATATTAAAGGAAATGCAATTTGCTCGGGGAAGTTATATGTGGAGCCTGCCGCACCGTTCAGTGCACCAACTTACATGCCCACACCAGAAGCAGTCAGCAGAATCAGGTAAGACTTCTACTCGGAGTTCAGTGGCATTCAAATTGTTTTAAAACACCAAACGTCCCTGTAGAGAATTACTAACATGTGAAAATTAATTACTGAAATAGTACGGAAGCCAACCACTGGTGATGCTGGCAATTGCTCTTTGATGAACAAGGAATTTTCATCAGTATAGCAAACTATTTTCCTATGTATCTAAGGCAACAACAATGCCTGTTCATTTAATGTGTGATCTTAATGAATGATACCCTGAATTTATAAAGCAACCCTACAGTGGAGTGGGTGTTATTGCTATTTTGAAAATGGTAACACTGAGATTCCAAGAGACTATGAAAAATCAATTTAGTTCATCCAGGCTAATAGTCACATTATAAATGCAAGCCAATCTGAATACATAATTAGTGTAGGGTTTTGCATTGTTTGTTAGCAAATCTAATTTTTATATTTTTTTCCTCTTAGATTAAAATAGATTTTTTATTTCTCTACATTTATTTATTTGGTTCAAACAATGAGCAGTTGCTAACGTAGTTTAGTAATTTAATCATGAAAATGTAATGACTAATTTAGTTAAAGGTGAAATGAAAAGATGGTAATATGGGCTGCCCAAGATTTTGAGTCTGGGAACCTGGGTGTGTTGAGTGACATGGATTTAACATAAGCAAAACACAACCTTAGGAATAATAATATATTCTTCTTTGAGTTTAGTGTGTCTAGGGTGAAGTCTAAAACATGCAGAGGTATATTCCAAAGTAACATCACCAATTAAGACAGACAGTGTTTTTCTGTGCCTTCTGTATGCTTCATGAAATAATGGTTGCCTTCATTTTCCAGGTCTGTCTCTCCGCGTTCGGTGAGCAGGTCACCCATACGCATGTCTCCTGCCATGTCCCCCGCACGAATGTCCCCCGCACGGATGTCCCCTGCGCGGATGTCACCTGCGCGGATGTCCCCTGGACGCAGACTGGAGGAAACAGATGAATCACAACTGGAGAGACTGTATAAGCCGGTCTTTGTGTTAAAACCCACGTCTTTCAAATGTTTAGAAGGACAGACCGCCAGATTTGACTTAAAGGTTGTGGGTAGACCCATGCCTGAGACATTCTGGTTTCACAATGGTAAGCCTGGTAAAGTTTTGCTCATGAGTCACTGAACACAGAAACAAACTTCTATGTATATATCCAACTATGCAAAAAAAAAACCCACCTATTTTGTTTGCTTATTTTTAACAGGAGAGCAAATCGTCAACGATTATACCCATAAAGTTGTCATTAAAGAAGATGGGACTCAGTCGCTGATTATCGTTCCCGCGTCACCCAGTGACTCTGGAGAGTGGACCGTTGTTGCCCAAAACAGAGCAGGAAAATCTACAATATCTGTGACTTTAACTGTGGAAGGTAAAGCGAGAGTTTTTTTTATTAAAACGAAAGGAGACTGTTTCTTCATGTTGGGTCCCAACCAGGCCCTCCAGCCCCCAGCGGCTCTAAATCGTGGCCTTTCTCTTGCAGCTGTGGAACACCAGATAAAACCAGCGTTTGTGGAAAAGCTGAAAAATGTCAACATAAAGGAGGGTGCCAGGCTTGAAATGAAAGTCAGAGCTACGGGTAACCCCAACCCTGACATTGTGTGGCTGAAAAACAGTGACATTATTGTGCCTCATAAATACCCAAGGATCAGGTCTGTTTGAAAAGCTAGTCAAATTAAACTTCTTCTGCAAATCTAACAGTCAAATAAGCAGAAAGTGCTGCTACTATATTAATGGTTTTGTTTTCGTATTTTCAAACAGGATTGAAGGAACCAAAGGAGAAGCTGCCCTAAAGATCGATTCCATCATCGGCCAAGATTCGGCCTGGTATACTGCCACTGCTATTAATAAGGCAGGCCGGGACACCACAAGGTGCAAAGTCAATGTTGAGGTTGAGTTTGCCGAACCTGAACCGGAAAGAAAACTGATCATCCCACGAGGGACGTACAAAGCAAAGGAGATTGCTGCCCCGGAGCTGGAGCCTCTCCATCTGAGATATGGCCAAGAGCAGTGGGAGGAGGGGGACCTCTACGACAAGGAGAAACAGCAGAAACCGTTTTTCAAGAAGAAACTCACTTCCCTCAGGCTGAAGCGCTTTGGACCTGCCCACTTTGAATGCAGACTGACGCCTATTGGTGACCCCACGATGGTGGTCGAGTGGCTCCATGACGGGAAGCCGCTGGAGGCGGCCAACCGGCTCCGTATGATTAATGAATTCGGGTACTGCAGCCTTGATTATGGAGTCGCCTATTCTCGAGACAGTGGTGTGATCACGTGCAGAGCCACTAACAAATACGGGACCGACCACACATCTGCCACACTTATTGTCAAAGATGAGAAAGGTCTGGTGGAAGAGTCTCAGTTGCCTGAGGGGAAGAAAGGCTTACAGAAGATTGAAGAGCTAGAGAGGATGGCTCACGAAGGCGCCCTCACAGGTGTGACGGCAGATCAGAAGGAAAAGCAAAAGCCAGACATCGTCTTGTTCCCAGAGCCGGTGAGAGTGCTTGAAGGCGAGACAGCCCGATTCCGCTGCCGAGTCACCGGCTACCCTCAGCCCAAGGTCAACTGGTACCTCAACGGACAGCTCATCCGGAAAAGCAAGCGATTCAGAGTTCGCTATGATGGGATTCATTATCTGGATATTGTGGACTGCAAATCCTACGATACAGGTGAAGTCAGGGTCACGGCAGAAAACCCTGAAGGCATGATAGAGCATAAAGTAAAACTTGAGATCCAACAGAGGGAAGATTTCAGATCTGTCCTCAGGCGAGCTCCGGAGCCAAAGCCTGAGTTCCACATCCACGAACCAGGAAAACTTCAGTTTGAAGTGCAAAAGGTAGACAGACCTGTCGACACCAGCGAAACCAAAGAAGTGGTGAGACTCAAAAGGGCTGAAAGGATCACCCATGAAAAGGTGCCCGAGGAGTCCGAAGAACTGCGCAGTAAGTTTAAGCGCAGGACAGAGGAGGGGTACTACGAAGCCATCACGGCCGTGGAGCTCAAGTCTCGCAAGAAGGATGAATCTTATGAAGAACTCCTCAAGAAAACCAAAGACGAGCTGCTGCATTGGACCAAAGAATTAACCGAGGAGGAGAAGAAAGCCCTCGCCGAAGAAGGCAAAATCACGATTCCAACTTTCAAACCTGAGAGGATTGAACTTAGCCCTAGTATGGAGGCACCCAAAATCTTTGAACGAATCCAAAGCCAGACAGTTGGCCAAGGATCTGACGCCCACTTTAGAGTCAGAGTTGTGGGAAAACCAGACCCTGAATGTGAGTGGTACAGAAACGGTGTAAAAATTGAGCGGTCTGACCGCATCTACTGGTACTGGCCGGAAGACAATGTTTGTGAGCTGGTCATCAGGGATGTGACTGCAGAGGACTCTGCCAGCATCATGGTGAAGGCCATCAATATAGCTGGGGAAACTTCAAGTCATGCGTTCTTACTTGTCCAAGGTAACCAGAAAATGTTTCATTTAAGTGGGTTCTCTCTATGCCCGTGAATATCCTGTGACATACTTAAATGTTTTCTTTTCCCATTATTCAAATTGTTTGAGTTTAATTTTCTTTTGTCCCCTTGTAGCCAAGCAATTGATCACTTTCACACAAGAATTGCAAGATGTTGTTGCTAAGGAAAAGGATACCATGGCAACATTTGAATGTGAAACTTCAGAACCATTTGTCAAAGTAAAATGGTATAAAGATGGTATTGAAATTCATGCCGGAGATAAGTATAGGACGCACTCTGACCGAAAGGTTCACTTCCTGTCCGTGCTGACCATTGACACATCTGATGCCGAAGACTACAGCTGTGTACTTGTGGAAGATGAAAACGTCAAAACAACAGCCAAACTTATTGTGGAAGGTAAAATAAATAATGATTACATTGTTTACTGGAGTCGTTCTGTGTTCTGTGAGAAAATTATCTAGACATAGCTCCTTCCACAAAAATAATTTTAGAGAATTAGATGCAAATTTTATATCAAACATCATCAATTTGTATTGTTAATCAAAAATATTGACAATTTGGATTTTTAAAGCAGGGCTGTTTTCTGGCCTCACTTTAAAATGTCTTAATTGAAATATATCTCCCTGCTTCCAAAAAAATTCAAAAATTAAAATAGCTGATTTGTGGTCAACCTTTCTCGATTCACTAGCGGGAAGATACAAAAAACAGTTCTTGAAAGTAGGAGAGGAAGATACTAGACAAATAAGGCAACATCTCTATCCATACTCTAGTTTCACAACTCACCGAAGACATCAATTCACCTTCATCTTATTTTTCAGGTGCAGTTGTTGAGTTCCTGAAAGAACTTCAAGACATAGAAGTCCCAGAGTCATCCTCAGGAGAGCTAGAGTGTATTATATCCCCAGAAAACATCGAAGGCAAATGGTATCACAATGATGTGGAGCTAAAGTCCAATGGCAAATACTCCATCACATCCCGCCGTGGGCGCCAGAACCTCACAGTCAAGGACGTAACCAAAGAGGACCAGGGCGAGTACAGCTTCGTGGTTGATGGGAAGAAGACAGCCTGTCAACTGAAGATGAAACGTGAGTCTTCCATCCCCGACACTGTGGTGTGCAGCAGTAGGGCCAAGGGTAGAACTAGGACACTCATTTCTCCCCATCTTTCATAGCCCGACCCATTGCGATTCTCCAAGGACTTAGTGATCAAAAGGTCTGCGAGGGCGACATCGTACAGCTTGAAGTCAAAGTTTCCCTAGAAAATGTGGAAGGCGTCTGGATGAAAGATGGCCAAGAAGTCCAGCAAGGCGACAGGGTTCACATCGTGATAGACAAACAGGCCCACATGCTGCTTATTGAAGACATGACCAAAGAGGATGCTGGGAACTACTCCTTTACTCTCCCTGCCCTCGGTCTCTCTACCAGTGGGCATGTCTCTGTCTACAGTGAGTCTTATGTGGTTTTATGTTAATTCTTCTTCTTTAAAAAAAGTGATGCCGGGGATCAAACCCATGGTGTTTCACTTACAAAGCAGGTCTTTATGATGAACTATAACCCCAGATCTAGTTTTATGTTCCCATTAACATTGAGCTGAAGAGCGTGAATGTGTAGACATTTTAAACAAAACTCACATTCCTACAATTCTTTGGTCTTCCTTTGCAGGTGTGGATGTGATAACGCCTCTGAAAGATGTCAGTGTGATCGAAGGTACCAAGGCTGTGCTGGAATGCAAGGTCTCAGTCCCTGATGTGACCTCTGTGAAATGGTACCTCAATGATGAGCAGATCAAGCCTGATGACCGCGTGCAATCCATTGTCAAAGGCACCAAACAGAGACTTGTGATTAACCGAACTCACGCTTCTGATGAAGGACCTTACAAGCTGATGGTCGGCAGAGTGGAGACTAGCTGCAACCTCTCTGTAGAGAGTAAGGACCGCTCCATGTAACGAGCCACTGCTTTAAGCATTTTACATTCTCGCTGTAAAAATGACCGCCCAATCTTTTCCTTTCCTCTAGAAATTAAAATCGTCAGAGGTCTCCGTGACCTGACGTGCACAGAAACTCAGAATGTGGTCTTCGAGGTTGAGCTGTCCCACTCAGGAATTGATGTCTTATGGAATTTTAAGGGCAAGGAAATTAAGCCCAGTTCTAAATATAAAATTGAAGCTCACGGGAAAATATACAAGCTGACAGTCATGAACATGATGAAGGATGATGAAGGAGAATATGCGTTTTATGCCGGGGAAAACACAACATCTGGAAAACTTACCGTGGCAGGTTAGTGTATTGATCATTCAGTCAATACTATTGTATGTATTTGCTATTGTATTGTAGTTATAAGGGCACTGTTTCCCATTGCTTTTCCAATCCTCACTTGCTTCTCACTGCCAGGCCTCTTCTCATCCTGAGCTCCAGGCTATTCATGCCTTCACTTCTGACCTCCCTAAATTGTGAGCACTCACCCAGTCCTCTCTCAGACGCTATCTGTGTGTCACTCTCGGGTGCCAGTTCCTCCGTGAAGCTTGCTTTAGCCCCTCCACTTCTTTCTACAGTCCTGGACCCCTTTGTCTTCAACTTTCATGACCCTTGTTATACATGTGGCTTATTCCCTGTTTCCCTTCCCCACACCAAAGCATGTGGCCCTTGAGCAGAGAATTGATCCCTTCTTTCTCTTCTCTGCGTACTCCTCAGGATACACGATGAATAAATGGTTGCTAAACTGAGCTTTGTTTTAACTTTGCTTCACGGTTCATTTTTTCAGCATTCTTTATCCTTCAAACATGTTCCTCTTACTTCATTTTTGTGGACCCAATGAATATTTTCTATTATAAATATAACTTAATTCATCTGTGTGTTTCATGATGGGAGGGGTAAGCATAGTCTTTCCCATTCGGCAGAAATCCTTAGCTCTAGAATGAAGACTCATAATTATCGTTCACCTGTCCACACAGAAGTAGAAGTCATCACTAACCATTATGGCTCATTACAATTTGAGTTTTGAGGAACTGTATTCTGCTCAGATTTGACTCTTCTGGTATCTGAGCAGGTCAGATGATAAAAATGAGTCCTACTTGATGTGCAAGTCTCAGGATCTGTACTTTATGACATATTTCCTTAGCGAGTTAGCCATAAAAGACCTGTAAAATAAAATCTCAGGCCCTTTCGATTTATAAGATTATTTTCAATATCATTTTAAGTTTATAAAAAGAGAAGATTAAGCCCCTATGTGATTTCACTTGGCATTTTAAAAGTACCTGGCATAGGCGATATATTACTAGAAACACAAAAGCGAAGTGGATGTGTGTCTTTCCTTGAATTCAGGAATTAGAGGAAAACCAGTGCCTAAGCATCTAAGTAGCTAAAGCAGTTAGTGTTGCTTCCAATGACGATGGGGTGAGGGGACAGCAGAAAATATTAAAGATGACATTTCTACTCAGGGATTTGGTATACAAGAAATATATTTAAAAATACCAGTGAAAGCTGGGCATGATGGTTCAATGCCTATAATCCCAGTATTTGGAAGAATGAGACAGAAGGATTCCCATAAGTGTGGGGGTCAAACTGTGTTACAGAGTAAGGCATTTGTCCCAAACAAGTGAGCAATAAACACACTATTGACTTTGACATCTTGCTCAGCAAAATTTTCCTGAGTACAAAACATATATGAAGAAACTAATTCTTAGAAGACCAAAGAGCATGCTTTCAAAAACAAGGAATGGAGTTGAAAGCAATCTGTGCGGCATAGCATGTGTTCCAGATTTCAGAGTTCTTTATTCTGCCTTTTCTCTTTGCGCAGTGTATTCTCTGGTTTTCAGTCAGGTACTCTTAGAATAAGGGATTTCTGTGGTGCTTTCTAAATAGAGGTACAAGTCACTTTTTATGTTTAAAATCATGTTTTAAAATGTAATGTTTCATGTTTAGTTGTGCAATGGCTTCTTTGGTCTGTGCATATTTTAAAGGACTCACTTGTACTCTACTCCTGTTCTGAAGGGGGCGCCATCTCCAAGCCGCTCACAGACCAGACTGTAGCTGAGTCCCAGGAAGCTGTGTTTGAGTGTGAAGTTGCCAACCCTGAGTCTGAGGGGGAGTGGTTGAAGGACGGAAAACCCTTGGCTCTGAGCACCAACTTCAGAAGTGAATCTGATGGCCACACAAGGAGACTTGTCATTGTCGCTGCCAAGCTGGACGATGTTGGAGAATACACCTACAAGGTCGCCACTTCCAAAACATCTGCCAAGCTGAAAGTAGAAGGTCAGTATTGGATGGACAGCCTGCTTACCCCCAAATCCTGCCTACTTTCTTAACTGTTACCATCAGGAAAGACAAACCCAATGGCTGTTTAGGGTCACATACATCAACTTTTCCTTATGAATCCTGTAGGAGAATGTGCAAATTTTCATCAGGTGTATTTTGTGTGTGTGTGTGCTCACACGTGTGTGCATATGTGTGCGCACGTGTGCATAGCTTAGGGTCTGTGAAAGAACTGCATCAGGCATTAATAATGCGTCCCTCTTGCACCCTTATCCAGTCAGTCCATTAAGCTGTTAGTATATGATATGAAAACTTCAGATCACTGAAGTATAGCTTAGTCATTGCACAATGTCCATTTCTTACTGAATCTCAGATTCTTTTAAGTAATTGCCAAATGTCTTTTAAAATGAGGGGCTACAGAATTGTAAAATGTTGGCCAACCATTCTGCAAGCTGACTGGAGGTGATCACATTTGAGACCCTCTTTTGTTGGCTGGTCATCATTGATATTTTCTAAACCGATTCTTCACTCCTATTAAGCTGTCAAAATCAAGAAGACTCTGCGCAACCTCACGGTGACAGAGACACAGGATGCTGTCTTCTCCGTTGAACTTACACACCCAGACGTCAAAGGTGTCCAGTGGATCAAAAATGGAGTCGTCTTGGATTCCAGTGACAAGTATGAGATCTCCGTCAAAGGCACACTGTATTCTCTGAAGATTAAAAACTGTGCCCTGGCAGATGAATCTGTCTATGGCTTCAAACTGGGAAAACTAGGAGCCAGTGCCCGGCTGCATGTTGAAAGTGAGTTGACTTGAACATTGGGGTAGGTAGACAACCTGTAGTTTCCTTCGTGGTAATTGTATCACCGAATTTCTCCAACTTTCCCTATCAGCTGTCAAGATTATTAAAAAACCAAAGGACGTGACTGCCCTGGAAAACGCCACTGTTGCCTTTGAGGTCAGCGTGTCCCACGACACAGTCCCGGTGAAATGGTTCCATAAGAATGTGGAGATTAAGCCGAGCGACAAGCACAGACTGGTCTCTGAGAGGAAGGTTCACAAGCTGATGCTGCAGAACATCTCCCCATCTGACGCTGGGGAGTACACAGCCGTGGTGGGGCAGCTGGAGTGCAAAGCCAAGCTGTTTGTAGAAAGTGAGTGTGAGTTTGTAGAGAGTGAGTGTGAGTTTGTGGAGAGTGAGTGTGAGTTTGTGGAGAGTGAGTATGAGTTTGTAGAGAGTGAGTGTGAGTTTGAAGAGAGTGAGTGTGAGTTTGTAGAGAGTCAGTGTGAGTTTGTAGAAAGTGAGTGTTCCCCGGGGCTCCTCTAGACTCGCCGCTGTGTTCCTCCCTCTGCGTTTAAACATGCATTAACGGAGCTGTTTTCTGACCCACCCCCCAAGCACTGCACATCACGAAGACAATGAAAAGCATTGAGGTTCCCGAAACCAAAGCGGCCTCCTTCGAGTGTGAGGTGTCCCACTTCAACGTCCCTTCCATGTGGCTGAAGAACGGCGTGGAAATCGAAATGAGTGAAAAGTTCAAGATCGTCGTGCAGGGGAAGCTCCACCAGCTGATCATCATGAACACCAGCACCGAGGACTCGGCAGAGTACACTTTCGTGTGCGGCAACGACCAAGTCAGTGCCACCCTGACAGTGACCCGTAAGTACATGCACAGCTACATACGTGCGCGTGTGTCTGGGCGGGTGGTATGGAGATGAGCACATACACATATCTAAAGAGAGCAGACGTGTTTTTTCATGTTCTACACTTGTATTTCCAAATCATTTAATTTACTAAAAATTATTCTTGATAGAACATCTACTGTGTGCTCACAGTGAGTCTCTGCTGGCCTCTCCGTGTGAATAAAAGTTTCTAATGATAATATAATCAAAAATCTACTTAGAGAGAGGGTTCTGTCGCTGTATTGTCCCTGTCACTCCCTCAGTTGGCCTTCTCTCATACGTGAACAGTGTCAAAACTCCTAGCCCTAAATTCTCATCACGTCAACACGTAGACAGAAACCATTTGACACTCTGGTTCTGCACTGACTGCAACCCGCTGCCTAGTTCCATCGCATACTCAGATGTCTCCCCCTTTAATCTGCCTCTGCAGCTATCATGATAACGTCCATGCTGAAAGACATCAACGCTGAAGAAAAAGATACCATAACTTTTGAGGTGACGGTAAACTATGAAGGCATTTCTTATAAATGGTTAAAGAACGGTGTGGAAATCAAATCAACAGACCGGTGCCAGATGCGAACCAAGAAGCTCACCCACTCACTGAACATCAGGAATGTTCACTTTGGAGACGCTGCCGACTACACATTTGTGGCTGGAAAAGCCACATCAACAGCCACCCTTTATGTTGAAGGTATGACTTCCTAAATGGGTCCCCCCAAAAAGAAAGCTAAATAGACCGCATAAAATATGAATCTTCCAATAAAAAAATAGACAATTTGGATGTGGTGTGTCCAACCAATTGGGGTGGGAATTGAAATAAAAAGAAATTAGGAACCCAAACTAGAATATGGGTAAATGCCAGAAATACATGAAATGTAAGAAGCCAGCTACAGAGTCACACATACTGTATGCATCCGTTTATATGAAATGGCTTTGATACACGAGTCTCCCGAGACACAGATCATTAGCGTCAGTCTAGCAGGAAATGATGGGAAGTGAATGTGATGGCTAAGAGATGCCCGAGTTCTTCCTGAGAACAATGAAATGCCTTTAGAATGATGGCGATGACTCTACAATACATACAGCAGAAACCATCAAATTATGTACTCTAATATATATATATATATATATATATATATTAGAGACATATATTATTTCTAATATATATATAAGAGATATATCATCTAAATCATAATATACATTGAATTATACATTCTTATAAATCAGGATTATCTAACCTTTGGTCTTCTCTGGGTCACATTGGTTTGGCCCTCACATTCATTAAATTCAGGGTGCCCAGCTGGGACATCCATGTATTAATTAACTGAAAACAAGCATACGCTCATTTTCCATGGCATGGTAACAGGATGGAGTCCTGTTCATATTTAAGAACAGTGGGATAAATTTACAAAATGAGTTCCAAACCCCACAATGTCTGAAGTGCGTTCACAGGGTTCATGTTGGGCCACACTCACGGTTTTCCTGGGGTGGAACCTGCCCTGTATCTGCGAGTCAGATGCCTCTGCAGGTGTGCAGATCGAGTAGCATGTGGCTTACATATCAATCATACTGTCAAGTGCTAATTTTTCATGCTCTGTTTTGCAGCTCGTCACATCGAATTTAGGAAACACATTAAGGACATTAAGGTTCTGGAGAAGAAGCGCGCCATGTTTGAGTGCGAAGTTTCTGAACCCGACATTACTGTCCAGTGGATGAAGGATGGCCAAGAGCTTCAGATGGCAGACAGGTCAGTTGCCTTGCCTTGCTGTCTTCCAGCCATCCCAGCTTCCTTTTGAGCCCCATGCATTAAGCGCCAGTGTCCTTCCATTCATAGGATAAAGATTCAGAAGGAGAAATATGTGCACCGCCTCCTGATCCCATCCACACGGATGTCTGATGCCGGGAAGTACACCGTGGTGGCTGGCGGCAGCATGTCAACCGCTAACCTCTCTGTGGAGGGCAGGGACGTCCGCATCCGAAGTATTAAGAAGGAGGTTCAGGTATGGTCGACATGTTGAATTTTTTGACAAATCATCAATAGTTCTTAATCCAATCTTCTGCTCTAATTTCTGACTTGTAACTTTTCTCATCTCGGCATTTTAAAGACCGAAGTTAGCTTTTCCCTGTTGGGTTCTCAGGCCGCCATTAGTTTGGTCACAGCTTCTTGTCACTCAGCAAGTACGTCCTTTACTTGCCCGTGCCAACCACCATGACGTCTGCAGTGCTTACAGTGCTGATCCTTTTGGGTGCTGATCTTCCAGAGGACATAAAGGAGGGAATGTATTTTAAGAAATTAATTTTGAGTTCAGATCCATCATTTTTGTCTTCCAGAAAAAAAAATATCATGCTTTAGAGAGCTTGTCCTATGTTTAAAACAAACAGACAAACAAACAATGACTTGCAATGAAGACTCACATGACCAGCCCAGCCTCTCTTCCCTCATTTTCTAGTTCTGAACCTTGGTTTGCCCACTTTGAAGCTGAGGACAGTAATTGCTCTCTAGCTTACAGAGTTATAGTTCATAGGATGTGAAATCAGATTGAAGGGTAGCTTCAAAGACCTCCATAAATAATTAAATACCCCAGATGTAAAATGTCATCATTTCTGCTATTATTTATTAAAGCACAAACGTTAGAAGACAAAATAATTGTCTCCTCGAGCATCCTGCCCTCATTAGCCCAGGTATGGGTTTGATTCCCTACACAAGAGGTTTGGGTACCATTTACCCAGAAATATGCAGGACAAAATTTACACGTGCTATAATTGGCCAACTCATGATGTGGGGACCTGATTTCATGTTCTTTAAGCGAAATGGATTAACTAAACTGGAAGCAGATTCATTTCCAGTCTTCCTGTACTGCTCCCTCAACAGGTCATTGAGAAGCAGCGTGCCGTTGTGGAGTTTGAGGTCAACGAAGATGACGTTGATGCCCACTGGTATAAAGATGGCATTGAAATCAATTTCCAAGTTCAAGAACGACACCAGTATGTGGTGGAGAGAAGGATTCACCGGATGTTCATCTCTGAGACCAGACATAGCGATGCAGGCGAATACACCTTTGTGGCAGGAAGGAACAGGAGCTCGGTGACTCTCTACGTCAATGGTACGTGGTTCGACTTACATGGCTGTGGCTTTGTCTGGAATCCACTTTTGTGCCACCGCCACGGTAGCGGTGCCTGAGAATTCTCTGACGAGCCCATGGCCCTCATCTGGATGTAACTGCGCTTGTGTCCGCAGCAGCCCTGTGGGGAAAAAAAGAGCAGCTGCTGAAAGGACCGCTGAGATGTCATTTCCAGGAAGTGCCTGCTGGCTGGGGCTTCATTTGTTTGGTTGGCACTACTGCACATCCACTGTGTGTCAATTATAATATACTCCAGATGGCTGTCCGTATACGGCATTAAGCTGTTGTAGTTCTCTGCCCTGTTAAAATGTAAATAACGTTACTATACAAGCAATGGAGACATTTTCAGCCTTCAGTGTAAAGCTTGGGGAGACCCAGAGATCTCCTTGGAGACCCTGGTGTGCCTAGAGAGCCACAGGCAATGAGGCTCGGCCCCAGGCTCGGATCAGTGCTTTGCCTTTGGAAGTGAATTTCCTCATGCTCCCAGGAGCTTCCTGATCATCCTCAGGAGGTTGTCAGTGGACCTCTTCTGTCCTCGTTAGAAATGCCATCTCTGAATTTAAAGCTTGACAGGACCAGAGCCCAACCTAGACACGTAGGAAAGAGTGGAACCTGCCTCCCAGCCACGTCTCTGGCTGTCTTGGAGAAAACACCCACAAGTCAGATGGAGGGGTGCTGGGAGTGGTCTCAGCATTCCTAAAGATGATCCTCTGGCCATACTCCCTGGTTTCCCTGAAAGATGCAGTTGCCATGGCAGCCAGTTTTGTTTCCCCTGCAGTTGTAGCAAAAGAGGTGGAAGAGCGGAGAAGGGAAGTAGTACCTGATGCAGCCCCATAGAAGCCCTTCTCCCTGCTAGTGTCTCCTCATCCAACACTGAGGACACACAGATTAGCATAATCACAAAGCTAAATTTTTAAAATCTATTTATTGGCACTCTATTCATAGGGAGTAGTGTTCAACCAGCCGGTGCTCACACCCCACCAGCCTCTGTATGTAACAGGGTCACTGTGACATACACATCCTTAAATACTTGTAAAGCAAATGAACTTGAATGAGATATTTCAAGTTCAAATGACTTTGAAAACTAGGTAGGATATGGGAATTGTTCTAGATTTTTAGCTGTCCAGTGGTGTGCGCCACCAGTGACCCAGAATGATGATGTCATACTTAGGTGCCTTACACCTCTCAGCACCTCTTATGAAACTTTTTAAAAAAGCATTCTAAAATTATTTCCTTCCCTTGAAAGGAAAATGAATCTTTTGTAATGCAAAACATATTCTGATATTCTGAGGCAAGTAAAGATGTCACGACACCGGGGTTTTGTGTTTCTAGACACATAGCCACCTTGAAATAAATGAGTGGAGAGTTGCCTGCTGTCTACTGTTCTCCTTGGTTCTTCATGGGATGTTTCCTGGCATTGTCTTGTAGCTCCCGAACCACCCCAAGTCCTGCAGGAACTCCAGCCTGTTACTGTGCAGTCCGGCAAGCCCGCTCGCTTCTGCGCTGTGATATCAGGCAGACCACAGCCCAAAATTTCCTGGTACAAGGAGGACCAGCTGCTTTCCACCGGCTTCAAGTGCAAGTTCCTCCACGATGGACAGGAGTACACGCTGTTGCTCATTGAGGCCTTCCCGGAGGACGCGGCTGTCTATACCTGTGAAGCCAAGAATGACTATGGAGTAGCCACAACCTCAGCTTCGCTTTCAGTGGAAGGTAGGAAGCTGACCTGAAGCTCTCCCAGGGGAGTAACAGTGGATAGCTACCCACCTCTAAAGATACTCTCCTGTGAAATCCGTGGGCGTCCAATGGGGGGAGAGCGATGAGGGCACATGACGAATTCTGTGGTTTCTTTCTTTAGTTCCAGAAGTTGTGTCTCCAGACCAGGAAATGCCAGTTTACCCCCCTGCCATCGTCACTCCTCTTCAGGACACGGTCACGTCGGAGGGGCGGCCAGCACGTTTCCAGTGCCGAGTCTCGGGAACAGGTAGGCATTTGATAAAAAGGTGTCCCTGCTGGCACTTACACAGGGTGGTGTATCACAGGAGGGTGTTTGCACAGGATAGTGTGATGCACAGTGGTCTCCATCCTTTCCTCCTTCAGGAAAATCTCTCATGAGTGATTTAAACCTGAGTAGACATTTAGCAGCAGATATATTAGAATTATTTGATTATTTATTTTGCCTGCATCTATGTCTGTGTGAGGGTGCCAGGTCATCTGGAGCTGGAGTTACAGACAGTTGTGAGCTGCCATGTGGGTGCTGGGAATTGAGCCCGGGTCCTCTGGAAGAGCAGCCAGTGTTCTTAACCTCTGAGCCATCTCTCATCCCCTTAGAATTGTTTAATTAAGAATATATCATTTTATATATCCTGCTGTTTTGTATATACATTGTTTTAGTATGTATATTATTATTCTATACCACTGCTTTGTGTCCTTAAAAATTGTTAAGGCAGTACAACTATTCTTTCTGAAAATCTTTGAAGATTTTTCCACAAATGTCTTAAAAACATCTAGCATCCTTATGATTGTACCTACATTTTAAAATCTTAATGGGGGAAATTATGACAAAGCTGGAAGTTGTCATGAATTTATTATAGCATTTTCATAGATTTCAGGAGAAACCATTTTCACGTGAGGCATTATTGAGCCTATGGACAATGTGTGTGGGAGGTATAGTCCCGCAGTGAACAAAAGTGTGGGCTTTAAACTCAGGAGAAACGGGAATTGTGGCTCCAGGGCATTACCTACACATGCGTTTACCGTGTTGTTGGTTTTCTTTCCCTCATGAACATAATGAGAAAACTATTATATTAAAACTTAGAGTGTATGTCTCACGAGAGCAGGGGTTATGGTTTAGTGTCTGGATCCTGGTGTCTGGATCCTAGAGCAGCCTAGAAGGGAAGAGCCTCCAGGAAAGCCAGAGGACCCTTGCCCTAAAAGGATAGTTTTTGTCCACAGCAGATTCTCAATGGAAAATTGGTGATGGATGAAATAGGTACCATTAGATGGCTGATATCAACCCTTCAAAATTATACATGAGGCTGTTTGTTAAACAGATCCCTACGCAGCATCTGAACCAGTGTTCGCACAGAGCCACCATTCAGGGTTGTCCGCTTCCATTTCAGTGGTGGGCTTGTTTCTCCAATGTCACCAGTCATTCCCTGCACTTGACTTTGAGAGGGAAATAGTCTTAAAAAGTGTAGGAATGATTGTGGCCTGACCTCAGACGTTCACGAGATATATCAAAGGAATGAATGATTGATTTACACCCCCCCCATGAAAATGACTTCCTCTTTTTCTTGGTTTTATTTTTTTTTATTTATTTATTTTTTTTGTGGTGACCCTATACAGGGGAACTCTCCAGTCTTGGTGGTCATTGTTTTGTTTATTAGGCTTCTCCCATTAGAGTTTGTAACCCAATTTCTGCCTTGCCCACAGCTATTTTCCTAAACAAGTTAGGATTTCAATAGATCTTCTGACCTCATGGCGTCCTCCTCTGGGATGGAGACGCTAATCAAGAAACCTAATAGACCTGCTCGGTTTATGAGCATAATTAAAGCATGATGTATGTAAGGCACCTGTAGGCATGGCTCCCAAGGGACTGGTGCTTAATGCATTCATTCATTACAGCCTTGGAGACTCGCACTGGGTCTAAATGTGGGCAAATTCTATGGACTTTGTGTCTTTGACGTGCAGTTTTTGAGACATGCTGAATACCAGTACGTAGAAGGTAGTTTGATAATGTTCTTCTAATGCAGAAACTTCATTTTAAAATGCAATATACCATATCTACACTATATATACATATATATAGTATATATATATACATATATAGTATATATATGTATGTATATATATATATATATACACATACACTTTCAGAGTAGGGAGGAAGGATGCCTTGAACAGTCTCAGGCTACTGTCTCGCTAGGAAAGCATTCTCTTTGAAGGTCTCTGGTGCCCCCTACTGGTAGAAAGGAAATTTGGAAAACTGTAAATTTAACATATGTTCGCTCCTCACTAGAGTTTTTCTAGGGGAAAGAAGCCTGAACCATTAGAGGCTTAGAGAATGACAGATAAATTAAATAATAAAGAATTATTAATCTCATGATGAAATAAGTCCACAATTTACTTAAGTAGCCTCTTCAACTTTAATCTAACAATATTTACCTGCTCCACTGTTGTGGAGACGCTGAGAGCTGGGAGTGACCGGACTGGGCTCCTCCTTTCTAAGAGGTGAAGAGATACATGTTTCTAAGATCCCACAGTCATAAATGACATCACATAGAAAGTGTTCTCTGCCAGAAAGATGGCTGGAGAAGACGTGTGCACGGTAAAGGGGGTGGTGGGATCAGAGCACACAGCATAACCGACTGAGAGGGATGCTTTGATGGCCTGGGTCCTGCTCACAGTTGAAGTTCAGCTGTCAGGAATAGGCAAGAGGCAGAGCTCTCCCGTCTGTGCCTAGACTTTAGAGTTCGTCTTGTTTGCAGCCAAGGAACCACTCAGGGACTTTTAACCTCCAGACAGCATGATCCAGTCTGTCATTAGAAATAATACCATGTTGGGCGAAGGGAAAAAAATAGAAAAAAAAAAACAGAGCAGGAGAGAAGCTTGGAAGGTGTGGGTGAGGCCCTGACCAGGCAGAACGGGGAAAAGAACGGGTCGCTGAGAAAGTATCCCGGAAGTCAGAGGGTGAAGTTGAGGAAGCAGAGATACAGACGAGAGGGAATATGTGGCTGGTGGAGGGAGCCTCACAGAGGCCACGAGCAGCCAATGAGCAGTTCGGACAGTGGCGGGCAAGCCCGATGGACCACTTGCTCCGCCGAGAGAGGTTCTCCTACTCTTCTCTCCACGACTGCACTGGTTGTTAGTGGGTCCCAGCTCTTCTTTACCACGGTGCTTCCTTTAGTTCACTGATGGCTAAATTGTCAGTAGAAATAAACACAGAACCTTGTAGTGGGATGGACCAAGTTCTTCACCCAGGAGATGAAACATACACACATGTGGGCACATGTGCGCTCGTACACACACACACACACACACACAGTTTAGTTCAGGGAATAGCTATTTAATTCTTTGTGACATTTGCCCATCACATGCCCTTAGCCTCTCACATGTTGCCAAAGACACTATGATCTCCTTTGGTGTCAGACATTGCTGCAATGACCCCCTTGTCTCCGTGGCTTGTCGTTCCACATGTGACATGTCACTGACCTCTCACAGTCACTTAATGCAGTGTTCAGCCCGTGAATTCCATTTGCGCGTCCTACTTTACAGATGAGAGCCGTGATTCAGGGAGATTAAGTGACGTCCAGGTCAGAGGCTATCGAACTATGCTGCCAGCATACCATTCTCTAGTGCATCTTATAACCTAGGGAACCCTAAGGTTTGCTCTTTCAGAAGAAGACCCTGTAGTTCATACGTAGCTGCTGTCGCGGGGAGGAGGGTGTCATTTGCAGATCGAGTGGCACCAGAGTTCTGAATGATTGCGCAGCTAGACTAGAACCAAGATAAGGACGTTGCCATGACTGCGCTGCAGACCGAGATGGCTCGGCTTTGACACGAAACACGCTTAACTAAACATGTATTCCCTTAGAGCAACATGGTAACATGTTTTTTCGGCCTTGAGTTGTATTGTTTCTTTTTATTGAACTAGCTCAAGTTAATCGTATGGGAATAGTCAGATGAGTCTAAGGGGCCTAAACTCTATGAGTTTTTCCTCTCTCCATTTGGAAAAGTTATTTTCTGTGCAACTATTGTGCTCGAGCCTTTCACCATCCACCCATTGGTCAGGGAGTGTTGAGATGTAAGGATGCCCCCATCTCTTGCCGACTTATCCTTCTGTAAGCTGCAGTGGGCATGCTCCTTACATTCTCTCCTACGTCCCGGTCACAGTGCCCAGATCCCTCACCCGGCGTCACTGAACACGGTATACAATATGACTCAAAAGAGTACAACCAATGGATAGGAATGGCGGCCCGTGCCTGCAGTTCTAGCGTTAGGACTTAAAGGCAGGTGCATTGGAAGTCAGAGGCCAGTTTCTCCACAGCGAGTCCACGGTCGGTGTGGGCCACTCGAGACTCTGTCTCAAGAAAACGTTCTTTACAAAATACAGCTAAAATTTTAGTGTTTGAAACACTGCAGCTAGTTCAGCAATAGAAGAAGCTAGATCTTTCTAGAGTGTTTCCTTCCTGAAGATGAGAGTCATATAGTCACACAGGTGCCGTGCGTTCAGAAGAAAAGTTTAAGATTTTAAACTAAAAGAAAAATGAAATGTGGTCCGTGGCCTGATCAAGATTGTGCTTACTGATAAGTGAAAACGGTGCTTGCTCTGATGTTTAAATATGTTTTCTTTTGCAGATCTGAAGGTGTCTTGGTACTGCAAAGACAAGAAAATCAAGCCATCTCGCTTCTTCAGGATGACGCAGTTTGAAGACACCTACCAGCTGGAGATCGCCGAGGCTTATCCAGAGGATGAAGGAACCTATGCTTTCGTCGCTAATAATTCTGTGGGCCAAGTGTCCAGCACCGCCACCCTGCGGCTAGAAGGTAGAATAAGACTTAAGAATTTCACAATGCCTGTTCCAGTTGCTAGTCGTGAAGGCATTGGCCCTTCCGTTCTGTTCATTTAACTTGTGATTCCCATGTTGCCCATGGCTTCTGCTCCTCATTGACCAGCTCTTTTGGGGCCCTTGTCTTTTTATTTTGCCCTGCTTCCTCTCCATAAAGTTTTGTGATGTATTACAGTGCCCACTGGCTTTTCTGCTTCCTTAGCAGCATGTATCAGAATGGAGAGAAAAATGCTGAGACAAAAAAAAATGGGTATATTTGCTTTTTTACTGAGCTAGGGTGGAGGCTGGTTTCTTCATGTGGTTTTGACACAACTATGATTTCATAGGCATTACAATAACTTCAGCTCTGATCATAGGATAGATAGATTCACCAAGACTAAAAGGACCCCTAGGTGTTGAGGTGATTTAATGTTTCTGTTCATTAGTTATACTGTAATCAGAAACACTTTCTTGGTCACTGAGGACTTTAATTCTAAACAAGAGTAACAGTGGTCTGGGAATGTGGCTTGGTGGTATGGCACTTGCCTAGTATGCTCCAGGTCTCTCTCTCTCTCTCTCTCTCTCTCTCTCTCTCTCTCACACACACACACACACACACACACACGCACACACACACACACACACACACACACGCACACACACACACACACACAACACACACACAAAACACACACACAAACACACACACAACAACAACAACAACAATAATTGAATAATTGTAAGAGAATTTCACACACAATCATGCTATTTTTTTCTCAATGAGCATAATTTATATGATGTATCCAAAAATACATAAGGATTTAGGGAAACTTCCAGTTTCTCCTTTAATTTTAAGGACTATAATTATACATTTTCTTAATAACAAATTTAAAGCGGTTTACAGAACAGAAAAGTTTGATTTATAAACAGAGCGGGGAAACTAATTCCTAAACCTAGTTGCATTCTCCAGTAGTGCCTTCACGAGCAATAATGGAGTTCATTTTGTTCTTTAAGCTGTTTGTACCTCAGCTTGTCTATCTGGAAAATGGACATGAATTTGTGTGACTTTGACTCAATAGTGACAAAGCATAAGGCCTGGTTTGGATTCTAGTTCACGGCCGAAACCTGTGGCAAACTTAAAATAGACAGTTCCGAAAGAGTTTTGATTTAAGCAGGGGACAAACCATTAAAAACTGGCCTGCTTCTTTTCAGGCTTTAGCCAATCTGGAGAAGTTGCATCAGACCTCCAATGGCATGCCTCGCCATCAGTTTCATTTCAGAAGGAGGCCCTTGGCCAAAAGCCCATCTTCATCCAGCCTCTGTCAAGCCTCAGGGTGCACAGCGGGGAGACAGTCAGATTTCACGCCAGGGTTTCTGGTGTTCCCAAACCAGCAGTGCAGTGGTTTCATAACCACCAGCCAATCCTACCATCAAAAGATGTAGTTTTCCATTTTGAGGAATCCACAGGCATGGCTTTAATGCTTATAGTTGATGCTTACCCAGAGCATGCTGGGAAATACGCTTGCAGAGCCGCCAGTAGCGCTGGGGAAGCCACTTGTTCAGCTACACTCACGGTGACTGCAGAAGGTAAAGCCCCTCTTGTTCCAGGGACTTTGGTTTGCTGTCTGCCCTCCCTCTGCTACTAATGAGAGTCCCCGCTGCTTGTTTCATGCGTCCGTCGATCAATTCACAATTTACTAACCAACTAACTCGCCCTATATCTCGCCAAGCCTCCAGCTACGGGGTTAATGTACAGGCTTGAATCTCACTGAAATCTGTTCCATGCAACAGGAAACCATTATTTTGTTAGGCAGCGATTTTGCTTGGCTGCTTTCTTTTGGAGGAGAAGGGTCTGTTTCCCCAAATGATAGTACATCAGTTCATAATCAAATGACCTTTCTGCTGAATAATATATCAAGGCATATGATAGCGAACAAGGAATGTGTCCAATGTAGTTAAAGGAAAAAGAAAAACGGGTGTGGGGATGGAGAGAGGACCATAGTGTGTCACTGTGCATGGCTGAAAGGAGGACAGAAGGAAGGAGCCAGATGTTGTCAGCTGTCCTCTTAAGCCTTCAGTCCCCACCCACTGCTGGACCACGGGCAGTGACTTTTCTCGTGTGTGGTTCTGCGTTCTAGAGCACGCTGCAGCTGGCGTGCCGTTTGCAAGGCAATGGCCTCTTTCACCTTCATCTTTCATGCCATTTTGTGTTACTGACATAAAAGTGAGAAAGTTTCGGACGTGACATTCATTCTCCTCTCTTTCTTGTCGCTGAGCTGTGTGGTGCAAGCTCTGGATGGGTAAAGCTCCAGGAAAGATGTCAGAGAGTCCGCAAAGTCATGCACAGCAGACGGTTCCTCCCTCACAAAGGAGGAAAGCGTCATATTCCCAAGGAAGCTGAGTCACGTCAAAGACCATTGCGTCAGCATGCAGCATCTGTTCTTTGAGAGTGTATCTCAAAGCTCCACCCGTGTGTATGTACAGTTTGCTCACAATGGTCATGGAGAGACAGGCTCAGCAGTGCTAGACGTGGAAGGTGGCCATCTGACATTTAGCTGTGTACGACTTGCTTCGTTTCATCTTTATCACTTTTTGAAACTTTCTATGCAACCAAACCGAGTCGATGAATCTGTCCCTTAAGCCCTCTCTAGCAGTTTACCCATAAACTCTTGATGGAAGTAGACCACGTCACAGGCCAAAGTTGTAGGAGACTTTAACTCCCTGGTCCAGGATCAGGCAATCCAGTCATTTCGTATGTGGGCCTACTAATATTTATCAGAAACAAACCTTCAAAATACACCAGAGAAGGCTAAAATATTGTAGTTGCCAAGCCTTCCTTGGGTGATTAGCATTGTATCTGACGCTAAGCTGAATTTCACTCTAATTGATTCCATAGTAAGAGTCCAGCAAATTATCATTACTGATAAATGAGTTTACCATCCAGCAGCCATGGTCGTTTCTTTCCAGGCCTGGAGGTTCCAGGTTTAGAGAATAAGTCATGAAAGTAGAAAATTGGATATTGAAAATAATAAGGTCCTATTTGGACTACAATTAATGGTCTGTAGATAATTTTTCTCTAAATGATACTGTTTTTACAGCCTTACGGTCTCTTGAAATTACAGCGATTTCCTCACAGCGATGTCATTATTTTAGTTATTATTGTGCTCAAATCTCTATTGTGTCTGAAAGAGCAAAGGAAAATTTGTCTGGGAAAAGCATAAATTTTTCCCCTTGTTCGTAACCTTGCCTTTTAGGCAAAAATAAAATTAGAACATCGTATTTGGAATGCCCAGAGCTTGTGTTATGTAACTCTAGGCAAAGGACCTACTGGGTCACGTGGAAGGGGGTCAGTGGATAGAAGTTAGGCTTCCCTGGGGGTTGTGCGAAGGAATAGCTGCCATTCCTCTCTGATCCTCATCAAATGGTTGATGGCTATAGTGATTGGCAAAGGGGCAGTCCAGTTTTGTCTTGTGTACAGCTATCCTTGCCTCCTCAGAGAATCAGCCTCGTTCATTCACTTAATACGTCTGCAGTCTCTCTCACCAAGATTCCCTTCTGGAGCTGAGATTTTTGTTCCATGGCAATCTCTGGATCTATTTCCATTAACACACAGTAGATACATCTAAGTGAATAATAAGCTCTGAATAGCTCCGTCCAGAACACTGGCTCTTGGTGTCACTGTAGGTTTTTTTGGCTAGCAGAGTGATTGTGCAGAATGACTGTATATGAGTGTGTAGGTGACAGCAGTGCAGAGTGATTGTGCAGAATGACTGTATATGAGTGTGTAGGTGACAGCAGTGCAGAGTGATTGTGCAGAATGACTGTATATGAGTGTGTAGGTGACAGCAGCGACAGTTTTGCCACACTGTGCACTTGAGAGCTGGCTGTGTTATAGAAGTAGGAGAAGTCTGGATCTTTCAAATCATTTCTTAAAAGTCCAGGGCCAAGTGTCTCCTTGATAGAGTGGATTGACCTGCATGCTTTTGCCCCAGGAATTCTTATATGCTCAGTTCCAAATTATTATGTTCTTAAAATATTGAAGCAAGAGAACATTGTGAAACCCAGACAACGTTTCTTGTGTTAGGAAAGTATTAAAGATAAGATGCTTTTAGGTGTTCAAAGAATGAAGGGTTGAGCACAAGCATATGATTATTTAACATAGAGCCAATATTTATATGTGCCTCTTTTATTCTGATCTAATACATTCATATAATCTACATGGCTGCCCACCAAGATCAAATAGGAATGTAACTGGCCTGTTATTCTGTTTGAATATGGTCTTGAGTGTGTAATAAAATAGATGCATCCACCAGATGCTACTTTTGAGCCTAACACGCTGCTTTCCTTTCCATCTTAATGACAGTCCACCTCCTTGACATAGCATGAGTTCTATTTTTCCGAACACCTCTAATGTATGCCTGCCCCGGCTTCATTCTCAACTAGCAAATACGTCATGAGGCGGAGTCGTTACAAAGGTTGCTCTTTGCTCAGACACTGAAAGGATAATACTCAGAGTCACAATCTAAAGCAACCTATGAAATGAAAGAAATCATTGGAGAAAACGTTGGGTTGTCATTTATAGCATGCCAAAGATCACAAAAAAGTGAAAAAAAAAAGAGCCCTTGTAGCCGATGTCACAATGATACATAAATTGGAACCCATGTATCCCGAGCTACCAGCCTCGTCCTGGAAGCTCTCCCAGAGACCGCAGTGCCCAAAGCTGGATGTGCTTCTTGTATAATAAAAGCCATCCAGAGTTGAGGAGTCTGTTCACTGGCTGATGTATAATTGCACTTCGTATAGTTTCAAGTTTGAGAGGTGGTTCAGATCAAGGAACTGTTTGCTAGTAAAAAATGGTTTGTTCTGAAAAAAAAAAACTGAAAGTGGCCAGCAAGCAAGTGTATGTTCCTAAGAGATGTGGTTTCATCTCTTAGCAAGTGTGTATGTAGTCAGTAGGACATTACAAAGAGAATACTCCTTTAGCTTTCGTGTTACTTTCCTGAGTGCATGTAAAGGCATGGGGGATTGGGACCCTGCTCTGTAACTCCGATGCATCAGCTCACCCATTCATTTGGCATGGATCCTCTGATGGAGTGAGTGCATCTGCTCTTTTTATAATAGAAGGGCAGTATTTATCACATGAATCAGGAACCGAGTCAGAAACTGTGTGCAATTACTCACCAAAATTTCTGTTGTTGTTTTTTCGTTTTAGCCCCCGAATCCATTTTGCATCAGCAGATTGAGCAGCAGATTGAGACGGAGATGAAAGGTATTGTTGTTGTGAACGTGAGATTTAAACAGAGATTCTGGAGCATTAGTGAAATCCTTGGCCTACTTTCTTCCTCTTAGTATCACTGAGGATATGGCACAGATGAACCAATATATCTCTTGGAGTATATATTACTATGTCGCATGCCTGGTTTAGTATGCCGATGGTTATGTTGCATTTCACAGCCATTTGTCAAATGGTTCTTATAAATCTCGTATGGAAACTTTTATCAGCCACATGCGGTCTCGTGTTTTCAGCCGTCTTGAAAAGCGTGTATGATGAACATTTGTCATTTAATGCATGAAATCATGAAGTAGAAGTTTGTTTTCAAAACCATGGTGAATTGAATTGAACAGTGGGCGTTAACCTATCATCTTCAGAATGCGATGTCGTGAATGAATTGTAATAGAAATGCTACTTTGTTTAGGATGTGTGGAAACTTTACATTCCATTCTTGGTTTACACCTCATGCACACGGATCACTTTAACATTGATATGTCTCTTATACTGGCTTGCAGATAGCTCTCTCATGTGACCCCTGCCTGCTTTATTTTGCATAATGTCATGACTATAGCTGTATTAGTTCGAATAAACGCCTTCTCATTTTATTCCATCTATTCACAATTATAGCTCTATATATTTTTCAAATAGTTAATTCTCAAAAATCTAATCATTTAAATCTACAATCAAAAGGATCAGAAAGGGCGTTTATTCTACTCTCTGCAAGTCAGGTAAGACTTTCCTCTTAGCCATCAAAACAGCAAAGTTGTCCTGCTCTCAAAGCAAATGCACACAGGAATACGTTATTTTGAAACGCACTTTTGCTTGTTCAAGAAGAAATTTCAGCAGTCTGAAGAAAGCAGACCCGACAACGAACGGTTTTCGTGTCAGAATCTTTTAAACAGAGCATGGTGTTGCGTTTATTCGAACAAATATGGTGAGTGAAATTTTATGGATTTGTGAGACTCTGTAGCATGCACTTTATTTTATTTCCGATTTTGCAATTTCATTTATTTTCAACTTTTCCAAGTGCTGTGGAAAATAGTAAAATGCTTTGTAATTTCATTTTCTTTGCAGAAGAACTCTCTGAGGGAGAAGCTGAACCTGCCGGAGACATGCGCAGTGCCTTCTCCGACTCTGAAGATGGAGAGAACCGCTCCCTGATGGCAAGGAGATATGCAAACAGAATGTCGTCCACGAGCTCCTGGCCCGAATGCTTCAAGCCTACCTTTACTCAGAAACTCGCATTTCAATATGTGGTAGAGGGTGAACCTGTTGTGTTTACATGTAGACTGATTGCCTGTCCAACTCCAGAAATGACTTGGTTTCATAATAACAGGCCCATCCCCACAGGTCTTCGTCGGGTTATAAGCACTGAGAATCATGTCCACCAACATTCTTCCAGCTTAGAAGTGAAGAGGGTCCAAGGCCGAGATTCTGGGAGTTACAGGCTCTTGGCGGTTAACAGTGAGGGGTCCGCTGAGACCAGCGCATCACTGCACGTTATTCAGAAAGGGCAGGGTGGGCGGTACTTAGAATTTCTGAAAAGGGCAGAGCAGACCTGGGAAGACGTGGGGGCTCTAGGTGAGAGGAGAGAAGACAGGATCAAGGTTGACCTGAGGTTTACTGGCTCCCCTTTTAACAAAACACAAGCGGCGGAACCAAAGGGAATGATGAGGACCATCCACTTTAAAGCGGTGAGCCCTGGCAGGAAAGCAGACTATGTGTATGACGAGGAAGGGTCAGAAAGTAAATCGGATGTGGGAGGTTGGCTTAACGTAGGCGAGAGTTTCCTCGACGAGGAGACCAAAGTAAAGTTGCAGCGTTTGCGGGAGGCTAGAAAAATCTTCTTAGAGAAAAAGAAATTATCTCTTGTAGAGGCATCATCTGAAATTAACTTAAAGGCAATGAGAAGTGAGGATGTTGTTAGGGACTCTCCACTCTCTAGAGAGGAAGTGGAGAGGAGGTTGGTGTGTGAGTTTGCTGAAGACAGGGGTAGGGTTGATAACTCAACTGAGAGAATCACCCCAAATCCATACTCTCTTCCTAATCAAATACACCAAAATAGAGAACCCCCGCCAAGTGTCCAAGTGACTGGCGATGAAGACATCTTCCAGACTGAAAGTTACCTGAGCCAAGAGACATTTCTAGAAGAAAGCCTACCAAAAGGCTATTTTGACGAGTATGGCCTCGTAAGTGAAAACACACAAGCAAGGGTTCAATTTGAAGAAGCCACCAGCAGCACTGTAATCAAAGCGTCAGCAGTCACCCCTGATCAGGAAATAGACGAATATAAGGGCGAGGGGAGAGGTGAGGCTCCCGAAAGGGCGCCTGGAGTTCTCACGCCGTATTCCAGCGAGTCTTTGGCTACAATTGTAGCTGTTAAAGAAACTGAAGTTGTAGATAGTGATGGAGGAACCCCAAAGGGCTGGAGAGAAGGACAGTGGTTCCTCACAAATATGGAAGAATTCAAAACTGAGCAGGAGGAGAGAACAAGAGCTTTGGAAAATTACTTCCAAAGGCATCCACAACGCTGCCCACCTTCATTTCTTCAGGATATTGAATCTCAAGAAGTCTACGAGGGGGATAGCTGTAAATTTGTGTGCCATTTTCAAGGGTACCCTCAGCCCATAGTGACGTGGTATATCAATGAGGTGCCAATACCACGGAGTCAAGGCTTCACCACGCACACGTTCGAGAACTACTCAACGTTAACTTTCCCTTCCGTTCAGCCACGACACGGAGGCTCGGTTACCTGTGTGCTGTTTAACCAGTACGGAACAGTGAAAGCGACAGGTGTACTTAGCGTGCGGGCAAAGCCAACGTCTGCGTCCCAGCCTCATAAGGTCCCAGCGTGGCCTGACTACACAGATGAGGAAGAAGAGCTGGCGCTGGCGTTTGACCAGGCAAGAAGTACCCATGCACCTTTCAGTCAAGAGGGCCAAGGACATCTTTATACGTCAAAAACTCAACCCCCAGGGCTCCCCTCTGCAGACACAGAGCTGCTCTCCTTCCCTGTAGAGATTCAGATAACGTCAGCCACCCCAACCCCAGAACAGGACCAAGAAAACAGGGAGCTGTTTGAATTGGAACCTGAAGCATTACCTCGAGAGCAAACCAGCCAGTCGCCAAAGCACAAGTTTATCTTCTCCTCTGATATCACTAATGAGCCACCCAAAATGTTGCAGGAAATGCCAAGGAATGCCAGCTGTAGGGAAGGCGATTCTATCATGCTTGAATGCTTAATATCGGGGGAGCCCCAGCCTGTAGTCACATGGTTGCATAATGGTGTTTTTATAAAGCAGAACCAAAAGTATGAGGTTGAAAAGGTTAATTCTAGGCATAGGTTATATGTCAATGATGTCAATTCGCAAGATTCTGGAAGATATGAATGTATAGCTGAAAATGATTCAGGCATAGCTGAGAGCATTTTAGATTTAACTGTAGAACCTATCACTTACAGGGACTATAGCCAACTGGAAAATATCAGTGGAACCTTTGCACAGTATTCTAAATCTCAGCAAGCCCATGTTCAGGAGGAATCTGTAAGGACACATTTTTATGATAATCCAGTTGGTCCTTTTGCCACCCAACCAAATGTAAAAGAATATACTGTCAGGGAGTATTTTCAAAGCCTTGAGACAGTTGGGCAGGTGGACAAGAGAAACGAAATATACTGTACCACTTCCAGTGAAAAGGTATTCAAATCTACACAGGGCACCTCTAGACCCACAGGCAGTGATAAACCTCACAGAGCAGAATTCCTACAATACCAAGATGAGGCACATGCAAGTGAAACCTCTCAACCACAGAGAGTGGAGGATGCCGTTTATCCATTTGTTGATGGTGTCAGTAAAGCTAGCTTTAGAGAAGAAGTTGAAGATGACTTTGGAAATCGTGGACCAGAATGGGGAAATATGCAAGGGCATTCGCAAAGTGATTATGTGTTGAATATCCACGCTAAGAGACCCTCTAATGCTGTTCAGGATATGGAGGCCTCACCTGTCACTGCCTGTGAAGAAGACCTTGGAGGAGAGAGATACTACCCAGGGAAGAAGGTGAGGCATAAGATCATCGCGTTCGAAAAGCTGCAGCGGGCAGAAAAGGGAGTTCTAGAGAAAAGGCGGACCAAGAAATCTTTTATTACTGCCCCACAGAAGAAGCTGGATGATCTTGAGGTTTCTGTACAGCAAAGAGAGTCAGGCCCTGGCAATCTGAGAGTAAATGTGCATCAGGCAAGGGAACTGTCTTCACACACAGAAGCAGATTCAGCTAACATTGTTATGAACTTGAAGCAGCTTTCTCAAGCTCCCGAGGAATTTGAAATAGAAGAGAGGGAACAGCAGGAGGAAAAACACCCTTTAAACCAAGCCATCGTTTCAGAAAAGGGTGAGCTTGGAGCACCTGTTACCTTTGACCTGAGGCAATTTCACTCTCAGATAGAGAGCGCAGGCGTACAATCCCAAGACCTGGCCAATGGTCAACAAGATGAAAGCTCTTTAAGAACTCAACAGCGGACATCAGAAATGGTTAGTCCTGAAGACATTGTCTTTGATCTAAAGCAAATGTATTCTCACGTAGAAGATCCAGGCAAGCTGTTCCAGGAGCAAGAAACTGAGAACAAACAGGAAGCACACCACAAAGAAGAAACTCCCGTCTGCCAAAGCTTTCAATATGGACAGGAACCAAACCCCGCCGTTTCAAAAACCGATCACTCGCTTAAGTCTTTTTCTAAAATGGTGCATGGTGAATCATGGTCTTTATTTCAAGCTTCACCAGCCGATACTGGAGAAGCTAACATTTCTGAGAAAAATGGTTCTCTAGGAGATGAACATAGTTTCATTTCTCAGTTAAAAAGGGCAGCAAGTGAGGAGGAACATTTGGAGGTTCCTGAGATGGAAGAGAGCTCCACCTTGGAACCAGCATGTGGTGTGGCTCAGAGATACAACGGAACTCTGGAAGACCCTAGAGGGGACGTTCAGGGTGCAGCCGAGCCTCATAGACAGCTCGCTCTCAGTCAGTGCTTGCCGTTCTTAATGACTGGAGAACAGCAGGACCTAAATGACCAGAGAAAGGGAACAACTGAGGCCTCAGGAGAAGAAGCCTATCATGAAGTTCATGTTCAAAATGAAAGCTCTTTCTCTACCATGGAAGGAGAAAAGGTAGAAACTTGTTTTCCTGAACATCTTCCTAGATTGGAGGAGGCCCAAACAACTGAAGAGGGGGCGTCTGAGAGCTCCCTAACACAGTACTTACTTGCTGCGGGAAAGTATGAGGTGCCTGATTTTAGAGACACCAGACGCAAGGCAGAACTTGTCCAGAGTGAGTCGGTCACCTCCATGGAGGTTGAAGAAGTAACTTTCAGCACCGTGTATGAATATTACAACCAGAAACAGGATTCCCTAGGACGGCCCTATTCTCCTGAGTCTGATGTTTCTATTGATGTGGGAAGTACAAGCAGTGAAGAACTGCCTGAGTTAGATCAGTTCTATAGCCCGCCGTCATCTGTGGAGCATCTGGAATCTCCAAAGTCTCCCGATTTATATTTTAAACCTTCAGGTGTAACTGAGCAATCCTTAGCAAATACAAGAGATAAGCCCCTGGAGAGATATTCCACTGCTTTAGAGGAAAATGACGAAAGGTACTCCACACCTTCTGAAGGTGAAATACCAGAAAGATATTCCACTCCCCCAGGGGAGGCTCTAGAGAGATACTCCACTCCCCCAGGGGAGGCTCTGGAGAGATACTCCACTCCCCCAGGGGAGGCTCTGGAGAGATACTCCACTCCCCCAGGGGAGGCTCTGGAGAGATACTCCACTCCCCCAGGGGAGGCTCTGGAGAGATACTCCACACCCTCAGGGGAGGCTCTAGAGAGTTACTCCACTCCTCCAGGAGGGAGACTAGAGAGAGATTTTATTCCTACTAGAGGACCAAACCATAGTAGAAATGTAAGTACGAACCTGTCAAAAATAGAGAGGGAAGACAGCACACCTAACGAACATTTCTACACACCTACAGAGGAGAGGAGTTCCTCTTCCGAAATATGGCGTTCAGATTCATTCGGCACACCAAATGAAGCCGTCGAACCCAAAGACGATGAAATGCCTCCATCTTTTATTGAACCGCTAAGCAGAAGGAAGATCTACGAAAATACAACTTTAGGCTTCATCATTGAGGTTGAGGGTCTCCCGGCCCCCGGTGTGAAATGGTATCGAAATAAATCTTTGCTGGAGCCAGATGACAGAATCAAAATGGAAAGAGTGGGCAATGTGTGGTCTTTGGAAATTTCTAACATTCAAAAAGGAGACGGGGGAGAGTACATGTGCCACGCAGTCAACATCATCGGGGAGGCAAAAAGCTTTGCGAATGTAGAAGTAATACCCCAAGAGGAAAGGGCTGTGGCTCTCCCACCACCAGTAATGCACCAACACGTCATGGAGTTTGACTTGGAAAATGCCAACTCCTCAAGAACACCTTCCCCTCAAGAGATTGTCCTGGAGGTGGAATTAAGTGAAAAAGATGTGACGGAATTTGAGAAGCAGGTGAAGATCATCACGGTCCCCGAATTTACTCCTGACCATAAGAGCATGATTGTGAGTTTAGATATCCTTCCGCGGCATCTAGTCGATCCCAGTCTGGCATCCCGAAGGGAAGAAGGCACCGATTTTAACATTGATTTAGAAGCCTTTGAAATGCCACCTCGCTTTATAACACCCATCTGTGATTTTAAGATTCCAGAAAACTCCGACGCTGTGTTCAAATGTTCCGTCATAGGCATCCCTACACCAGAAGTCAAATGGTATAAGGAGTATATGTGCATTGAGCCAGATGGCACGAAGTACGTCATCAGTGAGGAGAAAGGCAGCCATAGCCTTAAAATCAGAGACGTCAGCCCTTCAGACAGTGCGACATACAGGTGCAGAGCTCTGAACAGCGCAGGAGAAGCCATCTGCCGAGGCTTCCTCACCATGGGAGACTCTGTCTCTGGGTCACCAGTCTCTGCAGTAAGCCCGAGGACAAGCAAAGTGACTCTAAGCAGTCAGAAGGAGGAATTACTCTTAAGGAACAAATATGCAGACAGTTTTTTTGAATTCCAGGTGGTAGAGGGCCCTCCCAGGTTTATCAAAGGTGTTTCTGATTGTCACGCTCCTTTAGGGACAGCGGCGTATTTCCAGTGTTTAGTTCGTGGTTCTCCGAGGCCCACAGTTTCTTGGTACAAGGATGGAAAATTGGTCCAAGGATCAAGGTTCAGTGCTGAGGAAAGCGGCATAGGGTTCCACCATCTGTTCATAACAGGCTTACTAAAAAGTGATGGGGGAGAGTATAGCTGTGTAGCTACCAACAACTCAGGAGTGGCTAGGAGCTCGGCCGTTCTCACCCTCTCTTAAAGTGGGATTTCTCGGGGCCTCAGTCACTATCAGTGTCTATGGATTAGCAGCCTTCCAGATGTAACCTTTATATTTGGATCGTGACCCTGAAGCCCCCTGGAGATATGATCTTTCTGTGCAGAAATCTCATCTTTATAATGCGTGTAAATATTCTGTGGTCTGAACATAGAAACCATCACTGTGTCTGTTACCCTGTGTGTCATCCATCCAGCACAATTAAACACCTCTTTGGCTACCCAACTGTTTGTGTTTCTCCTTTTCCGTGACCCCTCCTCCACAGAGTGTCTCAGAATTCTCTGTTAGCAGGTCAATTGCAGGTACGCGGTAGGATGAATGGTGACCCTATTGGATGAGCCCGTAGAGAAACTGGTAAGAGAAAACACCCCCTGACCCTAAGTCATTTTTGAACACTAAGCCTCTTCACATTTAGACAAACCTGTGTTGATTTACTCAGATGCAAGATGGCAAAGCGAGAAACAAAACCAGCTTTGTCCAAATGGTAGCCAACTTCTTAATCTGTGTGTGTTGCAATCTTGAAAATGAATTTTGCTTTTAAGAGATATCTTCATTATTACTAGAATTTTGTTTTTAAGAGATATCTTCATCATTGCTATTAATCTTGAGTGCTTGCATTATCACTGGTTTTTGAAGGGGTCAAAGTCTCTGCAGGTTCTTTTAAACACTTGCAGGGAAATCACACAGCTAATGGTCTTTCCACATTTGGAAATATTTTATTTTCTCATTTTAAGCATCAAGTGCAAGTTCAGCATTAATCTGTTATCAATCTGTTATCAATCTACATAAGAATTTCTAACTATATACCAATGTCAGGATCTCTAATAGAGACACTATAAAAATTTTTATTAAAGGATATATATATATACATATATATATATATGACAGTAGAGTGAGTTTTATTATTTTTATAAAATTTTAATCTTTAAAACTAACTATATATTAATAAACATTCAAATTCCAGTAGGATATTTATGCTTATACAGTGAATTTTAATTTTATTCTTCAATTTTACTAATGGATAAATGTTTTAATATTGTGGCTATAAACCAATGTGGACCTTGTTCTTTGCACATAAGACATACTAAGTGAAAAAAAGTCAGTTTTCTTACATAAAAATGTAGAATTAAAGCAAAAGACCTCAGAAATTATTGTCAACAGCAGGCTTCTTTGTCACTTAGTGGTGACGGCTACAAAACTAACATAGTGAGCTTCAGTTTGTAGCAGATGAGAAAGCAGTGGAAGAGAGAAGGAGTATGCCTGAGTAATACAATATTTAAGGTCCATGATTGTATTAGCTACATTGATACTGGTTATCAAACATACAGCATTTATTTCAGATTTAATTTCCATAAGAATTCTTAGAGCTACCATATTTATTGACGTTATTCTCGCAATGGAAACCACTTCACGCCCTCCAAACCAGAAGATTAGAAGCATGCGTAGGAACTAGGAGACGAGCTGACTGTCTCATCCAGTTGTTTATTAAATGTCTTTGTTTTGAGTGACCATCATCCAGTGATGAACAAGTGTGGAGTAATGATGTTTGCTTCTACCAGGGAGTGCAAAATGCCTTTTGATAGGAAGTTAGATATAATAGACCACACCACTGTCAAGCTGACTCTAGTAAAGCTAGTTCTGTAGCAAGGGCACTTAAGAGTCTTTTTTACATTTAGCCATGTACTGCATGTGTCATAGCCAACAGGACAAGCACACTTACCACATATTATAAACACAGTCACATTCACAACCCAGAAAAGCGGTGAAAATAGAGGCGGAAAATGCTTTCATGTTTGTTGATTTTTTTAAGTACACACGTACATTCACATAAGGAAGACGTTATTAGATTTTCTCATGATGATTCTTCTAGTCTTAGACGCGTTGAACTTGAAGATGTGTTGAATAACAATAGCTAAAAGAAGAAAGTAAGTTTTCCCCACACCCACGGTAGTCAATAGAACTTTCTGTTTTCTGACTCAATGACACCCAGTTTTAAAGCCTTGGATAGTAATGAGAGAGAGAGAGAGAGAGAGAGAGAGAGAGAGAGAGAGAGAGAGAGAGAGAGAGAGATTAATATACCATATTTTGAAATAGGGGAAACTTTTGAAAATATTTTAACATATTATCAGTTCAGGGCACTTTAACTATATCCCATCCATTCTATTTGCGGTCATTTTGGGAAATTAAGAGAAGGGGAAGCTAATGCCCCCAGCACAGACCCAAAGCTAAGTGGCCACCTTTGGTCTTGTAAGTGTATGCAGTCAATCAGTGGTTTCTCGGGGACACTCCCACATAGCACAGTAAATATCCCACGTGCTGCAGACAGGTTTTACTAGTGTTTCACAGCCTGCAGACTCAAGGTCTGCTTCCAGTACTGAAAGTCTAGACCAGTAAGAAATTAAGACGCCAACGTAGTCAGCGTAGCATGAGGGAAGTGGTTTAACAACACGGGAAAAAACTGCTTTTTATGTAGACAATAAACCTACGAGTAACAGGGCAGTCCTGCTTCCTCGGAAGATTGAATTAAGAATCCACTTTTTGATAGACGACCTGTCTCTCACTTGGTTGTGGTAGTGTTGAAAGAATTTGTGTTACTTCAATAATACTGTGCAACTGACTTACACAATAAATTATCACCAACATTTTGATACTGGCATCATCGTCTCTTATTTCTGTGTTTCCTAACTAATGTCTTATTGTAAAACATTTCTGAAAGTACTTTGACTACTCACTTGACTGAGGGAGGCCCAATTTTCTGGTAATAGACACCAGTGATTCCTTCAGGAGTCGGATGCAAACCTTTCCTATTGTCTGATACAGGAAAGACCTCAAGCTACCGTGAACTGGAAATCCTCCTGCCTCAGCCTTCCAAATGCTAGGATTCCTGATGTGGGTCCCCACTTTTGTTACTGTTGTTGTTGATATACAGTTAGAAGTATTAACTAAAACATATTTTTTCTTTGTAAACAATCAATCATTAGACTCAAGAAAATGGCACATAACAATTCTATGCATTTTTTAGAAGCTGATGTAAATAATCCTGAACTTATTATTTATAAGTATTTATCTGGTACTTCTTCAAACTTCAGATCTAGATTTGTATCACACTTGTAAACCCTACCAGATGAATTGGACAGAAAGTTGCTTTGGTGCAGTAGCTATAACTGTTTGAACTTCCATAGTAGGCTAAGAAAATTTAAGAATGTGTTTTTCGATAAATTAATCTCACCACAGTCTGATTCCAGCGCAGAAGGCCGGTAATTGGTGTCTCGTTTTTTGACTGATACTTTTCATTAAACAAAATCGTATCATAATATCATAATAACCTTTCTCCACACAGAAATTGATAGTATTCTGTCTGCCAAGGAAGAATTTCCAACCTATAGTTCTGATCCTCACTTCCATAATGTGAGCGAAACACTTGAACTTTTATCTGAGCCTGCAGCTGATTCCACTCAGTTGGACTCCAGACAGGAAGGCACTGCCCCAGTTTTCATCAGAGAAATATCAGATGCTGAAATAAGCATTGAAGATGTAGCTAAATTGTCTGTCACTGTCATTGGCCGCCCTAAGCCTAAAATTCAATGGTTCTTTAATGGGGTGCTGCTGACCCCTTCTGCTGACTACAAATTTGTCTTTGATGGGGATAACCACAGCCTGATCATCCTGTTCACCAGATTTGAGGACGAGGGGGACTACACCTGCATGGCCAGTAATGAGTACGGGAAAACAGTGTGTAGCGCCTATCTAAAAATAACCCCCAAAGGGGAGAGGTACAAAGATGTGGAAGCAGAAGTGAAGAAAGGTCAGGAGGAGTCTGAGGGGCCTTGTCCTCCTTACTTCTTCAAGGAGCTAAAACCAGTCCAGTGTGCCCCAGGGATCCCTGCTGTCTTTGAGTACCTGGTACACGGAGAACCCGCCCCTACCGTCTTGTGGTTCAGAGGAAACGTGCCGCTTTTCACCAATGTTTGTTACACCATCATTCACAATCCTGATGGCTCTGGGACCTTCATTGTTAACGACCCCCAGCAGGAAGACAGTGGCCTGTATGTCTGTAAGGCCAAGAACGTGTGGGGGGAGTCCACCTGCGCCGCAGAGCTTCTTGTCCTTCTGGAGGAGACGGATGTGACAGATGCCTCCTGCGAAACAGAGTCCACATCGGGAGTTCCTGGGGATCTTCTGGAAACATCCGCAAGGGGCCCTTCGGTTCAGGCATTTGATTCGCAGCAGGAAGTTGCAGCTTTTGTCAAGGATGCCATTCCGGAAGCTGCTACAATGGCAGAAGAAAAGCCGCAGCTTTCTTATGAGCATGGCATTGACAGCAGTGAACTGAATACCGGGGTGGGTATAGAGGCTCAGAAGCTGCACCCTCTCGAGAGCACTGGGGAGCTTCCTCCTGTTGATGGCACTGTTCACACACAGCCAGGCAAAGAGCCACCTCCTACTTTACAGCTGCAGACTGTCCACCCTCAGGGAACCCTTCCCAGAGAAGATACTCCACAGTTCCAAGAGCCGGAAAACATCCCCCCATGCTCTCTGCCAGCAACTCCCGGTCATTCACTTCCATCCTCTGTGGCTGACGAAGCACTTCAGCCGGGAGAAGAGGTTGTCCCTGAAGTGGACAAAGAGCAAAGAGCTCTCCTCCTGTGTCAGGATGTAGCTGAGGGCCATGTGGAAAGTCTGGAGGGTCCTGAGGTTGCCATCTCGAATGTGCACTTTGAGCCCCAAGTCCCTTTGGAACACACATGCACAGAAGAAGGTGAAATCCTGCTGGCGAATGCAGAGCCCCTAGAAAGCGCAGGGCGAGGTGTTGCAGAGAGCTCTGAGGAAGGCAGGTCCCTGAGCTTCCCGCTAGCACTTGAGGAGAAGCAGGTCCTACTCAAGGAAGAGCAAGCAGAGGATGTGGCAGGGCCCACCAGCCAAAGCTCTAAGCCTAAGAAAGAGCCCGAGGCAGTCAAGGGAGTGATGGAGGTTCAGGGAAGTGACCTGCTCGCTAAGGAAACTTTGTTTCCCGCCATTCCCGAAGAGCAGCGATTACACCTGAAAACCCAGGTCCGCAGGGCTTTGCAAGCTGCGGTGGCCAGTGAGCAAGGCAGTCTCTTCTCTGAGTGGCTGAGAAGCATCGACAAGGTGGAGGTCAAGGCCGTAGACCTCACTCAAGAGCCCAAACGCATCCTCTGCACCTACCTTATTACTTCAGTGAAGTCGGTGACTGAGGAGTTAACCGTCGCTATCGACGACGTAGATCCTCAAATGGCTAACCTGAAGACGGAACTCAAGGATGCTTTGTGCTCCATCATCTGTGAAGAAATAAACATCCTAACAGCAGAGGATCCGAGAATTCAGAAGGAAGCCGAACTAGGTGTGCAGGGTGGAATAGGCCACTCTTTGGAGGTACAGCAAGTTGAGGCCCTCGCAGAACCAGAAGCTGAACCTGAGTATCTCGTTTCCCAAGACGAGGTCAGTTGTCTGAGTGTGGAAAGTCAGTTTAAGAATGAAGATGCTGATGAAGGTGCACAGGCTGAGACTCTGAAACCAGCAGAAGAGAGCAGCACCCAGAAGGCTGGTACAGTAAAGTCACAAGAAACCGATGGTACCTTAGCTGAGTGCCCTACAGTACTTAAACCCTTAGTGGATGTCATCTCTGAGGAAGGTGGGACTGTCCGCTTTGCGTCCTCCATATCAAATGCTAAGGAGGTGAACTGGTATTTCAAGGGTAAACCGTTGTCAACAGATACAAAGTTCAAGCGTTTACAAGATCAGAATGACTACACTCTGGTCATCGACACGGTAGAGGCAGAGGATGGAGGGGAGTATGTCTGTGAGGCCTCAAACGACAGGGGGAAAGCAAGGACGTCAGCAAAGCTCACTGTCGGAGGAAGAGGTTGGACGTCGGGGATTAAAGGGACCCGGCTCTAATACCCACTGAGTTGCGATGATTTAGGCCTCACCACTGAAGCTTCCCTTATCTGCCTCTTTTCCAGAATGCCAGCTTCTTAGAACAGGAAGGAAAGAAGTAGAGACGTAATCATGGTTATTAGCTTACATTTCTCTCTGACTGCCTCGTTAGGCAGAGCATTTTCATAGCCACGCGGCTACCGATTTTCTTAAGTAAAACATATTCTCATATGTTTTATAACAATAAATATGTTTTCATATGAAAGTGCTTTTGTAGCACGTACTAGAACCTTCTCAGTGCGTGGGCGTTCTGAAATTGTCAGGCTCTTCTCTGGATTCCAGATAACCATGATTAGTTGTCTCCCTGTGTTTATTTCTGTTTATTAGCATCTGTCTCACCTCACCACTTCAGCTGATGTTTCGTGGTTTCACCTTAATTTCAGCTCTTAGTCAGCCTGGTGGGTTCCAGCGACACACCCCGTGGTTATGCATGCACACCCCAAAGAAAAGCGTCACGTTTCTCTGCCACCCTCCCCAGTTCACTGCTGAGTCACAATCGGAATTGTCACAAGCTGCTGCTTTTTGACCTTTCTTGTTTCTGCCTTCACCACCACGCTCATCTTCCCGTCACGTGTCCTAGACTGCCGCAACCCGTCTCACCAATTTCAGCCGTTTTATTTCATTAACAGCAACAAAAGCTAGTCTGCAAAAAGGAAAAAAGAATGCGGGATGCCTGAGAAGGTAGCATGCTAATGGCTTCTGCCTCCCTTTACAGTGGCCCCTGTGATCAAGCGGAGAATTGAGCCCCTGGAGGTAGCTCTGGGTCACCTGGCCAAATTCACCTGTGAAATCCAAGGTGCCCCCAACGTCCGGTTCCAGTGGTTCAAAGCCGGCAGAGAGATCTACGAGAGTGACAAGTGTTCCATTTGGTCTTCGAATTACGTCTCCAGCCTGGAGATCCTGAGGACCCAGGTTGTGGACTGCGGCGAGTACACCTGCAAGGCTTCCAACGAGTACGGCAGTGTCAGCTGCACGGCCACACTCACGGTCACAGGTAAACGCCCGCACTGGCGTGGGTGCTGGCATCTCGGTTCAGGTGCTGGCGTGTGTTGCATTGTGTCCAGGGGCCGAGAGTGTCTCCAGCTGGAGATCCACCATGCTATAAGAAGCAGAGAGGGATGGGGGACAGGTCATCCTTTGTAGTCACGTTTTGATCAGCAGCCGAAGCAAATGTTCCTTTATTTGTGGGGGCAGGAGATGGGGGAGGGGGATGTTAAGTTATCAGATGAGCCTGACTGCCGCCTTAATTAGAAACATTTCAGGAGTGTTTGGTGCTACAAAAATAAATAAACAGACAAATACATAAATAGCCCGATGGTGATGGCACACGCCTTTAATCCTAGTACATCTGCCTTGAATCCTAGGAAGCAGAGAGACAGGTGGATATCTGAGTTCAAGGCCAGCCTGGTCTACAGAGTGAGTTCCAGGACTACACAGAAAAACCCTGTCTCAAAAACAAAACAAAACAAAACAAAAACCAGCAAAAAAAACCCTCCATATATTAATATGAACCCGAATAACCAATCAGAAACAGAGTTCCAAACAAAGCCAGAATTACAAAATATCGGACTATACAGTTAAAGTTAAACAAAGTCCCACAGGAAGGCAGGGGCTAAAACAGGGCTTTGAGTAAGGATGCTTGCTCCAGCCTTTATTCCTAATTTTAAAATTAGGGCAACTACAAAATATTTCATTCTCGGTTTCCTAACTGAACCACAAAAAAAAAAAGAAAGAAAAAAGAAAAAGAAAATCAGTCTGTCTGTCCTTTTCCTTTTCCTTCACTCTTCCTCTTATCCTTCCTCTCTTCCTTCCTTTCTTTCCCTTCCCTTCCATCTCCTCTCTCCCTTCCTTCCTTCCCTCTCCTTTTCTTCTTAGTGGTGGCCTCAGATGCTGATGGAAGGGAGGATCCTTGGGGTGGGGGAGGGCTGCTCTTGGGTGGTAAGTCTTACTTGGTGAGAATGTCAGGGGGAAAGAAGCCCATTCATTCACCCCAGGAAAAGAAAAAGAGTTCTTTGAAGCATCTTTTACTCTGTGACTTTATCACAGAACCAAAAATCTTTGAAATTCTAAGGAAGCTGCCCATAGTGATCCAGCCAGGTTGGTTTTCAGTCTGGAGCCTAAATGTTTCCGTACAGCCAAGATTGGCATTCTTTTTTTTCCTTTTTTTTTTTTGAGATTAATATAATTACACAGCTTACCCTATTCTTCACTCCATCTCTTACATATTCTCCTTTACTCTTTTCATTATTCATGGCCTCTCTTTCCATTAATTGTTGTTACATGGATACACACACACACACACACACACACACACATTCCTAAATAAAACCTACTCAATATGTATAATGTGACTTGTATATTTTCAGGTCTGACTGTTCGGTATGGATAACCATTTGGTGTGCTCCTCCCTGGGGAAGACATTTTTTGCCCCACCTTCAGCCATTTCTTTGATGCCTGTAGGGGTTCAGGCCTCCTGGGCTTTCCTCCTTGGTGGCATTAGTCTTAATGACAGTTCAGAATTTTCTTGACCCAAATGAACCCAGCTCGGTAATGGGGCTTCAGCCACATTAGCAAAGAAGAAGGAGGTAGATTCTGAGTCTATTATCAGCAGGAGCGGATCCTAAAACTTTGCTCGGAATAGAGAACAGTGATGGGAAGCTTCTGCTGTGAAATATTTTTATAAGTGTAAATTGGGGAGGGGGTGCATTTGGAGTTAAGTGGTTTAAGGATCTCCAGGCATTTATCAGAGGTTAGAAAGACCTGTGTAAATTCTGTGCTGTCTGTCTTTCCCCGTCTTCAGCCAACTCATGTGTTTTTTTTTTTAACACCTTCTTTCTGGTCTTCTAATTTACAAAATTAAGATACCAGCCGGATTGCCCATCAAATCCTCCCACCTATTGACCCTCTGAACAGACAGAGCTTTAGTAATATTGCTTCGTGAGGGAACATTTGTTTTCTCCTTAGCTAGAGACAACCTGGCAAGAGGGCTCATCCCTTTCTTTCACCGTCTTGGGTCTTTTCCCTGCCCTGTTGTTTAAGATAAGGTCTTGTGTTCACCTAAAGGCATAACTTGTCTTTTCTCTGTCTTAGAACATGTAATTGCAGCAAGACCTGGAGACCTTCAACGGAGACTACATGTAACGTGCAAACCTTTCTTTTCGCAGAGGCATATCCACCAACCTTTCTCTCCAGACCCAAGTCCCTAACAACCTTTGTGGGGAAGGCAGCCAAGTTCCTCTGCACAGTGGCAGGGACTCCCGTGATCGAGACCATCTGGCAGAAGGACGGCAGTGCTATTTCACCGTCGCCTACCTGCCGGATCACGGACGCAGACAACAAACACAGCTTAGAGCTCTCCAACCTTGCCGTGCAGGACAGGGGGGTTTACTCTTGTAAGGCTTCCAACAAATTTGGAGCTGATATCTGCCAGGCGGAGTTGACCATCATTGACAAACCCCACTTCATTAAAGAGTTAGAGGCCGTGCAGTCAGCCATCAATAAGAAGATCCACCTTGAGTGCCAAGTAGACGAAGACAGGAAAGTGTCGGTCACGTGGAGCAAAGACGGGCAAAAACTGCCGGCTGGGAAAGATTACAAGATCTATTTTGAAGATAAAATAGCGTCGCTTGAGATTCCTCTAGCCAAACTAAAAGATTCTGGGACCTATACGTGTACAGCTTCTAATGAGGCTGGGAGCAGCGCCTCGTCTGCCACAGTCACTGTGAGAGGTAAGAGTGCCGGGCAGCCATCTGGCACCTCCTTGTCTACAAGGAAGTCTTAGAAGATTGTTGTAGCTGTACCGCCCGCACCCTTTGTTCCTAATTTAACTCCTACGGCAAACCTCTGGGTCTGGGAAAGTCCTGCCATTATCTGGTTGGCTTTTGTTGTTGTTGTTTGGTTTTTATTTGTGTGTAATCTTCTTTAGAATTCACTTGCTTTGGCTCTTTTAAAAAAGCAGTTAACAAATCTTGCTCGCAATTTCTTCTAAGAATTAGAACCATCTTCTTTTAAAATTGTTTCTTTTTTGAAATTATCATTGCTTTATTTCTCTCTTCCCATTCCCCTCTCCAAACCCTCCATACCACCCTCCTTTCTCTCTTTCAATGCACAGACTCCTTTCTCATTAATTGTTGTCGCACACACATATACATTCCTAAATCGGTCACTACAACCTGCTGTCTGTATCATAGTATTTGTACATATGTCTTCACTACTAAAATCATTTGATACTGGATATCCAATTGATGTGCTCTTCCCTGAGGAAGACCATTTCTCCTGCCTTCAGCATGTCTTGGTTGCCTGTAGCTCTTTGTATAGGTTGAGACCTGGTGGGATACCCTCCCCGCATCCATGTTAGCATGCCTGTTATTGATGTCTTCATTCAGAAAATTGCTCTTCATATAGATATAGTCTGCTTGCTTGTGTCTCTTTTCTATTCTTTTTACCAAGAGATAGGGAAGTGGTTCAGAATGAAGGCAAGGGCTGAGTGCATCATGGCTTGTTCAGAAGTCTCGGGAAAGTGTTTTCTGTGTGCTCTGTCTTTTGTCACGTGTGTTTGCTTTTCTTTTGTGGTGTGTATGCTTCAGTCATTGTCTCCATCCTTTCTCTTTCCTTTTTTTTTTTTATACACATCATATAGAACCACCGTCCTTCGTGAAGAAGGTGGATCCCTCTTACTTAATGCTCCCGGGTGAATCAGCACGCCTCCATTGCAAGCTGAAAGGCTCCCCTGTGATCCAGGTCACCTGGTTTAAGAATAACAAAGAACTTAGTGAAAGTAATACAGTCCGAATGTCTTTTGTCAACAATTCTGAGGCCACGCTCGACATCACTGATGTCAAGGTCGATGATAGCGGGACCTATTCCTGCGAGGCCACCAATGACGTGGGCAGTGACAGCTGCAGCACGGAAGTCCTTGTCAAAGGTTTGTTTCCTGAGTTACCGCTCTTTGTTTCGCTGAGAAAATTTCCCTTTGGTTGTCTCGTAGCTCACAACTCACCCTGTGCTCTCGTGCCTTTGTAGAACCACCTTCGTTCATCAAAGCGCTTGAGCCCGCAGACATAGTGCGCGGGGCGAATGCGCTCCTTCAGTGTGAAATCGCAGGCACGGGACCCTTTGAAGTTAGCTGGTTTAAAGACAAGAAGCAAATTCGAAGTAGTAAAAAGTACAGGGTGTTCGCTCAGAAGTCTTTTGTGTTTCTGGAAATCGCGTCTTTCAATAGCGCGGACGTGGGTGATTACGAATGCGTAGTCGCTAACGAAGTTGGAAAGTGTGGCTGCGTGGCGACACACTTATTGAAAGGTTAGTGTGGGGGGCGTTTGTCTAATAAGTTGTCCAAATAGCTTTCTTCATCTACAACAAGAAAATTTATTTGTTCTCTTCTTCTAACCTTTAAAATGTGTTTTGTCTTCATTTGAACTTGGGGCCCAGAGCGTTCACTCAGTCTTTGTCTTGATATGAACAGAAATATTTATTATCTGATAACAAAAGGAAATTACAAAAAAAGTCATTTTATTTTCTGATAAACATTTACGTTCTGTGCCTCTCTTGAATGAAATTGCTAATTCTTCGTGTACTTTCTTTCTTCTTTCTGATAACCAAGTGCTGTGTGATGGTTGTGTTGCACAAGGGAAGCGTGTAGCCGGGTGGAGCCCAGTGTGTGGGAACTGACGCTTGTGTGTGCTCTCTTCCTTAACTAGAACCACCAACCTTTGTCAAGAAAGTCGACGATTTCACAGCCCTAGCAGGACAAACCGTTATCTTACAAGCTGCCGTGAGAGGCTCAGAACCCATTTCTGTCACGTGGCTGAAAGGCCAAGAAGTCATTAAAGAAGACGGGAAAATTAAAATGAGCTTTGCTAATGGAGTTGCCGTGCTGACCATCCCCGACGTGCAGATTAGTTTTGGTGGCAAATATACTTGTCTGGCTGAAAACGAAGCCGGCAGTCAGACGTCTGTTGGGGAGTTAATAGTTAAAGGTTCGTGTAGGAACATTTTAGCTCTTCCTTGGCCCCTTCACTTACTGTTAAGCCTTGATTCACGCTCAGGAATCTTAACTATCTAATACCTTTGTAGAACCTGCCAAAATCATCGAACGAGCGGAACTGATCCAAGTGACCGCAGGGGACCCAGCCACTCTGGAGTACACAGTGTCAGGCACCCCAGAACTCAAGCCCAAGTGGTATAAAGACGGCAGGCCCTTGGCTGCTAGTAAAAAGTACCGGATCAGTTTCAAAAACAACATTGCCCAGCTGAAATTTTACTCAGCAGAACTGCATGACAGTGGCCAGTACACATTTGAGATTGCCAACGAAGTGGGCAGCAGTTCCTGCGAGACCACATTTACTGTGCTAGGTTAGTATGTTCAGAGAACTACCCATCTCCCTAAAAACCCACGGAACTAGCCGAGGGCGAGCCCCTGAGCGCGCTGCCGTGTTGATCCCATTTCCTTTCTTATGCCACAAACAGATCGAGACATCCCTCCGTTTTTCACCAAACCCTTACGTAACGTGGACAGCGTCGTTAGCGGTACCTGCAGGTTAGACTGCAAAATCGCTGGCTCCCTCCCCATGAGGGTCTCCTGGTTTAAGGATGGCAAGGAAATCGCCGCGTCGGACAGATACCAGATTGCATTTGTGGAAGGCACGGCCTCTTTGGAGATCAGCAGGGTAGACATGAGCGATGCAGGGAATTTCACCTGCCGGGCCACAAACTCCGTGGGGAGCAAAGACAGCAGTGGAGCCCTGATTGTGCAAGGTCGGCTAGGGACTGTGTCGCCTGCTTTACCAATATCTCAAATTAAGACTCCCTCCCTTGGGTCCAGACTTGTAATGCCTTCACATTCTGTCTTCTCCCTGTTCTTCAGAACCACCCAGCTTTGTAACTAAGCCAGGGTCCAGGGATGTTCTGCCTGGTTCAGCAGTCTGCCTGAAGAGCACTTTCCAAGGATCCACGCCGCTCACCATCAGATGGTTTAAGGGTGACAAAGAGCTGGTTTCTGGCGGAAGCTGCTATATCACCAAAGAAGCTCTAGAGAGCTCTCTGGAGCTCTACGCCGTGAAGACCTCGGATTCGGGCACATACATGTGCAAAGTCAGCAACGTTGCCGGCACTGTGGAGTGCAGTGCAGACTTGTTTGTGAAAGGTTTGCCTTCTTCTCTTGACGCCTTCGTGCGACCCTTTTCCCACACGAGTTCTTTTCCTCTTCCAGCTGTTTCTTAATAAACTCCCTTCCCTCCACAGAACCCGCGACGTTTGTGGAAAAGTTAGAGCCCTCACAGCTGCTGAAGAAGGGAGATGCCACTCAGCTAGCCTGCAGAGTCACAGGCACCCCTCCGATTAAGATAACGTGGTTTGCCAATGACAGAGAGCTGAGAGAGAGCAGCAAGCACAAAATGTCTTTTGTGGAGTCCACCGCAGTCTTAGGGCTTACAGACGTGGCCATTGAAGACAGCGGGGAATACATGTGTAAAGCCCAAAATGAAGCTGGCAGTGACCACTGCACTAGCGTGGTCATAGTCAAAGGTTTGTCCTCATGTGATCTTCGTATGACCCAGCCTTTGACCCGTAGCCCAGATCCCTGCCCATTAACGCGCGCCATTCTCTTCTACTATAGAGCCTCCTTATTTTACCAAGGAGTTTAAGCCCATGGAGGTCTTAAAGGAATACGATGTCATGCTGCTGGCGGAGGTGGCAGGCACCCCTCCCTTCGAGATCACTTGGTTCAAAGACAACATGACCCTGAGGAGTGGTAGGAAATATAAAACCTTCATTCAGGACCAGCTGGTTAGCCTGCAGATCCTCAAGTTTGTGGGCACAGACGCGGGTGAATACCAGTGCCGGGTGACCAACGAGGTGGGCAGCAGCACCTGCAGTGCCAGGGTGGCACTAAGAGGTCAGTGTTGGCTTAGTTGACTGCTGGGCTCTTCTGCACAGACACATCTTAGCTGTCTAGATGCAGCTTGGCCTTAGAGCTGGTACTGATCGAGACCTCATTCTCCTGATAGAACCCCCGTCCTTCGTTAAGAAGATCGAGACCACCAGCTCCCTCCGCGGAGGCACAGCTGCCTTCCAGGCCACCCTCAAAGGCTCTTTGCCCATTGCGGTGACTTGGTTGAAAGACAACGAAGAGATCACGGAAGACGACAATACAAGGATGACGTTTGAGAACAACGTGGCTAGCCTCTACCTGAGTGGCATTGAAGTCAGGCACGATGGGAAATACGTCTGCCAAGCCAAAAACGATGCAGGCATCCAGAGGTGTTCTGCTTTGCTCTCAGTCAAAGGTTGGTTCCGAGAGCTGCCGTAGGTTGGAGGAGAAGGCGGTGCAGGTGCCAGGCCTTTCAGCGGGGTGCTTCACAGCCACGCCTGTCCTTTGTCTCCAACAGAACCTGCGACAATAACGGAGGAGGCCGTGTCCATAGATGTCACCCAAGGAGACCCAGCCACTTTGCAAGTTAAATTTTCAGGGACTAAGGAGATTACAGCCAAATGGTTTAAAGATGGCCAAGAACTTACCCTGGGTCCGAAATACAAAATTAGTGTCACCGACACGGTCTCGATACTGAAGATTATCTCCACAGAGAAGAAAGATAGTGGAGAATATACTTTTGAGGTCCAAAATGATGTGGGGAGGAGCAGCTGCAAGGCTAGCATTAATGTCTTAGGTTGGTATTGATGTCCACAGAGAGGAGTTGGGCACCTCAGGGGCCTTTCCTCTTGTGCAATTTAAAGAGGAAATAAAGGGCAATGGGCAGAGTTCATGTGTGTGCAAGGTACTGGGTTGATGCCTTAGCACTTTGTGGTCAGAGGGGAGAGATGGAGGGAGGGAAAGAAAGAGAGAAAGGGAGAGAACAGATAGCTAGATTGACCTAAATTTCCTGCTTTTCTGTTGGCTAGATCTTATTATTCCTCCCTCATTCACCAAGAAACTGCGGAAAATGGACAGCATCAAAGGATCTTTTATTGACTTAGAGTGCATAGTGGCTGGGTCGCATCCCATCAGCATCCAGTGGTTCAAAGATGACCAAGAAATCTCAGCTAGTGACAAATACAAATTCTCTTTCCACGACAACACTGCCTTCTTGGAGATAAGTCAGCTCGAAGGCACAGATAGTGGCACATACTCTTGTTCCGCCACCAACAAGGCCGGCCACAGCCAGTGCAGCGGTCACCTGACCGTCAAAGGTTGGGCAGTTTTGATCTCTACCCCTCCAAACTCTGTTGCCTTGCTCTTCCTAATTCTCTTCTTCTTCATTGAGTCCGGAAATAAATCTGTCTCTTTCTTCTGCTTCCTGCTCTTTCACCCCAGAACCCCCTTACTTTGTGGAGAAGCCACAGTCACAAGACGTGAATCCCAGCACGAGGGTTCAGTTGAAGGCTCTTGTGGGCGGCACCGCGCCCATGACAATCAAGTGGTTCAGAGATAACAAGGAGCTGCACCCGGGGGCGGCTCGCTCGGTCTGGAAGGACGACACCTCCACCATCCTGGAGCTCTTTTCAGCCAAAGCCGCTGACTCCGGGACCTACATTTGCCAGCTGAGCAATGACGTTGGCACCGCGAGCAGTAAAGCCACCCTCTTTGTGAAAGGTTTGTTCTCTATATAACCTCTTTTTCTTGCTTGCCGAGCTTCTCTTTTGTAAGGGAACTTGCATTAAGAAAACAGTTTTGGTCATGGGATTTCATTTTTTTTAAAAAAAAAAAAAATTCAGCATGCCACTCTCTTTCTTTTCTTGTCTTTAGAACCTCCTCAGTTTATTAAGAAGCCCAGCCCAGTATTAGTGCTGAGGAACGGGCAGTCAACCACATTTGAATGCCAAGTGACAGGCACTCCAGAGATCAGAGTTTCTTGGTATCTGGATGGGAACGAAATAACAGATCTTAGGAAGTATGGCATTTCCTTCGTGGATGGTTTAGCCACTTTCCAGCTCTCTAATGCCAGGGTAGAAAGCAGTGGGACTTACGTCTGTGAGGCTCGAAATGATGCAGGTACCGCGAGCTGCAGCGTCGAACTGAAAGTGAAAGGTTTGTGATGGCTCTGTGTTTTAGCTGGGCGGTGTGCTGGACTCGGGGCTGCTCTCGAGTTAAGCCGCTCTCTGTCTTCCTTTTGACTCTGTAGAGCCTCCCACCTTTATCCGGGAGCTGGAGCCTGCGGAGGTAGTGAAGGATAGTGACGTCGAGCTGGAGTGCGAAGTCATGGGGACAACGCCCCTCGACGTCACCTGGCTGAAGAACGGCAAGGAAATTAGAAGTGGCAAGAAGTACACAATGTCTGAGAAAATGTCCGTGTTTTATCTGCATATCACCAAGTGTGACCCCTCCGATGTGGGTGAATATCAGTGCATCATAGCCAATGAAGGAGGCAGCTGCTCTTGTAGTGCTCGCGTTGCCTTGAAAGGTCAGTCGCGTGCTAGGATCAGCCACCCAGTCAGAACACTGAGTGCTCTTTAGCTGTAGGCAATGAAATGAATAGGAACTGAAAGGTGTGCCTCTTCTTGAACCACTGTCTCGTTTAACCACAGAGCCACCGTCCTTTATCAAGAAGATGGAAAATGTCACCACTGTCTTGAAGAGCTCAGCCACCTTTCAGAGTACTGTCGCAGGCTCACCCCCGATTTCTATAACTTGGCTAAAGGACGACCAGATTCTTGAGGAAAATGACAATGTCCATATTTCATTTGTGGACAACATAGCCACACTGCAAGTCCGGAGTGTAGATAATGGCCATAGTGGGCGGTACACATGCCAAGCCAAGAACGAGTCAGGAGTTGAGAGGTGCTACGCTTTCCTCCTAGTGCAAGGTCGGTGAACTGTTCTGTTTCAGGAGCGGTCTACAGAGACGGTTTGATCGGCATAGCTGGGTTCGAAGAGGATTACTGACCTAACTTGTGCACATTTTCCTTCTTACTGCAGAACCCGCCCAAATCATAGAGAAAGCTAAGTCGGTTGATGTTACCGAGAAAGACCCGGTCACCTTGGAGTGTGTGGTAGCTGGGACACCAGAACTCAAAGTCAAATGGCTTAAAGATGGGAAGCAAATTGTACCCAGCAGATATTTCTCAATGAGTTTTGAAAACAATGTGGCCAGTTTTAGAATTCAGTCGGTCATGAAACAAGACAGTGGGCAGTACACGTTCAAGGTGGAAAATGACTTTGGAAGCAGTAGCTGCGATGCCTACCTGAGAGTGTTAGGTGTGTACCCCCCCCAGCTACTATACTCAATATAGCAGACACCTTATAAACAAACAGCAGCCTGTTAATGGTGTGTTTTTTGCTGTTTGCCTTGGATAGACCAAGATATTCCCCCATCGTTCACCAAAAAGTTAACCAAGATGGATAAAGTTCTGGGCTCTTCTATTCAAATGGAGTGCAAGGTTTCGGGATCACTTCCCATTAGTGCTCAGTGGTTTAAGGATGGGAAAGAAATATCTACGAGTGCAAAATACAGACTCGTATGTCACGAAAACACTGTGTCGCTGGAAGTGAGCCATCTGGAATTGGAAGACACTGCAAATTACACCTGCAAGGTGTCCAATGTGGCAGGAGACGCCGCCTGCAGCGGCATCTTAACTGTGAAAGGTGAGGACTGCCCTGTCCTCTTCCGCTCTTTGTTAGCGCTTCTAAAGGGCGCCACTCTTAACCTTGTATCTTCAGAGGTAAAAGACCTTAGTAATTCTGTTTATTTTGATGCACACTCATTGAGTTCAAGAAATAGTTAATCACTACCTCTTTTTGTGAGTTGTTTTCTTATATATCCATTTAAAAAAAAAAATTGGGCTGCGAGAACCGTGACTAAATATGACTCTCTTAAAATCTGTAGAGCCACCAAGCTTCCTAGAGAAACCTGAGCGGCAGCAAGCCATACCTGACTCCACAGTGGAATTTAAGGCTGTGTTGAAAGGAACACCGCCATTCAAAATTAAGTGGCTCAAGGATAATGTGGAACTTGTCTCAGGACCGAAATGTTTCATTGGCCTAGAGGGGTCGACGAGCTTCTTAAATCTCTACTCAGTGGATGCTTCCAAGACGGGCCAATACACTTGCCAAGTTACCAATGATGTTGGTAGCGACTCTTGCACTGCAATGTTGCTTGTGACAGGTGTGTAAGTTTGTTTGTCTTATGTTTCTGTCTGCCTCGTGCCTCTGTTGTTCCTAGACTCTGTAATAAGGCAGCTTTTTAACATGGCTGAGTAATTTTCCCAGACCTTGGTCCCGTTTCTCCCTTTCCTACCTATCGCCCAATTGGGCTTCTGTGATTTTTCGCTCTTTTTTCATAACCTCCTTTTCCCCGACTCTTTAGAACCACCGAAGTTTGTAAAGAAATTAGAAGCATCCAAAATAGTAAAAGCCGGTGACTCCGCACGCCTGGAATGCAAGATCACTGGCTCTCCAGAAATCCGAGTTGTGTGGTACAGAAATGAGCATGAACTCACGGCCAGTGACAAGTACCAAATGACGTTCATCGACTCGGTGGCCGTCATACAGATGAACAACCTCGGGACAGAGGACAGTGGAGACTTTATCCTTGAGGCTCAGAATCCTGCTGGCAGCACCAGCTGCAGCACCAAGGTTATCGTAAAAGGTAGAATCCTCCTTTTGTTCCTCGTTAACGGAAACCCATCCCCTTCTCCCTGGGCATCTTGGTTTCTCACTCTATACCGCTCTTTAGTTTCTATCTCAAATCCAAGGGTATTTCCCTAAGATCGGATCATGTCACCTGTCGAATGCTATTTCTTGTTAAGATTAGTTTACATTCACGTGGGCGTTTTGACATATTTTTCCTGTAATTCTGATCCTGTAATTTTGGCCACCTCAACACATCAGCTAAAACGCACATACAAAAATAAATGGGAAGTGTTTAAATTGATCCTTTGGTTTCAATCACGCTGAAACTATATCAGCATCTCCAGTATGGTCTGCATCATAGTGATGTAACATACAAACAATATCGGTTTTAATATTACATCTTTAAATAACAGTAATATGTTTCTTCTTTCTCACAAATCAGCTCCTTTGTGTAAAATCCATGACTTTCCTGTGGTGCCAATAGTGCCAGTTTTTCAACAGCCACTTCTCAGCATGCTTTGCCATAAAACTCAAGTTTGTCCTGTGAGATAATTGTTAGAGTAATCTTTTCCTGAAATGGAAGGCTCAGATCACTGCCGTTCTTGTGATTTCTGGGTGTCTCTGTTGTAAAGCAGAAATGACATTCTTCTTTAATTTCTAAAGGCAAAATTCCATACTTCACAGAATTTCTGCTCATTGATACGTTTGCTTACTTATAAATTTGGTATCCGTCTTTGTAGTCCAAGATAAACCAGCACATTGAACTTCTCAACTGAGCCCTCTAAGATGCATCTAAGATCTCCACCTGTCTTGCCAATAAGTGATAGTGCTACCTACACATGATACTATCTTAAACCATGCTTCTAATTGGAAAAAAAAGAAACCCTTTTTCTATTGGAGGCTATCAAGGAGCCCAGCTCATGAGAAATTCTTGTTTTTTCCAGAACCACCCGTTTTTAGCAGCTTCCCTCCTGTAGTAGAAACCCTTAAGAACACCGAAGTTAGTCTTGAATGCGAGCTTTCGGGAACACCGCCCTTTGAGGTGGTGTGGTACAAAGACAAGCGCCAACTCCGAAGCAGCAAGAAGTACAAGATCGCATCTAAGAATTTCCACGCGAGCATTCACATCCTCAACGTGGAATCGACAGACATGGGCGAGTACCACTGCAAAGCCCAGAACGAAGTGGGCAGTGACACCTGTGTCTGTGCTATAAAACTAAAAGGTGAGCGTAATTTCTGTGCACGGCAGAAATGCCAGGCATGTGCAGAACGCTCAGTGTGTTCTCTCTTCCCTTGCCTGGAAAGCTTCCTGAGCAATCTCTGTTCATCTTTTCCCGTTCAGAACCACCAAAATTCATTTCCAAGCTGAGCAGCCTCACGGTGGTGGCTGGCGAGCCTGCCGAACTGCAGGCATCCATAGAAGGCGCCCAGCCTATTTCTGTCCAGTGGCTTAAAGAGAAAGAAGAAGTGGTCAGAGAGAGCGAGAACATTAGAATTTCGTTCGTGGACAACGTGGCGACTCTGCAGTTTGCTAAAGCGGAGCCGGCTAACGCTGGGAAGTACATCTGCCAAGCCAAGAATGACGGTGGAGTGAGGGAGAACATGGCCACACTGACCGTCTTAGGTATGCGGTCCCCGTTAGAACCTGGGGGCAATCACTGCAGTGACTTCCATGTGATCTCTTCGTTCTGAATTTCTTCCAGAACTTTATTGAGCTTCACTGTTTGGAAGGCTTAGGAAAAAGACACAGTTGATCTTAAATGCTCTTTTCTGATTCCTATGGTTCTTACAAAAAATTAGCTAGCTGTTTTATTGATATGCCCTGCTTTTCTGCAAGGGTAGCAAATCTCCTAACTATTTTTTATTTCAATACAAACCCACTTGGAGCCTCTCCATTGTTACAAGGAAATTTTGCTTTCAGAAGATCAATGTTCGAAGGAAAGGTTTGCACTTTCATCACTGGGCATATTAAATTTCCATCCAGTGATAAGAATGAAAGTGAGGAGAACATTCAAGATCTCTTCTCTAGCATGTTAACCCAGAGAAAAAAAACATCGAGTAACTCATTTAACAGGGCCTTCTACTCTAAAGAACGTCAAGTGCAAATCAAAACACATTATGTGGGGCCCAGTGAGATGGCTCAGTGGGTAAAGGTGCCTGCCACTATGTCTGAGGGCCTGAGTTCAATCCTTGGGACTGCCTTGACCTCTGACCCCAAATGCATTCCATGGCATATAACTCCCCCCCCCCCAGCAAACACACAGACGTACTTACAAAATAGATAGTATTTGTACTTTTAACAAACTACATTGTCTGACATACATTGCCTAGATTATTTTGGAGCAGACCAATGCCCAAACATCCTTTTAATGAATGCAAATAACTTTATGAGTGCATAGGATTACAGATCACATTTTAGAGCCGAGAGAGAGAAAATGGAACCATCAATGAGAGAAAACAGTCATTGCAATTCAGAGAAGCGATACAAGGAAAGATCCAGGTTTTCAACGATGCATCTGATGCTTTATTTCAGAGCCTGCAGTCATCGTAGAGAAGGCAGGCTCCGTGACGGTGACTGTGGGAGAAACATGCACCCTGGAGTGTAAGGTGGCTGGTACTCCTGAGCTCTCTGTGGAGTGGTACAAGGATGGGAAGCTCTTGACCAGTAGCCAAAAGCACAAATTCAGCTTCTACAACAAAATGTCTTCCTTAAAAATTCTCTCGGTTGAAAAGGAAGACGCAGGCACCTACACGTTCCAGGTTCAGAACAACGTTGGGAAAAGCAGCTGCACCGCTGTGGTGGATGTATCAGGTCAGTTTGGGCGTTTTCTTCAGCTCGCTAATGCCGTTTTCTCTTATGAACTTTCCTTCTTTTGTAACTCTTCTCTTGCCTCGAGTCACCACAAGTCATTTGCCTCTCTTCACGCAGACCGAATGGTTCCTCCCTCTTTCACACGAAGACTGAAGGATACTGGTGGGGTCCTGGGCACTTCTTGCATCTTAGAATGTAAAGTGGCTGGATCGTCCCCGATCTCCATCGCCTGGTTTCATGAGAAGACTAAGATTGTCAGTGGAGCGAAATACCAGACGACATTTTCAGATAACGTCTGCACGTTACAGCTGAACTCCCTGGATTCATCGGACATGGGCAGTTACACGTGCGTGGCTGCTAATGTTGCTGGCTCTGATGAGTGTCGCGCCACATTGACCGTACAAGGTTAGTGATACACAGTCAAGTTTGTGTGGCATTTATTAAAAATCCTCTCTGGACATGTGTCCAGACTGATGTACACCTGAAGGACTCTTATTTTGTTACTCAAAATTGAGAGTAGGTCCAAAGCTTACTGGATCCTTCCATTGTCTTCTGTGTCTGTGTAGAACCACCCTCTTTTGTGAAAGAGCCTGAACCCCTGGAAGTCCTTCCGGGCAAAAACGTCACCTTCACAAGCGTTATCAGAGGAACCCCTCCATTCAAGGTCGGCTGGTTTAGGGGTGCCAGAGAACTGGTGAAAGGAGACAGGTGCAACATCTATTTTGAGGATACTGTGGCAGAACTGGAATTATTTAATACTGATGTATCTCAGAGTGGGGAGTACACCTGTGTGGTTTCTAACGATGCCGGCCGGGCATCCTGCACTACGCATCTCTTTGTGAAAGGTTTGCCAAACACATTCGCTTTCCTTCTTTTGATGCCTAGTGTTTTGGTGGCTTTCTGATGTGCCTAACTACAACGCCTTTGTCACTTATCAGAACCGGCCACGTTTGTAAAGAAGCTAAGCGACCACTCTGTGGAACCTGGGAAGTCTGTCATTCTGGAGGGCACCTATACCGGAACACTTCCGATTTCTGTCACCTGGAAAAAAGATGGTATTGGCATAACTCCGTCAGAAAGATGCAACATTGTCACCACAGAGAAAACGTGCATCCTGGAGATCCTGAGCAGTGCAAAGGGCGATGCAGGGCGCTACTCCTGCGAGATTGAGAACGAGGCAGGAAGGGATGTTTGCGAAGCTCTGGTGTCTACCTTAGGTGTGTGAGCGCCCTCTCTTGAGAATTTTGAATTTATCCCATGTGCAGGGTGGGTCCCTTGCTCTTGCGTCATTCCCTTTGCTGACTGTGAGCCTTTCTTCTTTAGAACCACCATACTTCGTTACGGAATTAGAACCTCTGGAAGCGTCAGTTGGAGACTCGGCTTCCTTGCAATGCCAAGTAGCTGGGACACCAGAAATTACAGTGTCTTGGTTCAAAGGAGACACCAAATTAAGGTCAACTCCAGAATACAGGACCTACTTTACAAATAATGTGGCCACACTTGTCTTTAACAAAGTGAGCGTCAATGACGGTGGGGAATACACATGCTTGGCGGAAAACAGCATAGGAACGGCTGCCTCTAAGACCGTCCTCAGAATTCAAGGTGACGCTTTTAGCCACTCAGACATTTTCTCTTCCCTCTTTATCTCCTTAATCTTTATGGGGATTTATCTCCTTTTATTCATTAATATTAATACCTCAAGTATCACTTGTCTTCCTACAGAGCGCCAGCTCCCACCTTCCTTTGCAAGACAATTAAAGGACATTGAGCAAACTGTTGGGTTACCAGTTACGCTCACTTGCCGCCTGAATGGCTCTGCACCCATCCAAGTGTGCTGGTATAGAGACGGGGTGCTTTTACGAGATGATGAAAATCTGCAGACATCATTCGTGGATAATGTGGCAACGTTGAAAATTTTGCAGACTGACTTGAGCCACTCTGGCCAGTATTCTTGCTCCGCCTCCAATCCGCTTGGCACAGCCTCGTCTACTGCTAGATTGACAGCAAGAGGTTCGTTCCTATGCCCATCTTACTCTTTCCCCACCCTGATTTCTTATTTGCTTGCGAAGACAGAAGTAGCTGACAGCCAAAAGAGAGGCAAGGTCTATGTTATCATATACACATTGCCTTTTCTTCTCATCTTCCAGAACCTAAGAAATCCCCCTTCTTTGATATCAAGCCGGTATCAATAGATGTCATTGCCGGAGAAAGTGCAGATTTTGAATGCCATGTTACCGGTGCCCAACCGATGCGAATCACTTGGTCAAAAGATAACAAGGAAATCCGACCTGGAGGAAACTATACTATCACATGTGTGGGGAACACTCCCCATCTGAGGATTCTTAAAGTGGGCAAAGGAGACTCTGGTCAATACACTTGTCAAGCAACCAATGACGTTGGCAAAGACATGTGCTCTGCCCAGCTGAGTGTAAAAGGTACCATTGCATAGTGTTTGCTAAGACTGGTTCTTGACTAGGCTTGTGACGTTGTCTTCTGTGTGTCAAAAAATGGTTTGTTTTGTTTTTTTTTCCTGCTGGTGCCTAACTCAGTGTTAGAGCACTTCCCTTACCCATGTGAAGCCCTGGGCTAAATCCCTCAGTCATACCAAAAATAAGAAAGACATTGAGCTTTGCCTGGCTTGTTTCTGGTTTTATGGTCTATGCTTGCCTGGAACTCATAGAAATCTTCCTGTCTCAGTTCCCTGGGAGCTAGGAATATAGATGTGAGACACCATTTTTCACTGTCTTAAGTTTTTAAATGTTTGAGTTGAACTAACAGTTATATTTGAGTTTATGGCTTTGTGTTGGAGGAGCCATAACCAAAGGTTTTGCCTTCTCTTTAGATTCTTAAGAAGTATTCTTCCATTGGCCTTGTTAAATATAGCTTCAATTATTCACTCTCCCTTTTCATCATTTCTTGTTACATAATATCTGGTTTATCATTACAAAAGTTTGATCAAATATATATGCGATTATATTACCTGTTATGTTTTATCTTATCTATCCAGACCACACTATGTCAGCCAAATTCTCTGATAAATATTTTTACATCACCTAATAGGAAAGAGGATAACTTATTTTACCATGAAATTATTAGCAAGTTCCTTCTTAATAATGAGTTGATTAGCATGTGAACTTCAGGGATTCTCCACTATAAGGATAAACTCTTTAACATGTAATTCTCCATCACTGACTGTTTCCTTTGGTTTAATAGAACCTCCCAAGTTTGTTAAGAAATTAGATGCTTCAAAAGTCGCGAAGCAGGGAGAATCCATCCAGCTGGAGTGTAAGATCAGCGGCTCCTCAGAAATCAAGGTCGTGTGGTTCCGGAACGACAGCGAACTTCACGAAAGCTGGAAATACAACATGTCCTTTGTGAACTCCGTGGCGCTGCTTACCATCAACGAGGCCAGTGCCGAGGACAGTGGTGACTACATCTGTGAAGCTCATAACGGCGTTGGTGACGCCAGCTGCAGCACAGCCCTGAAAGTGAAAGGTCAGACCCCTCTTCTGCTCCTCCTCCTCTCCAGTGGGCTCCTTTTGGTCCATGTCAGGCTGTCCAAATATCCAGACGTGAGCTCAGGCTGGACCTGAGCTTGAGGATTTCTGGTGATTCGATAAAAACCCGCATTCCTCAGGAATTTGTGAAGCCAGTCCCCATCCAACTTTGTGTTACAGACTAATCTCCAATTTATAAGGTCCAAAATTTAAAAGCTTACAACTCTTAAAAGTTTATGAATTGTCCTGTGTCAGTGTGTCTCATTATTATCCACACAGTCTCTCTTAATGATCTTCTCATAGCTAGTAGCTCTAGAGTCTAGAAACTGGGTATGTGGATGCCGACACCATCTGTCCTCTTTGGTAAGCAGCTGCTCTCATTGTTCGCCCTCTTTTCTTCCGGTAGCCCCGCCTGTTTTTACCCAGAAGCCTCCTCCAGTCGGAGCCCTGAAAGGTTCTGATGTGATCCTCCAGTGCGAAATTTCGGGAACGCCCCCCTTCGAAGTGGTGTGGGTTAAAGACCGAAAGCAAGTTCGAAGCAGCAAGAAATTTAAAATCACCTCCAAAAACTTCGACACGAGTCTTCATATCTTTAGTCTTGAAGCCCCTGACATAGGGGAATATCACTGCAAAGCCACCAACGAGGTGGGAAGTGACACATGTGTTTGCGCTGTCAAGTTCAAAGGTTTGTACACAGACACACACACACAATGTGTTTCTTCCTTTGATCTGTTCCTGCTCAACTAATATCTAATGTGGCTCTGGCTGTGACTCTTACCTTTTCATTTATCCACGCGTTTCTTTCATCAGAACCACCACGGTTTGTGAAGAAGCTCAGTGACGCCGCCACCCTTATTGGGGAGCCTGTGGAGCTGCAGGCAGTGGTGGAAGGTTTCCAGCCGATTTCTGTCGTCTGGCTGAAAGATAAAGGTGACGTCATCAGAGAGAGTGAGAACGTTAGGATTTCCTTCGTTGATAACATCGCGACGCTCCAACTGGGAAGTCCAGAAGCATCCCATTCTGGAAAATATGTGTGCCAGATCAAAAATGATGCTGGCATGAGGGACTGTTCGGCAGTCTTGACTGTACTAGGTTAGTAGCAAAGTAGACCTCTGAGAACAAGGGACGTGAATTGACCTGTAATCATTTCCTGAAGACAGGACTCTTATCCAACTCTCTACTAAATATGAGCTGAATTTGTTCTTAATGCAACACACTTTCTTCTTCCAGAACCAGCCAGAATTGTAGAGAAACCAGAACCCATGACGGTCACCACTGGGAATCCCTTCACGTTGGAGTGTCTCGTAGCTGGGACTCCAGAACTTTCAGCCAAGTGGTTCAAAGATGGTAGAGAACTCTCTGCAGGCAGCAGACACCACATAACATTCGTGAGGAACCTGGCTTCCCTTAAGATCCCCTCTGCAGAGATGAATGACAAGGGCTTGTATAGCTTCGAAGTGGAGAACAGTGTGGGCAAAAGCAGCTGCACTGTCTCTGTCCACATCTCCGGTGAGTACGACGAGGAGGCCATGATGGTGACAGCGTCTCCGGTAGGGGTGGGAGTAGAAGAAAGCTCCCTGAATGGCAACTATTCTTCTCTAGATCGCATTGTCCCTCCCTCCTTCGTCCGGAAGCTGAAGGACACCAATGCCACCATCGGAGCCTCCGTTGTTTTGGAGTGCCGAGTGTCCGGCTCAGCCCCGATTTCAGTCGGCTGGTTTCTGGATGGAAACGAGATCGTTAGTAGTCCCAAGTGTCAGCCCAGCTTTTCGGATAATGTCTGTACCTTGAGTCTGAACTCGCTGGAACCCTCCAACACCGGCACTTATACGTGCGTGGCTGCCAATGTAGCCGGCCAGGATGAAAGCTCTGCCGTGCTGACTGTCCAAGGTCAGTGGATGAGGACACCCCGCTGCTTCGCTCCCCACGGTCCAGCCTGAGCTGCCTCTGTGTTCTTTTCTCCATCTTAGCATCCTTTCCTTTAAGTAACAAACACCCCTTTTCTCTTCGTCTCCCTTCCACCTGGGCTATGTAGAACCGCCATCTTTTGAACAAACTCCTGATTCCGTGGAAGTTTTGCCTGGGATGAGCCTGACCTTCACCAGTGTCATTAGAGGCACCCCTCCCTTCAAGGTCAAGTGGTTTAAGGGCAGCAGGGAACTGGTGTCAGGGGACGCGTGCACCATTTCTTTGGAAGACTTCGTCACCGAGCTGGAGCTGCTGGAGGTGGAGCCAATGCAGAGCGGAGATTATTCTTGCCTCGTGACCAACGATGCCGGCAGCGCTTCTTGTACCACGCACCTCTTTGTGAAAGGTTCGCTCTTTTATCCAGCGCCTTTTTCTTCCTAAAGTCCTTCCGATGCAGCATCTGAAGGTACAGCTTTACCCTCATTTTTCTCTCCTCATAGAGCCAGCCACTTTTGTGAAGAGATTGACCGACACCAGTGTCGAGACAGGCAGCCCCATTGTTCTGGAGGCGACTTACACCGGCACACCGCCCATCTCCGTGAGCTGGATGAAGAACGAATACGCTCTGGCGCAGTCTCCCAACTGCAGCATTACCACAACAGAAAACTCCAGCATCCTGGAAATTCTTGAAAGCTCCATAGAGGACTATGCCCAGTATGCTTGCCTCATAGAAAACGAGGCGGGGCAAGACATCTGTGAAGCTCTTGTGTCTGTCTTAGGTGTGTTGACAGTGAGCCCCCCTCCCGTTGTCTCTTCCTGTGTAACTTCATCTCTGAGTTGGTGTGAGTTGATCAATTGCTGTCCTTTGTGTCTTAGAACCGCCTTACTTTATCGAACCCCTGGAACACGTGGAAGCAGCTATCGGGGAGCCTACAACTTTACAGTGTAAAGTGGATGGGACCCCGGAGATCAGGATTTCTTGGTATAAAGAACATACAAAGCTCCGGTCAGCTCCTGCATATAAGATGCAATTCAAGAACAATGTTGCCTCTTTAGTCATCAACAAGGTGGACCAGAGCGACGTGGGAGAGTACACATGCAAGGCAGAAAACAGTGTGGGGGCCGTTGCTTCTTCCGCTGTGCTGGTTATCAAAGGTGATGATGCTTTTGCTTGACAAGTCTTGGCAGCGTGTTGACAGATCCGTTTTAATCAGCACTTTCCGAGGACAGCAATAAGCTTTAGCTGTTTTCTCTCTTACAAACAAGGGTTGTCTGTCATTTCTTTCTAGAGCGTAAACTTCCACCTACCTTCGTGAGAAAACTGAAGGACGTCCACGAGACTCTGGGCTTCCCGGTGGCCTTTGAGTGCCGGATCAACGGCTCGGAACCTCTTCAGGTGTCTTGGTACAAGGATGGCGTACTTTTAAAAGATGATGCTAATTTGCAGATGTCTTTTGTGCATCATGTGGCCACTCTGCAGATTTTGCAGACTGACCAGAGCCACGTTGGCCAGTACAATTGCTCAGCTTCTAACCCTCTTGGGACTGCTTCATCCAGTGCCAAGCTTGTCCTCTCAGGTGAGCCGAGTAACTCACGGTACCGCCCTCCATTACAGCACAGCTTCACTCCCTTGGGCCACCAAATGGCGCTGTTTGGTTTCTATCCCTAATCTCGGGGCAGGGAAAGTGATGTCATTGTGTTGCTCTTCATTCTTTCCAGAGCACGAAGTGCCTCCCTTCTTTGATTTGAAGCCAGTGTCAGTAGAGCTGGCGCTTGGGGAAAGTGGCTCTTTTAAATGTCACGTCACGGGGACCGCGCCAATCAAAATCACCTGGGCCAAGGACAACCGTGAGATTCGTCCCGGGGGCAACTACAAGATGACCCTGGTTGAAAACACTGCCACACTAACCGTGCTCAAAGTAACCAAAGGTGACGCGGGGCAGTATACCTGCTATGCGAGCAACGTTGCCGGAAAGGACTCTTGTTCCGCTCAGCTGGGTGTCCAAGGTACTCCTTAGAGTGAAGTGCCAAAATCTCTTTCATGTTTTTAGTGTCTTAAAATGTAGGTGGCTGATATGCCTGAAGACTGTGTGTGGATAGGACCAACGTCTCATAATTAGACATGACCAAATGAGGCTAGAGGTACGGCTCGATGGGATAGTGCTTACCTGGTATGCTCCAGGCCACACTGTGTTAGATCCTTACTACCATATGGCAGAAAGATGGAGAGAAGGAAGGGAAGAAAGAAGAAGTGGAGGGAGGAAGGAACAGAGGGGCCACAAATGAATCCAAGACCTAAATGGGAAAGTCCCTTGAATTTGTTTTCAAAATAGAAAATTAGAAAAATATTAACTGGAAAAATATATTTTCAAATTCTGCAAATAGAGATGAAGGAGAAAAATGAACAAAAAAAATTCCCTAGAATTATAAGATAAGCCTAACTTGGAAAAAAGTTATCACAGGGTAAAAAAAAATTAATTACTTCAAATGACCTATTTTGGTTAGTGCTTAGTAAATTAGTGAATTCATTACCCTCTAAAATGTAGCACCACCCCCAAACTATCAAGTCCTTCCCGAAAAATCAGGTCGACTGTAAGGTGAGCTTCTTTTCTTCCACCAACTATGCTTCATTAAGGCAGAAGTCAGGGGACTTGGTGTTAGCCAGGCTTGCCATCTGGACCACGGCTTTCCAAGCTCTTAGCATCTTGTTCAGAAAACTAAAAAAGCACACACCATTAGCAGGGTATCGAGGAGTTTCATTCGAAAGTCATACGAAAGTTTGCTTTAGTGCCCGTGCACCCAAAATCCATGTAGGCTGAACTGACCGACTGCCTCTAGTTCCAGGACATGTATCAGGACACTTTGGGCCACAAAAGGGAGGTTTATTTCAGAGTTGATAGAGAGCCATAGGTCAAAGTAACTGTAGCTTTGTTTGGGGAGGGGTGAACCTGCAGTTTGATGTAGGTGACGTCTCAGGTTGCAAAGCGCATTATTGAAGAAGTGGTATATGTGGAGCCTAAGTCAAACAGGGCTCCCGATCACTAAGGTACCCTTAAATGTGCCTGCCTCCTAAGACGTAAATGCTACAACACACAATATTATGAAAGAATTATAGTGCATTTCACAAATGCTCATCTAAAACTATAGGTTTACCTCCGCAGACTGCTATCTAACCAGATTTAGAATTTTTAGGCTTATTGAAGCAATAGTTGATAAATGCCTTGCAATTCGGAATACTGTCCAAGACCCTTTTGTACCAGGAGACAACTAACCATTCACCTCCTGAGCATGAAAGTTTGGTCAGTGAAGAAAACATTGTTCTTTCATCCAAAGGAAATGGTGGACGTTGAAGTGATACCTACTGAAGGCAAACGAGAGATTATTGTAGTTTGCAATATTAAGATATATGACCCCTTTTGCTCTGGGTTTATATCTTATTGAGTATACAGTCCATAATGAACATCTCTGAAGCCATAGCTTCCCACTGACTCACAGGCAGGCAGGATAACCCCAGTCTCTCCCACGTGCAATCCCCAGGGGGCTTCTGTGATGTGGCCTGTGAGTTTGGCCATAGAAAAATGATTCTGTTTCTGGGAGGCAAGTGTGTAATCAAGAGAGAGGCCTTCTCCTTCTTTCTCTAGCCACAGTTGGGTAATGGGGTTCACAAAACATAAACTTCTTTGGGGTATTTTCTACCTAGGCATCACTTAGCTACCCTTTGCTAAACTGTGTCTGATGAATTTGTCTCCTGTAGATGAAGTCTACTTTGAAAGAGATTTCTTTATTCACCCCATCTTGTAATACATCTGTCTTTCCTGTCCCTTGCCTTGTGCCTTCCTTCTTGGCTCCCTAGAACCACCCAGGTTCATTAAGAAGCTAGACCCATCACGAATCGTGAAGCAAGATGAGTTTACCAGATACGAATGCAAAATAGGCGGCTCTCCAGAAATCAAGGTTTTGTGGTACAAGGACGAGGTTGAAATTCAAGAAAGCAGTAAGTTCAGAATGTCGTTCGAGGACTCGGTGGCGGTGCTGGAGATGCATGGTCTCAGTGTGGAAGACAGCGGGGATTACACCTGCGAGGCTCGCAATGCAGCAGGGAGCGCCAGCAGCAGCACCTCCCTGAAGGTTAAAGGTCAGGCGTTGCTCTAGCTCTGCCCTGTATGTCAGCTCCTCTTATTGTTCACTGTGTTCTCAGTCCGACTTTCTTCTCCCGTAATGTTTTAAAGTTGTTTAAGAATCCAATTTTTAGAGAAATGGGAGAGATATTTTCTCCTTTTCTCCAGTGGGGTAGAAAGCTAATTCTTCCCCTTGTCTAAACACCAAGTCCATCCTAATGGACTTTCCTTTCCCCCTCAATTCCAGAACCACCCGTGTTCCGCAAGAAGCCTTTTCCTGTCGAGACCCTCAAAGGAGCTGATGTTCACCTGGAATGTGAGCTTCAGGGCACGCCTCCCTTTCAAGTTTCTTGGCACAAAGACAAGAGAGAACTCAGGAGTGGGAAGAAGTACAAGATTATGTCTGAGAACTTGCTCACGAGCATCCACATCCTGAACGTAGACACAACTGACGTCGGGGACTACCACTGCAAAGCCACCAATGACGTGGGGAGCGACACGTGCATTGGCTCCGTCACTCTGAAAGGTGAGAGCCACTTCCTTCTCTTCTGCTTGCCATTAATGCTGTACCCCACGTTGCTGTTCATTGTTTAACCCTAAAAATCTTTTCTATTGAAATCCTTCCATGTTCGGCCTACTTCTTTAACTCAAACCAAATAGCCCCCCAAAATAGCGATGTGTCTTCCTTGAACTTTAAAGTCTATTCAGCCTCTTTTGGATACAGACTCTAAGGCAGTGATTCTCAACTTGTGGTCATGACCCCTTTGGGGGTGGAGGGGTCAAAGGACTCTTTCACAGGGGTCACCTAAGATCATAAGAAAACACAAATATTTACATTCTGATTCATAACTTCAGAAAAATTACAGTTATAACGTAGCAACAAAAATAATTTTGTGATTGGAGGGTCACCACAACATGAACTATTAAAGGGTCACAGCACTTAGAAGGTTGAGAACCCCTGTTGTTTTAAAGTGTTCTCAGTCCCATTGCTTCTTACTTACAAAATGAAATGCAGCGTTATCATGGGAGTGATTTCTCATCACGGGAGTGAGGGAAATACTCTCAGTCCCATAGATGTTGAACCCCGTCTTCCTGTGTTTCTCCTCAGCGCCACCACGGTTTGTGAAGAAGCTCAGTGACATTTCCACCATCATTGGCAAAGAAGTCCAGCTGCAGGCAACGGTTGAAGGCGCCGAGCCCATTTCAGTGGCGTGGTTCAAGGACAAAGGGGAAATTGTCAGGGAAAGTGACAATGTATGGATTTCTTATTCCGGAAACATTGCAACCCTACAGTTTTCAAGAGCAGAACCAGGCAATGCTGGGAAATACACCTGCCAGATCAAAAATGATGCGGGCATGCAGGAGTGCCACGCCATGCTGTCTGTTCTCGGTGAGTCCATAGGGTGTCCTCACAAACACAGGGCATGCATGCAGGTCTGCGTTTCCTCTTTCTTCTATTTTACTTTAAATTATGCTGTGATTTTCAACTATTTCAGAGCCTGCAGCAATTGTGGAAAAGCCAGAATCCGTTAAGGTCACTTCAGGAGACACCTGTACCTTGGAGTGTACAGTGTCCGGAACGCCTGAACTCAGCACCAAGTGGCTCAAGGATGGGAAGGAACTCACGAGTGACAGCAAATACAAGATAAGCTTCTTCAACAAAGTATCGGGCCTGAAAATCATCAATGTGGCACCTGGTGACAGCGGGGTGTACAGTTTTGAGGTGCAAAATCCCGTGGGCAAAGATAGCTGCACCGTCTCAATTCAGGTTTCAGGTTGGTTGGCCTGTTCATTCATCTTGAGAACAGTGGGAACGCCAATTGTCCTAAGGAGAGAAGCTCCATCCTTCCCAGTATAACACGAGTCTTAACATCCTTGGATGCAGCAGGGTCTGAGGCAGCAGACACGCACAAATAGAAGAAAACCATACTCAAAGTTACATTCCTTTCTTTGGGAAGAAACCCTAGAAAGTTAGCTCACACAACGTTATTCTCCAGGCTTTATGTGTGTGTAACCCCATGGGTAATACCTAGAGAATCTTTCCAAAAGTCCAGATAGATTGAGCCATATTCCATCAAAAGAACAATTCTCTCTTTGAGTCACTTTATAACTAATGCCCCTTGCTTTGTTTGCTTTTTCTCATATTCAGATCGAATTATCCCTCCTTCGTTCACAAGAAAACTGAAGGAGACGAACGGTCTGTCCGGTTCCTCCGTTGTGATGGAGTGCAAAGTCTACGGGTCACCCCCAATCTCTGTCTTGTGGTTCCACGATGGGAACGAGATCAGCAGTGGCCGGAAATACCAGACCACACTGACAGACAACACATGTGCCCTCACTGTGAACATGCTGGAAGAATCCGACGCTGGCGACTACACGTGCATAGCGACCAATGTGGCCGGTTCTGATGAATGTAGCGCCCCTCTGACAGTGAGAGGTCGGTTCAAAACCCAGCAATGTTCGAAACACAGCCATAGGCAACCACATTGCACAGAGGACTTAGCCGTTGAAGTTCGCAGATAATAACCATTTACCAATTTGTGCTTTTATTTTTTTTTTATTTAGAACCACCATCTTTTGTTCAGAAACCTGACCCCATGGATGTCTTAACTGGCAGTAATGTCACCTTCACAAGCATTGTGAAAGGGACACCTCCTTTCAGTGTGAGCTGGTTCAAAGGGAGCAGCGAGCTTGTGCCTGGGGCCAGGTGCAGTGTGTCTCTGCAGGACTCGGTGGCAGAACTGGAGTTATTTGACGTGGATACATCTCAAAGTGGAGAGTACACTTGTATAGTTAGTAACGAGGCTGGCAGGGCGACCTGTACAACACATCTCTTCGTAAAAGGTGTGTTTGCTGTTCTGTTTAAACAATTCAATTGCACATAGCAGTCAGATGTGCTGTGCCTTTGTGTGTGTGTGCACATGCGTATGTGTATTTGATTTTATCGATTTGTTCCCACCAGCTCCAGCCATATTTGTGAAGAGACTCAATGATTACAGTATAGAGAAAGGCAAGCCCCTGATCCTAGAAGGGACCTTCTCTGGGACTCCTCCCATCTCTGTGACGTGGAAGAAAAATGGTATAAATGTCACTCCTTCCCAACGGTGTAATATCACCACCACTGAAAAGTCCGCCATCCTAGAGATTCTGAGCAGCACTGTGGACGACGCGGGCCAATATAACTGCTACATTGAAAACGCTTCTGGCAAAGATTCCTGCTCTGCCCAGATCCTGATACTAGGTTTGTGGTAATCGCACACTCACAACCTCACACCCAGCCATTGGTCCTGACCTGTCCTTCATGGATGTTTATCTCTTTTGCTGCAGAACCACCCTATTTTGTCAGGCAGTTGGAGCCTGTGAAGGTGACAGTCGGCGATTCTGCCTCTTTGCAATGCCAGCTTGCTGGGACGCCTGAAATCGGGGTCTCCTGGTATAAAGGTGATACAAAGCTGAGGCCCACTGCCACCTGCAAAATGCATTTCAAGAACAACGTGGCCACGCTGGTTTTCACCCAGGTTGACAGCAGTGACAGCGGAGAATATATCTGCAGGGCTGAGAACAGTGTGGGAGACGTATCTTCATCAACTTTCCTGACTGTTCAAGGTGACAATGATGTTTTCAAAGCAAATGGATATGTGCTTCTTTTAAAATGTTTAAAATGCTCAACAAGGGCCTTCTTTAGGGGGAAATAGAGATGCTGCTTTGGGGCTGAAGTAATTTCAGTTTGCATTAGCAACTTATCCTTTTTTCTTGCGTGATTGTTTTTCTGAGGATCTTAACTATGTGTCTCCTATTGGATGAAACTCACTGGGCAGACCAAGTTGGATGGGTTGATCTTCAACCCATGGATCATCCTCCTACCTTTGCCTCCTGAGTTCTGAGATTATGGGTGTGTGTACTGCCACCACACCTGGCTACTCTTTTTCTGCATTCTTTTAATATATGGAGCCAGCAAAATGTTGGCAAATGGAAGAATCATGCTACCATTTACCTTGATAAATCAAAAAGGAATATAAGTGGCTCATATTTTTAAATTCACCCACCCCATGCCTGTCTCATTCAGATTGCTAGAAGGCAATTTAATAAGCACCTTTAGCTGCACTGGGTTTATTATGGTAGATTCTTGGGAAGCAGTTGAAAACATTAAAATGTTTAAGGGGATAGGTTTGCAGAAAGAAAAACTGATGTCATTTAATCCATATTTTCTACAGATTAAATAATAAAATAATAAGAAGGCAATTTAATGGGTGACAGAGTTAGACCTCTGCTTGATCAGCATTCTGTTGGTTTTGTTGCTGTGTTTTGTCTTGTGCCTCCTACTATACAAAGTTCTCCAAAAACTCACATGTTCTTTTCCATCTCCAAGCTAATTTGAGAGCCGTTAATGCTCCCTCAAATCTCTAGAGATATTCCTGTGCGTTTGCGGGATGCCTATAACTAAGTTAAAGATGAAGAGCTGTGTTCATTGCTTTAATCCTGTTCCTGCAGAGCAAAAGCTTCCACCATCATTTTCTCGGCAACTGAGAGACGTGCAGGAAACCGTGGGGTTGCCAGTGGTTTTTGAATGTGCCATACATGGATCAGAGCCCATCTCTGTGTCTTGGTACAAAGATGGCAAGCCGTTGAAAGACAGCCCAAATGTGCAAACATCATTTTTAGACAACGTCGCCACTCTGAACATCTTTAAAACAGACCGGAGCCTCGCAGGCCAGTACTCTTGCACTGCCACAAATCCCGTGGGCTCTGCTTCTTCTGGAGCCAAACTCATTCTCACAGGTTCGTGGATTCCTGGACCAATGTTTCTGTAACTGAAATGTTTGTAATTAGATACAAAATTTGAAAGGAAACATTGTTGTTTCTTCAATGGGCGTGGCCTAAGTCTAGAACCCGGAGTGAAACCTTCTCCTTGTAATGTCTCCTCAGAGGGAAAGAATCCACCCTTCTTCGATATTCCTCTGACCCCCGTGGATGCTGTGGTAGGAGACAGTGCGGACTTGGAATGTCACGTGACAGGAACACAGCCCATCAAAGTCAGCTGGGCCAAGGACAACAGAGAGATTCGAAGTGGTGGGAACTACCAGATCAGTTATCTGGAAAACAGTGCGCACCTGACCATTGTCAAGGTGGACAAAGGCGACTCTGGACAGTACACCTGCCACGCTGTGAACGAAGTGGGGAAGGACTCCTGCACAGCCCAGCTTAGCATAAAAGGTAGAGTTGATTCTGCTTGGCTCCAGCAGAGCGCCATCACTTGCGAGCATAACCTACCACCTTCAACTGCACTGGGTTTATTATGGTAGATTCTTGGGAAGCAGCTGAAAGCAACATGAAGATGTTTAAGGGGATAGGTTTGCAGAAAGAAAAACTGATGCCATTTAATCCGTATTTCCTAAAAGTTGATAAGTTCTTCTCAACCTGTCGTGGCCTATGAATCAGCCATCCTGTCAGAGAACAGCTGAGAACTGGCCATGCTCAGGAGCATGAATTGCTATGCTGGATTTGACTAATTTTCCCTGATATTTAGCTAAAAACAGGGCTCCCCTCCCTTGAAAGCCTCACAGTAATAACTTACCTTTATATTAATTTTATTTCTCTTTTTAATTTCTTACAGAGCGCCTAATCCCGCCAAGTTTCACTAAAAAACTCTCTGAGACAGTGGAGGAGACCGAAGGGAATTCATTCAAACTGGAAGGGCGCGTGGCAGGTTCCCAGCCTATAACTGTTGCTTGGTACAAAAATAATGTAGAGATCCATCCGACTTCCAACTGTGAGATCACGTTCAAGAACAATGCACTGTTGCTTCAAGTCAAGAGAGCAAGCATGGCTGACACAGGCTTATACACCTGCAAGGCAACAAACGATGCAGGCTCTGCGCTGTGCACATCTTCCATTGTCATCAAAGGTGAGTATCCTCCCAGCCCTGGCCCTGACGCTTTTCTTCACACACCTCCATGCATGTATCTTCTTGGATCTGGGCTCAGTGTAGAGCCGCCAACAAAAATGTGCGTTGTTGGATGTGTTGTCACCATTCCGTATGTGTTTGCTCAAAAACATATGATCCGTAATTTTATTATGTGATCCCAGGTAGAGTTTACTGAATAAATGGACTCCAATGTCAGATTTCTAAGTCATGTTCCCAACCTTGCTTAAGTAGGTAGAACTCAAAGCCGTGGCATGTGTGCTCAAGGGACAGGGGTTTTGATGAGAAGCATTGGAGAAGTTTTTGAAAACTGTCACAGACTGTTACACTGACTTTGCTTACTCCCAGCTACAATCATAAAAATTTCCCTTTGTCTGTAGAGAATCACTGTTTAGTATATATTACTCTTCTGCTCTAAAATTAAACTGTAACACCAGACAAAATAGTAAGATATGCTCAAAAAGCCAATGTTCGGGTAGAATATTATATATTATATAAGGTAAACACAAGGCTATTATTTCAGGAAAGGAAGACATCTCCACTATTTCAGACCTTTCTTGTCAGATTTCCTAACTGTAATGGCTTCATCCAGACAGTATGTTTACAGACCAGCACAACTGTTTGCACAAGCACAGAATGGTTGCTGCAGGGGAGGCGGTTGGCTGGCCACCTCCGAATGCACGGGCGAGCCAAGACCATTAGTGGGCTGCTCGTGTGACTAGGCTAATGGTACTCAGTTGTCTTGGATGCAAATCCAAAGTTTATCATTTATCTGATAGAACTAAAATGAATCTGGTTTCAGTACCTGTGCTGAAATGAAAAGTGGTTTATTCTCATGATGCCATTCAGTAGATACTTGCTATGGAATTCGGAGATTATTTTTCTGTAGAGGCTTATTGAATTAGTGATACCAGAAGTTATAATCATGAATGTAGCCTTATTTTATCTAGGTCTCAGAAGCACCGAACTGCTAGAGCTATGTTAGAAAAAAAATCACATCACACATGTCCATTTTATCATGATATCACATGTGTCAATTTTGTCATAATATCACGTCATACATGTCTATTTTGTCATGGCACTACACCACACATGTCCATTTTGTCATGATGTCAGTCACACGTGTCCATTTTGTCATGATGTCAGTCACACATGTCCATTTTGTCATGATGTCAGTCACACATGTCCTTTTTGTCATGATGTCAGTCACACATGTCCATTTTGTCACGATGTCAGTCACACATGTCCTTTTTGTCATGATGTCAGTCACACGTGTCCATTTTGTTGTGTAACTCACATTCTTATCTTTGTTTTCAGTTAAGCCCTGAGCTTCCATTCTTTGTTTCTTTGAGCTTAGAGTAACTTTAGCTGCACTTAAAACCTAAACATGAACATCAGAGAAAATCTTGTTAAGATCTGAGTACACCCATGACCCCAAAGGTGGCTTCCTTCAGCATGAGCCAGTAATCATTGCTGCTCCACATGAGCAGAATGCCTTCATAAGCCTTTAGGTTTTAGAGTTTGGCAAAAATGCTGCTGTCAAAACCGTGCCGCACCACACAGACACGGATGACAGTGCCAGCATTGTCTTTGTGGAGCGTAATCAGGACACGGATGCTGCGGGGGTCTGTGGACAGTTTGGCAGCTGTTCTTTGCTTGTTTTTAAATCTTTACTTTTTTAACCCAAAGAGGTTAAAAAAAAATAACTGCTCAAGGAGGAATAAACTGTCTTCTAGTCCCCCCCACCACAGCGTCCACTGTCACCTGTAGGAGGAAGGCTATTTTGCCCTCTGTTCGTTTTTTTTTGTGCACCACAGTGCATCCTTCACTCTCTGTTTTCGGGCCTCCTCTTGAAAATAAATGCTTTTTCAATTCCAGAGCCTAAGAAGCCGCCCGTGTTCGACCAACACCTCACTCCGGTAACAGTCACTGAAGGAGACTTTGTGCAGCTCAGCTGCCACGTGCAGGGATCAGAGCCCATTCGGATCCAGTGGATGAAAGCCGGCAGGGAGATAAAGCCTTCGGACAGATGCAGCTTCAGCTTCGCTAGCGGGACAGCTGTGCTGGAACTCAAGGAAACCGTTAAGGCGGATTCGGGAGATTACGTGTGCAAGGCTTCCAACATGGCTGGAAGTGATACTTCCAAGTGCAAAGTGACCGTTAAAGGTACAGAGAACGAGAAACTGCCCGTGGCGGTTAGTTAGTGATGAGTTATAGGGGAGGGGCGTTAGGTAGGTTGCACACATCAGTTATTTGTCCTTTGTAGACTGTGGCCCTCTTCTGGTGAAAGTATCCAGTGATCTCTGGAGATCGTGTCGATATGAAGTATTTCCACTTACCCAGAATTCACTAGCCTGTTTCTTGGGCTTCTCACAGCAGAGTCACAAGGATATATTCAGTGTAGTTCCAAAAATGATGCCATGCTGATGCAATGAGAAATAGCTAGATGTCATAGCCCGGGGGAGAATGTATACAAAAGTCAAGTCTGTAAATGCCAGAGTGGATGCTAGCCATCCACATCGTTCAGCCTACTATAGCTCTCACCGGAACGAGGGGCTAGGAGACAGACCGCTTTGTCACAGCTAGGGAGGCTTGGAGTGCATATTTATGACACTCTTAAGCTTTGCTTTACACCCCAAAGTATTTATTGCAATTTTCACGTACTTGTACTAACAAAATGTGGGAATGTGCGTTTCAGAAAAGCCCGCTGCGGCCCCAGCAGCTAAGAAGGCGGCCGTGGATGGGAAGCTCTTTTTCGTATCAGAGCCTCAGAGTATCCGAGTCGTGGAAAGTAAGCGCATGGCCTTGTCTGTAGTCTACTACTGATTAAATTTCCAGCACCGATTGGGCAAGGCTAATTTTTGAATAACTTGTGTTCCCCGTCCCTTAGAAACCACGGCCACATTTATCGCCAAAGTTGGAGGTGACCCAATCCCGAATGTTAAATGGACGAAAGGAAAGTGGAGACAGCTGAACCAAGGCGGTCGCATTTTTATCCACCAAAAGGGCGATGAATCGAAGCTGGAGATTCGTGACACCACGAAAACCGACTCTGGGCTGTACCGCTGTGTTGCCTTTAACAAACACGGTGAGATTGAAAGCAATGTCAACCTCCAGGTGGACGAAAGGAAGAAGCAGGAGAAGATTGAAGGCGATCTTCGTGCGATGCTGAAAAAGTAAGTCCACTGAGAACTGTGAGGAGGACCTCCTCCTCACAGCAGGTCCTCAGGAGGCCCGGGCCAGCTACTGCAGGACTCAGAGTATAGAGAACCTGCCATGGCTTGGGAGTGAGTGAACAGGTAGTGATGATGTGTAAGTGGAATTTTGTGGTCTGTTGGGATGTGTTTCTGAGTGATGCTCAGAAACAAGGAATGGGATGAGATACATCCAAAAGTTTTTAAACAAAAGGAAATAGCCAAATACTATGTGTCAGAATCTGAAAGGCCTTCTTTTATAAGGTTTTTTATGCTATAGTTTACTGACCAATTATTTTAAACATTTCCATAACCAACAATAATTTCAATATAGTTTATTTTACCATAATTATCAAATTATCATATACCTTTCCTTTCTACAGTTCTTTTTCATAGTATATGATATTAAAATGAAGTTTTCTGTTGATATTTCATATAACTATCATTAATTGGGCCCCGACTACAAGGCTAATGGGCATGTTTCCATATTCTTTCCTTCTTCTACCCATCGCTCATATTTCAACACTGTATAATAGCCGTCCAGTCTTAATCCATTTCATTGCCAAACTGACTTTTTTATTGTTTTGGTGAGCGTGGTAAAATTAGCATTTCTTAATAAAGAGCATCCAACTGTTGGGTAGTGAGGCAAAATACCGAGACTGAGCATCTTTGAGTCGTGGCAGACAGTTCAAACTAAGCAGAAGACATGTGATTGATCTTAGCATTTTTTTTTTAGGACTCCAGCCCTAAAGAAAGGATCTGGGGAAGAAGAGGAAATTGACATCATGGAGCTTCTCAAAAATGTGGATCCCAAAGAATACGAGAAATACGCACGCATGTACGGGATCACTGACTTCCGGGGCCTCCTTCAAGCCTTCGAGCTGCTGAAGCAGAGTCAGGAGGAAGAGACCCACAGACTGGTGTGTGTCCCTTACTGTAGCTGTGTCCTGAGAAACAGTCTGTAGTGGAGACCCAGATGTCTTTCCTACTAGCAGAATGCCTTGAAATCCTGAACACTGCATTCCTAGGAAACAATAGCCCAGCCATCAACCTTCCTGTAACCTGAAGAATGTCAGGACTGGAAGTCAGAGGGCTGGAGAGTTAGCTCAGTGATTAAGAATGCCGGCTGCTCTTCCAGGGGACCCAGGCTCGGTTCCCAGCACCCACATGGCAGCTCACAACTGTCTCCAACTCTGGCTGCAGGGAATCTGATGCCCTCCGCTGACTTACAACCACACTTACATGATACACATAGCGCATGCAGTCAGAACACACTTATGCATAAAAGAAAAGGTGGTATTTTAAAAATTACCAGAACACATAAATAAAAATAAATCTTTAAAAACCACCAAATCCCACAATTTTTTTTAAAGTTTAAGGAATATAAATCATGTGCCTGCTAATTCAAATTTTTGTTCCTAATGTTTTATTCGCACCCCCCCCCCCAGGAAATTGAGGAGCTAGAGAAGTCAGAAAGAGATGAAAAAGAATTTGAGGAACTTGTATCATTTATTCAACAAAGGCTGACACAGACAGAGGTAAAATGAACTATGCTAATAATAAAATGCACGGAATTATTACTGGGAATTAAAAGGGAAGGATGGTTAACACATGTTAATTCTTCTAGCCTGTCACCTTGATCAAGGATATTGAAAACCAGACAGTTCTGAAAGACAATGATGCCATCTTTGAAATTGACATTAAGATTAATTATCCTGAAATCAAGCTGTCCTGGTACAAAGGGACTGAAAAACTGGAGCCCAGTGACAAATACGAAATAAGAATCGATGGTGACCGGCATACTCTCAGAGTCAAAAACTGTCACCCTAAAGACCAGGGCAATTACAGGCTGGTTTGCGGTCCCCATATCGCCAGTGCCAAGCTGACTGTGATTGGTGAGTGAGAAGCCATTTCAAAACCTTGTGAGATTGCTGGTGGACACATCTGCATAAGATGTTGATGTTGGGCACATCTGCATAAGATGCTAATATTGGGCACATCTGCGTTAGATGCTGATGTTGGGCACATCTGCATAAGATGCTGATGTTGGGCACATCTGCATAAGATGCTGATGTTGGGCACATCTGCATTAGATGCTGATGTTGGGCACATCTGCATTAGATGCTGATGTTGGGCACATCTGCATAAGATGCTGATGTTGAGCTCATCTGCATAAGATGCTGATGTTGAGCCCCATGTGTTCCTGTGTCACCACAGAGCCTGCTTGGGAGCGCCATCTCCAAGATGTGACTTTGAAAGAAGGCCAGACTTGTACCATGACGTGTCAGTTTTCAGTGCCCAATGTGAAATCCGAGTGGTTCAAAAATGGCAGACTCCTTAAGCCCCAAGGCAGAGTGAAAACGGAAGTGGAGCACAAAGTCCACAAACTGACCATTGCCGATGTCCGTGCAGAGGACCAGGGTCAGTACACCTGCAAGCACAAGGACCTTGAGACTTCAGCAGAGCTCAAGATTGAAGGTAGGTAAACATCTGGGCAGAGTGGCTGGCTGAGCACAGAGCACCCACGGAAGCTGTGCAGGCCCCTGCAGTCGCTCCCTCAGGGAACTCTCCAAGGGTTCGTGCCCTCATTCTCCCACATCCATAGCCACACACTTGTCCTTGTGTCAAAGTCCTGCAGTTCAAAAGGAAAACATTCAACCATGCCTTTCTTCTAGATAAAAATCGGAATCTAGACTGACATTTGATTTGTTAATGATTGTCTCTTCTTAAAAGTTAAATTTTATAATTCTCATATCTATGACTCTGGAACCTAGAAAAATATTAGAAAAGACAGAAAGTTGTAGATTAAATCTAAAACATTGTGATTAGGAATTGCTACTTTTGGGGGCTGATTTTGACTTTATGGCTATACAATTTTATAGATTAAATTAGCAATGTATGTGGTAAGGAATGGTTGTTTTATTAAAAAAAATATCAATTTCATTTAAGAATTCTCCCTTCACTTTCAGACTCTCTGAAGTAAAATTTCTGACTTAAAGAGCAATAAATGCTTAATGTCTTAATAGTTAAGTTTTAGGCAACTAACCTTGGACTCTCCAGAAAAAATTTGTACTGTGTCTCATTATTTGGTGTCATTTTAATTGTTAAAACAAAATTATTATATTAATCTTATTTCCAGAGCCATTTCATGTTTCTGAGTTGCTTTATAATGAATATTAAAGTTAAAAGAAAAATTAAATAGCTTCACATTAGACTAAAGCTGAAAGCACTAATTATTTTTAAATAAATAAATACCTTACATACATTCATCAATGATGAACCCCCAGAATGTCACTTTCTGCAAGATGCGCATTGCACTGCTATGCATGAGGTCGCAGATTTCCAGACACATTTAGGGAAAGGCTGCCCACTCTAGCCACGCTCTTAAAAGCACCCCGCCGCCCCAGGTGGGCTGGTGGCTTTCTGTTTGCCTGTCTGTGCCCAAAAGCATGTTTCTGAACTCTGGAGAGTCCTGTGCAATTCAGAATTGCAAATTTCCGGTTGAATTTAAAATCATTCCCCAGGGAAATCCCTATAAAAGAGAAAATTCTAGATCCTAAATAACAAAAAATGATTTTCTCAAGGTAAGGAACGACTTCACGGGGGAATTGACTGTTGGATGGCTCATCTGTTCTCTGTTAGGAACTGTCGTATTTGCTGAACAGTTTTGAAATTTCATTTGACTTTGGGTTCAAATCTCCCTCTGGCATCTCCTTCATATGAATATTTTAAGGACTCTTGGGGATTTCTTTATGCTCTCCACTATCAGTCCCGTAGGAACACCCTGAGGAATCGGAACAGGTTGATTACTAACACAAAAATGTGTCACTATTGTTCTACTCTTGCTCTTGGGCTTTCTATTATTTTATAAGTGAATAAAATAGAAGCCCAGTATGCTCACACACACACCTGTCAGTCACCCCAGACCAAGCATGCTCACACACACCTGTCACCCCAGACATGTTCACACACCCCGTCACCCCAGACCAGGCATGCTCACACACACCCGTCACCCCAGATACTTGGGAGCCTGGGAAGGAAGATGGCACAGTTGAGGTCCGTTTAGAAATCTGAGCTAGACTTTGTTTCAAAATTAAAAAAATTAAGTCTTTGGGATGGTATAGTGCTTCTTTGGGAGGCCTCAGGTTCAAAAGTAGTACCAGATAGATAGATAGATGGATGGATGGATGGATGGATGGATGGATGGATGGATGGATGGATGGATAGATAGATAGATAGATAGATAGATAGATAGATAGATAGATAGATAGATAGATAGATAGATAGATAGATAGATGGATGGGAGGGAGACCCCAGGTACAAAATTAGTACCACATAAATAGATAGATAGGCAATCAATAAATAAATGGGCTAGTTTTACTGGGTTTGCAGCACACATGAACACCTTATAATTCTGGCATCTAGAAGACCGAGGCAGGAGCATACCAGCTTGGGCCACATAATGAAAACTTATCTCAACCCCCAAGAACTCTGAAGTAAAAAAATCACAGTCACAGGGCTCCCTGCCTACCCAGTCTCACTTTGAATCCCTTTGATGTAAACAGCTGAACCGATTCAGTTCACCAAGCGCATCCAGAACATTGTGGTGAGCGAGCATCAGTCGGCTACGTTTGAGTGTGAAGTGTCCTTCGACGATGCCATCGTGACCTGGTACAAAGGGCCGACGGAGCTGACTGAGAGCCAGAAATACAACTTCAGAAATGATGGCCGCTGCCATTACATGACCATCCACAACGTGACCCCAGACGACGAAGGTAATCACGGGGACACGTCACCAGTGAATCTATAGTGCAGTCCTCACCGGCACCTGTTTTTGATATTCCCACCCATTAAGAATGCTTACATTCTAGCCAAGTGGTGGTGGCATACGCCTTTAATCCCAGCACTCACGGGGCAGAGGCAGGTGGATCTCTGTGAGTTCGAGGCCACCCTGGTCTATAAGAGCTAGTGCCAAGACACAGGCACCAAAAACTACAGAGAAACCCTGTCTCAAAAAAAACAAAAACAAAAACAAAAAAACTTACATTCTATAGTTCTCTAGAATGTACTTTAAAATAAAATGAAAAAACAGGTATAAATAAGCACATTGTATTTAACTAAATAATTGTATCAGGAGACTAACGTCGGATTGTTATTCTCTCCAGGCGTGTACTCAGTAATTGCTCGCCTGGAGCCAAGAGGTGAAGCCAGGAGCACAGCAGAGCTGTACTTAACAACCAAAGGTGAGGACAGGCCGCATGAACAGGCCACAGTCCTGGAGGCAAGCATGTTACCCACACAGTTCTACATACAAAAATGTTCTCTTTTTCCTTTGCAGAAATAAAGCTTGAGATGAAGCCTCCTGGTAAGTTTTTTTTTTTTATTATTTTCATCTTCTTTTTTAATTGTGGTGGACACTAAGTTCCATGCTGGTGCAGTTTTGTAAATAGGGAAGCCCAATAAAAATACACAAAGTTGCCATTTCTCTTTTCAGTAAACATTGCTCAGTAAGATAATTCCCAGCAAAATGCAATGTTGTTACACTTTATGAATCTGGGAAAACAGAGATCGTAAGGTGGCTGGTACTAGCACCCAAACTGAACGAGGACAGGATTTAGCAAGTTCTCATAAGCACCGAACTGTGTGCCGTGAACGATAGAACAGGGATGGTTGTGTCCGCACAATGGTGGTGCTGTGGGAGGTGCCCAGATGGCGAGCGTGTGCTGTCAGCTCCCCGGCGCTTATCACTATGTGTTACTTCCAGATATCCCCGATTCCAGAGTTCCGATCCCAACCATGCCTATCAGAGCAGTTCCTCCTGAAGGTAAGACCCCACCCCTAGCATCCGGGTGTCGAGCAGCCAGATTCCACATCCCTGTCTTCACTGTCCAGTTAGCAACCAGAGCAAACAGCAGTCACTATTCTAGATAGACATTGATGTTGCTTGTTCTAATTAAGCCCCTGGATTGATAAACAAAATGCATGCGACATGGTTCTGTTATGTATTTTTTTTTCCAGAAATCCCTCCTGCGGTTGCTCCTTCCATCCCTCTTCTGCTGCCGTTACCCGAAGAGAAGAAGCCACCAGCAAAACGTATTGAAGGTAATGTATGAAAACTAACTAAAGTGATAAAACTTAGAATCCCATAGTCTGTGAAAATGTGACTTCGTATAGTTCGTGCTCCCTCTTGTGGTCAAGACGCTGAACTGACTTCAAAATGATACTCTTGCTACACGGTTTGAAACCTTGAAAATTACCAGATTAACTCAAGCACTCTGCTTAGTTTTAAAATATTGCAAGGGAATAACTTGGATGTTGGTTAAAATTAAGTTTATTTCACATGCCCCCGACCACTATGCTTGACAACTAATATGACAATAATAAAACCAGTCGTGAGGCAGCTTATAGAAATATACCATAATAGTTGAGAAGGAAACTGAAAATTGTGGTTTGTTTTCTCCTCAGTTACACTATTAACTACTTTTTGTAAGTCACTGTTTGTTCAGAATATCTTTGTCTTGTTCTGTTGGGTCTTTTGTGGGGGTGTGTTTGTGTTTGTTAACTAAGGGGCATGGTTACTAATAAAGAGATCAGAAGTGGGCAGCAGACTGGTAGATACATGTGATCCCAGCTCTGCAGACAGAGACAGGATGATTACTACAAGCGAATGGCCAGGCCACAAGCCGGATGGGGCGACATACTGAAACCCTGTCTCAAAAGTCAAACAAAGCAGAAGAGCCCTTAAAAGTAGCAAGGAGTTGACCATCTCGAAGGCTAAACGCTTAGAAAGCAGTTGGGAACTCTTTGCACCCAGAAGCTCTGGGGTCCAGACAACAATTTGCCTGAGACCTCCTGGAGTTATAAATTCAAACTTGCTAGGAGAATTCATTCTCTCAGCAGAGCTATAAAAAAAAAATGAGGTTTCCCGATAGTCTGGTCACTATCACGGCAATAGCTTCATGGGTATAACATTTAAGTCTCCTAATGTCTGCCCGCTGCCACTGACAGTAAATGCTTGAACTATTTTTCAGGCAGTTTCAAAGAAATTCAATATGTTTATCCAATTTTGTGACTAATGTACTTTCGACAGAAGAGAGAAGCGTGTTTGTAATTTATATGAGTTTACTCGACCATATATCATCGACTCGCAGAGCCCAGAGAGGAGAAATCAAAAACTATAAACTAGATTCATGATGCTCCTGTGGTCAGAAGCAATAATTTCTGTTTAGAAATGATTTGTCCTCTCAATGAAAATGTTAACATGACTGTTGGTATTCATTGCAAAACCTGAGAATTTAAACCAGATTCTAAAACCCAAAGGGTGTGTTCTGGGCTTACAAGCTTCTAGCACGGTGGGACATATGCCTAGGAGCCATGACCAGAGTATACCTCTAGGCGGCGCAGCACACCCTGCACGTATAACACGAGGTGCACTTCAATTCTAGCCTGTTTTTGTTCTCCTGACAAATGTGGTCTCCACACCCAAGTGAAACACAGGGAAAGGTACACTTTCTGTGTCCCTCATCTTCTGCTAAAGCCGCCTCTTAGCCATCATACGCTCAGAGGACATATCTACCCTCCCTACAAAATTTCTTCTTCTTCTTCCTCCTCTTCTTCCTCCTCTTCCTCTTCCTCCTCTCCTCCTTCTCCTCCTCCTCCTTTTTCTTCTTCTTCTCCCCCTCTCCCTCTTCTCCTTCTCCTCCTCCTCCTCCTTCTTCATTTTTTTTTGCTTTCTAATACAAGATTTTTCTGAAGCAAGTATCTCACAATAAAGTTTATTTTGTTCTCGTTAGCGTCTAGAAAATAAAATTAAAATATCATTTACATTATTTATATCTGACATTTTTTTTTCAGTGACCAAAAAGGCTGTGAAGAAAGACACCAAAAAAGTTGTTTCAAAACCCAAGGAGGAAGCACCACCACCAGGTATTATAATAAACTTTAAAAATCAAATTTAAAAAAAAAACTAACCAGAAAGTGCTCTTAAGGTCTTCATTGCGGATAAGCACTTAAGAGTGCAGGAAACCCAGAGGGCAAGGGTCGGGGTCACTAGGTGGTACATCCCCCTCCATCTCTCTCATCCTCCCCGACTTCTTTCTTCCTGTGTCCACATCTGACACAGAGAACGCTTGCTGTCTACAACTGAGGGTTTGAAGGAGACCTTCCCCTCCAGTCCCACGGCTGCTCGGCTGCTCGTGACCAAGTCCTCCCAGCTCCCAGCAGGGTTCAGGATTAGTGTCCTATGATGCAGCTGCAGCCCAGCTTAGGACCCTTTACTGATTTTCATTATCTTAATGTTTGAAGAAAGCAAACAACATCTTTAGAAGAAATCTTGGGAGGCTCATGGAAGACCTTTAGGTGACTAGTGTAAGAGAGTTGTTCTAACCCTCTTGATGGTGAACACAGCAGCCTCCTGCCCAGAGCCAAGCAGAAGTGCAGGCCCCACCCTCCACTCGGCACAGCTTTCCCCATGGTCATTTTGGGTTTGGTTTGGTTTGGTTTTTCGAGACAGGGTTTCTCTGTAGTTTTGGAGCCTGTCTTGGAGCTAGCTCTTATAGACCGGGCTGGCCTCGAACTCACAGAGATTCGCCTGCCTCTGCCTCCCGAGTGTTGGGATTAAAAGCATGTGCCACTACCACCTGCCATGAGGACCATTTTGAAAGCACGCGTGTTTGGTGGATTTTATAACAGAACAAAGCAAAACCGTGGGTTTTAAGCGCTGAACCCACTACACATTTCTTTGCTATGTCTTCTACATTTGAATTCTTTAAAACCAGCCTACACTGGAACAAAGCCCCAGCCTCCGAGCATTTTATTCTTCTGACCTGACATAGCAATGCTTATTCCCTGGTTTTGTAATGATGGGGTTTTATGATGCTCCTGTAAGAGCTGCTGTGTGAGTAATAATTCATTATGCAATGGACCATGATAATGTTCTAAATTAAACACTAAACAATCCATAGTCTAAACATTAATATGTACTCTGTGTTTTTTGAAGTGCCAGAAGTTGCCAAGAAGCCCCTCCCTCCTACTCCCATGTTTCCAGCAAAAGGCAAGTAAAGTGGAATCATTAAGCATTTTATTATTTACTCCTGAATTTTGCATGTATCTTCTTAATCACCTTTAAATATTAGACTTCCAAGTTGTTGTAAAAGTGTCCAGTCCCCTCTGCCACTGTGAAGAGTCCTGGAAACAATGGCTGTTTCCCACACCTCTGCAGCCTTTGGAGGGGGATGCAGGGCGGGGAAGCAGTGAGAGACAGCAAGGAAAGCACTCTTTCTGAGTTTTACTTTGTAATCCACACAAATATTAAGGATTTGCCAATAATACTGATCTCAAAGACATTTTGAAATTTGTCATATAAAAACGGGGAACTGCTTTGACTACATCATTTTTCATGTGTCATTATTCACCTGACTAGTGAGTCATCATCAAAAGTGAAAAAAAAAGCTAAGATTAACTTGCAGAAACATTTACTCTGGATTCCATAACGCTATTCATGTTATCGAGTCTTAAGTGCTTCAGGAGAAGTTACTAGAATCTCTCCAAACTGGAGTTCACATAGAGTAATAGAAGGCATAGCAATTTGAAGCTATCTATTGAACCCCCGTACCTTTGACATGAGAAGAAAATCCCCATATCAAGAGTGAAGAGCATCTTGGTATTGTCATGTTGCCTCATTAATACAATAGAATCCATACACATCAAGCCATAAGAGACCATCATTCTGATACCACAGCATCAAGATGTAATGACTGTGGACTTCCCTTGAATAAAGCTTTCTGATGGATGTAATTAATCCGATTTCCCTTTCTCCTTCTCCCCCACCCCTATTTCTTTTCATCTTTCAGCTTCCGAAATTATCGATGTGTCCTCTAAGGCCGAAGAAGTGAAAATAACAACTATCACTCGGAAGAAAGAGATTCACAAAGAAAAAGAGGCTGTGTACGAGAGAGAGCAAGCAGTCTACGAGAAGAAAGTGCTCATCGAGCCTTGGGACGAGCCCTACGAGGAGCTGGAAGTGGAGCCCTACACGGAGCCCTACGAGGAGCCCTATTATGAAGAGCCAGATGAAGACTATGAGGAGATCAAGGTGGACGCGAAAAGGGAAGTCCACGAGGAATGGGAGGAAGACTTTGAAGAAGGGCAAGAGTACTACGAGAGGGAAGAGGGCTATGACGAAGGCGAGGAGGAATGGGAAGAGGCTTACCAGGAGAGAGAAGTCATTCAAGTTCAGAAAGAAGTTCATGAAGGTACGTGGGCACTGGGTGGCTTCTCTTCTCGGTTCCCTTGTACTTTCAATGCTATTACCTGACTTACAATGGGCGTGAAGGAGAAAATGATTGTTTTGGCTTCTCTGAGGTTATGGATCTTGTATTACTTGTTCTGTAGAATAGTCCTTATCTTCCCTTGATATTAAGCTTCCATGTTGTTTTTCATGGAACCATTAAATCCTAGAACTTGGGGCTGGAGAGATGGCTCAGAGGTTAAGAGCATTGTCTGCTCTTCCAAAGGTCATGAGTTCAATTCCCAGCAACCACATGGTGGCTCACAACCATCTGTAATGGGGTCTGGTGCCCTCTTCTGGCCTGCAGGCACACAGAAAGAATATTGTATACATAATAAATAAATATTTTTTAAAAATCTTAAGACTAGGGCTGCATCTCAGTTGCTGTTTTCTGACTCACAAGCTCAAAGTTCATTTCATCGCCACCTAATTCTGTTTTGAAATTCTGCCTGAGAGTTGCATTAGTCATAAGCTCCCCCACACGACAGATTCCTTACGGGATGATAAATTATTCTTAACTTTTTAATATTTGCAACAAGCGCAGCTAGTAGAATTGATTGATTTAAGCATCTTGGCTTGTCTTGTGTTTTTATTAAAGAATTACATGAGAAGAAAATCCCAGCCAAAGTGCCTGAAAAGAAAGCACCACCTCCCAAAGGTATGCAATTGGAATCATTCATGAAAACAGAATATGCCTGACATTATCATGATTTGTTTGGCAAGGATGCCTGAATCAACAGTTAAATCTAATAGGCACAACTTCTTCTCTAAGCTTTATTATATCTATGAATTTTCTCTTCAGAATTTATTTCTACTTGAAATAATAAAAATATTAAGAGTATTATAGTAAATTTAAAATAAATATAAACAATGAACTTTTGCTTAAAGTTGAGAACACCAAACCTGCCTGTCTTTAAAACTATTATATATATTTGTATACATATATGCATACATATATGTGTATGTAAAGAGCTAGAGAGAGAATTTTAATAAATATTTAGAATTTAGTAAATTCTAAAAGTACTGCAATTTCTTTAAAATATTTGCAGTTGTAAAGAAGCCGGTAGTTGAAAAAATTGAAAAGACTTCTCGAAGAATGGAAGAAGAAAAAGTTCAAGTCACCAAAGGTATAGATACCATTTAAAGAATGTTCTAGTCACATGCACATAAGTCATCTGCTCTCTGGTATATGCTCATGCATTATTTATATAGTTATCCAAACAGAGTTATTTTCAAACTTTGGGGCTAAGAAATATTCCTCACAATACAAATATATCTGTACATATTTTTAAAGTACCTGAAGTTTCCAAGAAGATCGTTCCACAAAAACCTTCCCGGACTCCGGTGCAGGAAGAAATAATTGAAGTAAAAGGTATTCATCTTTATTTAAACTATAAGCTCCAATTATTGTAATCTGCACATATGGATATCTGAACATACATTGCTAAAAAATTCAAAAGCACCATGAAAACTATACATTTTAAATAGCACACATTTTATGTTGGGTTATACCTATGTATAATTCAATAACTTTATTTTTGCTTTTAGCCTTGCTTAGAAATTACTTTTTTTTAATTTAAGGAAGGTTTTGTGTTTATGAGTAATCTTCTAACTTTATCATGCAGTGTATTGTATTGCATTGCATATAATATCTCCCACCCTCTAATCGATACGAATTGATCCTAATAAGTTTGGGAAAGTAGTGTATTGTGTGTGAAGAAGTTGTGTCTATTCGATTCTCACGTAATCGTACTCAATACAAGGCTGCATGAGTTGTTTGTCCAGGCAGATCAAAACCTGATTTACTTTCTTCTTGGAACTGACTTTGTTCTCAGTCTGTCACACTAACCCCCTGAATCGCTGTGGAAAGATGTACGTGCCGTGTGCCCTCTGTGAGTCTATCTGATGTCCTGTCCTAGACAAAGGAAAGCTAACACAGCGATGTTCTTTTTTAAAGTGCCGGCGGTACACACAAAGAAGATGGTTATCTCGGAAGAAAAGATGTTCTTTGCTTCTCACACAGAGGAGGAGGTGTCCGTCACAGGTACCTGGCGGTTTGGAGCTTGAGAGCTTGAGATGGAGTTTTAAATAGCCTTTTTATCCCCGTCTTGCTTAATGTGGGATGCTATGGGCGTGTCAGCCTCCTTGTGTCTCCATGTCGTCATCTTTTTCCTTTCGTGTCTTTTAGCTTTAACTTTTTTGTCTTGGTATTCTTAGTAAATTACAATTGCCATCCACAACATAGATCTGTCAGTCAGTAATTAAGATGTGTACTTTTTTTTTTTTAAAGTCCCCGAGGTTCAAAAGAAAACTGTCACTGAGGAGAAAATTCATGTTGCGATTTCCAAAAAGATTGAACCACCGCCCAAAGGTATCAATAATTCATCCGAAGTTTAAGATGTTCTTGAGCAAAATTCACAGTCCATATATAGCTACGCTGATAGGAAGTATCAGAATTAGTCACACAGTTGACAGATCTGGGGTCTGTGTGAACAGAGACATCACTGGAGAGAGGAGTGGACAAACCAGGCTTGAGGATCCAACCCCTGTCTCTGGACACTTACAATCTAGTGACACTTGTATTTGGACATAAGGTGGAATGAAACTCCCTCACACCAGCTCCCCGAAGCTTTCATTCAAACGTGAATAATTCTCTCCATTAGGAGCTTAACATACCAGAAGTATTGAAACTAAGTTTTGTAAACTTGCGATTTAATTAAGTTATAGTAGAAATCCCTTAATACTCAAAACACAGTTTCCTTTTTTCTGCAATTACCACTTTCCGTGTGAGAGTATCAGTTACAATAGTAGCTAGTGTGTCAGTATGGACTCCACCACTGAAATCAAAAACTACAGTTACCACGGGGCAAGGTAGCGAAACCCCAGCACTCAACTAGGGCTACATAGGAAGACACTTTATGGAAGAAGGAAAGGAGGGAGGAAGAGATAGAGGAAGGGAAGGGTAGAGGAATGGGGGAAGGGAAAAACTTTAGACTCTACGCCAAGGTCCCATTCTCTTTCCTGAGCTAAATTTAAGATATAACAATATTTACTATCGCCTGAGGCAGTTGTTCATATGCACTGACTTTAAATGAAGCAAGAGTACTTCCATCTATTTCTGAGAAAGTAGAAACTCTTGCCATTCAAAGTGACAAATAGGGTTCCCTTTTCTACTTAGCCATTCAGCTATCTACACATATTTTATTTTTATTTACTTATTTATTTGTTTTGGTTTTTTTTGAAACAGGGTTTTCTGTAGCTTTGGAGTCTGTCCTGGAACTAACTCTTGTAGACCAGGCTGGCCTCGAACTCAGAGACCCGCCTGCCTCTGCCTCCCGAGTGCTGGGATTAAAGGCGTGTTCCACCACTGCCTGTCTTTTTCAGTTTCTAATCCATAGTTTCTTGCATCCAACTGGCTTAAAGGGGGAATATCTACTCTTGACTCCTATGTTATGAGAATGCACATCTTGTCAAGATGAGCAGCTTCTCAAACATAGTACATTTCTCTTCAAGTCCCAGAACCACCTAAAAAACCAGTTACAGAAGAAGTGGTTCCTGTTCCTGTCCCTAAGAAGGTGGAACCCCCAGCAGCCAAAGGTAGAATAATATTTCTTGGATTCTATATTCTTGGATCTTGTGTGTATGAGACCTGTGTATTAACCAGGATGTTATCAGTAGACAATCTTTCACATGCTTAATTCCTTCCCTACTGTTTGGTTACTTTGTGGTAACACGTGTTAATAATGGTTCCTGATGCCAGACCATCCTAACCGGGCCTCTGTCTGCCCTGTGTCATATGTGTGATGTCTACCTGGTATTGATGTACTAAACATTCCGTGCTTCCCCAAGTAGAGCGTACTAAATTGCTTTTTAATTCTTAAGCTCTTAATGCTATAATCTTGAACGTCTCAGAAGGAGGCTGTAACATTCGACACCATTTCAACAATGTTATCTTTAAAGTTCCTGAGGCTCCCAAGAAACCTGTGCCAGAGGAGAAGAAGCCAGTTCCTATTCCCAAGAAGAAAGAGCCAGCTGCTCCTCCCCAAGGTATGCAGAACTACCAGTGGAGACCGCCGTCACCGCAGGGGCCAGCTCCGCTCTGCACAGGCTTCATCTGTGCCTCGTTGTCCTTGACTCTTGTCTCTTTGACATGTTCCTCATGTTTAAAACGTGTGTCACCTTTGGGCATATATTCTCATTATATATTATTTATGATTCTGAACATTCCTAAGGCATGTGTTATTAAAAGAAGTAACAATGTCAAATTGCTACCTTAAATTTTTAATATCATCCTTAAGGAGAATTTGCAAAATATCTTCTATGGACATGTTTATAGAACAAAGCATCTCTTGGTCACTCTTGTATGTGACTTCTTCATTAAGATATCGTTATTGTCTGTTCTGAGGAGACTGTGGGGAGGCAGAGGCAATTGGAGGGGGTTGGCAGAAGGGAGTGTCACCTAGACACAGATGAACCCAAGTCCGTGATGGCAAGTCTTCAATAGGACAGATTTTTGGCATTTATTTTCCCTGTATGAGCTGAAATTAATTAAACTTACTGTAAACATTTGGGAGTACATTCTATGTGGCAGAATTTCTTACAGAAAAACACCTACGCATATACAACATTTTGTGACATAGAGGTCCCCAAAGCCATTGGCACACTGTCCTACTGAAAGACCTGTTTCAGAGAGTGTCTGTATCTTGATTATCCTTTAGTAACCAGAAACAGAAACTCAGAATGAGGTCAGTCCTAAAACGTAACATGGACAACCATATTCCACAGCATTGTAGCTGTAGTTCAAAGGTCATAAAGTGCCACGATTTATCCCCTCTTCAAAACAATGTATGAGGAGATCTTTTCTATCTGGTTTACTCACAGTCTACATTATTGGTATAATGCCTGACTGGTTTGTGTTCATCAGATCACACCAAGGGAACTAAAGAGGAAACTAAGTCAGTTAAACACTGGCCTTGACTGTGTTCAGTACTCAGAACTCACGTACCTATATTTAAATTTAAAAACAAAAGCCATGGTGAAGCAGTCACATAATTGCAGAATTGGGGAGTAGCGGAGTACAGACAATTGGAATTCTCTGGGATTCACTGGCCACTGAGTCTCTAGCCTACTTAGCAAAGTCCAGGCCAGTGAGGGACCCTGTCCTAAAGAAAAAAAACAAAAAACAAGTGTATTGCACCTGAGAAATCACACCCAAGGTTATTGCTATATTGCTACCTTCCCAAAACATATGCATACACATCTATACACACACACATGTACACATACACACACACCATACTAATATGTAAGAATGAACTCTATACACACTTCTGTTTGCATAACACATTTTAGTCATTTAAACACTTCTAAAACATTGCATGTAGCCACCACTATATTGTGACTTTGAAATGGGATCTTTCTTCATTGTGCCAGTGCAGTCTGTAACATCAATGTGCTGTGGGTTGCTTTGGAGATGTGTTTGTATCCATTCATGGACAGGAAACATGCCCACACTGACTGGCTCTTTTAAAACTTTAAGTCCCAGAGGCTCCAAAGAAACCTGCCCCTGAAGAAAAGGTTCCTGTTCCCATGCCGAAGAAGAGGGAGGCCCCTCCAGCTAAAGGTAGGGTGACTTGCCCAGCAAACAAGCCCGTGTTTACATCTCGTGTGCAAAGCAGTTTGTGTTATCTGCTAATTGAGTTTGTTATATTCCAAGTGTTGTCGGGGTTTCTGTCCTGCCTGGTTCCCGCAATCGTTAAGTCCCAAAGAAATCCCACAGAGGTCTACATTAGTTATAAACTGACTGACCCATTATCTCAGGTTTCTTATTAACTCTCATAACTTATATTAGCCCATTATTCTTGTCTATGCTAGCCAAGTGGCTTGGTACCTTATTCAGCGAGGCAGACACATCTTACTTCTTCAGTGGCTGGGTCATGACTGCGGACCAAGCTTTCCTCTTCCCAGACTTCTTCTGTTATTGTCACGCCTCTACTTCCTGCCTGGTCCCCCCCCCCATACTTCCTGCCTGGCTACTGGCCAATCAGTTTTTTATTAAAAATACAATTGACAGGGTACAAACCATTGTCCCGCAGCATCCAAGTGGTTGTTTTATGGCCAGTGACAATGGGACAAGCTTCTGTCTACCTGTCTAGTCTCTTTCAAAATAATTAATTCGCTGCTTTGAAAAATATAAACCCAGTTCTACAAATGTCTTTTCAAGTTCCCGAAGTGCAGAAGAAAGTTGTCACCGAAGAAAAAATAACCATCATTACTCAAAGAGAGGAATCCCCACCACCAGCAGGTACCCCATCTTCACGAAATAACCGTGCCTTTCCCCCAAACTTCTTTAATTGCATGTCGTCATCCGCCGGCCTGCCTGTTCCGTGTGCATTTGCCTTTAAAGATTTAAAAAAAAAATTCTTCTTCAAGTGCCAGAAATACCAAAGAAGAAAGTTCCTGAAGAAAAAAGACCTGTACCTCGAAAAGAAGAAGCTCCCCCACCAAAAGGTATCATTAGACCTTTGTACAAAAGCTGTCTCTTACAGGGTCATGCTTTCAGGCAAAGATTGCTTGTGAGCTTTGGGTGTCAGGGCGCGGCCGTGGGTGGGTATGCTCTGTGCTGGGCTTTTGTGGGAGAACGTCAGAACTCTAAGTGTACATAACGTTTCCAAAGTGCCGGCTCCACCTAAGAAACCTGTCCCCGAGGAGATTGTCCCAGCTCCCGTCCCTAAGAAAGCTCCTCCCCGAGGTAGGATTGACGTCAGTCTTCTAGACACCTCTTCTCTCGTGCGTGCTTGGGTTCTTGCTCTGTCCGTCAAGTCTGTTTCTGTGCTGCCCCTCTTGGTCTCGTTTCTGAGAGACTTTCGTGGGCGTGCTCTTGGGGTGTGTAATTTCTTCGTCCGCTTTGCTAATGAACGTGACGTACGCAAGGCGTCCCCAAACTCTAGGGAGAAAGGGAATTTGTGTAATTCTTGGTTCTTAAGCTTCAACACTGGTGCTTTCTTAAAGCTGAAGTCTCTAAGAAAGCTGTTGTGGAAGAGAAGAGGTTCGCTGCAGAAGAGAAGCTGTCGGTGGCAGTTCCTCAGAGAGTGGAAGTCATACGGCATGAAGGTATAACCAGACAGGAGGAAAGCTGCGTTGGTATACGCCCATGGAGTCTTTCTTCTTTAGGGTGTAAATGTTTTCCTTGTGGTCTGTTTTTATCTTGTGTGCGGGTTGGAATCCATCTGCCTGCTGTCGTCTTCCGTAACTATCTTTTGCATCTACCTCGATCTTGGGTCATTCTTAAAAAGTGAATAAGGTGTTGAAAAGGAGATCAGTTGGAATTTGGACACTCTGGGGGATGATTTAAGCATCTCTCTTAGTCTTGGGCTTCATCTCCTCTTGTCTTACATCTCTTTCCCTCTTGTAGTTAGAAAGCCCCATGTCCTGAGCAGATAGGAGAATCTTCATCCATCTGTAGCGAACACGTGGCCACTGGATGTGTCCCAGCACACTGAGTTTTAAATCAAGTCTTATCTTTTAACCTATCTACAGAGGAGGAATGGTCCTACTCTGAAGAAGAGGAGCGCATATCTGTTTCGGTGTATAGGGAAGAGGAAAGAGATGAGGAGGAAGCAGAGATCACCGAATACGAAGGTAAATGACAGAAGTCCGTGAGGGGTGATGGCTAGAGAGCTAATGAATGCTGTCCCAAAGGCGTGGCACATAGTCATCTATGGGCTTAGTATATGTTCCTTTTAAATCAAAATACAAGATTTAAGAGTAAACAAACACCCTTTGACGTTTTTTCCCATCTTTTCTTTGGCTATTTGGAAGAAATGGCTTTGTAGTTCCGGATAACTAAAGGGGGCAGGCATCCTCATGTGGCTTCCATCTTTTATGAGGCAGGACTTGGCTTCAGTGTGCTAGACAGATAGAGGAACGTCACTTTGGTTGTCTGATAAGTCGGTGCTTCTCAAACTGTGTGTTCCACAACACACAAACAGGAATGTCATCCTGCACACACACACACACACATACACACACACATACATATGCATACACATGCAAACCTGATATAAAAGTTCTATTAAATATTATTCTTACAAGGAGCAACTTACTTTAATGTTATCTATTTTGCTTTAGTCTCTTCCTTTAAAAGTATAAGAGATGGTCCACTCCATGGACTGTCCGGTTCCTAATTCACTCTTTATTCACTCTTTAGAAAGAAACAAGAAAATATAGTATACATTGTCTTCTGGAAGGCAAAGGCATATTTTTCCAAAGCAATAAATAGAAGGAGCTTTTCCTCAAATCCTCGTATAGAAAAAAACATCATGTAAGATCTGCCACTAGGCAGACTTCTCAAGATGTTCCAGCAGCTAAAATGACAACTCTCATGCTTTTCAAGATTGAAACAGTAGACTTTATTATGTTATAATTCCCATTTGGTGAAATAAAGCACTACTAGATTTCCTACTAAAATCTCACACTCTAGCTAGCACTGTATATCCAAAGGAGCATTCCTAAGTAGGGACAAGAAAATGGTTTAAAAGAAAATGGTGCATTCATTACCAGCTCGGCTTCCTCGCTAATGTTAAGTAGATTATCAGCACCTTGGCTGTTCTCCAGCACATCTCTGGCTAATAAAAGGTGATTCTTCATACCCCCTTTTTCCACCGGGAAGAAAACTCCACGTATGAGCCATGACTCCCGAACAAACCTACCCACTTGGGTGTGTTTCCTACAATAGGCCGCAGGAGCTGGTGTGAGTTTAAAGATCCATCCTCCCTAGAAATGTTCAAGAAACCCAGCAAAGCATACACATGGAACATTCTCATCTCCCAGCCCTGAGACGATTTCAGTTCTTGAGGCAGTATGCTGCATAAGCTTCCTTCAGGGTTCCAAACTCCAAGGAAGGGAGAGCAAGATGCTCATTGACTCTTAGGTCTGCATTAAGCTGAAAAGATGGTGGGCCCTTAGGTTTCTTTTTTATTTTAGGTAACTCCACATGTGTTTTTAATTAGCCCTGTTTGTCCTATAATAAACTTTACACACACAAGCTCAAACATCACATGAAATCTCTTGTCTCTTCTACCATAGCTACCCCACAATACTGGGGAATGAGCTGTCTTGCTTTTTACCCTTGCCCATGTGTCTGTCCTTCTGCCTTCAAACCTAGAATGTTATGGTTTTTTTGTTTTGTTTTGTTTTGTTTTTACATAGCTTCAAATCCTTATGCTCCTGTTGGGTTGGTCACTGGAACTTTTTTTTTCTTTTTGCCACGCTCATGTCCCGTGTTTCCTGTGAATTTTATCCTCATTGTCTTTAGAATAGGCACAAATTAGTGAAGCCAATGCTCTTTATTAAGGCATATGCTCGGAATCAAATACCCTTTGGCTATTTTAAACGGAAACAATCAAGGATCTAGCAAATGCTAAAGTCTGGCAATGTTGCTTACTCGTTTGAAGTGAAAAGTTACAGCTAAAATTAAACGTGAAATCTCTACAACTTTCCTTCTTTGAAATTAATGTCCTTAAAGTGATGGAAGAGCCCGAGGACTACGTGGTGGAAGAGAAGCTGCACTTTATCTCCAAGAGGGTGGAAGTGGAACCGGTCAAAGGTAGACCAACTCTTCCTTTTCCCTCTCCGTTGGTTTGTTCTGTCCTTTATGGTCTCTTATATCTAATTTACCATCTGTATGAGAAATATCAGTAAAGTACCTGACTAACAAAAAAGTCTCTTACGCGTTTATTGAAAAAAATCGGTGCATTTTCTACAAGTTTACTTTATAATCTTTTCAAGTGCCTGAGAAGCATGAAAAGAAAATTATACCAAAACCAAAAGTTCCGGCTAAAATTGAGGAGCCTCCAGCACCTAAAGGTACATTTCCTCTCACAGAAGTGCTATATTGTCTGTCTTGACATCTGTAATGGTGCCTCTATGCATCACTAAGCCTTTGTCAGAATTTGTCTACAAACACTTTGTTAGTGTAGTTATTAATGTTGGTGTGTGTGTGATCTTTACAGAGAGGGAGTTATGTCTCTCCCCCATAGTGATACTCTCTAACAGAATTCAAACTGATCTTCTTAATCTTTCCCAAGTTCCCGAACCACCAAAGAAAATTGTACCAGAGAAGAAAGTTCCCGCACCAGCTCCTAAAAAAGAAAAGGTGCCGCCAGCCAAAGGTATATTGGGAATCATTTTGCTCTTAAGTAATACTTTATTCCCTGTCTTGATGTTAAATTGACATGTTCTTCAACTCTTGATCGCACTGGCAAGAGATTAAGTGTGTGTATGTTTCGGGGCTTTTTGCGCCATGTTTGACTCCATTGCCTGATGTTTTCAAAGCCCCGGAAGAACCAAAGAAACCAGTTCCAGAAAGGAAAGTTCCTGCAGAAGTGGTGGAGATAGAAGAACCTCCCCCAACCAAAGGTAAATGGCATTCCTAAAAGGAAAAAGAAAAAACCAAGATCTCCATCTTTCTTTCTTCCTCTGGCTACCATCCATTGGGTCATAATTTTCTGTGTCGATGGTTAGTGTCCATCTGTGCTGGTGGTGCTGTCATGGGTGTGATGTTTGTTGAGTGTGCCTTAAAAGTTCTTCTGTTCTAAAATCACAGTACTTTCTGGCGAATAGATATGTGTGTATGAATATATGTATGTATTATATGTATATGTACGTATTCTACTTTAAACGTTACAGTGTGCTAATGCTAAAATTATCTCCCAAGTGACAGAGAGGCACATGAAAATTACTCAAGAAGAGAAAGTTCTTGTGGCTGTGACTAAAAAAGAGGAGCCTCCCAGAGCGAGAGGTACAGCAGTCTTTCCATATGTCAGCATGACGGATGCATTGGTGGTTCCCGTATGTCAACACTGCCTTGTCTTACTCTCTTTATAAGTACACTGACTATGGGGCACAGAGGGAAGGGTGGTCTCTGTCTTTCTTTAAAATGCTGTGGAATGTCTGAAGTTCAGGGCGTGTTGAGTCTTCTGTGTTTGAGTGGTTCATACTCTCTGTGGTCAGAATGAAGCGAACGGTTCTTTAAAATGAAATCTATCTTTAAAGTGCCAGAGGAACCTAAGAAAGTTGTCCCTGAAGAAAAGTTCCCCAAACTCAAACCCAGAAGAGAGGCGGAGCCACCAGCTAAAGGTATAATGACTCTTTAGTGGGATAGAAATAAACTTTAGGTATTGAAATGGGTGGAGTAGAATCCGCATTGTCAGGGAAACTGATTTAAGTGGATCTCAAAGGTGAAATAAGCTAGCCATCCACATCACTGCACAACTAGACATCCTGATTCTAGAAAGTACCTTTTCCCTACCCTGCCCCCAAATACGCAGAGTTTACTTCAAAAGGCATTTATCATTGTATGTTTGTCTGGTCCTTGTCTGTCTGGATGTCTGCTTCATGTAGTAATCGTTGGTGAATTTTTTTTTATTTCTTTGATTCAATATTCTTTTTTGTTTCAGAAGAACCTTGTGGGCAGGGAAAAGAACTAAGATGAGGGTATTGTTTGTGAAATTCAAGTTTCTTTAAGGTCATACCTAGTTTTGTGGTCATTGTTGCAGCTTGTCTCTCTTACGTTCTCACAAATCCCTGAGCATCTTGAAGCACAGTGACTTGTTCATAGGTATACAGAGCAACGTTGACTTTCAGGCCCACTGATTTTTTTTTTTTGCTTGCAATTTTAGTGAAAGTTGATAGGCACATCATGCTTGGTTTTCTTCTTGGGTGTTTCATGCAAAAATTCTCTTAACACAGTTATTTCTAGACTCTTGTGATTTACTTTTAATAATTATTCTTTTAAAGTGACTGAAGTCAGAAAAAGAGCCGTTAAAGAAGAAAAGGTGTCCATCGAAGTTCCAAAGAGAGAAGCCCGGCCCACTAAAGGTACATTGCGCTTTGATTCACTACAAAGCATAAAGCTGTGTGTCTCTTTGTCTGCTCGATGCCAATGTATCCCCTCTACTTTCCTTGCTTACTGCTGACTGGAGCCAAAGACGTGAACATTTGACATCACAATTAGTCACTGTGCCTGTCACGACACTTCTCCCATCAAAAGATAGCCATGGTCACCCATAGCCAGTGTGGGAGACAGTCGTAAAGAAATGAAATCAAAGTACATTGTCACTAAATGGGCCTCCAATAAAACGCGTCCTGGTGTCACTATTATTCCAGAAGTGACTGTAATGGAAGAGAAGAAATGGTCTTACGCCCGAGAAGAAGAAACTGTCTCAGAGTACCGGGAGGTGGAGTACGATGATTACGAAGGCCATGAGGAGTACACGGAGTTCGAGGAGTATGAACCCACAGAGGAGTATGACCAGTACGAAGAATACGCAGAGCGTGAACTTGAACATTACGAGGAGTATAAGGAGCATGAAGAATATGTCGCAGGTATGACAGAACTGTAGCCCAGGTTAAATGTGCATAGAACCTGTTAGGATAAAGGTCGAGGTAGAAGAACTTCGTGCCATTGAGTATCTTCAACATTTTAAATCACTTCAGGAGGTGGAAATAACTCTATAAATCTTAAGGTTATTGTTAGGTTTCACTACTCACGGGCTCCTAGCATCACAGTCTAACACTGACTGCTTTTGTGGTAAAGACAAAGCAAAGATGGTTCTTTACCCTGATGAAGATAATGTGTGTGCATATGTAGCTCTGAGCCTTGTTAACAGAGCCTGCGTTTTCATTTCCTGGACACCCAGACCTGAATAATCACACAAAACTATATTAATTACAATACTGTTTGGCCAATGGCTCAGGTGTGTTCCTACCTAGCCCTTACATCTTAAATTATCTCATTTCTGTTATTTTATATTTTACAACAAGGCTTGTGGTTTGTTACTTCACATCTTGCTTCTTGAGCGGTTCCATAGCGTCTACTTGACTCCGCCTTCTTTCTCCCTGCATTCAGTTTAGTTTTCCCACCTAGCTATATTCTGCTCTGACATAGGTCAAAGGCGCTTCTTTATTAACCAGTGGTAATAAAACATATTCATAGCATACAGAGGGGAATCCCACATCAGACTCTAGACACTTTCTTTATTGTAAAATAAATGATAAATCCATATGAATAAATTCTGACTAGAAGTTTGAAATGAGCCCATAATCTTCTTCAGGTTTTTCTTTGTGTCTTTGAGACGATTCTGCATATTTTCCACTGGTGGCATTAAACACCAGTGTCTCAGATAGAAAAAGTTGATCACAAGTTGACTATCTGAAATGAAGTGGGAATTTTGAGGCGTTCTCGTGGCCTAATTGAAGGGAGTGCCAATGAGGAAAGGGAACATAGTTTTGCTTGGGGCTCTCACAGCCTAGTGAACTTGAATCCCAAATTCTTATTCTGGAGATTGTGGTTGCACTGTGAACATAAAAGGCCAATTATTTCAATTAACTGATTCCATTTAAGGATTGTTTTTGAAATTTCCCCTACAGTCTAACACTAAATACTTTGTATATGCTTTTAAAGAACCCAAGAAGCCTATTCCAGCAAAACCTGCCCAAGAACCAGTGCCTGCCAAACCCAAGGCCCCACCAACAAAAGGTAGAGTGAGAACATTCTCAGTTGCGAAACCTCTTGTTTTCTTTGTCTCTCCACTATGGATATGCATGGAAGTGGATGCATATAATTGTGTGGCGGGGGAAGGGGCATGGGACTGTTATGTTGTGTGTTCTATTTCTTAACATTTTATTCTCTCGCTCACACTTGAGTTTGGGGTTGTAAATCTCCTACTATTGGTCCCTTTAAAGTGCTGCAGAAAGCTGTTCCCGAAGGAAAAGCACCTGTGCCTATTCAAAAGAAACTCAAACCGATACCACCCAAAGGTACATGATAGAGCAGTAACTGCCCCAAGCAATATTGTCACCTTCGTGATGTGACTATGTCAGCCTAGACTCAGTAGTATCTGCCAGTCTTTGGGCTTTCTGAGTGTATTGTCTGGTCCCATGTCTTAGGAGCCGGGTCTTTGGGCTTTGTTGATGTTTATTCTATGATATTCGTGAGCTTCTTGGTAATACTCTTCCATCATTAATATCTTTAAAGCTCCAGAAGAACCAAAGAAAGTTGTTGAAGAGAAAATACAAATTTCAATTACCAAACGTGAAAAGCAGCAGGTGACTGAGCCAGCTGCCAAAGGTATACCAACCTCTCCCCAGGATGTGGCCTTTTGCCTGTCTCATGTTACATGTCTCCAGTGCTACCCCTAAGATTATTTCAAAATACTTCTACAACCTTGACCATGGCCGTAACACTGTCAAATACAATAATACTTTTCTTTTAATGCAGTGACCATTTAACATATTCTTAATATAGTTAAATTGATATGATATGCTATTATCTACTAAAAATGGTTACTATTTACTCTAAAATCACTTTGAAAAACTTTTTAGAAAGCTAATTCAATATCCAGGCTTTCTTTCTTTATGTTAAGCAACTTCCTTGCATGATAACCCAGAAGTAAATTGACCTTCTTAGGATGTCTCCTGTAAGTAGAAGCATAGGAGAAAGACACTTCGTTTAGGCTCTGTGACTGCAAACTTGCTGGAGTCCAGCTTACCTTGCTGTGAGATTCACAATCCTTCTCATGAAAAAAATAAAACAACAAAGTTTCTCCCAAAGAAAGTTCTATATTCTATTTATAGACAGCTATAAAATCATTCTCTTTCAAGTACAAGAAAGCTAGAAATGGTTAAACGACCTATTTCTGACTCTAAAACTCCCTTGTACTTAATATTTCAAGTGCCCATGAAGCCCAAGAAAGTTGTCCCAGAGGCAAAAGTACCTGCCCCTAAAAAGGAAGTGGCGGCAGCTATTAGAGGTACCTCCTACTGCTTGTTCTGGTGTGTTGTTCGTCTTCTTTGCTGTTGAATTCACATTCAGTTTTATGTATGAAGTTACTCTGTGGGAAAGATAAAGCCTCTCCTTTCTTTTGTTTTAAGGGGGGGTCTGTACTCTTTTAGTGTCCTAATTTTATTGAGCACTTGGAACATATCCAACTTAAAGAGAATATCTTTAAAGTGCCAGGGGTGCCTAAAAAACGGGAGCCAGAAGAGGTGGTTGCCTACAAAGAGGAAGTGGAAACCCATGAAGAAGAATATATTGTAGAGGAGGAGGAGGAGTATGTCCGCGAGGAGGAGTATGTCCACGAGGAGGAGTATGTTCATGAAGAAGAATACATCCATGAGGAGGAGTATGTCCACGAAGAGGAAGAGTACTTGCATGAAGAGGAGGAGCTCATCACCGAGGAAGAAGTGGTGCCCGTGACACCAGTCAAAGGTAGTCGATGGCTGCTGTGAAATAGAAGGGAAGACGCGCATTGGAGCTTGGGTGTTTGGCTTAGTCAGATCCTGGGGGATGTGATGCTTGTGTGTGCCTTTCACATTCTGTGTCTTCCGCACGTTTTCAAATCTTATTGTTATCTTTAAAGTGCCTGAGGTACCCAAGAAACCTGTTCCAGAAGCGAAGAAACCTGTTCCCGTTCCCAAAAAGAAGGAAGTGCCACCCGCCAAAGGTACACACCACTCACACGTGTGCACCTAGACGGCTTCATCTGTCTTCAGCTGGTTACCTCTTTTCTGGCTACCGCGACCCATGTGTGGCTACTAAAATGTTACATGTGCTTTATGTATGTGTTGTTTTGCACAGTCAGAACTTAACTGTCAACACTGTCTTTAAAGTGCCTGAGATTCCCAAGAAGCCAGAGGAAAAGGTTCCTGTGCCTGTTCCTAAAAAGGAGAAGGCTCCGCCTGCCAAAGGTACAGCTCTCTGTGCAGCCATTTACCTAAGTGGTGTAACTTGGTGAGCGGTAGTCATCCCTGTCCTGGGGCGATGTTAATAATAATAAACATTAATAACATGTGAATAACCAGAGCAAGAGCCACTCAGCTGATCCCAGAAGCTTCCTGCCATGTCTTCATCTCTGAATGCAGCCATTGGAGTCTGCTTCTGTCTAACACTCATGCCTTCTTCAGTGGGGAATTCATAGTGAAAAATCAGTTCTTCGTATTCAAATGGCCAACACCGACGGCCGAGGCTTTTGTGCTCTTTGTCACTGGTCCGCGTTTATTTCTTGGGTTTTATTGTGATGCTCCTGCATGTCTAATATCTTGCTTTGTGGTTTAATTATTAGTATCTATCTTAAAGTGAAGTTGTTGGCACACCTGTGATAATTCGATTGTCCCTAAGTCACTAGAATCCTCTGTGACTGGAAAACTGTGACATTGACTTTATTTCCTGTCTTTTAAGTTCCGGAAGTGTCCAAGAAGCCTGTACCAGAAGAAAAACCAGCAGCACCCATTGCCAAAAAGGTGGAAGCGCCACCAGCCAAAGGTATCTGAACTTGCAGGGGCATACAATTTTAGATTTATGTGAAAATAAAATATGTAATTGGTTCGATACTATGTTCTTTAGGTGATGTTAAATGCCTCTTTAATAACATCTCTTTACAAAAACAAATTTTTTGTTTTTAAAATGAAATGCTGCTTAGAGTTTCTTAACTATGGTTTTATTGCCTTATCCTCATCTTCTCCAGACTATGCTTGAGCTCACTGTTTTTGTACTGTGTAAAACTTCCCTAAATCATTTCTTTAAAGTGCCAGAAGTGCCCAAGAAGCCTGTGCCTGAGAAGAAGGTGCCAGTGCCTGCTCCTAAGAAAGCAGAGGCTCCACCTGCAAAAGGTATTATTTCATCATTTCTATACCCAGGGAGAAATGTCACGTTAGCATCCATTTGTAAAGAAATGTCTCTGTACTAACTCTGTCTGTGAACGTGTTTTGTTAAAAAATAAAATGTCTTCCATATTATGTGAGCCTTTATCATGTCTCCGGCTGTAAACACTATGAAAAGACACATTCTTAAAGACAAATGATATCTTTAAAGTGCCAGAGGTGCCCAAGAAGCCCATCCCAGAAGAAAAGAAACCAGCACCTGTTCTGAAAAAAATGGAAGCTCCACCCCCCAAAGGTACATTAATCTTGGGCAGCACCAGGGCACAAACGGTGTGTAATGGGTGTTGTACTGTCTCACTAATTGTGCTTGCTTGACATTGTGTATGCTGGTGATAATTGTGATCAAAGAATATTGGCTTTTCATGCTGTCTTGCTGTTGTGAATATTTTACGTAAACATGGAATTTGTACAATTGAGTAAATATCTTTAAAGTGCCAAAGAAGCGGGAAGTGGTCTCAGTTCCTATGGTTCTGCCTCGGGAAGAAGAAGAAGAAGAAGAAGAAGAAGAAGAAGAAGAAGAAGAAGAAGAGGCTCCATTTGAGGAAGAGATTGCTCCTGAAGAGGAAATCCCTCTCGAGGAAGAGGAAGTTCCTCCTGAGGAAGAGGAAGTTCCTCCTGAAGAAGAGGAAGTTCTACCAGAGGAAGAGGAAATTCTACCTGAGGAAGAAGTTCTACCTGAGGAAGAGGAAGCCCTTCCAGAAATTAGTCCTAAGGTGCCAAGCCCTGCACCAGGTACAGCAGTTCTTGGGATCAAGACCTCTTTATGCAGACTTCTGTCTTCCCTCTTGTTAAAATCATCTGTCTTGTTGTCTGTGATGCTTTGCTGGGTTGTCATCAAAGCCTTAAAAAACCATCCTAGACACACCTTTTATCTTACCTACAGCAACCCGCTTTCTATGTCTGTCTATTGTCAATTATCCACATGTCTTAATTCTAGTCAATGTTTGTTTGTGGTCCTATCCTCGGATGTCTTTTGTTATAGATCCAATATTGTTATGTGGTTCTTAATGTCTTTAAATAAAATGTTTTTAAGTGCCCAAGAAAACTGTACCTGAGAAGAAAGTCCCCGTGCCTGTTCCTAAGAAAGTGGAGCCTCCTCCACCTCCCAAAGGTATACTCTGCCCCAGAGTGATCACACAGCCCGTACCATAGCTTTATCAGATGGATTTCAGAAAGAAAACACACATAAAATGGACAGCCAATTTTTACTTTTAAAACTGATCAGGACACTGATAGCCATTTATTTCTATTAGATGTTTTTCATACAATATTTTTTGCATGAAAGGTTAATGGCAGTATTATCATAAAACTACTACAAAATGTCTGCTCTACTTGCTATAATTTTATTAAGTCATATAATGTTTCATATGGATTTTCTGGACATCTAAATAATCTTTAGGAAAAATTTTCTGAAAAATACATAGATTTGTGCTGATAAATTTCATCTTTAATTCATTCATGATACCAGGCTGAAAAGAAAACATTATGTACTCATAAAAGCACTGAGTAATAGCTTATGTCTTACCAAACATGTTTATAAATGGAAACACAGGTTTTGATTTTAACCTTGAGTTTGAACTTTGATGTTCTGCTCTAAAAGAATCGTTTAGCCAATTTGAGCCTTAGTTTGCTCTTTCATAAAATAAGGATAGGAACAAATCCCAATGGGTTCTAATTATTGTAAAGATAAAATAAGACAAAGTATATTGTTATATCATTGATTGAGAGAATTAATAGTTAAATTCACAGAGCAGGTCATGGTACAGTACCTAGGAAGTATATTCATACCCTAAAGTAATAATATTTCCCAAAAAAGCCATGATGGCAATATTTTAAATAAGTATAATGTTTCTGCCAGGTTGTATAGTCACTGTATAGTTTATATTATCTGATATTTTCAGATAATTATTAACTAAGCTCTTAGCAAAGTTTAAGTCCATGAAACAATAGCGTCTTGCCTTAGGTACCAAGTCCTTTACCGATCCTTTCCCCTGAAAATTCCAGACATCTCTTGATGGACTGCAGCTTGCGTTCCATCCCTCTTCTGATTGAATGTTGTATGATGGTCTTCTGTGTGCGTAGTCTTCTTGCTTTCTTTCTTGCTCTTCAAAAATACATTCTTATCATGAAATGGTGTCTTTAAAGTGCCTGAGATCAAGAAGAAAGTGCCAGAGAAGAAAGTAGTCGTTCCCAAGAAAGAGGAGGCTCCTCCCACCAAAGGTACATCACCTCTGATGTTCTTGCATCCCCAAGCACATTAGATGCCTTCTTCCCTTCACCCATCAAGTCAAAACGCCCTGTCCAGTATTTGCGAAAGCAGCGTGTGTCATCATTGTACACATTGTCCTTGTGTTTGTGAGACTGAAATTTCAAAATATCTTTAAAGTTCCTGTGGTGCCCAAGAAACCTGAACCAGAAAAGAAGTTGCCTCCCCCGAGTCTTAAGAAAGCAGTGGCTCCTCCTGCCAAAGGTACATGGTTACCAGCTGTGCCCTTGTTGACCTGGAGTGTCATCCAGCCAGGATGCTCCGCACATGCTTGCCTTTCCTGGTCTGTCATTGATGTCGGTCACTGTGCCTCTGTTGTACCCATCCATGTTGGTGCTCTGTTCGTTTTCCACTTTGTGTGAGGGTATTTTTTGCCTTGTTTCTCCTCTGTATATTATTTCTGAAAATTGAAATGTCAGGTGTTATATATCCTTATGGAACCAGAAGTGATCTTATAATTCTTCCTTTTAAAAAGGGGAGAACCCACCTACAAAAGATAGTCTCATGGTGTCCCAAGCCTCTTCATTGGCTTCTTAACCGTGATGTGTCAGCGCTTCGTCTTCTGTGTGTTCTGCTGTTTACTCTCTCGGTCTGAAAAAAATTGGTCTCTAAGAATCTCCTTTTAGCTCTTGAGATTTAAGTGCCTAAAACAATCAATGTCTTTTAAGTTCCTGAGGTACCTAAGAAGGTGGAAGAAAGGCGGATCATCCCCCCGAAAGAAGAGGAAGTCCCTCCAGCTGAAGGTAGATGACCTCCTAAGAAAACAGTGTTTCTAAGCATCCGTGTCTTATCATTATCTCATTTGTGGAGGAGATGATATACATTTCACTCTGTAACAATAGACCTTCTGGCTCTGACAGAAAGTGGTGCTTGTCTAGAAAGAATTGGGCAGGCCAACTCATTCCAGTTGATTCTCATTCTTGCATGTTTAGCCGATTTGTGACATCGTTCATTGAAAACATTGAAATGGACTCACTAAGTTCTTTATTCTTCCCTCACTCACTACTTCTGTGAGATGTCAGTGTTTTGTCTTCTGTGTGTGGATACCATGGGGAATGTCTCACCCAGTGCCTTCAGCAGGAGTGATGAGCTAAGCTTTTCCCAGAACAATCTCAGATAAACCTGAGTAACTGCACAGAGACTCTGACTTCCGTTCCTAAATAATTGCTTGACTCCTTTCTACCTCACTAAAAAATAATAATCCCCAACTAAATCCTCTAGAGTCCCTTCTAGTTCCAATAATGGAAAACACCTAACATGTTTAAAGACTCAGCAGATTTTTTTCCAAATTAGCGACTGTTCATGAGCATTTAGCAGGCTGAGTGGTTTGTCTAGATGCTTTAATTTTCATCTACCATTCAAAGGACTTTTAAAAAGTAATTTACAAAATAATCTGTTTCAAGTGTATGAGGAAGCTGAAGAACCCATTTCAGAAGAGATCCCAGAAGAACCACCTAGCGTAGAAGAAGAGGAGGTGGTAGAGGAAGAGGAGGTGGAGGAAGAGGAGGAAGAGGTGGTGGTGCCCCCTAGAGGTACAACCGCTTTCATGAGTTGGACATTCCAAACCCTTATTGCTTCGAGTCTCAGAGCTGTCAACGTAATAATCATTCGCCATATGCTTTTCTTATGTCAAACCAATGAGGCCTGAAGAGTTCTCAGTCGCAGTAGCTGGAGCTCTGTGGCCCTGCCATTTCCCTAACCTTTCCTCTTTCACCGGCAATCTGACTATAAATGAGGGAAAAGTGTTCTGATATTACACTTTAATCCTTCCTCCTAGATTACAATCCTCAATTTTGCTTTCAGCTCAAATGTTGGAAAACAATCTATTTGTGTGGTGAAATCATTCACTTTTGAGAATAATTCTTAAATTATCCCTTAAGACTTTGAAATATTTGCATGGTATTTAACTCTTGGGGTTTCTAAAAATCTTGCCCTAGGGGGCGGTATTATCTTTTCAGTTGCTAATACCTTCCTAAAGCAAATCAATGTCTTGTGTTGTTATGTTTATATTTTGATAATTGGGTGTTGTTTTGTTCATTGCACATGATTTTCTTTTCACCATGTCTGTAAATATCTTTTAAGCGCCTGAAGTGGTTAAGAAGGAAGTGCCTGCAGCACCCACTCCTGTCCCTAAGAAAGCAGAAGCGCCACCTACTAAAGGTATAGCAAGCCCCAGTGAATTCTGTCACTTTTCTCACGCCAGTGGTCTTTTTTCTAAAAAGCTCTTGGTTGTCCTGCAGTTCTCCCTTCAGTAATTGTTCGAGCAAACTGACTAATGACAATTAAAACACCACTCAACATGGCAAATGTTGGATACATCTGGTACACTGTGTGGATTATTTTAGAGGTCTCTAACTTCATATAGCTGGAAATTCTGTTGCCTTATCATGATCTCTCAATATTTAAGAACATAACAGTTAATTCTTTTTACCTTCATTCTATCCCTAGACTTCATTCCATTACGTAACTAAAATTTCTTTATTGTAATATTATTCTCTGTGCATCCCATTTTATAAAAAAAAGATCTATTCTGGCACTTGGATAATAACTTTAAAGAGCTCCATGTCCTTTTTACCGTGATTTAACCTGGGAATGTGAGGTTATAAAATTGTCCTTCTTTGTTCAATAATTGTTTCAGAAAACATCTTCAGCAATTATGCTATACTAACACAATTACAGCAGATTTCTCAGCAAATGAAATAGTGCCCAATAGTTCCTAAGGCCTAGGTCAGGGACCAGATTATCTAGGATTATCTAGGATGATAATCAGGTTGAAAAACATCTTCATCAAATTAAAAATAATAAAGTTAGGCCTAGTGTTGGTAACATCTGATGTTTTAAAAATAGTAAAGCTACTTAGTGGGCATATGTTGGCTTCTAGGGTTACAAATAGCACAAGTAAGTGTTTGGGAAAGTATTCCTATTACTTGTGAAATAATTGCCCAACAGCACACATCCCTTCCTAGACGCATTAATGGCATAACTTGCTTCTGGTGTTTTTATTCATGTGTGTCACTGAGCATTGTCATCTAACTAAAGCATCTAATATCTTTAAAGTGCCAAAGAAAATTCCTGAAGAGAAAGTTCCTGCTCCTGTTCAGAGAAAAGAGGCACCACCAGCCAAAGGTACATGTTCTCCTTTAAACCCAAATGCCTTGCGTCATCGTTCTTCACTAAGCTGTCTATGGTTTTTGTCCATCTGTCTTATTTTTGATGCCCAGTGTCCAAGCTTACTCTTGGTGGTCTTAAATATTAAAACTCTATCTTTAAAGTTCCTGAAGTACCAAAGAAAGTTCCGGAAAAGAAAGTCCCAGAAAAGAAAGTTCCAGAAAAGAAAATTCCCGAAAAGAAAGTCCCTGTGCCCAAAAAGGAAGCTGCTCCCCCTGCTAAAGGTATTTTTGGGAAATTCTTTGTTCCTCTTGTCTTTCCTGGAAGTCTTCTTCTAGGTATCTTTCTTACACTTTGAACTGACATCTGTCTCATCTTACAATTCAAAAAATCGGTCTCTTAAAGTCAATGCTCTTTCAGGGAGAGCTGTCTTTGAAGAAAAAATATCAGTTGCCTACCAGCAAGAGGAAATAGTCCAAGAAAGGATAGAACTAGAACTTGTGGAAGCAAAAGTGGAAGAGGTTTCTGAAGAAGAAGAATTCCACGAGGTCAAGGAATACTTCGAAGAGGAGGAGTTCCATGAGGTGGAGGAATTCATCAGGGTGGAAGAGCGCAGGTTCCAAGAGGAACACAAAGTGGAAGAAGTCCACAGGGTCATTGAGTTTTTAGAGGCTGAAGAAGTGGAAAAATATGAAAAACCCAAAATTCCACCTAAAAAAGGTATAGGGGACTCTGCAGATGATACACATTGTCATATCTTTCTCTTACCAATTTCATTTTCAAAGTACTTTGCATGTTCAGTTCAGACCATTAGCACCAAGGACGACTTTAAGCAAGAGCTTAAGCTGTTTAATTCAGAAACTGATAAGGTTTAGAGATTAACCACACAGAGTGCTTAATTTTCACAGACATGAGACTTATGTATGATACTGACATAGCTCCATGATCCATATATCACTCTATGAATGTGTGGATTCTTTTCATAGTCCAGCAAGCCTTATATGATTACCACAGGTGTCACCATATAGATGTCACCCATTCAGAGACACACTTCTCGGTTCATTGAATAATTTATGTTCTCATCAAAGCAACCATTGCCTTGTTCACATTTGAGTTACCTGTGCACTAACTAATCATTACCTATTAAAAGCATTTTGCAATTTTATGATTTTCTTAATCAGAGAAATAATGAACTAAATGAAGCATTGATCATGGTGCCCAAATTCTAGTAAATTCTAAGGACAAAATCAAATGTCCATACATAGTCTACAGCACTACTCCAGACTGTAAATGGAGACTGTCCTTTTGTTTTCCAGCCACCCAGACACAAATAATCACACAGAAACTTATAGTAATTACAACACTGTTTGGCCAATGGCTTAGGCGTTTTCCTAGATAGCTCTTGCATCTTTAATTAACCCATTTTTATTAATCTGTGTAGCACCCCAAGGCTATGGTGTACCAGTAAGATTCCTGACATCTTCCTGACTCTGCCTTCTTTCTCCCTGAATTCAGTTTAGTTTTCCTGTCTAGCTCTACTCTGCCCTGTCATAGGCCAAAGCACCTTCTTTATTAACTAATGGTAATAAAACATATTTACAGCATACAGAGGGAACTCCCACATCACTAAACCAGGCCTAAATAAATGTTTGTATAATATAACAGAATATGTATGTTTTATATAGCAATGTGTTGTATAAATAATAAAATCACAACTTGATTTAAGCAGGAATAGTATAAATTCAAAAACTACAAACTCTTTTATAAACCCTCATTGTACAATATTAAAATAGGTAGTGATTCATAGTATTTTATGGGTCTATTCTAAACCAAAGCACTAATATCTTTAAAGGACCTGAGGTGTCTGAGAAAGTCATTCCTCCAAAAAAACCACCCTTTAAAGTTGTTCCTCGCAAAGAGCCACCAGCTAAAGGTATTTCCTGGCTCAGCAATACTGATATAACTGTGTCCGGTTGCTCTTTGGGTGCTTTACAAGTTTGTGCTTCACGTGGTGTTTTTCTTCTGCGTTTTGTGTTAGGTGAATGTCAAAATAATTATCTTTAAAGTGACCAAAAGCCAGTGATAGATCTGCAAACATAGATATCATTGTTGTTATCTTAAAACAGCAAAACCCAAACACCTACTGACCAGAGTGGAAACTTGGGCATCCTTGGGTGCTGTTTGATTGTATGTTCACTGATGTGCTTATTGGTCGACCTCCATTTCCCTATTTACTATTAAAGTTTTGAGCTGCTAGCTGTATCATAAATATGTGGCAGTGACCCCCTCCTTTATTCGTTTTCAGCCTCTTTGCTATAATACATAAATTGAGGTTATATCTTGAAAGCCAATGAGTGTATGTAAGAAAGTAATCGCTGAAGAGTAAGCTGCAATAATCCTACCAGAACGAGCAGCAGATGCTGGTGTGCTGTCCGTTGTTTATGCCAAGGTTTTGTTGATCTAACTTGGGGAGCTCCACATACTGGTGTGGTCATGCTTGTTGTCCAAAGTCGCCACTGCAAGTGCCGTCTTGTGTGTGCTAAACCACGTCTCTATTCGACTCTGTCCTGCTTTCATTACATGTCTCTTATCTCTGCCTGCTAAGATATCTTTGAGTGTTTAAAAGTAAAGGAAATTATCCCTGCTGTCTTTAAAGTGCCTGAGGTGACCAAGAAAGTGGTGGCTGAAGAAAAAGTCCACGTTCCTGAAGAACGCAAGGCTCCACCACCTAAAGGTACCTACCTCTGCTAGTTCCCACCAGTGGTAGATCCCTATGCTTCACTTTCCACGGAGGAGAGAAAGACCACTCTTCCCCCAGGACCACAAGATGGCTGCGAATGACAGAAATTGCAATTTATAGTCCATCCTACAATCTTCCCTTTTTTGACTCTCCTCTAGGGAAAGACATCAAAAGCCTCAAAGTCTTTCTTATTTTGACCCTCTTATTATTCAGTAATTAAACAGCATTGGTCCCTCAGCTTTTCTTCCCTATGGAGTTGACATTGGAATCTCTGCCTCATGGCATGAGAAATAAGTTCTAAGTAACAACAGAAAGTACTACTGACCCCCAAGAATGAGATGTCTCTCATATGAATAACCAACAAAGCAGTTGGGAGATAGAGTATACATGGACTAAACATTTGGACATTCCACTTGATAGCTCCCTCCCCCTTACTCTTGATATTTTATACTTAATTTTGACAATCTTGAAAATAAGACAAGTAAATATCTTTAAAGCACCCGAAGTACCTAAGAAAATCACTCCTGAAGAAAAGGTCCATGAAGCTGTTCCGAAAAAGCCTGAAGTTCCGCCACCTAAAGGTACACACCAATGCTAACCCCAGTGTGAAATGACTCTGTGGCTGTGTTTCTATGGTGTAGAGTGAATAAGTGTTCAATCAAATCTTCGTAATTTAATTTTTTATAGTCTTAATATCCTATATGTGTTAGTAATAGTAATGTGCACACTAATATCTTTAAAGTTCCTGAGGTGCCTAAGAAAATTGTTCAAGAAGAAAAATTACCAGTTGTTCTTCCTGAAGACACAGAGATATACAGTGAGTGCAGACACACTGGTGAATGTCTTTTGTCTCATCTGTGTTCTGAATCCACTGTGTCTGTCTACACAGCATTAAAATGCAAATATGCTAATATCCTATAAAAACCATGCATGCTAAACGTGTTGACTAAAATCAAGTAGTCTGAATGTCCGTTAGCCTGAGACACCTTAGTTTTCTTCATCAATTTAAAAATTAAGCTCTTCTGTGCTTCTAGCATTATCCAACTTTAGAAAGGTCATTGTCCCGTGAAATTTCCTAACCTGTTCTGTGTACAAACATCCCTTCATCTTATTTCTCAGACCACAAAGTAATTTACTTTACTCCACAATAATAATGTTATTGAATTTTGCAAAATCAAAATAGCCCAGTGTCATTATTGTACTCTTCATGGTTATAAGTAGGATTTGGACCAGGCTGCTCAAATAGCGCACATTTAAAAGACCACTCAAGCCCTAAGAGATTTAGTGAGGCTTTTCTTTACTAAATAAATAACAAGAGACCCTAAACAGTGATGTGTTCTGAGAAGACTCGGTCCTCTGAATGATATACAGTCAGTGTAGGCTTCCTTTTTATGTTCACTCTGGGAAACTCCCAATTAATACTTGTCTTACAGTAGTTTGGGATTAATGTATATGATCACTTCCTCCTCCTGGTTCTGTCCTTAAAACTGGTCATTGTTATCAGACAGCGTTTTCCTCTCTAAAGGCTGGAGAAATCATGCACTCTTTTCAGAAGCTTTTCTGCGTATATTTCCTCACTTTCATTTCCCTTCCAGTATTCTCCCACTCAGCTGTAGCCTCGTCTCTCTTCTTTCTGGCTTCTAATCTCTACATTGTTCTCATATTTCTATTACACTAGGAAGCCATAAGTTAAATGTGGTTTTAGAATGTAAACAAGTATGTGCCTAGAAAGGCAAAGATGATTCCACGTGATTCCTGGAGGTTGAATATAGATAATGGATCTGCCATATTCAACCCAACATCACCCCTATTGCGAATGCACACATGAATCAAAAACAACATTAATATAATATGGCCAATAGCTTTCCTGAGGTAAAATGAAAAACAATTCAGTCTCTGTCTGGTAAATTCCCCCATTTTGTTATCAGAATCATGAAGAAATTCTGAGCATCCTTCATCCTAAAACTGGGAATGAGGCTCATTTCTACTCAACTCATGCTTGTCACTAATTTGTGTCTATGGATCGCTGTGAATTTGGGTGATGAATGTGTACAGTGTCATGTGTTTCTTAATTAGTGTGTTTGTAACTGTTACCCACACACTGATAATATCTTTAAAGTTTACGAAGCATCTGAGGAAACGGTCATAGAAGAAGAACTGGTGACGCATCCTCAGAAGGCAAGACTCAAAGTGGCCAAAGGTACCTAGCACCACCAACTCCACCTGAATTTATCTGGGGCTCTCTTTAGAAACGTGTCTTTCTTCCCTGTTCATGACATAACTGTACTCATATCTTTTAAGCGCCTGCACCACCTCAAACAGTTGTTACAGAAGAGAAAACATACGTGGCCATTCGCAAAAAGAGAGAAACCGTGGCACGCAAAGGTATATTTCAACTGCTTCAAAACAAAGATGATTATCTTTGGCTTTAAGATTCCAAAACTGTATGTTATATAATTCACTGGTTTTTCTTAATTCTAATTATAAACCTACTAATATCTTTAAAGAGCCTGAGAAAACTCATGAAGTGTTTCCAGAGCTGAAGTCACATGAGGCTGTTCTTGAAATTCCTGAACCTCCCCCTGCTGAAGGTACAAACTCTTGTCATGAGACTCTAAACAAGAAAATCTTTCATCTTGTGTTTGTCAAATGTCCAGTGTTTTATGTGTGTTGTCTCAACCTCTAAAATACTAATATCTTCAAAGCATCTCTCAAAAATGCCCAAGACCAGGAACTATCTGTGGCTTGCCCCAGTCCCGTCAAGACCCATCCATGCAGTGCACAAAGATAGATTGTTAGAAAGAAAATACAAATTCTAACTTTTGAAGTCTGTTGTATACTTTGTTTTCTTTGTGCATTGTGTCATTATTTTTGCCTTTTCTCAACTGTATTCTCTTTAAAAAAAACTAATATCTTTAAAGACCTTGAAATCATCAAAGATGCACTTCCAGAGAAACAGGCGCCGGCAACCAAGAGAAGAAAACCTCTGCTGCCAACAGGTACAAGCCAGGAGAAAGCCAGCTTCTTATCTCAGCTGGAGTCGTGGATATCGTGTGAACATACTAATCTCTTCAAAACCCCAGGGGTTACCACAAAAATGCATCCCCAAGAATTATGTTTAACCAACTGAATATGTATAGTTAACAATTTAGAAGGCAACCTTAAACTCCCACACGTGAAAGAATTTCCAGTTTATCTATAAGAACTACAGAGAAAACATGGAGTGTTTGATGTTCAAATATGACTAAGATATCTTCTTTAATGGAAAATGGCTATTAATTAAAAAGTAATATTAAAAGCCAGACTAGCTAAAAAAAAAAATCAACAGGAAAGCTTGTATGGCATGTGTAACTCTACAACTAGATTGAGCTAGCTTGACACATGCCTCTCTGAAGCAGGAATCAGTGACATCAGATGACAAAGGTTCTTGATTGGTCATGTACTACATGATAGTAATTGAACCTTTCATGTGAAGTTAAAAGTCCAGTATGTATCACCATGCATCCTATATGTTGTCAGAAATGTTTTTCATATTAAACTCATGCCCAAAATAAGCATATGAACATAAAACTGACCTCAAGTAAGACTTAAATGTCATAGAAATGACTTTATAGAAAGTCATGACTTAATGTGAAGTTGATTTACCTGTAACATCATCTTAGAGCCATGGCTAAGTAATTCTAGTTCATACTGGTATTCTGTCCTGAATACTTGCTTGCCCCTGCCATGACTTGTATTTCCACTTTAATACTTTAATGTGTGTTTTTCCACTTTAAATATTTTTAGATAAGTCAAAATTCAGGAAGTTTAAAAAGCTTTTAGGATCACAACCTCTTCGTATTATATATATATATAATATATATTTTTATATAAAACATTATATTTTATAATTAAAAAATAGCCAAATAATTTGACTCTTTTTCTCTGTCTGGAATCTTGCTTGTCCCCTCAAAGTCACCTTTGGGTAGGTGCCAGGAAGCTGGAAAGTAGTAAACAGGAGGGACAAGACTTAGTACCTCTGCTCAGGACTCCACACCTCCCCAGACCCTCCGAGGATCCCCCTCCCCAGTAGCAACAGCAATCACTTCGGTTCACTTTATGGGATTAATGCACCTTTTAACTAACCCTTCTAACCTCTGACTCTAATGCTAATATCTTCAAAGCACCAGAAGCTATGAAAGAACTGGCTCCCGAGATGAGCCCCTTTGAAGATATTCCTGTGGAGCCAGAAACGCCAGTCATCCAAGGTACTGAGCAGAAATGAAAGAAGAAAGTGCCTTCCCGCAAACTCTTAAAGCTTGTTCTTCTTAACTGTTCCTAACTCCTATATGTAAATGTACTAATATCTTTACGTCACCAGAAGATCCAGTATGTTCCATCTAGAAAGCACTGGTGGCTATTTTGCCAAAACAATAATCTTATTCCAAGCATTCGCCTGGGAAATATTTTCTGTCTCAGTTTTCATGGGGACGTCCAGGATACCCCTACCCCACACAGATGCCAAAATCGGTGCCTGCTCAAGTTCCTCATTGAAAACAATGTCAAATCTGCATATAACCAAAGTAATGTTGGCACTCCCTTTGAGCACCCCCAGATCGCTTATGGCCTAATAAAATATAAACAGTCTGTGAATGGCCTCATTCTGTTTTGCTTGGGAAATGCTGACAAAGACATAATGGATGCACATATTCAGTGCAGATAGACAGTTCCTCTATCCGTGACTGAATGCAGGCAACAGAAGCCTGGCTGTTGTGTACCATGATTGTGTGGGAGAAATGCAGCCCCTCTTCTCAAAAATCCTACAAGTCCCAGCATGCTAGTTTGTTGGCAGATGAGGGGAAGTAGGGAAGGGAGGAGAAGTCCTTTCTAGAAAGCAGCACACTACTACTGTGGCTGCTGTTCACATGAGTCATTTTAACTCTGAAATGTGAAATGCTAATATCTTTTAAGAACCTGAAGCCCCTCCTGAAGTTGCTGCTGCAAAGGGAGCCCCTTCAAAGCCCAGAGAAGCCCGCTCAGTGACAGGTATAAGCTGCCACGCCCACAGGCTCAGGCGCTTGCTGTAGTTGTTTCTGAACATACTTTCTTCTTCCTGGTGACTTTGATTAACACTAAATGCAAAACCACTAATTTCTTGAAGTGCTGGATACTTACGAAGAAGCCACCGTTGAAAAGAAAACACTTCGAATTTCTCGTAAAAAGCCTGAGCTTCCTCCAGACGAAGGTAGACACTGCTGGAAGTGTAAAAGGGCGGGAAATGTCTTCAGCTGTCTATGTGTTTTCTGTTTGCCGCGATTCTTTTGGTTCCTAAATGTCAAAGTGTTAATATCTTTTAAGTGCCTGACGCGCCCAGAGAAGTTGTGGCCTTAAAGAAAGTGCGCCCTCCCCAAGTGCCAGAAGTTGTACCTGCCAAAGGTACATGCTTGATGGTCTCTTTCCATGGGAGGGCAAGGGGGAAGACAGGAAGGCTTGGGACTCCTGTCCTGTATATATAGCTCCTGTGTGTGTGGACTGCTTTGACTCAGTGTAAATTGACTCATGTCTCCAAAGAACCCGAATCTCCTAAAGAAGTGACCCCCCCCAATGAAAGTCACTAATTCAAAGCTTAAGGTACCACCCATTACAAGTACTGGTTAGCCCTGATGAGGTTCAAGAGGAAAAAAAGAAAGTTCATTTGGCTTAAATAATGTTCTGTGTGTCTACTGGTCTTTGTACTGTCTACCTGTAAAACACACTAATCTCTTTGAAGCGCCTGGGATGGTTAAAGAGGTTGTCCCTGAGAGGGAAGTGCTTGGAGAGCCACCTAAAAGGCGTGAAGCCCCACCTGCCACAGGTACCCATCCCTGACCTGAGGCTTCCTACGATCTGTCTTCTGCTCTTGAAAATATTCCATTCTGTTGGTCTTCATAACTCTTAGACATAACTTTACTGATCTCTTTGAAGTGCCTGAGCCCCCTAAAGAGGTGGTCCCTGAAAGGAAAGTGTCCCTGGAGCCTTCTAGAAAGCCAGCAGCTCCGCCTGTCCCAGGTACTTCTCACTGGCCTGAGGGTTCACAAAGCCTCACTCCCTTGGTTCTCCATCCTACTTGTCAGGCATCCTAATGTAGTTTCACTAATCTCTTTTAAGTGCCAGAGGCACCCGAAGAGGTCCTCTCTGAAGAGGAGGTGTCCCTGGTGCCCCCTAAAGAGCCAGAAGCCCCACCAGCCAAAGGTATTTCTCACTAACTTTGGGATTCCTGAGACCGAACTCTTGCACTCTTGAACATGTCTGGCCTCCTGCTCTTCTAAGTCCTAAGTGAACTTTCACTAATCTCTTTGAAGTACCTGAGGCCCCCAAAGAAGTTGTTCCTGCAAAGAAAGTGCCTGTGGTGCCCCCGAAAAAGCCAGAAGCCCCACCTGCCAAAGGTACTTGTCATGGGTCACAGGCTTCCTAAGACAAAGCTCTTCTACTCTTGAAAATATTTTGTCTTAATGTCGTCACGTGTCTTAAATGTGCTTACTAATCTCTTTTAAGTGCCAGAGGCACCCCAGAAAGTTGTCCCTGAGAAGAAAGTGCCAGCGGCCCCTCCTAAAAAGCCAGAAGCCCCACCTGTGAAAGGTATTTGCTCTTGACCTTGGCATCCTAGCATCTAAGTCTTCCTCTCTCAAAAAATCTATCCTAGTGGCCATCACTGGGTCTAAGGATAATTTCACTCTCTCTTCCAAGTGCCAGAGGCACCCAAGGAAGTTGTTGCTGAGAAGAAAGTGCCAGCGGCCCCTCCTAAAAAGCCTGAAGCCCCACCTGTGAAAGGTAGCCACCCCCACATCACCGATCTTGGTGGTGTCCAATATGTGTTCAGTCTGTCTAATCAAGAAAATACTAATATATTTTAAGTGCCCGAGATGCCAAAGGCAGCTGTTTCCCAAAAGAAGATACCTGAAGCCATTCCCCCTAAACCGGAAAGTCCTCCTCCCGAAGGTATAGTCAAAAGTATACTAAGAGGGAGAGAAATATCTAATTCAACCGAAGTATTATACATATGTTTGTATGTTAAGTGTATATATATAATTATATAAATGTGTTAATATATAAAGGTAATGTAAATTAAAAAATGTCAGTAACTATCCATTATGTCTTCTATGATTATATGCTACAGACATCAATTGATTTAGCATTTTCTAAACTCAAATTACAAATTATCTTTGAAGTGCCTGAAGTAACAAAGGAAGTCACCCCAGAAAAGAAAGTTCCAGTGGCTCCTCCCAAGAAACCAGAAGTTCCACCTGCCAAAGGTATGTGTCCTTAAATGTTGTTCCGCACCTATATTGGGCTGGGGAAAGTGTGTTTAGGTATCTGTCCACCAGTTGTGTTAACTTGGATAAACATATCACTAGTAAACACTTTATAGTTCTAACTAAAAGCTACTAATATCTTCAAAGTTTCTGGAGCGGTTGTACCTGAAAAGAGGTTGTCTGTGTCCAAAAACTCTCAGGTCCCACCTACAAAAGGTATCTGACTTCCCCCGACCCTAAGAAAAAATAGTACCTTATAACCCTAATATTCTTATAAAATGTGCCTTCGTAATTCATAATTTCTGAAACTACTAATGTCGTTTAAGCACCTGACGCCCCTCCGGAAGTTATCCTAGAAGAAAACCTTCCCAGGGAACTGCCCAAAAGGGCAGATACCACAGCTGTCCCAGGTACATGCCAGGTTAAGTGGCCTTCAGAGAGGTCACCCTCCCATTCTTAAAAACAAATGTAGACTGCTGTCTTCACTAACCTAAGTGGTAAAACTACTAATATCTTTTAAGTGCCGGAAATTCAAGACGTAGTCCCTGAAAAGAAAAGACCAGTGGCCCCTCCTAAAAAGCCGGAAGCTGCCCCAGTCCCAGGTACTTGTCTTCCAGACCTTTTTAGAAGAAATCTGTCTTCTGTGCTTGAAAACAGATATAGACCTTGTCTTCACTAACCTAAGTGTAAAACCACTAATATCTTTAAGTGCCTGAAGTTCAAGAAATTGTCCCTGAAAAGACAAGACGAAGAGCACCTCCTAAAAAGCCAGAAGTCCCACCTGCCCCAGGTACTGGTCAGCTAAACTAGTCTTCAGAAGAAATTTCTCTTCCATTCTTGAAAACAAATTTAGACCATCGTTCTTATTAACTTAAGTGTAAAACTACTAATATCTTTAAGTGCCTGAAGTCCAAGAAATTGTCCCTGAAAAGACAAGACCAGCCACGTCTCCTAAGGAGCCAGAAGTCACACCTGTCCCAGGTACTTGTTACCAAGACCTTCTTCAGAAGAAATCTTCCTTCCATTCTTGGAATGTAGACTGCAGTTCTTTACTAACCTAACTGTAAAACTACTAATATCTTCAAGTGCCCAGAGTCCAAGAAATTGTCCCTGAAAAGACAAGACCAACAGCACCTCCTAAGAAGCCGGAAGTCTCAGCTGTCCCAGGTACTCGTTACCCGGATCTTCTTCAGAAGAAGAAATAACTCATTCACCCTTAAAAAGCTTTAGTACCTTGCCCGTTCCTAACTTCAATCTGTAACTCCTACTGTCTTTCAAGTGCCTGGAGTTCATCAAGCAGTTGAAAAGAAAAGAGAAAAGAAAGCTTCCATGGCCCCACCCCCAAGATTTGAAGCCCCACCTAGCATAGGCATTTAAATCCTCTACTTACTCTTTAGAGTGAATGCTTTCTGTTATTGAAAACATTCCTAGTGTGTTTACCTCATTGCCCTATATAAAAGAAGAGCAATTAATCTCATTTAAGTGCCAGAAATTGTCCCTGGAAAGAAAATAGTGCCATCTCCTAGGAAGCCGGAAGTCCCTCCTCTCATAGGGACTTGACATAGGTTTCAGAAGCTGTAACTCTGTTGCTCTTGAGAAATAAGTGTGAGCTTTAGTCTCTATAAGACCTAAGTATAATCTCGCTACTCCATTTGAAGTGCCTGAGCCCCCCAAAGAGGAGATCCCTGAAAGGAAAGTGTCTCTGGTGCCTCCTAAAACGCCAGCAGCTCCGCCTGTCCCAGGTACTTCTCACTGGCCTGAGGGTTCACAAAGCCTCACTCCTTTGGTTCTCCATCCTACTTGTCAGGCATCCTAATGTAGTTTCACTAATCTCTTTTAAGTGCCAGAGGCACCCGAAGAGGTCCTCTCTGAAGAGGAAGTGTCCCTGGTGCCCCCTAAAGAGCCAGAAGCCCCACCAGCCAAAGGTATTTCTCACTAACTTTGGGATTCCTGAGACCGAACTCTTGCACTCTTGAACATGTCTGGCCTCCTGCTCTTCTAAGTCCTAAGTGAACTTTCACTAATCTCTTTGAAGTACCTGAGGCCCCCAAAGAAGTTGTTCCTGCAAAGAAAGTGCCTGTGGTGCCCCCGAAAAAGCCAGAAGCCCCACCTGCCAAAGGTACTTGTCATGGGTCACAGGCTTCCTAAGACAAAGCTCTTCTACTCTTGAAAATATTTTGTCCTAATGTCGTCACGTGTCTTAAATGTGCTTACTAATCTCTTTTAAGTGCCAGAGGCACCCCAGAAAGTTGTCCCTGAGAAGAAAGTGCCAGCGGCCCCTCCTAAAAAGCCAGAAGCCCCACCTGTGAAAGGTATTTGCTCTTGGCCTTGGCATCCTAGCATCTAAGTCTTCCTCTCTCAAAAAATCTATCCTAGTGGCCATCACTGGGCCTAAGGATAATTTCACTCTCTCTTCCAAGTGCCAGAGGCACCCAAGGAAGTTGTTGCTGAGAAGAAAGTGCCAGCGGCCCCTCCTAAAAAGCCTGAAGCCCCACCTGTGAAAGGTAGCCACCCCCACGTCACCGATCTTGGTGGTGTCCAATATGTGTTCAGTCTGTCTAATCAAGAAAATACTAATATCTTTGAAGTGCCCGAGATGCCAAAGGCAGCTGTTCCCCAAAAGAAGATACCTGAAGCCATTCCCCCTAAACCGGAAAGTCCTCCCCCCGAAGGTAATAATTAAACTAAACTATTATCTTTAAAAAATATTAAATATCTCTGTTGTGAAAATCTTTTTTTGTTGAATGTGTCATATGTCCCAGTCAAGTCTGTCACTAAAAGGGGCTGCTGTCTTTAAAGTGTACGAGGAGCCCGCAGAGGAGATCGCCCCAGAAGAACCTCCAGAGGAGGCTGTAGAGGAGCCGTTGCCTGCTCCACCTCCAAAAGGTACTTGGCGAGTTCGCTGGAGTGCCTGTCTGTCTTTACCCTCTTGTCCTCTGGTCCGCTGGTCCTCACAGTGTGGGCTGGTTGGGCTATCTTTCTTCCATTTGTCTTTGGTGCTTCTAAGGCATAAACTCTCCTCTCTGTAGTGACAGTGCCACCTAAGAAGCCCGTCCCTGAGAAGAAAGTGCCCCCTGCTATTGCCAAGAAACCTGAACCACCAGCAGCGAAAGGTATTTTTGCTGCTGTTAACTCCCTGCAGTCTTCTGACTCCGAAATGTCATGTTCCTCTACTGTTCTTACTGATGCCACATGGTTGGAACTACAAGTTAAAACCTACTAATATCTTTTAAAGTGCCTGAGGTGCCCAAGGAAGCTGTTCCTGAGAAGAAAATGCCACCTGTGGTTCCCAAAAAGCCAGAAGCCCCGCCTGCGAAAGGTACATGTGGAGGTGGATTATTGGATGGAGGCAGGAATGGTCTCCGGTTCATAAACATTGTTTTGTCCTTTGTGAGTGTGATGGATGGGCCCGTGCCAATTGGTCGTGTGTTAAAATACTAATATCTTTAAAGTGCCAGAAGTTCCCAAAGAAGTTGTCCCAGAAAAGAAAGTGGCTGTTCCCAAAAAGCCAGAAGTTCCACCAACCAAAGGTACATGTCAGTAGCCAGACTCTTCAGCAAGGTACTCCGTCTTGCTCTCCTCTGTCACTCAGTGTCAAAGTCTTTGTCAGTTTTCTGATGTTCACACCTGTAAAAGTGTTTCTGGGAATTCAGAGTTTACAGAACACCTTAAAAAGCAGCAATCCTCCCCTTGTAATTCTTAATGTCCGTCTTTTTACTCCACATGACATGGAGATCCAAGGACAGGTACTGACCTTTTATTCTTGGGTTCTGTCTGTCTTGGGGTTGTTTGAGAAAAATGTGGAGTTGACAGGTCACATACTTATCGACGGCCCCAAAGTAAAACTAACTAATATCTTTAAAGTGCCAGAGGTGCCAAAGAAAGCTGTCATTGAAGAAAAACCAGCCATTCCTGTTCCTGAGAAAGCGGAGTCTCCTCCCGCAGAAGGTACACATTGGGCTGTCATTTATGACTCTTTATAAGTCAGGCTTTATTTAGTTTCTTTTCTTGTATCCTTCACGTTCTCTCCCCTGGTCATTTACTGTTCTTGCTTTTCCTCATCCAAATTATCTCTGACTTCAAATCGTCAGTCAGCACTGATTATACAGGTCATAGCTCACAGTCACCAAGATCTGTCTTCAGCCTAACTTCTCTAATTACATAAGAAATAAGATGGGACATTTATGGGTATGGATGACCTTAAAAAGCAAGAGGTTGGTACACACAGAAGTCAGACAACTGGGACAGGTTTCATATTTTAAAAAAAAAATTCAAAGCAAGGGGAGAAATCAAGACTACTGTGGGTTTGGGTGTTTGAGCACTTTATAATTTTTTCTCACATACTGAAATACAATTGACTAATGTCTTTAAAGTATATGAAGAACCTGAAGAAGTTGCTGCTGAGGAGGAGGAACCAGTCCCTGTAGTAGAAGAGGAGGAACCTGAGGCTCCCCCTCCCCCTACAGCAGGTATCAGTCAGGTTCTGCTGCATAGACAGGAAAGTGTGGTCGCTTGGCTCTTACATGTATTACATACCATAAGAAATATCCATCTTCTGTCATCTTGTGTGAAAGGCAAGGGAGGGGGGAGCACTATTTTCACTCATAAAACTTTTAGAATTTTATAATATACTTACCAAAAATGTATGTTTTTAAATGTGTTTACCACTTGGTTTGTGCTTGCAAACACCTGTTTCTAAAAGAAATTCCTGTTCTTCAAGTGCCTGAAGAGCCTAAGAAGGTTGTCCCAGAGAAGAAATATCCTGTCATCAAAAAACCAGAAGCTCCGCCTCCTAAAGGTACTTGTGCTAAAATACACGTTTCCATGGTTTCTGTGCCGCCTAAAATCAGAGTTTCTTGGTTGTGTTTTATTCTGTCCTGCACCTACTAACTGTTGTCTGTATGTTGCAATGTCATATAGACTTGTAGAGTTAACGTGACTATCTTATACTTTTATATTAAATGCTACTAATATCTTTCAAGTACCTGAGGTGCCAAAGAAAGTTGTGCCAGTGAAGAAAGTTCCAGCTGCAAAGAAGCCAGAACCACCAGCAGCTGAAGGTACTCACATGACTGACGTTATTCTTTAAAGCTTATTAGAGAAGTGGCACCCAATAAGTGTCCTCTTTCTTACGACAGCCAGGGGCAAAATGGCCCTCATTTGTTTCCACTAATTCTAATGCCGCTCCGTTAATTACAGCTGTTTTTATTCTTAAAATGTTCTCGAGTTAGCTCTCTAAAACAAAACTAATATCTTCAAAGTCCCTGAGGTGCCGAAGAAACTTGTTCCAGTCAAGAAAGAACCTGTGCCTGTGACCAAAAAGCCAGAAGCCGTGCCAGAAAAAGGTACCTACCTGGAAGAAGCATGCCTCTCCAACCACAAGCCTTTGTCACTAGTTCTTAAAGCAAAACAGACTGAGCTTAGGTAACTTCACATTCCATAGGGAAAACATATGACAGCGAAAAGATAAACCAAGACAGAGAAACTGGTCCTTGTGTTACTGTAGGCCATGGGTACCAGAATAGAAAAGGCATCAAAGAGCTCCATTTACCATATTTGGTTGAATATTACTATCAGGAAGATACTGTTCTAGAACACAAAAAAAAAAAACACACTTCTTTCCTCAAGCACTTAAATATGGTGGGAGGATAGAAAGATCGGACAACTCTCTAAGTGATAGCATTTCCGAGCAGAGCACAGTTAGTGACAGAGACCAACAAAGATTCAGGTAGAGACATCGTAGGAAGGAATGATGGAAGAAATGGTTTTAATTTTGATGGATTATTTTTGCATACAGAAATTAGGAAAGGAGGTATATTGAAAGGTATGAAGGCAAAAGGATCCAAAAGCTCATGGACTCTCAGATAAACAGTATTATTTGGGTGTGGTTTTGTCCAACATCTTGGAAGATAACACAAGCTAGAAAGAGAGGGGTGTTTTACAGGAAAAAGATTTGCCTTTATTTTGTAGGCATCTGCCACAGGAGGGGTCGAAGGTTTTGAAGACTATAAATGATTGTATTTGTTCTCTAGAAAGCTAACTGCCCTTAGTGCTAAAAAAAAAACCATGATATCTGTAGTAGTTGGCATTAAGTGACCAAGAGAACAATTCACTGGTTTCTAGGCTGTTACTAGAAAGAAATGGTGAACATTCTCTTTATTTTTTTCAGGTTTAGAAGGTAGGAGTGTGCATTAGGATCTCAGGTCAAGGATAGAGATATTAATTTTGAGGTCATTTGCATTAAACAAAGAAACACATTTGCAGGGCTGGTTGCCCAAACAAAATAGAACAATTATATTCTCATGAGCCATTAAATGACAATGCAAATAAACTGAAGGCTGAGGATACACTGCCATATAACTAGAATGCTCCAAAGCCTGCCATGACCCAGAAACCATTTCCCCGTGACATCTTCTAAGATGGAGACTCCAGTTCCCTACACTGTGTTCTTTGCCAGCTTGTGGAGGAGTCTTGTTCATCTTCTGAGTTCCTAATGATAAACACAATTAATGTCTTTGAAGTGCCTGAAGCACCCAAGAAAGTTACCCCCGAAAAGAAAGTGTCGGTTCCTGTGCCTGAAGAGCCAGAAGAAGCACCTGCCCCAGGTACCCGCTGCTCTTTAAATCTTGGGAAGACAACACCGGCTTCATCGTGTCACCTTAGTTATTGGTGGATCTTACGTATCTGTGTTGTCTGTCTTATGTGTTGACCCTGTGGGTGTCTTGAGATAGCTGAATAAAGTGTGGTCGTATGTAACTTAGCAGCTGCAGTGTTCTACTCTGAATACAACCTAATATTCTATACTATTTTTAAGTTGAAGAGACCCCTGAGGAGACAATCTATGAAGAGAAAGAAACCATTACCATTGGTAGAAAAGAGACGCCCCCTGTTGAAGGTATACACACACATAAATGTCTGTCCACTGGAAACTTCTTAATGATGCAAAGATCTTTGTAGGGCGACCTTTCTCCTTAAATTATATACAGGAACATCACTGCACATGTTTGGCTACTTTCTTTTTCCAAACAGTTATGCTTATTTTGAATTAGAGCCTTTCATTTGCTTAATCTCGGTGATGGCTAGCTGTTCTGAGAAGTTCAGTTTACTGATGCAGATTCCATCAGTTAATTAGTTACATTGGATCCTCAAGGGATTGCCTGTAGTGGGTTTCAAGTCAGCTCAATTCCCATTGACACAGTAATAGACAGTTCCAGTGTAAGAAAATTTCCATCAACATAGTAATAGATAGTTCCGGTGTAAGAAAATTAACATCTGGAGGCCGGCCAGGATGTAGCTCAGTGGTAAGAGCAATTCTCTGCCATAAGTAAAACCTTATGCTTGGTCAGGCATGGTGGCACTGGCCTTTAATGCCAGCTTTCAAAAGGCAAAGACAGGCGAATCTCTAGAAGTGTGAAGCTATGAGGTTATCTTGGTTTACATAGTAAGACCTGTTTTTTTTTAAAAAAAAAAAAACTAAGAAGAAGAAAAAAGGAAAGAAAGAGAGAGGAAAGAAAGGAAAGGAAAGGAAAGGAAAGGAAAGGAAAGGAAAGGAAAGGAAAGGAAAGGAAAGGAAAGGAAAGGAAAGGAAAGGAAAGGAAAGGAAAGGGATAGCCCCTGGGTTCAATACCCATCAGCACAAATAGGAAAAGGAAATGGAAATCACCCTCTTCTCTGGCAACCTCCTTGCATGAGTGGTGTGTTTATGTTTGGTGACTCTTTGCATCTATGTGAAATTTTTGTGCATCTGTGTGAACACTTTTATGTTACAATCTTATACCCTTTGTTGACACTCTTTAAAGAACGTGAAATTGAAAAGTTTATTCAACCTGAAGAACCTGAACCTGAACCTGAACCTGAACCAGAGCCAGAAGAAACCCCAGTGCCAGGTATCCAGTTAGCGGGACGTAAATCTTCATTAGCACACTCTTCATCTTGACCTGTAAATGGTTTTATGTTGTCCTGTATGTATAGCAGGTCTTTTCATCTCTATGTAAAAATATCTCGTGTGTACATCTGTTCTTAAGTGGTCCTGTATTTGTGATCTATGTACTGTTATGTGGCTCATTCTTTTGCTGTTTAACGTCATTATTATGTAAGTCATCACCTGTGGGTACAGTGTTGATATTTTATGTTTTATGTTCGGGCACTGATAACGCATATCTAAATATACTTTTGCTTCGTACATATTTAAATTTCCATCGCATACACTGTATATGCACACACCTAATTAATATTCGCATGCATTAACACTCCTGCAATACTCTTTTAAGAACCTGAGCCTGAAAAGAAGGTTATCGAGAAACCAAAACTCAAGCCAAGACCCCCAGCACGTGCTCCTTCTCCACCTAAGGAAGACGTGAAGGAGAAACTATTCCAACTTAAAGGTACAAATGCTGCTTCCAATGACTCGTTAACCTGCTTCCAACTTCTGTTCGGCTTATGGAAATGTTGCTTTCAAGAACTGCATTGCTACTGGGAGTGCATCTGTTCGGACACGGCCATGCTGTGGGAACGGCATAGGGATGAATGTTTCCGCTACCCCAGGGGTCCCGGGGTGTGATGTGAAGCCATGGCTGCTGCTTGTGAGACAGTTTAGTGAGCAGCATCCTTGCCATCTGAGTGCAGAGGCTACTCAGCTCACTTTCCTTGTGGGCCGGGGAGGAAGGGCTTTTGGATGGAAAGGCTGATTGCTGTGCCTGTCTTGGCTGTAAGCGTGTGGAATGTCTAAAAGTCTTTGAACGATATTAACATTGTAGTGATTAAATCTGTGTAGAAGTCAAAACTTTGTTCTTAATTGACAGCATGTTCATAGCATATTTGTGGTATTCAATAGCTGGTGTCCCCTTACCATGAAAAGGGTATATGAACAATTCATCACTGGGGCTTTTCCATTTATTTATTTATTTATTTTTGCCTAATAGAAACCCAGTTGTGATCTTCATGGTTCTCAGTATAGCTGGGAAGTGTGGTTCTTAATACACTTGGTATCTAGCTCCTCATTATCTAGCTTACTTCATTCTTTCTGCTTTATTTTTCTTTAAAGCGATACAATATTATTTAATATCTTGAATCTCATAAGTACATTTTCTGATCATATGTTTTATATGTTTTACATACATGCTATATTTTTATTCTTTTTACTTGCACCTTTTAAAGCTATCTTGTTTGCAGTGCTATGTTTCCTAATCTGAAATGTTGGGGTATGATCTTATATGAGGAATTTTCCCATATGTATTTATACATGCACAGAGCTAGAATCTTCTATACTTTTAGTGATTCTTGCCCTGCTCAAACCTTCTTGGGTGTCAGGTGACAGGCAGAGAAGCAGACTCTTCTGACTGTGACCCATCTGTTGATTGATGATTTGTGGGGACACACCCTTGAATACAGTTCCCTTGGTGCAGAACGTCCCTCCTATGAAGAATAGAAATTCTCTTCTTTCTCGGCTGGTCGTTATGCACGACACAACCATGAAGCAAAACTGCACGTTGTTTTCCTGGCTTCCCGGCTTCTTTCTGAATGTTCTTTGGTGGTTATTCTTGGCTGTTATTAATGCTTTCTGGTTCTCAGAGACGCTTGGCTTTGATTTTTGCAGTAAAAAAATAAAAAAAAATCATTTGTTTTGGATTAAGTATACAAATAATGAAAATATATTCTTTAAAATTCTTTAAAGCTGTTTCAAAGAAGAAAGTTCCCGAAAAACCTGAGGTTGTGGAAAAAGTGGAGCCTGCACCCCTAAAAGGTATCTCAGAGGCTAGCCGAACCACATGCAAGGCCAACTCTTCATCCAACTCCACGCTCCCTTGGTGCTGCCATAGAGTTCTTCCAACCCCTCTCTTTCTTAGTGATCCGAAAAGTAGAATAGTCTCATTCATTTCCTGTCCTTTTGTGGCTTCTATGGGTCTGGCTCATGAGTGCTTCCTGTGTCTCCCATCAACTTCATACATCCCATGGATGCAATCGCTTATCTGTGCCTTACATTTCCATATGTCTACTTGCATTTTTAAGCCAAATAATACCAAACTCTACTGGTTAGATGAAATCAATATCAGGAGACATCTTAGGTCAAAATGCTGAACAGTAGCAATGAGCTTTGGCAGGGGGTTGCCTGGACATCAGCATTTTAATCTGTCCTATCAACACATTGCCCTGCCACGGCTGGGCAATCCCTAGGGATGTCCATTGCTCCTCACTTGCCCACCACTTTCTTCTCGCTAGCTTGAGCCATATTCTCCCAGTCACAGAGTTTTAGGGAGATACCAATTCCTGTCTATTTAACTCATAAAGAAATATAAGAAAAGTATACAAATCTAAAAATATCAATTAAAAATAGAGAATATTTCTAATAAGTTTATGGGTATCAGAGTTCTAGTAACCAGCACATCCTAACCCAGAAATCAAATCTGTTCTTCGTCATGCTGGAATTTTAGAATAATCTAGATAATTTTGGTCAATTAAATTATTAAATTTATAAATTATTAAAACTTAAATTAGTATGTAATAACATATGACTTCTTTAAAAAAACAATAGCCACAATAAGGGATGAGTCTTAAACATCAATATCTTAAAACTAAACTAAAAATATGGAAAAACAAATGCCTTAATATACTTTCATTATGTGTATTGCATAAATAAATGTATATTTTTGCCACTTCAACTTCCATTATTATATAGTTTCAATCAATGAAAATAGTTTTGCATTAAAAATACTGATAATTAACAAATAGTAATTGAGTTCAGTTTAATTTATCATAGTTAAAATTTTTAAGGTTCAGCTGAAAATTTTATTCAAACATTTGGCATTTCAAACGTGATTATTTTGAATAAAGTATGTTTCGAATTTTGAAGTAAGATTTAAGCAAGATGATCTTTATCATATTGAAAGAAAATCAATGAAGTGCTGAAGAGCACCCAACAGGAAATTTTATAGAAATCTCTAAAGAACCCAAATTTATGTTGATCGAACAAAGCTGCACACCAAAAGCAATAGCTTCAAAGTGGTTCACTGCTCACTGAGTTCTGTTGTGGTATTGTCTTTGTATTTAAATCCCTACAATATAACAGCAATGATGTCTGCTCCCCAGAATAGCATTGCCCTTGTGCCTGGTGGCCACTGTAGAGGCATGAAGACATTTATAATTCCTTGCTCATTTTTAATTACATTCAAAAAAATTCTTATTCACAAATAGTTTAGCTTCTAATGCTAGCTTTGAGATGAGATAGTCCCATAATTTTAGTTTCACTTTAAAAGAGAACTTGCAGAAATCTGCTTTTGTTCAGAACATGAAATAAATACAATCTTTCTTCGGGATCAAGGCTCACAGCACACCCTTTGGCTTTCTTCCCCCCCTGCCCCCCCTGCAATGGAAAAGATGATGCAATGACTGCAGCTCCTGCCTGCATCACGTGGTGTGTATGTTGGACAGGGAAGCACCAATGTGGGCGTGGGCAATTAAAACAACTACAGACTGAAGCAAAGATGCTGTGGAGAATCCTTGCATTTTGATGAAAGATTCATAAAGCCATTGTAGACCAAGAGATTCTATTAGATAGGTGTGCAGCTGGTGTGATTGAACTTTCATAAGATTGTATAGATGTTTATGGAACAAAGAACTTCAAGTCTATCATTTGCTTTTAAATTCTGTATATTTATATACGACAGAAATTGTTCCTTGACACACTCAAGTCAACTTGTTTGAACAGAGTCTTTTTTTTCTTGTTGAAATTCCATTTTTATGTGAATTCACACCAAATTTGAAATCATATCCTTTTAAGTGCCTACAGCCGAAAAGAAAGTTCGCAAATTACTTCCAGAACCTAAGCCCCAGCCAAAGGAGGAGGTGGTCCTGAAAAGCGGTATAGTACTCCTCTCCTGGAATGTCAGTCTCGACAGCTTGAGAAATGGACTCACCTGAAGGCTCACAAAATATTCTGCCCCTTGATTTCATTTTAGATCCTCCACCAAAATTTGAATGTAGTTCATTAAAAAACATAAAGGTTATCATTTCCAAGTCTTTGTAAGGATAAGGTGGATATTTTGTGAGCATTCATAATATTTTGACATTGTAACTAAACAGGTGTAACTAAACTGATAATATCCTAACAGTGACCATAGTGTCATTTTTCATAACCAAATTGTGAAATAAAATGCACTCAACTTTTAAGATACTATATACAGAACTACTTAAGCCTAATGTGTTCAATTTCAGTATGATGCAAGATCGCCACAACCAATAACACTTTTTATAAAACTAAACGTCTTTTTCTTACTAAGTATGTAAAAACTAGATGCAAGATACTCATGAAAAATCAAATTCTAACCTTGTCTTCATATGGGATTACTGATCTCGAAGTTCAGTCACTTTAGATTTCTGAACTTAAACTAATTTTTATTTAAGCAGTAGTCAATAAGTTATATTCAATTATTATAATTTTTGCTATTCAAATAATTTATTGTTTTTATCTGAGCCATTTTGCCACATAGTTGTTGCTGGGCATAGTGTCTAGAGAGACATTATTTCTAAGCCTGATAAGAGTTAACATAACAAATTTTGTTTGGGGGAATGTGGGAAATAAACACGTTTTTCACGCAAATGCTAATCTCCCACTGTGCTAGCTTGCATGCTTCTCATTGTCTTTGCTCTGTACATTATCTGTGTTCATCAAGCTTGTTCAACATGGTCATTAGCTCATCTCGGTTTACATATAAACCTTTTTGTCTTTTAAGTTCTAAGAAAGAGACCTGAAGAAGAAGAACCTAAAGTAGAGCCTAAAAAAGTAGAAAAAGTTAAAAAACCAGAAGGTAGGAATCGTTTTCATAAATGACAATTTATGAAATTCTCTTTCAACAAAGTGGACACATAACAAAAGGTTTATTTTGTAAACATCCATGAAGTTCAACATAATCATAGCTTCATATTTCATCTGTCTGTAATGTATATGTTCCATTGTCTGCTTTCTCTTCCAGTATCTTACAGTAATTTTCAAATACAAACACTCTTTGTATAGCATCTATTCTTATTAGTCTTATTAATAATTTCCAGATCCAGTCATGAGTTTCTCCATACTTCATTATCATTATTATTGCTGATCTTATTGTTATTACTTTGCCATGTAAGTTCTCCTCTTGGCAATGACTAAGATCACCTTGTTGGCTATGGAATAAGTTCATGTGTTTGCAAAATAAGAGTGTTTGCAATGCTTCCTAAATCTGGGAACTCTTAGATGGAATGATGTCTATCATCTGCCTATTGTCAAAGGGAGTGATTACTAAGACTTTGGTGGAATTGGTTTAGATGTGGGGATATATCAGAAGTTGGGACCAAGCAGATGGAATGAGAGAGAGAGACAGACAGACAGACTGGGGGGGGGGGGAGTCAGAGAGAGAGAGAGAGAGAAGCAGAGTTAAGAGAAGAAAGCAGAAACTGACCTTTGCAATCTGATTTGTATAAAAGAGTCATCACTAGTATTTTTGAGAAATAATTGTTCGGTCTGAGTTTTCAGGTAACTTGCTTTCTATATTAATGCTTGACAATGCCTTCTTTCCTTAAAGTACCACAACCCCCTCCAAAAGCTGTTGAAGAAGTTGAAGCTCCTCCAGAGCCTACACCAAAGGAAAGGAAAGTTCCAGAACCTGCCAAAGGTATAATTCTCCAGACACGTTTTTGGTTGTCTCTAAAATGTGTCTATGCAGCATCACGGTAGCATTATACTGCCATTGTGGCCGTCATCTCATGTGTCCTGTTTTCTTCACCTTTGCTGTGCAATGCTAATAATAGTCACAGCTTGTTAAATAAATTTCTAGGGATGAGTAAGGAGCTGAGCAACAACTCCAAATGCAATCGATTTTTTAAATATTTTGTTGAACATGAAAATATTTAGATCATATATTTGATTTGATAAGCATATATGTGTACATGTTTGATAAACATATCCTAGCATCCTTCTGTACACTAAATTTGCTTCCTTGCAGTTTTGACTTTGTGAAAAACTTGCCAAGTATTATGATAACCTCTTTATTTCTGTGAATTATTTTAGTTCCTGAAATTAAGCCAGCAATACCTCTCCCTGGACCTGAACCAAAGCCAAAGCCTGAGCCAGGTAAGCAATCTCATCCTCGGGGTGAGTGTTCCTTCGCACTCCGCTAGAATAACATGTAGCAAATGGGAAAATAAAGTAGAAGAAATTTATATTTTTAGATTAAAAGTGTTACATATTAAATAAAAATATAAAAATCACTGTGCTTCAATGATTTCTGATATCTCAATATGTTTAGATAGTGTCCTCAGAAAAACTAGCTATCTGAAGGGTTCGACATCGCATCCTGAAAGGCAAACAGGCCACCAAAAGTGGTCACTGCAGGGTGACAAGTAGACGCATTGATACAGTGGGGTCTTCTCTCCATAGAGGTGAAAACCATGAAGGCACCACCCATGGAGCCCGCACCCACGCCCATCGCTGCCCCAGTGACGGCACCCGTGGTTGGAAAGAAAGCAGGTTGGTACCCTGTGGTTCTGTTTTCACTAGCTTGTGTGGGTGGCTTCACACTGGATTAGAGTTGGAGCATCCTGTCCAGTTCAGGGGAGCATCCTGTCCAGTTCAGGGGAGCATCCTGTCCAGTTCAGGGGAGCATCCTGTCCAGTTCAGGGGAGCATCCTGTCCAATTCAGGGGAGCATCCTGTCCAGTTCAGGGGCGTGTAGCAAACTCTTAGGTTTTCTTCACCTGATAGACCCCACCGACTACTGTGTTACCCTGTGGACGCGGATTGTTTTATGGTATGTGCAGCCCTGCAGGCGTTCTTTCCCTCATAATCTTTTGAGATTAGCAAGTGGATGCTTAGTGGGGATGAAGCTCAAGGCGAAAACTCTCTCGGGGAACACGAGTGGGAATCCCATGGAGCAAATCACACCCTTGTGCCTGATAGCAAACATTCCTCATTTTAAAAAACGCTCAACTATTGAGATAGTGCAAGTTTAACAAATAAATGCCGATGGCTTCACAACTTTGTGAATGTGTTTCATGAAAATGGTTGCATAATGGAGATTTTTATGTTTTTATGTGGGGCATATTTACCACAGTATTACAGAAAACGGAGAGAAGGGGGCTATATACGGTTCAGCCTTTATAGCTATACATGGATTTAAATTAGTAACAATTTTTAAATGTACTAAATAGCATAGCCATCTGGAGTCTGACCTTAAGATACTTACTACCAATATTTGAACTCCAGTATTTTGTCATCAGGTGTTAATTTTAAAAAGCAACCTAACTGGCTGTGAGATTGCTGTCTTTGTACACATCCAAAGTGGCCCATCTGTGACAAGTCACTAAGTTGCTTTAACATTTTAAGTTACCCACAATCATTTGGGTCTTGGTTGTGTTTAATGTTGGGGAAAATATAGGATGCTCATTTAAATATAGTTTAATTATTAATATTTATGCTACATTTAATCACCTGAATTTATGATTCAAACATTATTTAGAAAAAGATAATGACTCTCCCTAGGTCAATGTCCTTCATCTTCTTTGGATATATTAGTCTGCTCAATTTATATACCACCAATAACAACAAGAGGACTTTTGGTCATTTCTGGCCACTTTCCTATCACTTATGGGAGGGAAAGTTTTAATTTTTTTGATTTATATGTCCAACATATAAAATATCTTGTAAAGCAGTTTGTATAACTAAGCAAGGGCAAAACCTTTTCTCATAGGTCAGTAGTGAGCCCTCCACATAAAGAAAGAGCGTAATGATGCTTGTCAAAAGTTTAATTTTTACTAATTAATTCATTATGATTGTTGGACTCCAGGCCTGTACATGCTAGCAGACTCTTGACCAGTGATCTTGACTTGAACCTCTAAAAGAATTTTTTAATCCTAAACTTCTTGGCATTTTAGCCTGGCTACATTGATTTTTAGAATATGCCTTCTTAGAAATACCAGAGTATTCTCTGTAGAAGTCATATAAATGAAACTGGTTCCTCTTTACTAATTAATATACATAACAAAGAACATGACTCATCCCACATGGTTTCCTGATAAGGGTAGAATAAGTATGAAAATTTCACAAATGCTTATCTTTTTTAATTTCAGAAGCCAAACCTAAGGATGAAGCAGCCAAGCCAAAAGGTCCCATCAAAGGTGAGTTCCATGCTCCTCAGACCTGTTGTCACATGTTGCCTCATGAATTCCAAGGCTTACACTCAAGGGGAAATGTTTTCAAATTTTAGTCTTTATTTCTGACATTGCTACTAGTATTATTCAAGTAGCTGTTATGAATAAAACCAAATAAATTTTACCATGATGAATTTGTATCTTGATTTTTCATTCATAAATATTTATTTATAATTATACATTAATCTGGATATTTTACACCCAGAACCGACACTTGAGAAAATGATGGGTGCCTATTAGTTTTTGGGCCTTTCCATCTTCATGTCTGACCTTCCAACTGTCAAGACTTTATTTCTCTATTCCTGTCTTCTCATCACTTTACGTACATGCTGTGATGCCTGCGGAGGCGCCCAGTTAACTTTCCACTTTGCCTTTGAACTAGGTGTTGCCAAAAAGACTCCTTCACCAATAGAAGCTGAAAGGAAAAAGCTCAGACCAGGAAGTGGTGGGGAGAAACCTCCCGATGAAGCCCCATTCACCTACCAGCTAAAGGCTGTGCCACTGAAATTCGTGAAAGAGATCAAAGACATCGTCCTGACAGAGGCAGAGTCTGTGGGCTCTTCCGCCATCTTTGAATGCTTGGTCTCCCCATCCACCGCCATCACCACCTGGATGAAGGATGGTAGCAACATCCGTGAGAGCCCAAAGCACAGATTCATCGCCGATGGTAAAGACAGAAAGTTGCATATCATCGACGTTCAGCTTTCCGATGCCGGTGAATACACCTGTGTGCTACGTTTGGGAAATAAAGAGAAGACCTCCACAGCCAAGCTCATCGTAGAAGGTAACTTCCAGTTCTGCGCATGATCCATATTAAATTTTACAACAGAGACCTCAGTGGTACCATTCATTGTGATTTCAGACAAAACCTCTGAGTTTTCTTTCGCTGAAAACTTTAAATGTGTTTGCTCGGAATTCTCCACAGAACTTCCTGTTCGTTTCGTGAAAACCCTGGAAGAGGAAGTCACGGTGGTCAAGGGGCAGCCGTTGTACCTGAGTTGCGAGTTGAACAAAGAACGAGATGTGGTCTGGAGGAAGGATGGCAAGATCGTGGTGGAGAAACCGGGCAAGATTGTGCCGGGTGTCATTGGCTTGATGCGGGCCCTGACCATCAACGATGCAGATGATACTGATGCTGGGACATACACCGTGACTGTGGAAAATGCCAACAACCTGGAATGCTCTTCCTGTGTGAAAGTAGTAGGTGAGTACGCATGAGGCAGAGGCGAGAGGGTTGCTTGGGCACCTGAAATTGAGACTAGTGAAGGCAACAAAATGAGACTTATATCTAATATATATATTATAATACATATATATCAAAGATAAAAATATATTTTATTTTGTTAAAAATATAGCAACAGACTTCAAAGATATATGTATAGTAATATATAACTATATAGTATATGTAGTATATAATATATATAGTAACTTACTAATATATAACTATGTTAGTTTTTTGCTATAAAGTTGTTCTTTTTGTGCTAAGAAAACAGAATAACTTATTTCCCAATATCTGAATATCAGAAACCTCATTGATGCCTTATTTAAAAGGAGGAATATCAGCATCTCACAAATTGATTACATCCCGGGCCATGAATTTTTCCTATCCCGGAAGTTTCCCAGAGAAGTGATTTCTTCTTTCTCCCTGTGTTTCTAACAGAAATCATCAGAGAATGGCTGGTGAAACCTATCCGAGACCAGCACGTGAAGCCCAAGGGGACAGCTGTTTTCACCTGTGACATCGCCAAGGACACACCAAACTTTAAGTGGTTCAAAGGATACGATGAGATCCCCATGGAACCAAATGACAAGACTGAAATACTGAAAGAGGGGAACCACCTCATTCTCAAAATTAAGAATGCCATGCCAGAAGATATTGATGAATACGCTATAGAGATCGAAGGGAAAAGATACCCAGCGAAGCTGACCCTTGGAGGTATAAGGATCTTACCTGCTACTCTGAAAGATAATTCTGTGCATGCATAAAGCAAAATATCAACCCCAACCCCCAAAATACAAGAATTAACTAGTAGATGAGCCTACACCCAGGCACAGGGAGGTAGCGGTAGGTAGACTCAGTGGTTTTGGTTTTGGGGTCTTCAAAAGTGATCACATGCTGTTGGGAGGGAAAGGAGTGGATCAGAGAAGAGTTGGAGGGGAGAGAGGAAACAGGGTGGGTTTGATCAAAACATATTACACGCATGTGCGTACGTACGAAATTCTTAATTTTAAAAAGCGACGTATGACTGGGTTATCTAAAGCGTTGTTGCTTTACCCCTGGCTGATGCAGAGCGTGACGTCGAGCTGCTCAAGCCGATCGAAGATGTCACCATTTACGAGAAGGAAAGTGCCAGCTTTGATGCAGAGATCTCTGAAGAAGACATTCCTGGAGAGTGGAAGCTGAAGGGAGAGCTCCTGAGGCCCTCGCCTGTGAGTACCCTGGGCGTGACTGGTCACGTGACATGACTAGAGCCTCACTGAAGTTGGCTATGCAGGCTTCATTCACTAACAGTGGGCTTGGGTTTCTAAACTCTCAAAGGAGGAAAATTATTTAATGCATTCTTTGTGGACAGCTTGGATAAAATATGGTAAATTTTCCTAATGGCCGTGCTTCGCTTATATGTTCATTACTGTATGGTTTGACACGCCGTAGAAATCTCTTTCGGAAATATTCTCTGGGGACTTCGTCTCATGCAAATACCAATGAAAGTTGCCGTTTGGGTTTTTTTTTTCAGACTTGTGAGATCAAAGCCGTAGGCGGGAAGCGCTTCTTAACTTTGCACAAAGTGAAGCTGGACCAAGCGGGTGAAGTCCTCTACCAGGCTTGCAACGCTGTCACAACTGCCATTTTGACAGTCAAAGGTACAGGGCGTTAGAACTAAGGAGTGGGCTCAGCTTCGTTTCCCCCTTCCTCTGTATCTGGAACGTCTCATTGTTTTTCTTACTATTTGATTTGCAGAAATTGAACTTGACTTTGCTATACCCCTGAAAGACGTGACCGTCCCAGAGAAGCGACAGGCTCGATTTGAGTGTGCCCTTACCCGAGAGGCAAATGTTATATGGTCTAAAGGGCCTGATATAATCAAGGCATCTGACAAATTCGATATCATTGCTGATGGGAAGAAACACATTCTTGTCATCAACGATTCTCAGTTCGATGATGAAGGGGTCTACACTGCCGAGGTGGAGGGCAAGAAGACATCTGCACAGTTATTTGTGACAGGTAACAGCCCCTCAATGATATTGAAATGTTATATACAGTATGTAGGTGTCCTCGTTTGCTTTTCTGGTTCATTTAAAGACAGCATACCAAATTCTAAGAGCTAGCAATTGATGGCAGGGGCCACTACTACTTCACTTCCAGTGTCATAGAACACACACACACACACACACACACACACACACACACACACACACTAAACCAACTCCCCCAAAGCCCTTAACTTTTAAAATGAAGAATAACCCAACCTAAAAGGAGCAAATAAATGCCTCATGAGGTAGCTGCGTTTTACACACATGGTAGAGTCAGACCTTTCTGCCGGTGACCTGTGTTCCTGAATGTGTTGCCTGCTTGCCCCGTAGGCATAAGACTGAAGTTCATATCCCCTCTGGAAGATCAAACTGTAAAAGAAGGCGAGACAGCAACCTTTGTTTGCGAGCTGTCTCATGAGAAGATGCACGTGGTCTGGTTCAAAAATGATGTCAAGCTGCACACCACCAGGACGGTGCTCATGTCTTCTGAAGGAAAGACGTACAAACTGGAAATGAGAGAGGTGACACTGGATGACATCTCGCAGATCAAAGCGCAAGTGAAGAACCTCAGCTCCACAGCCAATCTGAAGGTCTTGGGTAAGTGGGACCAGGTCGAGGACGGGTAGGAATGTATCATTTCACCCCTGGGTTGTTTCATCGGCTTCAGCCACCACATCTTTTTCTGACAATACGCTGGTTGTCTCCGGCAGAGGCTGACCCCTACTTCACGGTGAAGTTACACGACAAGACTGGTGTTGAGAAGGATGAGATTATTCTGAAGTGCCAAGTGAGCAAAGACGTGCCCGTGAAGTGGTTCAAAGACGGGGAAGAGATTGTGCCTTCGCCCAAACATTCGGTCAAGACCGACGGCCTGCGCCGCATCTTGAAGATTAAGAAGGCGGAGCTTAAAGATAAAGGCGAATACGTGTGCGACTGTGGCACGGACACCACCAAGGCCAACGTCACTGTTGAGGGTGAGTTACCCCTGAGTTTAGATCATCCCATCTCAGGGATTCAATGCATTAGGCTCAGTCCAACTCACAGAACCTTGCGTGCTTTCAGCTCGACTCATAAAAGTGGAAAAGCCCCTGTACGGTGTGGAGGTGTTTGTGGGAGAAACCGCCCGCTTTGAAATCGAGCTGTCCGAGCCTGACGTGCACGGCCAGTGGAAGCTAAAGGGCGAACCTTTGACCGCTTCTCCCGTAAGTGACCCCAGCAGAGCTGCTCAGATAGCAGCGGGTTGTTTGTTTGGTTATTTTGTTTAGCCCCCCCCCTACTCCCCCAAAGTACAATTCCTTGGTGACTTGCAGGAAGTCCTGTATATGTAAACTCTGTCTATGATCGCCCTCCCTAGGACTGTGAAATCATCGAGGACGGGAAGAAACATGTCCTGGTTCTTTATAACTGCCAGCTGGATATGACTGGGGAGGTTTCCTTCCAGGCTGCCAACGCTAAATCGGCAGCCAATCTGAAAGTGAAAGGTACGCTCTGCTCTGTACACAGACTCCTTCTAACATTTTCCGTGCAAGCTTCCTTGCTCGGAAACGGAGCGGGCGGGGTGAAAGCGGCAGCCTCTGACCGGCTCTGCTCCGGCGTCTCTTTCAGAACTGCCGCTCATTTTCATCACGCCTCTCAGCGACGTCAAAGTCTTCGAGAAAGACGAGGCTAAATTTGAGTGTGAGGTATCCAGGGAGCCCAAAACCTTCCGCTGGCTGAAAGGAACCCAGGAGATCACAGGTGATGACAGGTTTGAACTCATCAAGGATGGCACCAGGCATTCCCTGGTGATCAAGTCAGCCGCTTTTGAAGACGAAGCCAAGTACATGTTTGAAGCTGAGGATAAACATACCAGTGGCAAACTGATCATTGAAGGTAAATTTGCTGTGGTGGTTGTATAGGTGCCTATAGAATTTTATATATTTTTGCATTTAAGTTTACATTTCCTTCTTAAAGTGATGGAAGTAATGGGCTGTGTTTTCTTTGACAGGAATCCGCCTCAAATTCCTTACCCCACTCAAGGACGTGACAGCCAAAGAGAGGGAAAATGCTGTGTTCACCGTAGAGCTGTCCCATGACAACATCCCAGTGAGCTGGTTCAAGAACGACCAGCGCCTTCACACCAGCAAGCGAGTCTCCATGCACGATGAAGGGAAAATGCACTCTATCACATTCAAAGACCTGATAATTGACGACACCTCCCAGATTAGAGTGGAGGCGATGGGGATAAGTTCAGAAGCCAAACTCACCGTGCTGGGTAGGCCTTTCTTAAAACTGGATTATATCACACTGAATTCAACAGAAAAGTATGGAGTGTGTGTGTGTGTGTGTGTGTGTGTGTGTGTGTGTGTGTGTGTGTGTGATATAAAATGGTTTTCTGAGTGTAATACTACACGGAGATGCGCCTAAGAAACCACCACATGCATTGCAAAGTGTATTTCTGAACTACAGAGCAATAAAGATGATCATCACTCTCTTAGGCCCATAAAATAGCCAAAACCAGATTAAATCTGGCTTGTCATGCAAAATAAGAATGCATAAGTACTTCCTCCTCTGCTATCAAAATTATTTCAGGATAGTAGACTTTCAAGTTTCTACAGAGAGAGACGAACAGAATTTAGTAAATCTCATTGTTCTCCTTGATCCTTTCTATAAGAAAATCCACTTTTGACATCTAACATATAGAGATACGCTCATGGCAAACTATTGACAGATTGGGGAAGGGGAATGCTACAAAGCTTCAAGACCTGATAAGAGTGGCTAAGAATTTGAAAAACTAGACAAATGGCAAAGGAACATGCTCCAAAGCCGAACTGTGTGTGTCCTTTAAGCTATTGGTAATTTTTTAAAAGTCTAAGCAGATGATTTTGAACCGTAACTGCTATGCACTGACTCTCTTCCTAACATTTAGAAACTAAAGATGCTGGTTGATGGACAGCTGGGTACGGCTGTAAAGCACACTCAGAACTCTCTGGGATGCCATTACACCTGCCCAGGGATGGCCAGCTCTCTAGGTGGGTGACGGTTCTCCACTTATCTTTACCTGCAGAGGGAGACCCATACTTCACGGGAAAGCTTCAGGATTACACAGGCGTGGAGAAGGACGAAGTGGTTCTTCAGTGTGAAATCAGCAAAGCGGATGCACCCGTGAAGTGGTTTAAGGACGGGAAGGAAATAAAGCCATCTAAAAATGTTGTCATTAAGGCTGACGGCAAGAAGCGGATGCTGATCCTCAAGAAAGCCTTGAAATCCGACATCGGGCAGTATACCTGTGACTGTGGGACCGACCAGACCTCTGGGAAGCTCGACATTGAAGGTAGGATATTTCCATGAGTCTCCCTGTGGTCGCCATGGGAGACTTCGCTGCCAGAGACTCACGGCACATGCTGACCCTTCATTTCTTCCAGACCGGGAGATTAAACTGGTGCGACCCCTATACAGTGTCGAGGTGATGGAGACCGAGACGGCACGCTTTGAAACCGAGATCTCTGAAGATGATATCCATGCCAACTGGAAACTCAAGGGAGAGGCACTGCTCCAAACACCTGTACGGCTATTTCTGAACCTGTCAGCACTGAAGAGGGATAGTGTGAAATGGAAAAGGACAGGCGAAAAGTCAGGGTGCATGCGGGGCATTTAAAACATGGAATTAAGTTCCCTATGGGGCCTGCAGCCAAAGGGAGACGCTGGGGTCTGTGAATGGATTAGGAAGGTCACTTGTACATTGATTCTTGCCCAGCACTGTATAAGTTAGATGTATCCTATAGTGCTTCTAGTTCAGAATTACACAGCTAAAAGAAATACTTCTGACAGTACCAGGGAGCTGTAGTTCATACATGAAGTGTATGTATAACCATTCATTTGTAGCACCTTTTTATAAATTACATTATATATCTATGGAAAAAGTCTCAACATTACTTGCTGTGAAACACTCTCTCTCCGTTGGCACAGGAGTGTGAAATTAAAGAAGAAGGCAAGATACATGTTCTAATCTTACACAACTGCCGCCTGGACCAGACTGGTGGTGTAGATTTCCAAGCTGCCAATGTCAAATCTAGCGCCCACCTCCGAGTTAAGCGTAAGTATTACATGTTTTTGATAAAAAAGAAAGAGAGGGAGGGAGGGAGGGAGGGAGGAAGGGATGGAGGGAAGAAGAAAAGAAGGAAAAAAGAAAGAAAAGAAAGAAAGAAAGAAAGAAAGAAAGAAAGAAAGAAAGAAAGGAAGGAAGGAAGGAAGGAAGGAAGAAAGTTAGTTTACTCAGAGAATGAGTACACATGAACTTAACTGGGATTGGAAAACACTATTTGTGTGTAAAAACTGGCTTTCCTGTATTTATTTTTTGACCTCCTGATATAAAAATCATTCAGATTCTAAACTCTTGACATTTTCAGTGACTTTGGGCATTTGAACATCAATGACAAATTAAAGTCAGATTTTTCTGCTGTTGCAATCCTTTCATTCAAAATCGATAAATATACAGTAAGAACTAAGAATTAAAAATTCTTAAAAAAAAAAGTATCTCTCAAGTGACTATCCAACAGTAACCCTAGAGAGAAGCCCTTTGCTGTGTGGGCATTTTCAGCTCAAGAAGGGAGGCAGAAAAGTTAGGTTCCCATTTTTGGAAGGTGTGAAGTGGCTGATGGACGTGGACAGGCTGTGGGGCCGGGGACCCCTTGTCTCTCCCAATCAGAGCCTTAGTTATTTTGGAGGTCACATACCTTATGTAGCAGGAGGAACTTGACGCCTGGCAGAGAGACAGATGCAGCCCAGATTTCTTGCTGACCTTGTATATCCTGGAGAGGCGGCTCCTACAAACACCAGCTCTTTGGTTGCCTACTCTCCCCTTCTCAGCACCACGGGGCCACGGTCCACATGGGAGTTAAGCAGCAGCCAGTCTTGTGGCTCTTTCCTTCATGAAGAAAACCATCATGGAAATGAAGAATTAAATCTGTTTATCCTTGGGAAATTTCAGAATGAATAACACAAGGCATTTCCTTCCCTCTCGCAAAGCGCGGATAATCGGTCTTCTGAGGCCTCTGAAGGACGTCACAGTGACCGCAGGGGAAACAGCCACCTTTGACTGCGAGCTGTCTTATGAGGATATCCCAGTGGAATGGTACCTCAAAGGGAAGAAACTGGAGCCTGGTGATAAGGTAAAAAGCAGGGCCACCAGCCGCTGCTTTGCCTTTCTCCCTTGGGATCACTTCCATTGTCCTTTACTTTGTTCTTGCTAAGGTCCCCTCCCCTCCAGAGCCTTTGCCTTTGTCCTTCCTCTAACTTGATTTCTGCTGGAACTATAAGATGGGAGATTTCAGATTTATTAGGTTTAACCTGATGATTGTGTCTTACTAAAATAGGAATAACAATCTTAAATATGATCAAGTTGTAGTTTTTTCGTGAAGGAAAAAAGAAGGCAAATGCTCAGTAGGCATCAGGGCTAGCTTGTAGGAATGATGCAAAGCAAGAACAGAGCAGAGGGGCTTCCTAACCGAGGTCTCGGCAGCGGCTGTGCACACAGGTTGTTCCTGTGTTATCTGGTGTTCTGGGTAGAAACGGATTGAGAGGAGACTGGAACTCCATTTTGGGCAGTTGATAGAGTCGGAGAGATAACTTCTGGGCAGATTTTCTCTTCTAGCGTTTCCCCAAGGCTATTTTTAACGCTCAAGTGTTTTAGACTGCGCAAACTCTGGAATGCCAGAGGACCATTTAAAGTGCAGCTGGCAGAATGGGGGGAGGGGGTGCCTGCGGGGATCCCTGTATGTAAATGAATAAACTTTTGAGAAGGTTCGGTAAACTACCTTAGTGTTGGCTAAAATTCAACATTCAACCCCAAAGTGAAAACTGAGCCATTTATTCAGATAGGCCTAAATTGATCTGTGTATTTCTGTACCTCTTGGACTTCTGCCCGGATCAGAAAATTAAACTTATGCAATCCCTTTAGTGTAGAAGCGACACTCACACTAGCTTAATAATATGCCCTCCGTTTTGAATTCTTAAAAATAAAACATAGACAAATACAGGACATTTCATTGTTCTGCGGCATTTGCCTTGCCCAACATTCCAGAAATAATACTGACCATATGTAAAATTTCTATACATATACAAATCAAAATTTGAAGACTGGAAAAGATACCGTTGGAAGGGGATTTAGTTTCACAGAGGCTGAAGGACTAGAGGACATTGCCTTCATGTAGATGTTTGAAAATAGATTTTAAAAACTAGCGTTCAACTGAATGAGTAATGATTGTCTCAGTACAGTCGTCTGGCAGATGAGTTCTGCCCGGCACTCGGTGGACCAAGACCTTTGGTTTCCATTGTTGCCAACTAGAAAAGGAGGCAGAACGTTCCAACTGTAGCATTTCACACCAAAAAACTTTTCTTACAACAAAGTCTTCTGGATACCAAACCAGGTGCTGCGTTCAACCTCAGATTTCTTGTTTAATATGTACATCTCTTTTTTTTTTTCTATTCAGTGCGGCGTATTTTTTTTTTCCTTATTTGGTGGTTAAACTAAGAGCTTCTTATTAGGAAAAAAAGAAAGATGGCTCTTCATTCAAACACAAAAAGTCTGCTATTTTGACTTAAAATGTAGATTCCTAAAAATCTTGCATCTGTTTTACTCCAAGGGGAAAATCTATTATCATATTACATTTTTTCCTGGGGTTAGGAAGGGTGGGGTCCAATGGAGCCAGAGGGCTGCTGAATTGTCCCTGCCTGTAGGAATGTTAATCCCACAGGGGGGCCTTCCAAAACAGTAATCCTCCTGCGAACTTGATCTCCTACCACTCTTTTTCCTTTTCTTTTTCTTTCTTTTTTAAAATTTATTAGATTTTTTTTAAAAATAAAAATACCAATCCAAATTCCCACTCCCTCCCTCCTCCCATTCCTTCCACACCCCCTTCCACCCTACCTCCTAAGAGAGGGTAAGGCACATTGCTTTGTGGAAGGTCCAAGGCCCTCCCTTCTATATCTAGGCTGAGCAAGGTTTATATCCAAAGAGAATAGGATCCCAAAAAGCCAGTACACACAGTAGAGATAAATTCCAGTGCCATTGCCAGTGGCCCTTCAGCCTGTCCCAGCCATGCAACTGTCAGTCACATTCAGAGGGACTAGTTTGGTCCAATGCTTGTTCCTTCCCTGTCCAGCTGGAGTTGGTGAGCTCCCATTAGCTCAGGTAAACTGATTCAGTGAATGAACCCTTCATGACCTTGACCTCTTTGTTCATATTCTCATTTTTTCCACTCTTCAACTGGAGCTTGGGAGCTCAGTCCAGTACTCTGATGTGGGTCTCTGCCTCTGTTTCCATCTGTTGTTGGACGAAGGTTCTATGGTGATATTTAAGATAAACATCAGTCTGACTATAGGGCAAGTCAAGATCGGGCCCACTCTAGTCTATTGCTTGGTGTCTTAGGCAGGGTCATCCTTGTGGATTCCTGGGAATTTCTCTAGAGCCAGGTTCCTGCTAACTCTATAATGGCTCCCTCAATCAAGATATCTCTTTCCTTGCTCTCATCTCGGTCCTTCCTCCATCTTGACTATCCCATTCCCTCAAATTCTCCTCAACCCTCCCCTTCTCTACCTCTACCCCTTCTCCCCTCCCTTTCCAGCCCCCAGCCTCCATGCTCTCAATTTTGTCAGGCGATCTTGTCTGTTTCCAAGATCTTGTACCTCTTAAATGTCTCTTTTCAAAAGGAATTTAAGGACGAGCTGCAAAGTTGCATGTTCACTTACTACAGTTTAGAGGTTTTGTTTAAATAAAGTCTATTAGCACAAGCTGTTCTTCTCATTTTAACTGGGACTTTTTTATCTACACTTTTTGTAAGAATCTTTAATCTCTACACCAACAGTCACACAAAACAACTCACAGACATCAGATACTGGAAGACAACATTTTGGAAATAAGCTATATTTTCCTTTCATTTTTGGTTTTTATCCCCTTTGGCTATGTGAAAACAGTTGAATTCCCTCAGAGGCTTTTTAATATTTTTGTATTTAAATTTTAACAGCTTGGTAGTGCCTTCTGTGTTCCACTAGTATTCCGCATTATATCAATAAAGGATGACAACTAGTATTATCATTACATGGTTTACCAAAAATATTTGCATTCATTTCCAGTCAAACTATTGACTATGGTCTACATAAGCCATTTATTAAAAACTCACTACTTTCTGGGCAATATATTCAGTGACAGAGAATATCCTACAGATTTTTCAAAATAATTCAGATGGCAAATTGATGTATTAATAGATACTATATAATTGTGCATGTGTTAGAAACTGAAGTTTCTTTTAAGTGGCCATAAGTCAAAGTTCAAAATTCATAGACATTGTTTTAAAAGTCCCATTCAGACCCCACCTCCCAAATAAGTAGCAGCTGTGCTCCTGGGGTCAATCTTAGCTACTGTCTCCCAGCTGTGTATGTGCCTTGTTTCAGGTGTTCTCAATATTAAGGGCAGTTATATGAGTAACTATGCCATGTTCTTATTTGAGGAAAATTTGTTTCAGTGAAACTGTATTCCTGATTCTTTCTTCTACCCCTAGTGAAATATATACAAATAGTTTCACCAGAAAACAGTTACAATTCTTAACTCTAAGTGGATACTTATGTGCTAAAGCCAATCTCAATGACAGAGTAGAGATTTTGAGGAACCTTAGGTTCTAGAACCCCAATCTTCTCGTCATTACTCCCAGAACGATCCTACCTTTAACAGCACCAGTGATGTCTGATTTTCCCATTACTGATGCTTGATCAAACACAGGAAGACAGACAAGTCATCAAAGAAATTTGTTAACAAAATTCATAAATTGTACAAATTAGTCATGGATTACATTCATTTGCAAAGTAAATTGAAGCCAGGAGGTGGTGGTGCACGTCTTTAATCCCCACTTGGAAGACAGAGGCAGGTGAATCTCTGTGAGGTCGGGTCAACCTGGTCTACCAGAGCAAGTTCCAGGACAGGTTCCAAAGCTACAGAGAACCTCTCCCTCCCCCCAAAAAAAGCAAAGTAAATTGCTAAAATAAATGAGAGAAGAGTTCTAGCTTGTATTTATATGATCATTACCGTCCCTTTAAAACACACAATTTTCTCTCAGGAAAAAAAACCTACTTTTTTCCTGATTGGTTATAATAACCAATCGTTTTTTCTTTTGTTTTTAGCTTCTCTAAATTCTTTTCTACACACAAACCTGAAGCAAAACAGAAATGCATACTTATTTATAACTACATGTATTTCTCACAGGATCAGAAATATAAATAGAAATTGGTCTTTGCAAGTTCAACATAGAAAAACATTCCATATTTATATAATGGTAACTAAGAAATCCTAAAAATATCCCTAAAATCACCTCTTATTTATATAATGGTAACTAAAAAAAATCCTAAAAATATTCCTAAAAGTTTTGAAACTATTGGTTAAGTCACTTTAAAAATATGTGTGTGTGTGTGTGTATGTGTATTCAACATATATGATCATAAACCAATGTGGGTAACACTCTTACATAGTTTATCCAGATGAGTTAAGGATCCTGCCTTCTCGGTGGCTGTTTCATCTATCTGTCTCCTGCACTCTTTGCAAACTCAACCTAGGTGGTGACCCGTTCTGAAGGAAGAGTTCACACGCTCACCCTGAGGGACGTGAAGCTAGAAGACGCAGGAGAGGTCCAACTGACAGCCAAGGATTTCAAAACTCAGGCCAACCTCTTTGTGAAAGGTAATTTCAAAAATTATCCCTAAGTTCATACATCATGAACAGAATCATAAATAATGCATTCGCTTAATTGTTTTTGTGCAAGATTACCACAGATCATTAAAAATCAAGGATCCAAAAGTCTAATATTACATTTTGGCATAATAAAATATAGGTTGTTTTTTCAATGGTGAGGCAGTGTGCACACCTTTAATCCCAGTACTCAGGAGGCAGAAGCATCCAGATCTTTGTGAGTTCAAAACCAGCCTGGTCTACAGTGTGAATTCCAGAACAGACAGGGCTACGCAGAGAAAACCTGTCTCAGAAGAAAAAAAGTTAAAATTAATGTGGGTTTTACATACTCTTTCTATCCCTATGTTATTATTGTATTTTCAACTAGTTCCAGAAACAACTGGTGAAATAATTATTATCAACCCATTTTATAAAAATATTGGCCATTTTTTCCTTTATGTTTTATAATTATTTTTCTTGTAAGCCTAACCCTCAAGAGGCAGAGGCAGAAGGACTGTCTCAAGTTTGAAACCAGCCTGGTCTACATAATGACCAGGGCAGGCGGTGGGGGGGGCATAGAAAAATTTTTTTGTTTGGTTTTTTTCTCTGCATGTATGAATAACGATGAAGCAACATTATTTAAGGAAAACATCTAAATGAAAAATAGTTTTGCAAATGAGTAAACTTAGAGCAGAAGCAGCCCCAGAGATGCCAGAGGGAACTAGAGAAAGTTCTGGAACTCTTGGAGAAGGGAAGCAGCTAATAAGTTGGATTCTTTCAGAACCCCCCGTTGAGTTCACTAAACCCCTTGAAGACCAGACGGTCGAAGAGGAGGCCACTGCGGTCCTGGAGTGTGAAGTATCCAGAGAGAACGCCAAGGTGAAGTGGTTCAAAAATGGCACAGAAATCCTCAAGAGCAAGAAGTACGACATCGTCGCTGATGGCAGGGTCAGAAAGCTCATTATTCATGGCTGCACACCAGAGGATATCAAAACGTACACTTGCGATGCTAAGGATTTTAAGACTTCCTGTAACCTGAATGTTGTTCGTAAGTATTCCTCCTCAGGACTTGGCCTTTGTAGCTCTTTGTAGCCAAAACATCAAGACACTTTATGCATGCCCTTCTTGGCCTAGCCATAATTCTTGACCTAACCTGATACTTCACACGTTTCTTTAAAAACCTTCTTGTGCTCTGTCTGGTCTTGGGAAAGACACCGACCTCTGTTCACTGTGCTGCTGTGCTCTTTGTCGGCATGCGGTTATGCCCACTATTTGAATATCCTGCTAGAGATGAAAATACACTTTAACACAGGAGGGCGTACAGAACGCTGATTCCATTTGGAAGGAAGATAAGTTTTCAGGCCTGGAGGATGTCTTAAAAATGGGAGCGAAAGTTGCTTGAATGGGAACAAACATACTTGAGAACAACTCTAATATGTCAATGCCCTGTCCCATAATTCAGTCTGAGAATAAGGAAGCAAGAGAAGCTGAATGAGGCCCAGGTTCTTTGAGTCCTGGATTCTTTGAATGAAGCACTCTGTCATTTTTGCTATTGCTTCTTCCCCTGGTGCGGAGATAAGCCCTTATCTCAGTATGCCCACTGCTAGCTGGCTCATTCGCTTTGTCGATTTGTCTGTCCCGCATAGCATTTTTCATAGTATGTTTTTGTGCAATGCTTGTTTGGCTCTGTTGCTTCTCATCCGTCAACAGCTAAAACCCAGTGGTTTTGACTGTGCTCCCAGCATCTTGTATTGCGTCACTCTTTCCACGCTTTGGTTAACTGACCTCAGAGTAGCCCCGTGGGGTTTCTTCCCCTTGTCATCTACTTCCTCTTGGTGAAGGGTTAGCCATGATGGCTTATCGTCAAGCCTGTCAGCTAGCATTGGTCTGAGAATCTCATGATCAAGAAGGGTCGACTTGGAAAGGCCTTATAAGGAGCACTGAAAGATGCAAGGGAAAGGAGGCAGCTGCTCCATCCTGCATAGCAGCAGTCCCGTGTCTGGAGATGCATAAGCCAGCAGACAAAAGAGCCGAATCAGCACCCCCTGTAGAACACAGTGTTTGTCATACGAATACATGCCTGACCTGCATGGGAAATCTTTAAAGCTGAGTCAAAAATGAAAAGCTGCCTATGCGTGGTTCCAACTGGACTCATGCCTATTAGCCATACACAAAGCCAATTGGAGGGCTTCAAACTGTTGTCTTTGCATTCAGGCTATTGTCTTTGAATTCTACTGGCTTCCTAATGATGTTTCTTCCCTTACTAGTGTTTCCTTTGACAAATAATATCCTTCAACTCTGGTATAGTACCAACAGAAAGAAGGCATCTTCTTCAGTAAGCATTCAAAAGAGCCGAGATGGATCTCAGTGTGAAAGAACTAAGTTGGTAGCACAGTAAGACATAATGTATGTGAGCTGCAAGCGATTTCAAAGTCAGTGTCAGTCTATTAAGATAGGAAAAGAAAAAAAAAGTCCTGCAGAAGAGAGTCACTTTTTCTCACTGGGTGTTGGCAGCACAGCCCTTAAGCCCAGCACTTGGGAGGCAAAGGCAGGCAGTGTTTGAGGCCAGCCTGCTACAGAGAAACCTTGTCTTGAAAGAGAGAGAGAAAGAGAGTCACTTTTTTTTAAATGTGTACCAGAAATATCTCAGAAGCCTTCTTTTGAATATCGATGCCATTCTCTTACAGCTCCCCATGTGGAATTCCTAAGACCACTCACGGACCTTCAAGTTAAAGAAAAAGAAACAGCTCGGTTTGAGTGTGAAATTTCCAAGGAAAACGCCAAGGTCTGTAACTACATAACATTATCTTAGTGTGTGCAAGGTCTGTAACTACAAACATTATCTTAGATTATCAAGACATTCTGTTTGCTTTTGGCCAAACAGAAAGTAAGGAAAAAATAGCTAAATATTTTCTCTGACCCTCCCCCATTTTAAAGATTGTGTTAGCGTGAAACATGGACCTGACTTATTCTCCTTAGTATTGCTCAGTAGAAAAACCCTGAACTCAGATAAGATTTATCTTTAGAGACATTTGGAATTGCTATCTTTTTAAGATTAATTAATATATATATATAATTACTGCCATTTGATATATATATTTGGTATGTCAAATATATATATATATATATATATATATATATATATATATATATATATCTCAAATAGCAGTAATTCCACATCTTAGCTAAGTATTTCTGGTTGCCATGATCTATTTTTTATCACCAAATTCCTTTAACTTTCAATCTGCTTCCACAACAGGGGAGCTGGTTTGTGTGAGATTTAAGGCCCCCTAAGACTCAAAATGTGCATAATCCTGTTATTTTTTTATATTTGGTAATAGTATCATAGGGGGTCCACAGTGCTTGGTAACTTTGTTCTTGCTTTTTGGATTTTTTTTATTTATATTTTTATCTGTCTTCCTTCATACATACTATAATATTTATGGTCTTTTTAAATAAAGACTATAATTTCTTATGATTGATTTTTTTAAAATCCCTCCGCATCCTAGCTCCCCTAGTTTCTGTTAGGAATACCATGTGCAGGAACAACATGAACACTGTTTAAAAAAATAAATCTATTTGTCTTAAAATACAGGTTCAGTGGTTTAAAGATGGCGCTGAAATTAAAAAGGGCAAAAAGTATGACATCATTTCTAAGGGAGCCGTACGGATTCTTGTCGTCAACAAATGTCTCCTGAACGACGAAGCCGAATATTCCTGTGAAGTGCGGACGGCAAGAACTTCCGGCATGCTGACCGTTCTGGGTGAGTGCCAAGGCTTTCTTTGCCTCAATGCACTAGTCCGGAAAACCCACTTCCAGTTTTACTGAGTGAATTTGGGTTCTTTTTCTATAGAGGAAGAAGCGGTCTTCACAAAGAATCTTGCCAATCTGGAAGTTAGTGAAGGAGACACTATCAAGCTGGTGTGCGAAGTCTCCAAGCCTGGGGCCGAAGTGATCTGGTACAAAGGGGACGAGGAGATCATAGAAACAGGAAGGTTTGAAATACTTACTGATGGCAGGAAGAGAATCCTGATCATTCAGAATGCACAGCTTGAGGACGCGGGCAGCTACAACTGTCGACTCCCAAGCTCTCGGACAGACGGCAAAGTCAAAGTACACGGTAAGAAAATCGCAGGGAAGCGCATTCTCTCCCTAGTCTTTCATTCTTGTCGGACTTAAGATTCAAATGCCTGTGTTTTCAATGTCTTCCAACGTTTTGCTTTCCAGAACTTGCTGCTGAATTCATCTCAAAGCCTCAAAACCTTGAAATCCTCGAAGGGGAAAAGGCCGAGTTTGTCTGCACTATATCAAAGGAAAGCTTTGAGGTTCAGTGGAAGAGGGATGATCAGACTCTGGAGTCTGGAGACAAATATGACGTCATCGCTGATGGCAAAAAGAGAGTCCTAGTTGTGAAAGACGCCACACTACAAGACATGGGCACTTACGTGGTCATGGTTGGGGCTGCCAGAGCTGCGGCTCACCTGACGGTCATCGGTAAGTTTCTTCTTGCTTCTTCGGATTGATTTGTTTGTAGTTTTGGTCCCTCGTCATGCTACAAAGTCTTATTGGTTGTCTACAGAAAAACTCAAGATCATAGTTCCTCTTAAGGACACCACAGTGAAAGAACAACAAGAGGTTGTCTTTAACTGCGAAGTCAATACCGAAGGGGCCAAAGCCAAATGGTTCAGAAATGAAGAAGCCATATTTGATAGTTCAAAATACATCATCCTCCAAAAGGACCTGGTCTACACTCTCAGAATCAGAGATGCACGCTTAGATGACCAAGCCAACTACAATGTATCCTTGACTAACCACAGAGGGGAAAATGTTAAGAGTGCAGCCAATCTAATAGTGGAAGGTATGTGACTTAGATAGTGCCAGAGAATTTTTTTCCAGTCATTTATATTATGCAAACAACTAAATTCAACATTGTTATTCTCTACCACCACAGAGGAAGATCTTAGGATTATTGAACCTCTTAAAGACATTGAAACAATGGAGAAGAAATCAGTCACCTTCTGGTGCAAGGTGAATCGTCTCAATGTAACACTCAAGTGGACCAAAAATGGAGAAGAAGTTGCTTTTGACAACCGGGTATCGTACCGAATTGATAAGTACAAGCACTCTCTAATCATCAAGGACTGTGGATTTCCAGATGAAGGTGAATACATTGTCACCGCTGGACAAGACAAATCGGTGGCAGAGCTGCTCATCATAGAAGCCCCAACGGAATTTGTGGAGCACCTGGAAGACCAGACGGTCACCGAGTTTGACGACGCTGTCTTCTCCTGCCAACTCTCCAGAGAGAAAGCCAATGTAAAATGGTACCGAAACGGAAGAGAAATCAAGGAAGGCAAAAAGTATGCCAAAAACATTCGGTGGCGGGGCTCTGCTGCTCTTGTGTGCATTTTGACAGCCTAGCACTTGTGGCTCACGCTAACTCATCATTCAATCTCTTCTTCAGATACAAATTTGAAAAAGATGGGAGCGTACACAGGCTCATCATAAAGGACTGCCGGCTGGAGGATGAGTGCGAATACGCTTGTGGCGTCGAGGACAGGAAGTCCCGAGCTAGGCTCTTTGTGGAAGGTGCGTATCGGCTTCAGGAGTAATTCTGGCTGAAGTGACTGACCATTTTTTATGATGCTGATAAAAATACAAGCGTACATCTGTTTTTATTTTTACGTTTTCTTTCCAGAAATCCCTGTTGAGATTATCAGGCCTCCTCAAGACATTCTTGAAGCCCCTGGTGCCGATGTCATCTTTATGGCTGAACTCAACAAAGACAAAGTGGAGGTCCAATGGCTTAGAAATAACATGGTTGTTGTCCAGGGTGACAAGCACCAGATGATGAGTGAAGGGAAGATACACAGGCTACAGATTTGTGACATTAAACCACGTGACCAGGGTGAATACAGATTCATTGCCAAGGACAAAGAAGCCAGGGCGAAACTTGAGTTAGCAGGTAAGGCGCCCCTTCTTTTGCTTTGCAACGGTTTCATGAAATCACAGATCTTACATAGATTTCGGATTTTAGAGTTATAGCAAAATGCTTCTTGTGAAAGCCTATGGCTTTCAAGCCCACGTCACATGTTAGATACTCTACTTTTTCCTAGTATAAAGAGGAAGTTAATGGCATTCACATCATACAATTGGATTATTCCTGGCACATGGCAGCTGTTCATGAATTCATAGAATTACTGACAGTCCCTCACTCTACTGCTGTGCAACTCCTGTGGATCTCTTAGATATACTCTCTTCTTGACCCAAGATACCTACATTGGTTGTTCTAAAAGCAACCTATTGGTATATCCCGTATACAAGGAAAAAATGTCTCGTCTATCCTGAAATGAGTCTGTGGGACTTTATCAAAAACTGATTTTATCAAATAGTTTCAACAACAAAAGCAAAGCCCATTTCAGTGTATTCTCGGTCCTCTGTTACTCTTTTTTAATGAAGACTGGATGTTAATCTTCAGTATGCCATCTCCAACCATCTTTTCCCCAAGGCTGATAGTTTGGAATAGGGAAGAATTATTATAACCCTCCAACATCTTTCTCTGCTATAACATGACTGTAGCATACTTCCGAGGTTCTGATGATGTTAGCCAATGTATAGTTAAAAAAAAAAAAAAAAACAGCGATGCCGGAACATGAGTTCAATATATAACTCAAACATGTTTGCATGTTCTCTTTCTCACTAGCTGCACCTAAAATCAAGACAGCTGATCAGGATCTTGTGGTGGATGCCGGGCAGCCCCTGACTATGGTCGTGCCCTACGATGCCTACCCCAAAGCAGAAGCTGAGTGGTTTAAAGAAAACGAACCTCTGTCTACAAAAACTGTGGACACTACAGCTGAGCAGACTTCTTTCAGAATCCTGGAAGCTAAAAAGGAGGACAAGGGGAGATACAAAATCGTGCTTCAGAACAAGCATGGGAAAGCAGAAGGCTTCATCAACTTGCAAGTTATTGGTAAGCTGCCGAGTCACTCAAACTTGATTGGCTAGCACAGCTTAAAGGCACAACACCACTAAACAGTCTATGATTTGTACATGGCAGATGTTCCTGGGCCAGTTCGTAACTTAGAAGTGACCGAAACATTCGATGGTGAAGTCAGCCTCGCTTGGGAAGAACCATTAACAGACGGCGGGAGCAAAATCATAGGTTATGTTGTTGAAAGGCGTGATATCAAGAGGAAGACCTGGGTTCTGGTCACTGACCGAGCGGACAGCTGTGAGTTTACTGTCACTGGCCTACAGAAAGGAGGAGTGGAGTACCTGTTCCGTGTCAGCGCGAGGAACAGAGTTGGCACTGGAGAACCAGTAGAAACCGACAACCCTGTAGAAGCCAGGAGTAAATATGGTAAGAAGTAGTTAAGTAAACTGCCAACTAGCTTAATATTTTGTTTCTCCCCAACATAACCTAAATTCATGTGTACTTCTTCTGTGGTGACATCCAGATGTTCCTGGCCCTCCTTTGAATGTCTCCATCACTGATGTGAATAGATTTGGTGTCTCGCTGACGTGGGAGCCACCAGAATACGATGGAGGTGCTGAAATCACAAACTATGTGATTGAACTGAGGGACAAGACTTCTATCAGGTGGGACACTGCCATGACTGTAAGAGCTGAGGACCTGTCAGCAACGGTCACTGATGTGGTTGAAGGACAGGAGTACAGCTTCCGGGTCAGAGCCCAGAACCGAATTGGAGTTGGGAAACCAAGTGCAGCCACACCCTTTGTCAAGGTTGCTGATCCAATAGGTAAGATCATAGCAATACTTAAAAAGGAAATAAACACCACATGAAACCAAAGAATTACATCTATGAATTCAGATGCTTCTGATCAAATAAAATATAATAAAAGAACAAAACTGTAAAAGCCAAGACTGTGCCCACATAGGCCACAGACTTGTTCTGATGACATTGTTAGGATTATTCCGTGTCTTAATAAATTGTCACTCAATAAACTTGTATGTCCCTAATCTTTCTGCCATTCCAGAGAGACCAAGTCCTCCTGTGAACCTCAGTTCCTCGGAACAGACACAATCATCAGTTCAGCTTACATGGGAGCCTCCTCTGAAAGATGGGGGCAGCCCAATATTGGGGTACATAATTGAAAGATGCGAGGAAGGGAAAGACAACTGGATTCGCTGCAATATGAAACCTGTCCCTGAACTGACTTACAAGGTATGCAGTTTGCATCTTAAAAACATATGTGTGTGTATTATTTCTATATTATATATACATAATTATAAAATATCACATATATTATAACGTATATTTTCACGGGCTTAAATGAATATGATGTTAACAAATACTAACTTGTAATTTTAGGTCACTGGATTGCATAAAGGAAATAAATATTTATATAGAGTATCTGCAGAAAATGCAGCTGGTGTTTCAGATCCATCCGAGATCCTTGGTCCTCTCACAGCTGATGATGCCTTTGGTAAGTCGATATCTACTTTCTAGATTAGGGAATAGCCCATACCTTCTTTGGTGTACCAGAGACATACATATGGTGCTAGAAATTCACGGCTTTTTCTTCTTGGTAGTTGAACCAACGATGGATCTGAGCGCATTCAAAGATGGTCTTGAAGTTATTGTCCCAAATCCCATCAAGATCCTGGTTCCGAGCACAGGCTACCCCAGACCAAAGGCAACCTGGACTTTTGGAGATCAAGTCCTAGAAGAGGGGGACCGTGTGAAAATGAAGACCTTATCGGCCTACGCCGAACTCATCGTTTCCCCGAGTGAGCGGACAGACAAGGGTATTTACACACTCACACTAGAAAATCCTGTGAAGTCAATTTCTGGAGAAATTGATGTCAATGTGATCGGTAAGGAACTAAACTCCTGCTATCTAATGTGGTTTGACTGCATTAACACATAGTGTTAATCATAATACCTTTCACTGCCTTTTCTTATTAGCTCCCCCAAGTGCACCCAAAGAACTGAAATTTAGTGACATAACAAAGGATTCTGTGCACTTGACTTGGGAACCACCCGACGATGACGGAGGAAGCCCACTAACTGGATATGTCATTGAAAAGAGAGACATGAGCCGGAAAACGTGGACTAAAGTGAGTGTCGCATAGTAACGCAGCAATTTTAGAAGAGAGAATGAAGGAGATTCCAGGAGGAGGCTGGGAGGCCATGCAGATGGGTCCTGGGCTCAGTTTACCTTTGTGTTGTGACAAGTATCAAAACCTTTGGACTGTTCCTTGGGTAATTTAGCCAGGGTTTGGTACAATTGTCCCATCTTGTTTTCAGCTAGACTTGTTTAACACAAAAGAGAGCTTACCCATATAGTTGGTATCTAACGAGCACCCACAGGCACACACTGAACTATAAGCCATTTCAAAGGAAGTATGTTTTGTCTCAGTGTTCAGGAATTTTTCATCACTGCACTTGATTTACCTTAGTTGACCCGATCTGCCTTGTTTTCTTCCTTTATGCTGGTTATATGTATGTGTGTGCACGTGTGTATTACATGTATCTATGCATGCGTGCACACACACATTTAGCAATACTAGAAATAAAACTTAGATTCACATGCTAAACAGCAACTCCATCAATGAGTTCACCCCAGCCCATTATTACTCTCATTTAAAATTCTAATAAACTACCATCTTCTTAATGCACACAAACTGGGAATCTATTTCTCATTTTATTTAAGGCCAATTATTATAACCCACCTTGCTGTTTTTTCCTAATACAAAAAATAGTATGAGAATAACACTAAGCTTCCATCCAAAACAACTTTCGAGGACGCGGGATGTAACGGCACATGCTTATAGAAACCGAGGCAGGACTGTGGATTTAGAGTCAACCTGAACGATACAGTAATAGACTCTAGGGCAGCCTGGGCGACATAGAAAGTCCCAGTCTTAAAAAATTAATAGTGGGTATCTGTATCTTTTTTTTAAAAAAAAAAAAGTCTTTGACTCACAGAAATACTCAGATAATCAATGAACGGTTTCTTTGTCCCAGGTTATGGACTTCGTGACTGATCTAGAATTCACAGTTCCTGATCTTGTTCAAGGAAAGGAATATCTATTCAAAGTCTGTGCTCGAAACAAGTGTGGCCCTGGAGAACCCGCATATACCGATGAACCTGTAAATATGTCTGCTCCTGCAAGTAAGTGCATGCCTCATGGGTTCATGCCTGGTCTGTGTTACCGAATTTTGGCTTTAGTGCTGGGTTGAAGTTTGGGGGGACGGCATGGGTTGGTAGCATGGCCGTCACTGGAGAGCGGCCTGTCTACGATTAACACCCTCCTTAAAATGTGACAGCGGTACCGGACCCACCAGAGAATGTCAAATGGAGAGACAGGACTGCCAAGAGCATCTTCCTAACATGGGATCCTCCTAAAAATGACGGTGGCTCGCGCATTAAAGGATATATAGTTGAAAAATGCCCACGTGGCTCTGATAAATGGGTGGCCTGTGGAGAGCCTGTTGCAGACACAAAGTAGGTGTTTGTTTTATTCATGTATCCAATTTAAAATTCTGACTCCTACATACTAGAATGGATTTTACCTGGGAGACATTAAATGTTCATTTTTTTTCCTCACCAAGAATCCCTCTAATATACCTATATCTGATTTCACAAATTTCAACTGAGCATAGATAGTGTTCAAGATTTCATTAGTTATGATACTGAAAAGTCTAGTCACAAGTCAAGAATAGCCTGGTCCCAGGAACCTGACCAGGGCAACACAGGAATGAAGAAATGGAAGGCACAGCAGATATATACAGGAAAAGCTGTGGTCCAGTGTGTGTTTGTGGGGGGGGGGGGTGACCACTATAATGGAGGACACCTCCTATGCTACCAGCAAACTCAGCAGGTTTATTATGTACAGCCCAAAGAGGAGGCATTAGACAGTCTCAGTGGGAGGTCTGGGTAGGGGAGATTCAGGAGGAAGCAGCTGTGGTTGATAGTTTGTATACACTAGTCTTACCTAAAAGTCAAGGGTTTGTTAACATTGGTACTTAGACCAGAGGAAGGCTTTGCCATTTCCTTGAGTCTGAGGACATGGTTGTGCTCACGTCAATAACACAATTCATCAGGATTCCATCCATTCCTGACACATTCATTGCTTTCTCCACTCCCCACAGTCTAGATATTTCATCTAAAAGCCAGTACTATGTTAGTGGTATGAATTCTAGAGAAATAACTATACTACATAACTCTACGTGTAATAGATTATCTCCGTGACCATAACGCCCCTATCTGTGTTCTGACAGAATGGAAGTGACAGGCCTTGAGGAAGGCAAATGGTACGCCTACCGTGTGAAAGCCTTGAACAGGCAAGGCGCTAGCAAGCCAAGCAAACCCACAGAAGAAATCCAGGCAGTGGACACACAGGGTATGTATCATTTTCTTGTCTTGTCAGTCAGGGCTCTGACCTTGTCAGCTAGAACTCTCTAACAGCGTGAATAATCTTTTCCAATTCAGAGGCTCCCGAGATCTTCCTTGATGTGAAGCTCCTCGCTGGCCTCACGGTCAAAGCCGGCACGAAGATTGAGCTTCCGGCCACTGTGACTGGAAAGCCTGAACCTAAAATAACCTGGACAAAGGCGGATACCCTTCTGAAGCCGGACCAAAGAATCACCATCGAAAACGTTCCTAAGAAATCCACGGTGACGATCACAGACAGCAAGAGAAGCGACACGGGTACATACATCATAGAAGCCGTGAATGTCTGTGGCCGCGCCACCGCGGTGGTGGAAGTGAACGTCTTGGGTAAGGGAGTCTCTTCTTTTTCAAAGGATTAAGTTCGCCATGGCTACTTGAACAAAAGAGTTTACAACATTGTATTTTCCCATGTCATGCCATCCGCAGATAAACCCGGACCACCAGCTGCTTTTGACATCACAGAGGTAACCAATGAGTCTTGTCTTCTGACGTGGAACCCGCCAAGAGATGACGGTGGATCTAAGATCACAAACTATGTGGTGGAGCGGAAGGCTACGGACAGCGACGTGTGGCACAAGCTCTCCTCGACTGTGAAGGACACCCACTTCAAGGCGACCAAGCTGACACCCAACAAAGAGTACATCTTCAGAGTTGCGGCGGAGAACATGTATGGCGTCGGCGAGCCAGTGCAGGCTGCTCCAATCGTCGCCAAATATCAGTTTGGTGAGATTCTCAGTCTGCTAACTCAAGAGGACAAAAAAGGATGTTCTGTCAATTTTGCATGTAGGTGTTGGGTGCCGATCATGACTTTTTTCTGTCACTATGCCATCTATAGATCCACCTGGACCGCCAACTCGCCTGGAACCTTCCGACATCACTAAAGATGCAGTGACCCTCACGTGGTGTGAGCCAGACGACGACGGCGGCAGCCCCATCACCGGATACTGGGTGGAAAGATTAGACCCTGACACTGACAAATGGGTCCGATGCAATAAGATGCCAGTGAAGGACACAACATACAGGTGAACCGCCCCCACATGTTCGTCATGCTTTAAGTTAGCCATGTACTCAGTTGTTAGCTCGCCACGATTCCTTTTGATCACGTGTGATTACAAATTAAGAGATTTTCATCACTTTTACTTCTGTTGCCTGATGGCACATAGTTTTTAAATGACATGAATACCATTCAATAGCACATGTCTGCTAACTCTGTAATAGTAGCCTTCTAGGCATTTCTAAGCATTTGGTCTTCTGATATATTAGCAGAACTGATAATATTATATGTATATAATATTATAGATATAATTTGAATAATATATGCGGCCTAATATAAAGAATGTGACAGTGCAGTTAAAAACAATTTTAAATTTATGTGGAAGTATATTCAGCTAAATTTACAAATTGATTCTCACTATTTAAACAAATTAGCCTCTTCTCTGTATAGTACACACTTCTTACCATGTTACCTTGTCCCTGCTCCAGAGTGAAAGGTCTCACCAATAAGAAAAAGTACAGATTCCGTGTGCTGGCTGAAAATTTGGCTGGACCTGGAAAGCCAAGTAGATCCACTGAACCAATCTTAATAAAGGATCCCATAGGTATTATTTACATGATTTTCTGTGGTTATTTTGAGGCATATGCTAACTTCCTTTGGACAGAACAAATAATGTTGAAATTGGTTTGCAGATCCTCCGTGGCCTCCTGGGAAACCAACTGTAAAGGACATAGGCAAAACATCATTGGTATTGAACTGGACCAAGCCAGAACACGACGGAGGGGCAAAGATTGAGTCTTACGTCATTGAGATGCTGAAGACTGGGACAGACGACTGGGTCAGAGTGGCTGAGGGGGTCCCCACCACTGAGCATTTGCTCACAGGCCTGATGGAAGGGCAGGAATACTCATTCCGCGTGAGAGCCGTGAACAAGGCTGGAGAGAGTGAGCCCAGTGACCCAAGCGACCCTGTGCTTTGCCGGGAGAAACTCTGTAAGTTGTCACTCCACAATCTGAAAACTACATCTGAGGGAGATTTTTAAACCTCACTATTATTCCCACCTTGCTTTATTGTTTCCTTGTAACCATGAGAACGTTTAGTAAAGACTAAAATGGGATTTTTTTTTCTCTTTTCTTCAGATCCTCCGTCACCACCTCGTTGGCTCGAAGTGATTAATATCACAAAAAATTCAGCTGACCTAAAATGGACAGTTCCTGAGAAAGACGGAGGGTCACCCATCACCAACTACATCGTGGAAAAGAGAGACGTGAGGCGGAAAGGCTGGCAAACAGTGGACACCACGGTCAAGGAGACCAAGTGCACAGTAACGCCCCTGACAGAGGGCTCTCTGTATGTGTTCCGCGTGGCTGCAGAAAACGCCATCGGGCAAAGCGACTACACCGAAATCGGAGACTCCGTCCTGGCCAAAGACACCTTCAGTATGCACCATAACTCAGTCTTTGCAGCAGCATTTGTAGCGAATAATACATTTTCCCTCGGGTTTTTCTAACCATTGGTTATTTTGCCTCCAGCCACCCCTGGACCACCCTATGCCCTGACAGTGGTTGACGTGACAAAGCGACATGTTGACCTAAAGTGGGAGCCACCTAAAAACGACGGCGGAAGACCGATACAGAGGTAGAGCTTCCATTCCATTCTTTTAAAGAGTCAAATGTGGACATCTGTGATGAACTTCTGCTTTTCTGAGTGCTAAGTGGAATGTTTTGTTCTTCCAACAGATACATCATTGAGAAGAAGGAAAAATTAGGCACCCGTTGGGTAAAAGCTGGGAAGACCTCAGGCCCCGACTGTAACTTCAGAGTAACTGATGTCATCGAAGGCACAGAAGTCCAGTTTCAAGTTCGGGCTGAAAATGAGGCAGGAGTTGGTCACCCAAGTGAGCCCACAGAAATCCTGGCAATTGAAGATCCGACAAGTAAGTCATGCTGATCATTCAGAGGAGATTGTGTCGGGCCTGGTGGTGAGACTGGGGTGTCAATGCTTCCCTGCTGTCTTCCCAGGTCCTCCCTCACCTCCTCTTGACCTGCACGTGACTGACGCTGGGAGGAAACACATTGCCATTGCTTGGAAACCTCCAGAGAAAAATGGTGGCAGTCCTATCATAGGCTACCATGTTGAAATGTGTCCGGTGGGCACCGAGAAATGGATGCGAGTTAATTCTCGCCCAGTAAAAGATTTGAAGTTCAAAGTCGAAGAGGGAATTGTTCCCGACAAAGAATATGTCTTGAGAGTGAGAGCCGTCAATGCTGTTGGTGTCAGTGAGCCATCTGAAATCTCTGAAAACGTGGTTGCCAAAGACCCAGACTGTAAGAATTCGATATGTTTTATAGCTAATAATATATTCTTTTTTCCTGATCATTGCATTTTAACGTATTTTCCCCTACCCCTTGCTGTTTTGTAGGCAAACCAACAATTGATCTAGAGACTCATGACATCGTTGTTATCGAAGGTGAAAAGTTAAGCATCCCTGTGCCCTTCAGAGCTGTCCCTGTTCCAACTGTGAGCTGGCATAAAGACGGCAAAGAAGTGAAAGCCAGCGACAGATTAACAATGAAGAGTGACCACATCTCTGCACACCTTGAGGTTCCCAAGAGTGTCCACGCAGATGCCGGGGTTTACACCATCACCCTGGAGAATAAGCTTGGCTCAGCAACTGCTTCAATCAATGTCAAAGTCATAGGTAACAATTCTGGAATGAAATACCGGGCATTCAGCATCTGTCCCAGGAGTTATAATAGCTAGCTATGCGACAGTCTGTACAAAGAGCTTCAAGAACTGGCATTTGGACCCCGAACACTCCCTCGAGTTACTTATTTTCATTTGAAAAGCAATTTTGAAGAGATTAGATTAATAATTAAGCTCTGATTAATTTATTTGCATATGAAATACTAACTTAAATGAATTAGCACACCTAAAGAATATTTCAGTGATCAATATTCCTTTCTGAATTATGTAAATTCAGCTTTCTATAGTCTTCTCCTTCAGGAATAATATTATTTTTCTGTCCTTTACTACCATCCCTGGTTTTAGTTGGAAATTAATGGAACAATTTTGATTAACACAAATACTCAAGGATTGATGTTTCTGATTAATAACAGATGGGGAACAAAGATGCTAAATGTCTCGTGTTCCGGGGGACGGTAGCCCAGAAAAGATTGCCCCACCCCAAAATGTATATATTCCAAATCAGATAAAGTTCACTATTCAAATGCTAATTTTTCCAGCTTATGATAGTAATTGTCAATGTTATATGTTACAGGTCTACCTGGTCCATGCAAAGATATTAAAGCAAGTGACATAACCAAGAGCTCTTGCAAGTTAACATGGGAGCCTCCGGAATATGACGGTGGAAGCCCAATTCTTCATTATGTCCTGGAGCGTAGAGAGGCTGGGAGGAGGACATACATACCAGTCATGTCTGGTGAGAACAAGCTGTCTTGGACCGTAAAGGATCTCATACCAAATGGTGAATACTTTTTCCGGGTAAAAGCAGTCAACAAGATTGGTGGAGGCGAATATATTGAACTCAAAAATCCCGTCATTGCTCAAGATCCAAAGCGTAAGTTGGAACATAGATATTTGATAGCTAAGTTAGAATATCCGAGAATTATTGTCTGAGCATTAATTGGGTTCTTTAATAGTAATAGGTATTTTTCTTTGTCCACCAGAACCCCCGGATCCACCTGTGGATGTTGAGGTTCATAATCCTACAGCTAAGGCAATGACTATCACATGGAAGCCACCCTTGTATGATGGAGGAAGCAAGATAATGGGTTACATCATAGAAAAGATTGCTAAGGGTGAAGAAAGATGGAGGAGATGCAATGAGCATCTGGTACCTGTCCTGACCTATACAGCCAAAGGACTTGAGGAGGGGAAAGAGTACCAATTCCGTGTGCGAGCAGAGAATGCTGCTGGTATTGGTGAACCTTCTCGGGCCACGCCCCCAACCAAAGCTGTAGATCCTATTGGTATGTTTATTTTTGGAGGGTGCTGCTTCCTCATTGTAAAACAAATGGGGTTCATGTTTGGCTGAGAATTAAAGGCAATTCTGACTTTGACTCATTACAGATGCCCCAAAAGTCATCCTCAAAACAAGCCTGGAAGTTAAACGGGGTGATGAAATAGCTCTTGATGCGACCATTTCTGGCTCACCCTACCCAACAATCACATGGATAAAGGATGAAAATGTTATTGTACCGGAGGAAATTAAGAAGCGAGCAGCACCCCCGGTTAGGAGGAAGAAGGGCGAGGCTGAAGAAGAGGAGCCGTTTTTCCTGCCTCTGACAGAGCGTTTGAGCATCAATAACAGCAAGCAAGGAGAATCTCAGCTGCGCATCCGTGACTCTCTGAGACCTGATCATGGCCAGTACATGATCAAAGTTGAGAATGATCATGGTGTTGCCAAAGCTCCTTGCACTGTCGTTGTGTTAGGTAAGTAGTTAGAACTACTTCGCAGTGGAGAAAGAGAATCTACCGAAGGGTTTTAGCAAGACATAAAAATAAGTAGTTTGGGGGCCCTTTAAAAGAAAGAACTTCAGCAAATAATTCTCACTTAACATTTTATCACCTAAGCAGACGCTCTTGAAAAAAATCAACTGACCTTGTTCTTTGTTAGCTAATGAAAATAAAGATAGAAGGAGATGGAAAAACTAAAAGTTGTACCCAAAGGCCATACTAACACATTTTCCCCAGCAGCTGATTCTATACAAAATTTTAATCACCGATCTCCTTTGATGTATTAGATACACCAGGACCGCCGATCAACTTTGTATTTGAGGATATTAGGAAGAACTCTGTCCTCTGTAAATGGGAGCCGCCCCTTGATGACGGTGGCAGTGAGATCATTAACTATACCTTGGAAAAGAAAGACAAGACCAAACCTGACTCCGAATGGATTGTGATCACTTCAACACTCAGACACTGCAAATATTCAGTAACAAAACTGATTGAAGGAAAAGAGTACCTCTTCCGCGTACGAGCTGAAAATAGGCTGGGACCTGGACCACCATGTGTCTCAAAGCCACTTTTGGCCAAAGATCCATTTGGTAAGGTTCTTTAAGCATCTTAAGCTGGCCTTTTCACCATATGCTTCCCTGTTTACATCGTCATGGTTGTGGAAAGTTGATTTTATATCATATTATGCAATTCAAATATTTTTTTTTTCTCAGAACCACCTGATGCACCAGATAAGCCCATTGTGGAAGATGTTACCAGCAATAGCATGCTAGTAAAATGGAATGAACCAAAAGATAACGGCAGCCCCATCTTAGGTTACTGGCTAGAAAAACGTGAGGTCAACAGTACACACTGGTCTCGTGTCAACAAAACCCTTCTCAGTTCTTTGAAGACCAAGGTAGATGGCTTATTAGAAGGACTCACCTACGTCTTCCGAGTCTGTGCTGAAAATGCTGCTGGGCCTGGAAAGTTCAGCCCACCTTCGGACCCTAAAACAGCTCGTGACCCCATCTGTAAGTACCTTCTTAAAAAGAGAGTGTAAGAGAGTAGTCTAACCCACATCTGGAAACCATCGGTAAACTTGACCTGTGTCTTCCGCCTTCATCCTAGCTCCACCTGGGCCACCCATCCCAAGAGTTGCGGATACGAGCTCTACGACCATTGAGCTGGAGTGGGAACCCCCGGCTTTCAACGGTGGTGGGGAGATTATTGGCTACTTTGTTGATAAGCAGCTGGTTGGCACTAACGAGTGGTCACGCTGCACTGAGAAGATGATCAAAGTCCGTCAGTTCACCGTGAAAGAAATCCGAGAGGGCGCTGACTACAGACTTCGAGTGAGCGCTGTCAACGCGGCCGGGGAAGGGCCACCTGGGGAAACAGAGCCTGTTACTGTGGCTGAACCACAAGGTACTTCAGAGTTTGCTGGGGGAGGAAATGGATGGTTCCCAACATGGGGCTACATTTTCTTATTCCTTGCACTAACATATACGACCGTTCCTCCTCAACAGAGCCTCCAACTGTGGAACTGGATGTTTCTGTAAAGGGAGGCATACAAATCATGGCTGGGAAGACTCTCAGAATCCCAGCCGTGGTGACTGGCCGGCCTGTGCCCACGAAAGTATGGACCATCGAAGAAGGGGAGCTGGATAAAGAGCGTGTTGTAATAGAGAATGTCGGAACCAAATCTGAGCTAATTATCAAGGACGCACTAAGAAAAGACCATGGCAGATATGTGATCACAGCAACCAACAGCTGTGGCTCCAAATTTGCAGCAGCCCGGGTTGAAGTGTTCGGTAAGGAACATCTGGAGGATTTTCATAGGATTTTCCCATGAAATGTGATCTTACTACACTGATTGTTTGTTACTGTTTCTTTTTCCAGACGTCCCTGGCCCAGTTCTTGACCTAAAACCTGTTGTAACGAACAGAAAGATGTGTCTGCTGAATTGGTCTGATCCAGCCGATGATGGAGGAAGTGAAATCACAGGGTTTATAATTGAAAGGAAAGATGCCAAGATGCACACTTGGAGACAGCCCATTGAGACGGAGAGATCCAAGTGTGACATCACAGGTCTCATAGAGGGACAGGAATACAAGTTCCGTGTCATTGCCAAGAACAAGTTTGGCTGTGGGCCTCCTGTTGAAATAGGACCGATTCTTGCAGTTGATCCGCTAGGTAAGAAAAGATTTTCACTGTGTTTACCAAATAAATGCTCTTCTGCTTATAGATAAGTCAAGTATTTGCTGGGATTTATGGTTTCAAACACCCAACTGTCTCAAGATCTTAGACTAGCTAGAGAATAATAAAAGAAAATCAAATATCTATTAGCAATTTTTAAGATACCATATTTGCTAAATTTCCATGTATTTTTGCTTTATGTGTAAGAAAGATGTGGCATTTTCTGTGCCAAAAAATTTTGGATCTACAAAGTCTTGGTAATAATCTACAAATAGTTCAAATAATTTAGAAGCATTTAATATTACCAATATAGTAGGGGACTTTTAAATATAACAATCTGGCCAGCCATTGGTAACATACGCCTTTAATCCCAGCACTCAAAAGGTAGAGGCAGGCAGATCTCTGTGAGTTCAAGGCCAGTCTGGTATTCAGAGCAAGTCCCAGGATAGCCAAGGCTACACAGAGAAACCCTGTCTAAAAACAAACAAACAAATAAAGGGAGTTGGTAGTTACACAAAATTCCCTGCTTTTCTAAAAAAGAAAATTATGGGCAGATAGTTGTCATAAGATAAATGATTGAGTTTTATTTGCTATACTTCTAAGAAGTCTTCATACTGGAAGGGTAGGGAGACCCCCAATCAGGAAGAACCCTCATAGAATAGAAAGCCAGAGGAAGTCTCCCAGAAGCTAAAATGAAACGCTAAAATTATGCACACTTAATAATACACCTTTATGCTCTTCTTAAAGTGAGGTCCTGGAGGAAAATCCACCCCTCCAGAAACAGTGGGTTCTCTTCCACTCGGGCATCTGGACAAAGAGAATAACAGCACACACCACCATTTCAATCACCCCATAAAGTCCATGAGTTTCAGGGTGTGCCAGAGGCCTCAGGATAGATAGAACTGGGACTCCCCAGATTCCATCTGCAGTAGCAATCAGCTAGAATGGGACAGCTCTCCTTATACCCATCAGAGCCTGTTCTTAAGGACACAAAACCTTTGAGGTATTCCATAAATGATCTTTCTTCTGAAGAAATATGATTCAAAGGGTGGTCAGTAACCATGCCTACTGTTTGGTCACAAGAGAAAAAAATCACTATACTTTCTGCTGGCATTCAAAGGAGAACAGCGCACACCTATTTTCCTAATTTGATAGGATTAGACATTCTCTCAGTATCCCAGGCAATCTAAAATACTAAATACGAAACTCATATATATCCTTGACTTATTTTTAATTAATGATTTTGATGAGATATTCACTAAGAAGAAATCTGCTCTTGGTGAGAATGGCTATCATTGTGTAACTGGTATGTTTGGAAAAAGATTCTGAAAATGCCATTTAATCTATTTTTCACACAAACAGGTGAAATATCATTTATGCAAACATTTGTTTCATACTCAACACTTTCAATGGCTTCTGTTTTAAGGTCCTCCAACATCTCCTGAGAGGCTCACGTACACAGAAAGGACAAAATCCACCATCACGCTTGACTGGAAAGAGCCCCGCAGTGATGGCGGCAGTCCCATCCAAGGATATATCATCGAAAAACGCCGTCACGACAAACCTGACTTTGAGAGAGTTAACAAGAGACTCTGCCCAACCACATCATTTTTGGTTGACAATCTCGATGAGCACCAGATGTATGAGTTCCGTGTCAAAGCCGTCAATGGCGTTGGTGAAAGTGAACCATCCCTGCCTCTTAACGTAGTCATCCAAGACGATGAAGGTATGGGCTTCATATCTAATGCCGCTCATGCGCTTTATGGTGACTTGGGAAACAGTCTTAAGACTTCTGCACTCTTGACTTCTCTCTGCAGTTCCTCCGGCTATTAAGCTGCGCCTGGCTGTTCGAGGAGACACTATCAAAGTTAAGGCAGGAGAGCCAGTTAACATCCCTGCCGATGTGACGGGACTCCCCATGCCTAAGATTGAGTGGTCCAAGAATGAAAAGGTGATCGAGAAACCCACGGATGCGCTTAAAATAACCAAAGAAGAAGTATCCCGAAGCGAGGCCAAGACTGAGCTGAGTATCCCCAAAGCCATCCGAGAGGACAAGGGCACTTACACCATCACTGCTTCCAATCGTCTTGGCTCTGTATTCCGCAACGTTCATGTGGAAGTATATGGTAAGCATATATATCCCACACTTGCCTCCCATGTGGGAAAGAAAGCCACCTCCTGTTTAAGAACAGCTTTTCAGTCCCCGCTCCGGTTCTTTTCCAGATCGTCCATCTCCACCAAGAAACCTCGCCGTTACTGACATTAAAGCTGAGTCTTGCTATCTGACGTGGGACGCCCCTCTAGACAATGGCGGCAGTGAAATTACCCATTACATCATTGACAAACGCGATGCCAGCAGGAAGAAGTCTGAGTGGGAAGAAGTCACTAACACTGCTGTTGAGAGAAGATACGGGGTAAGTGCTTCCAAACTGGTGCACATTCATAGGACAGAATTCCGACTTGATAACACTTTTAATGTAACTCTGTGATTTGATACCATTTTAAGGTAACTTGATAATTTAACGATTTAACTCAAAATTCCATACAAGCAGCAGCTATTTGCGAGTCTGGCACCCTTCTCACTGTGCACATACGGCCACTTAGCAAATATTACTTCCTACTCTCTTACTCGAGACCCCCTGGAAACTGCAAAAATCTATGTCTTCTTTTAAAGGATTTCTCTTTTCCTCTCTCTCTCCTGTGATTTCATCCTGTGTGTTTACTTCTTATGGTGATCCATTCCCCCAAGCAAACTGAGCTTTGAAATAAGTCAAAGAGCAGTCCAAGCAGATTTGTTCTGACTCCCTTTTTCACCCACCTTTCTAGATCTGGAAGCTCATCCCCAACGGTCAGTACGAGTTCCGGGTGAGGGCAGTGAATAAATATGGAATCAGCGATGAGTGCAAATCAGACAAAGTCACCATTCAAGACCCCTATCGCCTCCCGGGACCTCCTGGAAAACCCAAAGTCTTAGAACGCACCAAAGGGTCCATGCTCGTGAGCTGGACTCCTCCTCTGGACAACGGAGGTTCTCCAATTACTGGCTACTGGCTAGAGAAGAGAGAGGAAGGCGGTAGCTACTGGTCACGTGTTAGCCGAGCACCAATAACCAAAGTGGGACTGAAGGGTGTAGAATTCAATGTTCCACGGTTGATCGAAGGGGTGAAATATCAATTTAGAGCCATGGCAATCAACGCTGCAGGAATCGGCCCTCCCAGTGAACCGTCAGACCCAGCCATTGCAGGAGATCCCATATGTAAGTATATTTTATTCCTAGGACTCATTTCTAATGGGTAAAGTTACTAAGTAGGTTACTCTTAAATTTCTCACATTTTTATTCGAACCAGTCACAGTGAAGTAAGTACATATATGCACATACACATAGTTTTAGCTTTTAAAATCTTGGGTTATAGTTAGTGTTTTTTTAACTACAAGATAAAGAAATGGACTAAAAGGTATAGGTTCTAAACTCCATCTCATTGGTTACTGTGGATATCATTTTCCCCGCTAAACAGACCCTCTTGGAAGAATTCAATAAAAAAGTAAAACATTAACTATTTTTTGAACAAAGGCATCAAATTCTCAGGCAGAATAACTGAGGCCAAATAATGAAAAATCTCATTGGATCATATATGAGCAGATCAGCTCAGACCTGACTCAGTGAATTTTCTAAATAATACCTGGCTATATTCTTTAAAGAAAAACTTCAACATTTTCACTCTTTAAGATCCCTCCATGGTATAGAGAACAAATATATAATAAAATTCATTCATGTTCATTCAGCAAATTAGTTTGGAGCATGGACTGTTCAAGGGTTCGCCCTAGACACAAGGAGGGGAGGGGTGAAGCACCAGGCCAACAAGGAGGTAGCATATTTCATCGTCAAGTACCAACAGAAAAGCATTGCGGTGTGATGAGTGGGAACATTGATTCTGCCCCTAAAGAGCCTTTAGAGTTGTTTGTATCCAGAGGTTTGTCCAGCTAATGATGAAAATATTTTAAATTTTCATATTGTGGAAAATAAAATGTTCAGCTATAATACACTGTTGAATCTCTTCAGGAGGATGTCAAAAGTAAGATAGCTTTTCACCAATGGTGTGCTCACAGTGTACGGCTTTTTTCACTGATGCTGTGCTACAGAGTACAGATCTTTTTTTGTTTTTTTGAGAATAGGTTTTCTCTGTAGCTTTGAAGCCTGTCCTGAAACTAGTTCTTGTAGACCAGGCTGGCCTCAAATACACAGAGAGCCGCCTGCCTCTGCCTCCCTAGTGCTGGGATTAAAGGTGTGCACCACCACCGCCTGGCCAGTACAGCTGTTTTCACCGATGGTGTGCTCACAGGATGGAACTCTTTTCACTGATGGTGTGCTCACGGGGTCCAGCTCTAGCCAGAGATAGCGAGTAATCCTTTCCCCAGAGATTGTATGCTTTTGTTTCTGCATTAATACCGAAATAAAATATACTCTTATTTCTTATACATATTTTTCAACACTTCAATTTTAATATGAAAACAGACAACAATAAATGTATTATCTAGCGAAAGTCTTATGTTATACATAAAAATAGAATTCCACTACTTCAAAAACTGACGTTTGTTTGTCTGTTCCTTATTAGACCCCCCTGGGCCACCTTCGCGCCCAGAGGTTAAAGATAAAACAAAATCAAGCATCTCGCTGGCATGGAAACCTCCAGCCAAAGATGGTGGCAGCCCGATCAAAGGTTACATCGTAGAAATGCAGGAGGAGGGTACCTCTGACTGGAAAAGAGTCAATGAACCGGATAAACTTCTCACTACCTGTGAGTGTGTGGTGCCCAACCTGAAGGAGCTGAGGAAGTACAGGTTCAGAGTGAAGGCTGTCAATGAAGCCGGTGAATCCGAACCTAGCGACACAACAGGAGAGATTCCTGCCACGGATATCCAAGGTGCTCATCCCTATTCGACTTCGTGTTCACCTTGTCAGAGCAGACTGTGAAATCAGTGTACCGGAGACGTGTCTGTTACCTCTTTTGAGAAGTATCAGCTAACGGCTGTCCCGTTACCATTCCAGAGGTTCCAGAGGTGTTCATTGACATCGGAGCGCAGGATTGCCTGGTGTGTAAAGCCGGCTCGCAGATCAGAATCCCAGCTGTCATCAAGGGGCGCCCCACGCCAAAGTCATCTTGGGAATTTGACGGAAAGGCAAAGAAGGCAATGAAGGTAATAATCCCGGGACTTCCCTGTGCTGCGTCTTCCACTGGATAACCAGAAGCAGTATTTAAAACCTAATTGTCTTCTTTTCTAATAGGACAACATTCATGACATCCCTGAAGATGCACAGGTAAGAGGGGATAGCTTAATGAACTAGGAATGCTTAGGAATCGCAGCATTATCTCATTTGATGTATGACTACGATTTCCTCTGTACAGCTGGAGACTGCCGAGAACTCCTCTGTCATCATCATCCCAGAGTGTACCCGAGCTCACTCGGGCAAATACAGCATCACAGCCAAGAATAAAGCCGGACAGAAAACTGCCAACTGCAGGGTGAAAGTCATGGGTAAGAAAGACGTTCACAGTTGCTACCGAGTCAGGGCAAACTGCTCTCAGCATCCAAGGAATGATGCTTACACTGTGGTTTGCAACCAACAGATGCGCCAGGCCCGCCCAAGGACTTGAAGGTTAGTGACATTACGAGGGGCAGTTGCCGACTGTCATGGAAGATGCCAGACGACGACGGAGGAGACAGGATCAAAGGCTACGTCATTGAGAAGAAGACAATAGACGGAAAAGCCTGGACGAAAGTCAATCCCAACTGCGGAAGCACCACGTTCGTGGTACCGGATCTTATCTCCGAGCAGCAATACTTCTTCCGCGTGCGAGCAGAAAACCGTTTTGGAATTGGCCCACCTGTAGAAACCATTCAGAGGACCACTGCGAGAGATCCAATCTGTAAGTTTTGGAATGCCAGTTTAAAATATGGTCTCGGGAATGAGCTGCGTTATTAATATGCCCGCTTAACGATTCCTGTAAACATTTTTACAGATCCTCCTGACCCCCCTATTAAACTCAAGATTGGTCTGATAACAAAGAACACGGTACATCTGTCGTGGAAACCTCCAAAGAATGATGGGGGCTCTCCTGTCACCCACTACATTGTTGAGTGCCTCGCATGGGACCCTACTGGGAAGAAGAAAGAAGCTTGGAGACAGTGCAATAAGCGTGATGTGGAAGAACTGGAATTTACTGTTGAAGACCTCATAGAGGGTGGGGAATATGAATTCAGAGTCAAGGCCGTCAACGAGGCCGGGGTCAGCAAGCCTTCAGCCACTGTTGGTCCCGTGATTGTCAAAGACCAGACATGTACGTATTTAACAGAGAATGTCCTTCCATGGGGTTGCCTTCCTATGTATCTAGTAATCAGGAAACAGTAGATCCATCTACCAGTGTGTTTCCATGGGCTTCATGTAGGCATGGAAACATGATTCAGTTACTGTTTACCCCATTATGGACAGAATTAGCAAATGTCTTTCATATTGCTTAGACTATAGACAAGGTACATCTAATTTCCTTCTTATAATTTTCTCCAAGGTAGGCTGTCTTATTAACAGAAATTAAAGGAACTAAAGGGGGCAGAAAGCTAGTAATTGGCTTAGCACCTGCTAAGACCAATGTATCTGTCCTATCAAGACTTTCTCTTTTTTTTTTTTTTGAAAAGACCCATTTCAGTTTTGAGGTTTGAAGATAAGCTACATAAATAAGTCTCTTCTAATTATTGATACCATCACTATCACTGTGCATTCACTTGGTTTTGTGATTGTGCCAATCCTTTTTTGCACACTCATAATAAAAGATTTATAGAAAATAGAAAACTGTTTGGCTTCTACCAGAAACTATATTTCTTATAAAAATTCATACCAGAACCTTTGACTAAGCATGGAAGTGACTTTATAACTCTGCAAATTATTAAAGAAAAACATCATGACCCAAAGTGCCAACATAAACTACTGTGATAGGCATCCTTGTTGCCCTATTGATGTAGGAATTCCCTCTGTATACTGTGAATATGTTTTATTACCATTGGTTAATAAAGCAGCTCTTTTGGCCAATGGCTTAGCAGAGCAAAGCCAGGTGGGAAATCTGAACAGAGATATATATAGTAAGAGTAGGCAGAGTAAAGGAGATGCCATGTAGCTGCCGAAGGAGAAAGAAGCCCGCAGGAACCTCACCTTTCCCGTAGGCCACGACCTCATGGTGATACACAGATAAACAGAAATGGGTTAATTCAAGAGTAAGAGCTAGCTAGAAATATGCTAGAGTCATTTGCCAAACAGTGTTGTAATTAATATGGTTTCTGGGTGATTATTTGAGTCTGAGCAGTCAGGAAATGAAAGAGCAGTCTCCGCCTACACCCTTGGTCAGAATTTCCGTTTGTATGATGAAGCATGATGAGGGAGGGGCAACAGCAGATAGACAGCTGTGTGTAGATCCAATAAAAGATAGCTACATGTAATTTCCCAGCACTAGTACAACAGTGTTAAAGAGAGACCCATTATTTATGTCAGCGTGGACAATGAAGTCTGAATGCAGTCAACCCAAATTGGCTTTATAGCCCCATTAAATTTCACATCCTAGTCTTGAGTGCATTTGGCTGCCTGTGTTAACGCTTTGTTCTTATTAATTATCTAGGCCCACCATCAATTGAACTCAAAGAATTCATGGAAGTGGAAGAAGGAACTGATGTTAACATCGTGGCCAAAATTAAAGGTGTGCCATTCCCAACTCTCACCTGGTTTAAAGCGCCTCCAAAGAAGCCTGATAACAAAGAGCCCGTGGTCTACGACACCCACGTCAACAAACAGGTGGTGGACGACACCTGCACGCTGGTTATCCCTCAGTCTCGCCGGAGTGACACCGGCTTGTATTCTATCACAGCCGTCAACAACCTGGGGACAGCATCAAAGGAGATGAGACTCAATGTCCTGGGTAATGATTGCACTGTTTGGTTAGAACGATATGGTTTTATTTTGATTCATAAACAAAATTTGGCTTTAAATAATTCAACTAATAAAATATTCTTTTTTCTTTTGAAAAAATCATTCAGGTCGTCCTGGCCCTCCTGTGGGACCCATAAAGTTTGAATCTATTTCAGCCGATCAAATGACACTATCTTGGCTTCCACCTAAAGATGACGGTGGGTCCAAGATTACAAACTATGTCATTGAGAAAAGAGAAGCTAACAGGAAGACATGGGTACGTGTCTCCAGTGAACCTAAGGAATGCATGTATACAATTCCCAAGCTGCTAGAAGGCCATGAATATGTGTTCCGAATCATGGCCCAGAATAAGTACGGCATTGGAGAGCCACTGGACAGTGAACCGGAAACAGCCCGAAACCTCTTCTGTGAGTAGGATGACATTTTCACATATGAGGTCAAACTTTTCTGGTTTTTTTGTTTAGTTTTTTGATGACTTCATGTCAATTACTCTCTTTCTCACAGCTGTCCCCGGAGCTCCGGATAAACCAACGGTGAGCAGCGTGACTCGTAACTCCATGACGGTCAACTGGGAAGAACCGGAGTACGATGGTGGCTCTCCCGTGACTGGGTATTGGCTGGAAATGAAGGACACCACTTCAAAGAGATGGAAGAGAGTTAACCGAGATCCCATCAAAGCCATGACTCTGGGCGTCTCTTATAAAGTGACTGGCCTTATTGAAGGTTCTGACTATCAGTTCCGTGTGTATGCAATCAATGCTGCTGGTGTGGGTCCGGCAAGTCTCCCCTCAGATCCAGTGACCGCTCGAGACCCAGTGGGTAAGCCTTTACATCATTCTTTTTTTTTTTAAGTGGTGTCTAGTTGGGTGGTGGTGGCACACATCTTTAAGCCCAGCACTCAGGAGGAAGAGAAAGGAGGATCTCTGTGACTTTGAGGCCAGCCTGGGCTACAGGGCTAGTTCCAGGATAGCCAGGGCTACACTGAGAAACCGTTGCTCAAAAAAAGAAAATAAAGAAAAAATTAGAAAATGGTTTCTAAAAGTACCATGGAAATCAAGAATACTGATGTATACTGGTTCTTTCCAGCTCCCCCTGGTCCTCCGTTCCCCAAAGTGACAGACTGGACAAAATCATCTGTGGACTTAGAATGGTCACCTCCATTAAAAGATGGTGGATCCAAAGTAACTGGATACATTGTTGAATTTAAGGAAGAAGGCAAAGAAGAATGGGAAAAGGTAGCTAAGACGTTCATTGAAGAGATGTGTCATGAATAAGTTTTAAATAGTTTTTCTTACGCTCATTTGCTTCTGTCTATGTTTGAGATTAAAAATCAGAAAAATAACTGTTTATGTCCAACTAATCAAGTCAAGAGTAGGAAGTGTGAAGAAGGTCCTATGTTGGGTACCAAAGCAGTTAGTTACAAAGTAAGTTCTATCATTCAGTAGCACAGTGTGAAGCACGGGATGATGACTATACTTTACAATAATTTATCATTACTTACTTTTAAAAAATGGAAAGGAATCAGCAACCAGGTATAAATAATAAATATTTAAGGAGATGGAATGTTTATTGCCAGCTTTTTGTATCTAATGAATTATCAATTATACTGTGAGTAGATATAGTTGGGATGAATCAATTAAAAATAAAAATTAAGCTATTAAAAGTTAAGTCATGTTATCCACTATTCTTTTGGTTATGAATCCTAGAATGATAGAACAGTACAGTTTTTTCTATCACTTACCAGTAATTTATAAAGACGGTTTTGACAAGTCGTTTACCTATTGTCTATACTATTTGATCCCTGAAACCGCCTGACAGGAGTAGGTAGGTAGTAGTTATTCTTGAGAAAGTTATTAAAGCAGCAATGTTATATACTAGTTATAGCGTACATATTTATATTAGGAACGCTCTAATTGTAAAATGCTTGTTATTTTCCCCCAGGGGAAGGATAAGGAAGTGAGAGGGACAAAGCTCGTGGTGACCGGGTTAAAAGAAGGAGCGTTCTACAAATTCCGCGTCCGAGCAGTCAACATTGCCGGGGTTGGAGAACCTGGAGAGGTCACAGATGTTATTGAAATGAAGGACAGAATTGGTAATTACCAAGACTTCTGCTAGTTTATCCAGGTTTAGGCAGGATATATTGAAAGGTCAAAGTCACACTTGCCTTTTTCAATTGTTTTCCAGTGTCGCCCGACCTTCAGCTAGACGCCAGCGTCAGAGACAGAATAGTGGTCCACGCTGGAGGGGTGATCCGCATCATAGCCTACGTATCTGGAAAGCCACCTCCAACTGTCACCTGGAGCATGAATGAACGGGCCTTACCACAAGAAGCCACCATTGAGACCACAGCCATTAGTTCATCCATGGTCATCAAGAATTGCCAGAGGAGCCATCAGGGTGTCTACTCTCTTCTTGCCAAAAACGAAGGCGGAGAAAGAAAGAAGACAATTATTGTTGATGTGCTAGGTAAATAATTTCAATTTTATTGATATTTATTTTATTTTACTTTTTTTTTTCAACAGAGGATTTTTATTGTGTAGCCCTGGCTGGCCTCAAACTCACAGAGATTCTCCTGCCTCTGCATCCTGAGTGCTTAGATTAAAGGCATGTGCCACCATATACATAAATGCAACTTTTTAAAATTCATCATTTTAATTATATCTACAACAACGCTATGTACTAATAAGATTATTTTATAAATGCTTTAGAAAATTAGGAGAGTAGTTCACAACTGACTGTCCATTTTAGAATTTTTAAAATGTTCCTCTTCACATTATTATCCCATAGGTGTTCCACATTGTTGTATTCCTGCTACCCATGAAAGTTTATTTTATTTTGATTTTTTTTTAGTGTGTATGGTGTTTTGCCTGCACATATATGTGCAGGACATTTGTGTGTAGCCTGTGAGGAGGCCAGAAGAAAGTGATAGATACTCTGGAACTAGAATTACAGATGCTTGCTGGTCACCATATGTTTGCTGGGGACCAAATCAAAGTCCTCTGTAAAAGCTTCAAGTGCTCTTAGCTACATCACCACTCCCCTATATGAAGTTTTGTATGTTACATCTTTTTTTGACAAGATATGCCACCTTAAGGACCTACTGTGTGATTATGCGGCCTTTCCAAAAGCACCTTTCCTGGAAATGTTCATGAATGTTTAAACTTTCGCCACTTTAGCATGAAACTCTATCCTTCTTTACTAATTATTGTAACAATAAGAAAACCTCTATCAGAGATTCTGTATTCCAACACGGCCAGTGAGATGAGATTATCAGTGTTGCACTGCTAGTCAATGAAGATAAAGTTCAACTCTGCCAGCTCCTTCTGTGTGTTTTCTCTAATCCCTATTTGCTCAGAAGGTAGTGCTATCCTATTTAGTACTCGTAATTCAGTCGAGCCACACTCCAGACAGCTATCATTTCAATATAATAATGGTCAGTCGCCTATTAATATAAGTAATAAAAGGTGGTCAGAAGTATTTCATGCATCAAAACTCCACAAGCTCCTAGGTTTCAAGTTTCTCAGCTCTTTTACTCATTGACAAATATGACTTTAGTTGAATAGCTGGTATGTTTCCATATTAAAATCCCAGCTGCTAAAGATCAGGGCCTTCTGTACCCCATCAACTAACTGGTGACCCCAAAAAACATCTCTCCCCGTTTCCCACTTAGAAAAGGCACAGAGAGCAAGCCATTCTCGAGTCCACCTTTGCAGCTCCTCCCTCCTGTCTCACAAGTTTTGTTCGCTAAAAGGAATCTTATTCTCTCTTCTTTTTATTAGAGCATGGTAATCAATAATTAGCACAAGGCTACTTCATTTTAGAATATGGTTGAACTCTAATCCCAACTATTTGAGAGGCCGAGGAGAGAGAATTGTGAGATCAAGGCCAGGCTAGGCAATAAAGTGAGAGGACGAGCTAAGATGGATGGATGGATGGATGGATGGATGGATGGATGGATGGATGGATGGATAGATGGATAGATAGATAGATGGATGATAGATAGATAGATAGATAGATAGATAGATAGATAGATAGATAGATGATGGATGGATACATAGATAGATGATGGATAGATAGATAGATGGATGATGGATGGATGGATGGGTAGATGATGGATAGATAGATAGATAGATAGATAGATAGATAGATAGATAGATGGATGGATGAATAGATAGATAGATGATAGATGGATGGATAAATAGATGGATAGATAGATGATGGATGGTTGGATGAATGGATGGATAATGGATGGATGGATAATAAATGGATGGATAGATAGATAGATAGATAGATAGATAGATAGATAGATAGATAGATAGATAGATAGATAGATGAGACAGACATGCAGACAGAGAGAAATAGATAATAGAAATTATAGACATACAGGCAGACGTGGTTAAATATTGTTGGTATGATGGAAAAAAGCCAACAACTTCATTAACAAGCAAAAAAAAAAATCTTTTCTTCTGAACCACATTTTTGTCTTCACTTTGAAGTGAAGGATCATGTGTTAATTGAGCATAGGAGACAAATGGGTTAAAATCTTTCCCACTTGTCCCCAGATGTCCCAGGACCAGTTGGAGTACCATTCCTCGCTGACAACCTAACCAATGACTCCTGCAAGCTTACATGGTTCTCTCCAGAAGATGATGGAGGCTCCCCCATCACCAACTATGTCATTCAGAAGCGGGAAGCTGACCGCAAAGCATGGACCCCTGTGACCTACACAGTCACTCGACAAAACGCTACTGTACAGGGTCTTATTCAAGGAAAAGCCTACTTTTTCCGAATTGCAGCTGAAAACAGTATTGGCATGGGGCCATTTGTCGAGACACCAAATGCCCTTGTCATCAGAGATCCAATAAGTAAGTACAGTTGAAAACAAGCTATGGTTAACCACTCTGCTCTTCATTTGATACAACACTATAGTGTGCATGTGAGTATGTGCTTGAATGTGTGTGCCTGTGTGTGTATCCCTTACATGATATCCACTTGTCAAGCTTTAAGATAGTTGTTAAATGTCTGATGTGACTGTGTCTGTGACCATGAAAGAAAAAAAATGGCAGGGATGTGTAGGAGTCCTCAAATCCCTTCCCTATATTTATTCCATTGTTTGGGGTTTTGTTTTAAATAAGTTTCCTGTTCGGTGATGTAAGCAAAAACTGAATAGTTTTCCTAATTCTCAAACTGCCTTCTCTTAAGATCTTTTGTTATTTAACCCAAATGAAGCTCTATTTTCTCACCTCTTGGAGTGCTACGGCGAGAACAGTTTTGAGACACAGTGAAGTCTGGTTTGGTTTTTAGAAGTATCCCTCAGGAAAGGGTACTTATGCTACTTTCCAACATTCTCACTGTGACACTCTTGGCATTGTCATAATATTTACAGCTGTCCCAGAGAGACCTGAAGACCTAGAAGTCAAAGAAGTCACTAAAAATACCGTGTCTTTGACCTGGAATCCTCCTAAGTACGACGGTGGATCAGAAATTATTAACTATGTCCTAGAAAGTCGCCTCATTGGCACTGAGAAGTTCCACAAAGTTACAAGTGACAACCTGCTTAGCAGGAAATACACTGTGAAAGGCCTAAAAGAAGGTGACACCTACGAGTACCGTGTCAGTGCCGTCAATATTGTTGGACAAGGCAAGCCATCATTCTGCACCAAGCCGATCACATGCAAAGATGAGCTGGGTATGTGTCCGCTACAGTCTATGCTTTGAAAACATCGACCTATAATCTTATCCTAGAGTGACAAGTATGACTTTTGTCTGTAACTCTGCATTTTAGCTCCCCCAACACTTGACCTGGACTTCAGAGATAAACTTACAGTCCGAGTTGGTGAATCTTTCGCCCTCACTGGCCGCTACTCAGGCAAACCAAAGCCCAAGGTTGACTGGTTCAAAGATGAGGCGGATGTGCTGGAAGATGACCGCACCCACATCAAGACTACTCCCACGACACTTGCCCTTGAGAAGACTAAATCCAAACGCTCAGATTCTGGAAAATACTGTGTAGTTGTGGAGAACAGTACAGGCTCCAGGAAAGGTTTCTGTCAAGTCAACGTTGTTGGTAAGTTTTATTTATCTTATCAAGAATAATAGAGCCTTTTTCCTTCTAGAAGTGATAATATATTTTGTGCTATGATTTCCTTTCTTTTTTTCTGCAGACCGTCCGGGACCACCAGTAGGACCTGTCATTTTTGATGAAGTCACCAAAGAATACATGGTTATTTCTTGGAAACCACCTCTAGATGATGGGGGAAGTGAGATTACCAATTATATTATTGAGAAGAAGGAGCTGGGTAAAGACATATGGATGCCTGTGACTTCTGCCAGCGCTAAAACAACGTGCAAAGTCCCAAAACTGCTTGAAGGAAAAGATTATATCTTCCGGATTCATGCTGAAAATCTGTATGGAATAAGTGACCCTCTGGTGTCTGATTCAATGAAAGCCAAAGATCGTTTCAGTATGTAGTATGGTTGGGGGATGGCCCAGTGCTTGGCAGAGTTAATAGGGAAGTTGAAACTTTTAACACATTTTGCAAATGTCTATTACAGGAGTTCCTGATGCACCTGAGCAGCCGATTGTCACAGAGGTCACCAAAGACTCTGCTCTAGTAACCTGGAACAAGCCAAATGATGGAGGAAAGCCCATCACAAACTACATCCTGGAAAAGAGGGAAACTATGTCTAAACGATGGGTTAGAGTTACCAAAGAGCCTATCCATCCATATACCAAGTTTAGAGTTCCTGATCTTCTAGAAGGATGCCAGTATGAATTCCGGGTTTCTGCAGAAAATGAAATTGGCATTGGAGATCCAAGTCCACCATCCAAACCAGTCTTTGCTAGAGATCCAATTGGTACAGTATTAAAACATTCATTCAATTTTCATACAGTTCAACTTTTCTCAGCAATATTTTAACTTCTTTTTAAATTTTTGTCTTTGATTATGTAGCTAAACCAAGCCCACCCATTAATCCTGAAGCAGTAGACACGACCTGTAATTCAGTTGATCTAACTTGGCAGCCACCACGTCACGATGGTGGGAGCAAGATCCTAGGATACATTGTGGAGTACCAGAAAGTGGGAGATGAAGAGTGGAGACGAGCCAATCACACTCCTGAGTCATGCCCTGAAACTAAATATAAAGTCAGTGGTCTCAGGGACGGTCAGACCTATAAGTTCCGAGTACTGGCAGTCAACGAGGCTGGGGAATCAGACCCGGCCCACGTTCCTGAACCAGTTCTAGTAAAGGACCGACTAGGTGAGTGAGATTCTGTGATCTGCAATTGTGAGAAGTAGGCGCCTGTTGTATACACTTCATTAGAGTATGCACTAAGGAATCCTCCATTGAAGGCGTTTTTCCTTATTTTAGAACCTCCTGAGCTGATCCTTGATGCCAACATGGCAAGAGAACAGCACATTAAAGTGGGTGACACCCTGAGACTTAGTGCAATCATCAAAGGTGTGCCGTTCCCAAAGGTAACCTGGAAAAAAGGAGACAGAGAGGCTCCAACAAAAGCACAAATTGATGTTACTCCAGTTGGAAGCAAGCTTGAAATTCGCAATGCTGCCCACGAAGATGGGGGAATTTATTCTCTAACTGTGGAGAACCCAGCTGGTTCAAAAACTGTCTCAGTGAAAGTACTGGTCTTAGGTACGCATTTTACTGTTCATGCCATTAAAAAAAAACATAAAAACCTCAAATACCTTTTTCTTGTCACTTAACTATTATTTAATACATTTCAGATAAACCTGGGCCACCTAGAGACCTGGAAGTCAGTGAAATTAGGAAAGATTCTTGTTACCTTACTTGGAAGGAACCACTGGATGATGGTGGTTCTGTTGTGACCAACTATGTGGTTGAGAGGAAAGATGTTGCCACTGCCCAGTGGTCCCCTCTTTCAACTACGTCAAAGAAGAAGAGCCACATGGCTAAACACCTGAACGAAGGCAACCAGTACCTCTTCCGAGTAGCTGCCGAGAACCAGTATGGACGTGGTCCTTTTGTCGAGACGCCCAAGCCTATCAAGGCTTTGGATCCACTCCGTGAGTTACTTTTCTGAATACAGACTTTTGTGTGACCGGATTTGGGATAATTGTTTATTCATCATAACTTTTCTTTCAAAGATCCCCCAGGGCCACCCAAGGACCTACACCACGTAGATGTCGATAAGACTGAGGTCTCTCTTGTTTGGAATAAACCAGATCGCGATGGTGGCTCTCCAATCACGGGGTATCTGGTGGAGTACCAAGAAGAAGGTGCCACAGATTGGATTAAGTTCAAGACTGTGAAAAACTTAGAGTGTGTTGTTACGGGCTTACAACAAGGAAAGACCTATAGATTCCGGGTTAAAGCTGAAAATATCATAGGTCTTGGTCTCCCTGATACGACTATCCCAATAGAATGTCAAGAGAAACTCGGTAAATTTTGGTTTGGCATTATAATTTTTTATTTCTTCTTTAAACCATTCATACTGTGAAAATTGAAATCTAATGACCTCTTCATTTCTTTCTAGTGGCTCCATCTGTGGAATTAGATGTGAAGTTAATTGAAGGGCTCGTTGTAAAGGCTGGTACCACAGTAAGGTTCCCTGCTATTATAAGAGGTGTACCTGTCCCTACTGCAAAGTGGACATCAGATGGAATTGAGATTAAAACAGAAGATCGCTACACAGTTGAGACTGACGGCTTCTCATCAGTGCTGACCATTAAGAACTGCCTGAGGAAGGATACTGGGGAATATCAGCTCACGGTTTCCAATGCAGCTGGTACCAAAACAGTAGCTGTCCATCTTACTGTCCTTGATGTCCCCGGTCCCCCAACAGGTCCTATTAATATTCTGGATGTCACCCCTGAATACATGACTATCTCATGGCAACCACCAAAGGATGATGGAGGAAGCCCAGTGATAAATTACATTGTTGAGAAACAAGATACTAGGAAAGGCACGTGGGGTGTTGTCTCTGCAGGAAGCAGCAAGCTGAAGCTGAAGGTCCCCCATCTCCAAAAGGGCTGTGAATACGTTTTCAGAGTCAAAGCAGAGAACAAGATGGGTGTTGGCCCTCCCCTTGACTCCACACCTACAGTCGCTAAGCACAAGTTTAGTCCCCCATCACCTCCTGGCAAACCAGTGGTAACCGACATTACTGAGAATGCGGCAACGGTGTCTTGGACCCTGCCGAAATCTGATGGCGGCAGTCCGATAACTGGCTACTATGTAGAGCGTCGAGAAATAACTGGCAAATGGGTGAGGGTCAACAAAACACCTATCGCTGACCTGAAGTTCAGGGTGACTGGACTCTATGAGGGAAATACATATGAGTTTAGAGTTTTTGCTGAAAATCTGGCTGGACTAAGCAATCCATCCCCAAGTTCTGACCCAATAAAAGCTTGTCGGCCCATCAAACCACCAGGGCCACCTATAAATCCTAAGCTGAAAGACAAGAGCAAAGAATCCGCGGACTTGGTGTGGACAAAGCCCCTCAGTGATGGCGGCAGCCCCATCCTCGGATATGTAGTAGAGTGTCAGAAACCCGGCACCGCACAGTGGGATAGAATCAATAAAGATGAACTGATCCGGCAGTGTGCCTTCAGGGTACCCGGACTGATTGAAGGAAATGAGTACAGATTCCGCATCAGGGCAGCTAATATTGTGGGTGAGGGAGAGCCGAGAGAACTGGCAGAGTCTGTGATCGCAAAAGACATCCTTCATCCTCCGGAAGTAGAGCTTGATGTGACATGTCGTGACGTCATTACCGTTCGGGTGGGCCAGACGATCCGCATTCTCGCTCGCGTCAAAGGCAGACCTGAGCCAGACATAACGTGGTCTAAGGAGGGCAAAGTCCTGGTCAAGGACAAGCGGGTTGACCTGATTCACGATCTGCCTCGTGTGGAGTTACAAATTAAAGAAGCCGTCAGAGCCGACCATGGCAAGTATATCATCTCTGCTAAGAACAGCAGTGGGCATGCCCAAGGGTCGGCCATTGTTAACGTTCTTGACAGACCTGGGCCTTGCCAGAATCTGAAGGTCAGCAATGTCACCAAGGAAAACTGCACAATTTCGTGGGAAAATCCACTAGATAATGGTGGCTCAGAAATTACAAATTTCATCGTAGAATATCGTAAGCCAAATCAGAAAGGCTGGTCAATTGTTGCCTCAGACGTCACCAAGAGACTGATCAAGGCCAACCTGTTAGCCAACAACGAATACTATTTCCGTGTTTGCGCGGAGAACAAAGTAGGTGTTGGGCCAACCATTGAAACAAAAACTCCAATTCTGGCCATCAACCCTATTGACAGGCCAGGCGAGCCAGAAAACCTTCACATTGCAGATAAAGGAAAGACATTTGTCTATCTAAAGTGGCGACGGCCTAGTTACGACGGTGGCAGCCCAAATCTGTCATACCATGTTGAGAGGAGGCTGAAGGGCTCTGCTGACTGGGAGAGAGTGCACAAAGGAAGCATTAAGGAAACCCATTACATGGTTGACAAGTGCGTTGAAAACCAGATTTATGAGTTCAGAGTGCAAACTAAGAATGAAGGTGGAGAAAGTGACTGGGTTAGGACAGAGGAAGTTGTTGTGAAGGAAGACTTACAGAAGCCAGTTCTTGATCTGAAGTTAAGCGGGGTGCTAACTGTCAAGGCAGGGGACACCATTAGACTCGAGGCAGGAGTGAGAGGCAAACCATTCCCAGAAGTGGCCTGGACCAAGGACAAAGATGCTACAGATCTTACAAGATCACCAAGGGTCAAGATTGATACCAGCGCCGAGTCCTCAAAATTCACTTGTACCAAAGCCAAACGAAGCGACGGTGGTAAATACGTAATCACGGCAACTAATCCAGCCGGCAGTTTTGTGGCCTACGCTACCGTCAATGTTTTAGATAAGCCTGGGCCTGTAAGGAATCTGAAAATCACGGATGTGTCCAGCGATCGCTGTACTATTCGCTGGGATCCACCAGAAGACGATGGTGGCTGTGAAATCCAAAACTATATCCTAGAAAAGTGTGAGAGCAAGAGAATGGTATGGTCTACCTATTCCGCGAACGTCCTGACACCCAGCGCCACAGTGACCCGTCTCATAGAAGGAAATGAATATATTTTCAGAGTCCGTGCAGAAAACAAAATAGGCACAGGACCTCCAACAGAAAGTAAACCCGTCATAGCAAAAACCAAGTACGACAGACCCGGCCGCCCTGATCCTCCGGAAATCACCAAAGTGAGCAAAGAGGAGATGACGGTGGTTTGGAATGCTCCTGAATACGACGGTGGGAAGTCTATCACGGGGTACTATTTGGAGAGGAAAGAAAAACATGCCGTCCGCTGGGTCCCTGTCAACAAGAGTGCCATCCCCGAGAGACGGCTGAAAGTGCAGAATCTCCTCCCAGGACACGAGTATCAGTTCCGTGTCAAGGCAGAAAATGAGGTTGGCATTGGAGAACCAAGCTTACCCTCCAGACCAGTGGTGGCAAAAGATCCCATAGGTAAGATGCACCTCCTTTTTTCTAATATTAAGCCAATTCTTAAAATTAAGTATCTGACCAAAAAAGTAATTATCTGACAAACAGGTTGTTTTATATTCTTAAAAACAGCATTTTGGCTAATATTTCTCCAAATAGACTTTTTGCCATATCACCAAAAAATATGCACTGGTAGACTCTAACTTTTAGAAAGGAATGTAAAGAAGTCTTGGGAATTAAGAAATTAAAATGACCTTGTTTGGATTGAAAATTAACTGTAAAATTAATATAGTAAAGTTTCATGAGGCTGGGGAGGTAGCTTAGTGAGTAAAGTACCCACCACACAAGCCTGAGTTCAGATCCTCAACACTCATGTACAAAGTCAGGTGAGACAGCACATAGCTATAACCCCAGGGCCAAGAAGGGGACATAGATGGACAGATCCCTGGAGTTCACTGGCCAGCCAGTCTAGCCAGCTGGTAAGTGATAGTTTCAGTGAGAGGCCCTGTTTCAAACAATAAGGTGACATGCCATAGAGAAGGATACCCAGGTTTGACCTCTGGCCTAAACATGCATGAACTCGTATGTACACACTCTCAAGACATGAGCACATATATACAGTAAACACAGAGTAAAGAATAGAATCGCTAGTGATAATTGATGTGTACATTTTTTATATAATTTTTTTTTCTAGAACCACCTGGCCCGCCAACCAATTTCAAAGTGGTTGATACAACCAAAAGTTCCATAACTCTGGGATGGGGAAAACCAGTCTATGATGGGGGTGCACCCATAATTGGATATGTTGTAGAGATGAGACCCAAAATAGCAGACGCCTCACCCGATGAGGGCTGGAAAAGGTGCAACGCTGCTGCCCAACTTGTTCGCATGGAATTCACAGTCACCAGTTTGGATGAAAACCAGGAGTACGAGTTCAGGGTGTGCGCCCAAAATCAAGTCGGTATTGGGCGCCCTGCAGAGCTAAAGGAAGCCATCAAACCTAAAGAAATCCTCGGTGAGGCTTCTCTTTAGTGGTGGATACCCGTCCACATTTCTTCTTGTGGGGCTCCCTCATGTCTGCAGAGTCCACTAATGCCTTTGATGTCACCTGCAGAGCCTCCAGAGATCGACTTGGACGCCAGCATGAGGAAACTGGTCGTCGTGAGAGCGGGCTGCCCCATTCGGCTGTTTGCGATCGTGAGAGGACGCCCCGCCCCCAAAGTCACATGGCGCAAAGTGGGTATTGATAATGTGGTCCGAAAAGGACAGGTCGATCTCGTCGACACCATGGCCTTCCTTGTCATCCCCAACTCTACCCGTGATGACTCGGGAAAATACTCCTTGACCCTGGTGAACCCGGCAGGAGAAAAAGCCGTTTTTGTGAACGTCAAAGTACTAGGTGAGTTAGCCAAAAGCTTTTTCTTCCCCCCACTGCTCCAAAAGCGAATGAGTTAATAGGAATGCTGACGAGACATGTGGCTGCTTCTTTGCAGATACTCCTGGGCCTGTGTCTGATTTAAAGGTTTCGGATGTCACGAAAACATCATGTCACGTGTCCTGGGCCCCTCCTGAAAATGATGGCGGGAGCCAAGTGACACATTACATTGTGGAGAAGCGTGAGGCAGAAAGAAAAACATGGTCTACAGTTACACCCGAAGTGAAGAAGACAAGCTTCAACGTCACCAACCTTGTCCCTGGGAATGAATATTACTTCCGAGTAACTGCTGTCAATGAATACGGCCCCGGGGTCCCAACAGATGTCCCCAAACCTGTGCTTGCATCAGATCCTCTCAGTAAGCAATCTCGTTTCTTTCCCACTTTGACTCCAGCCCTCTAGTTTATCAAGGCCAAGAGGTCAATATGATTATAATCTACTGGATCACGGTCAATAGATCGTTAGGATTATAATCTGCCAGAAGGAACTTGATTTGTGAGGCCCTAATAGTGCAGTAAATACCTCTCTTGGATAAAACATGTATTAGTTGCTTCACATAACACTTTATTATCAAGATGTTGAACCACGTATCCCATATAAGTCATAGTGAAACTCTTACATACATTAACAGGTTTATAAAGTTACCTAATTTTCTAAATTATGTTCTTTCCCTAGGTGAGCCGGATCCTCCAAGAAAACTGGAAGTAACAGAAATGACAAAGAACAGTGCTACGCTGGCCTGGTTACCTCCCCTGCGTGATGGGGGTGCTAAAATCGATGGCTATATCATTAGTTACAGAGAGGAAGACCAGCCCGCAGATCGCTGGACGGAGTACTCGGTGGTCAAAGACCTCAGCCTCATTGTCACCGGCCTAAAGGAAGGAAAGAAGTACAAATTCAGAGTTGCAGCCAGGAATGCTGTCGGCGTCAGCCTGCCAAGAGAAGCTGAGGGCGTCTACGAAGCCAAAGAGCAGCTCTGTGAGTTGTTGGCCTTCATGCTCTGTGGAAGGGGTTTTGGCTGCATGGGGATCTGTTCCTCTTGCCTGGATTTTCTGTATTGTTCCTAAGCTAAGCAATTGTATTTATCTTGTTGAGTAGTCATTGCTTCCTTTAGGCCCTATGATAAAAAAAAAATGTCTGTAGACATTTCTCCTTGAGTTTGTACAACACAGGATACAACCTATCCTTATGTAGGCTATATCTGATATTTTCTATTGTATTTAAGAAGTTTTAAAAATATTGGTAGCTTGGCCCTCTTGTGGGACTCCTAACAGTGGGGACAGGGGCTGTCTCCTACTCTTTTATAGGTGGCTGAGATCTTACTCCTCATACTTGGTCACCTTGCCCAGCCTTAGCATATGGGGCGGTGCTTAGTCTTACTGCAACTTGATATGATGTTCTGTTATCCCCATAGGAGACCCGCCCTTCCCTAAACGGAAACCTAGGAGGAGTGGATTGAGGGGATGGGAACTGAGGAGAGATTTGGGGGAGGGACAGGAAGGAGGGAAAATAGCAGCTGGGACATAAATTATTTTATTTTGAAATTTTTCAATTATTAAAAAATTGCTTATACATTCAATCATTAATTTGAAACACCTAGTGGCCTACAACCCACAATTCGAGAAATCCAGATAAAACTCTCCCGCTAAGAAATGGGTTTTGTCTTTGCTTTCAGTACCACCGAAGATCCTCATGCCCGAGCAGATCACCATCAAAGCTGGGAAGAAGCTCCGAGTAGAAGCCCATGTGTATGGGAAGCCCAACCCCATCTGTAAATGGAAGAAAGGGGAGGACGAAGTTGTCACATCCAGCCACCTGGCCATCCATAAAGCGGACAATTCTTCGGTCCTGATCATAAAGGATGTCACCAGGAAAGACAGTGGTTACTACAGCCTCACAGCAGAAAACAGCTCAGGAACGGACACTCAGAAAATCAAAGTTACAGTCATGGGTAGGTTACCCGTGAGACAAGTGCCCATTAAAACATGGAGATCAGGTTCCTTTCTTTTTTTTTCTTAATTTTTCTCACTCTGTTCTTATGTTTCTTTCCTCTCGGTTTATGCAGACGCTCCTGGCCCACCCCAGCCTCCATTTGACATTTCTGATATCGATGCTGACGCTTGCTCCCTGTCTTGGCACATCCCTCTTGAGGATGGTGGCAGTAGCATCACCAACTACATAGTAGAGAAGTGTGATGTAAGCCGTGGGGACTGGGTCACAGCTCTGGCTTCGGTCACCAAGACGTCCTGCAGGGTCGGAAAGCTGATCCCCGGACAGGAGTATATCTTCCGGGTCCGTGCTGAGAACAGATTCGGCATTTCAGAGCCTCTCACATCTCCAAAGATGCTCGCTAAATTCCCATTTGGTGAGTGCTGCTGGTGGTGGTGGTGTGTGTGTCTGTTGTTCTTTGTAGGCTGTTAGTTTAAAGCAGAAACTGACATTTCCCTGTCTTCATCTCCAGACGTTCCTAGTGAGCCAAAAAATGCACGAGTCACTAAAGTCAACAAAGACTGCATATTTGTCGCATGGGACAGACCAGACAGTGATGGAGGAAGCCCCATCACTGGTTACCTGATCGAACGCAAAGAAAGAAACAGTTTACTCTGGGTGAAGGCTAACGACACTGTCGTCCGGTCAACTGAATATCCTTGTGCTGGCCTTGTAGAAGGTCTAGAATATTCATTCAGAATTTATGCGCTAAACAAAGCTGGATCCAGCCCACCTAGCAAACCAACGGAATATGTTACCGCAAGGATGCCAGTAGGTAGGTAACCACTGTTTGGAATTGTAGAGACACATTTAAATCTTTGCTTCTGAAAGTTAGCATTTCCATCCTGGAGTAGGCTCTACCCCTCACATGAAATGCACTCCATGTAAATGTATACCAAGCCCTGAAAAGTAGATGCCGGATGGATGACTGCCTTGACATGATTGTTATCCTGTTGAGTAACACGGGAGTGGTGCTGTGAGGATTTAAACTTCTGCTAGTGAGACCAACCTCGAGACTATTTCTTTTTGCTTTAGATCCGCCAGGGAAACCTGAAGTTGTTGACGTCACCAAGAACTCTGCCTCCCTAATCTGGGCCCGTCCAAAGCATGACGGAGGCAGCAAAATTATTGGCTATTTTGTAGAAGCTTGCAAGCTTCCTGGTGATAAGTGGGTTCGGTGCAATACCACACCTCACCAGATTCCCCAGGAAGAATACACAGCCACGGGGTTAGAAGAGAATGCTCAATATCAATTTAGAGCAATCGCCAAGACTGCTGTGAACATTAGCCAGCCTTCTGAGCCTTCCGACCCAGTGACTATTCTTGCAGAAAATGGTAAGAGTTTATTGCAAATTAAAACACTTACAGTATCCATAATAGTCATGTTTCCTGGCGAAATAAATAATTACTTAAAAACAAACAAAAATACTAAATGCATACTATGGAAAAGGGGAGAGTAAATGACAAGGAGTTAACTTTGTATTTAGCACTAAAAATTATGCTTATGAAACAAAAAACAGGTTACAAAATTAAAGAATGTATGATTTTTATCATACATAGTCACAGAATGATGACAAAGAAATAATAAACTAAGAGTGCTGGGAACTGGGTGGAATTATGGGAATTTACTTTTATCTATTGCAGTATTGCCAAATTTCTATGTTAAACGTATTTTACTTATGTATTAAGTATGAAACTTAAAAAATCAGGGGCTGAGGAAAGGGAGATGAGAGGGAGAGAATGTTAAAGTTTCAGTCTGACAGGAAGAACCAGTGTTGGTAACTCTGCATGGTGCCAGAGTTAATAACGTGTTATAGATCTCAAGATTACAAAAAGAGTAGACAATAACGATGCTGACTGAATAGGTGAGCAGACTGTTGTATGAGTTTGCTTGATTGAATCATTCCACAATGCAGACTTTTGCAAAAATACTGTACTCATAAATGTATATAGGAATTATTAAATAAAAAATGGTTGTAGCACTAGGGCTGCAGGGGTTCAATCCCAAGTATTAAAAGTTAATAGTTAATAATAAGATAAAAAAAATCTCATTCATGATGGATTTATCGCTGTTATCAGTAATAATTGCACAGTGCGGCTTTGCATAATGAAGACCGTCAATCTTCTTCCCTTCCAGTTCCTCCCAGGATAGAACTCAGTGTCGAAATGAAGTCTCTGCTTACTGTGAAAGCTGGGACTAACGTCTGCTTGGACGCTACTGTGTTTGGTAAACCAATGCCGACAGTTTCCTGGAAGAAAGACGGCACTCCAGTAAAACCAGCGGAAGGCATAAAGATGGCGATGAAGCGGAACTTGTGCACCTTGGAGCTGTTCAGCGTGAACCGGAAGGACTCGGGAGACTACACCATTACTGCCGAAAATGCCAGTGGTTCCAAATCAGCCACCATTAAGCTCAAAGTACTAGGTAATTAAAGAATGTGATTACAGTCCCACGCTTCTCTTGGCCTGTAAATACAAGGTGGATTTGCCAATGAACTCCTATGATCCCAGCATCTGGGAGGAGGCAGGAGGGTCAGGAGTTCAAGGTCATGCTCCTCTATTCAGGGAATGCTAAACCAGCCTATTCTACAGATGCCCTGTCTCAACCACAACAATAAGCAAAGTATGTCCTAAGAATAAAATCAATAGCATTGCAGAATAGTGTCTTTATGAAGGATGAGTGGTCAATCACATATTCCAGCTACCTAGGATTGTGAGGGAGGTGACCTCTAGGTCATATAGGAAGTTGCTGACAATATAAAGAACGCAGCCCACTGTCTAGATGTCTTCTCCGTATTCATTCCCCTTTTTCGAAAAATAGTTCATTTTTCTTCTCCATTCTTTCAGATAAGCCAGGTCCTCCAGCATCTGTCAAAATCAACAAGATGTATGCAGATCGTGCCATGCTGTCTTGGGAACCTCCTCTCGAGGACGGAGGCTCAGAAATCACCAACTACATTGTTGACAAGCGGGAAACGAGCAGGCCCAACTGGGCTCAGGTCTCTGCGACTGTGCCCATCACCAGCTGCACTGTGGAGAAACTGATCGAGGGTCATGAATACCAGTTCCGCATCTGTGCTGAAAACAAATACGGAGTGGGCGATCCCATCCTCACCGAGCCAGCAATTGCTAAAAACCCATACGGTAGGAGCGCTCTCCAGCGGGTTGCCCTCTACTTTCTTAAACACTCTTTTTGCCTAGGAGACTAACGCATCGTTCCATCTCTGCAGACCCACCTGGACGCTGCGACCCTCCTGTCATTAGCAATGTCACTAAGGATCACATGACAGTCAGCTGGAAAGCCCCTGCCGATGATGGTGGCTCACCTATCACTGGATACTTGGTTGAAAAGCGGGAAACTCAGGCAGTTAACTGGACTAAAGTCAACCGAAAACCTGTCATAGAAAGAACGCTAAAAGCAACGGGTCTCCAGGAAGGCACCGAGTATGAATTCCGAGTCACAGCTATAAATAAAGCTGGACCTGGCAAACCCAGTGATGCATCCAAAGCCGTCTATGCTCAGGACCCCCTGTGTAAGTGTGCTTGAGAGAGTCCCGTGCTCTATATTAAGCGTTAAACAGCCAGACAGGAAGTTGTCACTAAACCTTTCTGTTGTCATTTGTCCTCAGATCCTCCGGGTCCACCAGCTTTCCCTAAAGTATATGATACCACCCGTAGCTCTGTGAGCCTCTCATGGGGCAAGCCAGCCTTCGATGGAGGGAGCCCCATCATTGGTTATCTTGTGGAAGCCAAGCGAGCCGATTCTGATCACTGGGTGAGGTGCAATTTACCAGAGAAGCTGCAGAAAACCCGCTTTGAGGTGACCGGCCTTATGGAAAACACCGAGTATCAGTTCCGCGTGTACGCCGTCAATAAGATCGGCTACAGTGACCCGAGTGACGTGCCGGACAAGCACTGCCCCAAGGACATCCTGAGTAAGTACTGCCAGCAGACACAGGGGAGGCTTTCTGCCCATCATAGTCTAAGAGACAGAATCAGCTCTGGTGCAGACACAGCTACAAGTTCCCGGAGCCCAGGTCAGGAGGGGTAGGTGGCACTTCATGGTTCTTAGCAGGCCAAATGGAATAGGTGGATTTCAAAAGAAGAAAGAATTTTATTCTAAGAATAAAGAGGTTTTGTTTTTTCTTTTTTAAGTCATGGCCTATCTATTACCCTCCTGCCTGTTATTCACTCAGCCACACACATCTTCTCTAAGTATGCAACTGGAAGGCTCCTAGAAGTCCCCTTCCTTTCTTCTATTTGTTTCATCTCCAGAACTCCTTCCCACCTTCAAAAGGTTTCTTAGCAGCGTATTTATAATCTATTATATACTTTTCATCCTACAATGAAATAGCAAAGGGAGCCAGAGCATATGCAGGATGCTGTCACTGAACATAAGACAGGAAACTCAAGGTTGAAGGAAGAATTTTCTCAGGCATAGACAGAGGCTTAGCTCTGCAGGGTACATGTGAAGAGGAAGACAGGCCCTTCGAGGAATACTTGGTTGGGTCAAAAGTGCATGAAAAAATAAGGGACCAGAGAGAGAGGCTAATGGTCACAAGGGCAAACTGTTCTTCTAGAGGATCCGAGTTTGGATCCCAGCACCCACATCAAGTGACTGAAAACTGCCTGTAACTTCACCCCCAGAGATCTAGTGCACATTTCTGGCTTCCATGGATTCTGCACTCACATATGCAGATGTAAACATAAACACATATTCAAAAATAAAAATAAAGGACTTTCAAGAAAAATAAAAATATCAACAGAGTATCGAATTTTTCAGAATGTTTACAAAAAAAAAACCCCAAAAAGTCAGTTTTACAAAGGAAATGTATTTAGGAATGATAGAGCGGTCTTTAGAAATACGTATGATGCTGAAATTTTACGGCTTTGACTTTCTTCACCCCCACGTTCAATAGTTCCACCCGAGGGAGAACTCGATGCTGAGTTAAGAAAAACACTCATTTTACGTGCTGGAGTTACAATGAGACTCTACGTGCCTGTCAAAGGACGTCCACCTCCAAAGATCACTTGGTCGAAACCAAACGTCAACCTAAGAGAAAGGATTGGATTGGACATAAAGTCCACTGACTTTGACACTTTCTTGCGCTGCGAAAACGTGAACAAGTACGACGCGGGGAAATACATCTTGACCTTGGAGAACAGCTGTGGGAAAAAGGAGTACACCATTGTAGTCAAGGTGCTCGGTAAGTCGGCTAAGAGCCATGTATGTTTGAAACCAGCGTTTGTGTGCTTTCTCAATGTGTTCATTTCTTGCTTAACCTCTACTTGCTATTCAGATACTCCCGGGCCACCTGTCAATGTGACTGTTAAGGAAGTATCCAAGGACTCTGCATACATTACCTGGGATCCCCCCATTATCGACGGTGGGAGCCCCATCATCAACTACGTGGTTGAGAAACGGGATGCAGAGAGGAAATCCTGGTCGACAGTGACCACGGAGTGCTCAAAGACAAGCTTCAGAGTCTCTAACCTGGAGGAGGGGAAATCCTACTACTTCAGAGTGTTCGCTGAAAATGAGTACGGCATTGGGGATCCGGGTGAAACACGTGACGCCGTCAAAGCGTCAGGTGAGCAATGGACTGTGACCCACCCTGTTGAACTACCGCCCACCTTGGTTGTCTGGGCCTTAGACTCACCGCTTCTCCTCTTTTAGAAACCCCTGGACCTGTCGTTGACCTCAAAGTGCTGGCCGTGACTAAGTCATCCTGCACCATTGGCTGGAAGAAGCCTCGCAGTGATGGTGGGAGTAGAATTACTGGCTACGTGGTGGATTTCCTGACCGAAGAAAATAAGTGGCAGCGAGTTATGAAGTCGTTGAGCCTACAGTACTCCGCCAAAGATCTGAAGGAAGGGAAGGAATACACCTTCAGAGTGAGTGCTGAAAATGAAAACGGAGAGGGAACCCCAAGCGAGATCATCGTCGTGGCAAAGGATGACGTTGGTAAGTGTCTCCCTGTGCAGCCTCGCTTCCTCTCTCCTGTCATCAGAAGTAGAAGCTGGGGCCCTAACAGCCTGGCTTACCAAATGCATACCTTTTAAAACTGATCTGAGGTGACTGTCTAGTCCTAATAATTCCAATACAAATAATCCGTCTCCACCTTTCTTTTTTTTAAAACAGTGGCTCCTGATCTTGACTTAAAGGATCTACCTGATCTGTGCTACTTGGCTAAAGAAAACAGCAACTTCCGCCTGAAGATCCCCATAAAGGGCAAGCCAGCACCATCCGTGTCTTGGAAGAAGGGGGAGGATCCCCTAGCAACGGACACCAGAGTCAGTGTCGAGTCCACCGCGGTCAACACGACTCTTGTAGTATATGACTGCCAAAAATCCGACGCTGGGAAATACACAATCACGCTGAAGAACGCCGCTGGCACCAAGGAAGGGACTCTCTCCATAAAGGTTGTTGGCAAGCCTGGCATCCCCACTGGACCAATCAAATTTGATGAAGTCACAGCGGAAGCCATGACCTTGAAGTGGGGTCCTCCGAAGGACGACGGAGGTTCTGAAATCACCAACTATGTCCTAGAAAAGAGAGATTCTGTGAATAACAAGTGGGTGACATGTGCTTCCGCCGTCCAGAAAACCACCTTCCGTGTCACTAGACTGCATGAGGGCATGGAATACACCTTCAGGGTCAGTGCTGAAAATAAATACGGTGTGGGAGAAGGCCTGAAGTCCGAGCCAATCGTTGCCAAACACCCATTTGGTAAGTGTGTTAAAGTAAAGAATAAAGTGACATATGGCTTTGTGGAGGTTCCTTTGCATAAGTCTGACATCGTCTGCCTTTCCCTGTAGATGTGCCTGATGCTCCCCCACCTCCCAATATTGTGGATGTCAGACACGATTCAGTATCTCTAACATGGACTGATCCTAAAAAGACTGGTGGTTCACCAATTACAGGTATTTAATTTACAGTTTTCCTTTGGCTTTTTATCAGTGTTCTTCAGAAATATCTTGTTCATATAATTATCTTCATATCTAGTAATGCATTTTCCATATATACAATTGACGTTTAATTCATTTAACTTAATTGAAAACCCCCCAATGCAGCAGTTCATAACCCAAGTAACTATCTACTGTTTTTCAAAAGAAAGGTAATACCTATGTATAGTGCAAGAAGAAAACCTAGCACCATGCCTAGATGATAAAGGTATGGATAACAAAGAAAGGTCATCTTTTCAATATATCTGCAAAGGAATAACTTGAGTACAGTGTGTGTGTGTGTGTGTGTATTTTAAAATAATCTGTATAATATCTATCTGAATTGATATATTCTTGGTCATTTTTAGGGTATCATATTGAATTCAAGGAAAGAAACAGCCTTCTATGGAAGAGAGCTAACAAGACTCCTATAAGGATGAAAGATTTCAAAGTGACCGGATTAACTGAAGGTCTTGAATATGAATTCCGAGTTATGGCTATCAATCTAGCAGGCGTGGGCAAGCCAAGCCTGCCCTCGGAGCCAGTTGTAGCCCTTGATCCGATTGGTAAGCCATTAAGAAGGAGAAGCCTCGGGGGGCAGTGCTGCAGGAGACAAGCATTGGTGGTTTGTTTGACGGGTTTTCTTTTCTGTTTTAGATCCTCCTGGAAAACCTGAGGTTATTAGTGTGACAAGGAATTCAGTGACTCTCATCTGGACAGAACCCAAATATGACGGTGGTCATAAATTAACAGGGTACATAGTCGAGAAGAGGGATCTGCCGTCTAAGTCTTGGATGAAGGCCAATCACATTAATGTTCCAGACTGTGCCTTTACTGTGACTGACCTTGTCGAAGGTGGAAAATACGAGTTCAGAATCCGAGCGAAGAACACAGCGGGTGCTATCAGCGCTCCCTCCGAGAGCACAGGAACCATCATTTGCAAGGATGAGTACGGTAGGTGACACTGGCCTCTGTCCCAGGTAAAAGGCAGAACGTGAAACCTCCTCCATTTTCTGATGAATTTATCCTTTTTCCTCTGCAGAGGCACCAACCATTGTCCTTGATCCCACAATTAAAGATGGGCTGACAGTTAAAGCAGGGGACACCATTGTTTTAAGTGCCATTAGCATTCTTGGAAAACCCCTTCCAAAATCAAGCTGGTCCAAGGCAGGAAAAGATATCAGACCATCAGATATTGCTCAAATAACTTCAACCCCAACATCATCTATGCTGACAGTCAAGTATGCCACAAGAAAGGATGCTGGCGAATACACCATCACTGCTACAAATCCTTTTGGCACAAAGGAGGAACACGTGAAGGTTTCGGTCCTTGATGTACCTGGTCCCCCAGGTCCCATTGAAATCAGTAACGTTTCTGCTGAGAAAGCAACACTTACATGGACACCTCCCTTGGAAGATGGCGGGTCACCAATTAAGGCTTACGTTCTTGAAAAGAGAGAAACTAGCCGGCTTTTGTGGACAGTGGTTTCTGAAGATATTCAGGCCTGCAGGCATGTGGTAACCAAACTCATCCAAGGAAACGAATACCTTTTCCGTGTGTCAGCAGTCAACCAGTACGGCAAAGGAGAACCTGTTCAGTCTGAACCTGTCAAGATGGTAGACAGATTTGGTATGTAGTGCATGCAGTAGCTGCGGTAGTGACCACCGTGAAAGCATTCAAGTTCAGTAAATCGGGAACTTACCACAAATCTGCCTCTTTTTGTAGGTCCCCCAGGCCCTCCTGGAAAACCAGAGATATCAAATGTCACTAAGAACACTGCCACTGTCAGTTGGAAGAGACCCACTGATGATGGTGGCAGCGAGATCACAGGGTATCATGTCGAAAGGAGGGAGAAGAAAGGCTTGAGATGGGTGAGAGCCACAAAGACTCCAGTTTCTGACCTCAGGTGCAAAGTAACCGGGCTCCAAGAAGGAAACACCTATGAGTTCCGTGTCAGTGCGGAGAACAGAGCAGGCATTGGTCCCCCAAGCGATGCCTCAAATCCTGTTCTGATGAAAGATGTGGCTTGTGAGTATTTCTCATCTTTTCCAACCCCCTTCATTTGAGCCTTCTGATATTCTATATAAGGTACCCGAAAGCAAAACTCTAAATATGTGAATGTATCCTTCTTTCTTTTGCCCAGATCCTCCAGGACCACCTTCAAATGCGCATGTCACCGATACTACCAAGAAATCAGCATCTTTAGCATGGGGCAAGCCTCATTATGATGGCGGGCTTGAAATCACTGGCTATATAGTGGAGCATCAAAAAGTAGGAGATGAGGCCTGGATTAAAGATACAACAGGAACAGCCCTCAGAATCACCCAGTTTGTGGTTCCTGATCTTCAGACTAAAGAAAAGTACAACTTTAGGATTAGCGCTGTCAATGATGCGGGCGTCGGGGAACCAGCAGTGATTCCAGATGTGGAAATCGTGGAGAAGGAAATGGCTCCTGATTTTGAGCTAGATGCTGAGCTGCGCAGAACACTTGTGGTTAGGGCAGGACTCAGCATCAGGATTTTTGTGCCAATTAAAGGTCGTCCTACCCCTGAAGTGACATGGACCAAAGATAATATCAACCTGAAGCACCGAGCCAACATCGAAAACACGGAGTCGTTCACTCTTCTCATCATCCCAGAATGTAACAGATATGACACTGGCAAGTTTGTGATGACCATCGAAAACCCAGCCGGGAAGAAGAGTGGCTTTGTCAATGTCAGAGTCCTAGACACACCAGGTCCTGTCCTTAACCTCCGGCCTACAGACATCACAAAGGACAGTGTCACCCTACACTGGGACCTCCCTCTGATAGATGGGGGCTCGCGTATAACAAACTACATCGTGGAGAAACGTGAAGCAACGAGGAAGTCATACTCTACCGTTACCACTAAATGCCACAAGTGTACTTATAAAGTAACTGGCTTGACAGAAGGCTGCGAATACTTCTTCAGAGTGATGGCTGAAAATGAATATGGAATTGGGGAGCCCTCGGAAACAACAGAGCCTGTAAGGGCCTCTGAAGCACCGTTGCCCCCAGACAGCCTTAACATTATGGACATAACCAAGAACACAGTCAGCCTGGCATGGCCCAAACCCAGGCATGATGGTGGCAGCAAGATCACTGGCTACGTGATTGAAGCTCAACGGAAAGGATCTGACCAGTGGACCCACATCTCAACGGTGAAAGGGTTGGAATGCGTGGTGAGGAATCTGACCGAAGGAGAGGAATACACCTTCCAAGTGATGGCGGTAAACAGTGCGGGCAGAAGTGCTCCCCGAGAAAGCAGACCCGTCATCGTCAAGGAGCAGACGATGCTTCCAGAGTTGGATCTCCGTGGTATCTATCAGAAGCTAGTCATTGCCAGAGCTGGGGACAACATCAAAGTTGAAATTCCAGTACTCGGTCGACCCAAGCCCACAGTCACGTGGAAAAAGGGAGACCAAATTCTTAAACAGACACAGAGAGTCAATGTTGAAAACACAGCCACCTCAACCATCTTAAATATCAATGAGTGTGTCAGAAGTGATAGCGGACCCTATCCATTAACAGCCAAGAACACTGTAGGAGAAGTTGGTGATGTCATAACCATTCAAGTCCATGATATCCCGGGACCACCCAAAGGACCAATTAAATTTGATGAAGTTTCTTCTGACTTTGTAACCTTCTCATGGGAACCACCAGAAAATGATGGAGGTGTCCCAATAAGCAACTATGTAGTAGAAATGCGACAGTCAGACAGTACTACATGGGTGGAGTTAGCAACGACTGTCATCCGTACCACCTACAAAGCCACACGCCTGACTACAGGAGTGGAGTATCAATTCCGTGTCAAAGCGCAAAACAGATATGGAGTCGGACCTGGCATCACATCTGCATCCATAGTTGCTAACTATCCATTTAAGGTGCCTGGGCCTCCTGGCACCCCTCAGGTTACTGCCGTCACCAAAGACTCGATGACAATTAGCTGGCACGAACCGCTTTCTGATGGTGGAAGCCCCATTTTAGGCTATCATATCGAAAGGAAAGAACGCAATGGCATTCTCTGGCAGACTGTGAGCAAAGCATTGGTGCCAGGCAACATCTTCAAATCAACTGGACTTACAGATGGCATTGCTTATGAATTCCGAGTAATTGCAGAAAACATGGCAGGCAAGAGCAAACCCAGCAAGCCATCTGAACCGATGTTTGCTTTGGATCCCATCGACCCGCCTGGGAAACCAGTGCCTCTAAACATTACTAGACACACAGTGACACTTAAGTGGGCTAAGCCCGAATATACGGGAGGCTTTAAAATTACTAGTTATGTGGTTGAAAAGAGGGACCTCCCTAACGGACGGTGGCTCAAGGCCAACTTCAGCAACATTTTAGAGAACGAATTTACCGTCAGTGGCCTAACCGAAGATGCCGCATATGAGTTCCGGGTGATTGCCAAAAATGCCGCCGGGGCCATCAGTCCACCATCTGAGCCCTCAGACGCCATCACGTGCAGGGATGACCTTGAAGCACCAAGAATCATGGTGGATGTTAGATTTAAGGACACCATCACATTAAAGGCTGGGGAAGCCTTCAAGCTAGAAGCTGATGTTTCAGGTCGCCCACCTCCAACCATGGAGTGGGCCAAGGACGGAAAGGAGCTCGAAGGCACCGGAAAACTGGAAATAAAAATTGCGGACTTCTCCACGCATCTGATAAACAAGGACTCATCCAGGACGGACAGTGGGGCTTACATCCTGACAGCAACCAACCCTGGTGGCTTTGCCAAACACATTTTCAATGTCAGAGTTCTCGACAGACCAGGACCACCTGAAGGACCCTTAGCTGTGTCTGATGTGACATCAGAAAAGTGTGTGTTGTCGTGGTTGCCCCCCCTGGATGACGGAGGTGCCAAAATCGATCATTACATCGTGCAGAAACGTGAAACCAGCAGGTTGGCCTGGACCAATGTTGCCACAGAAGTCCAGGTAACCAAGCTGAAGGTGACTAAGCTCCTGAAAGGCAATGAATACATATTCCGTGTCATGGCTGTAAATAAGTATGGGGTTGGAGAACCCCTAGAGTCAGAGCCTGTGCTTGCAGTGGATCCTTATGGGCCACCCGATCCACCCAAGAACCCTGAAGTCACAACCATCACCAAAGACTCCATGGTTGTCTGCTGGGGACATCCCGACTCTGACGGTGGAAGTGAAATCATCAATTACATTGTGGAGCGGCGTGATAAAGCTGGCCAGCGCTGGGTCAAATGCAACAAAAAGACTCTTACTGACCTAAGATACAAAGTGTCTGGGCTGACAGAAGGTCATGAGTATGAGTTCAGGATAATGGCAGAAAATGCAGCTGGGATTAGTGCACCAAGCGCCACCAGCCCCTTCTATAAGGCCTGCGACACCGTGTTTAAACCTGGCCCACCCGGTAACCCACGCGTCCTTGATACAAGCAGGTCCTCCATTTCGATTGCGTGGAACAAACCTATCTACGATGGAGGTTCCGAAATCACCGGGTATATGGTTGAGATCGCCCTGCCGGAAGAAGACGAGTGGCAAGTTGTCACCCCCCCAGCTGGGCTCAAAGCAACTTCCTATACCATCACCAACCTCATAGAGAATCAGGAATATAAAATCCGCATCTATGCCATGAACTCTGAAGGAGTTGGAGAACCTGCCCTTGTTCCTGGGACCCCCAAGGCAGAAGAAAGAATGCTGCCTCCGGAGATCGAACTGGACGCCGATTTACGCAAAGTTGTGACTATCAGAGCCTGTTGTACCCTGAGACTCTTTGTTCCCATCAAGGGGAGACCAGCACCCGAGGTCAAGTGGGCCAGGGAGCATGGAGAATCGTTGGATAAAGCCAGCATTGAATCCACGAGCTCTTACACCCTGCTGATCGTTGGCAATGTTAATAGGTTCGACAGCGGCAAATACATACTGACTGTAGAAAACAGCTCCGGCAGCAAGTCCGCGTTTGTCAACGTTAGAGTGCTAGACACACCAGGCCCTCCACAGAACCTAAAGATAAAGGAGGTCACAAAGACATCAGTCACGCTGACATGGGAGCCTCCCCTCCTCGATGGAGGCTCAAAAATAAAGAACTATATCGTTGAAAAGCGAGAGTCCACAAGAAAGGCATATTCGACGGTGGCGACAAACTGCCATAAGACTTCCTGGAAAGTGGACCAGCTCCAGGAAGGCTGCAGTTACTATTTCCGGGTGCTTGCCGAGAATGAATATGGTGTTGGACTGCCTGCTGAGACGGCGGAGTCCGTGAAGGCCTCGGAACGACCTCTCCCTCCGGGGAAGATAACTCTGATGGACGTCACAAGGAACAGTGTGTCTCTCTCTTGGGAGAAGCCAGAGCATGATGGAGGCAGCCGAATTCTTGGCTACATCGTCGAGATGCAGAGCAAAGGCAGTGACAAATGGGCCACGTGTGCCACGGTGAAAGTCACGGAAGCCACCATCACTGGGTTGATTCAAGGTGAAGAATACTCTTTCCGTGTTTCGGCTCAGAATGAAAAGGGCATCAGTGACCCCAGGCAGCTGAGTGTCCCGGTGATTGCTAAAGACCTCGTGATTCCGCCAGCCTTCAAACTCCTCTTCAATACTTTCACCGTGCTGGCAGGAGAAGACCTGAAAATCGACGTCCCCTTCGTCGGCCGCCCAACACCAGCTGTCACCTGGCATAAAGAGGATGTGCCGCTGAAGCAAACGACCAGAGTCAATGCGGAGAGCACAGAGAACAATTCCCTGCTGACGATAAAGGAAGCCTGCCGAGAGGACGTCGGCCATTACACAGTCAAACTGACCAACTCAGCAGGTGAAGCCACAGAAACCCTCAACGTCATCGTTCTTGACAAGCCAGGGCCTCCAACTGGACCAGTGAAAATGGATGAAGTGACAGCAGACAGTGTGACCCTTTCCTGGGAGCCACCCAAGTACGATGGAGGAAGCTCCATCAATAATTACATCGTAGAGAAGCGGGACACCTCCACAACCACCTGGCAAATTGTGTCTGCTACTGTTGCAAGAACAACCATCAAGGCCTGCAGGCTCAAGACAGGGTGCGAGTATCAGTTCCGAATCGCTGCTGAAAACAGATACGGGAAGAGTACCTATCTCAATTCTGAGCCTGTTGTTGCCCAGTACCCATTCAAAGTGCCGGGTCCACCAGGCACGCCATTCGTCACTCTTGCCTCCAAAGACAGCATGGAAGTACAATGGCATGAGCCAGTCAGTGACGGTGGGAGCAGAGTCATTGGCTACCATCTAGAACGCAAAGAAAGAAACAGCATCCTCTGGGTCAAGCTGAACAAAACACCTATTCCTCAAACCAAGTTCAAGACCACTGGCCTTGAGGAAGGCATCGAATATGAATTCCGGGTGTCTGCAGAGAACATTGTGGGCGTCGGCAAGCCAAGCAAACCATCAGAATGTTACGTAGCTCGTGACCCCTGCGATCCACCAGGACGGCCAGAGGCAGTCATTGTCACAAGGAATTCTGTGACTCTTCAGTGGAAGAAACCCACCTATGATGGTGGGAGCAAGATCACTGGGTATGTGGTTGAGAAGAAAGAGTTACCGGATGGCCGCTGGATGAAAGCCAGTTTTACAAATATCATTGACACCCAGTTTGAGGTAACTGGCCTGATTGAAGATCACAGATATGAATTCCGGGTTATCGCTCGAAACGCTGCTGGAGTGTTCAGTGAGCCCTCAGAAAGTACTGGGGCAATAACAGCCAGGGATGAGGTGGAGCCACCCAGGATAAGCATGGACCCCAAATACAAAGACACAGTTGTGGTTCATGCTGGTGAGTCGTTCAAGATTGAAGCAGATATATATGGCAAGCCAATACCAACCACTCAGTGGGTAAAAGGTGACCAGGAACTTTCAAGCACAGCTCGGCTAGATATAAAGAGCACCGACTTCGCCACCAGTCTCGGTGTCAAAGACGCAATACGTGTTGACAGTGGCAATTACATCCTGAAGGCCAAAAATGTGGCGGGAGAGAGATCAGTTACGGTCAATGTCAAAGTTCTTGATAGACCAGGACCGCCTGAGGGACCTGTTGCTATCTCAGGGGTGACGGCAGAAAAATGCACACTGGCTTGGAAGCCCCCCCTTCAGGATGGTGGGAGCGATATCACAAATTACATCGTGGAAAGGCGGGAAACCAGCCGCCTCGTCTGGACTCTGGTCGACGCCAATGTGCAAACGCTCAGCTGCAAGGTGACGAAGCTTCTGGAAGGGAATGAATATATTTTCCGGATAATGGCCGTGAACAAATATGGTGTCGGTGAGCCTCTTGAATCTGAGCCATTACTTGCCAAGAATCCATTTGTGGTCCCAGATGCCCCCAAAGCTCCAGAGGTTACGGCTGTGACCAAAGACTCAATGATCGTTGTGTGGGAAAGGCCGGCATCTGATGGTGGCAGTGAGATTCTAGGATACATTCTAGAGAAACGGGACAAGGAAGGCATAAGATGGACCAGATGCCACAAGCGTCTGATCGGAGAGTTGCGCTTGAGAGTAACCGGGCTCCTAGAAAACCACAATTATGAATTCCGAGTCTCAGCTGAAAATGCCGCTGGGCTCAGTGAGCCAAGCCCTCCTTCTGCTTACCAGAAGGCTTGTGACCCCATTTATAAACCAGGCCCTCCAAACAACCCCAAAGTCACGGATGTTACCAGATCTTCAGTGTTCCTTTCTTGGAGCAAACCTATCTACGATGGTGGCTGTGAAATCCAGGGATACATCGTGGAAAAATGTGACGTGAGTGTCGGCGAATGGACGATGTGCACACCACCGACTGGAATCAACAAAACTCACCTGGAAGTGGAGAAGCTGACGGAGAAGCATGAATACAACTTCCGGATCTGTGCCATCAATAAAGCTGGAGTTGGGGAGCATGCCGACGTCCCTGGACCTGTACTGGTCGAAGAAAAGCTTGAGGCGCCCGATGTAGATCTTGACCTTGAACTAAGGAAGGTTATTAATATAAGGGCAGGCGGCTCCTTAAGGTTGTTTGTTCCCATAAAAGGTCGTCCCACCCCAGAAGTTAAGTGGGGAAAGGTAGACGGGGACATCCGGGATGCCGCTATAATTGACGTCACTAGCAGTTTCACCTCTCTGGTTCTTGACAACGTCAATCGATACGATAGTGGGAAGTACACGCTCACGTTAGAGAACAGCAGTGGGACGAAATCTGCCTTTGTGACCGTGAGGGTTCTGGACACGCCAAGCCCACCCGTCAACCTGAAGGTCACAGAAATCACCAAAGACTCGGTATCCATCACATGGGAGCCGCCTCTGTTGGATGGCGGATCGAAAATCAAAAATTACATTGTTGAGAAACGCGAAGCCACAAGAAAATCCTATGCTGCCATCGTGACGAACTGCCACAAGAACTCCTGGAAAATTGAACAACTCCAAGAAGGCTGCAGTTACTACTTCAGAGTCACCGCTGAGAATGAATACGGCATTGGCCTTCCCGCCCGCACTGCAGATCCAATCAAGGTTGCAGAAGTCCCACAACCTCCAGGGAAAATCACTGTGGATGATGTCACCAGAAACAGCGTCTCTTTGAGTTGGACAAAGCCTGAACATGATGGTGGCAGTAAAATCATTCAGTATATTGTAGAAATGCAAGCTAAGAACACCGATAAGTGGTCAGAGTGTGCTAGGGTGAAGTCGCTTGAAGCGGTTATTACCAACCTAACTCAGGGAGCAGAATATCTTTTCCGAGTTGTTGCTGTGAATGAAAAAGGAAGAAGTGACCCGAGGTCCCTTGCAGTTCCCATAGTTGCCAAGGATCTGGTCATCGAGCCAGATGTGAGACCACCATTCAGCAGCTACAGTGTCCAGGTTGGGCAAGATTTGAAAGTAGAAATACCAATTTCTGGACGTCCCAAACCAACCATTTCCTGGACCAAAGATGGGGTGCCACTGAAGCAGACCACAAGAATCAATGTCACCGACTCCCTTGACCTTACCACACTCAGTATTAAAGAAACTCATAAAGATGACGGTGGACAGTACGGAATCACAGTTGCCAATGTTGTGGGTCAGAAAACAGCAACCATTGACATTATTACTCTAGATAAGCCTGACCCTCCAAGAGGGCCTGTTAAATTTGATGAAGTCAGTGCGGAGAGTATTACGTTATCCTGGAACCCTCCCTTATACACAGGGGGTTGCCAAATAACCAATTACATTGTTCAGAAAAGAGATACAACCACCACAGTATGGGATGTCGTCTCTGCTACCGTTGCCAGAACTACACTCAAAGTAACCAAACTGAAAACTGGTACAGAATACCAATTCAGAATATTTGCTGAAAACCGATATGGACAAAGCTTTGCTTTAGAGTCTGAACCAATTGTAGCTCAATATCCCTACAAAGAACCAGGCCCTCCAGGGACACCATTTGCCACAGCCATCTCCAAAGACTCTATGGTTCTCCAATGGCATGAACCAATCAATAATGGTGGAAGCCCAGTCATAGGTTACCACCTGGAGAGAAAAGAAAGGAATAGTATTTTGTGGACAAAAGTCAACAAAACTATTATTCATGACACCCAGTTTAAAGCCTTGAACCTTGAGGAAGGCATTGAGTACGAATTTAGAGTTTCCGCAGAGAATATTGTCGGTGTCGGCAAGGCAAGCAAGAATTCTGAATGCTATGTAGCCCGCGACCCCTGCGACCCACCAGGAACCCCAGAAGCAATCATAGTTAAGAGAAATGAAATCACCTTGCAGTGGACCAAGCCCGTGTATGACGGTGGAAGTATGATTACTGGTTACATCGTAGAGAAACGTGATTTACCTGAGGGTCGCTGGATGAAAGCCAGTTTTACAAATGTCATTGAAACGCAATTCACGGTGTCAGGCCTCACTGAAGATGAAAGATACGAATTCAGAGTCATTGCGAAGAATGCAGCTGGCGCAATAAGTAAGCCCTCTGATAGCACTGGGCCAATAACGGCCAAGGATGAGGTTGAACTCCCCCGGATTTCAATGGATCCAAAATTCAGAGACACGATAGTGGTAAATGCCGGAGAAACATTCCGACTGGAGGCTGACGTCCATGGCAAGCCCCTACCCACCATTGAGTGGCTAAGAGGAGATAAGGAGATTGAAGAATCTGCTAGATGTGAAATAAAGAACACCGATTTCAAAGCTTTACTTATCGTAAAAGATGCCATTCGAATTGACGGCGGACAGTATATTTTGAGGGCCTCGAATGTTGCCGGTTCTAAGTCATTCCCAGTGAATGTGAAAGTGCTTGACAGACCAGGCCCTCCGGAAGGGCCAATTCAGGTTACTGGAGTCACCTGTGAAAAATGCACTTTGGCATGGTCTCCGCCACTTCAAGATGGCGGCAGTGACATTTCTCACTACGTCGTTGAGAAGCGAGAAACCAGTCGACTCGCGTGGACCGTGGTTGCTTCAGAAGTTGTGACTAACTCTCTGAAAGTTACTAAGCTCTTGGAAGGGAATGAATATATTTTCCGAGTAATGGCTGTCAACAAGTATGGTATTGGCGAACCCCTGGAGTCTGCGCCCGTACTCATGAAAAATCCGTTTGTGCTTCCTGGACCACCAAAGAGCTTGGAAGTCACAAACATTGCCAAGGACTCTATGACAGTCTGCTGGAATCGGCCAGACAGTGATGGCGGAAGTGAGATTATTGGTTACATTGTGGAGAAGAGAGACAGGAGTGGCATTCGGTGGATAAAGTGCAACAAACGCCGCATTACAGATTTGCGGCTCAGGGTAACGGGATTAACGGAAGATCATGAATATGAATTCAGAGTCTCCGCAGAAAATGCTGCGGGAGTTGGAGAGCCGAGCCCAGCTACCGTCTACTACAAGGCTTGTGATCCCATATTCAAACCTGGCCCACCCACCAATGCACATGTTGTAGACACCACTAGAAGCTCAATCACTCTTGCCTGGAGCAAACCTATCTATGATGGCGGCAGTGAGATCCTGGGCTACATCGTCGAAGTCTGCAAAGCAGATGAAGAAGAATGGCAAATAGTAACTCCACAGACTGGCCTGAGAGTCACTCGATTCGAAATTTCCAAACTCACTGAACACCAAGAATATAAAATACGAGTCTGTGCCCTCAACAAAGTCGGTTTAGGCGAGGCCGCCTCAGTTCCTGGTACTGTGAAACCGGAAGATAAACTTGAAGCTCCTGAACTTGACCTCGACTCTGAGTTAAGAAAAGGCATCGTTGTGAGAGCCGGAGGATCTGCCAGAATCCACATCCCATTCAAAGGCCGGCCCACACCTGAGATCACGTGGTCTAAAGAGGAAGGTGAATTCACAGATAAGGTCCAAATCGAGAAGGGCATGAACTTTACCCAGCTCTCGATAGATAACTGCGACAGGAACGATGCTGGCAAGTACGTTCTCAAGCTGGAGAACAGCAGCGGGTCCAAGTCGGCCTTTGTAACCGTCAAAGTGCTTGACACCCCAGGACCCCCGCAGAATTTAACTGTCAAGGAAGTGAGAAAAGACTCTGCCCTTCTGGTGTGGGAACCACCTCTCATTGACGGTGGGGCAAAGGTCAAGAACTATGTCATCGACAAGCGTGAGTCAACCCGAAAGGCCTATGCCAATGTGAGCAGCAAATGCAACAAAACCAGCTTGAAAGTTGAGAATCTGACCGAGGGAGCCATCTATTACTTCAGAGTCATGGCTGAGAATGAATTCGGAGTTGGTGTCCCCGCGGAAACCACTGATGCCGTGAAGGCTTCTGAACCTCCTTCCCCGCCAGGAAAGGTGACACTCACCGACGTGTCCCAGACCAGCGCATCGCTCATGTGGGAGAAACCTGAACATGACGGCGGTAGCAGAATCCTGGGGTATGTGGTTGAAATGCAGCCCAAAGGAACAGAAAAATGGAGCGTAGTGGCTGAATCCAAAGTCTGTAACGCGGTGGTTACGGGTCTGAGCTCGGGACAAGAATATCAGTTCCGTGTCAAAGCTTACAATGAGAAAGGGAAAAGTGATCCAAGGGTGCTCGGCGTTCCTGTCATCGCCAAGGACTTGACTATACAGCCCAGTTTTAAGCTGCCATTTAATACATACAGTGTCCAAGCGGGAGAGGATCTGAAAATAGAAATTCCAGTTATAGGCCGACCAAGACCGAAAATCTCTTGGGTCAAAGATGGTGAGCCTCTGAAACAGACCACAAGAGTAAACGTGGAAGAAACAGCTACTTCGACCATTTTGCACATTAAGGAAAGTAGCAAAGACGACTTTGGAAAATACAGCATCACAGCAACTAACAGTGCCGGCACGGCAACAGAAAACCTCAGCATCATCGTTTTGGAAAAGCCTGGCCCTCCAATTGGACCGGTGAAGTTTGATGAAGTCAGTGCGGACTTTGTGGTCATATCTTGGGAACCTCCAGCCTATACTGGCGGGTGCCAGATAAGCAACTACATTGTCGAGAAGCGAGAGACGACCACCACCAACTGGCAGATGGTCTCAGCAACGGTTGCCAGAACCACCATTAAAATAGGCAAACTGAAAACGGGCAGTGAATACCAGTTTAGGATTTTTGCTGAGAACCGGTATGGGAAAAGCTCTCCCTTGGATTCAAAACCAGTTGTGGTACAGTATCCATTTAAAGAACCCGGACCTCCTGGAACCCCCTTTGTGACATCTGTCTCCAAAGACCAGATGCTTGTACAATGGCACGGGCCAGTTAATGACGGAGGTAGCAAAGTTATTGGCTACCACCTTGAGCAGAAGGAAAAGAACAGCATTCTGTGGGTCAAGCTGAATAAGATCCCCATCCAGGATACCAAGTTCAAGACCACAGGGCTCGACGAGGGGCTTGAGTATGAGTTCAGAGTTTCCGCGGAGAACATCGTGGGCGTCGGCAAGCCTAGCAAAGTGTCAGAGTGCTATGTTGCGCGCGACCCATGTGATCCACCTGGCCGTCCTGAAGCCATCGTTATCACGAGAAATAGTGTCACCCTGAAATGGAAGAAACCTGCTTATGATGGCGGCAGCAAGATAACCGGCTATGTCGTAGAAAAGAAAGACCTCCCTGATGGCCGATGGATGAAAGCCAGCTTCACCAATGTGGTGGAGACCGAATTTGCAGTGACTGGACTGGTGGAAGACCAAAGATATGAATTTAGAGTAATTGCAAGAAACGCAGCTGGCAACTTCAGCGAGCCGTCTGAGAGCAGCGGTGCTATCACTGCAAGGGATGAGATTGATGCACCAAATGCCTCCCTGGATCCAAAGTACAGAGATGTCATCGTTGTGCATGCAGGGGAGACCTTTGTGCTCGAAGCTGATATCCGTGGCAAACCTATACCTGATATCGTTTGGTCCAAGGATGGGAACGAACTCGAAGAAACAGCCGCTCGAATGGAAATTAAATCCAGTCTCCAGAAAACAACTCTCACTGTGAAAGACTGCATCCGTACTGATGGAGGACAGTATACCTTGAAACTCAGCAATGTCGGTGGCACCAAGACCATACCTATCACTGTAAAGGTGCTGGACAGGCCAGGGCCTCCTGAAGGACCCCTTAAAGTCACGGGAGTTACAGCTGAAAAGTGTTACCTGGCATGGAACCCACCTTTGCAAGACGGTGGTGCCAATATTTCACATTACATCATTGAAAAGAGAGAAACAAGCAGACTCTCCTGGACCCAGGTTTCAACTGAGGTGCAGGCCCTTAACTACAAAGTCACCAAGTTACTTCCTGGGAACGAGTACATTTTCCGGGTCATGGCAGTGAATAAATATGGGATCGGAGAGCCCCTGGAATCTGAGCCTGTAATAGCTTGTAATCCTTATAAACGTCCAGGTCCTCCTTCAACACCTGAGGCCTCTGCCATCACCAAAGATTCCATGGTGCTAACGTGGACACGCCCAGTGGATGATGGGGGTGCTGAAATTGAGGGGTACATCCTCGAAAAGCGAGACAAGGAAGGAATAAGATGGACGAAGTGCAACAAGAAAACATTGACAGATCTTCGGTTCAGGGTAACTGGCCTCACAGAAGGCCATTCCTACGAATTCAGAGTTGCCGCTGAGAATGCCGCCGGCGTTGGGGAACCTAGCGAGCCGTCTGTTTTCTACCGGGCATGCGATGCCTTGTATCCACCCGGTCCACCAAGTAACCCCAAAGTGACAGATACTTCTAGATCTTCTGTCTCCTTGGCGTGGAATAAGCCAATTTATGACGGCGGTGCACCTGTTCGGGGCTATGTTATCGAGCTCAAAGAAGCTGCCGCTGATGAATGGACAACCTGCACCCCACCATCAGGAGTACAAGGGAAGCAGTTCACGGTGACCAAGCTTAAAGAGAACACCGAGTACAACTTCCGGATCTGTGCTTTCAATACCGAAGGTGTCGGCGAACCCGTAACCATCCCCGGCTCTGTGGTTGCTCAGGAGAGGGCAGAGCCCCCAGAAATTGAACTCGATGCTGATCTCAGGAAGGTAGTCACTCTTCGGGCAAGTGCCACCTTGCGCTTATTTGTTACTATCAAAGGCCGACCAGAACCTGAAGTCAGATGGGAAAAGGCCGATGGTATTCTCACGGAGAGGGCCCAGATCGAGGTGACTAGTTCGTATACCATGCTGGTGATTGACAATGTGACCAGATTTGACAGCGGGAGATACAACCTCACCCTCGAAAACAACAGCGGCTCCAAAACAGCCTTTGTCAACGTTAGAGTTCTTGACTCACCAAGTGCACCTGTGAATTTGACAGTGAGAGAGGTAAAGAAAGATTCGGTGACACTGTCCTGGGAGCCACCGCTTATTGATGGCGGAGCCAAGATTACAAATTATATCGTTGAGAAACGAGAAACTACAAGAAAAGCTTATGCGACCATTACGAACAACTGCACTAAGAACACTTTCAAAATTGAGAATCTACAAGAAGGGTGCTCTTATTACTTCCGAGTCCTGGCTTCCAACGAATATGGGATTGGATTACCGGCCGAAACAACAGAACCTGTAAAAGTATCTGAACCACCACTCCCCCCTGGAAGGGTGACCCTTGTCGATGTGACCCGCAACACAGCTACAATTAAGTGGGAGAAACCAGAAAGCGATGGTGGCAGCAAAATCACGGGCTATGTCGTCGAGATGCAGACAAAGGGCAGTGAGAAGTGGAGCACGTGCACGCAAGTGAAGACGCTAGAAGCAACCATTTCCGGCCTGACTGCGGGAGAAGAGTATGTCTTCAGGGTAGCAGCGGTTAATGAGAAAGGAAGGAGCGACCCGAGACAGCTCGGAGTGCCCGTCATTGCGAAAGATATTGAAATAAAGCCTTCGGTTGAGCTTCCTTTCAGTACTTTCAACGTTAAGGCTAAGGACCAACTCAAAATTGACATACCGTTCAAAGGAAGACCTCAAGCTACCATAAACTGGAAAAAAGATGGCCAGGTTCTTAGAGAGACCACTAGAGTCAATGTATCATCCTCAAAGACTGTAACAACGCTTTCTATTAAAGAAGCCTCAAGAGAAGATGTTGGAACTTACGAACTGTGTGTTTCCAATTCTGCTGGATCCATAACAGTTCCAATTACTGTCATTGTCCTGGACAGGCCAGGGCCTCCAGGACCCATACGCATTGATGAAGTTAGTTGTGACAATGTGTCCATTTCTTGGAATCCTCCAGAATATGACGGTGGCTGCCAAATTAGCAACTACATTGTTGAGAAGAGGGAAACGACATCTACCACATGGCAGGTAGTTTCACAAGCAGTGGCGAGAACATCCATTAAAATAGTCCGTTTGACAACAGGAAGTGAGTATCAGTTCCGAGTTTGTGCAGAGAATCGGTACGGAAAGAGTTCCTACAGCGAATCCTCCGCTGTGGTTGCTGAGTATCCGTTCAGCCCCCCAGGGCCTCCTGGTACTCCCAAAGTTGTGCATGCCACAAAATCTACCATGATTGTAAGTTGGCAGGTGCCAGTTAACGATGGAGGAAGCCAAGTCATTGGCTATCACCTTGAATACAAAGAAAGAAGCAGCATTCTCTGGTCAAAGGCAAACAAAGTCCTCATTTCAGATACCCAGATGAAAGTCTCCGGTCTTGATGAGGGGCTCATGTATGAGTACCGTGTATACGCTGAGAATATTGCTGGCATTGGTAAGTGCAGTAAAGCATGTGAACCAGTCCCTGCAAGGGATCCCTGTGACCCTCCTGGACAACCTGAGGTCACTAATATCACAAGAAAATCAGTGTCACTTAAGTGGGCGAAACCACGTTACGATGGTGGAGCTAAGATCACCGGGTACATTGTTGAGCGCAGAGAACTTCCTGATGGCAGGTGGCTGAAATGCAATTTCACTAATGTGCAGGAAACATACTTTGAAGTAACTGAGCTCACTGAAGACCAGCGTTATGAATTCCGGGTTTTTGCAAGAAACGCCGCTGACTCGGTTAGCGAACCATCCGAATCCACTGGACCAATTACAGTCAAAGACGATGTTGAGGCACCAAGAATTATGATGGATGTCAAATTCCGAGATGTCATTGTTGTCAAAGCCGGAGAGGTCCTTAAGATAAACGCAGACATTGCAGGGCGACCGCTGCCAGTCATTTCCTGGGTCAAAGATGGGGTGGAAATCGAAGAAAGGGCAAAAACAGAAATTGTCTCAACAGACTATAATACCACATTAACAGTTAAAGACTGTGTAAGACGAGACAGTGGGCAGTATGTGCTTACACTGAAGAACGTTGCAGGAACTCGGACTATGGCAGTTAACTGTAAAGTCCTTGATAAGCCTGGCCCACCAGCAGGACCTCTTGAAATAACTGGGCTCACTGCTGAGAAGTGCTCTCTTTCCTGGGGACGTCCCCAAGAAGACGGTGGTGCCGATATCGACTATTACATTGTAGAAAAGCGTGAAACAAGCCGCCTCGCATGGACAATATGTGAAGCCGAGCTGAGGACGACATCTTGTAAGGTGACCAAGCTACTCAAAGGCAACGAATACATCTTTAGGGTAACGGGTGTTAATAAATACGGTGTCGGTGAGCCCCTAGAGAGCGTGCCTGTGAAGGCACTGGATCCATTCACCGTTCCCAGTCCACCCACATCTTTGGAAATTACATCCGTGACCAAAGATTCCATGACACTTTGCTGGTCAAGACCTGAGACCGATGGAGGCAGTGACATCTCTGGATACATAATTGAAAGACGTGAGAAAAACAGCCTACGGTGGGTGCGTGTGAACAAAAAACCAGTTTACGATCTGAGAGTGAAGTCAACAGGACTTCGAGAAGGATGTGAATACGAGTATCGCGTTTTCGCCGAAAACGCTGCCGGCCTGAGTCTTCCAAGTGAAACATCTCCCTTAGTTCGAGCGGAAGATCCAGTGTTCCTGCCATCTCCTCCATCCAAACCCAAAATTGTAGACTCGGGCAAGACAACCATCACCATCGGTTGGGTTAAGCCTCTGTTTGATGGCGGAGCACCAATAACGGGATATACGGTAGAATACAAAAGGTCTGACGAGGCTGACTGGAAGGTTGCCATCCAGAGCTTCAGAGGCACGGAGTACACGCTGAGTGGGCTAACCACCGGAGCTGAGTACATTTTCAGAGTGAGGTCTGTCAATAAGGTTGGGGCCAGTGACCCCAGTGACAGCTCCGACCCCCAGGTGGCCAAAGAAAGAGAAGAAGAACCTGTATTTGACGTTGACAGTGAGATGAGGAAGACCTTGGTTGTCAAGGCCGGCTCCTCATTTACCATGACCGTTCCTTTCAGAGGAAGACCCATCCCCAACGTCTCCTGGAGTAAGCCTGACACTGACCTCCGCACAAGAGCATACATTGACTCCACAGAATCTCGTACATCCCTCACCATCGAGAATGCCACCCGCAACGATTCTGGAAAGTACACGCTAACAATTCAGAACGCTTTGAGCGCTGCTTCGATGACCTTCGTTGTCAAAGTTTTGGATTCCCCAGGCCCTCCATCCAATATTACTGTACGTGAAGTAACCAAGGAGACTGCTGTGCTGTCCTGGGATGTTCCTGAAAATGACGGTGGAGCACCCGTGAAGAACTACCACATAGAAAAACGCGAGGCCAGCAAGAAGGCATGGGTATCTGTCACTAACAACTGCAACCGCCTCTCTTACAAAGTGACCAACTTACAAGAAGGAGCGATTTACTACTTCAGAGTGTCCGGAGAAAACGAGTTTGGTGTTGGTGTGCCAGCTGAAACGAAGGAAGGCGTCAAAATAACAGGTACATACTAAGAGCAAAATATATACAGATTTTGCTAGAATAATGTGAATCACTCTAATTAGTTATATTTCATCTTAAAGACTTTTGGTTCACACCTCCAAACTATTTATTCCATAGCACATAATGAATCTCTAGTAATTGACATAACTAGAATGTCAACAAAAGATTTGTTGGATTTAAGGATAATCAAATCTAGCTATACACACATTTAGTATATGTATAAAAACTATATGTAGTTTCTTGCAAGATTTGTTCCTCTTGTCCCTCTGTTTAATACCCACAATGAATTTGGGGCAAATTTTGTTATTGTATATGGTATTTGAGGCTTAATTTAAATTTGAGTACTGTAACTTAGTGTAACTTTGATTGGCTAAAAAGCCAATATTGTCTCATTAATAAGACTCAAGTCAACGTAAACGCATTCCCTTGATTTATGTTTTTCTTTGACAATGTGTGAAGGATGACTGTTGGGGCAAATGTTGTCATAATTGTCTACTTTCTTTCAATGCTTCATTTTTTTTATTATTTTTTAGAAAAACCAAGCCCACCAGAAAAGCTTGGAGTAACAAGTGTCTCCAAAGACAGTGTTTCGCTGAGCTGGCTGAAGCCAGAACACGATGGCGGAAGCAGAGTTGTACACTATGTCGTCGAAGCACTAGAGAAAGGGCAGAAAAACTGGGTTAAATGTGCAGTGGTAAAGACAACCCATCACGTTGTTTCCGGTCTGAGAGAGAGTCATGAATACTTCTTCCGGGTCTTTGCAGAAAACCAAGCTGGCCTGAGTGACCCAAGAGAGCTCCTGCTTCCTGTTCTCATAAAGGATCAGCTAGGTATAGCTAACTTTATGCATAATTTGTGCATAAGCAAATTTACATTTCCTGCATTCAAGTAACTTAATGTTTTCAGGCATTTTTTTTCACCTTTATGTTCCATACTTTTATTTTTTCAGAGCCACCTGAAATTGATATGAAGAATTTCCCAAGTCACACAGTGTATGTTAGAGCGGGCTCCAACCTGAAAGTTGACATCCCCATTTCGGGCAAGCCGCTCCCCAAAGTGACCTTATCAAGAGATGGTGTGCCCCTGAAGGCGACCATGAGATTTAACACTGAGGTTACTGCTGAGAACCTGACCATCAACCTCAAAGAAAGCGTTACCACTGATGCCGGACGATATGAGATCACTGCTGCCAACTCCAGTGGAACCACCAAAGCTTTCATAAACATCATTGTGCTAGACAGGCCGGGTCCTCCGACCGGCCCTGTGGTCATCAGTGACATCACTGAAGAAAGTGTCACTCTCAGATGGGAACCACCCAAGTATGACGGTGGAAGCCACGTCACCAATTACATCGTACTGAAGAGAGAAACAAGTACAGCGGTGTGGTCTGAAGTATCGGCAACGGTGGCAAGAACCATGATTAAAGTCATGAAACTGACCACGGGAGAAGAATACCAATTCCGAATCAAGGCAGAAAATCGCTTCGGCATCAGTGATCACATAGATTCAGCTTGCATAGTTGTCAAACTGCCATACAGTAAGTTGCTGACCTTCCACACCCCAGATTGCTCTTTACTCTGTAAATGTGCTAAATGCCCGTATTAACCTATGGGTTTTCCCTCTTTCATAGCAACACCCGGGCCACCGTCTACACCCTGGGTCTCCAATGTTACTCGGGAAAGCATCACTGTGGGCTGGCATGAACCAGTGTCCAATGGAGGAAATGCAGTCATAGGCTACCACCTGGAAATGAAAGACAGAAACAGTATCTTATGGCAAAAAGCCAACAAAATGATCATCCGTACAACTCACTTCAAAGTCACAACCATCAGTGCTGGGCTTATCTACGAATTCAGGGTGTATGCAGAAAATGCTGCTGGCATTGGAAAACCCAGCCATCCTTCGGAGCCAGTCTTGGCCATCGATGCCTGTGGTATGTATTTGCCAGATGCACTTGTCATGAGAAGAACAGTTCTGATAACTTAAAAATACAAATTTCATTTCTTCAATGAATTGGTCTAAGTGCCACTGACCTGCTTTCTCATGATTGCAGAACCTCCAAGAAATGTTCGGATCACTGATATTTCCAAGAACTCTGTCAACCTTTCATGGCAACAACCAGCTTTTGATGGCGGAAGCAAGATTACAGGCTACATTGTGGAGAGGCGTGACCTCCCAGATGGGAGATGGACCAAGGCCAGCTTTACCAATGTTATTGAGACTCAATTCACCGTCTCTGGCTTGACTCAGAATTCCCAGTATGAATTCCGGGTCTTTGCTAGAAATGCTGTTGGCTCCATCAGCAATCCATCTGAGGTTGTAGGCCCCATCACATGCATTGACTCTTATGGTAAGCAGTTTTCACACTGTTTTCTATAATGACTTTTAACATGTGTTTTAAATAGGTTGTGGGAGTAACTATAAGCTAGTTGGAATACTTAGGAATATTCTTTAATCACTTCACATCCCCCTTGATTTCACTAAAAATGATAAGATGTTGATTACAGGATATCTAAAGGTCTTTAAATTTTAGAATTTTGGGGGGGTATCTAAATTGGTACTTTCACTCTATCTGAAGCTATTAGACTCAATAATAAACTCACAGGTACATCACCACTGAATATTTCTCCTAAGTTCATGAAAGCACACACAGAGTCCTAAATGATGATGGTATTAGCGGCTCCTACCATTGACTGAGTAGTTTCCATGACAGCCCTTCTTCTATGAATTCGCTCCCATAGTTCAACAACACAGATTAATCCGCTTTATAAAAAAAGTGAGGCTAAAGCTGGACAGTAGTGACACATGCCTTTAATCTCAGCATTCGGGAGGCAGAGGCAGGTGGATCTCTAAGTTCGAGACCAGCTTGGTCTACAGAATGAATTCCAGGACAGCCAGGGTTACAAAGGGAAATCCTGTCTTGGAAAAAAAAAAGCCTAAGGCTTAGAGTGTTTATGTAAATTCCCCCAAGGTCAAACAACTCATCAGTGATGAGCAACTCTCTTTGGGGTCCTATCTTACTGTCAGATCAAAATATAACTGGCCATTCTAAACTAAGTGGCATTCAACTAATAATGGCTAAGAAATGAGAATTTCATGGCAGTCGAGTTCCCTGTGGCACCTTGTAATAACTTTCCATTTTCAAAAATGGAAGTTAGCTTCTTCATGTCTGATCAAAAGGATCTACTCGCGTCCTCTTGTTGGAAGTCCCAGGGCCACCCTTTGCTAGTCAGGTTTTGTAGATTCCCAGGATTTGTGGCACTGTAAGGCCAGTCAGACTTAGTTTTATATCTCAACAATCGTGAGAAGCCTGACGGAGCATTTGCTCAGGGGAGCTATAGCTCTGGGAGTAGAGAACTCAAAGCTTCAAGAACATGAACTGCTCACATCTGGATAGTGGAAAGGAAAAGACGATGAATGGGAAGCGGTCAGAAGCAAAGGAAAGAGTCTAGAGTCAAAGAAAATGTGTGGTGCTATTTCTTCCATGATGGTCTCAACCCTGATCCTGTTTTCATCATTGAAATAAAATACCTACTAGAGGTTAAAAATACATAGAAAATGCTGATTGCTCTATGCAGTTTAGTGTAGATACTCTGAAATCCAGAGTCTGTTCAGTCTGTCTTCCCCATAACGTCAGTGAGCGTAGCCCTGCATAGCGCACACACAACATGTGTGCAAGCAATTAGCAAATGGTCAATGTCTTATTTTGAAGTTTCTGCAACTACATTTTTCATCCTGGTAAAATTTCAACTGTTTCTTCCTCTTTTTTCTTGCAGGTGGGCCTGTTATTGACTTGCCTCTCGAGTATACAGAAGTTGTCAAATACAGAGCAGGCACATCTGTGAGGCTCAGAGCTGGTATTTCAGGCAAACCCGAGCCCACGATTGAGTGGTACAAAGACGATAAAGAATTACAAACCAATGCACTAGTGTGCGTTGAAAATAGCACTGACCTGGCATCTATACTCATCAAAGATGCCAACCGCCTCAATAGTGGAACCTACGAATTAAAGCTAAGGAATGCCATGGGTTCCGCCTCTGCTACCATCAGAGTGCAGATCCTCGGTAGGTGCTTAACATAGGCAATGTCGTATTTTGTTTACCTAAAGTGTAGTAATAATTCAGAGCCACTCGGCCTTTTAAAAGCCCTCACGTTGTTTTCTTCTTTCATTGGTAGATAAACCAGGACCTCCGGGAGGACCAATTGAGTTTAAGACTGTCACTGCCGAAAAGATAACTCTGCTCTGGAGGCCTCCAGCCGACGACGGTGGTGCCAAGATCACTCACTACATCGTGGAGAAGCGTGAAACAAGCCGAGTCGTGTGGTCTATGGTGGCTGAAAACTTGGAGGAGTGTATCATTACCACCACCAAGATTATTAAAGGGAACGAGTACATCTTCCGAGTCCGGGCTGTGAACAAATATGGCATTGGCGAGCCGCTGGAATCTGATCCAGTTGTAGCCAAGAATGCTTTTGGTGAGCCATGGCCTCATTAGAAAACTAAAAGACATGGAAAATACACTTACAGAAATAAGCTATTCTGATAGCTTGTGGATGTTTTCCTGGAAAGATTTTCCTTTGCATCTCTGCTTGTCTCATTACTGCCCTTTCCACAAGACAGACACTGTCGTTACTAAACTAATATTTTAGACAGAATTTAAAAACGAGAACGCGGAACCTGTTGAACCTTTAAACTCATCTGTTCTCTCCTTCCTAGTTACACCTGGACCGCCAAGCATACCAGAAGTGACAAAAACGACCAAGAATTCTATGACTGTTGTCTGGAACAGGCCAACCGTAGACGGTGGCAGTGAAATAAACGGCTATTTCCTTGAAAAACGAGACAAGAAGAGCCTGGCCTGGCTTAAAGTCCTAAAGGAGACTATTCGTGACACCAGACAAAAGGTGACAGGACTCACAGAAAACAGTGACTATCAGTATCGAGTCTGTGCCGTCAACGCTGCTGGAATGGGTCCATTCTCCGAACCCTCTGACTTCTACAAGGCCGCTGATCCTATTGGTAAGCTCTCACGCACACACATCTTCGGTTGTCTTCTGTGTGACAGAATTGCAGATGATTGTGTAATCGCTACGTTGTCATTGACCATTCCAGATCCTCCAGGCCCCCCTGCCAAGATAAGAATTGCCGATTCAACGAAATCATCCATCACTCTTGGCTGGAGTAAACCTGTCTACGATGGGGGCAGCGATGTCACTGGCTATGTTGTTGAGATGAGACAAGGAGAGGAGGAGGAGTGGGCCATTGTCTCCACCAGGGGAGAGGTCAGAACTACAGAATATGTGGTCTCTAACCTGAAGCCTGGAGTCAATTACTACTTCCAGGTATCAGCGATAAACTGTGCTGGCCAAGGAGAACCTATCACGATGACTGAGCCTGTCCAGGCTAAAGACATCCTTGGTACGTACCACCACTGTGATGATGCTGTGTGTCTTATGATGCCTAAGAGTTCTAGGCAAAGACTCATGGTCTTTTAAAAATCACTGCAAATGTCCATTTTCTGTCTACAGAGGAACCAGAAATTGACCTAGATGTGGCTCTCAGAACATCCGTTATAGCTAAAGCTGGTGAAGATGTGCAGATATTGATTCCCTTTAAAGGCAGACCGCCCCCTACGGTCACCTGGAGGAAAGACGAGAAGAATCTTGGCAGTGATGCCAGATACAACATCCAGAACACTGATTCATCTTCCTTACTCGTCATCCCTCAAGTCACTCGCAATGACACGGGGAAATACACCCTGACCATAGAAAACGGAGTGGGCCAACCCAAGTCTTCCACTGTGAGCGTGAAAGTACTCGATACGCCAGCGGCCTGCCAGAAGCTACAGGTGAAACACGTTTCCCTGGGCACAGCCACACTGCTATGGGATCCTCCTCTCATTGATGGAGGGTCTCCTGTCATTAACTATGTCATTGAGAAGAGAGATGCCACAAAGAGAACATGGTCCGTGGTGTCCCACAAGTGTTCCGGCACAGCCTTTAAGGTAACAGACTTATCAGAGAAAACTCCGTTCTTCTTCAGAGTTCTTGCAGAAAATGAAATTGGAATCGGTGAGCCCTGTGAGACTACAGAGCCTGTGAAGGCCGCTGAGGTGCCGGCACCTATCCGTGATCTCTCAATGAAAGACTCTACAAAGACATCTGTTGTCCTAAGCTGGACCAAACCTGACTTTGACGGTGGGAGCATCATCACAGACTACGTTGTGGAAAGGAAAGGCAAAGGTGAACAGGCCTGGTCACATGCTGGCATTAGTAAGACCTGCGAAATTGAGATTGGACAACTTAAAGAGCAGTCGGTCTTGGAATTCCGAGTGGCCGCTAGAAATGAGAAAGGACAGAGCGACCCTGTCACTATTGGGCCGCTTACAGTGAAAGAGCTTGTGATTACACCTGAAGTTGACTTGTCAGAAATCCCTGGTGCCCAAATATCCGTGAGAATTGGACATAACGTACATCTTGAGTTACCTTATAAAGGAAAACCCAAGCCATCCATCAGTTGGCTGAAAGATGGTTTGCCACTGAAAGAAAGTGAATATGTTCGCTTCAGCAAAACAGAAAACAAAATTACCTTGAGTATTAAGAACGTAAAGAAGGAGCACGGAGGGAAATACACTGTTATTCTTGACAATGCAGTGTGTAGAAACTCTTTCCCCATTACAATCATTACCCTTGGCCCACCATCGAAGCCCAAAGGACCCATTCGATTTGATGAAATCAAGGCTGACAGTGCCATCATGTCATGGGATACCCCGGAAGACGATGGAGGAGGAGAAATTACCTGTTACAGCATTGAAAGGCGGGAAGCTTCACAAACTAACTGGAAGATGGTGTGTTCAAGCGTTGCCAGGACTACTTTCAAAGCTTCCAATCTGGTCAAAGATTCTGAATACCAGTTTAGGGTTAGAGCAGAAAACAGATACGGAGTCAGCGAACCACTCGTCTCAAATCTTATCGTGGCAAAACACCAGTTCAGGATTCCTGGCCCCCCAGGAAAACCAGTGATATACAACGTGACCTCAGATGGCATGTCACTAACTTGGGATGCACCAGTTTATGACGGTGGTTCAGAAGTGACTGGATTCCACGTTGAAAGGAAAGAAAGAAACAGCATCCTCTGGCAAAGGGTTAACACATCACCAATATCCGGGAGAGAATATAGAGCTACTGGGTTAATAGAAGGACTGGACTACCAATTCCGTGTATACGCCGAGAACTCTGCTGGCCTAAGCTCACCTAGTGACCCAAGCAAGTTTACATTAGCTGTTTCTCCAGTAGGTAAGTGGCTATTATTTAAATATATTTACCTTAGCAACCAAATATTATTAGTAATATATACATTAAACGCCGCTTCTCTTTCAGAAGTCTCCCTCTAGGCTCTACCTTCTTGTCATGTCAAGCACGAGGGACAGTTTTAACGCAGTCTAGTAAAGTAATTTAGACCATGAAGCAGAAAGTTGAAATTAGTAATGCAACTGTTTCTGCAAGGTTTATCCCTGTTGTTTTACTTTATTAGCAATGAAAAGATGGTGACAGATGTCGCAGCGTATTTTAACTTCACTTCCCTGCAATATTTCAGACCCACCCGGCACTCCTGATTACATTGATGTCACCCGGGAGACCATCACACTTAAGTGGAACCCACCGCTGCGTGACGGGGGAAGTAAGATAGTGGCCTACAGCATCGAGAAACGGCAAGGAAATGATCGCTGGGTTCGATGCAACTTCACGGACGTCAGTGAATGTCAGTACACTGTTACCGGACTCAGTCCTGGGGATCGGTATGAGTTCAGGATCATCGCAAGAAATGCGGTGGGAACCATAAGCCCGCCCTCCCAGTCTTCTGGCCTCATCATGACAAGAGATGAGAATGGTAAGCATTGCCAACTGATTTCCATTGTGAGAAAGGGAAACTTCTAAAGAATGTTTTTGGTTTCCAGACTGTAGAAGGGGACAGAGGTCGTTTTCTATAGATTAGCTAGGGTTGCCATGTGGATTGTAGCAGGCTTTCTCAAATGTAGCTGGACTTTTCTTTGTGGAACCAACAGCTCCCCAGTAGTGACATGGAGACAATGTTAATTATGAAAACTTGGGATTTGACTTAGGCTTTTCCCCAACTAGATATTAAAGCTCAATGGACCTGCTTTGATAAATCTACATTTTGTCACATGGCTTTTACCTTTCTTCGCTATGGCGTGTCCAACTGGCTCCCAGTCTGCTGGCGAAATCCATGTGCCTAGATTCCTGCTCCTCTTCCTCTGTCTCCCAGGAAATCCCACCTGTCCTCTCCTGCCAGCTAGTGACCATTTAGCTGATTATTAAACCAATCAGAAAACACCTTGGCAGGTACACACCATCACAGTGTATAAAAAGATTATCCCACAACAGTGGATAAATTAAGTCCCTTTGGGCAGGGAGTGAGACAGGGTTTCTCTGCAAAACAGTCCTGGCTGTCCTGGAACTCACTCTGTAGACCAGGTTGGCCTCGAACTCACAAAGATCCACCTGCCTCTGCCTCTCAAGTGCTGGGATTAAAGGCATGCACCACCATCACCTAGCTAAATCCTTTTTGATATCAGTTATTTACCACTGTGTCTATTGTTTTATACCATTCCCATGTAAATAGCAAGCAAGTGGGAATGAAGTTTTAGGCTTGTAGTTTTAGCCATTTGGAGTAAAGGAAATGGTTCCTAGGAATAGCTATCTGTACTAGTTATTCAAATGCAAAATATATGAAGCAATAAAATCATTACCTACTTGTGTGATGCTAATGGCCTCTCCCAGGAACTTGCTTCGCTATGTGACACTATCAGGAAGTAAAGACTGGCAAGTGTGGCAGTTCTCTTTTGACAAAGGGCAATGCAAAGAGTAAAAATGTAACAAAGTAATATGCCAGGAGTAACAATGGGAATAATTTAATAACAGAGAACTGTTTAATCCTGCAGTCTAAACTCTCAATCACAAGTTCTACTTTCAAAATGGCCTTTGGTGGCATGGGAATGATTAATTTTCTAGGCTTTATGATATGGTCCTAATGAAAACTATGTTTGTGTATGTCTTTATTAAGTCAAATTAATAAGCAATTTTTTTTCTCTCTTTTGCAGTTCCACCAACAGTAGAGTTTGGCCCCGAGTACTTCGACGGTCTTGTTATTAAGTCTGGAGACAGCCTTAGAATCAAAGCTTTGGTCCATGGGCGACCAGTACCACGAGTAACTTGGTTCCGAGATGGAGTTGAAATTGAGAGGAGAATGAACATGGAAATAACCGACGTTCTCGGCTCCACCAGCCTCTTTGTCAGAGACGCAACTCGAGATCATCGTGGTGTTTATACCGTGGAAGCCAAAAATGTATCTGGTACCGCAAAGGCAGACATTACAGTGAAAGTACAAGGTATTTTAAAATAGTCCAAGATGATTTATGGGACTTGGGGTAGGGATATGGCTAATTATACTTCAGTGGGCAAGACAAACAGCAAGTGATTCTTAAAACGTTTCCTTCCAGATACACCAGGAAAAGTCGTTGGGCCAATAAGATTCACAAATATTACTGGTGAGAAGATGACCTTGTGGTGGGATGCCCCACTCAATGACGGCTGTGCTCCCGTCACCCACTACATCATTGAAAAGCGGGAAACCAGCAGGCTCGCCTGGGCATTGATTGAGGACAACTGTGAAGCCCACAGCTACACCGCCATTAAACTCATAACGGGCAATGAATATCAGTTCCGCGTTTCTGCCGTTAACAAGTTTGGTGTTGGCAGGCCACTGGAGTCTGACCCTGTGGTTGCCCAAATACAATACAGTAAGTTTGCAGTTCTACTAAATGGTGTCATGATATAAGATGAACTTTCTAAGCAAATGAATCTAACTGATTTCCCCCTTTTATAGCTGTTCCGGATGCCCCTGGAATTCCCGAACCTAGCAATGTAACAGGCAATAGCATCACGCTGACTTGGACAAGGCCAGAATCAGATGGCGGCAATGAGATTCAACACTACATCCTAGAAAGACGAGAAAAGAAAAGCACGAGATGGGTAAAAGTCATCAGCAAACGACCCATCTCTGAGACAAGATTCAAGGTCACTGGCCTGGTGGAAGGCAACGAGTACGAATTCCATGTCATGGCTGAGAATGCGGCCGGCGTCGGGCCAGCAAGTGGAATCTCAAGGCTGATCAAATGCCGAGAGCCTGTTAACCCACCAAGTGCCCCGGCAGTGGTCAAAGTGACAGACACATCAAAGACAACCGTGAGCTTAGAATGGGCCAAGCCGGTCTTTGACGGTGGGATGGAAATAATCGGGTACCTAATAGAGATGTGCAAGGCTGACTTAGGGGACTGGCAGAAAGTAAACACAGAGCCCTGCGTGAAAACAAGATACACAGTCACTGATCTAGAGGCCGGCGAAGAATACAAATTCCGGGTCAGTGCTATCAACGGTGCTGGGAAAGGAGACAGTTGCGAGGTGACCGGTACCATAAAAGCCGTTGACCGGTTATCGGCTCCTGAGTTAGACATTGACGCCAACTTCAAGCAGACTCATATTGTCAGAGCGGGCGCCAGCATTCGCCTCTTCATTGCCTACCAGGGGAGACCGACTCCTACAGCGGTGTGGAGCAAGCCCGACTCGAACCTGAGCATTCGGGCGGATATCCACACAACAGACTCCTTCAGCACCCTCACTGTGGAAAACTGCAACAGAAACGACGCAGGGAAATACACGCTCACCGTGGAAAACAACAGTGGTAGAAAGTCAATAACGTTCACTGTGAAGGTGCTCGACTCTCCAGGACCACCGGGTCCGATTTCCTTCAAAGATGTGACCCGGGGATCTGCCACACTCATGTGGGATGCCCCTCTCCTTGACGGTGGCGCCCGCATCCATCACTACGTGGTGGAGAAACGAGAAGCCAGTCGCCGCAGCTGGCAGGTCGTCAGTGAAAAATGCACTCGCCAGATCCTCAAGGTCAGCGACCTGACAGAAGGTGTTCCGTACTATTTCCGTGTTTCCGCTGAGAACGAGTATGGCGTCGGTGAACCCTACGAAATGCCAGAACCAATTGTCGCCACAGAACAGCCTGCTCCGCCCAGGAGACTCGACGTGGTGGACACTAGCAAATCGTCTGCAGTCTTGGCCTGGCTTAAACCTGACCATGACGGAGGCAGTCGGATCACTAGCTACCTGCTTGAGATGAGGCAAAAGGGATCCGACTTCTGGGTTGAAGCTGGCCACACCAAACAGCTGACTTTCACAGTAGAGCGCCTCGTTGAGAACACCGAATATGAATTCCGGGTGAAAGCCAAGAACGACGCCGGCTACAGTGAACCCAGGGAAGCCTTCTCGTCCATCATCATTAAGGAGCCTCAGATTGAGCCCACTGCCGATCTCACCGGCATCACCAATCAGCTCATCACCTGCAAGGCTGGAAGCACATTTACCATCGACGTGCCCATCAGTGGGCGGCCCGCCCCCAAAGTAACATGGAAACTCGAAGAAATGAGACTCAAGGAGACAGACCGAATGAGCATCACGACCACAAAAGACAGGACCACCCTGACAGTAAAGGACAGCATGAGGGGCGACTCTGGCAGGTACTTCCTGACCCTAGAAAACACCGCTGGAGTTAAAACATTTACCATCACGGTTGTGGTTATTGGGAGGCCGGGGCCAGTAACTGGTCCCATTGAGGTCTCATCTGTCTCTGCTGAATCCTGTGTACTATCATGGACCGAACCCAAAGATGACGGAGGCACCGACATCACTAACTACATAGTTGAAAAGCGCGAGTCAGGTACCACAGCCTGGCAGCTTATCAACTCCAGCGTGAAGCGCACTCAGATTAAAGTCACTCACCTCACAAAATACAAAGAATACTGCTTCCGTGTCAGTTCAGAGAACAGATTTGGGGTCAGCAAGCCTCTGGAATCGGCGCCAATCGTTGCTGAACATCCATTCGGTAAGGAAAACAAAAGACCGAATTTCATAGTCTGTTCAAAATATTTTTAAGTATTCCCACTGAAATTTTACAAAACCCTGTTCTTACCTATTCCTGTCTTTACTTAGTTCCACCAAGTGCTCCCACCAGACCTGAAGTCTACTATGTGTCTGCCAACGCCATGTCAATCCGCTGGGAAGAACCCTACCACGATGGTGGCAGTAAAATCGTTGGCTACTGGGTTGAGAAGAAAGAGCGTAACACCATCCTCTGGGTGAAAGAAAACAAAGTGCCATGCTTAGAGTGTAACTACAAAGTGACGGGCTTGGTAGAAGGGCTGGAGTATCAGTTCAGAACATATGCACTCAATGCAGCGGGTGTCAGCAAGGCCAGCGAAGCCTCGAGGCCCATCATGGCTCAGAACCCAGTTGGTGCGTAGACAGTGCTAAAGGAGTGTTTGTTACTACACCTGGTATTAGAACTCAGCTGTATTTTCTTAACCTGATTTCGTATCCCTTCTAGATCCCCCGGGTAGACCAGAAGTAACGGATGTCACCAGGTCAACAGTGTCTCTAATTTGGTCGGCCCCGGTGTACGATGGAGGCAGCAAGGTTGTGGGCTACATCGTAGAACGGAAGCCAGTCAGTGAAGTCGGAGATGGTCGCTGGCTGAAGTGTAACTATACCATCGTCTCTGATAACTTCTTCACGGTGACCGCTCTCAGTGAAGGGGACACTTATGAATTCCGTGTCTTGGCCAAGAACGCAGCAGGTGTGATCAGCAAGGGCTCTGAATCTACGGGCCCCGTCACTTGCCGAGATGAATATGGTAAGAAACAGTCCACGTTTCCCTTTGATCTTATGACACACAAGTGGATCTCTGAGCTGTCAGATGTTCAATCCTATCTGTTTTGTCTATTAACAGCTCCACCCAAAGCTGAATTAGATGCCAGGTTACAAGGTGAGCTGGTGACCATCAGAGCAGGTTCAGATCTTGTTCTGGATGCTGCCGTCGGTGGCAAACCCGAACCCAAAATCATCTGGACCAAAGGAGACAAGGAACTAGATCTCTGTGAAAAGGTGTCTCTACAGTACACGGGCAAGCGGGCAACGGCTGTCATCAAATATTGCGACAGAAGCGACAGTGGAAAATACACGCTGACGGTGAAGAATGCCAGCGGCACCAAGTCTGTGTCCGTCATGGTCAAAGTTCTCGGTACGTAAACCAGATGTACTTCTTTTTTGACGTTACAGATCTTTGAAGGTCGCTGTTCATCATGACCTGTGACCCTGCCTGTTTCAGATTCCCCTGGCCCGTGTGGCAAACTCACGGTCAGCAGAGTCACCGAGGAGAAGTGCACGTTAGCCTGGAGCCTGCCTCAGGAAGATGGAGGAGCAGAAATAACCCACTACATTGTAGAGAGACGCGAGACCAGCAGGCTCAACTGGGTGATAGTTGAAGGGGAGTGCCTGACTCTATCCTACGTGGTCACCAGACTCATCAAGAACAACGAATACACGTTCCGCGTGAGGGCGGTGAACAAATACGGCCTGGGTGTGCCCGTGGAATCGGAGCCAATTGTGGCCAGAAATTCTTTCAGTGAGTATTAACTTCTTAAACCGCTTTGGTGATAAAAATGTTAATGGATCGATGAAGAAGGGTAGTCATGCCCACAGTGATTGTGCACAGTTCTGACCATCCTTATTTGCATTAAATCCAAACAGCGATTCCATCCCAGCCTGGCATACCCGAAGAGGTGGGGGCTGGCAAGGAGCACATCATTATTCAGTGGACAAAACCCGAATCTGACGGTGGCAATGAGATCAGCAACTACCTGGTAGACAAGCGTGAGAAGAAGAGCTTGCGCTGGACACGTGTCAACAAAGACTACGTGGTGTATGACACCAGGCTGAAGGTGACCAGCCTGATGGAAGGTTGTGATTATCAGTTCCGGGTGACGGCAGTGAACGCTGCTGGCAACAGCGAACCCAGTGAAGCCTCCAACTTCATCTGCTGCAGAGAGCCATCATGTGAGTGTGAGACGCAGACCGTTAACCCAGTGCCAACCAAAACCGGACGGCAAATATCTTCCAATGTCGTATCTCTGGGAACCTCAGAATGTATGAAAAACATATACCTAGTATAGATTTTCTTACTACTGCGATCTTGAGATAGATATATACCATTTTAACTGTTATTTATATTAGTGGCAGCAGTTAGCCTTGCTGCACACTGTTGCAGTATTTGTCTGGTTTATCAAAAGCAACGGATTGTTCTAGTACCAATATGAAAGAGGTATATTGTAAGTCTCAGAGGAGAGCGAAAAAGTAAGTTCTGCTGATAAGCACTGAGAAGGGAAATAGCAAAGTCCCTTTAGAGAAGAGGCTTAGGGGAGCATAAAGTCCTTTCTATGATGTTACTAACAAAAGTAATTATTGTATGGGCTTCAAAAATAACACACAGGCTTTTACAGTGTGTGAGCCCAAGAGCTCAAAGGAGTTGGTCCCTGGGACTGAAGCGGGAAAAGACAGGACCAGATCCCTGCATTCATTAGAAATATAGGGGGACACGTGATGTTAACCCTGGGAAAGAAGAGCAACTGAAGAAAACCCGGGGGAATAAGCTAAAAAAAGGAGCTGAGTTAAGAGAGAATATACCACCATTGTCAGCCAAAGTGAAAGAAAGAAATAGATGTACTGCCAGAGTAATCTAAGTCTTGAAATAATTAGTGATAATGCAGCTTAAGGGTTGTCCTAGAGCACTCAAAAATTAAAACTTTGTTACAAAAAGGGGCTTGATAATCCTTGAACACCTGTGTGAATCTTCAAAACACAACTGTAATTTCAAAATCGTCCTTGTTTGTGCAATGCCTTTATCTCCCTTTTAAATTTCAGATACTCCTGGACCACCTTCCGCTCCAAGAGTTGTAGATACCACCAAGCGTAGTATTAGTTTGGCATGGACCAAGCCCATGTATGATGGTGGTGCTGACATCATAGGATACATCCTGGAAATGCAAGAGAAAGACACTGATCAATGGTGCCGAGTGCATACAAACGCCACAATCAGGAACAACGAATTCACTGTGCCAGACCTTAAGACAGGCCAGAAATACTCCTTCCGGGTTGCTGCTGTGAACGTGAAGGGCGTGAGCGAGTACAGTGAGGCCATTGCCGAAATCGAGCCCGTGGAAAGACTAGGTACAAAACGTAGACGCTTGGGCAGGAATTGCCTGCTCATCCTGTCTGGCCGCGAATTAATTACATTTTGGTATTGACTTCCCAGAAATACCAGATCTGGAGCTTGCGGATGATCTGAAGAAGACTGTGACTCTCAGGGCTGGAACCTCACTGCGCCTGATGGTGTCTGTATCGGGAAGACCATCTCCCGTCATCACGTGGAGCAAGAAAGGCATTGACCTTGCAAACCGGGCCATCATTGACAACACGGAGAGCTACTCTTTGCTCATTGTGGACAAAGTGAATCGGTACGACGCTGGAAAGTATACAATTGAAGCTGAAAACCAATCTGGCAAGAAATCAGCAACCATCCTTGTGAAAGTCTATGGTAAGTAGTTGAGCTGAGCTGTGAGTAGAGACCACAAAGCAGTATACTTTGGCATTCTGTTGATCGCCTCACTAGAGGATACCTACATTGATTATATTTTCCTACAACAAAAAAGTATCAATCAAGCAATGAAGAGTAACTATGAATTGACTCTTTCCTTCTAATCTGTTTGTTATTTTAGATACTCCTGGTCCCTGTCCTTCAGTGAGCGTTAAGGAAGTTTCCAGAGACTCTGTGACCATCACTTGGGAAATCCCTACAATTGATGGCGGTGCTCCTGTCAACAATTACATCATCGAGAAGCGAGAAGCGGCCATGAGAGCATTCAAAACAGTAACCACTAAGTGCAGCAAGACTCTTTACCGAATCTCCGGCCTCGTAGAAGGGACCATGTACTACTTCAGAGTGCTTCCAGAAAACATCTATGGCATTGGAGAGCCTTGTGAGACATCAGACGCCGTGCTGATCTCAGAAGTACCCTTGGTGCCCACAAAACTAGAAGTGGTCGATGTCACCAAATCCACCGTCACCCTGGCCTGGGAGAAACCACTCTACGATGGCGGAAGCCGACTCACTGGATATGTGCTCGAGGCCTGCAAAGCTGGGACAGAGAGGTGGATGAAAGTGGTTACTTTGAAACCCACGGTCTTGGAGCACACTGTCATTTCCTTAAACGAAGGCGAACAATACTTGTTTAGAGTGAGGGCACAGAATCAGAAAGGTGTGTCAGAACCAAGGGAGATCGTCACAGCTGTGACTGTACAAGACCTCAGAGGTAGGTACCGAATGCCCACATAATAGTAAAATAAATGAAAACACTGAGGAGTGGAGACGCTTCATCTTCAGAAATCGTATGTAAAAATACATGCCTAATTTCTCCCTCACAGTGTTGCCAACAATCGATCTTTCCACGATGCCTCAGAAGACCATCCACGTGCCAGCCGGCAGACCCGTTGAGCTGGTGATACCTATTGCTGGCCGCCCACCTCCTACGGCTTCTTGGTTCTTTGCTGGCTCAAAACTGAGAGAATCAGAGCGTGTCACAGTCGAAACCCACACTAAAGTCACCAAATTAACCATCCGTGAAACAACTATCAGAGATACTGGAGAGTATACGCTCGAACTGAAGAACGTTACTGGAACCACCTCAGAGACCATCAAAGTTATCATTCTTGGTAAGTATGAGCAACAGAGTCACAATTCAGTTGTTCATGGCTAGCCACCATGTTGACTTGAAGTAAGCATTCCTCTCCCGATTTCTTTGTCTTTCACAGACAAGCCTGGTCCACCGACTGGGCCCATCAAGATTGATGAAGTCGATGCCACATCAGTGACCATATCCTGGGAACCGCCTGAATTGGATGGGGGTGCCCCACTCAGTGGCTACGTGGTGGAGCAGCGTGATGCCCATCGTCCAGGGTGGCTGCCAGTTTCTGAGTCAGTGACAAGACCAACATTTAAGTTCACCAGACTCACTGAAGGCAATGAATACGTGTTCCGGGTGGCTGCAACAAACCGCTTCGGGATTGGCTCTTACCTGCAGTCGGAGGTCATAGAATGCCGAAGCAGCATCAGTAAGTTCATGGACTCTTCCAGCACTTTCCCTGTATCTGACTCTGAATTTAGTCCATATGTGAAGAGAAACAGCTTATAAAATTGGCCTCTGGGTTTTCCTAAGGCGTCTGGACAGCCTTGCTTGGCAGCTTTCAATAGCGGTAGATTTTTTTTTTCCCCAGAACTTCTTTACTACTTCTTTACTTGGTTGAAGAAATTGAAAAGAAAAAAGGAGTCTGAGAAAAAAAGAGAGGAAGAGAAAACACATGCAAGGGAGGGATTACAGATAAACAGGAGAAAGCATAAAATGTATGCTGAATAGTTATAAGATTGAAGAAAATAAGATGCAGCAAAAATGGGGGAAAAGCCCACAGAAGTGAAGGCACTGGGAAGATGGTCATTTGTCTTTCACACCGCCTAAAATGCCAGCTAAGACTATAACACACATAAACAGGATTTCTTTGTTCACGATGTCATATTTTATGTTTTCCTGTCTTGCTACAGGTATTCCTGGACCTCCAGAAACATTACAGATATTTGACGTCTCCCGTGATGGCATGACACTTACTTGGTATCCACCTGAGGATGACGGTGGCTCCCAAGTGACCGGCTATATCGTGGAGCGTAAAGAAGTGAGGGCTGATCGATGGGTCCGTGTCAATAAAGTACCGGTGACCATGACACGGTACCGCTCCACTGGCCTAATTGAAGGCTTAGAGTATGAGCACCGTATCACAGCTATTAATGCAAGAGGGACTGGCAAGCCAAGTCGTCCTTCCAAACCCATCGTTGCCATGGATCCAATCGGTAAATATATTTTGTATAAAGAGATACAATTTTTATGTGGTGGAACTCAACCTTCTGAAGTATAGAGTTCTGTGAGTTCTGAGGAAAACAGATTTGGAATTACCACTACAACAAAGCTACAGAATATAGAATACAAAAAAAATGTGGAAAACAAAATTGCTAGCAGTCTGTATTTCAACCACACATTGTATTTGTTAGACGACACAGTCAATCTGTCAGCTTGCAGCAACTCTAACAGGTATACTTCTTGTCCTTGCTCTTCCCAGCTCCACCAGGAAAGCCACAAAATCCCAGAGTTACAGATACAACAAGGACATCAGTCTCCCTGGCCTGGAGTGTTCCAGAAGATGAAGGTGGATCTAAAGTCACGGGATACTTGATTGAAATGCAAAAAGTCGATCAACGCGAATGGACCAAATGTAACACCACCCCAACCAAGATTCGGGAATACACCCTAACACACCTACCTCAGGGCGCCGAATATAGATTCCGTGTCCTAGCTTGTAACGCTGGAGGACCTGGGGAACCTGCTGAGGTACCAGGAACGGTCAAAGTCACAGAGATGCTTGGTAAGATACTTGAGTGTTTACTTGCTGCTGTAAATGCCTTATAACTTGTTCCTACTCCTCATTAAAAAAATTAAATTGTCATCCTTCATTTTTCCTCAGAATACCCTGACTATGAACTTGATGAAAGATACCAGGAAGGTGTCTTTGTTCGACAAGGTGGAGTCATCAGACTTACCATACCAATCAAAGGAAAACCATTCCCAATATGTAAATGGACCAAGGAAGGTCAAGATATTAGCAAGCGCGCCATGATTGCAACATCTGAAACACACACTGAGCTTGTGATCAAAGAAGCAGACAGAGATGATTCTGGAACATATGACTTGGTTCTGGAAAACAAATGCGGCAAGAAGACCGTGTATATCAAGGTCAAAGTGATAGGCAGCCCCAACACCCCAGAAGGGCCACTGGAATATGATGACATACAAGCTCGCTCTGTAAGGGTCAGCTGGAGACCTCCTGCTGATGACGGTGGCGCTGACATCCTGGGCTACATCCTTGAGAGAAGGGAGGTACCTAAGGCTGCCTGGTATACCATTGACTCCAGAGTCCGAGGCACATCTCTGGTGGTAAAAGGCCTCAAAGAGAATGTGGAATACCATTTCCGTGTCTCGGCAGAAAACCAGTTTGGCATAAGCAAACCCCTGAAATCCGAAGAGCCAGTCATACCCAAAACACCACTGAGTAAGTGATCTTTCAACCACCAAGTTATAAAAGCTGGTTTGTGGGCATCCATTTCTTAAAGCTAGCAGTTCACAAGATTGTACTCTGAGCTGTGTCTACTTCTCACTTGTACTTACAGATCCACCAGAACCACCAAGCAATCCTCCTGAAGTACTTGATGTGACCAAAAGTTCCGTTAGCCTGTCCTGGTCTCGGCCTAAAGATGACGGTGGCTCTCGAGTCACAGGCTACTACATTGAACGCAAGGAGACATCCACTGACAAGTGGGTGAGACACAACAAAACCCAGATCACCACCACCATGTACACGGTCACCGGCCTCGTTCCTGACGCTGAGTATCAGTTCCGTATCATCGCACAGAACGATGTTGGCCTTAGTGAGACTAGCCCTGCTTCTGAACCAGTTGTTTGTAAAGATCCCTTTGGTGAGTAAAGTGTTTCCAAAGGGGAAGAAAAACCAAAGAAGCAAGACAGTTTTTGTCCCTGCTTTTTTTTTTTCCTGCCAGTAAATCTAATTCTTTTCTCAATTATCTTCTTCAGACAAGCCGAGTCAACCAGGAGAACTTGAGATTCTTTCGATATCCAAAGACAGCGTCACTCTCCAGTGGGAGAAACCTGAATGTGACGGTGGCAAAGAAATCCTTGGCTACTGGGTTGAATACAGACAGTCCGGGGACAGTGCCTGGAAGAAGAGTAACAAGGAGCGAATCAAGGACAGGCAGTTCACCATTGGGGGTTTACTAGAGGCTACTGAATATGAGTTCAGAGTCTTCGCCGAGAATGAGACTGGGCTCAGCCGACCCCGGAGAACAGCTATGTCTGTAAAGACTAAGCTAACATGTAAGTAGCCTACCATGCTCTGTTAGAAACAGAACCTGGTGAAACTAACTCTTCGTCTATTCCCAGCTAAACTGACAAACTTTATTGGAGAATGGAGTTAAATCGAGCCCTTTGAGGAGTACATATGGAATAGCTGATCAATCTGACCAGAAGCCATCCTGGCTACAAAATGCCAGCAGGAGATGTTAGGGAGGACGAACCAGGCATATTTGTGCAACAGTTTCTCCCTCTGACGCAATCAGCTTTTTGGTGTTGTTACCTCTTAGCAAGATCTGGAAGGTTAACAAGCATGCATCATATCACTGAACCTAAATAAGGGCAAGAAAACTGTCAGCTTGTCCTGAGAATTCTTCTTCCTTCCAAGCCTTGTGATACATCCTTAATGCCCTCCCAACCAGTATTTAAAAAGTGCCAATATGATACAGTAGGATGATGTGCTCACTGAATCCCCACTTTCCACCTTATCCTAGAAAACTAACTTATAGAAATCTTTGATGTACATCATAGCATCTATTACAGTGTTAATCGATAGGATAATCCGTGGCTGATGTGCACAGATTCAGTAGTAATGATGTATTTTACATCGTCTTTCATCATGTGCAGCTGGAGAAGCCCCGGGAGTACGCAAAGAAATGGCTGACGTGACCACCAAATTAGGCGAAGCTGCTCAACTCTCATGCCAGATAGTGGGAAGGCCCCTCCCGGACATTAAATGGTTCCGGTTTGGTAAAGAGCTCATCCAAAGCCGCAAGTACAAAATGTCATCAGATGGGCGCACGCATACTCTGACAGTAATGACGGAAGAACAAGAAGACGAAGGCGTCTACACATGCGTGGCTACAAATGAAGTCGGGGAAGTAGAAACCAGCAGTAAGCTGCTGCTCCAAGCAGCCCCGCAGTTCCACCCTGGATACCCACTGAAAGAGAAGTATTACGGGGCTGTGGGCTCTACACTTCGGCTCCACGTTATGTACATTGGTCGCCCAGTACCTGCCATGACTTGGTTCCATGGCCAGAAACTTCTGCAGAACTCAGAAAACATTACAATAGAAAACACGGAGCACTATACCCATCTGGTCATGAAGAATGTCCAGCGTAAGACCCACGCTGGAAAATACAAGGTTCAGCTCAGCAATGCCTTTGGGACAGTTGACGCCACCCTGGATGTGGAAATACAAGGTACTTAGCGTTTGCTTTTGATAACATTCTTGCCAAACGTATTAAGAAGCACACTGTGAGACCAACTCCAATGTACCTTCTCTCAACAGATAAACCAGACAAACCTACAGGACCCATCGTGATCGAGGCCCTCCTGAAGAATTCTGTGGTCATCAGCTGGAAGCCGCCTGCCGATGACGGCGGTTCCTGGATCACCAATTACGTGGTGGAGAAGTGTGAGGCCAAGGAAGGGGCTGAATGGCAATTGGTGTCTTCAGCCATCTCCGTGACAACCTGTCGAATCGTGAACCTCACAGAAAACGCCGGCTATTATTTCCGGGTCTCAGCTCAGAACACCTTTGGCATCAGTGAGCCACTAGAGGTGGCCTCCATTGTGATCATCAAGAGTCCATTTGGTAAGCACGACCCGGCTTCTAGCTCTTCTAGCTGGGTGGTAAAAGTTTGTCCCCATTAAATCATCAAGCAGAAGTAAAGCTGGAGAGGAAACTGAAGACCCAAATAAAGTATACTGTTCTTTCACTGTAATTGGATGTTTCTCTATCTTACAGGGGATGTGCGTATCCTTTTCCCCTCTTTGCAGCTGCACAGAACATTAGAGTAATGATTTAAAATGGGATTTAAAACAATAAAGCTATTTTAAACCTGACAAATCATTCTATTTTTTAACAGAAAAGCCGAGTGTTCCTGGTAGACCAACCATCACTGCTGTCACCAAAGATTCTTGTGTTGTGGCCTGGAAGCCACCCGCGAGCGATGGAGGTGCAAAGATCAGGAACTACTACCTTGAGAAGCGTGAGAAGAAGCAAAACAAGTGGATTGCGGTGACCACGGAAGAAATCCGAGAAACCGTCTTCTCCGTGCAAAACCTTATTGAAGGTCTTGAGTACGAGTTCCGTGTCAAATGTGAAAACCTGGGCGGAGAGAGCGAATGGAGCGAGATTTCGGAGCCGGTCACTCCGAAATCCGACGTCCCGATTCAAGCTCCGCACTTCAAGGAGGAGCTGAGAAACCTGAATGTCCGCTATCAGAGCAATGCCACTTTGGTCTGCAAGGTGACCGGTCATCCAAAGCCCATTGTGAAATGGTACAGACAAGGCAAAGAAATCATTGCCGACGGACTCAAGTATAGAATTCAGGAGTTTAAGGGTGGTTACCACCAGCTCATCATTGCAAGTGTCACAGACGACGACGCCACAGTTTACCAAGTCAGAGCCACCAACCAAGGGGGATCCGTGTCTGGCACCGCCTCCTTGGAAGTGGAAGGTAAAAACAAACTCATGGACACTAGTTTGGTGTTAGACAAGCTACTGTTAAGGTGTGTGGGGCAGAGTACTATTAAGTCTTGCTAAATCATGTTCTTTGTTCTTTTGCCTTGATTTAGTTCCGGCCAAGATACACCTGCCCAAAACCCTTGAAGGCATGGGTGCAGTCCATGCTCTCCGAGGGGACATGATCAGCATCAAGATTCCCTTCAGCGGCAAACCAGATCCCGTGATCACCTGGCAGAAAGGACAAGACCTCATTGATAATAATGGCCACTACCAAGTGATTGTCACGAGATCCTTCACCTCCCTTGTCTTCCCCAATGGAGTGGAGAGAAAAGATGCTGGCTTCTACGTCGTCTGCGCTAAAAACAGGTTTGGAATCGATCAAAAGACAGTTGAACTAGATGTGGCTGACGTCCCTGACCCTCCCAGAGGCGTCAAAGTGAGTGATGTCTCGCGAGATTCTGTCAACTTAACTTGGACGGAGCCAGCTTCTGACGGGGGTAGCAAGGTTACCAACTACATTGTTGAAAAATGCGCCACTACTGCAGAGAGGTGGCTCCGCGTGGGGCAGGCCCGGGAAACACGTTACACTGTGATCAACTTATTTGGAAAAACGAGTTATCAGTTCCGAGTGATAGCTGAAAATAAGTTTGGCCTGAGCAAGCCTTCGGAGCCCTCAGAACCAACCGTTACCAAGGAAGACAAAGCCAGAGCCATGAATTATGATGAAGAGGTGGATGAAGCCAGGGAGGTGACCATGACGAAAGCATCGCACTCTAAAACTAAGGAACTCTATGAGAAATACATGATCGCTGAAGACCTTGGACGTGGTGAGTTCGGAATTGTCCACCGCTGTGTTGAAACATCCTCGAAGAAGACATTCATGGCCAAGTTTGTTAAAGTCAAAGGGACTGATCAGGTTTTGGTCAAGAAAGAGATTTCCATTCTAAACATTGCTAGACACAGAAACATCTTATACCTCCACGAGTCATTTGAAAGCATGGAAGAATTGGTTATGATCTTCGAATTTATATCAGGACTCGACATATTTGAACGCATCAATACAAGCGCCTTCGAACTGAATGAAAGAGAAATCGTAAGCTACGTTCGCCAAGTCTGCGAAGCTCTGGAGTTCTTGCACAGCCAGAATATTGGCAACTTTGACATTCGACCAGAAAATATCATTTATCAGACAAGAAAGAACTCCACCATCAAACTAATAGAATTTGGTCAAGCGCGCCAGCTGAAGCCAGGAGACAACTTCCGGCTCCTGTTCACAGCCCCTGAATACTATGCCCCTGAAGTCCACCAGCATGACGTTGTCAGCACGGCCACAGACATGTGGTCCCTGGGTACGCTGGTGTATGTGCTGCTGAGCGGAATCAACCCATTTTTGGCCGAAACCAACCAACAGATGATTGAGAACATCATGAATGCCGAGTATACTTTTGATGAAGAAGCATTCAAAGACGTTAGCCTGGAAGCCATGGATTTTGTCGACCGGCTGTTGGTGAAAGAGAGAAAATCTCGCATGACTGCGTCGGAGGCATTGCAGCACCCATGGCTGAAGCAAAGGATAGACAGAGTCAGTACTAAAGTCATCAGAACACTGAAACACCGGCGCTACTACCACACCCTGATAAAGAAGGACCTCAATATGGTTGTGTCGGCGGCCCGCATCTCCTGTGGTGGGGCAATTCGGTCCCAGAGGGGAGTGAGCGTGGCTAAAGTCAAAGTGGCTTCCATCGAGATCGGTCCCATCTCTGGGCAGATAATGCATGCCGTTGGCGAGGAAGGGGGATATGTCAAATACATATGCAAAATCGAAAACTATGACCAGTCCACCCAGGTGACGTGGTACTTTGGCGTGAGGCAGCTGGAACACAGCGAGAAATATGAAATTACCTATGAAGACGGAGTGGCCACCATGTACGTCAAAGACATCACCAAATTCGACGACGGGACCTACAGATGCAAAGTGGCCAACGACTACGGTGAAGACAGCTCCTATGCCGAGCTGTTCGTTAAAGGCGTGAGGGAAGTGTATGACTATTACTGCCGAAGGACCAAGAAAGTCAAGCGCAGGACGGACGCCATGCGGCTCCTGGAACGGCCACCAGAATTTACCCTGCCTCTCTATAACAAGACGGCCTACGTGGGTGAGAGCGTCCGGTTTGGAGTAACTATAACTGTCCACCCAGAACCTCGTGTGACGTGGTATAAATCAGGTCAGAAAATCAAGCCAGGTGAGGATGAAAAGAAATACACGTTTGAGTCTGACAAGGGTCTCTATCAGCTCACAATCAACAACGTAACCACAGAGGACGACGCCGAATACACTGTGGTGGCCAGGAACAAATATGGCGAAGACAGCTGCAAAGCGAAGCTGACGGTCACTCTACACCCGCCTCCGACAGACACCACCCTCAGGCCCATGTTCAAGCGGCTCCTGGCAAATGCCGAATGCCAGGAGGGCCAAAGCGTCTGCTTTGAGATAAGAGTGTCGGGCATACCCGCCCCAACCTTAAAATGGGAGAAGGACGGTCAGCCACTGTCCCTCGGACCCCACATTGAAATCGTCCATGAAGGCTTAGATTACTATGCCTTGCACATCAGGGACACTTTGCCGGAAGACACGGGGTATTACAGAGTCACGGCCACAAACACCGCTGGATCCACCAGCTGCCAGGCTCACCTCCAAGTGGAGCGGTTGCGATACGTCAAGCAAGAATTCCAGAGTAAGGAGGAACGCGAGCGCCACGTCCAAAAACAGATCGACAAAACACTGAGGATGGCGGAGATTCTTTCTGGAACGGAAACCGTGCCGCTGACTCCAGTAGCCCAAGAGGCTCTGAGAGAAGCCGCCATTCTTTACAAACCGGCTGTGAGCACCAAGACAGTCAAGGGAGAATACCGACTTCAGACGGAGGAAAAGAAGGAGGAGAGAAAATTCCGCATGCCTTATGAAGTCCCAGAGCCCCGCAGGCACAAACAAGCCACAGTAGAAGAAGACCAACGCATCAAGCAGTTCGTGCCTATGTCTGACATGAAGTGGTATAAGAAGGTCCGGGATCAATACGAAATGCCCGGGAAACTTGACAGGGTTGTCCAGAAAAGACCCAAGCGCATTCGCCTTTCAAGATGGGAGCAGTTCTACGTGACGCCTCTTCCCCGAATTACAGATCAATACCGACCCAAATGGCGGATCCCCAAACTATCCCAAGATGATCTGGAAATGGTGAGGCCAGCCCGCCGACGTACTCCTTCTCCTGGTTATGATGTTTACTACCACAGACGCAGGAGACGCTCTCTGGGTGACATGTCGGATGAGGAACTACTCCTCCCCATTGATGACTACCTGGCAATGAAAAGAACAGAGGAAGAGAGGCTGCGTCTCGAGGAGGAGCTGGAGCTGGGCTTCTCGGCTTCACCCCCCAGTCGAAGCCCTCCGCGCTTTGAGCTCTCTAGCCTGCGGTATTCGTCTCCCCCAGCTCATGTCAAAGTGGAGGACAGGAGAAGAGACTTCAGGTACTCGACCTACCACATCCCGACAAAGGAGGAAACCAGCACCAGTTATGCAGAGCTGCGGGAACGGCATGCCCAGGCCTCATACAGGCAGCCGAAGCTACGGCAGAGGATCATGGCTGAGAAGGAGGAAGAGGAGCTGCTGCGGCCCGTGACAACCACCCAGCGCCTCTCAGAATACAAAAGTGAGCTTGATTACCTGTCCAAGGAAGAAAAGTCTAAAAAGAAATCAAAGCGACAGAGACAAGTGACAGAGATAACAGAAATTGAAGAGGAATATGAACTCTCAAGACGGGCTCAAAGAGAATCGTCTTCATCTGTGTCCAGACTACTCAGGCGTCGACGCTCCCTGTCTCCAACTTACATTGAGTTAATGAGACCGGTGTCCGAGCTGATCCGATCCCATCCACAGCCTGCCGAGGGCTACGAAGATGAGACAGAAAGAAGATCTCCCACGCCAGAGAGGACCCGCCCGCGCTCCCCCAGCCCTGTGTCTAGTGAGCGGTCCCTCTCCAGATTCGAGAGGTCTGCAAGGTTTGACATCTTCTCTAGGTACGAGTCCATGAAAGCCGCCTTGAAGACGCAGAAGACATCAGAAAGGAAGTACGAAGTTTTGAGTCAGCAGCCTTTCACCCTGGATCATGCCCCTCGAATCACCCTGCGGATGCGCTCCCATAGGGTGCCGTGTGGCCAAAATACGCGCTTCATCTTAAATGTTCAGTCTAAGCCAACTGCTGAGGTCAGATGGTACCACAATGGCGTCGAACTCCAAGAGAGCAGTAAGATTCATTACACCAACACAAGTGGGGTCCTGACCTTGGAGATTCTGGACTGCCAAACCGAGGACAGTGGCACCTACCGTGCCGTGTGCACCAACTACAAAGGTGAAGCATCCGACTATGCAACCCTGGACGTCACGGGGGGCGATTACACCACCTATGCATCCCGACGCAGAGATGAGGAGGTCCCCAAGTCAGTCTTCCCCGAACTGACAAAAACAGAGGCCTATGCGGTTTCGTCGTTTAAGAGGACATCAGAGATGGAAGCGGCCTCTTCAGTCAGGGAAGTGAAGTCACAAATGACGGAGACAAGGGAAAGCCTGTCGTCCTATGAGCACTACGCCGCTGCAGAAATGAAAAGCGCCACGTCGGAGCAAAAGTCACTGGAAGAAAAATCCACGGTGAGAAAGATGAAGACGACACTGGCAGCAAGGATCTTAACGAAACCGCGGTCCATAACTGTCTACGAAGGCGAGCCTGCAAGGTTTTCTTGCGATACAGATGGGGAACCGGTACCAACCGTGACCTGGCTGCGTGGAGGCCAAGCGGTAAGTACCTCTTCGCGCCACCAAGTGACCACCACCAAGTACAAATCGACCTTTGAGATCACTTCAGTGCAGGCTTCCGACGAGGGCAGCTACAGCGTGGTGGTCGAAAACAGTGATGGGAAGCAGGAAGCCCAGTTCACGCTGACCGTGCAAAAGGCCAGAGTTCCGGAAAAGACCGTGACGTCACCACCCAGAGTCAAGTCCCCCGAGCCTCGCGTGAAGTCCCCAGAAACAGTGAAGTCTCCCAAGAGAGTGAAATCTCCAGAGCCAGTGACTTCTCCCCCGAAAGCTGTGTCACCCACCGAGACAAAGCCGACACCGGCAGAGAAGGCTCAACAGCTCCCAGTCTCGGCGCCACCCAAGATAACTCAGTCTCTGAAAGCAGAGGCGTCTAAAGACGTGGCAAAGCTGACCTGCGCTGTTGAAAGTAGCGCACTGTGTGCAAAAGAGGTCACCTGGTATAAGGACGGCAAGAAACTCAAGGAAAATGGGCATTTCCAGTTTCATTACTCAGCAGACGGTACCTACGAACTCAAAATTCATCACCTTAGCGAGTCTGATTGCGGAGAGTATGTCTGTGAGGTCACTGGTGAAGGAGGAACTTCCAAAACCAGCTTCCAGTTTACTGGACAATCTTTCAAGAGCATCCATGAGCAGGTGTCAAGCGTATTGGAAACTAAGAAATCCACTCAGAAAACTACGGAGTCAGCGGAAGCCAAGAAGTCGGCCCAGAAAACTGCTGAGTCAACAGAAGCCAAGAAACCAGCTCAGAAAACTGCGGAGTCAGCAGAAGCCAAGAAACAGGAACCAAAAGCTCCTGAATCAATTTCCTCAAAGCCAGTAATTGTTACTGGGTTGCAGGATATAACCATTTCTTCAGACAGTGCTGCGAAATTTACAGTCAGAGTTACTGGAGAGCCCCAGCCAACTGTCACCTGGACAAAGGATGGAAAGGTAACCAGTTCTAAAATGTCCCTTAACTGTTTTCTAGAAAAATCTCATGTCTTCCCCACTCATCCCCAGCTCCTAAAGAAAGTTCCAGGGTGAGCCATCTCTAAAACCCCAATCACTTGCTTTCCACAGGCTCTCACACAAGGCGGCAAATACAAACTCTCCAAAGACAAAGAAGGATTCACCTTAGAAATCCTCAAGACTGAGGCTTCTGATGGCGGACTTTATGCCTGCACAGTTACAAATTCTGCCGGATCTGTGACCTCCAGCTGCAAGTTAACAATAAAAGGTGGGTGGAGTTTCGTTCTGAACTAACGTGTCCTAGAGAACACCACTAAAGCAGTATCTAACACACAGCACACACCAGTCTAAAAAAACCCTTCAAATCTAGAAACACAGATTTACAGTTAATGTACGCCCCTGCATCAGCATAAAAGGCCTGATTACTGTGGTGCTCTGTGAGATTCCACAGATCTTACTCTGCCCTCGGGGATATTTAAGAATAAAATCAGGCAAGTCTGGTACCTCTGGCCTATAAACACGACTCTGGGTTAGGGCAGGTGGGTAAGGAGTTCAAGGTCAGCCTCAGTTATACAATGACTCTGAAGTCAGTCTCATCTACATGAGGCCCTGCCTCAAAAAATTAAGAAAAGTAAAATTAAGTGAATATATAAAATGTTAGCTTTTCTCTAAACTTTGATGCTTGCCATTTTCCAAGGAGCACAAAGTTGGGGAATAAGCTACACTCACATCCCAGTTAAAATCAGGGCATCTCAATCTTTTATAAGATAGCTTTTCAGTTGCTCAAAACCTCCAAAGTCCACACATCTACACCTCTGCCTCCCCTGTTCCAGATGTGCCCCCTCCAGTCATAAAAATCATCCTCAGCTTAGTCTAGTTCAAGGAACCATGGCACCAATCTCAAAAGTTACATGTGACCATTTCCTACAGTCACACACAGAAGCTAACATTTGCTTCTGACTTCACATCACAGTAGAATCTACAAACGTAGAGAGGGAGGTCATTTTCCAGTTACGTCTATTTACAGCGGTTTCATTTTTTTAGCTGTAGAAGATACTGAGGCACAGAAAGTGTCTACTCCGAAGACCTCTGAAGTTGCATCTCAGAAGAAAGCGAGCATCCAAGAGGAAATTTCTCAAAAAGCCCTAGCTTCTGAAGAAATCAAGATGTCAGAGGTAAAATCTCATGAGAAGTTGGCTGTCAAGGAGGAGGCATCCAAAGTTCTGATTTCTGAGGAGGTCAAGAGATCAGAGGCAGCCTCCCTAGAGAAATCCATCGTCCACGAAGAAGTCACCAAAACCTCGCAGGCATCAGAAGAAGTCAAAACTCACGCCGAGATCAAAGCACTGTCTACTCAGATGAGCATAACCGACGGCCAGAGAGTGACTCTGCGAGCCAACATTGCTGGTGCCACCGATGTGAAGTGGGTGCTGAATGGCGTTGAGCTTACTAACTCAGAGGAATACAGATACGGAGTATCTGGCAGTGACCAAACCCTCACCATCAAGCAAGCCGGTCAGAGAGATGAAGGAATCCTCACCTGCATAGGCAGAACCAGTCAGGGAGTCGTCAAGTGCCAGTACGACTTGACCTTGAGCAAAGAACTCTCTGATGCTCCGGCCTTCATCTCACAGCCCAGATCTCAAAATGTGAACGAAGGGCAAAACGTTCTTTTCTCTTGCGAGGTCAGCGGGGAGCCGTCCCCTGAAATTGAGTGGTTTAAAAACAACCTGCCTGTAAGTTTAAGTTATGAATATATATTGAAAGAAATTTAAGATATCACGTCTTCAGGTAAAGACTTTAATGCCTTTCCCCTACTCTTTTAGCTTTCCATTTCTTCAAATGTCAGCGTGAGTCGCTCCAGAAATGTGTACACTCTTGAAATCCGAAATGCATCTGTAAGCGACAGCGGAAAGTACACAATTAAGGCCAAAAATTTCCGTGGCCAGTGTTCAGCCACAGCTTCCCTGACAGTCCTTCGTAAGTACATCTGCTAGGACCTCAGAGGGGTGAGGTGAGGGTTGCTTGTGTTTCAAGCACAGAGAGTTCTCAAAGACCTGTAAAGTCCATGTGTAGGAGAGTCAGGCATCTGGTGTGAAGTAATCCTCATAATTCAACTCTCTAAACAGGAATTTGGGTAAGTTAAATGTTGGGAAGCAAAGCTACCATAGCCCTGTAAAACTTTCCATTCTGTCATGTGTTAATTACCTCATATATGGCTAATCAGTTTTCTCCTAGTGGTTTCTAGCCCCTGCATGTAATGTTAGACATTTAAGGATCATTTCTCGTGGCTAGCTCTTGACAAATGTATGTATGTATGTATTTGCCTATGCTTCAACAGCGAACTGTTTGGACTGTGTTTCCACGTGTGTTAAGTTTTCAGTCCCGTTAAGCTGGCGTCAGACGTCACCAAGTAACCAGATGTCTTTGTTGTCCTCTGTGTATCTGCTATGCTCCACAGCTCTAGTTGAAGAACCATCCCGAGAGGTGGTGTTGAGAACAAGTGGCGACACGAGCTTGCAAGGAAGCTTCTCGTCTCAGTCCGTCCAAATGTCCGCCTCCAAGCAGGAGGCGTCTTTCAGCAGCTTCAGCAGCAGCAGCGCTAGCAGCATGACGGAAATGAAGTTTGCAAGCATGTCTGCCCAAAGCATGTCCTCCATGCAAGAGTCCCTTGTAGAAATGAGTTCCAGCAGTTTTATGGGGAAATCTAGCATGACACATCTGGAAAGCTCAACCAGTAGGATGCTGAGAGCAGGCGGAAGAGGTGAGCAATGAAATTCCTGGTGGAGGGAGCCAAGCTACACGGCCCAGTATATAGCGGCCCAGTATATAGCTTTACTGCAGCGGGTCCCAACCTTCCCAACGCTGCCCCCCCTCTAATACAGTCCTTCACGTGGTAACCCCCAACCAGAAAATTATTCTCGTCGCTACTTCAAAACTATAACTTTGCTGCTGTTATGAATCGTAATGTAAATAATTTTGGAGATTGCCAGTGGGGTTGCGACCCACAGGTTGAGAACCACAGTTTTCGTGCATAAAACTCGGTAGCAAGTGAATAGGGTTTCTTGTCTCTCTCATCCTAAAACATTTCTGTTGCTGTCCCATCAAGGAATTCCACCTAAGATTGAAGCTCTCCCATCTGATATCAGCATCGATGAAGGCAAAGTGCTAACAGTAGCCTGCGCTTTTACTGGGGAGCCTACTCCAGAAATAACATGGTCCTGTGGTGGCAGGACCATCCAGAACCAAGAACAGCAAGGAAGATTCCACATTGAAAACACAGAAGACCTGACAACCCTGATCATCATGGACGTACAGAAACAAGACGGCGGACTTTATACCCTGAGCTTAGGGAATGAATTCGGATCTGACTCTGCTACTGTGAATATTAATATCCGCTCTATGTAAGAGGGCCGGGGGGCTCTAATACCCCACACGCACAATCTTTCACAAACGATTCACATGGACTAATCTTTCTGACCTGTAAATATTTTTGAGTAGTTTTGTATTCACCTAAATGAGTCACATTTCCAAAAATAGGCATTTCGATCCTTTCATACCTGAGAATATTTGCTAATGACTGTACATACTGTATACAGCCGGATTCACGGTGATAAAGTTTTGTACCATTTATTATATGACATTTTACACTGTAACTTATGAAACTAACTATTGGTAGGAGAAAGTTTCCAATGGATTATGGAACGAATACCCTGCCAATACTTAATCAATCTCTGTGCCTCAACATACTGTTGAAGTCTAAGTATGCCTCAGTGGGTTGAGAAATTCCCCACTGAAGATGTCCTGTCCACCTAAAAGAGGATGCTGTGCATGTCCCCAACATGCGCACTGATACCTGTTGAATCAGAAATGTAAGGCATTGGTGATGTTTGCATCTACCCTCCTGTAAGCAACACTTTAACGTCTTACATTTTCCCTGATGATGTCATACTTAAAATTATCATGACGAGTATTACCAGAGCAAAGTGTAACGGCCAACACTTTGCTCGCTCACTTCGCACTGTCTCTGACAGAAGGACTGCCTGGGTAGCCTGGAAAAAGTACCATCTCCTGGCCATCCCCTCGTTTCACCAGGCTATTCAAGTATTCCTATGCCAGGGCAGTGCCAACTCCTGGAGGTCCCAGGTGCAGCTAATGCCTCGTGTGGTAGTTCTAAATTTAAATCACACCTGAAACTGGGCAACTAAGCAACGAGCCACAGCAAAATATAACAACAAGAAAATAATAAATAACAACAAATGAAGCTGTCGTTAAAACAACATGACTACAAACTGCCCACAAACAAATTATCAATTTGATGTAGTCCTTTTCATGCCGGTATAATTGGTAGTTATCAATGTTGGACCTCCTTGAGATATAAAGGAAAAAATAAAGCAAGCTATCTGCACCTCAAAATGTGTGGTGGTTTTTTGTGCAGTGCTGGCGAGGGGATTGTAGCTTCCACATAGCGTGTGGATTATCAGACAGGAGAAGGCACTGTAAGTTCCAACTAGCCGACATTCAAACCTTACTCAAGGCAAACGTTTAAACTGCTATGCTGGATGGATTCAACACTTACCTTTTTAGAGCCTAGAAAGTTCTCAGAATAAATTCATCGATGAAAGCTTGTCTTCTAAAACTACCAAGAAAAACAGTTTGTTGGAAACCAAATTGACAGCTACAGAGCAAATCACGTATCTTGGGACTAGAGACCTGAAGTGGTACAGTTAGTTCTTCTGGCCTTTTAAAAACAATGGATAGGATGGGAGAGATGGCTCAGCAGCTAAGAACACTGGCTGTTCTTCCAGAGGACTGGGGTTCAATTCCCAGCACCCACATGGTTCATAACAGTCTACAACTCCAGTTCCAGAGGCTCTGACACTCTCTTTGGCCACCAAGCATGCATGTACACAAACATTTAGGCAAAGCAACCATTCCCATAAAATAAAAATTTTTAAAAACTGATAAATGCTTGGTACTCTATAAAAACCTATACCTGCCCACTTCAATTAGCTTAGAGTAATTATAAACGTACAGAGATGATCGCTTGCCTAAAGTGACATCAATATTAACTAAGTGCCCCAAACTGAAGCAAACGTACTTTAATTTTTATTCTCTATAGACCACCTTGGGTCTTCATTAACTTATTCAGTGAGTTATTCTGGTTTAAGTCGGAGTTCCTGAAAGCAGAGGCCTGGTTCTTGCTTCAGCAGTCTGGAGCACGTCTTTGTCAGCTGCTCACCTTGATGGAGATGTGCCCTGCTCACAGGAGTGCCTGCCTGCCTGGAAACTCTGGATAGGAGCTAAGCATTCTCATAGCTAAGTCCTTGGATCACTTCACAGGCAATACAAGAATGCAGCATTGAGACCCCAACCTGACCTCAGAGGGAGCACATGGCACAGAGGTGCTCCCAGGAAGCAAGGATGCCCCTTTGTGTGTGCCCCTTAAGCCAATCAGCAACGGTAGTCATTGATTGGGACTTGGAAGGGGACCATAGGTGGCAGAAGAGGGTGAACAAGGGACTCGGTTTCCTGGGGCAGCCGCAGTCAGCACATAGGAAGCTGCACGTGAGAGAGATGCCAACACATATCCCGGGGAAGCTGGGGGATCCGACAGCATCAGCTGTACATCTTGCTTTAGAAAACAGCTTGTACATCAAAATGAGAGACAGACGGGGGCTGGAAAGATAACCCAGTAGAGATCGTGGACAAGCATGAAAATCTGAATTTGTTCCCGTGTCCCCCAAAAAGCCAAGTATGGCGGTATTGACTTGTAATCCCAGTGTTGGAGACGGGAGGACAAGGAAGTTCTTGGGGCTTGCAGTCCAGTCAACCCAGCCTAGACGGGGTGCCTTGGGCCAACGAGAGATCCTTCCGCCATAAATAAATAAATAAATAAATAAATAAATAAATAAATAAATAAAAACACTGTGGCAGCTCCTGAGGAAATGACACCTAAGATGACCCTCTGGCCTCCACAGGCAACTGTGCCCCCACACTCACAGGAGGGCAGGATGGGAAAAGTGATTCCCTGTGAATCACTCGGGCTGTGTCGTGCAGGCAATGTCCTGCTTCCTTGTCACCAACAGTTTATGATGACTGAACTTGCCCTGTCAGCTTCCAGGTCTAGGGGTGCCTAGGGCAGGGGAAGGCAGGGGAGGGGAGGGGAGGGGAGGGGAGGACAGGGGAGGTCAAAAGAGGGCAGGGGAGGGCAAGAGAGGGCAAGAGAGGGCAGGAGAGGGCAGGGGAGGGGAGGGAAGGGCAGGGAAGGGCAGGGGAGAGCAGGAGAGGGCAGGGGAGGGGAGAGCAGGAGGGCAGGGGAGGGCAGAGGAGGGCAGAGGAGGGCAGCACAGCTCTCATGAGAAGGAGTTGGGTACCGAAGCCAATGCCTGAGCTGCTGCCTTTTTCTCCTCAGTGGAAACTCCTGGCTGAGTACCTAGAGGGGGCTGTCCTGGGAGACAGAGGTGGGACTCTGTCCCCAGCTCCTCTGCAATCAGTGCCTCTCACCGAGGTGGCTGGTATTGCTGCTGTCAGGCCTCCCAATGTTAATAATTTGAGAAATGGTCCTTGGTTCCTCAGCGCCATTGCTTCATTTCCATGTGCGATTTAGCTTTCCTCTCCCCATTCCCATTGACAGGGAGCAACAGAGACCAGGGATACATATATTATATATTGTATGTATGTATGTATAGCTCTTCCAGATTCCAGCCCATCCAATCCCCAAACCTTACTGGCTGCATCCATCCTGCCCATTCTTTACCTCTTCCTATTTTATAACCCACACCCTGGTTACACACTAAGCAGAATATATTGAAATCACACGCCTGAATTCAAGATGTGTGAGGTGACCTGCATGCGAACCTCACATTTAGGATCTATTAAATAATTTGCTGAAGTTGGGGCTGGTTATCGAGCTTCACCAATCCTTGACGTTCTCATCCATAAGATGGGAACAGCACCTCAATGCTGATGGCCATATCAGGCAAGTTACAAGTAAAGCTCCTATAGCAGCACTTAGCACGGTGCCCAAGATGTCCTAGCAACAGTGCTCAGGTAGGGGCCGCTATGGAGGAGAGGGAAGCTACCCTAGGTCTTACCGACAAACGTATCGCTTTGCTGGGGCTGCTGCAAACTGTACTAGTGAGTGGCTTGCACAAAAGAAACTCAGATCTGGAGACTAGATATCCAAAATTACGTGTGTGCAGGTTTGTCCTGACAGCTGTCGGGGAGAACCTGCTCCAGGCCTCTCAGCTCATACACACCTCTCTCCCAGTTTCTCCCCTTTAGAGCCCCAGCCATGCCAGATTAGGCTCCACCTTAACGTCACTCGCTCTCCCCAAAGACCCTATCTCAAGTGAGATCACATCCAGAAGTCCTGGAGGTGGAGAATCCAATGTATCTTTTGGAGAAGAGTCAAAATTCAACTTGTCACTGTAGAAATGACTGGCATATACAGTTTCATAGAAATATTTTGATGATGGAGTCTTTCAAAATAAAGGTTTTCTCTGTCCAATACTAATGGGTTATAGCAGAGACACAAGGCTGTAGGGAAGCAGATAACCAGAAACGGCCTACTGAAAAGTTAGATGACCATTCCCAGGGCCACCAAACCCAGTAAGAATGTTTTGAGACTATGCTCCAGGAAGATAAAGGAAATATCAGCACCAAATATGATTTTAAGAAAATTGGCAAAGTTTGTTGCTGAATATTTTCTCACACTGTGTGATAATGTGTCACTGTTTTAACTTACCTAAAACACCTGATTGGTTTCATAGCTAGGCAGGAGAAAAAAAAAAGGCTGGACTTCTGAGGACAGAGAGGAACTGGAGAAGAATCTAGGTGCAAAGGCACCAACAGCAGGAAGGAGAGGTAAAAAGCCACATAGCAAGACGTAGATTAATAGAAACTGGTTAATTTAAGTTGTAAAGGCTAGTTGGGAACAAGCCTAAGCTAAAAGCCAAGCTTTCGTAATTAATAATAAGTCTCCGTGTCATTATTTGGGGGCTGGTGGCTCAAGAAAGTCTGACAAGAAAGTCCAACTACTAAAGTCCAGTTTCCTTGCATCGGAAGAAAGCAACCGGTCTGCTGGGTAACAAGACACGGACATAGGATGGTCCAGGGATCTGCATCCCAAAGCAGGCTTGGTTTATGCCTTTGATTGTTCCTAAGTATTTCCTCCGCCCCTCAGGATGCTAACAGAGAAATTCCTACCTGATTCCTCCTGAAGCAGAGGAAGTGCCGTGGAACCCCTGTGAGCTGTGGAACCTGTGCCCTGAATTCTCTTTTCTTATGCAGTTGGGAAAGGCTGTTAATTCACCTTGGGTAAGACCCCGCCCAAACCAGGAGTTCCTGAACCAAGGGAGCCTGAAGGGCTAAAGTTTCTTGCTAGGGATTAAAAAGGAATAAATTCTTTGAGTTAAAGGGGACAACTCCGGGGTTCTCAAGGGAGTCTTAGTACCAAACAGCCTTAGACGAACACAGGGTCAGAATGCTTTCCTAAAACTGCTGTATATGACGGAAGTCAGCTTCTCCTTGGCAGCTGTCAGCTCACAAAACACCACCATCAGCCTGGAGGTTCTGGTCAGGTGAGGAATAAAGGTCTACCAGCTGCCCAATCAGCTGCAACACCTGATCCACGTCCGTGGATCCCCGAGAGTCAGTGATCTCCGACCCCTACTCCCACTTCCCTCCGTAGAACACCTGGAATGGAGGAAGGAGGCACAGGAGGTGGCTAGCAAGCACACAAGAAGCTGAACCGCTTTGTCGATATAAACCAAGTCCCCTTATGGAGAACGCAGTCAACAGAGAGACCTATAGACAAGAAGGCTGGAAGTGGATCAACAGGGAAATCCAGCGACTGATATTTCTGTTGCAGCTCGCGGTGATGAAACACTGACCAAAACCAACTTCGGGCAAGAAAAGATCTGTTTCACTTAAGGTTCCTGATTACAATCTGTCCAGCGGCGTCCGGTCTGCACAGGAGCTTGAGGCGGGAACTGAGGAAGCAGAGGGCTAGGCGGATGCCTGAAGAAGGCTGCTTCCTGGCTCCACGCCTGCCTGTAGCTTTCTCAAACCACCCAGCACCACCTGCGCCCAAGGACAGCTCCACCTACAGCGAGCTGGGTCCTCCTACCTCATCCATCAATCAAGAAAACACTCCTCAGCTATGGCCACAGACCAACCTAATGGAGGCAATTCCTCAACTGAGGCTCCCTCTTCACAGGAGACTCTAGTTTATGTGAGCTGACAAGAGCTAGCCACGCAAGGCCCAAAGTCAGTGAGCTGGGCCTGGATCTTCAGAAGCCAGGCCTGTAAGGGCAAGAGACAGTCCTTGCTTAGAGTGAAGTGGCTTGGGCTCTGTTCCATTTTAAAGGTCACTGTTCTAAAACAGAGACAACAGCAAAAATCCCTTCAGCTTTATTCCCTGTTTAAAACAGAACAATTACAAAAAAAAAAAAAAGCCTCATTTGCAGTACAGCCAATATGTCATTCTCTCAGGTCTGTGTTTCTACACAAACACTGAAACTCCACTGGCAACCACAAGAGCCGGGAAATGGGGTGCTTACCTGACCCAGCAGTCAAGGTGAAGGGAGCAGTGAAGGCAAGAGTTTTATAGAAACTGTGTCATTGGGTCCTAAAGTAAAAACAAAACACATTTTTCTATTCCTCGGGTATCCTGACAAAACATCCTGCTGATTCCTGAGGGCTGACTTGGGGGAATGGCCTCCTGAGAGTCCTCAGAATGTTCACGGTAGGGTGTTGCCATGGTAATGGAGGTTTCTCGTAGACACTGTTCTAAACTAAGAATCTACTTCTGGACTTGTCCCGACTAGGGAAACAACCCAACACAATTGTCCTGGCTTGTTTTATGTCCACTTAACAGAAACTAGAGTCACCTGAAAGGAGGGAACCACATGGAGAAAATATCTCCATAAGATCCAGCTGTAGTGCATTTTTTAAATTAGTGATTAATGGGGGAGGGTCCAGCCTGTGGTGGGTGGGGCCATCCCTGGGCTTGTTTCCTGGGTTCTGTAAGAAAGTAAGCAGAGGAAGGCATGGGAGCAAGCAAGCCACTCAGCAGCACGCCTTCATGGTCTCTACATCAGCTCCTGCCTCCATATTCCTGTTCGGTCTGAGCTCCTGTCCCAATTTCCTTCAATAATTAACCGTAGTGTGAAAGCATAAGCTAAATAAACCCTTTCCCTCCCCAAATTGCTTCCGGTCATGGTGTTTCGTCGCTAGGACGACATAACAAAATTCAGATTTCCAGGCCAATTCTCAAGATCCCACTCATCTCGGAAGCTCTGCAGACACAGAGGGAACAGCTCCCAGGGATAGAAAGCAGGCACTTGTTTTGTTTAGAAGTCAAGGATCTCCACGTGTGTCAGCATCCATGCCCTAGACTTAAGCAAGAAAAACAATCCATGACCAAGCAGCCAAAGTTCTTACAGAATGGGTCTTGACTCATTGTCTTCTTAAGATCCAGAAAAATCAGGCACAACTCATCCTCAAAATGTAAGATTCCTTTAAGCTTCATAATATACACCATGCTGCTAATTCATGGATTAAAACCTTGACAGAAGCTGGGCCAGCGGTGTCCATCCACAGTCCCAGATAACCTGGAGAGGAGGCAGGAGGAGCCCTGGTGTCTAGGATTAGGTAAAAGTTTAGGCTGAGCAACACAACAAGAACTTCAAAGGAAAAAAAAAAAGAAATTCAACAACTACACACAGAGCAAGATACAAGCCCTGAAAAACTCGTTCCACAAGTGCGCGAGGCAAGGACAAAGGACGTCAAGGTCACGTTTTCAGCGCCGCCAAAGTTCCTGCTGCAAGTGCCTGTGTCTATGTGGAAAGGCAGAATGTAAGCTAAGAACGACTGCATTTTTAAAACATTTGCAAGGAAATCATTCACAAACTTAGCTACTGGGGTAAAGCAATAGAAAATGGAATTTCCTAGTTTTCTATGAGGTCAAAAGTTTATTCTAGTACTTTGATTATAAACCTATCGCCATAAGGGGGGGAACACCCACCTGAAAAACTATCAGTAGCACCACAGTCTGCAAGTTCTTATGGTTTTGTCCCCCACCCCACCCCTGCTGCCGTATGGTTTTTAAAAAGAAAAACAAAACGAAAACTGGCTATCCAGTCAATATAAAAGCTTACTACATCACCAAATTTTTCCAATTGAATATATGAAATGCCAGTGGTGAGCAGGCTGGCCCACTGCACACAGAATGCCGGTGGTGAGCAGGCTGACTCACTGCACACAGAATGCTCTAACGACCCGTCTGCTATTTAAAACGACACACTCTCAGAAGCAGCTTATATAAAAACATACTAATATATACATAATCATTTCAAGCTTAGGAAAAAGTACAGACTTAGCTTAGTAAATATCAAATACTAAATATTTGGCTACCATCTAAACTAATAGGCTATAAAAGCTAAAGATATAGTTGATGTATGTTCACGTTTAAGCCTGAACACTGAAACAAAATAAACACCAATAAGAACACTAAAGGCTTTTAATAAAGACAAGACAGACTATCAATGAGCGTAAAAGATACAATGTATCAGATGATGAATCCGAATGTAAAAACCAGGTATCTATTAAATATGCCTGGCTAATTTAAAAACATGAAGCCAATTTTTGCTAAAGTGCTGTTCATTCAAACTCTGGGCTGAGACCATTACCCCAAAGTGACTTAAAAGAGAAACAAACCCCAGGGCAAACACCGACAATACGTATGACAGGCACTACCAAAAACTGCAAATCGTTCTTTAATTAAATAATGCCATTCTCAAGTGATATAGAACAGTCATCTTGATAGGAATACTTTTTATATAAATATTCATAAATTAAAAATGTCTCTAGATATGCCAAAGAGCCGCAAAGCATACCTTACAACAGCAGCTTAATGCCTCTTTTTTTTTTTTTTTTTTAAGAAAAAAAGCACTAAATTCCTCTTCCACTGAAAGCCATTTATTTCTCTGGTATACATGAACAAGGTCACTGAGACACTTGCCTCTCTTAGAACAATGTAAAGAACAACAATCATATACATTTTAAATCTGGGAGATCATAAACATTAGGACATAATCATCTTTTGATGCAGTAAGAAAATAAATAAATAAAAATTGAACACTGTAACCTGATGTTTGGTATTGACAAATCAAGTGTCAACTTCACATACGAAGGACAACGGAGTCTGGTTATTTTTTTAAGCGTTCAATATGTCACGGTATTTGGGCTAAAGACCTTTAGACTATTATTTGTTTCCTTTTTTGCTTAAAGGAATGTGATCCAATCACCATCAAGCTGCTACAGTAATTGATATGAAGCTGGGGTGAAGTGACCTTCTGGTCCATGGCACAAGTTACATCTATCACATTTCTGTCAAATCAAACTGGCGAGATCTCGTTTATATACTACAATACACACTGAACAAGCTGTCAGTCCCTCACAATTTTTTAGAAAAATATCTACATTTGTCCTTATGGATGTCAAAATGCTACACCATCATTTGTTTTTTTATTAAAAAAAAAGATGCACATTCATACTGTGAAGTTATTAGGAAAATACTCTTACAAGTAAACTATAGAAAGATAAAATACACTTCAAAAGTATGTGGGTTGTTTGTTTACAATATTCTATAAAGTGCAGAGAAATCCTAAGGAGAGGGGACGCTGCCCCAGAACGAGTTTAATTACAGCAACATTTGCATAGCAACACTCAGAGGAGGCTGGACGTGTCCATTTCCTCAGGAGAAGGGTGGAAGAGGTTCTTCAGAATCAGATTGTGTCTTGGCCAGAAGTCTGTTTTCTTCAGGAATGGTTGCTGATGCCAACTCTCCGTTAAATGTGTTTCCTGAACAGTGAAGAGGTCCTGGGAAAAGAGGGAGTGGGAAGTGAGACATCTAAGCAATGCTGTCTCTGGGCCCCGTGAAACATCTCAGGGCTGTAGGAGAGATACCTCCACTAGTTTCCCAATACTTTTTTGCTCAGTTGAACGAGAAACTCACCAAACACCCCACAAGAAGAGTATTGTCACGTAAAAACTTTCGGCTGGGCCAGACTGGGAGATCAGAGGCAGACAACACTCAGGAGGCCCTGGGTTCAAGCCCCATCACAGAATAAATCAGGCATGGTGTGAGTGCCTGTGATCCCAGCAGTCAGGAGGTAGAGGCAGGAAGATCAGGAATTCAGTCAGCCTCCAATGCATAGAGTTCAAGACCAACCTGGGCAACACAATACTGTCTCAAAAAAAAAAGTCAACTGATGATTGCAATATACTTAATACTAATACACTAATATAATACATTAAAATGTAAATTCTCTGCTTTGAACTAAACCATTAAATAGAAAGAAATTTAAGAATGATACTTCTCATCCTGCCAATGCAGAGACTTTATGGTAAACTGAGACATACATATACCTGTGTGAATGTATGTGTGACACGTTTGAAACCCTCCTAACAACTAAGTTTGTGAATGCCTTTGCCTTCTAAATATTTGAAAATGAGTCAAGTAGTAGTGCCTGCCTGTAATCCCAACACTGGGAAGGTAGACGCAGGAGGATCACCAAAAGTTCAAGGGTAGGGTCATCTACATGACAGGTTACAAGTCAGCCAGAGTTATACAGAAGACAAAAATTGGCTAAGGAAATGGTTTAGTGGTCAAGGCTTGCTTCATAAGCAAGAAGAACCAGCTCGCTACTGAAACGAGCCATATTTGTTAGCTCTGAGTTTGATTAGAGGCCCTGACTCAAAAAGAAAGTGAAAGCCCAGCATGGTAGCACCTGCCTTTAATATCCCAGCAGGGAGGCAGAGGCAGGGCAATCTCTGAGTTGGAAGCCAACCTGGTCTACAGAGTGAGTTCAGGGTAGTCAGGGCTACACAGAGAAACCCTGTCTTAAAATATGCTCCCTTCCCCCCAAAAGAAAGGAAGCAATGAGTAATAGAAGATTACCAGCTCAACCTTGCCCCACCCCCACCCAGACACATCAATCCACATATGCTTCACACACAAATACAATATTTCTGAAAGTGGCCAACGGTTTTGTCTGGAACCAGCTGCACTGGCATCCACACGGCATCTTCCTGCCACGGAGCCTGTTTAGGTTGCTAGGCAAGTAAAGAAAAGCTACTGGTTTCCAGTCTATCCAAAGCACCTCCGCTGGCTCCTCCCACTCGATGACATGGCTCTCTGGAGTACCTAACCACCATTTACTGTGTCATTTCCACAGGGTACAGATCCACATTCCACATAACTGACATCCAGTGAACTCTCCAGCGGAGGTAAGGACTCTCAACAGGTGACAGTCCAGTCACTGAGAAGTAAGTGTAAAACGACATTGTGTTCCCTGGAAACCATGGTCCTTGCGATCAAATGAGGTGTATCCTGACACACTGGGAAAGTTTTTGCTCCTTTGAGATCAACACAATCTTAACAGAAACCCCTAGACTCTCCTGAAAGGACATCTGCTGCCCTCAACACTAGGGAGAAAAGTTATAGGGATCAGGGTTGTCATAACCACACAGGTTGCTTTCTTTGGCCATTTTAAGGTAGATAAATAATGTAACATAGCTGTATTTTCTGATTTTCAACTTTTAGTTCCTCTAGAACTCTACCTGCAATTAATGATTTTTCTACGATACTTTAAAATGGAAACACATAGTGGTAATAAAGACATAGTCAATAGAAATGTCTCTAATATAAAATATCTACCAATGATCTTCAGCCCCTCTTAACTGAATAAACAGAGTAACAAAGGTATCGGGGAGAGAACCCATGAGCACCTGTGAGTTGTGGGGGCTTGACGTCCCTCTGAGGAATTCACCTAAAAGTGGTCCAGTGACAGTGTATGTCAGTCCCAGAAACTACAAGAACCTGGGGCAATTTTGCTGAAGTGGCTGAGGAGACAGAAGCTGTGGAACTCACTCTCTGGGTCTTCAGGGGGCGCATCATTACAAGAGTCTGTGTCCGAGTAGGTTCTGCGGCGGCGCTGAGGGAGTCGGTGAAGGGCAGAGGCTGCGTCTCTGATGGAGCAGCTATTCCTGCACATGAAATAAAAAGTGTTAAGTCGTGGGTGTTAAATAATGAAAAAACCGTTTCTTGACCAGGACTTTAAATGGCTTCTCTTCGAGGCCAAGCATGGTGGCGCACACCTATAATCCCAGCACTCTGGAGGCAGAGGCAGGAGGATCTCTGTGAGTTTGAAGCCAGCATGGTCTACAAAGTGAGTTCCAGGATAGCCCAGACTACATAAAGAAACCTTGTCTCAAAAAACCAAGTGAGAAATTCCTCTGAGGCTTAATCCCTTATGTTAGCACCATACCACTCATTTAGAAGGGAAGCATGCGGCCAAGTGAGTCTGCAATTCAGGCAGGAACTCTGAGCCCATGTCCTAACAGAGATATCCTTCTAGGAGGAGGGTCCAGTGAGGCAGCCGACATGTGGGCTGCATATATCTGAGAATTCTCACAGCTTTCACAAATGCATATAGTTAATGTCAACCTTTAACTGATGGAAAGAGCAGACTGAAGGGCGTGCCAGAAAGTTTAGAGATATAAACTCACTGATGGAAAAGACAGAAGATTAAAATAGTGAACTGGAAGCCAGGAAAACAAAACAATAGGAAACTTTTCCCAGGGCTAAGTATGTAGCTTAATTGGTAAGGTGTTTATGTTGCATGCACAAAGCCCTGAGTTTGAACCCCAGCACTGCATAAACCAGGCCTGGCAGCTCAACACCTTCCTCCCAGCACTGAGGATTCGGTAAAGGCAGGAGGATTAGGATTAGGCATGCTGGACTATGCCCAGTTTGAGACCAGCCTGTGCTACATACGACCCTGTTACCAAAACAAAACAAGTTTTTAAAACTCAGAGCTGGAGACATGGCTCTGCAGTTAAGAGCACTGGCTCCGAAAAGGATCCAGTCTAGACCTGCAAGCACAGACGTAAATCACCACCACCTAAGGGTGCTTCAGCTTCTGCTGCACGACAGCTCAACATCACTGCACAACCTTGACACAGCAAAGGGAAATATGATCTAGCCTTCTTATGACTTAATGTCCAAGGTGGGGGAGGATAAAATAGAAACCTTTCTATCATCAAAATGCGTTCGCTGTCAGACGACTTAGCTTCTACCGTTCTGTAAAGCCCAGCTGTGAAGACGCTTTATACCCTGCGGCTGGGTATATAAAAATCACTGGCTGCTTCCTCTGCACAGATCACTCAACAAGGATTATGTAATTGCCAGAGAAAAAGACGAAACAATAGCAAGGCTCAATACTTAATATAGTCAGCGAGAGAAACATGCTGAAGAGAACTAATTTCATCACTTTCCAGGGAACAGAGGAGGGCGAGCCTCGCCACTGAGAAAGCACACCTCGTGACCTGCAGGGCGCCCAATAGCTTGGACACTGGCAGGACCCACCTGGAAGGTGAACTTTTTACAGTATTGATGGGAATATGGTTTCCTTTCTTTCAGAGAGCTCTTTCTCAGGAACAGCCTAGCATGAATACATGACTATAAAGAGCTGAGATAAGAGATGGCTCAGAGGTTAAGAGCACTGGCTGCTCTTCCAAATGTCCTGAGTTCAATTCCCAGCAACCACATGGTGGCTCACAACCATTCGTAATGAAATTTGGTCCCTACTTCTGGCCTGCAGGCATACATGCAGGCAGAATACTGTATACATAATAAATAAATAAATCTTTAAAAAAAAACTGAGATAAAATGTCCTCAGATGTAGACACTTGAATACAAATTTCTCTCTAGCCACTTGATATATTTATTTTTTAAACAAAATCTATTGCTTGGTGGCAAGTCCATTTGTCTGCTCAGCCTTCTTCTCAAAGAAGTAGGACCCATACTTCTTGACATATTTAAAAAACCTAAGAAGCCCTGACAGCCGACATGGCGCCACCTCCAGGTTAATTCTCACAGGTGAGTTTCCTTTCCTTAGCCCTTTCTGAAGCTGGTCCCAGATACAAGAGCTAAGACACACACAGAGAGCTGTTGTGAGAAACAAAGCCAAACCAGGCCTACTCCACAGAGCTGACATCTACAACGGCTGGCCTGGGCCTGAAGAACTTCCCCATGGGAGCGTTATCCAGACAGAATTTAGTCAGAAGAAATGGTTAATCTACCTCTCTGAACTGCAGGAACCAGGATGGCTGGCGGAACGCTTCATCTAGAAATATAAGAGAGAAGAAAAGACAGCTTAATGTTTAGTCAAAGAGAGTAACACACCTCCAATTTATTGTCATAATTAACATAAATGGATTCAGAGAAGCAGATGCTTGGAAAAGACACTTACCTTTTCCAGACAAGCGACAATCTGAACATGTCAAACTTTCCCCAAATAACTATTAACTGAAAAATTCTCAAGACGTACCAAAAAATACTAAGCTTCTAATTATTTATGTGTGTTACATAATGGTAAAGTATAAATAATAGTATGTGTAGAACTAATCTAAGTCATTTTTAGTAATAAAAGGAGTATCTAGCAAACCAGAAAACAGTCTGAATCACTGTCTTTTTTTCCACACTGTAGAGGGCACGAGCAGAACCTGCCAGCAAAGCTTCTCCCAGGCAGCTTCCACACGGATGTGTATCAGGACAGTTTTCACAGAAAGCGACATTAGTGCATCGAGTCTTTAAAGGACTCAGAAAACCCGAAACCTCGAATAGGCTTCTAAAGCATTTGTTTAAACAACGGAAGGGCTAAGGATGGAGGCTCAGTGATGTTCGCCCACCACACACGGGTAAGTCCAAGTCTCGAAACTCTAAAATAGAATGACGCCATGTTTAAAGGGGCAAACATCTGCTTCAGCAGGATGACAATAAATACAGTCAACACAAAACATAATTTAGGAGATCCAACTTGCCCGCCAGAAAGGAGAGGGCAATGTAAGTCCAACGGTTATTTCAGCTTAATGAGGTGACAGAGAAGCTGTCCATGCTAAAGACATGCTTTATATACACGGGCCCACACCTAACCTGCTGTATGAATGCCTTCTGAACGGGCAACTTTGGCTGCCAGCTGCCAAGTCCCAGTTGAAATGACAACATGTTTCTCGTCCAAAGGCTCCAAGGATGGCCTAAGATGCAGCTGGACACTGACGCTCCCTTTCAGTCCCTTCCCTTAGAACTGGTCACCCTCCCAGGGACTGGGGGGACGGCTCAGCAGCCCCTGTGAATGCAGCTTCACAGACAGGACCCGAGTTTGCTTCCGAGAGCCCACACCGAGTACCTCACACCCACCTGTCACCCAGCTCCCAGGGGCTCTGACATCCTACTTCTGGCCCCTCCAGTATGCTCAGCATAAAAGAGACATCCTAGCAAAGGTTCCCTGCTAGACGGAGACAGAAAAACCTCATCCAAAGTCAACAGAAACTTCCCCAGTTCATCTGACCAAGATACTTTACGGACACTAGGAGTCCAACGTTCATCGATGAACACGAGACTTAAACGGAAAATGCTGGGGTGGGTGGGAGAACACAGGAGTGAGCTGGGCCCTCTTCTCACACGTGATCAGCCAGTACCGGGGAACACACAGTCAGGGGCACGCCTCCTCCCACGCACAGGCTCCTAAGCCTTCTTCAAGGAGCCTTACCTCACCGCAGGCTCTTCACCGTGTGCCAGCGCAGACTTAGTAGCAGGAAAAGCACAGGGAGCTCACCATCCCCAGCTAAGAGTTCTCGGGGTGCAGACTGATTAAGACATGGACATGAAGCACCTACCACTAAGCGGCTCAGCTCCTTCACAGCGACCTTCTGACACAGAAGACATTTCACGGAGGAAGGGCCAGGGCAGTTCAGGCACTTGTCTACTCAGAGAATCAAATACAAGCCGACCGGAGAACAGCTCCCACTGGAGGTGTCGAGCGTGGCTTGACAGTACCCTCCGGAGAGTCAAACATCACTCTACAACAAGGCTTTCATTAAGCAGACACGAGTGCCTCGCCTCCTCTGTGACAACACACACCGCACTGTACACAACACTTCCTGGACCCACAAGAGTGGCGGGGCAGGCCATCCCCAGGCCCTTCACAGTGGAGAGACCACGGCATCACTGTACGCGCTGAGTTCCTCAGCTGAGAGGACCCACTACTCACACAGACAAAAGCAGTGCAACCTGTGGACTACACTCCCCCTCCCCGCCCCCACCAACACTTCCCATTCCCACCCTTACGAAGAAAAGAAAAAAGAGTCAGGTGACAATGGAAGAGAGGCTGAGACTGTGCTTTGTTGGTAAAGTGCCTGCCACTAAAGATTTGAGTTCACATCATCAGCCCTCAAATAAAAGTCACACATGATAGTGGACACCTGCATCATATACAAGGAAGGCGGATTGCAGGGGTGGAGGACGCCTGCACCACACACAGGGAAGGCGGATTGCAGGCGTGGTGATATATATCCACAACCAACTACAGGGAAGGCTGACTGAGGCCCAGAGCTCAGCAGTCTAGACTACTGATGAGCTTCAGGTTCAGTTAGAGACCCTGTCTCAAAAACGAAGCTAGAAAGAGAGCAACAGGACATACCTGACAACGAACTCCAATCTACATACGTGTGCACCATCCCCACCCCCACCACAAAATAATTCATTTATATATACTCCTAGAAGAAAAACAAGAAGTTCCCACCATCTGAACAGGAGAAGGCGACACAGGCGAAACCAAGGGGTCCGGATGAGGCAGCTGAAACATCTCGGGCTTAAACTTGGCATTTGCTATCTTCACACAATCCTCAAGGGTGGTGATGAATGTATTACAGGTGGCACTGAGCAAGGAAGAGGCTTCATTCATGTTCTGAAAAATGACAAATAAAGACACTGAGAAGACTCATACTCAACCATGAAATCAGGCACATCCTGAGAATCAAGTGAGAAAATCAATGAAAGCTAAGACTCATGACTAAAAGAGAAAACAAACAAACCCGAAGTTATCTACGGTACTGGCGCAACTGGCCCAGAGACCATAGACCAGAATGCTTCTGCCCGAACCTCATCTCCAAGCCTCTGAGTGGCTGCAGACACAGGCCTTGACTCCCTGGAGACCAGAGCTGCTTGGATGCTCGCCTCTAGCACAGAGACGGAATTCGGAAAGCCCCGCAGAGCTTACAGCAGGAAGCTCCGCCCAGCTGGGAGCAACTCAGTGATGATGTTTCTGTCATCCTATGGAGTGGCTCAGGATGCCCCCCTGGGGGGGGGGGGCAGTACACAGCGCAGCCTGATCCCAAGCAAATGGGCCCTTTTTGCAGTACCTCTACGCTGGGAGATGAGCGACTCTCGTCACGGTGAACAAATTCCTGGATGGTATGAACCTGCTGCATTAGGAGGTCACAGTAGAGGCGAAGTTCGGACATTTTGGTTTTCAGAGATTCACTGGTCTCACTTATTTCTGAAAGGAACATGTGTAAATCTCCAATGAGGTCATTTTCATATTCTTTGGTAATATAACACAACAAATGTTTTAAAAGCAGGCAACGGAGGCTAAGGAAATGGCTCAGTCAACAATATGTTTGCTACATAAATTTGAGGACCTAGGTTGGATCTCTAAAGCACACATAAAACAGTTGGATTCAGTGGTGGTCTGTAATCCTCGCACTGGGAAGGATCCTTGGGGCTTGCTGCTCAGCTAGTGTACCCCTATTAAGCTCCGGGTTCAGCTGAAGTCTGTTAGAAAAGTAAGATGGAGAATAACTAAGAGGGATTTCCAACATAAGCCTCTGGCCTCCACATGTACATGTACCCACATACAGCATGCAGGCATGCACGCACACATGCATGCATGCACAAACACATGTGAACATGCTTATTCACAGAGCTAACACACACAGATTGTTATAGCTGGAGATGTGAAGTCTTCGAAACAGAATCACAAGACCCTAAGAAACACTTCCTCTTTTCCTTCACATATTTCGGGAGAGACAACTGTTAGTCGCACATCTGCCACGAAGTTTACGTAGGCTGGTTTCCACAGACAACTCAGGATGACTGTGTGCTTTTAAGATGGTTATTTAATGACTTAATTTTACCTTGTTTAGGGATGGGGAGGGGAGGGAGGGAGAGAGAGTGTGTGTGTTTGTGTATGTGTGTCACACAAACACATGCACACATCACGAAACAAGTGGAGAGGGTAGAAAACTCCTCTCAGGAGCTGCCGCTTCTCCTGTACCTTGAGACCCAGGGATTGCACTGAGATCACCCAGCTTGTGCATGCACCTCTACCCACAGAGACACTGTGCTAGCCTGGCCACTGGGTGCTTTAATGCCCAGCATTCCCAACCCATTCCCCATTCTTTCCCACGTGAAACCTGCATTCTACTCTTGTGAATGAGCCTTTGCCTTTACTCATCCATTTTTTCCAGTTCTGATATTACTTTTACTTTTAATACATAAATTGACAATCTATTAAAGTTCTGATACATTAAAGACAGTATCTCATCTACTTATACAACACAAACGCTTCTCCACTGATCAGCTCCCCTCCCGTTTGCTTCACTGTGTATTTTAGCATACAGACTTCTATTGCTGGCTTCTAGGTAAGAAAAGCCACTCCACATAAACGCCTATTAATTCTCTTCCTTTTGGCTCCCTTCTCACATTTTACCGTTCGAGATTTTTAAGGCAGTGCTCACTTTCTTCTCCTCAGTGACTCTGGACAAACTCTGCATCCAGCCAGCATCTCGGTTCTTCTTCACCGGCCATTATCTTTTAAAGTAGAAATCAAAGGTGCGGGGAAGAAAAACAGCAGCTACATAGTGGATGCTGGTCTTTCAGAAGTGGCTGAGCCAGGCCAGGGGAGCTGCTTCCCGGCAGAAAACAACAGCGGAGGAGCACTCTGCAGATCTGACCTAAATCAATTACTGTGCAAACTTAAGAACATTCCCTTGTTGTTGTTGCTGTTGTTGTTGTTTGGGGGGAATATGTTGTGTGTGTGTGGCAGATGGTACAGTGAGCTACACAGCTGTCAAGGCCAGAGGCTGACATCTTCATGACTGCTCTTTAACGTCAATCACTGAGGCAGGGTCTCTCCCTCAACCCAGAGCATCCCTTTCAGCCAGTCTAACTAGCTAGCTAGCCACTGGGGTCTCCCTCGTCCACACAGTGGGCAGCCACACCCACTCAGCTTTTGTGTGGATTCTGGGCGTCCACACTTCAGTTCTCAAGCACTTTGCTCACTGAGCCATCTCTCCTGCCTCTGCCCTTTAAAAAAAAAAATGGCAAATTACACACAGCACCAATTCATCCTTTGAAGGGTATAGTTCAGTGGCATTAAGAACATTCAAAGGCTGCACAACCAGGACCATTGTTTGCCTAAATAAATTCTTATTTTTTCAAACAGAAACTCTGTACCCACTGAACACTAACCTCGTTCTCCTCCACGTAGGCACCACACTATTTTACCTTCTTTTTTTCTGCTTTATTGACTCATTTAGATAGTCTCACTATGTAGCTCCAATGAGCCTCCAACTCAAACTTCTCCTTATTCAGAATCCTGCCTGTGCATCAACACTTGTGTCCATTCTTCTTTCTGTCCGTATAAATCTCATAAATCTCGCTATCCTTGGCATCTGAAATGAGTGCAATCAACGCTTCTCTTCTTGAGACAGGCTTATTTCAACTATAGACTGTGTCTGTAATGTCATCATGTTGCAGTATGTGCCGGAATTCCCTTCCTTCTTAAGGATGAATAATATGCCATTGTATAGGAACCACATCTCTATTAATCAGGTATCTGGAGACATTCGGATTGATCCCATCTTTCGACTACTTCTTGTCCTTCATTGCCTTTAATTTTTGAAAATTCCTTATATGCATACATGTTTGCAAAGTACAAGCTCAAGAGCCAGTCAGAAAAGTGTCCCCCTCTTTTGAGACGGGGTCTCTCATTGACCTAACACTCACAAATTAAGTGAGGTTGGCCAGCCAGTGAGTCCCAAGGATCCGCCTAACTACATCATAGCTCATCAGGGCTGGGATTATAAGCACGTGCCCCCGAGATTGGTTTTTTACATGAGCACTGGACAATGAACTAGGTCCTCATCCTCCTGCTTCTTCGATGACCAGTTAGCCACAGTTTCCCATACCACTGAACGTCCTCAGAAACACTTTATTGACCTCATAATGTATCAGCTGACTGATGCGCTGGTTTACCAGCTGATTCTCCTAAACTGAGACCTTCCCGTGGTTCACCACGTGATGGTGATCTATGTAAATCTTCCACATCGCTAATTTCCTTCTGGTTCCCGAGAGAGGACAGCCTCACTTACACCTAGAGACTTGTCATCACCTTTTTCTTTTGCGGTCCTGGTGTCGGTCAAACAGGCTTTGGAGCTCCCCAGGGCGACCAGCCACCTCTGCCTCTCGGCCGCATTGACTGCCTTCATGTAGAAATGCTGCTCCCCCGGGATGATTAACTCCATTCTTGTGTTGTCCGCTGAATGGACTGATGACACACAGAAGAGACAGAGTTGGACTCAGAGCATCCAGCGGCCACATCACACAGCATTAGACACTTCGGAGCCTTACAAAACCCAGACACACAGCACGATCCAGGTCGCTCTCTAAGAAGCCCTAGAGGCACCATGAAAACAACCTTCTTCCTAACACCTAAGGTGGCAACGGTACCAAAACGAGGCCAGCATACGACAGCAAAACCGATGACTCACTTTCACCCATCCTAGAATTTCAACGCTGTCATCTGAAGAAGCAAGAAAGTTAAAAACTGTGTTTCCAAAACATCACTTCCAGGAGACGTGGAGGTAGATGGGGGCCACACCAACAAGATCGCAAAAACCCAGAGCCAAAGCATTACTCAAAGAAATGAAATATCAAGTTCAATATAGGGAGGGGGACTACAGTAGATCTTTTATTTTCATTTGTTTGGCATTTACTTGCTTATTAATCTGCCTGCCTGTGACAAGGTCTTACTATATAGCTGAGACTGGCCTGGGCCGCGCTAAAGAACTAGGCAACCCTCAAACTTTCTTCTGCGCTCTCCAGCACTGGGTCACAAGTATGCGCCACCACACCCACACAGTTCTCTCCGAACTCATTTCCGTGGCGTTTCCATACCTGTGTATATGTCTATCTGCTGGGATTGGGGCCGCCAAAAGACACCATTACCAGAACAGAAGCCAAGCGGGGGGGGGGGGGGGGGGAGAACACGACACATTATTTGCAAGCTCACTCTCGTGAAATAAAGGACGGAGACAAATCAACATAAAAGACAGCCAAGCTCAGAAATCCAGACCAAGAGCTGAAAGGGGGACTTTCCAAGCAGAGGACATGTGAGAAGCAAGCTCTCCACCACGGCACCACCTCCTCAGCCCTAAGAAATGTGTTCCTGGCATTTCATTAATATGCACAGCACACTTTCCTTGGCTCCATTATGGTAGATATACACTATTACGGTAATGGAGGAAAAGAGCTTAGTCACCCCCTCCACAATACAACAAGGCAAAGTGGGAGTTTACAGCCAAGGTGGGTGGGGTGAAGAACTCAAGATGATTACGAAGAAACCTCTTGGGCAAACAGAAGTCTACTAAAGTGATCTCATAAGAGCCGCCTAGCAAGTGCAAGGAGGCCCTGAACCCCGTTCCTAAAATAGCATCTTTTTCCTCCTAACCACCTGTTGGAGCCAAATGGACACTCCCTGAGTGTGCTCCTTCAAGGCTTTCCTACCCTGGCTGGTGAGCTACCTACAGCAGCACTCTGGATGTTCCTGGGTGATGAGGCCACGGCAAAAAATGAGCTACACAGACCCCGGCAAAGAGCACATGGCAAGCTAATCCTGGTAAATGTTTCTATAAGTTATAGAGCCATGACACTCTTCCATTAGAACAGTAACAATTCTTAATTAAAAGGTGAACAGAGAATACCAACACACAGCAGGTGTGTACACTCTGGAGAAATCTCCAAAGACACCATGTCCTACCCCAGGCTGACAGTGTTACATGATGAGAATCCCGGCATGGAAGAAGAGAACAAGACTTCGTGCCAGGTCAGTCTAGACGACACACTGAGACCCTGTCCCAGAACAAGGGTGAAGTAAGGAAAGGAGGAAAGGGAGATGAAGTGGGGGGAGGGGCTGTATTACTAGTGAGTCTGAGATAAAGATAAAGGGGCAGAACTATAGCTAAAGAATATGAACCCAGAGCAGAAAAAGAAGAAAGAGGAAGAGAAGAAAAGGAAGGAAGGAAAGAAGGAAGGAAGGAAGGAAGGAAGGAAGGAAGGAAGGAAGGAAGGAAGGAGAAAAGTTTCTTCCCACCTTGGCTAATCTTACTTAGAATTACCATAAAATCATGCCAAAAGACTCCAGCCCTGGAAAATGCAGTTCACTGCATTAATCTCAAATAAGCAAGTACACAGGATAACAGGATGCCTCTGGGTATCTGATGGCTTTGAGAAAAGCCCTCATGCAGGGCTGAAGCCCTCAAGCTGTGGGGGTGGGGGGCGGACATGAAAAAGGCCTGGGGGGGGGGGGACGACGACGACTAAACACTGATTTCTCTGGAGCTATTTCCCTTTCAGCTCTCCTTGAAGAATTTCAATCTCCTCATTATCATTTTATCTGATTTCATTCTACCCACCTTTCCTCCCCACACACAAGAATGGATCACATCACGGTCTGTGAACTCTCCAGGAACGCTACCCCAGGACCGACTACTTCCCCTTCTGGAAGAAAAGGAAACCGGCTGTGTTCGCTCAAGCTCAACTGCACTCAGCAAGAACCCAAGCTTCTAAGTTCCACTCCGTATTTTATCAAAACCCCCACAGAGAGGCCTCTTCATCCACAGAGCTCAGTGTCAGCCTTTCCGACAGCTTTCCAAGGAGGGTGAAATAGGAAGCACCTAGGTACTACAATAAATGATCTCTCAAGTCAAACAGGAGAAAGCACTTGCGGCTTCAATGCAGGAAGCATTTATTAGGGGGGAGGTGGGTTTTCAAACCTGTGTTCAACAATGTTAAATGCTATCCGAGGACTTGAAAATAAGACGATGGTGAGAAGACATTTACTCTCCTCATCCGAAGCAGGCAGTGGGGCCCTCTGCTTCCTCACCTTTAATCTCACACACAGCCATCTTTATGCTTCCTTTGCTCCCTTTGCAGACGTCATCCTGGGAGTCATAGTAGGACAGGATCCCATTATCTAGAACAAACCATCGAGGCTGCCAACCTGGAGAGACCAGAAACCAAAGCAGGTTAATAGATACCTTTCCGCGCATAGACAACTGATTTCCACCACGCCCCATTAATTCTGGACTCCCAGTAACATTCACACAGTGAGATTTTTAATGGCCAACACCTGGCCAAGATGTCCTGCGATCTGTAGACAGAGACAGGAAGGGCTATTTTTGTTCTGGCTCGCAACCTTCTCTTTAACAACCCAGAAGATGCAGCCTCAACCACAGCTGCACCCAGGCACGGCACAACTGCCCCTTTCCAGTATATGTACAGAAGTGTAGCATTTCTTCTCCAGAATGCTTGGAACCAGCAGTGTTTCGGATGCTGGATTTTGGATTTACATACGCACAATGAGATATACAAGGAATGGGACCCAACCAAAACATGAATTTCATGCCACGTCACCTAAAAGTAATTTTATATAATGGTTTTGTTTCTGACTATGCCTTATCACACAAAGTCAGGTGTGGCATTTTCCTCTTGTGAGTGTCCCTTCAGCCCCTTAAAATGTGCATGTGTGTGTGTATGTGTGTATATGTATGTGTGTATGTGTGTGTGTGTATGTATGTGTGTGTATGTATGTGTGTATGTGTGTGTGTGTATGTGTGTGTGTGTGTGTGTGTGTGTAATAACTGGGTTTGGAAGCATTTCGATTAAAGCTGCTCATCTCGTAATGGAAAAAAACCTATGGAAGCCAGAGGTTTTGCCCCAGTTCTGTTACCATTCTTGGTGGTTAACCTAGAGTAAATATTTTCATCCCCAGAAGTCTTCAATTCTTTCTCCAAAATAAGTGGATTGAACGAGTGGACCAACCCTCAGGTATCCAATGCAGCCTTCCTTCCCTTAAGGAAGATGTTGCCTTTAAGCAAATGCCCACGAAGATAAGGGAAGCTAGTGAAGTTCCCATTTTTTTTTTTAAGGCAGATATGATACCCTGTAGAAAGAGCTGATGCCCACCCTCCCTCCTTCCCTTCTCCGATGTTCCACAGCTCAGGCAGAAATGCTACTGACTTCAGCACTCATCTCGCTGACATTTCCTCAGCAGTTAAAGCACACACCTATCAGACTTGGTTCAAAGGCAAAGCCTGTGACCCACAGTGATGGCTTCCCTCAAGACTGGACCTACATTGCTCTTGCAAGCCAGACTCGTGCCCCCTGGACCCTTACCAAGCACGGTACCCATCGATAACCCAGCGGTCCCGCTGGCAGCAGCATGACTGTCCTCATCTTTCCATCATTGAGTCACCACACAGTGAGTGGTCGAAAGGAACCATGCCACCATGAGAACACACTGGCCAGAGGCTGCGAAACAGTTCATTAGCCCATGTTTCCCAGGAGCAGACGGTACCAAGACACAACACCTCATTTTTATAAACTGACACAAGACATATAAGTCAGGGCTCACCAACACTTCTGAAATAACAGTGTTGTGTTACGGTTAGTGTTGTCAAGTCAACAACATCTTCCAGGTGGGCCTGAGGTGGGCTCTGTTGATGACAGTAACTGAGGTATGTGGACCCTTCCTAATTGTGTGCAGGATTAGTCCTGGCCAGGGGACAGTGGACGTGAAGGAGTGGAGCCAGAGCTGTGCACTTGTCCGCACTCACTGCCCTCTTCTGACTTGGGACGTGACCTAAGTCGCTGCCTTTGCTTCCGGGACCTCCCTGAATGGATGAACTATAATCCTGAACTATATGAACTATAACCCAATGAACCCCTCTTCTGAGTTGACTTTATCAGTGAATTTGGTCACAGCAACAGGACACCGAGTCGGCACAAACAGGTTATTTTGTACCTTCGATACCTTGCTTAGGAAGACAGGGGGTGTTATTATACCCACCTGTTCGGAAGGATAAGCCAAGCAAACTTTGGGCCCCAGGAAAATGTATTTGCGGGGAGGGCTTCCAAATTAGAAGGAAAGCTCTTTTGGTATTTGTACATTATATTGTTCCTCAATGCATGAAGATACCTAACGTTCAACAGGTGAATTTTAAGAGATGTATTTCTCAAGGCTGGAGCGATTGCTAGGCTATTAGGAGCTCACACTGCTCTTCCAGAGAACCCAAGTTCGGGTCCAGCTCCCCCTTCAGGCAGCTCACAAGCACCTGGGAGTACAACTTGAGGAGCGCCCATGCACTCACTCACAGCCACATAAATAAATATAAATAAATAAGGCGAGAAGGGTGGGGTGGAAGGGATTTAAATACAGTACTCACGCAGGAAAGTCTAGAAAAATGTAAAGGAATGTTGAAAATAAAAAAGGTTGTGGGGGCAGCACTTGCCGAGCATGGACAAGGAAACACAATGAAAATAATTTTTAATGTATGTCTACAATGACTAAAAGAATGAATTAGTGAATACATCACTTTTCCAAATACTAGTTCCCCGTGGCAAATTATAAAGAGGTGGTGAAAATAATAGTCTTCCACCTCAGGTCCACCTAGGGCAGTAACATACATGCTTTCGAAAGCATTAATGTGCATGACTGCATTATTATGAGGCAACAGCTCTTCACAACAAACGGATCAAAACAATTCCTTCAGAATCTGCAGGAACTGAGAAAGTCACACAGGTGAGTGGCTTCATCTTCTCACAAGCCGGCTAGTTACCGCCACACACCTTTTGGAAGGAATATTTAATCCAACTTCCTCTAACCGGTTCACATTTTATAGTACAGTAAAAGGTCTGGTGGGTTATTTCCTGTTTCAGTTTCTACCGTAACAGGCCGTTTTCTCAGACGACCACATGTTACAGAAACGCGCGCTATCCAAGAAAAGGAAAAGTCAGGATTAACACCGTCATTCTGCTGAAGTCCTTCAAGACCAGCCAGCGTCTGCAGCTGCTCGTCCTTCTGACCCAAGAGAGAGCAACACCTCAGAGCCAACTTTACATTTTCAAAATGGAAGCATCCCAAACAACAGACGTCAGCCGCTCTTCAATGCTTACTAGAAGTTAAACTATATTGCACCCTAAAAACCAAAACCCCACCATATGTTGACACTCAGTCCAAGAGACAAGGCATCTCCCACAGGACCACATTTCACCCCAAGTGAAATTTCCCCTCCAGTTAGGACTCAGGGAAGTAACTGCCCAATTGCATCAGACCACGCAGAAAATGCTCCTCTGGCATGGCCTCCAAAGACAGAGTGCTCAGAAATGCTTGCGTCTCCAAGCTCAGAGAGGCTGTGGGCCTCAGAGTTAGTACGCCTCAACCAGAAATCTTGGCTCACACTGCCCAAATGAAAACTGTTAGCAAAAAGTATCTCCTTAAAGTTTTACTGCTTCTAGTAAAAACATGTCATTTACACATTTTTTTTTCTGTTGGGGCAGAAAATATCAGTGTATTACAAATACTAAACCATTTGCTATGGCGAATCTGGCTCAAGCCAGATACAGAGCCAGATACAACTGAGCGTTTAGCCCTTACAGGGTTTACCTGCAGATTCCCACAAGATAGGAGGACACGAGCTGCGAGCATCGTGTAAAGACAACGGAGCTCAATACCATACTTGGGGCAGAGTAAGTAGGCAGGAAGTTAAAAAGACCGACCCTTCCTCGGGACTAAGAATCTGAGGGCTGCCCAAATTTCCCTAAAGGCCGCCAGTCCTCCTCTAGTTTGGTGAGATCATGGGATTCAGAAGCTGGAAGGTACCTCTGGGGACAAAATAGCTAACCACCCAGACCTAGGCCAACCGGGATCCGGAAAGAATACCACACTTGTCTTAAAGTGTTGGTTATAGCAGAGATCACAGGATGTGGACTTAAGGCGTTTGTCAGAAGCCAGACTTCCAATATCACAGGCAGGGACAGTTCCCAGCTGATGGGCACATTTCTCTACACTCAGCTTTTCTTCTAGCAGCCTCACCAGTGAAACCTGCCTGCTCTTCACCCGTTACATCCCCAACTACGCCTCACAATGACCGGCATCTCCACCGTGTTGAAACGCGCTTTCTTCCTCTATGTCTCACAATTACCCGAAGCTCAAACCTCACTGAAAACCAATCCCTAAGAAAATTCTCTGAGAACAGCTTCCCACAGCACACTTGATGAGCTCAGACAACCTCAACAAGTGGACTTTCAAACCAGTGGTAAGACAATGCAAAGGAACACAGGAAACATATCTTCAAATTAAATGATTTGACGCACACAGAGAGACATCAATTAACAAAATGCTGTCCACAGAGCGAGAAGGAAAACAGACACTGTAAGGACACGCTTAGGGTGGGAGGAGTCTGTTCCCGAGGCATAAGGGACCACGCAGGTTTCCGAAGGTGCGTGTCCCATCTTCGGGATGCTGCGCAGACTCCAACTCCCCGTCGAAGCGGTCCGGAATGGGCCCCACGAGGGGCAGCGAGCGGAGGGGTGGGGAGGTCGGGAGTGGAACTGAGTGCCCTCGGCTTGAGACGAGGTGACCGAGGACCAGGTGGCCCGCAGCCCCGCGCCGCCCTCCCGGTACCTGTGAGATAGTTGGTCCACTTGTACAGAACCCCCTCCATGCTTCAGAGCCCGGCGCCGCGCATCCTCCTGGCCCGGCGCCGGCCGCGCTGCTGCGGAGGCGCGGGCCCGCAGCCCTCAGCCCCGACCCGGCGACCCTCAGAGGCCCGGCCGGCGGGCGCCGCGTGCTGCTCGGAGACCGCGGGGAGCGGACATCCCCAGCGGGCACGGCGCGGCGACCCCCGGGGTCCTCCCGCTCCGCCGCCGCCGCCGCTCCACGAGCCCCGGCGCTGCCCTCCTGCGCGCCCGCCTTCCTTCCCCCCGGGCTCCCGGTTTGTTTTCATTGACCCCGACGTCGCTTTCACTTCCTGGATGAAAGGGGCCGGCTCGGCCCGCGAAACCCCTCCCCGGCGGCGGGGCTCCGGGACGGCCGCGTGCCCGAGGCTGCGCCGCGCGCCCTCGTGGGGCGGCTCAGCGGTCCCCGGTTCCCCGGCTCCCCTGCTCCCCAGCATCCGAACTCCCGGGTCACCCTGCCCAGAGCTGCGGCCCATGCCTCGCCTCCTTCTGATCTTTTTAATAAAATCAAGGGTTGCTCTTTTCATTTTGCTTCCAGGCTCATACCCAGGGAAAGTGGGAAGTTGTTATCACCTAGGAAAAACTGGGAACACTGGCACGGGCCTGTAATCCCAGCACTCTGGAAAAGATGACAGAAGGCCAGTCTGGGCTACAGTGGGGGACCCTGCCTAAAAGAAAGAGGAGAATAACGTGGGACACGGAAGTAGTATAGCGTGGTGTGGTCCTTCATGGTCTTCATACCAAACATGGAACTAGGGCTGCAGGCTTCCAGGTAAAAGTGCTTGCTTCTGGAAGCTGGATGACCTGAAGCAACATCCTGGGAACCACACAGTGGAAAGAGAGAATGACCTCTCTACACGTGGACCATGTCACACTCACACACACCCTAAACACGCGCGTGTATGCACGCACACAAACACACACACACATTTTTCTTTTAATGTTTTTCATGCTATACATCTTGATGCGTGCTCTTAATCCCAGCATTCAGGAAATAGAGGTCGGATATCTGTGAGTTCAAAGCTAACCTGGTCTACAGAGTGAATTCCAGGCCAACCAGGGATAGGTAGTGAAACCCTGTCACAAAAAAAAAAAAAAAGGAAAGAAAGGATTAAAATGGAATCAAGCTTTGTGTTTTTGTTTTGTTTTTAAATAAAAAGCTCTCCCTTAGATTTTTTTTAAAATCTCAGTTGCAAGAGAGCAACACCTTAGCACACTGGACAGTGATTTTCAGATTTAGGAAGTTTTACAAATTCCAAACAATCGGATAAAGCAGGCTCAGTACTGAGGTAGCAGAATGCCTGATTTCCCCTTCAGGGAAGGCTGACTGAATAGGGTAATCTAGATATCCACTTGATGAGTTGGTGGGTAGATGGATAACCAACAAGTAGCATATAGTTCTTTAGTGATTGTCCTGGTATGGCCAGTATCTAGTGTTTATTGTAAAACTCAACTTTTAGGCTGTTGGTTTTCATACTAAAAGGAAACTCGGGGAATGTATCAACAGACTTGGCAAGTCTCCGCTGGGTATTAGCCGTGAGATTGAAGCAAAATGCTCAGTAGTCAACTTCCTGTCTGATGTGACTAAATTCTCATGGATAAAAAGCTTTTCTGGCCCTGCCGAAGGCCATCAGATCAAAAGCGGGCCCCCTAGAGGTGGGGACGGAGATGCAAGCTAGCTTTTGCAATGTCAGGCATGGGCTGTTGGAACCCTCTGTCAAGTTCAGGTGACCCTCCACCGTGTTCTGATGCAGCCAAGTTGCGTGACAGACGCATAAAGACGACCCAGGAGTTCTTTAATGCAGGACAACGCCCCCCAAAGCCCGCCGAGGGCCTCCCCCAAAGTATCCAGAGAACAGCTTCGAACCAACGGTCGGTTTCTTCCAAGAATGCCGACCACTGCTGTGCCTGCCAAACCCGCGGGAGCCTTAAAAGCCTTCTGCGCCTAGAAATAACAGCCATATTTCGACCAGAACACCCCCACCGAGGGCTGTTGGCACTTTGTGTCAATTTCTTGGCCCAACTTTTTAATATTTTTAAAATACTCAGTTCTAGGACCTACAACTATGTAATCTTTCTTTTTTTTTTTTATCGCTACGACCAAATGGCTCAATTTATCATTTAAAAATCAAGCCATTAGACCAAGCAATCAGTCGGAAGGGCAGTGAATGGGGAAACAGAATCAGGACACCAAGTGGAGGCCACAGAATTTTCAGTATCTCCTAAAAGCCAAGAAATGACCACCATGATGCCAGCTTTATTTCAGGAAACGCGGGCCTGACTACTGAAGGAGGAAGACACCTGTAGTGAATGAGGGTTTAGCGGGAAGAAGCGGCGGGGTGTTCAATTCTATTCTAGCCCGAGTACAACCAGCAGGGTACCAGGCACAGAGAACACGCTCCAGGCTGGCAGAAGGCGGCTGGCCGCCAGAGGGGGCGGGGCCTTGCGTAGCCCCGCCTTGGACCTTTGTGACGTGAGACAATGCCTGCCACGCGTCCGAATTCGGTCCTACGGGGAGAGCCACACTCCTTTGGACGCACTACAGAGCTCACACTAGGCCTGAGGGTCCTGCTTTGGGAACCATGCTTTTCCTAGTCAGACTAGCGGTTTTCCTCAGCCTGTGTGGCTGTTCCAACGCTCAGGGACAAACGAAGGAAGACACAGAGGAAGTGAAAATAGAGGTTCTGCATCGTCCAGAGAACTGCTCCAAAACAAGCAGGAAAGGAGACTTACTAAATGCACATTACGACGGCTACTTGGCTAAAGATGGCTCCAGATTCTACTGCAGGTAGGAGATGTTCCCTGCAGTTCAAGCTCAGTTGATACACCAGATCTTGCCCCCATCCCACACCAGCCAGAAGCCAACTGATGCTTCTATTTTAAGGGGTTTTTTGTTTGTTTGTTTTTTGAGTTTTCTGTTGTTTTTTTTAAAACAGTAAATTAAGTCAGTATGCCAATTTAGATTAGAAAACAGTACCTAAAAAACTGAATGCTTTTGATTGTTGAAAATGTTAGCTCGGGAAATGGATGCAAACCCACTACATCGGGCGTCCTACTAACCACCACCCACTGTCCTTGGGACCCTGACAGCTGAATCTCAAGGCTGCTCGAGAGGATAGCCACACTTTGTTTACCCAGAGCTGAATTCTCTTTCCAAACAGAATGTATTATAAGCTACCGCATTTTATTCTGGTCTTCAGGGGGTCATTTTTTGACAGAATCTGTGGTGATTTCATCTCTCTATATTAGGGTCTGATAGGGTACCCTTTTTTTTTAGCTCTGCCCTCCAAAGACAGGGCACCTTCCAAAGAAAGGCCTGGAGAAAGCAACTTTTTCCAATTTAGAAGGAAACGGATTCTTCCTTCCTATTTAGAAGAGAAATTTGACAGGATGCAACTTTCAGTCCTTAAAGTGAAAATTGGGGCACAGCCTGCCCCTTCGGTTTGGGGAAGAAACCCAGAGAAATTGAATGAGTTTTGTTAAAGTCATGCAGCTAGTTCGAGGCAGGAGACCAGTTTAAAACTTCAACTGTGGGGTGGTTTTTGTAAGGATGACAGTAGAACAGAAATGGAATGACTTCTAGCGATCATTTCTGCCAACACCACAAAGGATGGACTTACAGAAGAATGCGAACATGGGAAAAGAGACTCCAATTTTAAATAAAAACCAAACTTTCTTTCGTGACATGTGCTCATTTAAGTACTAAGTATGGTTTCTTGCAGTCGGACGCAAGATGAAGGCCACCCGAAGTGGTTTGTTCTTGGTGTTGGGCACGTCATAAAGGGGCTAGACATTGCAATGACGGACATGTGCCCTGGAGAGAAGAGAAAAGTGATCATACCTCCCTCATTTGCTTATGGAAAAGAAGGTTATGGTAAGAACCTTTGCCTGCTCACCTTGTTTGAAACCCCTGTCAACACCACCTATTTGAACTATCTAATACCTAATTAGCAGTCAATTTCCTAAGGGCGATTTTGGCATCCCCTGTCTGGTAGAGTCATGGCACCTTTGAAGCCGTTGGCTGAGTCCTGAAGAGGTAATCCCCCTTGCCTCTCTCTGTTTTCAGTAGGAGAGGACTGCTGCCCCAAGTGATTGAGAAAAGCGAGTGCTTCGAGCTAGTCAGACCTGACATTCCCAGAGAGATGGTTCCAGATCTCTGCAGCTTCATGCTCACTGCTTTCTGTTGATCATTTGCTCCCATCAGAACAGTTCCTAGGACCTGGTGTGTGACACACGGTGGGAGAGTGCTTGCCTCCACCACCTGACTTTGATCCCAGCACGGCACTACAAAAGAAAAAGAAAAAACAGCCTCCCATGGGATCATACTTTTTTAAGCAGTGAGTGTGTGTGTGTGTGGTATGTGTGTGTGTGCGTGCTCATGCATGCATAGGAGCCTGAGAAAGAAAGAAAATTGAAGATAATTTAAATGCAATACTATCTTCAAAAAGTTGTGAGTTGGTTGCTTCTCGACAAAACCATGTAGGTCAAGTTTGCCCTTCCGTCTCTTTCCTCAGTTTCTGAGTTGTCTCATCAACATCCCGCTTACCCTCAGAGTTTCCACACAAATCCTCAATGGGCCTAGACCCATTATCCTACAGCAAATGGCTAATTTATCGTTTCCCAAAACTGGTTTCTGCTTAGCTAAGAAGGACTACTCAGCTACCCAAACTATTAACAAACTGCATCCTTTCTGCAGGGAGATAGACATTCTCACTGATTTTGAGGAGTCTCCAATAAACATCTACGCAATATCACTGACACATTTATTTTACTTATAAGAAAAGTGAGGCCTGAAAAATAACACACTGGAGTGTGGTTACCTATTGGTATACCTGTATACAATAGCTTAGAGAAATTTAGCAAAATCTTCTTGATATGTATAGCCCTGGCTCTCTGTCCTGGAACTCACTCTGTAGACCAGGCTGACTTCAAACTCACAGAGATCCTCATGCCTCTGCCTCCTGAATGCTGGGATTAAAGGTGTGCACCACCGTCACCTAACTATTACATAAGCTTTTTAAAAAAAATTTATTAATTCTTTTCTTTGAGAGTTTTATATAGGCACACAATATATTTTGATAATATTCACCCTCACACTGTTTTCCCTTAATTCCTTTAAGATTCACTCCACTCCACCTCTCTACTCCGTTCCAACTTTCTACCCCCTCCCAACTTTGTCATTCACACTCACACTCACACACACACACAGTGAGAGCGAGATCTACCAGGTTAAATTTGTGTTGTTCAAATACCCGTGGTTGTGGGGCCATCCACTGGAATGTGATCAATCTACCGGGAACCAGAGAATTGACCCTTCCTCCCCAGAAACCCTCAGCTGTCAATACCTCCTCAGCTAGGGGTAAGGGCAGGAATGCTAGCATGTTGACCGGCTTGCTCTTTACAGGTCTTGTTCGCTATGAGCTCAACGTACGTGTCTATTAAAACATAACATTAGTTATAACTTCATTTTAGGTGATGCTTGAAGAAGTTTTTCTTCTGGCAAAATGTCCTTGACTGGTGTCACGGAACACCCTGCATGTCTTGAAGCGCATGTGGCTTTCTACTGCTTTAACTAACGGTCTATGTGGTATGTATACATCTTTTGCATTAACTCCTTCCTCTTCTTTCTACCTCTATAAATGTAATTCTATTGCAAGGCACATCTATCTCTCATTTATTGGCTTTAATATTTTTTGTAGAAAAAGCTAATTAGCAACATTTTCTGCATTTATCATAGACTTGTTCGAGAACTTCCCACGCCTCTGTGGTACTTTTTCTTGGGAAATTTGAGTTTGGGCTTCGAGAAGTTCAGTGGTGTAGGTCAGCTCATTTGCTGTCAGGTCAGGCCCTGCTTCCAGCAGCAGCAGAATGACAAAGGGAACTTGTGCTTTGAGTCTGTCTTAGTTACTGTTGGAAGTCATTTCTCTGTCCTTCGAAGTCAGGTATTTTGTAGAATATTGAGTTGGGTATTGGCGAATCAATCCCACACCAGTTATGTTTTAAGGAGTTATTTATTTTTGAGGGTAAAACTTACATACACCATAAACCGTCAGGAAGGGAGCCTAGTCGGTGGAGCAGGAGCCGGGACTAGAAGCCGGAACCAAGAGGGCTTGATCCGGGATCTGTGGCTCTTTTTAAAAGAGAAATACACCACGCCCCAGTGGGCTGGTATTTCAGCGGCTATTGGCTGACGGAGCGGAAGGCGCTCCCCGTTGCACTGTGGGCTCGTGCTTCAGCGACTATTGACTGAGGCAGCGGAAGATACTCCCACTACAGTTGGGACTTTGACGACGGGTTCCAGGTATTGAACTCGGGTCTTCAGGCTTGGCAGCAAGTGCCACTGAGTCTGTTCACCAGCCCAACTTTGGAAGTTTTCTTCTCATACATTTCTTCCCTATACCATGTCTTTTTTATATCATCATATAGGATGATCAAGATATAGTAACAAAATCTTTGTTTATTGTACCTTAACCAGGAAACTGGTCCAGAAGGGCCTTTGAACTGACCTGGTTTAAAATACACAGGGGGAAAAGTTTCCCAAAATGTTTTTATAAAAAGGGGACAAAATAGATAAACCCTGAATTGTTTAATACTTAACTTAATGGTTTGAAAGCAGTTCTTCTAAGCACTATAACCCTGATACTCATGTGACCACTGAATGACTATCTGAAAGCCGTTTCCAGTAAGTCAAATTGTTAAAATTTAAACCCTTAGCAGAAGGCAAGATTCCACCCAACGCAACACTGATGTTTGAGATTGAACTTTACGCTGTGACCAAAGGACCACGGAGCATTGAAACATTTAAGCAGATAGACACAGACAACGACAAGCAACTCTCTAAAGCTGAGGTAATTCAAACTTCGTGTGCGCAGTTTCAGCATGTTTTCATTATAAGTCAGAGGCCTTTGTGTTGAAGACACTGCTTAGTTTTCGCTGGTGTTGGCTCTGGTTGCTTTAGTAGAGCTGCTTGCTGGAAATTCCCAACTCAGGGAAGAAAATGTCCTTTCCCTTTTCTCTGTATATGGGAAGTTAAAAAAATTCTAGTGTAAGACCTCATGGTGCAGGCCTGCAGCCTCGGTTATTCCCAAGCCCTACATGAGAAAATCATACCTTAAAGGACAGCCTGGGCTACAAAGAATCCAAGGACATTCAGGGTAACTTACTAACACCCTGTTTCAAAAAGTGCAAAAGGGTCTGGGCATATGGCTCAATGTACAGTTCTTGCCCGACCATCCATGAGGACCTAGTTTCAATTGCCAGTACTGGCAAATCAATCAATCAATCAATCAATCAGTCCAGAAAAATCCCAAGCTACCCATGGCTCTTCCGGCATCTACACTAGAGAGATCGACTTCTTTCTAACAGTACTGTATGGACTTGTCCCCAATAGTTGTAACCTCTGGACTCTGATGTAGATGAGATTATGAGAAGAGCTAGCAAGACTTTGAACTGAGTGGGCTAAGAAACTGGTAATCATGAGCTAAAAGTCCACCTCCTATAGATGAACTAATAAATATTTGCAATAACGATGCACGTTCTTCACACTTTCTTGGTCCCAGATACCTGTATAAGCACATAAGTGCGTGAATGTATCTAGTCTTCAGGACAGCTTAGGTGACAGTCATGTCTGTTATCTGTCGTAGATGGGGAGCTGCTAGGGAGGTATGTTGAGTACTTAGCTGCGATTACAAAATCAGGATTGCACCCGGGCTGTCTGGCTCTGTGCTTTGAGCCTTGGGCACGTCCTACCTTCCAGATACCTCCATCTTGAATGTTTCAGGGAAGCCCACAGTGCCTTGTCTAGTCCCTCGGTCTATGCTTAACTTGGCCGTCTTCCTCCTTCGTTCAGAGGCGATTAGAAACATAACATAATGAGGCAGGTGGGCCCTTGATTTCAAATAGTCAGACCATTTGCTATTTCAGGCACTTCAGGGTTGAGATAAGGTCTCATTCTAGTCCCAAACTGTACTGGAACTTGTGATGTAGTATAGGCTGATCTTGGATGGAAATCCTCCTACCTCTCCCAAGGGCTAGAAAAGAATAAGCCACCAGCCCTAGCTGCTGAGTCTTTGTTTCTTTTCCTATTTTCTTTCTTTCTTTCTTTTTTTTTTTTTTGTGACTGAGGATTTGATTTAGAACAAAGGTAATTCAAGGCAAGCACTAGCCCCTAAGCTACATCTCCATCCGGTCTCCATTCTTCCTCATCTCCCCCTCCAACCCTCTTCCCACCCAACTCTAGTTCCTCCTCCAGGAACCTCATAAATTGTAAGTCCTTCCGTGAGGCTCCTCCACTGGCCAGCAGGGAGAGTGGCCTATCTGCCAGGTGGCTCACCTTGCTTTTTCCTGTTGTGATAAAGACCACAAGCAACTTGGGGAGGAAGGGCCTTATTGGGCTTCCATATCCTGAGTCTTATCCTGAGGGAAGCCAGGGCAGGGACCTGAAGGCTGAAACTGAAGCAAAGATTACAGGGGAACACTGCTTACTGGCTTCATCGCAATGGCTTGCTCTGCTTGCTGTGTGCTCCACCCCAGGACTACTGCCCACGGTGAGCTGGGCCGTCCCACGTCAATCATTAATCAAGAAAATACCCCACAGACTTGCTCCAGGCCAGCCTGATGGAGGCAGTTCCTCAACTGAGGTTTTCTCTTCCCGGTGACTCTGGTTTCTGCCAGCACACATCAGGCCTTCACAGGGTCCCTATAGGGGAACTGTCTTCAGTGTCACTTCTCCTGACTCCTCACCGCCCTAGCAGCAGCAAAGGGGTTCATGTGGTACGGTGGGAAGCGGCCTGTGCACACACCATTCATTAGTTACTTCAGCCACACCCGAAGGTTCCTTCTGAACTATGAATGTCCCTAGACATTAGGGTGTCTCCAGTTCTTTTCTTGAAAATAAAAGTAGAGGAAATTAAAATATGCTCTGCTTCACTACAATTTCCCAGGCGTCTTGCTGGGTCTCAGCTGTGTGGTCACAGGATGGGTAAGAATGATTTTTGCCCAGTTATAAGAATAGTTGTTGCCTGTTAACGTGGACCCTGTTATCAATCCTCTGGTATAGACACTTCTCTCCTTTGACAGATGATATTCCTAGAGTTCAGAAGGTTAGATGTTTTGTTGCAGACCATGGAGTTGGTACATGTGGAAGTCCAGGTCTGAAACATGAACTAACAGAAACTTCCTTGTTTAATGAACAGAAAGATTTAATGGGTTGTGTCTTCAGGTTATATAAGGTGGGAGTGGGGTATAGTGTTAAATTACAAAATGGAAGTAGTGTAGAGCCCATTACTGACACAAATTAAAGTCGTGAGGCTGGAGAGATGGCTCAGCAATTGAGTGCTCCCTGCTTTTGGCAGAGGACCAGAGTTACCTCCCACATCTGGTCGCATCAGACCAGTAACTCCAGTTCCAGGGGATCTGATGCCCTCTTCTGGTCTCTCTGGGTGCTGCAAGCACAAAAAACATTAAATAATAAAATATTTTTTTAAAAAAATTAAAGTTCTGTTCTTGCCCATTGCCTTGTATGTTTACTTCCACCATATAGAAAAAGAGTAGCTACTGACCGCCACCTTAATTAGTTATGAAAAGATAGTTTTGGTTTAGAAAATGCAGAATGTTTGAGGCTGTTTAAAACACTTTATACTTACATAGGATTGTTAAGCCTCAGCAGAAAGGGGAAAAATGTTTCCCCCTTCATATTGGATCAAAGTCATGTCTGAGAACCTGCTGCAAGGCCCACTGACCATTCTAAAGTCATGTGGTTGGTTATGCATGGATGTATATTACTAAGCACTGTTTAGTGTTCAGCTCCGCCTTTCAAAACATCTCCTGCCTTTAAAATGGCCCAGACTTGTAGAACATTATCTCCAGCTCGGTAGACTATGCTTTCCTTAGCATAAATCAGCATTTTCCTAGGGAAAAACAGTTGTCACGTAGATATCTTTAAATTATGCGGTGTACATATTTTAAGTAGTAAAACAAAGTTGGGCCATGGTGGTGTCTACCCATAGTCCCAGCTTCTGAGGGAGCTGAAGAATGGATTGGGCCAATAAATAAATAAATAAGACCAGCCTGGACAACACAGTGAGAGATGGTGTTGTCTCAAGACAAGAAAGTGGGAAAAAAAATCTTTTTTTTTTTCTTAGCTTAACTCGGTATAAATTGTACCATTTCAACATGAAACCTCCAACATCAGTGAGGTGCTTTAGTTAGGATCTCCCAAGTCTGGTGTGTGACTTACGTTTACAGGAGCGGGTCTCAGGTTGCCGTAGCCACACCCAGAAGTTGCATGTGGCTAATAGGACAGTGCTTCACCGCCTGCTTGCTTTGAGAAATGTCCCGTGCTGCAAACACAAACAGGCAACACTCGAGAATGTCTGAAGTCCTCGGTTAGCTTGGTGATGCCGCAAGTTCATTCGTTCTAAAGACAAAAACACTAATGAGATTTCATCAAATAATAGGAATCCATAAGACTGTGCTTGCCTTTCCTAATGTAAACAGTGGATTATTAGTATTTAGTTTCATGACATAATATAGATTGGTGTGGCTAGGGCCACCAATCTACAACCCCAGAGACAGCTAATTTGAACACCCATTTCTCTTCAGAAATTGCTTCAAAAGTTAAAAACGAAAAAAATTCCTGGGCTGAGCGTGGTGGCACATGCCTTTAAAACCAGCTCTTGGGAAGCGGAAGCAAGCAGATCTCTGTGAGTTCAAAGTCAGCCTGGTTTACACAGTGAGTTCCAGGGTAGCCAGGGCTACAATAGTGAATTCTAGGCCAGTCAGACCTTGTTTCAAAGGTATCTCCAAACGAAACCTTAAATTACTTTTTTTTTCTTTCTTTCTTTTTCTTTTCTTTTCTTTTTTTTTTTTTTTTTTGGTTTTGGTTTTGGTTTGCTTTTCTGAGACAGGGTTTCTCTGTGTAACAACCCTAACTGTCCTGGAACTAGCTCTTGTAGACCAGGCTGGCCTCAAACTCAGAGCCTGCCTCTGCCTCCCGAGTGCTGGGATCAAAGGCGTGCACCACCATCGCCCAGCTGAAATACCTTTTAAAATGTTAATGGGCCGGCAGGATTTCTAGGCTACTATAGCTCTTGTTCTGGGCCTGATGACCTAAGTCCCCAGGATTCCACATGGTGGAAAGAGAGAACCAGTGTCCGTCAGTCGTCCTCCGACCTCCACGTGTCTGCCGTGGTCCTTGAGTGCTCCCCTGTAAGCGATCAGATAAATGACTTAAAACTGTTATATCACACGATATGCTTGTTCATTACTGTACTCATTTCTCAAAGTTGCCAGGCATTGGTGCCGGTTTCTTTGTTAACGGCATTTTCCCCTGGCCCACCAGATCGAGCTTTACTTGCAGAAGGACTTTGAGAAAGATGAAAATCCCCGGGACAAGTCCTATCAAAAGGCGGTGTTGGAAGACATCTTTAAGAAAAACGACCACAATAGAGACGGCTTCATTTCTCCCAAGGAATACAATGTGCACCAACATGATGAGCTATAAATTTTACTTCCTTGTTAGTAAATTACTGTACTTTGCTTTTAAAAAAAAAGTCACTTTTCTCCACGTTGTGGTTGCCTGTTTTCCCTTATGAAAAGATACGTGTTTCCTTTAATAAACATAATTTTGATGCGATAGTGTGAAGCTGTTTTGCAGATCTAACTCCGGGGTAGGTGTGATTGTGTTCCCTGTTGTTTTCTTCTGTGAACATAAATTGTAGCACCAGGGAATGGGCCTGTATTCCGGTGGGTGACCCCTTCCTTCAGGGCATAGATGAACACTGTAAGTGCTCCTCGGCTCTAATAGGAACGGCAAGGAGAGGTACATAAAGATCCCGAAGATCCAAGATTTTAATTCTTAAAATGCCCCATTCCTAAGAATACTCAGAGACCAGGAAGCAATAGCTCTTTTATTTATGTCTTTTGTGATGCTTTATAGATAGTAGGATATAAAAACACGGTACAAAGTCTTCCTTTAAAGTCCATGCAGGAAGAAGTCAGTTGTGCATAAACTCAGACACGTGAGGAATTCCAGCAGTCTGTACTTTTCAGGGCGAGCTTCTGGCCTTGGAAATTTGGCTGAACTAAAGTTCATCACCTATATCAGACTCTTCTTCCTCAAGCGCTACTATAACTGTATTATTACTCTTCCATCTTTCTTCTCATTGTCTACCATATCTAACTTTTTAGAAAGTATTTAGTGTGTGTGTGCGCGCATGCACAATCACATGCAGATGCATGAATAGAGGTGTCTATGGAGGCCAGAGGCTGGAACTCCTTGGAGCTGGAGTCGCAGACTATTGTGAGCTATACAAAGTGGATGCTGGAAATCAAACCATGGTCCTTTGTGACAGTGCTGAATGTCTCCAGCATCTCCTATTGTCCCCACCCCACTCACCCATTACAGTTGACCCATAATTTTAAATTGGTGTCATATTTTAAGTTAATTTCCGGTTGCCTTTCTCTAGCGATCTCTATCACTTCACTCCAACATTTTTTAAATATTTATTTATTATGTATACAATATTCTGTCTGTGTATATGTCTGCAGGCCAGAAGAGGGTACCAGGCCTCATTACAGATGGTTGTGAGCAACCATGTGGTTGCTGGGAATTGAACTCAGGACCTTTGGAAGAACAGGCAATGCTCTTAACCACTGAGCCATCTCTCCAGCCCTCCAACATTCTTAATGCTTCAAATTTTTTAAAAATTTAACTTTTTAAAAGTTTAACGTTTGCTACAAATGAGGTATCTTGTGTGGTAGTTTGAGTGTAATTGGCCCCCATAAAGCTCATAGGGAGTGGTGCTGTTGGGAGGTGTGGCCTTGTTGAAGGAAAGGTGTCACTGTGGGGGTGGGCTTTGAGGTCTCTTGTGCTTAAACGTTGCTCAGAGTCACAGTCCACTTCCTGTTGCCTTCTGATCAAGATGTAGCCAGCACCATGTCTGCTGGCTTGCCACCATGCTCCCCACCATGATGATGATGGGCTGAACCTCTGCAACTGTAAGCGAGCCATCCCAGTTAATTGTCTTCCTTTTAAGAGTTGCCGTGGTCACGGTGTCTCTTCACAGCAATAGAAACCCTAAGACACCTTGCTATTCCAGTTTTGAGTCCTGGTCAAAACATTAATGTGGTCCAACTTGTTGAGAGGAGAAAAGAGATGCCCAACCACATTGCCAAAGGAAGGGCACTGGTACATGTAAAAGTCTGGATGCTTCCTAGTAGGTCAAGCGGGATAACTCTGGCTGAAATTAAGTGAGCTCAGAACAAACAAAGCTTTTTCTGTTCTCTGAAATGTATTCTTTCCAAACATCTGTTCATTTTTAACTCTTAGATATGTCGTTGACAACATTTCTTTTTTTCTTTCTTTTTTTTTTTTTTTGTATTTTGAGATAGGGTTTTGCTATGTAATCCAAGCTGGGGACAGACTCTGTTTCCTCCTGTCTCAGCATTCTGAATGCTGAGATTTTAGCAGAAATTTTATCTAAAATGTTGAAGTTACAGAAACTATTACATTAGTAAATGCCACCTGTGCATACAAAATTTAACACCTCTGCTACCTTCTCGACCTTTCTAGCACTTTCTGTCACCAAGTCGCCTGCCAGTTTACTTCCCTCAACGTGCACAAAGTATAAATTAAGTATTTATCATACTTAAGTGTTTATCATTTATCATACAAGGTATTTGTTGGGCTTTTGTTTGTTTGGTTTTGCTTTTGTTTTCTTATGAGATGGGGCCTTGCTGTAATAGCTCAAGCTTACCTGGAACTCACTCTGCAGTCTAGCCTGATGTCAAAACTCAATCCTTCCGCCCCAACTTCCTGCACACTGAGACTACAGGCATATACTACTTCACCCAGCCTATACAAAGTACTTCCGAATTTGCTTTTTAAAGTTAAGGATCCATTAGCTGGAGGTGTGGTGGCTCAGTTAAGGGTGCTTGCCTAGCATGCTTGAAGACCCACCCGCGTTCAACCCCAGCACTGTCCGATCTGGAAGTAGTGGCAGACACCAGTAACACCAGCACTCAGAGGTAGAGGCAGGAAAATGAGGCATTCAACATCACCATGGGCTTCATAGGGAGTTCAAGGACAGCCTGGACTTCGTGAGGCTCTATCTAAAAGAGAAGAAAGAAAAAGCATGTATATTAAATGAATACAAGTACTCGAAAACTTATCTTTTAAATAACAATTTAAATATAAATCATTACCCATTCTACATATGTGCAGTGTGCCGTGGTCTGTTTCTTGTGATTGCGTCATGCCTTTGGGTGAATCTAATAGTAACAATGTTATTCATTTAATCTATATTTTTAAACATTTTTACAATTTTAATAAAATAATTATTTAGCTGTTGGTATATGAAAATATCAGATATCTTAGAGAATAGATAAAAAAAGATCCAGGCCTGCTCACCTTTATAGACCTGGATGGAGGGGGGAGGACCTTGGACTTCCCACGGGGCAGGGAACCCTGTCTGCTCTTAGGACTAGAGAAGGAAGGGGAGGTGGGGAGGGGGAGGGAAAAGGGAGGCGGGGAGGAGGTGGAAATTTTTAATAAATAAATTAATTAATTAAAAAAAAGATCCAGGTCCACATATAACCCTTAACTTACCTATTCCTGAGGATGAGGTAGGCAGGTCATGTGAGCCCAGGATTTTCAAACCAGCTTTGATAACATAGCAAGGCCCTAGCTAACCTCCAAAAAGGAACGTGAGAACAAAATATATTAAACTCATTAAACATGTCTGAAGACACAGGCCTGTCCTGTTTCTCTTAAGTGGCAGCACCCACTGTGCAGAGCAAAGTTAGCAGGTGGAGTGGCAGCCCATTGCCACTGCCAGCTACAGTGTTAACTGTGCGCAGAGCCCCAGGCTAAGCACCTGACACCACAATTAAACATTTAGTAATATATTAAATTATTAACATTTTTTTCTCCTCTTACCAAACCTAGGGCCCAAGTAACCACTTGTGCCCTCTAACGGCTGAATTAAAATGGGATTGAATATAAAGAGCTACTTAAAATGATACATGGATTCCCAAGGGATTGTGAAGAAACCGACTGGTTTGTAAAAGAGTGCTTCTCTTTGAATTTTGTAGTAAGGTTTTGTTTAATAATGTTGTTAATCCTCATAAAATTCTATGAGAAAGACAGTATCCTCAACTCTACCTCACGGGTGGAAATGCTACCTAAAAGGCCTTCTTTTTAAAAAGATATCCAAGCAAACCTAAACAACTTAAGGCTTGTGGAACAATAGTAAAACACCAACAAAGCTACATGGGCGTGGTGGTGCACAGAGGCAGAGGCAGGAGGGTCTCTGTGAGTTCAAGGTCAGCCTAGTTTATAGCGTGAGTTCCAGTACAGCTAAACAGAGACTAAACAGAGAAACCTTGTCTCTAAACACCAAAAATCAAACAAACAAAAGCCCACCAACAAAGCTTATTCCTTTTTCCTTTTATTTCATTCTTTTGTGCCAAATATCAAAACAAGGGACTGCGTGAAGCCTCACGTACTTCACCCCATCCACAGAGCACTGGAAGCAACCATAAACCGTCTCCCGCTTCAAGTTCCCCATTCCACAGAGTATGCAGGGCCCTTTGGGAATGTTGTGGTTTAGTAAGTTCACACGGATGTGAGTCCCCTCCTTGAGGGAAATGTCAGTCATGCTAAGGGGTTTGTCATAGTAGTCGGCAAAGAGATCGTCCAGGTAAAGCTGGGAGCGAGAGATGGCATCCATCACTCTCCTATCTGCAAAACAGAACCCAGAAACGTGTTAGAAGTCCAAACAGCTACGCAGCCCAAGCTGCGTTGATAAGGGTGTCAATCCAAACCATCCGTCAGGAAATAACTGGGCTTTAATCGTGTTAACTGGTGGTTGAATGAGGAGCAGCCTCATATCCTGACACAGGAGGGAAGCCTTCATAAACCCCTTCGGCAGACGTACTTCTTTCAAAGAGGATGTTCCTCAGTCTGTAGAGCACGGCAAAGGTGGTCGTTTCTTCCCTTTCAAACCCTCCTTTTGACACTGATGTGACACAAAGGTCTACAAAACAAGTTGGAAATGCTATTATAATTACCTAATAGCATCTCCCATACATGCAATTCATTGGTTTTTCTCTTAATAGAGCTAAACTTTACACATTTGCAAGGACAAAATTTAGAGATTAAGATTGTACAACGACATGCCTCCAGCTCGCCCTGTACCCAGCCTGCCTGGCATGGGCCTTGAGTATCCTTTAGAAGCTCTGTATGCACAGACTTAACATATGTTTCTAGAAACAAATCCATATCACACATAGTTCTTTAAAACATTTCTCAGAGACCATTGCATGCCCAGAGCTACCCCCACTTCCGTCATGGCTTGTCATCCTCTGCTGTGCTCATGGGATGGACCACTTCTGGGTCCCCTAAGGATGTTTCCAGTGTTTGTTTGTTTGTCTTTTAGAAACTAAAGACCCTGTTCCTCTATCGCTGTACGTTATGTCTCAGTATACCTAGGGCATAAATTCCTGGAAATAAAAGGCCAGACAATGAGCACATGGAGAGATTACATTTTCATGCATGACATTTTATATTCTTCTCTACAATACAGTCAGTGTTAACTCCAAAACCCAACAGCTGCAGGGCTCAACGTTGAGATTACTTAGAATGTAGTTTCATTTCTTGGTTTCCGAAGTCTCCTTCCCCCAGGATTACAGAAACTAACAAAGGTCTACAGATGTAAATTACCGTAACTAGGGGACTCCCTTGCCTAGTCATTTGGGGGCTGTGTCTGGCCTTGTTATGACTCAGTCAACTAACTTTAAAGTCCCGTGAGATGTAGAAAGCCCAGTGAGCTGTACTGAGCTATCACACAAGATGACGATTGTAGAGGAAGTGCTAAGTTCTAGAGTGTTTCTTTGTTATTTTTAAGGGAATGCAAAGCTAGAAAGTTATGTCTAAGCAGGTATAAATAAATTGATTGATTATTAATGAATTAATATCACCCTTTTGGGCACCAGACACCTCAGGCCTCTTACTGTCTGCAGATTCCTTATTTGCCACTGCTACAGTTACCTATTCGAAGTCATTTATTAACCTTCCCATAAAAGCTAAGGCATATTCTGTCAATGGACCTTGTTTTATTCCTAACCTATAGTTGTAAGTGGGGCAGTATGGAGTCTTCACTAAGATGCACAAAAGAGGTGCTGGGAAATTGGGGGGCGGGGAGGGCTGATTTCCCAGATACTTCACCCTAGCATAAGACAGACACTGAAGGCGTAGTGCTTCTATAACCGTGAAAAACGAGAGGGGAGACAGAGAAGGAAGGAAGGAGGGAGGGAGGGGTGGGAGGAGGGAGGGAGGCAGGAGGGAGAGATTCGTTCCTATTACATTCTCCTTAAAACCATCATCACAGGCGCTCCAGGCCTAGCTTTTACTCACCAAAGGCACCATCCAAGTAAATGAAGAGTTCGAAAACACTAAAAGCTATCGTTGTGTGTGCCGGGAAAACAATAGCCTTTTCCCTTCCTTTGGGATTCTGTTCATCCATAAAGTGAAACTACAGCAAATGAATGGATAAAATAACGTTATTACAGAGAATAGCAGGGCAGGGTAGCTTGTCGGAGACACAAACTTCGCATAATCCCACCCAGATCGAAACACAACCACCTACCCAAGTAAAGCGCTGCCCTGCCTCAGTCAAACCTTATGGTGGACTCCCATGCATGATCTATGGGATCTATCTCTCTTAGCTCCCTGACGTTAGGGTTGAAGACTGTGATTAGTGTCCCAACAGCTGCTTACAGCAAATCCTTCTCTTTTAGCCTTGCCCATCTGCTTCAGAAACCCCACAGCTGCAGGCAGCTTTCCCAGCCCCCAAAATGACCATCATCGAGTAAGCGTTTCAGCTTGTGCCCCTCAAATAACCGATGCTAATCAGAATTTGGAGGATATCTGAATATAGAATCTGGGCAGAACCCTCATATTGTAGTGATGGATACAATAAGGTATCTTTATGAGATGGCACCCCGTATTCTTGAGACGCCTTGGTCATCGTACATAGATTATGTGTAATATGTTAAATTGCAGCTGGAGAGGGTTGACCATTGAGTCCTGCATTAAGAGGTATTTCTCTACGACTATTAGAAGGCCAGCCAGCCCCAGAGATTCTCTTCACTCTGCCACCTCCCTCGTGGTGGAATCACAGACACACACTCTAACACTTAGCTTTCATCTGGTTGCTATGGGTCACATTCAGATCCTCATGCTTACGCAAAAAGTACTTTATAGACAGAGCCGTAACACGTCCCACTTTAAAGTGGTATACAAGCTCATGGATTTCATAATGGGGTGTGTGTGTGTGTGTATGTGTGGGTATGTGTGTATGTGAGTATGTGTGTGTATGTGTGTTGGTGTGTGTATGTGTGTGTATGTGTGAGTATGTGTGAGTATGTGTGTTGGTGTGTGTATGTGTGTGTATGTGTGAGTATGTGTGAGTATGTGTGTTGGTGGGTGTATGTGTGTGTATGTGTGTGTGTATCTGGATTGTGTGTGAATGCACTGCCCTCCCTTTTCCACCATCATACTAGTCTCCATTCCCTTCCTTCCGCATTCGGGTCACACATATTCCCTCCTGCCCCCAATCTCTCCCTCCCCTTTCATGGTCTTCTCTCTGGTTTCGTGTCCTGTACACAAACACATGCACATGCGTGCACACACACACACACACACACTTAAAGCTCAATTCTACCTATATGAGAAAATGTGCAATATTTGCCTTTCTGAGTCTGGCTTATTTCACTTGACAATTTTGGTTCCATCCATTTTCTTGCAAATATCTTAATTTCATTTTCTTTACTATAAAACAAAATGTCACCTAACAATCAGCTTTAACCCTAACAAATCATCACTAGGTGTCGTTTGTTGGTAAGGATAAGCAATATAAATAATTTCCTATTTTTTAAAAAAATTTTCTAAAGATTTATTTCTTTTTATATCCTTTATTTATTTATTTATTTATTTATCCTATATTTCTAAAGATTTATTTCTTTATTTATCCTGCATCAGATCCCTTGGAACTGGAGTTACAACCACTTGTGAGCCACCATGAGGGTGCAAGGAACCAAATCTAGGTGCTCTCAAGGCAGCCAGTTATCCTGACTGTCTAGCCATCTCTCTAACCCTGTCTTCTAATTTTTAACTTTTAAAAGGATTAACATAATATGAAGGATATTTGGCTCTTGATGATGTTAATTAGAAAAAACTACTTTCACAGAAAATCTAAACTCAGGGCTGGTGATGTGGCTCAGCAGATCAGGGCACTTGCCGCAGCCCCCGGCCACCTGGGTTTGCTCACTGTGACACACATACGGAAGGAGAAAACTGAGCCCCATACTTGGTTCTCTGACATCGTCAACATGCACACTGTGGCGTGTGTGCACTCGCACACACATAGAGAGCATTAAATAAATAAATAAATAAATAAATGCAAAAATTGTTGAAAACTCAGCTTTTAAAATTCAGTATAAATTGCATTACTTAAAAGCAAAATCAAAGAATATAACATCTGGACTTACTTTTTTTATTCTTAATACAACACTTGAGTACTATTTAATTGGAGGAACTCCAATATATACATACATTTACAAGGATTAGTCATCTGTTTGTATTGCATTACACAGGTTTAGAACCCAAGTTGCCTTGTCTGGTCTTCTTATTCTGAAGCCCAACCACTCTGAGGTTCTTTCCTTTCTGCCTCTGACGAAAGGCAGAAACCCATTATAAGGAACTTTCTGAAAACTCCACAATAGCTCCGGAGTTAGCTAGTGCCTCCCGAGTGTGTTTTACCCGCATGGCTTCCCCTCGAATGCCAGCATGCACAGACAGGGAGCACTGGCGTGTGGTTCTGATGCTCTCCATGACCACGCACAGCACGGCTTTCCTGCTGCTCCTTGATTGGCGGATCAAGCTGTGGTCAAAGTTAATTTTTCTAGAATAAAATGAAAAAGGTATGTGCACAAAATGCTTTACCATGTGATCACACAGAAACGAAGACACCTGTTGGTTATCTGTGGTCCAACCCAACTATGCGCTAGTCGAGGCAGGTGTAACACAAATCAGAAAATACAAATCACTTCACTCAATCACCTCTCCCTTCAGTGGCTTTTCTTGTTTTAGAAAATGGAGGCATGGCTTTAGTTTTGTAGAACCGGGTACTGAACCCTGGGCTTTGTGCATGCTAGGCCAGTGTTCTATCACTGAGCCACTTCCCAGCTATCCACCACCTCTTTATTTAGACAGATCCTCAATAATTTGCTCAAAGGAGGACTTGAACTCACGATGTAACCCAAACAGGCTTTGAACTTGTGATTCTCCTGCCTCACTCTCTTAAGTGTCTAGGATTACTGGCCTGTGCAACTTCACCTGAATCTCCTAGTTCGATAGAATGTTCTATCCTGTCTAGAGTCTGTTGGAAGCACAGTTTGCACTATTTCAACTTAATAATTTAGAAAATTGTGCAGAACCATAGTGACGTTCTGTGAAACAACTGAAAATGTATATCAAATGATTTTTAATTTGGTTGGGGTACTAATCAGCTGCTAGCATGGAGTCTTTCAAATGAATAAAAAATATAAATTAACTTGTAAAACATAACTCTAATGTTTTAAGCATTCTTTGCTTTGGAGTTGATACAGTGAATCATTTAATGAAAATACTGCAGTATATCAGGAATTCTGTACTGACCGTGCGGTAATTTCCTTGAGTAACGTTGACACCTCCACTTCATGTTTGGTTACTACACCAAATGAAGCCTTGACCGCGATGGAATCGGATCCAGTAACATTAATCCCCACGTCATTCACGATATGGTTGTTTCGCCTTCCATAGAGGGAAACATCTGACTCATCTTCATAATTCAGTAACTGATAAGATGAAATACCTTAGGAGAAGGAACTTGATATGTTGTGGACGTCTCAAATTCGTATATCATCATTCTAACATGACTGAAAAAACGCTTTTGCCCAAATGTTAATTAGACAGGATTTCCAACGTCACGAAAAGTAGCATTTCAGGCAATTTTACTACAAAAAAATAAGAGTGTACTTAAAACAAACTCAAATTCTCTGTTCAGATAGCAGAATACATCTACAACAATCAAGATTTCGCCAGGAGCTGAAATGAAAACAAGTGTCTATAACGATGGCGTCATGACTATTTTATAATCTAGTTTTAAAAACACAGTTCAGGGTTGGGGAGCGGCTCAGTTGGTAACGAGCACACTTGCAAGCAGGAGGAGCTGAGCTTAATCCCCCGGGAGCCACATTTTTAAAATATTGCATTTACCTATCTAAAACGATGACTTTCACTTATTGATCATGTGAAATGGGTAAGACCAAATAGTACCTGGTATTATAAAGGACAGAATACACCATTTCCTTGCTCTATTTAGTTTAAAACATCAATGATAGTTGATTTTAAAAATTAGGCGACAAGAGATTTGGCACGATAAAGACTTAAGCATTATTCATCTTAATGATACTACTATCACATAAAGACTGATTTTAATCCTAACACGTGTATTATTAATATAATTAATCTATATGACCTCCATTGGACTATTATTGCCATAGTCCCATGGAGAGTAATGCTGGAGCATTTAAACTTACCGGCCGAAATGTCTCGGTCTCCTATGAGAATATCTTTAAGTGTGAAGGGCGTCGAGGTAAATTTGTGTCTAGGAAACAGAAAACACCGTTTCTTCTTCACCACCAGACTCAGGGGTTGGTACTTGTCGGCTTCACTGAGGCTCGGAACAGGCACTAGTCTCCCTCCGTCTCCAACTTGCTTAACAAAGCTCTTGGTAGCAGCGGCAAACATATTACTATCAAGACGTCATCGACTACGACCTTCAAGCAACGAACCCATTTTTGAAGAGGAAAGCCAGACGCCAAACTTCACCTTGTGTGATGTTAAATCCAATGACGCAGACTGAAACTCTAAAGCATGCTCTCACCAGGTCCTTTACCGGTGTGCAGTTCACAACACTGCCTCCCTTCACGAACTCCCGTCATGAATAATAGAAAGCGTTGTAAAAGGATGCGCTAAAAGCGAGTCTAAGTGGGAATGGCCGTTTACAGCTGCAGTACACAAAACGAATTCAAACACACTACCAGTGTCCTTGAGGAGACCACAGTTGGGAGTGATCTGCCACCAGCAATGAACCAGCTGGCAAGGTGGCTTCAAGTCCTGCGGGAAAGGGATCGTGTTCCCTGTAGACCTCAGACCTGGATACCATCTACAGGGGACAGGATCCAAGAGGAATTCCTTCATGAGGCCAGCAGGGGAATTTTGGGAACAGAAAAGCACTTTTGAATCCTCGCAGGATACACATCATTACATGAGTATTTCTCTCCTCTGGGATTTGGCATGCTTATAAAACTATGTGTTTAATACCAAATATCAACTCACAGGATATAGAGGAACGATTGTAAGCAGCTCTCTATAGAATCCTGAAGGCTTCCAGTTACAAATTCCATTACATGGAAACTACTATGGAAGTCTCATTGAAATTGATGGCTCAAACCACATTACCTGATAGAGTTCTGCTGGATTTACCTCCTTTTTTTTTTTTTTTTGGCTCATTACTTACTCAATCACTTAACCTATAGAAATAGTTATATAAAGTTTTGGCTTGTTTTCAAGGAGTTTTGTGGACCCATTAAAACAAAACCCTGGGGGGAAAACCTATATTGAGATATTGTATGGTCATCAGTGGTTGACATATTTTGAAAGTGATCCTTACAAACACTCATTAACATATAAGTCTAATAGTATTGTTGAGTAGTGCCCTAATATGCAGAAATAAAGGAAGAGCCAGTAGAATTCAATTTGATTCGATTCTGGATATTTTTACTTGCGTCCAAGCGTTTGGGCTTCCATGCAACCAAAACCAAATTCCATCTCAAAACCAACTCCTTTGATAGGCCGACCTAAAAATTTTATTTTTAAAATAACTTTTAGCAGCCTGTTCGTGAGAGCACTTCTAGAATTCAATTCCGGAGCATCAAGTAAGCTCCGGAGCCATTGTGCAAAGCAGTTCACAACCTCTGTGTTTGTTGTCTGACACACCCACAACACACTCTGAAGGTGGAACATACCAGATTAAAGTCAGCACTCCCCACTGTACAAGTCAGTAGGGCGGAAGGAGCGATCCTGGACACTGCTCTAAATATCCTTGCTGTGCCCTCCACCTCCCTGGTCCCTGATCTCAGTCTCATGTGGCTCCTGCAGGCTCCTAAAGGAGCGATTCTCAACTTGTGGGTCGCAACCCTTTTGGGGGTAGCCTATCAGATCTCCTGCCAATCAGATATTTACATTACGATTCATAACAGTAGCAAAATTATAGTTATGAAGTAGCAACGAAATAACTTCATGGTTGGGGGCCACCACAACATGAGGAACTGTATTAAAGGGTCGCAGCATTGGGAAGGTTGAGAGGCACTGTCCTTAAAGCCGGCAGGTCACAGGAGCCGGCCAGGCAGAAGAGGTGTCCAGGCATCCAGTACTCTTAACCTAGCCCACCCGGATAGCCTACTGTTCCTTTAGCCGACACTCTCGCGTCTCAAAATGCGGGATTTTTCTTCGCAATTTTGCATTCTTTCTTAAATTTTGGAGCCTTTCTTAAAGTAGCCCAACCCTTAGCTTTCTCCCTTGCTGCTCAAACCTGCTGGCTCTCGGCCTACTACAAGCTTTCTCACCGAAAAGGAAAGGGCCTCCCTCTAAGGACAAAGGACTGAGCCTCTGCGTCACTAAAGGCGGGAGGGGAAAACCTAGGGAACAGAAGCGGGGCGCAGTCAGAAACTGGGAAGATCCGGGACTGGCAGAGAGGGCGGGACCTGGGGCCGGGCGCTGAGAAGCTCAGGGAACCCAACCAGAGCGCGAGCCGCAGCTGGAAAGAGCAGGGACTGGCAGGAAAGGCTCCCAGCGCAGTGGCAGAGAAAAAAAAAAAAAAACAAACAGGACTAGCGAGGGGCGGAGCATGGTGGAGGGGGGCGTGGCCGGGAGGCCCGGCAGAGAGGGGGTGTGGCCGGCTCTTCCGCGCCTAAGCCCCGCCTCTCTCCCCCCTCTCCGCCTGTCCCTCTTCTGGAGAGAGGCGAGCAGCTATCGGAGGGGGAGCCAGGCAGCAGGGCAGGCAAGCTCCTCTCGGGATCTGGCCGACGTGGAGAGGGAGGACCCAGATCCCCACTACTCTCGATCGCTGTGCCCTGCCGTCCCTTCTCGCCATGTCCCACAGCAGGCATCGCACCGAGGCCCCGCCGCTGGAGCGCGAGGACAGCGGGACCTTCAGGTCAGCCCTGGGCCGTCGAGGCCGCAGGCCCAAGACGGGTGGGCTGCGGGGCAGGGGCGGGGAGCCGGCTGAGCCAGAATGCAGCCGGGCTGCATTCTGGGTAAAGCTTCCTCCTTCCCAAGGCACGGCGCTGGGACCGCCCTTCGGGCCCGGGATCTGTCGCGCGCCCCGCCCCTCCGGCGACTATAGGTTCTGGAGGCTATGACCAGGGGTGCTGCACAGACCCGGGTATAGGTTTGATCTAGCCTGCAACTCCCGAGCCCACTCGGTTTCCTTCAGCATCCCTCCCACTGCGCTCAAGTTCTCACTATGCAGATCTCTCTACCCTCGTCTATGGGCTGCAGCGCCCAGACGCAGGTACGCCCAGGCCTTGCCACTGATCCTAGCAACTGGGGCGCCTTGGAGCTTTTTAGTCACCGTTTGTGGCTGTCAAAACTGACAAGTGGATGCTCTTCGCTTCCCTTCCAGCTTTGTCGTTCAAAGCATACATTTTTCTGCTTTTTGCAGTTTGGGCAAGATGATAACAGCCAAGCCTGGGAAAACACCGATTCAGGTATTGCACGAATACGGCATGAAGACCAAGAACATCCCAGTTTATGAATGTGAAAGATCCGATGTGCAAATACACGTGCCCACTTTCACCTTCAGAGTAACCGTTGGTGACATAACTTGCACAGGTCTGTATGCAGCTAACCCTCGTGACCATGTGGATTGGCGGTCCCGACTTTGTGTTGCTTTTCAGTTAGGAAAAGTACACCCCCCCCCCCCCCCCCCGCTTTACCTAAGACACCTCTGGGAGCAGACGGCAGACTCCAGCATCAACTTCTCTTGTTTTGCTCCCTAATTTTTGTCTCCCTAAGATGTAAAAAAGCTCAGAAACTCAGAAGGTGTCCAAGCATCCTCCACATCTCTTCCTATGCCAAGAGAGCCTGCTAAAGTTCCTCTTAAGACTTAGAAACTGGAAGTGTTCTTGGGGCTGTCATAGCTAGGTCAGTAGGTAACTTTCAAAGTGACAAATACAGATACTAGTAGGCACGACCTCAGAATTTTCTGAGTTTCCCCCTTCATGGACTCATCTGGAACTTGGAACTCTTGGTACCACTCTTGAGTCTGTGTCCATGACATATCAGGGGAAGGCAGAGACTCTTGTACTGTATCCGTCTACACTGTATTGGGCAGTAGCCTCTCGTTCTCGACACTACACAGGTATTTTTGTATAAGATTGTTTCTCCTTTTCACTCATGAAGTAGGAAGTTCAGAGACATTTTCCCAAGTCGTATTACCAAGGTCATACAGCAATAAAGTTTTATAGTTCAGATTCAGATCTTCTTTCAACCCGAGCCTGAGAAAATGGCAACCAGAGTTGACATTTGTAATTGTGGACATCGTTTTCCTAAATACTTATTTAGTTGAACGCATTAAAAATGTTGAGTAATTTAATTTTGTAAATATACGAAGAAAAAAAATTTAGGAAAAGCTAAAGTTTCACTGTTTAATGGAACTTTAGTCTGAGTGTATTATGTTTTTGTTTCTGGGAGTCTGGGGTTGCCTCTAATCATTGAAGCCGCTTCAAGAAATTGAGGCTCCTTTTATTTGTGTGTGGTGGGGGCAGATGGATTGTAGTTATAGGCTGGAACGTTTCTTATGGAAATCCACAAGGTTAGATTGAGTTACTACTTTAGCTGGTCATTTCTCAAATGTTTAGGCGTGTTCAAGAAAAAAAAAATAGCCATTTTCCCCTCTAATGCATTTTAGGTTAGAGATGAGCAATTTATTTCAACTGTCTTGCCTTAGATCTCCTCTTACCCTGCCTTCCTAGGGTAACTTATCAGCCTTCGCAGCTTCAATGATTATCTAAAGACTAATAATTCTGAGATGTTTGTCTTCAGCCAGGTACAGAGCAGTCCATCTACCTGTGTGCTTTCTAGGCAGCTTTGCTTGGGTTGCAGCAACAGAGACTAAGACAGTTGTCTTCCTTATTCTAGCCGATCCCCCTTCCCTGTGGTTCTGGGCTCTATTTTGACATAGAAACCTTTCTGCTGCCGTGTTCTAATCCTCGGCTCTCCCAGTCCTCGGCTCTCCCTCACTTTACTAACTTTGGCTTGTCTTCTAGGAGTCTATATAGTTTTCCCTTCTCCCATGAAAACTTTGTGAGTGTCTCCAAGAGTAGCTAAACTGCTAATTTTTTTCCTTTTTGACTTTGATATGGTTTCTGGTGGGAGCTCTAGCTGGCCCTTAATTCCCAACCCTCCTGCCTCAGCCTTCTGAACAGGGGGTGCTGGATGGCCATACCTGGCAGGCTGCTGATCTCGTGTGCCTCCTTATAGCCTCCACTGAGGCTTGTTACAACATGCCCTTTGTATTTCTGATATCTGTTAACATACAGTTGACTGTCAGTCCTAGAGAAGAAGAGATTCTGTTTAGCCAGTGTCTGTTTTAGTAGATAAGAAAGTATAGGACTCTGTGTCCTCTGATACTTGAGGATCGTACTTGAAAGCATTCTCCATGAGTTTGATTTGAGCTCAGAAGGAAAAGACGGACTTCCCCATTTACCTCTGTGATGGCTGGAATGGAGAGTTTGGTCTTCCAATGTCCTCCCCTTGTCTACCCATGTTAGCCATTACCGAGTGTGTGGAAGACTTACGGTGTAAGCTTCACCTTCTGTATGTCAACCCTTCTCTACTGCATGTGATGTGTAATCCTGCCTGCTTAGCGAGAACAGGGACTGTCGGTGACTTCCTTAAAGAAAGCTTGCTGCAGAAGAACCTCTCTGTCTGGGAAAAAGGAAGAATTGTAATGACTCTTTTTCTGTCCCATTAGCCAGCTCCCAAATAATGACACGAAGTCTTCTTATTAATTATGAAAGCTCAACCTTAACTTAGGCTTGTCCCACTAGTTCTTAAACTTAAATTAATCCATTTATTTTAACCAACACTCTGTCGCTTGGATTGGCTACCTGTGATCTGTACCATGTCTGACTCCCTTCAATTCCCGCTGATGTCTCTCATACGCCTAGATTCATCTCCTGCTTCCTTTCTCTCTGCCCAGAAGTCCTGCCTATACCTCCCGCCTAGCTATTGGCCATTCAGCTTTCTATTACACCCATCACAGCAATACATTTTCACACAGTATACAAATATCCCACAACATTTCTCCCTTTTTTGTCTAAATGAAAGGAAATACAAACATTTCTCCCTTTTTGTCTAAATGAAAGGAAAGATATTAACTATAATATAGTAAAACTATATACAATAAGAACAGTTATCAGGTAAGAATTGCATTCAAAATATCCAATCTATTTTTATTTGGCATATTTGGAGAAAATACTCTATTATCTAATCTATCTTAGTGAATGCAAAGTTTTATACCTAAACCATTTTCTATCATAACTTGTATTACCATTCTAAAAATATGTTTTTAGACCCGAAAATATCTTAGGCTTAAATAACTTAAAATAACTTAAATTTTCATGTCTCTCATCCTTATAAACTTTATATCTTTTATGTAAGTTTTTTTTTAATTTGGTAACAAAGAAAACTATAAAACTATGACTACCTAGTCTTTAACTCCATCAAAGATCTGAGAAGGATATAACAGGTAGTAACTTCCAAAACTATAGAAATAACAGAGTTATTTGGCCACCTGGGTAGTCACCCAAGGTTCCTCTGTAACATTGGGGCATCCATCTTAGGCCTATGAGCCTAGAATATCTGACAGACTTTTCTGCAAAGCAGGAATTTTGAAGGACTATCCTACCCTGTCTTGGCAAATTTCAACAGTCACTTTCTTTTGTGTCCTGCTTGCCCAGTTTGGACAGCATACTGTCAGCAGTCAAGGCAAGGGCCTAACTTTATCTATGGCTAGCCCAAATGGCTGGCTTTGTCACCCTGAAAACAAACACCATATGGAGGTTATTTGATGCCCATCATCCTTTTTTGAAGTAAATTTATGCTGCTAGGAACAGACATATCTCACTGTCATGAAAAGCCTCATGTTATTAAAACATTTTAAATTCCATATTTCTGCAGGCCTGTGAAGTCTTTGAAGACCATCTATCCATTTTAAATATATCTCTGCTTGATTTTGAAAATATGCCTCACATAAGTTTGATTGATATAGATGATGAACTATTAACCTGTTTTTTTTATTGTCCTTAATAACTTTCAAAGGACTAGAACTTTACATTTGTTAGTGAGCTGCATGGGTCTAATACCTTAAATAAGAGTAGAAAAATATAGAGGTTATTCTTGTTGTATCAGTATGCAAAAATCCACATCAGTGTAAAATATTTGAGACTAGTGGTTGTTCAAAAGTAGACTCAACACCTGTCCTGAGTCTTTCTTGGTTTCTTTTTCATGTCTGTACCCAACATTTTCAGGAGGTCTCTCCCCAGTCAAAGCTGATCTTCATTTTTTTAAAGAGATTTTGAAGAGAATCATAACTTTTTGTTTCTAGTGGTAACAAAGACATAACTTTTCTCCCAATGCACCATATTTTCTGATTTCCATTCTGAAGTGAAAACATTCTTAAAATATATAGTTTGGTTTAATTTAGTAGTTTCCATAATCCAGTGTCTCTCAACAGATATTGTTTTTTTGTATATGAAAATTCAAAGTCAACAAAGTACCATACAGAATCCAGGCACCCTGTGTATTTTCCATCTTTATGTGACTTATTTTTTAATATTATTTTACTCTCTCTTTAAAGACTTAATTTTTTTTTATTTTTAAATATTTTTTCTATGACTACAGTTTACATTCATTTTTAAACTATATCTGTTTAAACATTTCCTTGGTCTAAACCACTTTGCTGTGCACCTGCTGCCTGACTTTGAGACCAACGCCAGACACTGGACAGCTCTGGCAGCTGGCTCTATCCCCCTCAGTTTGGTGAGAGTAGAGCCTCATGCCTGCAGGGCGCTGGCCTGGAGCCAGTTGTTGTGCCCCAGCTCCAGTAGGAGCGTCTCCATAGTCTCCTGTCATCAAATTGTGTGCTACCTGTTGCTATAAACCCGATTCAAGTGCTGAGCAGCAGGGCCTCTCGCTACCAGAGCCTGTATATGCTGCCAACAAGGAGCCTGCTTGGACCTTTTTTCCAGCTTTCTCGGGCTCTATGTGGATTTACATGTCGTGCATGAGGCACCAAATGTAATGACTCTTCTTCTGCCCCACCAGCCAACTCCCAAATAATGACACGGAGACTTCTTACTAATTATGAAAGCTTGGCCTTAGCTTAGGCTTCTCCCACTAGCTCTTAGACTTTAACCCATTTGTCTTTATCTATGTTCTGTTGTCTGGCTCTGTGACCTCTGATCCCTATTATATTTCTTTAAAGTCCCACTGGCACCTCTTGTGCTCCTAAGTTTGTTTCCTCCTTCCCCTCTCTCTGCCCAGAAGTCCTGCCTATACCTCCTGCCTAGCTATTGACTGCCCAGCTCTTAACTCCACCAATCACAGCAATACATTTTCACGCCGGTTATAAATATCCCACAACAAAGAACAAAATGCTAAGTTCTGTTTCTTCAGGAGGTGTGATATGACTTAGCTTATCCCTATTCTGTATGAGATAGTCAATATAGAAATCATGTTTTCTATACGTATGCAGAAACTCAAATAAGTAATACTCTTAAAAATGACTTTGATGTGTTGGCTGTGCAGGTGGGGTATGGTAGTAGCATAAGTACTTGTGGTGGTTGGTGGCTTCAGTAGCAAGCACACGTACGGTGACTTTGTTCCGCACTGTGACGACAGCTATGGAGCCCATTACTCTTCACAGAGACTGAGACCTTTCTTTCCCCGTCTTTCACTCAGGTGAAGGGACCAGCAAGAAGCTGGCGAAGCACAGAGCTGCAGAAGCCGCCATCAACATTTTGAAAGCCAACGCAAGTATCTGGTGAGCTAAATTTCTTTGTATTCCACAGCTCAAATCGTCGTGGCTGAGGTAAGAAGAAAAGTTTTAACATGCTCACAAAAGCAGCAGAGTGAGCGGTTGGCCGTGTCTCCGCTCTAAAATCCCATAGCTGTGAAAACCTGCCGTCCATTAGAGACAATTTAAGCCTATTAAATCTGGCAGTTAGCTGCTGATGGGAGGCTGTCGTGAACCAGGCTTTACTGGTTCCTGCTGGAGTGCAATCAGCGTTTGCGGCAGATATTAATATTCTTTTTTTTATATTCTTAATATACAGGGTATTTATTTTTAATTGTTTTTTTTGTACACTAAAGAAAATAAGATGTAAGATGGAAAACGGTCAGTAAAAATAGTACTTTTTTTCTTTTAAAAGATGGTCTTACTTTTTTTTTAATGCATACCTATATAAAACATAGCTGGCCTCAAATTCACTATGTTGCCCAGGCTGGGCTCCAGCTAATGACCCTCCCACCTCATCCTCTTTGATGCTACTATTATAGGCATATATTACTCTACCTAGCTAAAAGTACTCTTAGGAGTTCTTAGGAGTACAGGGGTATGCTAAGTCGGGTAGTAATTCCATACATTTCCAAGTGGAAATGCCTGCCACCGTTAGTGCTTTTAGAAAGAGTATTGGCCTTGCAGCGTTGTATAGCTCATAAATTATGTCTTTGATTTACACTGTGCCCACTGTGGGACATGGCAAGCCTTCAGCTTCCTCTTTTACACATGCCCAGAGATGCTTGGAATTCAGTCATGTGCAATCTGCCTAGCGATGGTCAAAAGACCAGTGGAGTTTAGGGTAGACTGGTTTTCTGTTCTCTAGCCATAGTGAAACTTATAGATTTAGGAGAATATTTAAGTTCCACGCAGTAGCTCTCTTTCACAGTCACTTCCAAGCTTTGGGTGTTTTAAAACTAGTGACATATTTACCTTTAAGATAAGTGCTTGCCTCAGGCCTACCTTGAACCTCACAAGGCGATGCATATTCCTCTGTCTAGAAGTGGCTTATGCGGGCTTTCAAGTCACACTGGTTGTAGGACAGCTTTTGAGCCCTTCCCCCTGCGGGTGGTGGCCCTCCTGTTCTGTGCAGCTCAAAAGTTATCCCAGAGCGTTGGGTACATCCGTAAAACCCCGCAAACGGCTTGTCCTCTCTGCGCATGGGCATTTCACTCTGTCACTGTGAAAGGCTAACAAACTTTACGATGTATTTGTGCTTCTTGACAGATAAGATGGGAATTACTAAGCTGTAATCAGGCCTACAGTGGCCTGGTTTAGTACAGAGACTTTCTCCCTTCTACATCCCAATTATTTGCGTAGCTTCGGCATGCAGCATTGTAAGTGAATACTCGTCTCTCCCGTCAGCCTGGGTTAAATTTGGCAGGTGGAGGAGATGGTGGTAGCAGAAGCTCACGTGTCACGCCAGGAGTGACTCTTGGGTTGCCTGCATTGTGGAGCTGTCAGCGTGGAGTGCGGCTTCTCCAGAACTAGGCATTGATTTCCTAAGTAACTCTAATTGCAAACCCCCTAGAAGAGACTGGTCTTTCCCCTGGTTATAATCCCCACACACATGTTAAGACCACATTTATGTAGGGTGTCTACTTTATGTAAGATGCATCAGAATCTCAGAGGATTAACCTTATACCAAGCAGATAGCAGAACAAAATTTTCTTGCTTAAATATCTGGATAAAAAAAGCACTTATAGCCCAGATAACTACATTGCTAGCACTAAATTTCCTGACTAATGGTTGTCCTTTCTTTTTAAGTTGTTTTAAGGAGCTGGAGGGAGGATTCAGTGGTTAAGAGTACTGACTGCTCTTCCAGAGGTCCTGAGTTTAATTCCCAGCACCCACATGGCTGCTCACAACAATCTATAACTGTAGTCCCATGAGATCTGATGCTCTCAGACAAAACACCCATACACAAAAAGTACATAAATAAAAGTAGTTTTAATAGTAATGTACTTTATATATGCATACGTTCATATATGCACACAATTATATATAATTTTTAAAAACTTTATACATGCAGCTATATCACTCCTGCCCCTTTCTCCCTGCCTCTTTGTCCAGCCCTCCTCTCCATCCCAAATTATAGTTACATGTACTCTTCCTGAAACTGTTTTTAGATTTATTTATTTTTATCTTGTGTGTATGAGTGTTTTGTTTGCATGTATGTATGTGTACTACACGCATGGCATGCCTGGTGCCCACAGTAGACAGAAAGAGGTATCTGATCCCCTTGAATTGAAGTTATGGATGGTTGTTAGCCACCCTGACCTTACGGGACCTGGGAACCAAACCCAAGTTCTCTGTTAAGAGTAGCAAGTGTTTTGAACCCCAGCTATCTTTTCAGCCCTCCATATGTCCATTTTAAATATTTTTATTAAGAGTCAGTTATGTACAAAGCTTATGTAAGTAAGTAATGCGTGGACCCTATCACCAATAGTGTTCGATGTGAGTCAGAAAGAACTAGGAGAGGAATGGACAGACTGAGCGCAACAGTGTACAATTCATGGTCAAACAACTTTTTAAAGAACCAGATTGTTTTTTCATATAGAACTCAGACTTGCTGTGTATAAGTCTGGCTTTGACCTCCAGATCCCCCTGCCTCTGCCTCCAGGGTGGCGAGATTGTAGGCATGTGCCACCGAGCTTGGGGGTACAGTGTTTCGGAAGAATGGGAGATCACGATCCATTGAGGTGACAGAGTCAGCATCTGGAAATGATGCCTGATGTAACTCTTGAGTGCTGGGTCAATCAGATTCCCAAACAAGTCAGCGCGAGGGGCATTCAGTCCTCACAGGAGGAATGGGAGAGCTTAGGCGGAGGAGGCCAATGGAGAATACATTGTCATCTACTTAGTAGCTCAGAGGAAATTGTTTTATTTAATAACACCTTTAAATAATGTTTAGTTTTGCAGTTCCTGACCCCTTAATGCCTGATCCATCCAAACAGCCAAAGAACCAGCTTAATCCAATTGGTTCACTACAGGTAAGTCAGTTCCCATACTGTTTGTCCGCTGACTGAAGTGTGATGAGTTTGTTCTATCACAGAGACCAAGACAAACGGTTGATGTTTTAAATATCATGGGGGAATATGAGCATTTTGTTCTCTTTCTTTCATTCTTCTTTGTGTGTGTGTGAGATCTTGTGACAGGGTCTCGCTATGTGACTCTGCCTATCCTGGAATTTACTGTGTAGACTTGAACTCACAGAACTCCACCTGCCTCTGACTCCTGAGATTAATGGCGGCATTTGTCAGTAAGCCCCAGCAACGAGTATTTTCTTTTTGTTTTTGTTTTTTTAGATTGCATAATACTTTATTAACCTTGAATTTTCTTAATGCTAATGAGAAAGAACAACAGCTGCAGAGAGACGCTGGACAGTAGACAAAAATGAGTATTTTGTTTTTTAGGTAGTGATCATTACATTGTCCATAGCTAGCTTGAGATTATTTTCTTATTAACTTGCTTTTGGACTTTCTTCCTGTTCAGTATTTGCCTTTGTTTAATGGAATCGTCACTCAGTATAAGCAGGCCTTGGTGTAACAGGGTAGAGTGTTAATACCTGGCTTAGCCAAAAGGCCAAGAAGCAGTTGGGTAACGAGTTTATGCTTTAAGAATATAGCCTTTCTTACTGCTCTTGGAAAAGAAAAACAAGCAAAACAAAAAACTCTCTTTCTGCTTCTGTTGAGACAGAATTTACACAGAACCATGGCTGTGTAACTAAATTTAAGAGGGGAGAGGTGGCCACTTAATTGCTTAATTCTAGCAAAAGAAAAGAAACAATAAATGTAGTCTGCCTTCCTCAGCGAACGCAGGCATCAGCTCACCATGGCACAACAGCAAAGTACTGCCAATGGCACCAAACTGTTTGGTTTCGGCACTGGATAGAATATAAGATGTGGGACCGCCTGTGGGAGGTAACAGGGTGTTCCTCTTGTTCTGTTGGCCAGTACTGTGCTTCTTGTCAAGCATATGACCAGAACCAGGATCAAAGAGAAATATCATTTGTGTGACTGAGCCATCAAATAGTTAAAATTGATATTATAACCTCATTGGTTTTACAGGAGCTGGCTATTCACCATGGCTGGCGACTTCCTGAATATACCCTTTCCCAGGAAGGAGGACCGGCTCATAAGAGAGAATACACCACTATTTGCCGGCTAGAGTCGTTCATGGAAACTGGTACTTGATCCTTACAATCAGAAGCATTTGCGATATTTCCAGATGGTGAATTGCTATAGAAATTTCTATCATGTGGCTTCTTGAATATTGGTGTCTCTTTTTTACTATCTTTGACTTTCTGAGAATAGATATGTTTCTTAATTTGATGTTTTTAAAATGAGACTGCAGCTGAAAAGACAGGCTAATTGTAGACTTTATTCCTTAAGTAGTTTTCACTGGACTAGAAAAATGGGGTGAGGAATGAGAGACCACATTGGGAAAAAAAAAAAAAGCTAGTGAGGGTGTTTATCTTAATGATAGGTTGTTTGGTTGGCATTAGGAGGTCCTAGTTTCAGTCCCTGAAATCATAAAATATAAAGAATAATATCATAAAAGGGCTTTCTGGAATTAATATTGCTGTTGAATTCTAGTTTTAAGCTATGGTGATCTGATAAGATACATGGGGTTATTTCAATTTTTTTTGTATCTGTTGAGGTTTGTTTTGTTACCAAGTATGTAACAATGTAGTCTGTTTTTGAGAAGGTTCCATGAGGTGCTGAGAATAAGGTATATTTTTATGTTTGGATGGAATATTCTATAGATGTCTGTTAAGTCCATTTGAATCATAACATCTGTTAGTTTCCTTATTTCTTTGTTAATTTTTTGTCTGACTGACCTGTCCAGTGATAAGAGTGGAGTGTTGAAGTCTCCCACTATTAATGTATGATTTAAACTTTAGAAGTGTTTCTTTGACATGTGAGGGTGCTCTTGTATTTGGAGCATAGATGTTCAATATTGAGATTTCCTCTTAATGGACTTTTCCCGTGACTAATATGAAATGTCCTTCTTTGTCTCTTTTGAGTGGGCCCAGCCACACAGTTTTATTCACATGTACACATCACACACACACACACACATACACAAATATTTTCAAAAATAATTAATGGTTGTTTAAGGGTTAGTGATATAGCTTAGTGATAGAGCACTTACCTAGCATATGTAGGCCCCTGGCTTTCACTATCGTGTGTGTGTGTGTGTGTGTGTGTGTGTGTGTGTGTGTGTGTGTTTGTACTTTAGCAATGGCAGACTTAATAAAGGTGAACACAGAAGGACTTTGATTTTAGGGTATAATGATATATATATATATATATATATATATATATATATATACACTATATATTATGACAAACAAAGATGTTAGTCCAATAAGAAAATTCTGGTATGAAATCCTCAGGTATTCACTAATAAAATACTTGGTCATACTCTGTGAACATTTAATTTCTAAATCTACTGTTTCTTTCTTTTACCTAGGAAAGGGAGCATCCAAAAAACAAGCTAAGAGAAATGCTGCTGAGAAATTTCTTGCCAAATTTAGTAATATTTCTCCAGAGAACCACATTTCTCTAGTAAGTAATAATCAGCAAGTTGGATTCTGTTATGACTGAGCACCTCTGACTGCAGGAAATGTCCTTTCGTTTCTTGTGTGAACACTTCAGAGTCACGCTCTTTAAAACTCTCTGCTTTGTCGAGTGACATGTGACTCCAGTTTTTGCGGCCTCCTGGATGTGGGCTACAGTTGGTTCAGGTAAGAGAGCCTGAGGGACACAGTAGATTCAGAATCTCAGGATGGGGTCTGAAAATGAGAGCTCAGCCGAGATGTGGCGCAGTGGATCGCTTTGTGCTCAGCATGTATGAGTTTCAAATAGCCAAAGTAACAAACAACGGAGCAACGGTGCTGGGTTATATATCCATTCCTTGGTTTGCTCATTATTTGTCCATTTCGTGATCATTTGGTGAGCTTGCACTGTGTCGGTGTGCAGCTGGCTTCTGCCACTAACTAGTTTGACAGCCGACTGAAAGAGACAGTATGCTACAGGTAGCCCAGGTGGAGGGAGGGACAAAAACATGGAAGAAGGTGTCTAGCCAAGACTAGGGTTTCAGGACGGCCTCTAGGAGGAAGTAACGTCTAAGCTGAGACAAGGGATGAAAGAAGGGCAAGTAAATTTCTCAGCCAAGATGGCAAACGCAAAGTCCCCGGAGTAAAAAGCCATATATAGTCAAAGAGGAGGGAATTCTCAAAGAGTGAGCCCAGGCAGGCAAAGAAAGATCATGTCTTATATCGACTAACTAAACTAAAGAGCTTACCATTCACACCGAGGGTAGTGCCAAGTCATTAGCAAATTTTATCGTGTCAGGGAAAGAAAATCTAATTTGTTTGTTAGAAAAGGAATCACTTGGTTGGATTATGGGGAGTAAGTGAATATGAGAGAACCCCTAGAGTGGTTTTACAGAAAGCAGATGCAATATGATAACATAAGCTAAGGTGGAGGCACAGGAAGTGGGGAGAGATGAGTATATTTTGAAATGACTTTTAGAGGAGCTGAAGAGATGGCTCAGTGGCTAAGAGCACCCACTGCTCTTTCAGAGGACGCAGGTTGGGTGCCCCGCACCCACACGGTGGCTCAGCTGCAGCAACATCCTCACAGAACTTATGGCTCACTTATAGGGAAAAAAAAAGAAACAGTCTTTTCAATAGGTACTTAAAAGATAATTGTAGCAGTCACAACTGATAAAAACAAAATCCAAAAAATAATAAAATCATGACTACATGTCTCTGCATTACAATCATCTCATTAAAATAGAAGATAAAACAGGACACCAAGTAAGAGGCTTTATTTGACCTTGTTCTAGAAATATCAAGAACACAATTAGATGACAGGGAACAGAGAAAAGCTGGAAATAAGATAAGGTGAGCCAGAAGTGATTGCTAGATGCAAATAATCCAGTTCTATTTCTGCAAACCCCTGGAGAGCTGGGTACAGTGGCGCACTGGGAGGTGGATGGGAGAAGATCCCAAGTTCAAAGCTTCCTTTGGCTACATAACAAGTTCAAAGCTTCCCTGAGCTAGAGGATACTCTGTCTCAAAAGCAAAACACCTACTAGAAACAGTAACAGAATGTATCAAGGTAACTGATCATTAAATTATTGTACAAAATCAGTAGTTTTCACATTCTTTAGTCTTAGGAAAGTAACAACTAGAGTATTAAAAAGAAGGTTAAATTTTTTATTTATTTATTTTTTTAGGGAAAGCAATTGAAGGTGAGGAGAGGGTGAGGCAAGGGTTGTCTTCTTTTCCTAATTGTGGATTTTGGAATGTTTTTGTCTGAGTAGATGTACGTAGGCTACCAAAAACCTGAGAGCTTGGGAGATGGCTGAGTCTCTGAAGTGCTTGTCATGCCACCAGAAGGACTAAGTTCAGAAATGTGGCAATCCTATAAAGCCAGGCACAGTGGCCTGTGATCCCAGTGCTGGGGAGATGGACACAAGAGGACCCCCGAGGCTTGCTGGTCAGCCAGCCCAGATGAATCTGTGCGCTCCAGGCCCAGGGAGAGACTCCGACTCAAACAATAAGGTGGAGAATGTTGACACATGTGGAGGCACCTTTTCACACATACCACTTGCACACATATACCATACCATATACACAACACACACACACACACCCTAAAACAAAATTTGACACTTTCTGAAAAAATAGAAAATCTATTCTCAAAAAAAGGTGTACTAGAAAAAAGTCAATAATATTCTTATTTATAAGGCAAGAGCTAAAGTGTAAAAAAAACAAATCCATAAAATCCATTTTCAATATTAAAATTGGAGTGTTATGTTGAGGTAAACTGGAATAGAAACGGATCACATAGGAGCACTTAAAAACCCTCCTGAAGAATATAACAAAAATTAGATTAAGGTGGCCTTATTTCTTTTCACACAGATGCTTGGTATAGTAAATATATAAAAATGTAAGTTGTCTTACTCTAAATCTGACAGAATTCAGTTTGGAACTCCCAAGGATTTTACTAGGTTTATCTGGAAAAAGCAAAAGGCAAATCCTCGAGTAGAGTCAAGAGCCTTAGAAAACAAGAATTTGAAGCGGGCAAGGATGCTTGCCCTCCCAGAGAATAAAGCAAACAGTGTCACTGTAAAACCATGAGGTGCTGGTGGGAGAGCAGAACGGAACTCAGAAGCAGGTGCAGATGCACAGACGCCCAGTGATGGCGGCAGTGGTCTCAGAACAGCAAGAGCGGGGACGGGGACGGCTCAGCTATGATGCAGACAGCTGAAAGCCATGGTGAGGGTGCCACGTAGTGTATTTTTATGTTTGTTGTCATGTATGTCGACCGTTTATCCCCGTACCAACGTAAGTCTCAGATAGACCAAGGATTGAGCATAAATACACTGTAAGTATTAGAAAACATGTAATATCTTTTCAAAAAATCTTAGGCATGAAAAGGTTTTAACTATAACGTAAAATCTAGAATCAAAAAACAAATGAATTTGGCTAGAATCTACAGTACAGCCAAAATTCTGTAAATAAAAGCAGTATAACTAAAACAAAGAAGTCAGTGTTCATACATGTAAAGTCCATGCACATCAATTAAAAAAAATACCAGTAGGAAATTACAAAAGAAATAAAAGAAAAAAATATTCAGTTTGTTCATGCAAAATAAGATATTTTTACCTTTTAAGTTAGTAAAAGCTACAGTGTTTAATAACTAACTGGTATTAGCGAGAGTTCAGTTGGTGGGTTTGTGAATTAGTTCAGAAACCGAACAGAAAGCAGTCCTTCCATTTATTATTATATATTATGGGTATGTGGTGGAGGGCAAGGTGCACGTGTGTGCAGGTCAGAGGGCAGCTTGCTGGAAGAGTCGGTTCTCTTCCTTTGGGTCTGAGGGATCAAACTCAGGCATCAGACTTGGCATTAAGAATCCTCACCTGTTGGCATCAAGAGTCCTTACCTGCTGAGCCATCTTTCTGGCCCAAGTTGGAAGAACTTATCAAAATAAAAGCCTTTCTGTTAGCAGTGTCTCTCCTAGACCTAATGCTGGAAAGAAACAAGCCTGGGTCCTCTGGGAAAGTAGCCCGTACTCTAAGCCCTGGGCTGTCTCTCCTGCACCTAACCAGTGCTTTCAGTTACACTGGCGCTGATGCTGCCAGGGGCCCAGATAGGAAGCTGAATCTCCTTCATCTCTGCTTTTTAGACGAATATGGTCGAACATTCCCTAGGATGTACGTGGCATTCGTTGAGAAATTCCCCTGGTGAAAAGATCAACTTACTAAAAAGAAGCCTCCTCAGTCTCCCGAACACGGACTACATCCAGCTGCTGAGTGAGATTGCCAAGGAGCAGGGCTTCACCATAACGTATCTGGACATAGGTATGGTTTCTTGTTTATCCTGACTTGTTTCCTTTCATTCCTTTTTGTTATTGGTTTGGAGACAGGGTCTCATGTATCTCATGCTGGCCTTCAATACCTACCTGCTCCTGCATCCGCCTCCCAAGTGCTGGGATTATGGGAGAGAATGTCACCACTATATCCCATCTCTGTGGATTTTCATTTAGTTCAATTTATACCCCTGCGTGTGTGTGTGTGTGTGTGTGTGTGTGTGTGTGTGTGTGTGTGCATGCACATGTATGCATGCATGTTTCGTGTCTTGATTTTAACATCAGAACAATGTACTGTCCCGGTTGAGTGAGATGTGGGGACCAAGCCCGTGAGAGCGTCAAGCACCGGGAAAGTCGCGTTTAGGGACTGGAAGAACCCACAGTGGTCTCTGCAGCCGCGAACCATGTGCGGAACCTGGATAAGAGCAGAGGGTGCAGCACCTCGGAGCAAATGCAGAGAGGTGGTGTGGGAGGCAGCTGATGAGAGACTATTCCAGAAGGATTTATCAGCATCTTGAGTTCGCAGAAGGTCTGGAATACATAGAGGACTGAGCTCTCATGGACAGGATGTGGGATAAGAAAGAAGTCTGAGAGAGCACTCTTTATCATGAGCTGATGCTGCCTCTGACCCCCTCTCAGCTTAAGAACGAAATAGTTCCAGGGCATCTGGACCTGGCTCTTGACCTTCTCCAGTGCAGCTGCTCTCAGCGGAAACAGGCACATGAGCCAGGCCTGATGGCCAGCGCTGAGACAAGAAGATCGCACAAGTCTGAGACCAATCTGGCCCGAACGTGAGTTGTACCCCAGTCAGAGCAACAGAGTGAGACTAGAAACAAAGAAAGAAAGAGAAGAGAAGAGAGAACAGACAGGCAAATGGCAAGCAAAGCGCCTCCAAGGGTGTTCAACCTCTTTATTTCAAAAGGAAAATGCAAAATAAAGCCACAGAGAAGTGCCACTTCAAACCCACTAGGGTGGCTACAGTCAGGAAAATGGAAAATAGCAAAAAAATCTGTGAGAATGCAGTTTGGAACCTCATACGTTGGTGGTCAGATATAAAATGGTGCAACTGCAACATACAAAGATTGTCACCAACTCGTGACCACGAAACTTCTCTCCTGGGGACGGAAACTCGTATTCTGATACCAGTAATGACAGGCTCATAGTATACTGTTCCCAAGAGCCAAGAAGTAGAAGCAGGTCAGATCTTCAAGGAATGAGTGGATAAAGAAATTGTTGACTATATATTCCCTGAGCCACAAAAAGAAAAGAAATTCTAGTACCTACCACAACATAGACAAACTTGAAGAGTATTGTGAGAGAAGCCAGACACTGCAGGCTCCAGCATGACCCAGCGAATTAGTCAGTAGAGGCTAATCCATGCAGACAGCACAGGCTGATGGGTGCCGGAAGTGGGAGCGGGGGGAGCTGGGAGGATGACTGTCAGAGGGTTCAGGTGTCCTGACAGATTGTGGAAAGAATGTGGAAAAGGGTAGAGCTGTGAGCATAGTCAATAGCACGGAATTGCTCGGCTTAAAAATAGTTGACTTTCTCTCATTTTCCTTTGATTGAAGGAAAAAAGTCTTAGATGCGGTAACTAAAAAGCCCATTTCCTCATTCAGTAATCCTATTGCTATTGGGATATTGTCCTTCAAATTGACTGGCGAATATCATTTAATCATGGTCACTTTAAAAATTATTGTTGTCTGTGTGTGTGTTGTGTGAGTGTATGTGTGTGCGTGTGTGCGTGCATGCGTGTGTGTGTGTGTGTGTGTGTGTGTGTGTGCCACAGCATGGATAGGCTCAGAAGACAGCTGCGTGGACTCAGTTTTCTCCTCCTGTCTTTACACGGACTCCAGGGATCAAACCCACGTCTCCAGGTTTGTGCAGCAAGCGCCTTAGCCCACTGAGCTGTCTCATCAGCCCCCATGGCCACTCTAACTAAGTCACACATTCTGTTTCAAACGTCCCTTCTTCCCTTCACTTCGTCGTCTTCAGTGAGGGACTCATCAGTGGATGGGGACCTTTGTTTCCTGGGCTTCTGTGTTGTTTTTAGGACACCATAACCGAGAGTTCTGCCCAGACTTCAAACCTAAGAACAAGAAAGAGAGCATGGGGCGGTCTTTTCACACTTTTACACACATAAGTGTATTCTGCTTAAAAGCCTGATGGGACACAACCTTGCCCATTCTCAGCAAATTCTTTCCCATTGAGACGTGTTGTGGTTCAGCTGCAAACCCTCTCCGACTGGTGGCATTAGGTCCCTGGAAGGTGTCTTACTTAGAAACACTGGAGCCAGCTACCTCTGACCCCTGATTTCTGACTGAGTGAGATTTCTTTAGGTAATTATGAAACAGTTTGAGAATTCCTGCATCTGACCACGTGGGGAAGATGGTGGAGGTTGTCTTATTTTGTTTTGTTTTGTTTTTTTCCCCCTCAAGTGTCTTGCTTTATAGCCCTGGCTAGGCTAAAAGTTGCTTTATGACCCAGGCCTAGCCCAGAACTCGCTCTATTACTCAGGCTGGCCTAGAACTGCAAGTCCTCTGTCTCCACCCACATGTTGTGGAATTGAAGTGTGAGCACACACCACTCCTGTCCCTGTTCTGTTGTATAAACCTTGATGAATGAGGTAGTGTGCTTGAATGCTTAAAGGCAAAACAAAACACCTTTTCTGGGCAGAGGTGGCACATGCTTTTAATCCTAGCACTCAGACGCAGAGGTAGGCGGATCACTGTGAATTCGAAGCCAGCCTGGTCTACAAGAGTTAGTTTCAGGACAGGCTCCAGAGCTACAGAGAAACCCTGTCTCGAAAAACCAGAAATAATAATAATAATAATAAAAATCCTTTTTAAAGGATTTGCTTTACCCACACCCAGCGCTGACTGTCATATTTACATGTGTCATTACAGAGGAACTGAGTGCCAACGGACAGTACCAGTGTCTCGCAGAGCTGTCCACCAGCCCTATCACGGTGTGTCATGGCTCAGGCATCTCCTGCAGCAATGCACAGAGCGACGCTGCACACAATGCTCTGCAGTATCTAAAGATAATAGCCGAAAGGAAGTAGGAGCGGGCGGCTGAGCTCTTCAGCCGCGCATGCGTCCCCCTCGCACCTCTTCCCGGTGACGCGTCCTGTCCTGTTCACGTCTCTTCGGGGTCCGTCAGCCTTCCAGATCTAATTTTCTCCTGGTAGTTGCTGTTAAGCTCTTTTTAATGGCTTCAACTTTGTACCGGTATGTTGTATTTATAAACTTTGTACGCAAGGCTGAATGCAGCACCCGTTTTACAAGCTCAGGCTCACTGGATGAACCTGCGTGTTTGACCGACAATGAGGCGGTAAAGTCCTGCTAGCAACAGTCTCACGGCTGCTGGAACTCCCTTTGGGGCGAGACTTTGTGACGTGAATCCTGCTTTAGACTAGAGTGTTGAGGATTGTGTTGAATGTCACTGCTGGATTTCAGGGAACGTGGTTGGTGTGTTGTGTATTTGAAACCGCTGAATAAAAAAGAGCTGTTCTTATAATGGGGGCTCCGCTCATTTTATTAAATAGCTACTTATTTGATCGTAGCTTTCTTCTTTGTAGGTGAACGATCTGATGGACATTTTCGTTTGGATGACTTGTTATCTGCATGCCGCTAGCTTACTGCAGAAATTCAAAGGTAAAATCCAGTAGTTGAAGGACGATCCACAGATATCTGTGGACATCTCTGTTTGATTTTTTCCCCCTAAGCCTATGCAGCATTGTGTTTTTCCTTGACACAACCATTTGCTGGTGAGTTAGTGGTTTGAAAAGGTGTTACTACAGAAATGATGACAACAGAAACGTTTTCCAAGTCCTTGATTCTTTTATGAGAATATTTCAAAGACTTGACTTGATTTAAAGATTAGAAAAAGAGCAGGAGATGGCTCAGTGGGCCAAGGGGCTTGCTGCTAACCTTGACAGCTTGCTGATTCTCAGAACCACATGGAGGAAGGAGAGAGCTGACTCCCGCACGTGTCCTCTGACCCCCACAGGTGTGCTATGACACACAAGCAATCAATACAGAAATGTCAAAATACATGCATTTGAAAAGTTGTGGGGAAAGGCTGGAAAAGGTTAGATTCTTAAATTCACGATGGCCTAGTCCCCTCTGGGAGCGTGGCTGACATTCTATGAGACTTCTCCATGCTTGTCTTAGCTGGAGACCGCCTCTAGTCAGTCATCCTTCCTAGGCAGTCACTGTCCTGCCCCACATCGGGATGATCATAATCTCATCTCAGTTCCAGAGTAACCCATATGCAGGGATAGCTGTGGTTTGGATTTGACTTTGCTTTTTCTTTTTAAGATTTATTTATTTATTATGTTTACAACATCCCTTCCATGTGTGTCTGTAGGCCAGAAGAGGGCACCAGATCTCATACAGATGATTGAAAGCCATGTGGTTGCTGGGAATTGAACTCAGGACCTTTGGAAGAACAGCCAGTGCTCTTAACCTCTGAGCCATCTCTCCAGCCCGCCTGACTTTGGTTTTTTTAAACAGGGTCACTGCATAGCCCTAGTTGTCCTGGAACTCACTGTGTAGATCAAGCTGACTTTGAACTCCAGAGATCCTCCTGCCTCTGCCTCCCAAGTGCTAGAATTAAAGGCCTGTGCCACTACACCTGGCCAGAGGCTGCCTTTGTGTTTGCATCATCCCCATTTCTCCCTCTGCCCCACGGCCTTCCTTTCCTGCTAGAGCCAGCAGCCCCTAATCTGTCCTCTGATTTCAACTCCATGTCTGCTTCTCAGGAAGCCCAAGCTGTGGTGCTTGAAGCAGCAGCACAGGAAAGGAGACCCAGTGGGATTTTGCGCTTACTTCTGCTTCCTGGCTTACACTCGGTGCAGAAAAACAGAGCCCACAGCCCCTAGAATGCTGGGGTAGCGCATTTGTTCCAACTTCTACAAGCAGTAAGCTGAGCTGCCCAGCTTGTTTCAGATAACTGAGAAATATGGAAGCAACCAACACTTAAGAATGGTAAAATTGACCAGCTATTGCTGAGAGCTGCTGCAGCCCTGAAAACTATGGCAGAATAAGGGTGATTTAATGGCTGAGTCAACATCCCTAACCAAAGGAGAAAAGAGTTGCTTTAGCTCAGGGTTTGAGAGAGTTCAGTCTCGTACATTAGAACATTTGGACCCTTTGCAGTGGACTTGAGATGAAGTGTGATGGGTCTTCAAAGAGACAACTACCAATGTGCACCCACACATTGCCCAAGGCACAGTCCTGGTGACCCACTTCCTCTGCCTAGGTCCACCTCTCACCGCTCTGCCTCCCCAATAGTCTACTCAAATTTTTAACTCATTAGCACATTAAGTTAGTACATTTGGTTTTTTACCCTTCATGGCTTCATTGTCTCTGGGAACCTCGGACACACCCAGAAGGCTTTACTCACCAATATATCTTTTTCAATCCAACCAAGTTGACAAAAACTATCGTCATAATTGATCATTCAGAGCTTTGTGAAAGCCAAAAGGCCTTCCTGGAAGCCTAGGACCAGGCCTAGGACTGAATGGTGAGAATGGCAGGAGTTCAAAGAATTGAAAACGAGCTGGTTAGGTCTGCAGCAGCCATGACCTCTTTGGGGAAAAAAATGATTCCTTGGCCTCTGTGGCAAGACATATCGTCATAATAAAGACCAAGTGGGAGATTTAGAAACGGATAACAAGGTATTAACAAAAACTAACATTACCTTCAATCATCTCTGAAGGCATGTCATATGTTTGTGCATGTGCAGATGCATGTGTGCACACATGCGTGTGGGGGTCTCAGGTCCGTGTCAAGTGTTGCCTTTCACTGCTCTCCATTTTATGCATTGACAATAGGTTTCCCATCCAACCTGGAGCTCATTGATTCACCCAGGTTGGCTGGCCAGGGAGCCCCTGGAATGTGCCTGTCGCAGTCACCCCAGCACTGGGGTCACAGACATGGGCTGCCTTGCCACTTTGCACTCTAAATAAATGAAAACTTCATTAAAAAAAATGCCTCAAATATTTCTCTAAGACTGTTGGAAAACCACCTGATTTGTGAGTACCAAGGGTCTGAACTAGGTGCTCATGAATGCAGGGCAAGTACTTTAATGGACTGAATTATCTCTTCTGTTGATGACATCTTGAAAGAATTTTGGGGGCTGGAGAGATGGCTCAGTGGTTAAGAGCACTGGCCGTTCTTCCCGAGGTCATGAGTTCAATTTCCAGCAACCCCATGGTGGCTCACAACCATCTGTAATGAGATCTGGCTCCCTTTCCTGGCATGTGGGCACACATAAAGGCAAAATGCTGTATACATAATAAATAAATAAATCTTTTTTTTTAAAAAAGAATTCAGCTGGCATGGTTTAAATCACACATTCTTTTAATCCAATCTAGAGCCTACACCCAAGTCACTCACCCTCCTTTGGGCATCCTGCATCCAGCACAGTAAAGTCTTGGTCTTTTGGCTTTAATCTGATTTAATTCAGAAGGAATGATCAGCCTCTGAATTGACCATGAGATCTTTGTAGGCTGTGGCCAAACCCTCCTCTCCTGTCTTCTCTCAAAATCTACTCCCTAGGAGCTCAACATAAGATACAGAACATATAGTCGAGTGGGAACAGATGATGGAAAAAAATCATATAAATCATACGAAATTACAAATCTGGGTTATGCAGGGTTCTATTTAGGAAACAGAACCATCTTCGCTTTATTCCAATATCTAAAGAAAGTTATGATTTTGTAGATGGTTCTTCTGTAACTCTCTGTTGGCTGCATTTTATAGAGTTGTGTGTGCATTTAGAAAAAAATTCCTTAGGACCTGAGAGGTGCTCAGATTAAAAGCAAACTACTCAGCTAAACTGACAATATTCTTAATGTGTAATTTTCAATTTGTTTTTGTTTGTTTGTTTGGTTGATTTTTTTAAACAGTTTTTTTTAGGTGTACGGGTGTTTTACTGCATGTGTGTCTGTGTCACGTAAGCATCCAGTGCTCATAAAGGCCAGAAGAGGCTGCCCTTGGTTTGGAGCTCCAAACTATTGTGAGCAACCATATAGGTGCTGGCAACCAAACCTCGGTCCTCCAGGAGAGCACCCATGCTCTGAACTGCTGCGCTCTATCTCCAGCCCCACACTTTATAATTTCATGAGCATCTACCTTATTTCAAATACTTTGTGTCAGTTGTGGGGTACCGCTCAAAATTCATATGATCCCAGCTTGTCTAGAAGCTGACCGTGCTCCACACTAAACTAACGACTCAAAAAGAGTGAACAGCCTTGGATGCGGGGCAGGAGAACAAGTCCCTCAATACCTCAAAGATAGAACACTTTCACAGTGTGTGTGAGGTCCTGGGCTCATTGCCAAACACACTACTCCCCCAAAAGAATGAAGATGTTGAAGTATGCTCTAGTGGCATCCTTCTCCATACATGGTTGAAAGGATGTACTGCTCACTCTTGGCCTTATTTCCAGCTACTAAATAATTCACTTTAATAGCTTCAATTTTTCATGTAGAAAATGATGCATATTTACTTGTAATTCTCTGAACTCCATGATCATGCCTGCAAAGGAGCTCTGGAAGGCATCTCTATTCTCTACTAAGGGTATATGCACAGTAGTATTCTTATTTGTTTATTTATTTTTGGTTTTTGAGACAGGGTTTCTTTGGAGCCTGTTCTGGAACTAGCTCTTATAGACCAAGTTGGCCTTGAACTCACAGAAATCTGCCTGCCTCTGCCTCCCAAGTGCTGGGATTAAAGGCGTGCACCACCACTGCCTGACTGGTATTCTAAGAAGCACAGTGAATCAAAAATACTAAAGAACAGCCCTGAACTTTGCTCCACCGGGGAGTTTGTCCTTATTTTTTATGCTGCTAAAATGAAATTGTATACTCTTATACAATTTTGTTTTCAGCAGTTGCGCATGATGAGAGCCCCATACTACTGAACTACACCCCAGCCCTAAAGTAAAATACCACACCATTAATAGCAGGCATTAAGCATTTTGTGGGACTTAGTTACTGTGTTGTGTTTTGCATTGACCATCACAATCGATACCCCAGTCCTCTTGTATTCTGATCACTCCATTTTACGACTGTGTCAACTCTAGTAAATGGATGGAAATCCTGACTGCCCTGACTCTCAAGTCCTTCAATGTGTCCAGGACACTGTAATGAGTGCTCACTCTGTCACTTCTGGGGCATCCTTAGTCGCAGCGTTCCTGACATCAACTCCTCTACAGATCCTAATTTTCTCACCAGGACAGGTTGCTCGGGAGATGAAGTAAGAGGACTGTGTAAGCCTTGCAGACCTTGGAGAAGCACAAGGACAAGCCATGTTCTTTACAAAGTTATGAGGTCAGGGTGACTCACTGTAGTATGAAATCTTTCTGGGACACTGGAACTGAAGCCTGAGGTACAGGCTTAAGGGACAGACAGACTAAACAGCAAAAGCTGACCCCAAAGACATCATCTTCAGGCTGATGATGACATTCTCTGAATCTTTGGATCACTTCTGGTGTGGTTTGTACTGTATTGTCTGGTGGTGGTCCTTTATCATGAGACACCCCATTTCTGTTGCTGTTAGTGAAGGGTAAAGGAATTACACATTCTAAGAACCTGGACGCCCTTTGGTTCCACTATCTGGAAAAATACAATGTAAATTAACTACATACTTATAAACTTTCTACAAGTATATTCCTGGAGAAAAGAAACAGTTGACATTCCATTTTATTTAACCCCAATATATCAAAATATTTTGCTTCAAACATATAATCAGTGTAAAGATCACTAGAGAAGTATTCTCCACCCTGTCTTACGTCTCTGAAATCCAGCCTATATTTCAAACTTAACAGTATGTACATGTCTTCTAACTAAGCATATGCCAGGGACTCCATAGCTCCATGTGGCAACTTCCTACAATGTGGCGTAACCCATCTTTGCCTTTCAAAAGCACAGGCAAGCCTTCCCTGCTGGCCACTCCTTCTTTTCCTCTCATGACTTCTGAGGAGTCTGGTCCTACCTCTTGATCCTCTTTCTGGTATCCAGTCACTTAGCTTACATGTCAATCTGGAGTTTCCTCCATCCTTACAGAGGAGATGGAGACTTTCATTAACTCTCTCTTCCACAGGACATAGAGTATACAAAAGACACCAAAACTGTTTTGCTAAGAACACCCAGTCATTTGCTGAGAACATTGAGGTCAATGATGGTGGCCACACTACAGAATTGAGAGGTTTCTGTTGCCTGGTGATGTGATAGCCAGCATAACACATTTCTCATGGTGATGCTGGTGTGAATAAATCTGTTGCTCTACAAAGACTTTTCCTCACTGATAGATTTGTATTGCCCTTCAATGTGTAGCATATGCAATTATGCACAGTAAATTCTTGATGATGAGGAAGAACAGCTATATTACTGGTCCTGGTCCCTATATTTCCTTTTATCATTTGAATGGACTCTACCCTATTGAAAAATAGTTCACTTGTGGAGGCCAAAAAATGTGAGCCTATTTCATCTTGTCTGAAGGTCAGAGAGTTTGAGGGTGCTCACAGTTGTTGACAACAACTGTGGCTACACACCCTGACCTAGGGTGGGGTTACTTGGTGTTTTGGACATTAAGAAGGCCCATAGGGGTAGATCCACTTCACCCCGACCAGAGGTCAGAGAATTCAAGCATACTTTTGCTTCATCTTTTGAATTAGACAGTTTTGCCTAGGGAGTGGCTGCCTTCACAATATTTGGTCTAGGGTGGGTTCACTTCCTAAACAACAGAATGCTTTTTTCAAGAATTAATGATTTGATTTCTTAAGTATTGAAACAAGTAACTGTTCTAGTTGTTCTTTGTTGCTATGGGACAATGGTCTATATCCTGTCACTTGTATTTTAAATAAAAAGTGATTGGCCAGTAGCCAGGCAGGAATTATAAGTGGGGTGACCAGGCAGGAAGTAGAGGTGGGACAAGGAGAACAGGAGAATTCTGGGAAGAGGAAAGATTCAGTCTGGAGTTGTCATCCGGACACAAAGGAAGCAAGATGTGACCGCCTTACTGAAAAAGGCACCAAGCCACGTGACTAAGACAGACAAGAATTATGGGCTAATATAAGTTATAGGAGTTAATAAGAAGCCAGAGCTAATAGGCCAACCAGTTTATAGTTAATATAGACCTGTGTGTGTTTATTTGGAACTGATCAGCAGCAGGACCCAACAGGACAGAAACCCCAGTCAATACTTTGTATTATGTTAAAGCAGTCTTCAGTCGATACTTTGTATCATGTTAAAGCAGTCTTTTGCGGTCTTCCCTCTATTGGGGTGTACATGTGTATGGAAAACAAACGAGGGTGAACTCAGCATTTAGTATTTGCTGAGTTGCCCTCCCATTACTAGCCCATGTCTCCGTGATTCTTTCTTAGCTCTGTTCCTCCTACCTAACATTTTCTAATCCTCACGCTCCTACCCTGGAATCCGCCTGGCTAGGATCGCAACAGAAGTCACTCACTGTAAATCAGCGTGCAGCGCCGCCATGGGAACAGGAACTTCATGCATCTTGTATTTACCAAGCCTTGTGGGGCAGGGTGTGCAACAGGAAGCCACACAGAGTGGGAGTGCGTCTGACTTGCACTGTCTAGATTAGTGCTAACACACTGTGCAACACAAGGAGACATTTCACAAAGTGCATTCCCTTCGTGAATGCAAAGACCTCAGAGAATGAGGTAGTTAAAACCAAATTTTTTCCGAAGTATATGTTGCCAGCTGTTCTATAAGGACTTGAAAGTCAAACATGCATCTTTATAGTTGTAATCACTAGTGTACAGATATAGACTTAGTTCTTCTTAATGCATGTTGTTCCCACATACCAAACTCATGCTATAATGGTGCTATAAACGTGGGAAGGATTCCATGTTCTCTGAGTTTTACCTTTGAGCTCCCATTAGCAAATCGTCTTTAGTCATAGGAACTTCTTCCTATGGGCCACTAGGAGGAGACATACCAGTCCATGGTGTTTCCCCAGCTCCTGAATTCATTGTGCCTAACCACAAGACTCATTTCACATCCTGTGATCCCAGCGGCCAGACTTTTTGACCCAGACCTTTAATCCCAGCATTTGGGAGCATATTTCTGTGAGTTCAAGGCCAACCTTGTTTATATAGCAAGTTCTGGGACAGCAGGGTTGGAGAGAGAACCTGTCTCAACAAAACAAAATAGCTAATATACCCACAGGTGGGACTGATAAACCATTGAATTTGAATAAAATGTGACAGTGTTGTGTGTGTGTGTGTGTGTGTGTGTGTGAGAGAGAGAGAGAGAGAGAGAGAGAGAGAGAGAGAGAGAGAGAGAGAGAGAGGCGAGCATGTGTGTGTATGCTCACTGTGACACAGGTGTGGAGGTCAGAGGTCACAATTTTCTGGAGCTGGTTCTCCCCTTCCATTGTAGAATCCAAGACCTCATTTCCTCTGATTTGCTCTGCACGTTCTCTCATCAGCAAAGCTGTCTCGGCAACCCTAGAGTCAATTCCCTCAGGCTTTTCCACACTGTCTGGCTGTGAAGAAGACATTTTCAGAAATCCTAATGATGAATTATAGTACCTGTAAATATAACTGTTCTTTAGTGTCACATACAACCCTCAATCAATTTCTGTAATAATAAAAGATACTTAGCTGAGGGGGACTCTGCAGGTGCCCAGGCAGAGAACAAACCTCGAAGAGGAGAGGATGAAAACTCGGTTCAGACCAACTTCCTCAACCTGGATCAGACCTGGGGAGTCTGATGCCCAGCGGTTTGTTGTCAGCATATTTAAAACAGCACAGTTTGGGGGAAGTTTCCAGACAGCAATCATTCCCATTCCAGGTGCACAATAAGGTTTAAGGTGTGACTGCTTCTAAACTCTTTTACAAAGTACCTGTGACCATGAAGGTGGGTGCTATAGCTAAAACTCCTAGAATCTAGTGTAGCCTATAACTGGGATAGCATAGCAATCAGCGGGCCATAAAGTACAGGTGACATGTGCCCCTCCCCCTGCCGCTAAGGATGGGTTCTATTAACCGGGAGCTAAAGATAACGGTCTAGGGAGAGAAGAGCCGAGGATAATCATTCTGGGCATTTGGGTGAGGTCTGCCTCCAGAGATAGCAAAAAGGTCACCGGTTATTAATAATATCCACTCCCAGTCTTCTGGGCAGAAAATAGGTCATTCTTCCTTTGAGAAGGCCCTGCGTGTTTAACATTCCTGGGTCCCTAGTGCCCTGTGGTCATAAGGACCATTGTGCCCCCCCCAAGAATTAGCGTAACATGCACCCCTCCTAGAGGTTACTAAGGGCTAACTACTATTTCATTTCAAATGAGGTCTAGGTTTAACTTTACAAGTTAAATCAACTTGACTTCACTCTGGAAGGAAGCTCACAGTCGATGAGGAGATATTTTCTTTATTACAAATGAGAAATAAACCATTTCTTCCAAGCACATTCATTAGTTTAACTGACTAGACTTAGGCAATTAACGTGTTTGTGTATTCAGAACTGTTTCTCACCGAAGGACAGGCATTGGCCTTCTGTCTGACACTGTAAAGCAGAAGGAAAACCCCTCCTGAAGGCACTCTGCTAACAGTTGATATAGGATGATGCCAATCCTTATTGTGCTAAGTGGGCAACTGTTTACGTATTTGTAGTGACCTTTTTCCTGGGAAACTGAAATCCAGGCTCCTGCTCACTTTTTAGCCATCACCACTCCATCTTGGTTTTGTAAATGGGATGTTCACCTACCATTTCCGTCAGAAAATTCCAACGATCATGATGGCATTAACTCTACAGAATAGAGGCTCATTGCTTATGATATCCATAATCCTCCTCTAGGAGTGGAAACTGACACCTGTTCAATGGAGTCTGGGGCACCGCCTGGGGGGCAAATAGGTGCAGGAAGCCCCAGGACAGGTGACCTTAGAGGAAGAAAGCATGGTGACTTTTAGTGCATCTCAGAGGGGCAGCCATGTGTCCACTCCAGCTTTGGGAAACGCATTCCCAGAGTACCCAGAGATGTAAAGAAAGTGATGAGGCAAGTGCTCTACCACTGGGCTATGCTGCTCCTGTCTTAGTTAGGGTTTCTGTTGCTGTGAAGAGACACCATGGCCACAGCAATTCTTACAAAGGAAAACATTTAATTGAGGTGGCTCGCTTACAGGGCAGAGGTTCAGTCCATTATCATCATGGTGGGACATGGCGGAGTGCAGACAGACATGGGGCTGGGAAGTAGGGAAAAGTCCCACATCTTGTAGTTAACAGGAAGTGGCTTGTCTCACTGGGCATGGCTTGAGCATATGTCAGACCTCAAAGTCTGCCTCCTCAATGACACACTTACTCCAACAAGACCACACCCACTCCAACAAGACCACACCCACTCCAACAGGACCACACCTCCTAACTGTGCCACTCCCTTTGGGGGACCATTTCCTTTCAGACCACCACAGCCCCTAACTCCTAACATGTATTTAAAAGCTTAAATGAATAAAACTCACAAACTAAGACAAGCTACCTTTTGAATTAAAAATACAAAAGATCAAGCATTGTTTAGCCACAAAAGACCCATTTAAGATCATAGACTACAGAAAGAAAAGAAATATCAATGTAAGGAAAGCTATGCCAGTTTTCATGAATCATAAGAATGGAGAGAAGCAGTTTTAATACCTGGCTAAATTTAACTAAGGTGAAAAGCATCAGAAAGAGCAGAGAGAAGCGTAATGAGCAGTTAAAAGCAATAACCAAGATGCTAAAATGGTCACAGAATACATGGCTGTAATAAAAAACAGGAGCCAAGAGTGGAAATTAATTAATTCTATTTAAAGATTCCACACTGATTCTTAGAAGTTCATCCAAAGAAAGGGCGGGGGCTGGAGAGATTGCTTACTTGGTGGGAGCACCCACTGCTCTTGCAGAGAGCCTGAGTTCAGTGCCCAGCACCCTTGTCAGGTGACTCACAGCTGCCAAAACTCCAGGTCCTGGGGGATGGTGCACATCCGCACGCGCGCGCGTGCATGCACACATACACACTTAATAAAATAAAATAAAGGTTGATTCATAATAACACTAATAATTAATTACAATGAGTTCAAACTAAAAGGAAATATAGAATTTTAGATCCAACAAAGGATGTACTTCTCTCTAATTACATTTGGAAAGAGTCAACCTCAGAAAAACTGTATATTCCGACCGTAGTGATAGAGAAATTAGAAACCAGAAAACAGTAGCAATCTGAGATATAAGCCCCATTAGGTTTGGAAACAAAAGACTAAAATGTGGGAAAATAGTAAAAATATAAGAGAAATCCAAAAATATTTGTAGCTGGATCACACACACACACACATACACACACACACACACACACACACACACACACACACAAAAGAAAAAAAACAAGTGTGAAATTTTGTGTAGGACAAATTGTATCAATGGGGAAGGAAGGATCTCAGAAAACTCAAGAGAAATCAACCAGGCGACAAGGGCTGCAAACAGAGAGATAAACATAAGGACAATCAAGAAAAACATAATACTGGAGTTTATTAATAAAGCCAAAGACATTTCAGCTAGAGAAACATCTGGCAAGATTTGTAAAGAAAAAAAGGCAACTAGCCCAGGGACAGAAGATAGAAAACAGACCGTGGAAGAGACAATAGCTACAGGCATAGTAGACTGTAACATTAGGGCCTGCTCGGTTCCCACAGCCAGCAAGTCCCAAAGAAAATCACACAGAGAATCTACATTAGTTTATAAACTGATTGGCTCATTTGCTCAGGCTTCTTATTAGCTCTTGTAGCCTATATTAACCCATTATTTTTTAAATACTTATTTATTTATTATATATAATATTCTGTCTGTGTGTATGCCTGCAGGCCAGAAGAGGGCACCAGACCCTATTACAGATGGTTGTGAGCCACCATGTGGTTGCTGGGAATTGAACTCAAGACCTTTGGAAGAACAGGCAATGCTCTTAACCTCTGAGCCATCTCTCCAGCCCATGTTAGCCACATGGCTTAGTACCTTTTTCAGCTGAACAGGTCAAAATCCTGTTTCTTCAGTGGTCTGGGCAGGTCTGTGGGAAGAGCTTCCTTCTTCCCAGAATTCTCCTGTTCTCATTGCTCCACCTCTACTTCCTATCTGGTTTTCCTGCCTATACTTCCTGCCTGGCTACCGGCCAATCAGCATTTATTTAAGTAATGATTGACAGAATACAGACAATTCTCCTGCACAAGTAGACTTTGAGATTTAAGTCAATATGATGTATATTATATTATATATTATTATATTATATAGTATATAATATTATATATACATATACATACAGACACACACACACACACACACACACACACATATATATATATATATATATATATAATACTATCATGTAGCAATGGCTTGAAAAATCTTGATGAAAACTGCCAGAAACTTTGCACATAAACCCCTCAAACTACAGAAATTGGAATGGAATAATAACTGTTAAAGAAACTGAACTGGGAATGAAAATCTCCAAAGGAGGAGGAAGGGGTGAGGAGAAGACAAAAGCTATTCAAACATTCTTAGAGAAGCATTCAGTCAAACTTCTAAAGAACAAAGTAAGCCTGTTGCGTGAGTGGCTCCAGGTAAGGGAATGTAAACAGAGGCTGCACTTTAGCTTCCCGGCAGCCCAGACCCGAAAAATCACACAAAACTATATTAATCACAACACTGCTTGGCCAACAGCTTAGGTGTATTCCTACCTAGTTCTTATATTTTAAATTAACCCATTTCTATTAATCTGTTAGTGTCTCTCTCCTTCAACAGCTACATGGCATCCCCTTGACTCTGCCGACTCTGCCTACTCTCTCTCTCTCTCTCTCTCTCTCTCTCTCTCTCTCTCTCTCTCTCTCCAGATATAGATAGATAGATAGATAGATAGATAGATAGATAGATAGATAGATAGATAGATATCTGTTCGGATTTCTTACCTGGCTTTTCTCTGCTAAGCCATTGGCCGAAACAGCTTTATTCATTAGCTAATAAAAGCAACACATATACAGAAGGACTTTCCAAATCAAGGGAAGAAGTGGAAGCCAGTTGTTCCTGCTAGGGTTCTGGGCCAGTTAAAGAATTAAAAGGCAGGAAAATCTGAGGGCAACAGATAGCAGCAGGGGGAATCTCAGACAGTGCAGTGGATGGTAAGTCAGCCTTGTTTCCTTTTGCATCTTGATCATCAAAAGCTCTTATGTCTTAGAAATAGCCCATAAGTGTTTGTAGGATGGACAAACAATTCCTAAGGCAAAAGTTTCCACTTCACATATACCTCCTCAATAGTCCTTAAACTTCTCTGCACTAGACAGAATAATCCCCTCTTCAAGGTGTCTGAGGTGTAGTCCTTGGACTCTACGGATGAGTTAGGGTATGTGACAAACTGAAGTAAGATTGCTAATCACTGGGTCTGTGGAGGGTAGCCTTTACTTCACATCCAATGTCAACTTAACAGTGAGTACATACCATGTTTATCTTTTTGGGTCACCTCACTCAGGATGATCATTTCTAGTCCCATCCATTTGCCAGCAAATTTCATGTTGCCATTGTTTCTAACAGCTGAGTAATACTCCATTGTGTAAATGAAGCTAAGAAACAATGAAGCTCTGGGGGTGCATGAATCTCACTATGAAGGCGAAATGGAACAGATGCCACCCATGGATGGGGGAGTGATCTTGATGGGTGGGTGGGGATGGGAACAGGAGGTACCAGGTAGGGTAGGATGGAAGGAGAGAGTACTGGGAGAGACAACTGGGATTGGTGAATCTCTGGGAAGATCTAGAAACCTGGAGTAATGCAAACTCTCGGGAATCTATGAAGGTGACCCTAGCTAAGGCTGCCAGCCATGGAGGGTACTAAATCTGAACCAGTCATCTCCTGTAACCAGGCAAGACTTCCAGTGGAGGGATTGGGACCCCAACCCAGTCACAAACCTTTGACCTACAATTCATCCTTTCTACAAGACGCTTCGGGGTAAATTATTGGAGTGGTCAAGCAATGCCTGGTGCATATTGAGACCTTGGTTAGGTATCTATCGCTACAATGAAACACTGTGACCACACAGCGAGTTTGGGGGGAAAGGGTTACATTTCAACATTGTCGTTCACCACTTTACCATTCATCCGGAACTCAACAGGGCAGGATCCCAGAGGCAGGAGCTGCTGCAGAGGCCATGGAGGGGAACTGCTCGCTGGTTTGCTTCCCACGGCTTGCTCAGTCCACCTTCTTAGACAACCCAGGATCACCTGCCCAGGGATGACACCACCCAACATGGGCTGGGCCGGGCTGGGCCCTCCCCCATTGATCACTAAATGAGGAAAGGCCTTACAGCTGGATCTCATGGAGGCATTTCCTCAGCTGAGGCTCCTTCTTCTCTGATAACTCCAGCTTCTGTCAAGTTGACACACAAAACCAGACAGTACAAGACCCACGTCGTGAGACTGAACTTGGTTCTAACATTCCTCAAGGGTCAGGACTCAGAGGTCAGATATCCCAGAGATCTAGGGTAGAACCAAACACACGACTGGCGATGAAATAAAATAAAACAATCAATGAAATTTTTCCTAATGATAGTCTGCTGTACTCAGTCTGGTGCCTAGTGCAACTGTCAGCGGAGAGCAACTGAGAGAAAACGATGCAGAGACCCACAGCCAAACATTAGCTGGAGCCTCGGGGGGATCCTGCAGAAGACAGGGAAGGACTGTAGGAACCAGAGGAGCCAAGAACACCATGAGAAAACCCTCGGAATCAACTAACCTGGGCTCACAGAGGCCCACAGAGAGTGAGCTGGCAGCCAGGGGAGCGGTGTGTGCTAACTGACACATGAAGAGACTCTGGGCTGTGTTTTGTGACTTGCTCTTCTGGGAATGAGGCATCTGACATGCAGGGAGATTAGTGCCAGGGGCTTTTCAACAGGAGAACCTTGCCAAGATTCTGTGCCAACAGGAGAGTTAGTTAACTCAACTTCCTTTAAAGGCTTGTCATTTGCAATCATCGCTGCTTGGATTACTCGGTCCTGCTGGGTCCCAGCGTGGGAGAATCCTTCTGATCAAAGTCACTCTCTTGGGCAGGATGTGGCTCACTAGGCTTTCGTCTGTGCACAGGAAGTTCTCTTATCTTGCTCCAAGTGATTGCACTGCCTGCCTGCAACTATTTATTTATTTATTTATGTATTTATTTATTTGTACACGCATACACACTGTATAATACTTTTTGTTTTTCAGTAATCTGAGCTTCATAGAAAGTTTCCAAGGTAGGATGCGGAGGCCTCTTGTACTTTCTAGCCAGAGTCCCTCCACGGAACACCCTTGGCAAAGACGGATAAGCGCCACCACCATTTTTCTGTTTCTCTATCAATGGCAAATGTAAATTCACACTGCTGTGCAACTGAGCTCCAGAGCCCAGTTCTCTTACAAAACTTCAGCTGTCTCCATTAGCCATTATTTCCTGTTCTCTGCTACAGTAGTCTTTTTATTTATTGGTCTGTTGGCTTGTTTATTTCAAGACAGGGCTTTGCAGCCATCAAGGCGCTATGCTCTGTGCTCTATGCGCTACTATACAGTTCCCGAGCTTCGGGCAAGGGGTTGGAGTTTGAAACACACACAGAGATTGAGACTCAGACCTCTAAGTCACTGGCAATAAGCCTTTTCTTCAATAGCACCATGGAGGCTTATAGACCCAAGAGTCAAGTGGGTCAACAGGTGAAAACCATATCCTCTGATCCTCAAGGCCAAGGCAACACGTGCTCGTGAAGCAGAGCTGGTAAACAACTTTGACACAGCTTTCAGTAACTCAAATCAGAAGGAAAGCAAAGATCTCTAGCAGGGAAGAGCAGCTGGAGGCCAGGACTCCAAATGGTCCCAACAGGGTTTCTCTGTATCACTTTGGAGCCTGTCTTGGAATTAGCTCTTATAGACCAGGTTGGCCTTGAATTCAAAGATCCGCCTGCCTCTGCAGGGATTAAAGGCCTGTGCTACCACCACCCGGCCACAGCAGTCTTTTAATTTGTCTTTATTCTTTGTGGTTTTTTTTTTTTTTGCTAGTTTAGTTATCCCATACAGGTAGAAACACAGTGTTTGTCTTTTTATTTTTATTTCTTTTATTTTTTTGTGTTTGAGTGTGTACCTGAACATGTGTATGTGTGAACCATGTGCTTGCAGTGCACAAGAAGGCCAGTGAGTGTGCCAGATCCATCAGAATGATAGACAGTTGTGAGTCACTGTTGTGAACCAAGTGGGTTCAAGGGCTTTTACTCCCTGGGCCATTTCTTCAGCCCATGGCATTGGTCTTTTTAGGACTTACGTCACCTAGTATGTTTTCATGGCTTATACATTTCGTACCATGTCAGAACTTCCCTCCTTTAAAAGGCTACATAATGATCTGGTTCAGGTTGCTTATCCAGTCAACTGTTAGTGGGCACTTAGGTGATTTTAACCTTTTGACTATTGTGGATATAGTTACATAATAGTCCCTCAAGCCCTTGACTTCAGTTCTTGTGTATCTCAATATGAGTTAAACTGTCTCCCCACAAAATTAGATCCATCCCATTGTGCTGGACTGAATCAGTCAAAAACAGGAACTGTACCTTCTTCAAGTTTAGAAAACTCAGGTAAATTCAATACTGCTGGGACCTCATCATTGTATTTGTTTAGCTTCATTTGAAGGGATAAAGTTAACTGAAACCCTATTTGAAAGTTCTTTTCTCTGGATTTCAAGTCACTAAAAGTCTCAAAAACTACAGTTTAGCACTGTCTTCATCACTTAGAGTAGCAAATTCTAACCTTTTTTTTTTAAGCAAAGTGCTGTCAGAACTTGGAGAAGTTGTTATTGCTGCTTACAAAAAATTAAATACCATTGTGAAATACTTAAGATAGCTTAGACCGTTCTTCAAAGGTTCAAATCCCTTGATGGCAAGTGACAAAGGACACTATACTAAAAAACTGCAACGCGCATTCTCTTTGGCATTGAGTTTGGCACAAAAACAGTCAGTTTGGGTCCGCAGAAAGGGCTCTTCAGTTAAATGCACCTACTGCTCTCCCTGAGGACCCAGGTTCTGTTCCCAGGACCCACAGGGCAGCTCACAGCCCTCTGCAACTTCAGTTCTAGCGGATCCATCACCCTCTGCTGTCTTCTGGGAGCACTACATACACACGGTACACAGACACGCATGCAGGCCAAACACTTATATACATAAGATGAAAACCAATCAAATCTTAGAAAAATTGCAGTTTGATTGCTTATGCTGAATATATATATAAATATTTGCTAAATTTGACAACTACTTCTGTTGATAAAAATTTTAACTTACTGGATACTATTATGAATCATGTTTAAGATATATTTGTGTGTGTGTGTGTGTGTGTGTGTGTGTGTGTGTGTGTGTGTGCCTGAATAAATGATATGCACCACAGCTATCAGAAGAGGACATTTGATCTCTTGGAAAAAGAATTATAGGTGTCTGTGAGCCATCATATGGGTGCTGGAAACTGAACCCATGTCCCCTGCTAGAGCAGTGAGGGCTCTTAACTGCTGAGCCTTCTCCCCCTTAAAATGACAAGTTTATTTTTTATTGTTTTGTGTGTGTGTGTGTGTGTGTGTGTGTGTGTGTGTGAGAGAGAGAGAGAGAGAGAGAGAGAGAGAGAGAGAGAGAGAGACAGTTCATTGTTTTACAAATTCCTCCTGCTGACTAGAAAAGAATTGAGGAATCCCCAGGCTACCAGAACCTACTGTGCCTCTGGGACCATTAGAGTCAGAAGTCATTTTGGAAATAGCCCGCAGTTCCAAGTCTGCCTCCGATTGCATTTGTTACATGCACAGTGTGGTGATAATTCTCACAGATTTGGCAAGATTTGGCTCGGGTGTTAACAATTAAATCCTGACATGTAGGGCTCTCACACAATGGTCAGGTGCTTGCTGAACACATGGATTTGACCCGTGGCCTCTCAAAGCCAAACAACCCAAGGGCTTCTAAGGTGGTGCTGTCTCAGCCCGTCTTGTGCTGTTATGACAGGAGCCTAAGCCTGGATAATATTTGCTTTTATGGCCCTGGGGATGGAGCCCCAAGGCCTCCCTTCTGCCAGGCAAGTAGATTCATTGAGTTAAACCACTAAGCCAAAGACTAGGTTATTAATTTGTTTACTTTTGCTGCTTTTGAGGCAGGCCTTATGTGGCTGGCCTTGAACTTGTTATGTAGCCGGGGAGGACTTTGAGTGGCTGATACGCCAGCCTTCACCTCCTGAGTATTAGGATGACAGCCCTGTGTCCCCGGGACAGGTTTATGGGATGCTGGGGATTGAACTCAAGGCTACACATGTGCTCATGGAGTACCATTGTCAACTGAGCTCCATCTCCAGCCGAGATTAGGGAATGGAAAGAGAAACTGTGTGGCTCACACTTCTGGAATCGGAATCTGGAAGCCTTCACTGTCCTGGAACTCACTATATATTATATAGACTAGCATGGCCCCAAACTCACAGTGATCCTCCTGCCTCTGCCTCCTGAGTTCTGGGATTTGAGGTGTGTGCTCACTATGCCAGGATGTAATTTAGAAGACTTAAATTGCAAGTTTTAGAGAAATGAAACTTCAAAAAGAACCCCCAGCCACTGTCACAATGCGAAGAGAATTCCCAGGGATACCGTGGAGGAGTACGCATTTGAGAGAGTTGAGGGAAGGACGGCTGAATGAGACGGGCTTTGGTTTTCCCTGGGAGAAAGCCTCTCTGACATCTTTCCCTCTGGATTTCTGTAGATAAGCACCGAGTCTGCAGAGCGACCTAACCACTAAGCAGTGAGTTTGGGAAGTTTACGCTTGATACATTTGAAAATGATGCAGTTTTAGGAAACAGGAAAGAGCCTGGTGCAGCTCAAAGAGCTTGTTCTATGGGTAACTTGTTAAGAGCTGGAGAGCCCTGACCTATGCGTAACTTGTTAAGAGCTGGAGAGCTCTGAAAGGATTTGTTTTTGTTTTCATTCCACCTTCCCTGTTAAACCCATTTGTGATGGTGTTCTTGGATTAGTACATTCAGTACTAATACATACACACATGTATATAACATAGTATATATACACAATCACATATATAATGTGTACATATTAACTCAATTATGTATATATCATAGACATACACATCTTATACATTCATTCTATCAGTTCTGATCCTCTAGAGACCCCTTATAACTAGTATTCCAAAGAGAATAATTTTGTTCGCTGAGCCGGTGTGGAAAAGCAGGCAAATGGCTTTGGGAGACTGCCTGGCCAACCAGGTTGAGTTTGGCCAATCCACTTCCTTGACTGCTTGGCCAGGTCACCTGGAGGCTTTCCTTCTGAGCAAACATGCTGTTGACACGAGCTCAAGTTGTGTTTATCTTGTCATTTAATTTTGTAAGATAAACGTAAACCAAGAAATCACTCCCTAAAAGTCAATAGCAGTTCAGGGAAACTGGAACCACATTGGTGCACTCACAGAGATGGATGAGTGTCATCTACGGCCTGAGTTTGTATTTGGACAAGGTGACTTATGGCCACCACGATCATTGTCCTAGATATCTTTAACTGTCAACTCAGCCCAGCCTAGGGTCATCCGAGATCCTCAATGGAGGGTTTGCCTAGATCAGGCTGGTCTGCGGGAGGTTGTTTTGATTACAAATTACTGCAGGTGGGCCTAGCCCACTGCGGGCAGGATCATCCATGGGCGGGGGGGGGGGGGTGGTGTTTCTAGGTTATACATGAGAGCTAGCTAAGTCTGAACCTTGAAGAGAGCAAGCAGCATTGCTCCACCGTTCCTGGCCTGACTCTCCTCAATGATGGGCTATGTCCTAAAGAATGAGATGAAATAAACCCTTCTCTTCCTGCGTTACTGTAGTCAGGGTGTTTCATCACAGCATCAGAATTACACTAAAATGATCACAAACTGCAAAACCGCCTCCTCTGCTACATCTCCTTATTTTCCATTTGATTTCCCATTCTTTTATAACATACAGCAAGGTGGGAGGGAGACATCTCATCCTTGTTTCAAGTTACGGGCCATAACTTTGTATCGTTTTTCATTTCCTCAATCCCTCTGAACTGAGAGACTCTGGGGCATGGCAACAAAGTTACAAGGAAGCCTGCTTCTGAGGACACTGGCCACTCATATTAAAGCTTCTGCTCAGCAGAAGCCAAAGAAATCATCCCTGGCAACGGATACCACAGGGTCTTCACATTTCTGTGGTCAGACAGTATTGGGATGAGGCTGGGTACCACTCCATAAATGCACCATAGTGGGCCAGGCTATTGAAAAGCCCCCAGGGTTTGAAATAGCTGGATTACCTAGGCATGGCTGTGCATCCCGGTAATCCCAACATTTGAGAGTGTGATACTGAAGGATTGCAAGTTCCAGGCTAGCCTGGGCTACCAGAGACATGTCTATAAGAACAAGCAAACACAAGAGGGGGAAATGAGGAGACAAAGGAAGACGTTGATTTGGAGGCACTCATGATTCAGGGTCAGTTGGTGCTTTCTTTGACGTTCTATGAAAGTGTGTCTTCTTTTGCCTTTAAAAAAAAAGAGAAATTAAGAGCTTTGGTGATCAAGGCTGCTGAGAACCTACTCTTCCTATGTGTACAGACTAATCAGGACACACTGTCTCTGATTTATGGGAACTGATTCCACCAGAAACAGAAAATGTTCCCCCACAAAAACCCTCTTTCCAAAAGAACAACTGCTGGGTATATGGAAATGCATCCACAGGTTGGCCCAAGAGTCTAGGGATAGGCAATGACCTTCCCCTCAGACATTGTGAGTTTCCCACAATCTTTGTGGGATTACGCTTTACTTCTAGAATCTAAAGGAAAACAAAAAAAGGAGAACTGAAGCCAGACCACTAAGTCTCTTAGTATAAAGCTCTGAATTCAGGAGAATGTCTTTTGCTAGCATCTGACTTGGATGTGCAGCTACTCCATGAAAAGACCTGGAAATGCAGTCGGAGTGCGTTCTGAATCTCCTCTGGTGTCGCTGAAGTCTCTTTTGGAGGTGGTGAATATGCAACTAGTGATTTGGGTGAACAGTACTTTTTTGAAGAAGTCATCAGAATAGCACACGAATCTCTTTATATGATTTATTTAAAATTATTTGATTTTCCTGGGTTGTTCCAAATGTAACATTCTTATATACAGCCTTGAAGAGGCATGGTTGTTATTCTGAGTGGTTACAGACAATCTTTTTAATGCCCCCCTCCCCCGTGAATTACCATTGTTAGGAAATCTTTATTCTGCTAGACATTGGTTGGTATTCTATTTGTAAAATTAAGGTAGCTTTTCTCACTGAAGGTGACCAAATCTCTAAATAGTACAGGGCCACTATCTTTATGCCTTCAGATATAAGCACAACAATTTTAGGTCGAAGTTTCTTCCAACAGGAGTCCCTCTCAGGGAGGAAGCCCATCTAGGTAAAGATTGAGCTGTTAACTTTGCTCTGAGATTGTCCGCTGGGATCTCAGGACCCAGCTTTGTGGAAGGAATTCCCTTCAACTTTCTTCCAAGCCAGGAATCCTGTCAGTCCACCGAGAAGCCCCTGAGAGATGCAGACCAGGCCTGGATGAAGCAGGGATGGGTTCCAGTTTTTGAGTCAGTTTTTGGTTATCCGGCTGCTGAGGCTGCCTCCACCAACGTACTCGGATGCTAACACCCATGGTCTTCTAGATTTCAGTGTGTTGCCCTCCTTACCACCGTGATGATGTTAGGCAGGCATCAAAGACAGAGTAACAAAGCAGCGTTCTCATCTATGTGCATATGTGTGCTCTGCTCACCTGCCAAAGTGTGCCCTCATTTGCTCAGCTGGGGACAGGACCCAGGGACTTGCACGGGCCAGGCAAGTGTTCTACCACTGATGGACATCCCAGGCCTTGGTTTTGGTCCTTGGCTAAGACTTTCCCACTGACACCAGATTGCTACTATCAGAGCTACAGAGAAAGCTGGTGCTGAGGCAAGGATAAAGCTTTGCGGGGTGGGAGGAGGTCTCATCCCACGTGTCCTTCAAACTTCCTGGGGATGGATTGGGTGCCTTTTTAGTCCAAGGCGGAGTTTTCAGAGAACAACTCAGGAATTGAAATCAAGCATCCAAGATGACTTGTGATCCAGCTGGGACTTACCCACACTTCTGAAGAAGAACATCTTTACCACTTAGGAGACCAAACGTCCCCCTGCTATATCCCACTTCCCTTTTTGCTATTCTTTCCTTTCCTTCTGCTGCAGAGCCCAATGCTAATCATGCTGTGTTTGCTGGGCATGAGGTACACAGTGTTAATCCCAACTGTGTAACTGTTAAATCCTGTCAGAGGCAGGCAGACTCTGTGAGCTCTAAGCAAGGCCAGGCTACACAGTGAGAACATGTCATAAAAAAAAACAAAAACAAAAACAAAAAACCCTCCTGCTGTATCAGATGACCTCTGGGAACTTTCCTACTTTCCAGTAACAGGATCTGGGGGTGATGAAGGCCTGCCCGGTGGGAGATCACTAGGTACTAGGACACTTGCTTTCCATTTCCTTTACAAAACCAGATTAATTCTTTGTTTCCAGATGAGGAGTAAGGGCATTCAGAATACACACATTTTGGGAACAATGGAAGTTTCAAATGGTCATGAGCACCCAGTAATGCATGGAATAGTTCAGAATCCCCAAAGAACAGGCTTTGGAAGTGTCTACCATTGACAGATTGAGAATGTTAGAAAAGACAGAACTGCTTAACCTGCCTGGAACATGACATGTCATATACATAGATCGAAAACGTCACTAGACCCTTCATTTACATACACAATTTCATGTTTTGTGTATAAGCTTAAAGTTAAGTTTACTTTGTACGATGTCACATACAAGCAAAGTGAATAACAGACAAACAGGCCCGCAAAAGCGTCTCTGCCTCCATCAGCTTCATCATTATCAAAGCTGTCACTCTGGAGTCCCACAGCTTCCTCAGCTTCCTTCATCACACGATAGAGGACAATCAATGCCTTTGAGGTCTTCCTCTATCCGATTCCTTGTCCCCCACCAATCTGATCGCAACCCTGCACTCTCAAAGCCTGAAAACTATGCTTCTATGCTACATGGTTATCTTGCTATGAAAAAAATAGTTTTCTAAGCAAATCTATGATGTCTACTGGGTTACCAGAACCAGAATCGAGTGGGGTCATCTTCTCTTGTAAGGTATTGAAGCTTGTCTGAGTGGTGATGTCATGGGAGGAGTTGGCAGGCATGTATACAGCCGCCCCACACCCCAGTCTTCTACACTATAAACACAAGAAAGTATGCAAACTTTAATTTTAAAAAGCAACAATAACAGCAGACCAAGAATTGCTCCTGAGTGGGGGAGGAAAAGATTACACACCCCAAAACCTCTGAGGGTAATGTTCACTACTGTGACTGTCATGGTGGTGTCACGGTGTCTGCAGCGAACATGTGTCAGGCGGTACAGTGCCAATAGCAAACACTTTTATTCCTGAAGATGAAAAATCAAGGGAGAGCAGGCCCACGGCAGGAACAGTGATTTGAGCGTCATTCCCTCTTTAACAGTATTCGGTTCAGTTGCTGACTCCGTCTAACATGACAGATAGAAGGAGCAGGTGGATCCCAAGGAGGACTCCACATTATCAGACCAAAGATTTGATATCCTTTCCTATACACTGAACTCATGTTTTAGAAGGGAGGTATAAATAGCAGCAAAATTTATGGAAACCAGGAACTTTTGGTTACTCTTTTTCCTACCAGCCTGGAAAACAACTAGTAATACATGTTGATATGGAAATTTTAACTCGTGAAGAATACTGTTCAAGAGGAAAGGGAATGAAGTAGTTTCTAATACTGAATGACTGAAATTCCAGCACAAACATGGCCTGTTTCACAAGCAATGGCATGGTGCCAAACAATAGAAACAGGGATCCCCTCTTTCACCATGTTAGGACCAGAGGTTAGAGAGACAAGTTTGTCACCTTGAAAAACCAACGGAAGAGTTCAACACCAAGTTCCCTCACAACCACTGCCTGTAGCACAGAGCCCTATCTACTCATGTGTGCGGCATGTCACACCACAGCGATTTAAAAGACATTTCATCTCTTAGATCCCGGTTTAGAAGAATGAAGGCACATCCTTCTTAGACAACTCGCCATGCTCCTGAAAGCAGATGCTGCCAGAAGGTTTTCCGTCTCAGTAAGAGTTCTGAAGATGATGTTAACAAAGCTAGTTTTTGCTTGGGAAAGTGTCACGCAATGCACAGCTTTCAAAGTATACATTTTACAAAAGAAACTCAACAAAGATAGAATCCTGGTGTGGTAAATAGTCTTTCACAAAATCCATGAAGCCTTGGGGCCAAAAAGCCACAAAAACAAAACGACATTTTCCTCAGTTCTACGGACACATTCCCCCCTCATATTTCCCCCAAAGAACATTCTAGAGCACAAAATGGATTCATAATGGTTTAATTAGATACATTTTATATATCCCGAACATAATTGCTCTCATAGAAATAAACTAATATTTTGTACACAAACTGTATTTACTGTACCACATTCATAACACACTGAGCCAAGTGCAAACATCTGATACACACCCTGGTGTGTGGAGCTCGGCTGCCACAAACGCTCCAGTATCTAGGATGACAGAGAACAGCAGCAGACAAGATGGATAATCGAACCCACAGAAAAGTAACAAAAATGCTCTTTAGTATTAAGCAAAACAGACTAATCAGGTTTTCTTCCAGGTAACTTTCCTCCCTCTCCAAGCTCCTTGGGACTGGTAAGGGGTCATGCAGAAAAACACAAGGCCAGAGCACAAAAGGTTTGGGAAATTGACAATTTGGCATCCTTTGTACCAAAAATTCCTTGGTTTCCCTCAGCCAGAGAATTACATTTAGTCCCTGCTCTCACGCACAACTGGCGTGATAATGACAAGGTATCTTAAATGAAGTTTTCGTTTTTTTACAACTACCAGACAGTGTTTTAAAGTAATCCATGAAAAATAATGACGATTAAAAATAATCAAACATCAGCAACACTGAAGAGGGAGTTTGCACCTTGGTTAGCAGCACTGAGCATCAAATGGTTTTCGGTGAGCCTCTGCGAACGCTGGCGTGTACCATTGATCAGTTCGGTCTGGGCAAGCCCTCAGGCTACTGTCACCAATTACTGCCTTTACTGATGGCCATCTCTCCGGAGGGGAGAGAGCTTGGCAGTAAAGCATGGGAGAAGAACACAGACATACCAAGCCCTCCTAGATCTTTGTAATGAAAAGCAAAACAGTAAGGCCCTCCCAAATCTAAAGATTTATGTAAAGTTCCAAGGAATACATCATGTTTTATCAGGAGAATAAGCTAACAGTCTCTCCTTTCACTGTTTAGCTTCACAAGCCGGAATGTTATGTGAGTGACGTTCCAATGGGGCTATAACTTTTTAACCACGGTGTGAAGACAAGGAGGGATGGGGCCGTGACAACAACACAAGCGAGTGTTCCCTTGGGAGGTGAGCTAATCGGGTGTTACAGAAAACCTGCAGCCTAACCAAGGACTGGATGGTCACAATTCGGAAATCGGGATCTCAAAACAGATTCAAAATGGAGGATACGGCAACACGCGACTGTAATGAACAGGACACGCCCCTCATTTTCATCTTGAAACCCAAATTAGTTTCAGGGCAGGACCTGACCATCCTTTTCTGTCTGTACTTGGCATCTAACCATACTATATATCCAGCGAAGGCCTTACCTCCTGTTTCTCCCTCCTTCTTAGATAACACAAGCCCTGGGCACAGTCATTTCTTCCCTGGTGGCTCCCGGTCTTCCTCCACTTGTTAAACTGGCAGCCCCTCTCCTCTTTGGATCAGCTCAGCTCCCCAGTCCCTCCTAGGCACACCTGTCTTCTGCAGGGTTCTTTTCTTACCTAGTCACTGTGAGGCAGTTTTAGCAAACACCCCTAAGTACAGGTGAGACCCATTTTCAATCGTACTGTAAGCTCCACCAAGGGAGGACCAATTTCTGTGAGGAAGCCAATAGGATTCTAATTAGGTCCTAATTCACATTATATTTAGACATGAAAGAAGGTGCGCAGATAAAAGGACATTAGCTTGAATGAAGTAAAAAAAAAAAATAGTCCATGACAAGTGGAAGATCTGACAATTGCGAGGCAAACCACCTAAGATTTCACACAGGAGTTCAAAATCGAGGAGCGAGTGCAAAGAGAGGGCCATGTAAGCCGAAGCTCAGCCCTGGCGGATTCAGGGAACTTAGAGGGAGCGAGAGTCCATTCTAATGAGTGCCAGCTGTGAACACGATGCATGGACTTAGACGCAAGAAGAACGTTAGGATAATTAAAATAGACTGGAACTTCTGAGTTCGCCTCCGTGTTCTCAGCAGCAGCTTTGGGTTTAATGGTGAATTAGCCATTATCTGAAATGCTTTGCTGAGGAGAAATAACACCAAAATTGGTGCCTCTTAACAAAATATAAAATGTCACTAACCTTGTTCTCAGAGTCTAAAATAACACTTAAATTCAGATGGCGAGAATCTAAGAATAAAACTCTGACAATAAAATATAAGTAATTTTCTAATTCACTAGGAAGCCCCCCTACCGAGTTTTAGTTTTTAAACATACAGGCATTTATAGAGTCATGTACGTGCAGGAACTTAGGAATGCTAATGCAAGCTTCCTACAAAAACGTCTGTGTACCCGTGGAGGAAAAACAAAACCTGAAAAATTCAAAACACAGCTTGCCCACCCCCACCTTTGGAATGGATAAATTTCTTTTAGCCAAGTTTTTTATTTCTGCCCTTAGCAAGGTAGATGATTAATATGTAACCATGTATCATATGGAATTGCTTGACTTTAGAAAAGGAAGATGATTTGCATAGGATCCATTTACATAATGCAAATAAGCTTTTGTTCTCTGTGGAATCTGAACCGTGCCAAGGAGTGGGCATGAGTCAGGGATGTGCTGTATGGCCTCGTGTGCCACTCAAAAACAGTACTTCATGGTACCACCCGGCCCAGGCAGAAGCCCCAAACGTCTGTTACTTCCTAATGAAGTTTTAACACTGATGACAGGTATCCAAATAAAATACAGCATTGCCAAATGCTAGGGCACACTGTGAGGTCAGACGGAGGGTGGATGGTTTACTATCTGGACACAGGATGAATACTTAAAGAGCAACCTGGATGCAGAGACCTTAGAGTACCATCCCTTAGCCCTCTTGCCCTTCAGATCCACCACACGGTAACTCGCTTAACAAAGGAAAATAGGTTTTTCCTTACTTAATCTTCTTATATCAGCTGAATCAATGTTCTGACGGAGAAAGTGAATCCACCCCAGGATTCTAATGATCTGTCCTTCACATACACCTAGGAGCACACATTTTAAAAAAATGGTTTATTGTACATCTTTGCATTTCTTAAGGCATGAACAATGTAAAGATGGGATGGGTTTCCGGAAGCATCACGTCTATTTTGACGAGGCTGGTACAAGCACACCACATCGAAAAACACTTTGGGGCTGAACTAACCGACCGCTCCGGCCCAGGAGCTCTAAGGTAGGGGATGACGCTTTCAGCCAGCAGACCAAGCGTGTAGCGGTACGTCATTTTACACTCCCCCCATCCGCGCGAAGCACCGGTTACAGTGTGATCTTCCTGACCAGCTCCTCTGCCTTGGATTTTATACTCCCCTTCTTTCAGTCTGCTTTCCGAGGAGGGCATGGGTTTTCTTTTCTTTTCTCTTTTAATTGTGTTTTACTTTTTAAGGAATATGGTTGCAGCAAAACAGAAAGGATCCAAAAGTGGTTAGGAGCCTTGTCTAATGCACTTTTGAAAATCCATTATAAAGATGAATAGAAAAGCAAATGGGAGGTTTTCAGTCGACCCAGAAACCACGCGCAGCTATAAGAAACGTAATTGTGCATAGTTATTTATTCATCCGGAGTGTGGTATGTTAGCTACCTCTACGTCTCCAGTTCACCACAGTACAGGGCTGTCTACTTTGCTAAACCCAGGGTCCTTCCGAAGCTCCCAGTAGGTGTCATTAGAAACCCAGGCTTCTCTTTGATTTGCATCAATTACTTTTCTGTGGAAATATGAAAACCAACATTAGACACAAATTACATCAAGGTCAGATGAGAACTCAACTCTCTCATATGTGTGTGTGTGTGTGTGTGTGTGTGTGTGTGTATGCAGATATTATATATACAGTGCAGTATATAATATAGTTAGTGTGCTATCTGCCAACAATTGATAAGCTAGCAATGCCTGGCCAGAAATAAAGAAACTGATGTCATTAAATGATTGAAATGAAAGCAAGAAGGAAAAGACAAAGGGCAGGAACTAATTACCTCTAATTACCTCTGGGTAAGGGGAGACAGCATGGAGGCCCAAACACGGCACTGTAAGTACTATAAGGAAGAGCTTCCTCCCAGGAACTATATAAATCTAAGTTACATAAATCTTTAGATTCAATATCAGAAGTTGCAAAAGCCTTCATGACACCATGTCTGGAGGGCACTCTATGGCCCTGAAGGGCACACTGCAGCCCTGAATATACACTGCAGCCCTGAAAGGCACACTGCAGCCCTGAAGTCACACTGGAGCCCTAAAGGACACACTGCAGCCATGAAGGGCACACTGCAACCCTGAAGGACACACTGCAGCCCTGAATGCACACTGTAGCCCTGAAGGGCACGCTGCAGCCCTGAAGGGCACGCTGCAGCCCTGAATGCACACTGCATCCCTGAAGGTCACACTGCAGCCCTGAAGGACACACTGCAGCCCTGAAGGGCACACTGCAACCCTGACGGACACACTGCAGCCATGAATGCACACTGCATCCCTGAAGGTCACACTGCATCCCTGAAGGTCACACTGCAGCCCTGAATGCACACTGCAGCCCTGAAGGACACACTGCAACCCTGAAGGACACACTGCAGCCCTGAAGGGCACAATGCAGACCTGAGGGAACACTGCAGCCCTGAGGGAACACTGCAGTCCTGAAGGGCACAATGCAGACCTGAATGCACACTGCCCACCTGAAGGGCACACTACAGACCTCTGAAGGACACACTCCAGACCTGAAGGGCACACTATAGCTCTGAAAGGAACACTGCAGATCTTTGAAGGGCACACTCCAGACCTGAAGGGCACACTGCATCCCTGAGGGAACACTGCAGACCTGAATGCACACTGCAGACCTAGGGCACACTGCAAACCTAGGGCACACTGCAGCTCTGAAGGGCACTGCAGCCCTGAAGGGGACACTGCAGCCCTGAATGCACACTGCAAACCCGTAGGGCACACTGCAACTCTGAAGGGCACACTGCAACCCTGAATGTACACTGCAGCCCTGAATGTATACTGCAGTCCTAAAGGGCACACTGCAGCCCTGAAGGGCACACTGCAGCTCCGTAGGGCACACTGCAGCCCTGAAGGGCACACTGCAGCCCTAAATGCACACTGCAGCCCTGAAGGGCACACTGCAGACCTGTAGGGCACACTGCAGTCCTGAAGGGCACATTGCAGTCCTGAAGGATAAAATGCAACTCTGAATGGCACACTGCAGCCCTGAAGGGCACACTGCAGCCCCGAAGGGCACACTGCAGACCTGAAGGGGACACTACAGATCTCTGAATGGCAAGTCTGCACTTCCACCACAGGATGATCATGAGATGACAGCTCTAAAGGGGAGGGTGTTGCCCTGAGCTTTTCTGCGCATGCTCAGGAGGATGACAGATGATGGATCTGGAAACTTCAGCGTCATCTCCATGATGATTATATAATCCGTTAAATAATCCTGTAGCAATCCTCTTTGATCCTGCCACAGTGGGGCTAAATATGAGCAGAAACAAGCTCTGTGTTACAGAAATAAAATTAAGTCCTAATGGAGTCATGGTGCCCTTGGGAGTAGAATCCCAAGCACTGCTAACTGAGGAAAGGGAACACAGTTCTGTCACTCCAAAGGGTCCCGATAAAGGAACAACGCTTTTTGGTGAGCTTCTCTCTATCTCACAGACCACAGAGAGAAAAGGCCCACCGAGAACAACTGCTCGTTACGGCAACTAACTTTTACACACGCAAGATCCGATTCAGCGTTTCCCTGTCCAGCATAAAGTAACCCAAATCAGCTTAAGTCCTTGGATGTGCTGCAGCCCATTTTTTCTCACGGTCTGTGGCAAACTTTAGTAAAACATGAACTTACTGTAGGAACGGTTGACTTACTTAAAAAATTTTGGTATATGTTCCAGGTTGTTTTCCTCCATGTACCGTCTTCGGGATCTCTGGAGTTCCTCAACTCTTTGTTTCTCGGCGGCTGCGGCTTCTAAGTTTCCCTCTTCCAAAAATCTAAGAAGAATACAGTTGGTATCCCAATGTTAGCATCTTTTAGAAGGAAAATTACCTGCTGGCTGCTGAGAATATGACATCCTGAACAGCGGTGACATTGCTGCTGCCCCTTCACCTGTCCCAGGCCATATGTCCTCAGTCTGTCCATTAATTAATATAGTTTCTGTACGTGTGGATTGAATCACTACATCCAGGACCACAGTGGTATGATAAGAGGGCAGGTTAGTGGTTTGGCCTGGAACACTTCTCTGTGTTGTCTGGAGTTCTACAACTTCAGATCGTTTTTTGGAGAATGACAGTCCAGGGTAAGAGCCACATGAAGTCACAGGCTGGGTTCTTTATGTGTCCTAGTGCCAAATGTGTTTGTTCAAGGCTGTGGGTGCTGGATGGGGACCGGCTGCTCTCTATTCGGAGGCAGACTGAGAGACAAGGAACTTTCCTCCTTTACTGGAGAACATCAGGTATGAAAAAGAAGGTATCCTGAGAACAACTGAGAAGGTGAACACGGACCCAATGATGATCTGTGAATATTTACATGTGTGGCTGGCATGTGGACAGGAGCTTGCTAAACACACACAAGGCCTTTGGTTGGATTGCCACCAGCAGACACACACACAGACACACACACACACACACACACACACACACCTTTACATTTCAAAACAAGGGCAAAGGAGAGTAGGCATATACAATATATGTTGCACAAGGTTAATTGATGAAATTAAATGTCAATCAGTGAGACACACGCTCTGGGAGTACCATCAACTGCAATTTTTAGTGGGGAATCATATGTGGAATAGAATGAAGTGAAAGTCATACCAAAACATTTTAGGAGGGGGAAAAAACCTCCACACATACATGGGAACGCAGGTGACATAGAGAAATTTAGGGGAAATGAATTCTGTAGAAGTGGACATTGTGATCACATACAAAGAACAAAAAATGATGAATTCGGTAGTTTGAGTACAATTCCACAGCCTCTGGGACTAAGGTATGGGGCTGAGTTTCAGTTAGGTCACCTCCAGGTATTCCTGTCACTCAAAGGACACTCCATGTTATAGGGCAGTGTGTGTAAAGAGGCCAAAGCTCCAGGGCAAGGCACGATTCGCTAGTGACCAGCTGCGTGTTAAGACATTTGGTAACTGTACAGACGATCCCTGCCACTGTCCAATAAGTTTCTGTTATAACATCCCTACAAATGCCATTTTGCCCAGGGCAGGAAACTCAGGCATTTCTGAGGGAATACGGGGATGAAAGAATGCATGGAGAGCAGACAAGCGATGGAGAGAAGAGTCCCAACAACCTCTGACACCCATGTTGTCTTCTAGGATGGAGCAGAAACCCTGCAGCAACCCTGACCTTTGATCTGGCCGGAATCGGGCATCCGTGGGAGGAAGGAGGTCCTTCAGCACAGGATCCAACTCATTGAGCTCCACAGCGAACCTCGTGAAGCCATAGTAGAGCTCGTAGTTGGTTGGCAGCGAGCCTGGAGGGAGGCAGAGAGCAGCTGAGTGTGGGAGGCAGGCGGCAAGGGGAGGAGCCCACTCAGGAAGAGCACTTAAAGTGAGCCCAGCTTCCAAACGGGCTTCGAACTCACGAATGCAACATCATGGTTTCCTTTCGAGTAATCGAACTGTTGCTAATTTGCTAGGTGAGAAAGTTTATGTTGACGGTCAGAATTAAGAGATTAACACATTTAATAAAACCCTGCCTTTAAATAAAACCTTGCATTACATTAGTAGTCTTCGTTGGCCAAACACAGAATTTTCCTCTCACATATTCCATTAGGTAACTAGAGACCAGGTTAGTTAATACAAACGTGGAAATTTCATGAGAAGCCCCTCTCATGGACTTCCTCATTAAAAAGATGCAGATGGAAATTTTTATTAGTAGTCGTTTAAAACATTTAAAAATTATTTTAACATTTGTTGTTTTTTTTTTTGTGTGTGTGTGTGTGTGAGAGAGAGAGAGAGAGAGAGAGAGAGAGAGGAGAGAAACACCAATGCTTGACTTTTTTCTTTGGCTCAGTTTTGTCTGTTCTTATCAAATCTTATTTTTTTTTTTAATGTATGTGTGTCTCAGGGAAATATGATGCATGGGGGGGGGGTGTACCCACAGAGTCCAGAAGAGAATGTGGGAACCCTTGAGGCTGGAGGTGCAGACAGTGCAGGCAGTTGTGAGCAACCCCCCATGGATACTGAGAATGATCCAGTCCTCTGGAGAAGCAGCGAGTACTCTTAACCGCCAAGCCATCTCTCCAGCCCCGGTGATTTCTTTTACTACCATGTGGATTTCAGGGGTTGAATTCAGTCTTGGCAGGAGGGACCTTTAGAGCTCTTTCATTTTATTCCATCGTAACAATTTGTACAAACACACACACACACACACACACACACACACACAGTTTGAGCTACAGCAAGTGTGCAGAGGTCAGAGGACAGAAGACAATTTGTAGGACTAAACTCAGGTTGTTAGGTTTGGGGGCGAGCACCTTTAACCTGCTGCTATCTTGCCAGCCCTGAGATCCATCCATCCATCTATCTGTTGAGGCATCCATCCATCCATCCATCCATCCACGCGCTGACCCACCCACCAGCCCATCCCTCCAGCAGCCCACTCCCCCATCCTACTTTCCCTTCCACCCTTCTTTTCCCTAACAGCTCATCTTGCTCTCCAAGTTGGTTGTGAACTCCTGGGTTCTAGCAACCCTCCTATTTCAGGGCACCAAGTGCAAGGACCGCAGACATGCACCATTGCCCCAGGCTGTGAGTAAGACTTGGTACCCAGAACCTCACTTATGCTAGGAAGTGCCCCACCACTGCTTTACACCCCGACCTCATATCATGCTTATCAGTGTATTCTAAGGTGGAATCTGTGTTTGCTTTGCTTACTGAAGTAGTTCAGCCTCCTAGAGCAAGGCTGGTGCATGGCCAATACTCAGTAAGTAGTTACTAACAACACATGAACTAACAACACATGAACTAACCACTGTACCTGCAGGATTTTTTTTTTTTAGACAGGGTTTCTCTGTGTAGCCCTGGCTGTCCTGGAACACACAGAGATCTGCCTGCCTCTGCCTCTTGGGTGCTCGGATTAAAGGTGTGCGCCCCCATGCCTGGCACCAGCAGGAAATTTATAAACATTTAAAACAGTGTCCTTAGGACACCAACAACTATTTTTAAAAGTTGCAGAGTACCTAACAAATTCCAGTGGAAACAGATGTCACATGGAGAATTTTTTGGCCACTTACACTGTATTTTCCGTTATGTGCTAATGTAGTGCCTGGCTGTGCTGATGCCTTTGGTGAAGCGCCAGCATGTGGCAGCTTTTCTGCTTAAGTAAAAAAGCTCACTACTGTGGCAAGTTACTGGATTTAGGGTTGCAGACATTGTATTTCCTTTGTTTTATTTAAAAAGTAAAGATGAACAAGGCCTTGCTTATGTGTTTCGGTTATTTAAACTCTTTGTTTAGAGCACCTAACATTTGCATGTATAGATTATGTTTAAATCAATTCCCCATGGCAGATTTGAGCAGGCCAGTTTACTGCATGGCACTGATTCGGTCCATTTGTTAATTACCAAGGATCAAATGGTGGATTTTACATATACCTTATTTGTGGGGTGTAAATATAACTGTGATGACCTTGAGCATTTACATTTTAGATTTCACTATCAAAAGGAAATGCAAGGCAAATGCATGGTCCGCCCCTGCTTCGCTCCCCCCCCCACTGCCTCCTGACCCAGAAGCTCAGGCGGTCTCACCTGGTCTCCAGATGCACTTCGCAGAGGGGGCCACCCCGCAGTAGAGTCCTTCATGCCACTTCCCAAAGAGCCGGTGCACCACCTTCCCTTCCTGGTCTATTACCACGCCCTGGACTTCATTCACGTTGGAGTTCCAATAATTCACCTGGGAAACAAGCAACCCCAGCGCTTTAGTAACACCAACCTGCCCTGTCCATGTGCAAACCGTTCTTTCCCCCTGAAATGCAGCTCAGCGCATTGCACGCTCATGGAAGGTGGCTTTTCTTGCTTTTCTATCTCGATAGCGTCTCACTAACGTAGTTTAAGTTGGCATGGAACTTCGCGTGTAGCCCAGGTTGGCACAAAACTCACAGTCCTTCTACCTCAGAGTCGCATGTGCTGGGATTAGTGGAGCGCCACAGTAACTGCCTAGATTAATTTCTAAGCAGTGGATAGTCTGAGCACTGGCTTACCACGGGCAAGGCCCTGGATTTGATTCCCAGTACCAACACACACACACACACACACACACACACACACACACACACAAACTTCTGCTCCATGCCACACAGCATGATAGCATGTCAATCTCTAGCTCCAGGCTAATTGTTAGCTGAAGAACCCAATATTAACTCACAGGCTAGTGGTTTTTGTCTTCAGATACTCTCCCTTGGCTCATGGATCTTAATGAACTTCAGCTGGACATGATATCAAAAGAATTGGCAAACGCTGCAAGGTAGTTAAACAAACACGGTGTGTGCGTGTGTTGTCTTTCTCCTTCAGACCAGCGTTACTCAGGGAAACGGTGCTCCAAGGGGCATTTCTTTTCATAACCTTTTCTCTAGCAAACAAAAGCAGTGCTTTCTCCTGGCCCAGTCTGGATGGCTACAGAGCAGCCTTAGATGAGTTTGGAGTGACTGCGGCTACCATCTCCATGGCTCTGCTCAGTGTTTTCAAGAATTGACAACTGTATTAGAATCAGAACCCTACATATGGTCACATAAATGTATTTATATTGTAATCAGGCATTAACAGAAACTACAGAACTCAGTATAGGAATGAAATGTGTTCTAGAATTTTACTTAGTGTCCTTGTTGGCTATGTAAAAACAAGATTCCTTAAAAAGAAACTTATTTCTCCTTTGCCATGGTATTTCTGACCTCCACAAATCCAGAAATTTAGATCCCTCAAGCAATTGTGCTTTCTTGTGTAAATGCCCTAAGACATGACACAGGGCAGATCTCCTTCAATTTCTTCCTCGGGAAGCATTCCATGTGGTCCTTCCTCTCCTGTTCTACGGCGCTTCTTACCTTGACAAATGTGAGTTTGCAGAGGCAAACACTGCTTTTGGTATTTCTAATGGTCACTTCGCCATAATGCTCGATCCATCTTCTCCCACTGAGGATGTTGTGTATACACGTGGTGACTTTGTTCCACACATAGTAATCTCCATACCTACAGAGGACACAGCACTGATCAAAAGCAGTAGACACAGATAGATTACTGGTCCTACAGGTGAGAATAATCTTTGGGTAAAACTTCCTTTCCCCTCACGTCCCCTCATTCCTTAAAAACTACTGTGCAGTCATAAATATGCATGACACGATCCCTTTACTTAAGGAATAATGACGTGTTCTCTGTCATGCTAAAAAGCCACTAAGTTCAACAATGCCTCTTTCGTGCTCCTCTGGGGCTGAGAGTATGCTAGGGGCATAGTGACATGTAAGGAAATACTCAAAAAAGTCAAGTATCACGAAGGTTACTATCTACAAATGAGCAAAGTGTCACGAGGACAGAGGGGGGGTCATCCTTAGCTTTGCAGTAATATGGAGTGATCATCAAGCAAGACACACCAGATGAGGCTTGTGGTTTGTAGTGTGGAAGTGGGCACTGTGTATGAGGGGTGTATCTATAAGACACAAGGGCCAAGAGAACCTGGCGTTGGGGGCCCTGCCAATGGTATGTTCCAGATCATAAAGAGGGCAGGGAAGGCACTTAGTGACCTTCCAAAGAGTCTACATTTACTGGCAGGTGATGAGAGTATTTGTGGGCGGATTGGAGGAAAGAAGCTTAATCAGATACACATTTGAGAACGATTACTCTCAGAATGCTCTCATAGTACACTGTCATAATAAAAGCCAAGAAGATGACACTGTCATAATAAAAGTTAAGAAGACGGACGGAGCCATTCTTTAGGAAAAAGACAAGAAGGTGAACAAGCATATTTATGGCACAAATCCAGTGTATATTCTGGGGAACGAGGTACAGAATTTCTGCCAAGCAATGGGATGGTACCAGCACAAATCAGATGGAAGCGTATGCATTATGTATATTTTCAAGTACAATTATATTTCATAATGAAATAAAATACTTCTCGGGCCCAGCTGGTATGATATGGGTATTAGAGACACCAGGGAAGATGGTATCCTCATGACTTTTCACTGACTGGATGTTTATCTCTTCTGTCTTGCCTTTTCCCATATCCAATTCATCAGCTGACTGTGTATGCACATGTGCGCATTCGTGTACGTATGTGTGTGTGTGTGTGTGTGTGCGCGCGCGTGCGCATGTGTGTGTGTGTGTATGCATGCGTGTGGAGGGTAGCCTTAGGCTTTGGTCTTTGTCTTCCGCTTAGAGACAGGCTCACTCTGTTGTTTCTCTGCTGCATACTGCAGGGCGGCTGGCCTGCGTTTTCTGAGGATTCTCCCGTCTCCACCTCCTATCTTCCCACAGCAGCGCTGGATCACAGACACTCATGCTAGGTATATGGCTTCTGGGGATTCTAACTCAGGTCCTCTCATTTGTGCCGAAGTGCTTTTATATACCAAGCCATCTCTTTAGCTCCCCACCCCAGCACATCCCACCCAAACAGATGAAACCCAAATCAACCAGACAAGCAAAAAACAACAAAATCATATCTTTGTCCTCAACACAAACCAAGCAATTTAAAAATATAGTCTATCTCTTCTAAGTCTTTTTATACAGACTATGGTATAAAAGGATTCCATCATTACTTACTTCTAAATAACTTAGGAACTTAAAATAGATCCTTTATCTAAGCACGATAGATGTACAGGTGAAATTATAAACAGGATAAAAAAGAAATGGATAAAGGGTGAGCTTGCTAACAAAAACGTAGATTAATATGATGGCGAGAACATGGCAGCTCTGGGCTGATCAGAAGAAGGAGGCCGGACAGAAGCAGGAAGCTGTTGCACATAGGCAAAGGTTATTAGTTCTTGTGGGAGTCCATAGTGAAAAAATCGTGCTGAAGATATCAGAGACTTTGAGTATCCAGGGAAATGGACTCTTTCAACCTTCCCGCGCACCAACTTGTTCTGGGAGAGCAGAAGCCTGAGAGTGGAGGAGGGCAACCTACTTTGGAAGCATAACATTCAGGGTTCCAACCGGCAGGATCTCCATCGACTTCCCCCAGAACTTATTTTTCCATCTGATATCTAAATAAGATAGCAAGAAGACAAAAATACAATATTCCACGTCTGATCGGTTCTATAAAAACGAATAGTGGTATTATATTTTACAAAGCATTTTTTTTTGTAATTTTAACAGAAACTATACTGCTATCTAATATCACAAGGACCTGAGGACAGCCAAGGTGAGAAGACTGTGATTCTTCCCAAACTCATTGTTTATTCCTCCACAATCATGTTCCCGGTTTGCTTCCATTTAACGGAACAAATTCCAGAAGCCAGAATAAAATATGTACATGCGGGAGGCACTCATATATGCATATGAACAGAGACCCTATGGTGCTTTAATCCCCAGACAATAATAAACACTAAGTTTCGACTAAATGATAAAAATAGTCACCATATATATCAAGCCTGAAGTATATGTAAAAGTAACTGTGGTATGGTAAATACCACTGACTTACAACACATCTCCCCTGTGTGAAGGAGAACTTGGGATAAAAGGATTAAAAAGAAAACTAAAATCTTTACACAGAGATAGTGAAGATTTATGAGCACGTGGGATGAACTTAATGAACACATCTCTACACTGGCTACGCTATAGCCCGAGGTCCAGCACTTTCTAACACAGCCCAGCATTGGCTAAGACACAGCCCGAAGCCCAGCACTTCCTCTTATTCAATGGCTTTATGTATTTCACTTGGAGACTCAGATTTGCCTGAAAATCTCTAATAAGCACCTGGTCCCATTCGGATAAACTAAGGGAGCTTAGGGTTATTTTCACACAACTTCTGACTCTTGGGTATAACCAAGAATTAATTTTCTTATGTTGCCATAAAGTTCAGTTACAATGTCTGTCATTGTGTGCTCTCAAGTTCAGGCAATGCTTCCTGTGAGCAACAAAACACCTTCCACATGCAAAGAACTATTTTACACTTAAAAGCCAAGCCAGCAAACGCATTCTTTTTTTCCTGGGGTGGTTGAAGCTTTATTTTAGGTAAGAGTGCAAAACTGCACCCCAGCAATGGGCCTTCATTAGGAGAGGCTTTGCAAAGCCTGAACTCCAAAGAGTCAGAAGATCCGTGAATCACTTTAGTGTTTAAACTGTTGCTGCTTGGGAGAGGGGCTGTTCCAGATCATCTACAAGTGACACCACAGTTTGCAGAAGCTCCTACCCTTGATATAAACAGTGCAAGATATTTGCATATAAAAGACTCACTGCTCTCACACACTTGAAATTCTCTCTGGATTCCCTGTAAGAACTAACACAGTGTCAATCCTAAGGAAATGGTTGTCTATTGTTATTCTTGGGGAATAAAAGAAGCCTGTATCCGTTCCATATAGATAGTTTTCCTGAGTGTTGCTCATCTTGGCCGACTGGCTCTGCACATGCTCCTGGACGTGTTGGGTGGACAGATGTCTAGATAGATGTGCCAGGGAGCATTCCTTTGGGATTAAAACCTCTGCACACACTCCAAGAGTAAGAGGGCGACAGACATCAGTGCCCCAGTATAGAGGCCCACAAGGCACAACGAGATAAGGCGAACCAGGCTGAAATGGGAAGCACGGAGCTGATATTCCACAGGCCCAGCCAGCATCTCACTTCCAAGACAATATGGCTTCATATTAAACTGGAAAATTTAATTTTCTCAAGACGATCCCTGCTGACATTGAGTAATAGTCTCTGAGTTCTCAAGACAGAAATTGAACTGAGCAGACTGTGTGCTTTCTGTAGCTAGAAACTGTCCACAGGTCTTATACATTTGACTTTCAGTTGTAATTGAAATACAAACCTTGCCAGAAAACAAAATTCTTCGATTCACAGTGACAGGCAGAAATGGGTGGATGATGGCTAACCTGGGAAGAGAGAGAAAGAGAGAGAGAGAGAGAGAGAGAGAGAGAGAGAGAGAGAGAGGACAATGATGCTAGTATTCCAACTTCTTTAAATGATATTTTTTGTTTTTTGAGACAGGGTCTCATGTAGCTCAGGCTGGCTTCAAACTTACAGCACTGCTAAGACTGGCCTTGAACTCCTGATCCCACTGCCTCCACCCAGTGCTGTGGTTACAAGCCTGCACCACCACTATATCAACCTAGATCACCAACAATACTGTTTCAAAAAATAAAATCACTCCTCCCCCCACCCAGTGAAACTAGAGTATCCAGTTCTAATAATAAATTCATCTCAAATCCTAAGTAAACACAGAGATCTTACACACACAGTGGGGGTGAGGATGCAGTTAAATGACATGGTGTTTCTCTTAACTGGTTAAGACAGCCCGTTCCAAACACACAGTTATTAAAGTTCTTCTCTTCACCAAACTGTTCCCGGAATGTGGACAGCAACCTCACTTACTTGTTCTGAGAAGAACCGGAACCCCTTATCTTCTCTTATGCATTCATAGGTCTCCCCCAGGACGGGGTTGAATGGTTTGCTTCCTGCTCTGAAGTAGGTGGAGCAATACCCTGAGACGGCAAACGCAGCAACGAGAACCTGTGAAGACATCGAGAGAGGAGCGCGATGTGGGAGTCACTCGGGTCCATTTGTCTCTGCCCCTCCAGACTGCACACACTCCATGTTGAGGGGGCTGACTTGATGCCACTTGTGTTTTCAATTACGTGAATCTTCATGAATACACAGGTGAGCACACCCTTCGCCCCCCAGGCAGGAAAGTGTGGCTGCTGGTACTGGAAAGAGCAGAGGTCAAGTTTTTCAGCCTTAGGAGTGGAGGACAAAGTACCAACAGCAAGTTGCTTTCTTAGAACTACATTCCTGAACAGATGGGCTCCCCTGGCACACAGGATTAGCTGACAGATCAAGGCTCAGCATGCTTTTACCCTCGAAGGAGGTTTTAATCTCTTTGCTAACATTTAGGGAGCAATTCAAGGTCAACACACATCTATCCCAGGAAGCTATGAACAACCCCATATGGCAATGCCAAGGGCTGAGACCACTGTGGGAATCTAGGTCATGGAGAACTCCCATGAGTAGCTTCCAACAAGAGGATCTAGAATTTTCTGGCCAGGCTTGGTTCTGCGCACAGACCAAGCCTTCTCTAATACCGACGCCGTGAGGACGCTATACAAACAGAAAGGTTGTCTACACGATGGTTGTGGCCTCGCTCAGGCCCTGCCCTTCCTTACCATCCTCTCATAGGGGTCGTCAGTCTCCGAGGCCTTGTCCAGGAGCTCACTGTACTCCAGTTCTTCACAGAGGTGCTGCAGAGTGTTGAGTGGCTCGTTGAGCTCCACGGGCATGGAGACCTTCGACAGGTCTTTGCCAATGTTGTTTCTCAAGATATTCCACAGGTTAATGTTACTGGTGTCAGGGCAAGGGGCAGGCAGGCACGTGCGGCGGCCGTTCCTGAAGGCACCTCCTGTGAGCTCCCCGTTCAGGACTGGGGGAGGAAGAAGAACAGTGAGTCCTGTGCCCCCTCTCTGGTTCATCAAATCAGAGTGGAAAGGAGAGCCCTTCATAGAATTCTGACTGTAATAATCTAATCACAGCCTCCTGAATACATAGGAACATTTCTATATGAAGCGGAGAACAGCATGCAGAACATCAGAGTATGTTTTTAAACAAAGTTTTAAATATACTCAAATATTTAAAAAATGTGCGCGCTCTCTCTCTCCCTCCCCCTCCCTCCTTCTCCCCCTTCCTTTTTCCCTCTCTTTCTCTGTGTGTGCGCGCATGCATAAAGTGCATATGCATTTTAATGAGAGGGACTTGACATTTGGGTCTGAACAAGATGTACATCTTCTCTACTCAACCACATACCTCCTAGATTCTACAGTCGCACACCCTGATAGATTATGCAACAGAAATGCTATCAATAACTAACTGAAGGGGGACAACTGGTGAGCAGAAGAAGGGAATGCCTGGCTAGTAATTCACCAGGGTTGTAATCTGGCATGCAGGGAGAACAACCTGGACGCTCAAACGATGCATACTTTGCCGAGAAATATTGTCGGCCACACTGGTGTTGTCTTCAGATATGTTGTCACTCACGTCGCTGATGTAGGACTCATCATCAGAGGCCTAAGGAAGGGAGGACAGACAGGTGATGAGGATGTCCCTCGGGATTCCTGCCTTGAAAACTCAGATCATCCAAAGGTTGAAAGTAACACAGTCTTGTTCAAATGAGAAGCAGAACACATACTTGGCTCAAAGAATACTTGAGTGTCTACTACAAGGTGCTAGGGAGGAACCATTGTTCTGAAGTCTCTCCTCAGCTAGGCTTGGGGAGGCTAGAACGCTTAATTCAGGAAAACACAGTAACATATACATAATAGGAGGCCTGAGACTCTACACTGAGGATTCCACATAGGATGTCCAGAGAAGGATTATTGAGAGGAAGGTGTGGAGGTGTCCAAGGGAGAATAGGAGTTGCCCAATCATTATAAGAGGGAGAGGCACAGGAAGGAGGGAGAGGCAAAAGCAAGAACCATTAGGGAAACATTAACCCAAGGACTGCTGGGAAGTAAAGAGTGGTGGAGACTAAGTGTAGGGAGACAGGAGAGGGCATAGCAGCAATGATAGGTTTTTCATGCCAACCTGAACGGTCATTAAAAACCAACAAATTGCAAGGGAGTGTGCAGAGAGTCAAGACTGGGTTTTCCAGAAGATGCCTACAGCTCTCTTTAGGGAGGTGAATGAAAAGATGCTACACAGATCTAGGGAAATGCTGTAGGACAATGGTCTTGTACTCTGAAAAGATTTTTCACTTGTATTGGTTTAATGAAATTCTGATTGGCCAATAGCCAGGCAGCAAGTATAGGCAGGGCAACCAGAATGGAGAATTCTGGAAAGAGGAAAGGCTCAGTCTGCAGTCATCACCCAGACACAGAGGAAGCATGATGAGAATGCTTCACTGGTAAAAGGTACCAAATCATGTGGCTAGCAAAGACAAGAATTATGGGTTAATGTAAGATATAAGAGTTAATAAGAAGCCTGAGCTAATAGGCCAACAAGTTTATAATTAATGTAAACCTCTGTGTGTTTCTTTGGGACTGAATGGCTACAGAACCAGGTATGACAGAAACCTCTGTCAACAAATGGTGCCAACATGAGAGACTTGGGAAGTAATTCTAGACACAAAACAAGAGTTAAGCACAGCTTCTTGGTAGCAGCATTTTCTCAGGTGGGCTCTGTTTGCTAGAGGCAAGCACATCTCATTTAAGAGAGGCTTCCTGACTCAGCTTTAGCTGCAAAAACCTTGCAGCTTTTTTTAAGAGGCACCGCCACCAAACACTTAAATGGTGTTTATGAATAGCCAACAGCATGCTTCTTGGTGGTGGCAGGGACCTTGAAACTCCAGAGCTATGGCAATAAACATGATTCCCACCAGTACCTCCACCATGAAGCTAGACTCCCTGAAAGCTAAGGGATGGGGTAGATCCAGTCAACAAAGCCAAGGTTTTAACCCTAGCCATATCGTTTAGTAAATTAAAGACTCATGTGTTCAGAAAAGATAAACAGTAAAGATAGATTTCGATGGAAAAAAAACCCTCTAAACAGTTTATAGTGTGTTTAAAAATATATGGAGGCTTATTAGAGAAAAAAAAAGGATGAAGTCCTGAAAGAAAGAAAAAAGAAAAAAAGAAAGAAAGAAAAAAAGAAAAAAAGAAAGAAAGAAAGAAAAAAAAGAAAGAATGAGAGTAGTTGGGTGTGGCAGCACACACCTTTAATCCCAGCACTTTGGAGACAGAGGCAGGCAAATCTCTGTGAGTTCCAGGACAGTCAAAGATACATAGAGAAAAACTGTCTCAAAAAAACCAAAAATTAAAAATAAAAGTAAAAGAAATACCGTTTAAAATAAAGCCACGTAAAGATGAAAAATACACAGAGAGTCTGAACACTGTATGTTATTGTGTTGTCTTTGAATTGTTTGATGGCTGAGGAAGGAGCAACAGCTGCTAAAAGACATTTGACTATAAATGTTGTTGGATTATTACAACCTATTTAGACCTATGTAGACCTCTGTGTGGTTTTGGGGGACTGAAAGGCTATGGGACCGAAACTCTGTCAACAGAGAAGAAACCCTAGAAGCCTAGAATCTGACGGCTTATGGGAGGCTGGGGAGAGAGCAAACCTGAAGTCATTCTCTTCATGGATGGAGCAACAGTGAGGCCAGCAGAGGTGTGGATACGGCTCAGCGGTAGACTGCCTGCCTAGCATGCATAAGTTCTAGGTTCAATCCCAAACACTGCAAAAACAAATGAACAAGAAACTAAAAAGAAACCCAAATTGAGGGGGAAAATAAAATTAAGGAGCAATGTGATGTACAGAGAGCCGGAACTATTAAGAAAGGACACTAAGGTATAAGCAGAACTGGGGAACCAAGTCTCCACTCTAGGCAGGGGAGCGATACTCTTCACTGTCTTCAAGGTGTAAACAACAGCATCTTCTCTGAGCACAAAATCAAACACTCCTGCCGTAAAATATTCACAAGTCCATGAGGACACACAGGGTTTGAAAATCACCAGCAGCCACCACCTAGAGGCCCATCCAGACAGGCTTCACGCCCCGAATCTTAAAATGTCAGCATAAACACACACTGTATGCGTCTCTACTGCTAACAAAGATCACTTTCTGTTTGTCTGGCCATTTGTTTTGGCTTGGTGCTTCGAGCCAGGGTCTTGCTACATGGCTCTGGCTAGTCAGAATAAGCTGGAGCCCTCACCACGAGCCAGCCGCCTCCCAGTGCTTCCCAGTCATGGTGCCTGCTGGGTGTGAGCGCTGCTCTCTTGCTGTTCCTCACAGCCTCCTCTCATCAGAGTGGCCCTCTCTGGGTTTCGCCTCACCAGGCCAGAGGAGAGATGCTCATGCCTGGGAGAGATCAGGGCGTGGGCCCAGGCTACAGCTGCTGCTGCTGAGGACACTGAGCATGACGTTCAGACCGCACTGGTTACCAGGGAGCGCCATCTTCATCTGATTCTTGATTCTCCTCACCATTTTTTTTTAAGCTTTATGTCAGCATTTTGCTACTGAAAGTTTTAAATTTGAATATAGTGAAAACTAGGTGGACTAAGAGCGTACTAAGTGATAGACACCTAACCTAGCAGGTGCAAGGCCCCAGGCTTGCTCTCCTGCACCGTGAAAAACGGCTTAAACTATTTCTAATTTCTAATATTTCTAGATTCACTGGTGATTTTTAAGTGAGGGCTGAGGGGCTGAGCTGTCAGTAGAGTGCCTGCCGTACAAACATCAAGACCTGAGATCGGATTCCCAGGACCCACGGAACAACTGGGAGTGTGGTGAATGTGCCTGAAGTCGCAGTAGCGGAGGAGAGGAGACAGAGTCCCGGAGCTGGCCAGCCAGTCTAGCTGAGCCATCGAGCACCAGGGCTCAGGGAAAGAATGTGTCTCAAAAAGTGAGACGGAGAAAAATTGAAAAAGATGGAAGCTGACCTCTGACTTCTACCCATGCATGCGTATGCACACAAACACACACCCAGAGGCATATGCATACAAGAACACACACACACTTAAGTAAATAAAAGACAGAGTTGAAAAGAGTTCACGTAGTTCTCTTTCCAGAGTTCGTCCATTTCCCGTGGTAAACCCCGACTGAAGGATGCACACATGGGTTAGAATAAAAAGAGGTTTTGCTTTTGCATGTGAAGTCTACAAACATGGCAATTTAAGAATACTTTTTTTGCGCTTGCTTCGGTAGCACATATACTAAAATTGGAATGATACAGAGAATGTTGGCATTAAAAAATATTTTTTTTTTCTGATTCATAATTTCCCTCTGTGCTTGGTCTCTATGGTTCTCACTGTCAAGAGAGCTAGCGGGAACACTGCCAAATTCAGTAAAGCTGAGCTCTTTAGCTTGAAAGGGAAAAGGGTAAGTCAATCTCTTCCACCCAATTCCTCGAGAAGAAGCCGATCTCACTGATTACAGACGAGGAGACCAGTGCCTACCGGAACTGAACGTCTATCACAAGCATGCTTACTGTTATCATTTGTTATAGAAACAGCCATGCGGAAGCATGCTCTTCCTCTCTGGTGTCTGATCTCTCCCAAACTGGGCCGTAAATGATACAATTATTGCTGGTGTAGAATTCCGAGGGGACAGTGGACATGGGTCAGAGGTGGGCAAGTCCTAAGTGTGTGGTGCGTAACTGGGGCTGGGCTATTTGCTGTGGTCCTTTCACGTGGCCCTATGTACCATGGGCCAAGACCCTGTGGTGTTATCAAGGTCGGTCTTTTTCCCGTGAGCTAAAAGTTCTGGGGTCGAATATTTTTGTTTTGAAATTTCAGGGTTCAAAAATAGTTCAGGAATTATTTTCTAAATGTGACTCGGCATGTCCCTGCAGATACAAATTCTAAAGCAGACACCAGGCTGGTCAATCACTCTGGAAAGAAGTAGGCCATCTTCAAACACCAATGATGTAGCTTTTAGTAGACAGAGTTCTCAAAAGGAGCCGAGGACTCATTAAGTAAATGTACTGGTGGAGACTACATCCCTAGTCAGGAAAATTTGGATACGGGCACTTCCCAGAAGTGGGTGAATGGCCTGGAAAAAAAAAAACAAACCTCTCCCCTTCATGGAATTTAATATTAATTAAAATATTAATATATTTAATTAGTAAATACTTCTTGAGTGCCGGTTTTGAATTCACTAGACTGTTCCAGAGACCAAGTGGTAAAGTCTCCACCTTCATGGAACCTGTATTCTAGAGGGGGAAACACACGAAAAACAAATGAAATCGATGGACCATATTGTGTTGGGGAGTGGTAATTGGGAGAGAAACACAAACAAAGTCTACCGAAGGCTGGGGTGGGGAGAGGGAACCAGCGGCACCACGCTGAGGTGGGTCAGCCATCACAGGCTTCCCTGACGGTGTCTACTGAGGAAGGAGTAGGCTGAACGTGGGGAGAAGATGACAGACATATCTCTGGGAGAAATGCTCCTGCCAGCGTAGACGGCGAGGGCAAAGGGCCTGTCTCCACTGGAAGCTGCGGTACAGGACACACAACTTGCACGGACCCTGCAGCTGTAACGGGAATTCACACGCCAACCCTTGCCTCACTAGGTGGGCTTGTCGAGTGTGTCAGTGTAAAGACTTGGGGTCGACTGGGTTCCTGAGACTGGAGCAGATTAGGTGGACCTAGGAGCCATGCCTTAACTAAGGAGGAGAGACAGCCCTGAGAGAACCACACTGACCATCATCTGAGTTTATTTCCTGGCTAACTCCTGAGTACTGTGGCACAAGAAGACAGGACTAAAAGCCACTCTTTGTGAAAACCTCTAAAACACAGGGCACAAGGATAGCTACGCAGTTCAGTTCTTTCTAGTGTGGGTCACACCAAAGACTACTTCTCTTTGTTACAGGGATAATACTGTTTCTTTAGCAAATTGATAACTCTAGGAATCACTCCTTTGGCTGTTGGAAGAATCTGTAACAGAAAGAGACAAGAGGCTGCTCCTGAATACAGAGATGAGATTATTCACATTTTTGTGTGACAGTTAAATTGTTATCCTAAGAATACTGGGGCTCGGGACATGATTAGATTTGCCTTGGAGAAATATTAACTTACCCAATCGAAAAGGTTTCTAATTCTCTCATCCTTTCCGTATTATCAAATAGTCCCTGCAATGAACTCTGCTAACAATGGCTGGGTTACTTTGTCACATGTATGAATTTTCGATTATTTCCCTTTATTCATCCAAGTTAAGAGCCCTGAGTTGCAGCCAGAAGCACCGTGAAGTGCTCAGGAAACGGGAAGCGCCATGGTAGCTTACACGCTTCCGCCCTGCTATAAGGTGAGCCTTGTCCCGTGACATAAACAAACACCTATAACAGCCCAGAGTCCTAGAGGCTGGCAGTCTTTGCCCAGACTCACAGTCTCAGGCAAACGAGATGGACGCGCCCAGGACCCTTACCTCGTTCTCTGATGAACTTGCAGACAGAAGCACCTCTTGGGCATCAAAGAACTCTGACACAGATTCTGACATGGAGAGGCGGCTCTCATTGGCCACCTGCTGTGACAGAGGGAGGTTGACATGGATTTGCTCACCGGCCTATAGGAGAGAGAGAGAGAGAGAGAGAGAGAGAGAGAGAGAGAGAGAGAGAGAGCGCTCATATGACAGAATCAACCTTTTCCTCCTATCAGCACTGCTAGTCCTGCAAGTTAGTTAGATTTCTAGAGAATTCCAGACTGTCCATTAACACTAGTGGCCAAGTTTCAGTTGCTACCATATATGATGCCATCTATTGTGTCTAGAGATGCCCAGAGGCAGAACTAAAAGCTGGTGATGTTACAATTTGATTTCAAGTCCATGCTCTATTGGTAGCAAATGATTTTTAACAGGTGAGACCTCTGTTAAAAACGTGAGTTGACTGTGGTCTTAGGCCTGACATTACTAGTCATAGTCTAAGCCAACGGTTCTCAGCGTTCCTAAAGCTGTGACCCTTTAACATAGCTCCTCACGTTGTGGTGACCCCAACCATAACATTATTTTCATTGCTACTTCATAACTGTAATTTTGCTCCTGGTGTGAGGTGCAGGATATCTGTTGTGTGACCCCCAAATGGCTCACAACCTGAACTGTTGGTTTAAGCAGTACATTAAACCTCAAGAAGTATTCCCAGAAACTTCTCGAGACAACTAAGATCACGGTGATGTATAAGACTAATTTCTGAAATAGGATATATATAATTTGATTTTCAACCAAATCACAGATTTTAAACTAATTAAACATGTCTAGACTACTGAATGTAATTTCAAGTAAAATACTGTTTATGTGTGCTAAGGCACAAACGAGTGCTTTCAAGGAAGATAAATTGAATTAGAAATAATTTTAAGAATATTATATATATTCTAATTCACTTTTCAGGGTGAAGACTCCAATTAAAGATTATTATGTAATTTCAAAATCACATTTATTCATTGGGTGTACATATGGGGGCACACACAAATACATGGGTATAGGGGGGTTCAAAGGTCAACTTGCAGCAGTCTGTTCTCTCTACCACTGTGGGGTTCCCTGGGGTCTGCACTCAGGTCACCAGACTTGGTGGCAAGTGACTTGACTCGCTGAATCACCTTGCTGGATCTAAATATTTTTTTTCGGTGATAAGACTTAGAACTATTACTAGATTCTGAGCACACGGCTGGATATAAATGTGACTAGAGTCCAGTGGGACCCTAAGAATGAATGGACACAGTGGACAACCTAAGTTAACAGTAGGTTAACTTAATGCCTGAGTCTGATTTATGGTAAAATTCATAGTAAAATATATGGTTTGGGTGCAAATAAGACCTTGGCATTAATTTAAGCTCTCATTTTGTTAGCTGCATTGCCATATACACAGCTTTAATTTCTTACGATTAATAAAACAGTAACTTTACAGAAATCTCAGACACATTTTAGCCCACATTCTGAATGGTTTTCTATTTTCATGTCATTTCTTCATTATAAAAAACAGAACAACAGCATGTTTTGTAGAGGCCGCTGAGAATGACATCCGAGGTACAATGTTAGGTACTGGTTAGGGCAGTACCCAGCACAGAGCGGCCATACCTAGGGCCTCCGGACACTAGGCCAGCACCCCACCACACTTCCAGTGCCTGCTGGCTTTTGATCCTCTGAGTCATCAGTTAGCTTTGTTTCAGCAAGAATAGGGAGCTTCTCTCCCTAGACAACTTCTTTCAGAGAAACCTTTAAGCAGTTTTTATTTAACAATTTATCAGGTAAAATTATTTTCAGCATTTCATTGGACATTTGGTGCTAATGAACAAGGGGGAACAAAACACAGATGCAGAAAATAAACAAGCTGGACTAGATATACAAATTAAATATTTGGTGACATCAGGTGAATATAGAAATAAATGAAAAGAGACAGCGATCACCAGGAAATCATGATGTCAAGTACACACACATCTTTTAATTCAAAGACTACTGAGCTGTCTGCAACACAAGTATTTATGGAGAAGATATTATTAATGGAAAACAACCGTTTAAAATAAGCAAAAATATGTAGTAATTCAGATGCCACAAAATAGATGTTCTCTAACCGTTCCTCAATGAGCCTTACCTCGTCAGGGCTAGGGATAATATTTACACTGACAACCTGATCACAGATGATAGACTCTGAGTGTATTCTGTTCAGCCGACTCCTGAGCTCAGCATTCTGGTTGAGTGCCTTAAAGTAACAAAAACTGCAATTGTAACTGCAAATTAATAGGCAAGTGTTACAAATAAATACAAGGGACCACTTGAGACAACAACATTCTAGAGACCCTAGCTCACACTTCACCATGCGCTGGACCATATCAGTTAAGAAGAAAATAAATGGCTCTGGATTATGACGCTAACTTTTTGTAATATAAGAGCACTATTTAAGTAGGTTAGGGAACTGAAATATTTAACGGGCTTCATAAAAATGATACATGGATTTTTCTCCTCCATAGAGGCAGACCCATTACATCCAAGACCAGTCTACCACCACATATATATTATCTTGTGCAGTCTGGGACGAAAGTTATTGATTCCTTCTTAGTCTTCTTTTGTTCTACTCTCTAAAGTTCAGGATTCGCTTCAAAGACAGGCCATCATCTCAAAAACACTTGGAATAATGAATGAGCTGGCTTTAATGTACATCACTATCTTCCAGAATGATAGAAGGAAATGGAGGGCCTTTTTTTTTTCTTTAGGCGCTCATAACCAACCCTCTTGGCAGAACAGTGGAACGCACAGAGGCAACTCAGAAGGTGCTTTTGCTGAGTAGCAGGGACACGGACAACCATAAGAACATAAGTCCAACAGCAAACCAACTCGATTTTCAGTACATCCCAGCGCTTTGAACACACCAGGAATAAGCATCGGTAAACACCATTTACACAGTCAAGCACATGCAGCGAGTGCACCTAATACACGAACAGAGCAGCTTCACATAAGCGTGCCCCTTACAGGACCCCGGGGCACAAAGCGTGGGGGGCCCTCCGCACTTCACACTGACGGCGGGAAAATGATCATTTCTGTCTCAGGATTCAGCTCACTGGAACTTTCAGGTATAATGTGTGTGTGAGGACAAGACCTGTGCAAAGATGGGCAATCCCTTCCTTCCCGTTAAAAATGGGAATTCTGAAACGGACACGGATGTTTCCGAGCAGACGATCTATGCTAGGGCTCACTCAAGGGCGTCTATTCTGGGGAATGTGCATTCTGCTTCATGTAGAGAGTATCGACAGATATGGAGACTCACATCAATGGATATGGTACACCAGTGTAAGCCCAAGCAGAATTCGATAAATGTAACGGAACTCATCCAAACGCTCTGTAAACGTAAGGACCAAAACTCGACACGCACGCTGGGCAAGGCGTACACCAATCACAGGGTAAAGGCTGTCTTGTCTTTCCTCTCCTTCCCCCAGTCTGGTTCCTGCCTTAAACTCCAGTTTTGCATTTGGAGGGCAGAATTACTTAGAGCTTTTGTTTTACAGCCTTTAGGACTAGCTGGCATGATATATTAAGAAACACATCGGATCTGGTGTGACAAGTACCAGGTGACTGAAGGTGGATACTGAACCAACAATACTCACGTGTGGAGAGGAAAAATGCCTGGTTATCTAAGAAACCATGGACATATTAGGAAAGAGATGTGTGTAAATAAAAAATGGTGGCCTTAGGCTCACCCTTTGTGGCGAGCTCACTTGTTCATCCAGGTATCCCCTTTGCCCATAAGTACACATAGTTATTGAAGTATTCGGGCCAAACCTACTTAGCCACACTTAGTAAGTGGGAGGGCTTTGGCAAGGCATTGGATGAGCTGGTGGGCAGAGCCAGTCTTGACCCGAGGTATTCACATAAATCTCAACTGTCCATTCTTTTTCAAATGACCCCACCTTCTGCTGACACTGGCATGGTGTTCACGAAGCAACACCATGAAGTCACAAGGTAAGCAAAGCTCTGGTTCAGGGAGGGAATGCTAAACTCTTTTCCCCACTTACAAGGAATATTGCAAACCACTTCCTCTGGGGATTTAAAAACATTAAGACCTCACTTAAACTCTCTTCTTGGCCAATTAGCACTAAATGTGATCCTGCCTACAGACACATGGAAGACACCCAGGGAAACCTGTAAGGATTAATACAGTAGGAAATGAGCTAAAAGAGTTCTTTTTTGTTTAAATGTGAAGACAACCTTTTCTTTTTCTGGCAATTATACAACGGGAAAAATTCTAGGAGTGACTAGACTTTAGGACTTCGTGTCCACCCGAGACGCAGAAGCTGCTGGGAGTCTGCATGCCCTCCTTCCCCTTACTTTCTCTTTTGAGACATGGCCCCACTAAACAGCCCGTGCCAGCACTTGGAACTCTCCTGCCTCCGCATCCTGAATACCTGGGATTACAAAGGGCCGTGCTTTCTTTAGTTACAAAGTCAGGTCACTGTGATGGGTGACTTCCGAAGCCCTTCTCAAATTTGAATAAAATGCCAAGTAGAAATTGTGCACAGTGCTTCTAGGGCACCATTCGGAAGAACGACAGCACAGCCGTAGGTGTCAGATAATTCTGGTCAGAGGGTTTTCTGGGGTTTACATCGGGAGTACAGGAATGGGAGCTTCCTATACTTCTCAGGGCCGGCCCTGGACAGGGAGAGCACTGGCTGCCTAACAGGAAAAGATCATGATTTTCCCAGCATGTGCTGTTTACCTTGAGATTTACCGGGATGGTCTGGAGACAGATGTTTTTAACCCACATCTTTAATTTTCTTAGTGTTAAAGCCCTGTTTTCTCCTCAGTTGGGTGGCAAACAGGTATCATGGTCCCCAAAGAAAAATCTTAAATGTGTTCCTTACTGAGATAAAAAACAAACAGTCTTTATTTCGTTTTTTTTTTTACTTTTAAATTTTTCAAACTTCAAGAGTAAGTTCCTTGAAATTATTGCTAATACTTAAGATCATGTGCTCCACATGGAGAATAATTACAATTTGTTGCCAATATGTTGACACTGTATGAAAGAAAAGCCTGGATTCCACTTTTCTGGGCAGCACAACATTTTTCTAGCTCAATATTTCAAGGTTGGAACAAGCATCCAAGACTAAATCCTACTTCTATTTCAAACAGGCATCCCCGCCATGGAAGTCCAAGCAAATGTGGGAAAGAAACCACTTCCCTGATAATATATATGCAGTGGTAGATGCAAGACTGGTTCTTTGACAGAAATGAAGCAGAACTAAGTCACTCCGACTCTGGCAGACTCAAGCCGACCACCATGCATGCGTCAGCCTGTTTTTAGCAATCTGACTCAGGCTGGGTCCTCCTTTTGCCTTGATTGTCAGTCTGCAGTGAGATTGGCTGCAGTCCAGAGCCTGAGTGCTGGGCACAGTGCTCCCCAGCAGGGACCAGCACCACATTTTCTAACAGTATCATGGAAATTGAGAATACTGAAGAATCCAGGGATTGAAAGAGGAAAGACCATTGGAGTGATAATAACATGAAAGACCATGGAAGATGATACAAATAATTTGGGAATGTGTTCAAGGAGAGTAAACAGGGACAGAGCAAGGAAAAGGGAGGCAGATTCCAGCCACTGGTGCCAGCCACCGAGCAGGAGAAACTACGGGGGCCTGCCTGAGAGTATTGATTTGCTTTGGACTCAGGGGCCAAGGCCAACAGGGGAAGCGCTGAGGAACCAGCACTGTGTGGTGCCTACTGTCTTCACTGAGCAGCCATACAGGGACCATCTACACTCACTAGTGCCTCTAGACTGTGTGAAAGACCCCACAGAGCATGCCCAACCCTGCCTCCAGTCCTCAAACATAACAATGCCTAATACCAAAAAAAAAAAAAAAAACCAAACAAAACAAAACAAAAAAAGCAGTACCCATAATGAACCCTTAAGTCTCAACTTCCTCAGACAACAGATGGGAATTTCACTCAGACTCAGGGAGACACTGGGAAGATGGCTTGACTAAGTGGAATTGTGGGTTCTGGGAAGGAAACAGCCAGAGCTGGAGGAGGATTAATAACACTCAGCAAAGATTTTCACACAATCAGACCCTTTGTTAAAGGTAAAGCTGCTTCAAAAGAAGCCAGAGAATTAGAACAAAAAGCAGTCAAAACCCAACTTCTGCACAAATATCCTTATTTTTCTCCCAATTAAAAATTACTGTTAGATTTAGAAAATGAAAGCGTCTAATATGTTTTGAATTCATACCATACTACTGGACTGGGGTTACCAGTGTGTCATTCTTCCTGGCTTTTTTATATTGTTTCCCAGGTGAACGGCTTTCACTTCTGACCTGTTCTTTATGCTCTGGTGATGAACACATGCTTGAAACTTTTTAGAAACATGATTTCCATAGCTGCACTGTAGGCGTGGTTTCCCACTGGACACATAGGTAGTGACAAAGTTTCACTACAACAAACACGTTGTGATATCAGCATGGACCCACTGAGACAATGGGTTACCATGGAGACTTGGTACATAGCTAAAAAATTGTAAAGGGTTCTATGGAAAATGTCTTCATACCCTCAGATTTCCTGGGGTCCCAGAGAATTGCAGAATTCAGAAACAAATAAGTAGACATGGGATTTCTCTCCCATTACAGAGTACCTATCTGAAGTCTGTGTAATCTTGCGGACGGGGAGGGTGACAGATAGTATGGCTGGGATGTTAAATTATGCCATTATGTGCCTCGAGCCAACCTTTTGTTTACAGTCTCGGTCTTAACATACTTCAAGAATTCTAAGTGCACATTCTCCCTGCACAGCCTTGAGCCTCGGAAGCACACTCTGTCAGCTCAGTTGACAGCAATGCTTTTTTCCCTCTCTCTCAGCAATGCACAACATAACGATGTCCTTAATGACTGTGGCATGTTGAAGGAGTGACATATAGCGATTCCAGCTGGAGTGGACGGGTCGAATGCTGTCGCTCACATTTGCATGGACTCGCTTTACACTGTATTCAGTACAAGCAGTGTACAAATTCTGAAATGAGAAACCAAACCAGCAAAGGTAACACAGCACACTACGCTGTGGGAGAGACCCACGCACACCCCAGCACGTTACTGCTTTGTTAATTGGGAGTGCCGAAGCTGTCTTAGTTTTATACTACACAATTTGATTCTAGTGTTCATAAAATGAGGGCTGATATAGAATAAGGTCACCTAAGAGGGACAGATGCCAAAGAAAATGTCCTGTGCTACATATGTATGCTCAACATGTCTGCTTGTCATGGATGTGAAAGTTACGTTTCACGAGGGGTGAAATTAAACAATTACGTTGTGTTTGTGTCTGAAGAGGAATTTATTGGTCTCTCCAGCCTTGTAAGTTTCTACTTACTCAAGGCAGGTAACAATGTTTGCCAGTTACAGAGTGAAGAATGCTAATCTCATCTACTTCATACGCTATGTGCCTGCTAAAAGGAAGACAGAATTTGTCAAGTGTATATGATATAAACTGAATAGCTTTTCCGAAAATGCACCATTTTAATCATCAGCTATCTCATCAAATGGGACTTATGTCAAATAAAATACGAACTTTAGCCATGTCAGTCAATTTAAATGACTCCACTACCATCTCTCTCCTTCCCTCTCTGTAGGAGAGACCATGAGGAAGATGTCCGAGGGTCCAATGCTGACAGTGTATAAGGACCAAAGGGGTCTTCGGGCTACTATCTGAAAGCACACTCTAACATGAAGTTACGTTGATAGGAAAATATACACAAGGTGTGGAGACAAACTATCTCAAACTTTTTGGTACTTTGACAGTCTTAAGTACTGTAGTGAAGGTGGGACGGCGCAAAGAGCGTTGGCCATGATGCCCAACTGTCTCCTACTTTCAGTATCTCATCCTTTTCTGGCTCCTGATAGAACAAACACAGGCTGATATGGCTGTCACAGTCAAGAACGTCATTCAGTCCATATGCTATTTACTGATAAAGAGGATGTTTTTAAAGTTTTTTCCTTTGTAAAGATTCTCAAAGCTCTACCATTGGTCTCCACTTGAGCTTAGTTAAAAGGACCAGGAAATGATTTTAGTGGCCATCACTTGAATTCCGCTGCCAGTCTGACCTGGATCTCCATCAGAGAATCTCTCTCAACCTGGTCCTGGCTAGTTTGATGTCAACTTGACACAAGATAAAGTCACCTGAGAGGAGGGCACATCATCTGAGAAGATGCTTCCATACGAGTGACGGTAGGCAAGCCTGTAGGGCATTGTTTAGTGATTGATGGGGGACAAGCCATCAGTTGTGGGCAGGTGTATCCCTGGACTGGTGGTCCAGGTTTTATACACACATACGTACGTACGTATGTACACACACACACACACACACACACACACACACAAGATTCGTGAGGAGCAAGCCAGTAAGCAGAACTCCTCCATGGCTTCTGCATCAGCTCCTACCTCAAGGTTCTTGGCCAGTTTGAATTCCTGCCCTGGCGTCCCTTGACAAATGGTGCAATTCAGATTATGCAAGACAAATAAGCCCCTTTCTCACCAAGTTGTTATTCGTCATGGTGTTTTACCACAACCATGGTAACCAGAAACTGCTCCCCTGTCCTCAATACTGATGTTCTCTGCTGCAGCACCAAGTTCACTGGTCCTCTTGTTCTCTGCCTGAAAATACCATCTGTCAGCATCTGTCAGCATCTTCAATGTCCCTGAGATGCTGAGATTTCCTACTTCTCTTTCTGCCCCTCAAGATGGATATATATATATATATATATATATATATATATATATATATATATATATCCACTTGTCTGTTAGATGACCTACAGACGTTTAACCTCCTCTACAAAATCATTTATCACAAGCCTCTGGTAAATATGTCCTTTCTGTTTTCCCTCTTTTGGGGAGAAAGAACTCACATGCCATGTTATCAAACCAGGCTGGAGTCTGCTTCCTAGCCCCCTTCTAATGTTCAGCTGATCACCAGGCCATGTTGATCCCATATTGTGTCTCAAACCCAGCCCTTGCTCTACCAAGCATGAAAGGTCTTTGCTTTGGGAATATGACCACACATATCATCAGTCAGTCTGAAATTATCTCAGATAATGAGTCTGACCAGTTGGTGGTGCCTCTGTCTCATCCATTCTCCATACTACGGTACCTGGCTAATCTTTCTAATACATATAGAATGCCACATAGTTCCAATTTCTGGTAGTTAAACTTCCTTAAGCCTCTTTATCATTGATAGCATAAATTTAATCCTTCATGTCTCAATGGGATGGTTACCATCTCATGACTACCCATGGAATAACTTCCACATTCACCAAATTCTCTAGGCCCCTATGAAGTGTTCAAAATATCAGTATCAATTAACTACAGAAGAGTAGCTGTCAGTCAGCTGCATGCCTAACACAGAAGTCACCACCACAGCAGCGATGGCAGAAGTGGCCAGTGTGTGCTTCACTGGCTCAGCTGAACTGTATAGATGGGCACGATAATGTTACCGTAACCAAAAGCTACGGCACACAAAGGTAAGCATCACATTTTCCAGTGGCTAATGTGCAACAGCCTTGATAAGTCCCAAACTATTTTCACATCTTTTGAGTCTTTTGGTTAGGAAGAAAATCGACATTTAACAACCCTCAACCAAACAACCCAAGAAAAATCTACTGGGGACCTAACTCACGATGCAAATAAGTATCTCTGAAGAGAGGGAACTATTTGAACTCGAGGTGCCTATGGTTGGTTTCACCGCTATCACTTCAGTGTGGGGTCCTTCTTCATCCCCTCCGACCTGAGGAAGTCAGATCCTTGCCTGTGCTTTCCTCTCAGCTCAGTGATCTTTTCCTTCTCAACAACTGGAACCCTGGAAATCCACCTCACCAAGTCCTGCTGGGAATGGCACAGTGTGGTCCCTTAACCCTTTCCTGGGTGGGCAGTATTCACTTACCAACAAGATTATGAGCTTCCTGGAAACCAGGTCTGTGAGATCCCAAATCTTACATAATATCTAGTCAGTTTAACGTATACACGAATGAACAAATGATTTTCTACCACTCCAATCTCTCTTCCTAGTCATTTCTAGATTCTTCCAAAGCCAAGCCCTAGATCTCGATCCATTTTTGAGACAGGGTTTCATGAATCTCAGACTGACCTCAAAGTCATTATGTAGTCAAGAAAGACCTTCAGCATCTGATCTCCTTGCTTCCACATCCTGAGCGCCAGCATTATAAAGCATATGACTCTTTGTCCAATTCTATGTGGTGCTGGGGGTTGAACCTGGGCTTTTTGTGCATGTGAGGCAAGCATTTGATCAGCCTCCTCATATCCCCAGACCTCAAGCCAATTCTTTGTCTTAATGAGAGAGAAGCAAAAGCAAGCAAGCGGCAAGCAAGAAACAAATTTTCTTATTTTTCTTAGTCTATGTTCAATATGTTTATGTCACTAAGCTAACATCATAAAACATATTAGAGAAAAAATACAACACTTTGGGGTTCAGGGTGTATTTTATGTGTCTTCAAGATGACATCTACATGTTCGTTTGACTATTCTTTTGACCTTTCTTTTTCATGGTCCACTCATAATAATGATTTAGAAAATCAATTAATATTAACGGAGCACTGAGAGGATTCATTGACATGAGCAGATGTCATAACCTTTGCCGGTTATGAGTGAAGTCCTCTGCAGTTGCCAGACAGGCGCTGTGGTGACGCACATATTCCTGAGGCCCTGGATTGGCGCTGGAAACAGCATATGTCCCTCAGCTGGTGGTGCTTTGTGGTTGTGGGGATTGTGTAGCTTAGATATTGGCATGCCATTGTAGGAGACCGAATACCGAAAACACGGACAGGTCGGGTACCCAAACCACAGTGAGGAGAGTTCCCATTTCACTTCTCGGGACTATGGAAAATATTCAAGCAGGGTTGGATCCACATGGAGAACCACTTACCCATGACTTGCTGGCTCCTTCACTCTGATCCAAGGCACCAGGAAGTGAACAATATTTTATATAAACATTCAATTGTCACAAAAAAAATCACATAACAGCATCACATGCTCAAAGGATTCAAACTGGGTGCAATTTAGGACTGTCTGAAGAAAATGTTTATCACAGAAATGTGTGGCTTTTAAGAATTTGTAATAGAAACCTCAACTCTGAGGTATACAGGGGCGTGGTTACTATTAGTAAAATAAAATATGGCAGATGCTAAAATACAGACGTCTAGTTTCAGGAGCACAACAGACCAAAGGAAATCCCAAGAGTGCAAATTAGAAAAGAAATAGGAAATTAGTAATTACCCATTTACCTATTAATTACTTATTCATAGTCATTAGTAACTTTCAACAGATTAAAATCTAAGTGGAAAAACATAAAGTGTGGAAGAACTAGTAGATTTTGTTCTATTTATCATTGAACTGTATATATTCTGGAATATTCCTTCAACATGCAAATCATGTATAAATGCCTGTTTTATTTTGTTGTTTTTTTTTTAAATCAGGAGCTATATGACAAATGACCCCAGACATTAACTCAAGCAGTCAAAAATACCAATTTATATGTACTCAGCAATTATTGTTCATTTTCACTTGACCTTTTTAGGAAAAAAAAAACACACTACTATTCAGTACTGGCTCTGCAATGTCTTGGGAGAATGTCAGAGGGACATGCCATCCCCACTGCTGATGGTCTCCTCCCTCATCCTTCGCCTAGCACCTTTAGCTGGTCATGCACAAGAACACACGTGGGCTTACCTGTGACAGTGACTGCCGGAGCCTGGCCATCTGGGTGCTATGGCCTTTGTTGTGGTCTTGCTCGGAAACCATCTGCTTCAGCTTTTCCTTCTCTATAGCGATGCTGTTAAATGCAGACTTCAGAAGGGAATGCACTGAGCAGGGAGAAAAGCGAGGAACCAACAGTTACTGCAGCAGAACGGACAAACAGGTTGTCAACTTCTGGACACTAGCTGCTCGGCGTCCAGACATTCTCCAGAGAGACTAGGTTATAGTCTGACTTTAAAAAAAAAAAATAAGCCTTTAGAAAAAAAATAAAAACTAGCCTTAAATAGAATCATCTGAGTATCCATACTCAAAACAAATATGCGATTGTAATTAATTAAAATGGAAATTTTTATATTTCATACTAGATGAGCCAACACAGATTTGGAAGCAACATACAAAATATCAACATCAATACTTAGAAATTAACTAACATCTCAAGAAGGAAAGGAAAGCATGTTTGTTTGTCATGTTTGATAATAATATTTAGAGCCATTCTGTTGAAGTGTCACGCACCTCAAGAGTTATGATGGAGTTATTTCCATGGTGCACACCCCCCTAAAAAGAGCCTTTTGTGAAACCTGCCAACATAAAGCCGACGGTGGATCCAGAAGTCCCGACTGGCTTCTTTGGCGTGAGAAATGATGTGGATTAAAAAGCGACCCTGGCATTGCTTTGTCAGCAGTGAGTGTCTGGTGCCAAGGGTGCTTTGATTTAAAAGCAGCAACAGGAACAACACTTCTCTCCATGGCCTGACTATCTAACAAGTTACGCTGGTAAAACCTGAGGCAGTCTTGTGGTTTGAACCACAAAAGGTTGAGCTTGGAATTCCTATTTTTATTTATTTATTTTTTTTAAAGATTTATTTATTTATTATGTATACAACATTCTGCCTCCATATATTCCCGCATAACAGAGGAGGGCGCCAGATCTCATTACAGATGGTTGTGAGCCACCATGTGGTTGCTGGGAATTGAACTCAGGACCTCTGGAAGAGCAGTCAGGGCTCTTAACTGCTGAGCCATCTCTCCAGCCCCAGAATTCCTATTTTTATATTAACAGTGTTTCAAAAGTGTGTGAAGTCTTCCAAAATAGACTTCCTTTTTTTTTTTTTTGGAAAAATAGTTACGCCCCTGTCTCACAATCTCTTAATTCATGTGCGACGATCCACCATCAACTGAAAGAAATTCCATCAACAGCTGGAATTAATCCCACCGTTGACCTTGAAAGCCCCTCACAGTGCCCTTCCAAAGAGGCCAGAGAGGCAAGGAGATGCCCGTTTTGTCTCCCCTGCATGGAGGGTCTGTAGTCTGCTGAGAAAACCTGTAGGTTTAGCAGAGGCTTTCAAAGTCTGGAAACTTGAGTTTCTTGGAAGCTTTGAGACGAACCAAACAACGCTCTTTTGGGGGTGCCATTGAGTTTACCCTTCCCCTGGGCTGTGCTCACCTACATGCTCCTTCTCCAACTGCTGCCCCCGCAGCCCAGAAGCAAAGGCACTGGCTCTGATCAGGATGTTAACATCCAGTTTAACAAGGCAATTAAAAATGCATCTGTGAGGAGCTAGGAGATGGTATTAATGGACACATCCATATAGAAAAGTAATAAAACAACTATTTTAGGATTATGAAATTGAAGTGACATCTGATTGCGCTGTAAATATCGGACACAGCACGGTGACCCAGGAGTCAACCTGGATGCCATAAAACAACGACCTTCCATCCAGTTCTCCACGGCCCAAGAAGACACCTTGCTGTGTTACCTTTCTGTGCGATCAGACAAAATTCTTCTTGTAGCTTTGTATAATCTGTGGAACTTTCCAGAGGGTCAGTGAGGTGGCTAGGAGGGGTCTGGAACTCAGTATCTGCACAGAGGTTGGGGTTGGAAGAATGCAGACGCACTGGGGACATGGTGGCGCTGAAGGGAACCTGGAAGGGAAGGTGTAAATTATTCACGTGTCCCCACGTCCTGTTCCACCATCCACTACACAGAGAAGGTCCTTCCTTCCCTTTACAGCAATACACTGCTTTCTGACGGCATGCTCGAGACCCTCAGTCCTCATTTATTCTATAAGCAGTGTAGGTTGGGCAGATGGGGTCTTGTTTCTGATAGTTTCAGAATGTCCAGGACTCTCTGAGTTATCATTCTTACAAAGAATAATGACTATGGAACAGAAAAGCAGACCTCTGAACCTTCATTTGTCCCGAAAAATAAGTGGCAGAGAAAAGAAGCCTGAATCTTGATGCGTGGACCTGTTCTCACATTGAATGCAACTTATGTATACCTGAGCCTCGGCAGAATCCTGATAAATATGTAAAAACACACTCAAAGACTTACTTGGTCTACAGCCACCAGAAAAAAAAATAACAAGTTTATATTACATACACTAATGGCTTAAAGAGACTCAGTCATCTAGAGGTATACTCACTAGAATATATATTCACAGATTAAACCTGTGCTGTGAGTCACTGCCATTGCCCTGGTGTGCCACACAATACTGATCTGTAATGAATGTGGTTTATGAACCTGCCACCCGTGCAAAGCAATAGGTAGTAAAGGTTGCATTATTGTTGCATTATTACTACAGCCGTTCCCGATGGCTACAAAAACTTCCTGGCCTGGACTGGATCTGGATTGGCCTTGTGCTGGGTGAAGGCAAAGCACTTTCTCATCCCTTTTAGAAGGATCAACCCAAGGGTCACAAATGTTATTGGCCAATCGTTCTTGGGAAATGGAAATGTGAATTCTTCTAGCAAATCCACCAGAAGTAACATTTTCCTTCATCTTAGGCATTCATTCAGTTGTTCTGAGGAACCATATCATAGACTCTACAAAAAGTGAATTTTCTACAATTGAAATGATAACTCTTTCTCCCTAGCGAATTTGCATATTTCCATAGGAGGAAGGAGGCAAATCTTGGCTTGAGCATGGGGGGTGGGGTTTTAAAACGCTTAATTTTAAATGTATTTTGATGTTGTTGTTGAAATTTCATGGATTTGCTGAGAGAAGATAGGAAAAAAAGAATTCTCTCTCTCTCTCTCTCTCTCTCTCTCTCCCTCCCTCCTGATGCAGTTCTGCTCTGCCAGGGAGTAATTTCTCTGGAAAGCTACCAAAGGGAAGACGATGCTACTGAGGAAGGAAGAGAATGGGAAACTTCCCCACTAACAAGTGTCTTTGCTTAGTCAGCAAAGCTAAGCATGCTAACACACATTCCAAGGCATTCAGAGGGATCAGCTTATCTGATATGCTCAGTAGGGACATCGTGGCACTGTGCTGGGAGTTGTCAACAGCTGCCTATCTTGTGAGGCTCAAAACTTCTTCCTGTTCCATATTTGAGACAGGCAAGTTGGAAATGAGTCGTTGGAAAGAACGGAACGTGGGTATTCCCTTACTCTGGGGACTCCTTCCTGGGGTACTTCTGTGCTAATGATGACAGAGGGCCTTTGGGGACACCTAAGAGAAGCATCGGGTCTGTGGGAAATGATTAAGTGGGCGTTTGGTGTTGGGAGGCACAGTGTGTTGAAGGTCCTGGGAAAGTGGTAGCAAGTTTCTTGTCACCAGTGATGGCCGGGAAGGGAGCTGCCACCAGCTCCCCATGCTTAGAGCTAAGAATCTCCAGCTAGATTTGGGCCTTTCTCTCTGCCCAGGAAAGAGCCTCAAGGCTTCAGAGAAGCCCTGTGACAGGGAGGAAGCCTGGTTCTGGAACTTTCTGATACTAGTAGCTGCAGTGTGGCATGGAAATGTTAGGGCATGAATTGAAAACTCACCCACAAAAAAAATCAAAAGAGAAGGGAATTTGTAAGGAGACCTGCTGGCCCCAAATGTAGCAAAGATCACCGGGAAACAACGAACACCAGTGTGTCCAGCAATAACAAACTTAGAGGTCTTACTCAACCGGGGTGAAAAACCCCTGTTCGTATTCTGCAGTTTGCTTTCAAGGGTACGTTTGAGGTACTGGTGGTTTGGGGAGCCTTAGTGTTGTTCCATAGTTGGGGCCAGCGTTTCTGTTTCCAGTTTGAAGTTCTGTGGGCTTTGGCTAGTGGAGAAAGTAGGTCATTCTGGGGGCAAGTGTTAAGACCCAACAACAAAAATAAACTTTGGAACCATCTCCTCAGGTAGCCTGAGTGGAAGGGGATAAAACTGACAAGGATTCTGTGAAAAGATTCTAGACCAAAAAAGCTTCCTGTAAGATAGGACAGGTTCGAATGTGGGGTAACTTCCGTGTTGGGAAGAGGAGGGGCACTAAAGAAACAGGGAGGCTCAGCCAGGCCACTGGAGTTAGGGAGGGGGAAGGGGTCAGTGGTGGATACCGCTCCATGCCTCTCCGGTATAGAGTCAGGATACAGATCCTAGGGGGCTAGTAGCCATCCACCCCAGTTATTTCTGTAATTATTCCAAATGTTGATGGTATACTTCTTTTCCACTAGAATCAAAGTTATTTTTATAATTTCTGTGGTCAAAGCTGGGTTGGGATGTGGGCATTACTGCTTCCTGTTTTAAAAAGCCTTTTCTTTTGTTTCCAACTGAAGAAAATACAAACCTACTCTAAGCAAATGGGTGCTAACCCTAACTTTATTATTTTCGCTGTATGCATCTAAAGCTTAAAAACCGAGCCCAGGAAAACACAATCACCCCCCTGCACGCTCTTTTGGAAGGGTATCAGTGAGAAGCATTAGCCTTCTCACAAGGTAAATGAACTTGGTTTTCCAGGCTAGGCTATTGTTACTTCTCTAAACATCATTCGGATTTCTCCACGTGGGTCCTTTAACTGGTTAGACATGTCTACTGTCAGAATCTGTTACTGAACCAGGGGCAGAGACTTCATTAATTTGCATTTGAATTTGTCCGCTGCACCAGAGTGCAATTTCAGTAATGACTTGGTTCAAATATTTGTAAAACTATCAACGTAGGCGTCGGTTCCCTAATTAATTCCAAGTCACTGGTTGTTTCAATAAGCAAAAGTAATTCCATCCCGTGACCTGGCTGAACACTTACGTATCCCACCCGAGCTGACCACGAAGTAGAAAGCCAACAGCCCCCACACCAGGAGCTACTCCGTGGTGCAATCAAAACCTTCTCACGAGTATTCTTTGCAATTCCAATCTGCAAATATAGCCTAATTTTGTAAGAATAAAATTGTAATTAACTCAGAAAATATTTAACAGATAAAAACTAGCATCCATGCTTACTATGAACTCGGGAATCTATTATTTTTAAAAGTGAACAAGGTCTTGGGATGAATTAATATTATGATTGACTTTTATCCGGTACATGATTCTGTGGGGAGTTGTTCTGCTTCCTATTCTCTGGGGGACGGTCAGGATTCTTTACCCCATCTACCTAGGTCCTGCTATCCATTCGTTTGCCTCCTAGGGGAAACAGCCCTCTACACACGGATTAGACACCACCTAACTTGGTGTGTGTGTTAAATTTCCATACTACATTTCCAGTTTCCAGGTCAATATTCCTTCTAGAAAGCGATTTCCCTTGCTATGTTTACTTCGGATTCATGCAGAGGTGACATGAAAATCCACATTTTCCTGTCCCCTCGCTTCTTTCTCACACCCTTCCCAAGCAGCCAGCCTGCTACACACACCAAAAAAGACCAACTGATTCTGTAGTAACATGGCATTGCTTAGGAAAACAAAAACTAGGTAGCAAAAGTTCTGGCGATCAGTATGGAAAAATAAACAAATAAAATACCATAACTTAGGTAAATTCTCCCATCTCAGGGCCCCATACTCAGTTTGTCAAACTTAGTTAAACCTTAGTTTCTATCCTTTCTTCCAATGACAGGAGAGGAACAGGATTATGAGCTAGCTCTCCCTTTGCCAAAACCAGCACCCACGTCCAATGGCTGCCAAGCAAGGAGAACCAGAGACCATTCGAAAGTAACGTCAGCTAGGCAGGCCACAGGTGATGCTCAACACACGGGTGGCACCACCCCCACAAAGTCACCCTTGTGCATAGGTCCTCGTTTGATATCGAAAGCCACTCACTGTTGTAGCCACCGCTGCTGCTAGCCTCTGCCGGCGCCGAATTGTGTTGAACTGGCCCTTCGCAGGTGGCCCTTCCTGACAGTGAATGGGAGAAGAAAAGGGGGTAAAAACATGGGGTGGGGATGAAGAGGGTGGGATTTATGGGAGGGATGAAAGATAATCAGACAAAGGAAAAGGGAAGTTTTAACTATAATTGACTTTTCTTAAAAAGGAAAAAGAAATTTAGCATTGGAACAAGTCAAAGGAACATTCCTGTCACAAGGAATGTTCTTTATTATCACTGCAGGCCCTCAAACATTGTGAGTCCACTTCCTGAGTATCATCCCTACCCCCCAATAAGATGGAGAGCTATGAATTAGCACATTAATGAGGAGCCTGTGATTCTAAGGCAAAATGAACGTGCACACCACTTTTGAAACATGGGATGACACACTGTATGAAGTCAACAGGCATCCAAACGATAGTGAAGAAAACAGGCAAACTCAGGAAAAAGTAATTATATAAAATGTAACGGCAAAAAGAATGCATTCAATCCCTTACTCAACCTCCTACCAAAGAGACTGCTGGCAGGGGCTCCGTGGTAGCAAGAGTGCTGGGATCTTCAACTTGCAGAGTTTCCCAAGGTGGATGCCAGGCCTACTAGATTGGGGTTTGGGGGAGCTAGGGAGTCTTTAAGGGCCTCAGGGTGTGGGACTAGAGCCTAAAATCACCAGTTATGAAAAAGAGAGAGCACAGGTTTCATTTGGTAGCGTGCAGCTATGCACAGCCCCGAAGAAGTCGAGAGGCAATGGCGTCCCCTTCTCATGCTATCTGTGTTGCAAACCCTGGCTCTCCAAGACTGGGGACAATAAACACTTCCACTTCCAGTTAGCCAGGGTGAAGTTTCTCAGACTAACCCAACAACTTACACAACAACAGCAACAAAAACCCCAGGACGACTTTCATCTGTTTGGAATGGCAAACGGTTTGAATTCTCACATCTCCAATTCTCTCAATCTTCCAAATGACTTTCACATTTTACTTCTCAAATCGTTTGCATATTTACATGTGTCACATACACATAATCTATTTTCTACAAAATCTCTACACTTGATGTAATAAAGGGAAGGACTCATCTTCGCATGTCAGTATAATATTGGACTGTGAGCCTAGGTCAGCCTCACGTGAATGCTGGGTAACTTGATTGGCCACTGTGTACCTCTTCCTACCCTACCTGATTCCTCCAGTACCTAGGACCTATTGTCTAACGTACTCTATTAATAACACAGAACTTCTCTTCTATAGCACTTCTGACGAAACACTATTATTGAGATTTTCATTAGAACCAGGAAATCAGAAGTTTTGGGAGTCCTGGATGCCCACAGAAACTTCAAAACAAATGCTTTCTCCGTGAGTTACACAGCAGATTTCTGAGAGCAACAATTCAATGGTATCTAGCACAGATATGACCAAACAGGTCTAACATTTAACTTTTATCTTTAAGAAAGGTGAGCCCATCTACCCCACCGAGAATAACCTATTATTCAATGTCTGGGTGACATGCTTCATTTTCTACTTTCTGCAGTCAACTAAAAAAATAACCTATCTTAGAATTCTTTCAAGATGACAATGATTATAGAATGATGGATGCGAAGTTCAATGATACAATATCAATGCCAATATAATAATAATCACCACCCAACTACCACCGCCACACAGCCTGGCTTCCTTCACAACCGGCTCACGACCTAAGTTACAAACAACAGAGAGGGAGCTGTCAGGACCCAAGGATCTCTCCTTGGCTGCAATAATGGTCATCCCGGAAAGTGAGATGATTATCACACAAATACTTGGCATCATCAGATGGAATTCTCATAGTTAAAAAGCTTTGGGAATAGGAAGGGGAAACCAGCGAGGGTGAGGAGAAAATGGGAGCCAGTATCTTTAATCTACTATGGTAAAAGTAAATGTTATGTCTTTCTGTAGGCAAATGACAGCTAAGTAAAGATATTCCTGCCTGTGACAGACATGGCTGGGTGAACAAATTCATCCCCAATGGGTGTGCGTGTTGAAGGAGCTTTAGTCCTGTTCTGGTTACATAGAGACTCCTGCTAGCTCTTGGGAGACCTGTCGCCTTAGGCAAGCAGAAATTGTTGTGGGGGGGGGGGGGGTGATAACCAAACTCTGTAGCACTTCAGTCAAATGATACACACTTTAAGTCCAATTGGAAGGAAATGCTCTCTGGGAGTGATTAATAGCTTCCTGTCATCCAAAGTCTATGTTTCTAACTGAAATACATCCACTTTTTTTGGGCAGGCAAAGGGAGTGTGGGGATGAGGTGACCTCAGATCCTCATCTAAATCGGAACCATGAGGTTATGAACCATGAGGTTATCTGGGTCACTCCTTGGTCAAACAAAGCAAGGCAGCATCAGTGAAAAATTCCACGTCTCTCAAAGATCTGCCTGCTTTTGCACCGATTTATTCTAATGACTCAAAACATCTTTATGAGTTCTTGGCACATTTATTAACCAGAACTACATTCTGTTTTCCCCAGGGGGAAACATAGACCAACTGGGCTTGTAGTGGGAATCCTGACCCCACAGACAGCCAGGGGCATTGTGTTCAGACTTGCTGAGAGCCAGTCCACTCAAGACAATGGCTGGGAAGGGAATCTGCTCAGTGGTGTGCATTACAGAACCAGATTAGAATAGCATCAATCCCAAACGGGCATGCACTTTGGGTGTTAGCATTCTTCAATTCTTTTATTTAAAGAAAGGGTTCTTCTGGTTGCAAAAATGGCTCTATTCTCTTAGACATGAGAACATAAAGACTGAAAACAAACACAACAACTCATAAGCTCAAAACAAACGACAATGTTGAAAATTCTCTGTGAGATCATTTGGCCTATTTCCCCTTTAGCACCAATTTTATGAACAGAATGGAAAGCACATAAAGTATATCGCTCCAAGGAACATGCAGAATTACATTCATGGGCTGCAGATATTCTAAATAGAAATATGAATGCGTAGTGTTTGTGAAAATTTATTATGAATTACATCAAATTAGAAAGCACACCAGCAGTTTGTTATTGACACACTCAGAGTGACAATACAAAGAATGTTGTTAAATCAGTCTGCATTAAAGGAGAATTGCATTTGCTAATTATTCAGAAGAAATGGAAGCATCGAACAGTAGTTACTTTCGCCTTTGTGTTAGGATCTAAATTCACTGATAAAATTTTTTTTAAAAATCTGAAGTCTAATTTTAACTGTGCAGGTAAGCAATCATCTTACACAGCTAAGGTAAGAACAGTGGAGATTTTTGCCAAGATTTGAAAGTAGTATCACTTATGACATAAGGGGTTTGGGACATTTACCATATTCTGCATCACTGAAATGCAAAGAGGATCTACAACTATTTATTGCAGTTAAAATTTTTACTTCAAGTAAATTTATCATGAGCTATGGAGATTTTAGTTCCAATTTTAGTGATCATTGAAGGCCACATATGATCTACCTTTGTAATTACAGAATTTCAGAGTTGAGACAGAATTCAATGATCAGTGAATTATTTCTATAACCTGAGCAGGAGCAAATAGAGTCCAGAAAGTTGAACAGAAATACATAAATTATGAGGCCAGAGAATCACAGCAGCCACACTGATACCCATTGTGCTGATTTTTAACCTACAGCACCCCTATATAAGGCCTTGATAAACTATGGGCAACGTTCACCCATAAAAGAGCCCTCTAACACTGAGACTACATAAATGAGCCCACACTACAGTCCGCTGGCTTTCCTGTTTTGATTTTCAAGTGGCTTTCAGTCTGGGTTTTAATGCTTCAAAGGCTGGGACTGAGGATGGAAATCCGATCAGGTGGCCAAATTGGATCATCTTGACTTTTCAAGGTTTTTGGACTTAGGCCCAACTAACTAAAACGAATAAATTCCACGTTTAGATGACACAACTCCCGCAGAGCACAGGCTTTAAAGTTGGTAAGCTCTTCCTTCAACCTCACGCCCGGGGCTGATCTGGAATGGATATAGGTGCGGCGCTTTAACAGAGAACGAAAGCGAAAAGGGAAAGGAGAAACAAAAGGCTGTACCTGCAGTTGAATTTTTGTATCTTTGCTGACACTTTTTGTTCTCCAGCGTCTGGTGACCCGCTTGTCTTTCTTTGAAATATCTACACAGTTAGCCTACGTTACACAAATAGTTAAAAGCAACAGAGGGTTATTAAGTTCACACACATGGTAACGCACACACTAAGAGCCCAGAAAGTTAGCAAGGAATCGTTAGGACCCCAAAGCAAGCCAGCCAAAGAAGAAAGACGTTAATACTAGAACCAAAGACCTCTCTACAACGGGCCTGTGAAAGTGATATTTCTAGTGAGCAAAAAATGAAAACCAGGTTGGAGATTGTGAGCATCTTTTTTCTACACGAAAAGATGCTCACACTTCTGAAAGTTCTAGAACTCAAACTCCAAAGCCATCATTGTTAATGCAAAAGTGACATGGGGGATTGACACAAATATGTATGTCCACAACAGTCTATAATACATTCATGGATAAAACACTGATAAAACTCAGCCAGGCGCAGGACACACCTTTAATCCCAGCACTTGGGAGGCAGAGGCAGGTGGATCTCTGTGAGTTTGAGTCCAGCCTGGTCTACAAGAGCTAGTTCCAGGACAGGTTCCAAAACTACAGAGAAACCTGGTCCTCAAAAAACAAACAAATAAACAAAACTGATAAAACTCTTCTTAATTAATACAAGGACACCAAACTTCAAAAGTATCACGAAGAACGCCAGAGGGGCTGGAGACATGGCTCGGCAGTTGTTCTTACAGAGGACACAGGTTTGATTCCCAGCACCCACACACCAGCTCACAACCGTCTATTATTACTCCAGTCCTAAGGGATCTTCAGGACTCCACAGCCACTGCACACATGCGGTGCACAGATATGCATGTAGATAAACACACATACATATTAACTAAAGATAAACCATAGATTGACATTATTACTAATATTGCAATGTTAGTCTGAGTGTAGTTCTTCCCTTTTGAGTACCACCCTGCATAGTCAGTCACAGGACAGTCCAGGAAGGGCTTAAGTTGGGATCTTAGACCTTGTTACCGCGTAGTCACGTTTACCTGCATGTCAGTGAAGTTCGGGGCGGACTGAGTCCTCTGGAGTATCTCCAGGTTTTGCAGGAGCTTGCTAAGTTCCACAAGGTTTGACTGACAGTGTGCAAGATCTAGGAAAGACAAAAAGGTCAGAACTGGGTAGAAATGGTGGAGCTAATATGAAAAGGGGCTCAGTCCACACTGTGGTAGATACGATGTGGTCAATGGATGGGCAGATTTGTATTTATATAATGGTGATGCAGGTAACCCAAAGGATACCTCACTCTGGGTCAGACCATGAGAGCCACTGGCGGTGAGAGAGTTCCAAACCCATTCTTACCACCTGCGACTGTGAAAGTAGATGGCTTTAACCTGTCAAGCTGCGTGTGACCACTTTCCTGTCCCCACAGTTTGTCTCATGGATACTCTGAAGACTTCAGCAGTCTTGTGGTTTTATTCCTAGGGGCCTGTCTACTTGTTACTCTCAAATGGTTTACAAGGTGGAATTTGGGTGGGGCCAAAGTCAAGTTCAGAAAAAACAGAACAGAGTAAAAATCAGTTAAACACATCATTTCTTCAGCTCACTAACAATGTGGCAAGAAAAGATTCCTTAAAACATCTATTATAGATTCTTACTAGTTTGAATTCCAACTCTATGAAAAAAAATATACTCTAAGAGCCAAGTAATTTCTCCATATATTGGTGGCCTGGATTCATATAAGTCCAGGAGAGTCAATCCCCTTTACTGTTAGAATTATAAATCAGACATACAATGGGTTTCATAAAACACTATGTCTTCAAATTCAAACAGTGAAATAAATATGAAATGTTCCCTTTTGGAACTGAAACCCATCTCAGAAGTAAGCTTGCTCCACAGCAAATGATTGGTATAGATTTTTTTTTTTTAAAGTGCAGCAAGAGATTTACATCCATGTAAAAAAACAAAAACCAACAGTTGTTTGAATCGACAGAGGTGGCCAGGTAGGGCCAGAATGCTGAATGCATGGGCTGCTAAATGCTGAGATAAGGATTTTGGAGTAACACTCTAGAGCCAGTGAAGAGCCCCAGGAGGGTGTCTGCACAGTTATTTTAAGGTCTATCAGGCTTGAGGGGGCATTGCGTGGTGAACAAAGTACCGACCTTGGGATTAATGAAGTGTGTGCTGGAATCCCAACCTGCCCACCAAGGCAGCTCTACAATCTCAGGCAAATGTCTGAACCATTACATATTGCATTTTCCTCATCCACAAAGTGCAGAAAGTGAACAGTACCTATGCCTCATTGGCATAGGGCCTGCAGACAGGCTCACAGGTGATGATTTCCAATGAGCCTTTGAGAAGGATCCGCTCATCTGGAGACCAGGTAAGGTAACACAGTCAGGAGGCTGCGTGACTACCAGGGACGAGAGGAATGGCAGGTCTGGGTCACGAAGATAGGAATGGAAGTCAGCAAAAGGTTGGTAAGGATAAGGACACAACTTTGAACTGGCTTTGTGAGCAGGAGGGTGAGCTGGCCGTGACAGTCACTGACTTATGGGGTCCAGGTGTTGACACAGCCCCTGGGGGAAGCCCATGGGGCGGGCAGGGCGCATTCCTTTCAGAGGTGTGCTCTGCAGTGAGAAGGTCTGAGTTTGAATCCTGGGTCCTTTTTTGCAGCCATAGGGGCTGGGGCTGGGCTGAGGTGGGGGAGCATCTTGAAGATGATCCTCTGCACAGGAGAAGCTGGGCAGTCTCTAAACACTGCAGGAATATATAGGGCCGTCTGAAACTGCTCCACCTCCTTCCACAACCGGAAGTTGTGTATGGTGAATATATCCAGGGAAACACTTTAATGAGATGTCATATGGACACAATTATGAATCTAAAATTTTCTTTTAAATCACAATTTCACATGTGGACAAAGTTTGGGAGTTTGGTGTCTCAGAGAGTTGAAAAAAATGCAAATTTGGAGTTAACACGCTGGTAGAGTTTTTTTTTTTAAAAAAAAATGGTGAGGGTACCAGGAGGATTAACAGATTGTCCATTTTTTTCTTTGTAAGTGAAAAAAAATCAAAAAGTTACATAGCACCTGTTTTTATTATAATTTCATAAAAAACAAAATACACTATCTCAAAATTAAATTAAATCAGTTGAATCTTACTAAACATGGCCCTTTCAATTTTTTTTTGTCAGTTTTGTGGGTCAAATAAAAACTGTTTCAGAATGGAAATGGTCTGTGGATAAAGCGTGGGGCAAAGGGTCTGCTGAGGAAGGAGAAAGTTAGAGATTAAACAGACCAGGATGGAGTGGACAGGACAGAAGGCCCCAAGGCCTCTCCAAGGAAACCCCACTTCCAGGTAACTCCGGACATGCAGCCCTGAACCTCATGGTTTCCATCTGTGCTAACAGGGAACAGAACTGTTCCGTGGGCGATATGACAGCAGAAAAGGGGGCATGGAAGGGACCTAGGGAGGAGGCAGCGTGGAGTCCAGGACTAAGCGGGGAGCTCTTCAGGTCCCGAGGGACAGGTCAGGGCAAGGTCAAGAAGGAGCTGGTAAAGAGATGGAAAAAGTGGGAGAGCGTGGAAGCCAAGGCAGGAGAGAAACTCAGACCCACTTGTGAGGAGCTGGGAGAACCTGCAGGAAGGAAGCCTGGGTCACAGAACAGAGAAAGATCTAGAAGGTAGAAGACTAAGACAAAGGAAAGGCCAGGTCACTCAGGGAGGTGAGGCTGGAGGCTACGTTGTTTTGACTTCCATCAGCTTTGGGCTCGGGTGCTCACTCTGAGCGTCCCCCAAGGCAGGAACTGACCTTCCGCACACCTATCCATCTCTTCCGAGTCCTGCAACCAGGCCGCTACTTTACTCTGCCCCGTGGTGCATGTCGCAGGGAGGCTGCTGCTGCTCGGGAGAGGGGACTGCCATGGGAAACTGTTGGGCTGCATCTACATGCAAAGAGATGAAGGGCACAGTTTACACACGTGAAGGCTGAATTCATGCACGCTAACAACACTCCATCTGCTGGCTCCCTCATCCGATGAGGAAAACAGCATTCAAAGAAACCATGACCCATCCTCACGAGGTCGCTAGAACTTACCCAGAAAATTGTATTTGATAACAGGGTCCTTACTACAGTCTCTGGGACTCATGGCTAGAGGCCTCTCCTTCCCAGATCCTCCCTGGACCCTAATGTGTGATTCCTAAGCTCACTACCCACCAGTAAACAGCCCTAGGATGCTTTGAAAACATTCTGAAGACTATATAAAAGGCCTTCTTACCAAGTTGTCTATAGCTGATAGCTTTCTCATTAAAAGGATTTTTATGTGAACTACAGCTGAACAAAATATGCAGATACTAATGTGTACAGCAAACAGCAAAATAAACAGAGATTTGCTTCCCGAGGGGCTGACATGGCTTTAAAGCTGCACATTTGACTTGGATACTCACTGGCAACTGATTAGGCCTCTTCTGAATGATTAAGAAGTAAATAATGCACACAGTCAGCAAACCCAGTCTTATTTATTACCTACATAGGGTCACAAACCAATTAACACTCCGGAGTCTCATAATTCGATATGTGGAAGGCAGGGAAAGGGACAAAAGGCTCTTTGCTGCATTTTGATACATGTAATGGAAATCACCCAGGTAATCTAAGCTCTGAGCCATGCCACTGGCAACTGGAGAAACGGGCCTTTTGTGGGAAGCAGAGCTGGAGAGTTGTCTTATTCCAGAGCGAACAGTGAGGGGAAGGATTTGGTTTCAGTTCACCAATCTCAGATATCACCCAAGTAATTTAATAAATAAGACAAGGGACAGAAATAATGCATCTTTTATCAATGCTTTGTGCCAAGGATATCAGCCGAAACTGGAAAAACCTAAGAATTAAAAATTAATGTTTTCTTTTTCTGTTTGGGATGCAGTTCTCATTAAGTTGGGACTAACCCAGATTCATTCCACCCTGTGATGAAAACTCAGGCAGCCCAGAGAAACACAGGGACTATCTTGGGGACCTCTGAGATCCCAAACCCCAATCCCTCTAGCTCGTGACTTGTTCTCTGTATTCCCAGAACTGGTTAGTGTTTCCGTCAACCCCTCACTCCTAGGAGAAAGGCCATCAGACAGTCTTCTGCAGGAACGCAACGACAGTGAAGTCATAGAACGGGGTGCCTTGTGAAATATAATCCGTGGGTTTAATTTATACACTAGTATTTTCCATCAAATAACAAAAGCCAAGCATGGTAGATGACACTAAGTTTGACAGGTTAGGTCTGGTGTTTCTCAATAAAGTTCTCCAATGCTATGTAGAAGGAAACTATATAATCTAGGTATTGTGGAGACTCCTGTAGAAGCAAAGACAGAAGGCAGACAAGCTACTGAAACGTTTTTGAACCCAATCAGCTTCTCTGGCCTCAGTTTCAGGTACCAAGCATAAAGCCACAACACCCCCATGCAATGCAGCCCATGGACCGAATCAAACACGGAAACAGTTGCTTCCCTGCCTGTTGCCGTAACCTTGACTTTCAGACAAGAAATACCTCCAGCTTTTCTGCAACACAGACTGGGAATCTTAATACAACCCAAGGAACCACAGACTCTCCTGTCTGGCTCTTGGTTTAATGACAGGAGGTACTGACTTTGGAAACAGCTGTGTGGCCACATCTCAGGATGGCTATGTCACTTGTACGCATGCAAACACAGTCTCTGTAACAGATTAGAGAGGAAGGACCGTCATATACATAACACACTTGCTCACTGAAACACTACCGATACCACGGGACCTCTCCAGCTGACCTGCATTAACTCCGGGAGAGGGGGTACTGAACAGCCTCTCCCTGGGTCATGTATACATCGTAGCTCAAAGCAATGAGCTTCGCTTTCACAACTTTGGGGTCTCTTTATTACTACCCAAGAATTCCCAGCTGTTGTCTAAACAAATGTTTACTCTACCTCCCAAGATTCCTAAAAAAAGCCACACATACATGATATGTGCGGTCCACTTATTATAAAGGAAAAATAACTGGAAACGCTTGGTGATTCACGCGTCTGGCTCATCTTGTGATTAACTCTAGTGCCAATGTCACTTGTCTCCTGGGTGTCAGCTTACAAAATCAAACTTCTCTTTCTGGCGTTTTCAAGGACACACAGTGACGTGCACGTGTACATTTCTAAGCGGTTTCCGGGCTGACTTCTCGCAGCACAACGTCATACCTTCCCATCCACAACAGAAACGTTAGCAGCCGGGGAGGACTCGGCTGTCGAAGCTGCGGGGAAGATGTGGAAACTCGCGTCTCTCGGTGACCGCACAATCTCGTTCTGACGGTACAGGCGGTGATGACGCAGTTTGGAGACCCAAGCATCAAACCAGTCCTGGGATTTCACCTGGAACAGGAAGCAAGGGAAGACAGCTGTGGAGACCGTCTCCTGGCTGCCACGGGCGGGGACAAATCACATTCCCCCCACCCCCGGGCTAATACTGGATGCCGAAGACAATTTCACCTTCAAGTGATAGATGTGCTCCTCCGTGTCAAGGTCTATTCTCCGAGCTTTCTTTTTAATTGACATGACAGACAGGCCAACGTCAATGCTCCCATGGACCTTCCCCTTTTGGATCTGAAATCAAAAGACTAGTGAATTGTGCTGGAAGGGTATACGGGCTGGTGTGTCTCTGTTCTGAACTAAGGTGAGCCCAAGGAAAATCTTAACTCACTTATGGGGGTGACTACATTCTTTTTAATGACGAGAAAGTGGCTAAGGTCTGAGGGCAGTTGGGCTGTCATGACCACACCGATTTCAGCATGCAGCGTTACTCATCTGCCTCTATTTTGGGCACAGATGGTAATGTCAGCTCTCCACGATCCAGATTGCTTAGCTTCTAGCTCCTCTAAAAGGCAACACCAATGAGTCCCAAAATAACCGAAGTCAACGTTTGAACCGTGACCCAGAACACCCATGAATCAGCTGGAGGGCAGCTGCTAGCACAGAGTTGGGCAGCTGAGATCAGAGATCAGGGAGCAGCCTGCCCCCTCTTCTGGATGTCCCTAGCTGACCACAGACATAGCCGATTCCATGGCAGAGGCACAGACAAAACTAATTCTAAGCCCTTAGTTTATTGCCCTACACCCCACGGTAGGAGGGAAGGAAGAAACTCGGAGAGTCACGTGCAAAGTACTTCTCAGACATTAAGCAGAAGCAGTCTGGAGTAGTCTTAATGAGCTGGAGTTCTCAAGTCAAGAAGGTGAACGAACACAGGTTAAGTACAATAGATGTTTTTAAAAAAGAACTTTGACAAGAACAAGGAGGGCTTTAAATCTCAAAAAGCAAAGAACATGGAATTCATTTCAAAGTGCAAAGAAAAAAATACTTTCAGAATCTTCTCTCTAGGAGAAAGGGTGATATTATTAGTGTGTCACTTTTAGGCTTAAACTTCTGTTTAAAAAAACAGTTAAATATTCATGCGCTAGTTTGAGAGTTTTGTGCCATCTTGAGTACAAGCACAAAGCACACTTGCTCTAGAACCCGCAGAGTTGGCGGCTTGTTAAATATTACAGGCACAGACACGCAGGAAGCTGGTGACCATGGCACAGAGCCTGCCCAGTTACAGTGTTTACACACTTCAAGCGGGAATTCTAAACGGACCTGCGAATGGTGTCCTTGGAGCTACTTACGTCGAGTGGAGCCTTTGAGTACTTCAACAGTCCATTGTCCAGGACAAAAAAGCGCTGCAAGAACCAAACAGCCCTAGTTACTGTTTGTACTCGGAACTGCACAAATATTCACAAGCACAGCTCCCAGCGGCTTAGCATTCAGCAGCTAACGTGTTTGATGACTCTGATACATGGACTCAGTGCATCTGGCCACGGTCAGCCACAGGAAGTGAGGCCAGTGGGTCCGCGCTCTAGTCACGTGATTTCACGCTAGGGATGGGGTCTTTTCACCATGGTCTGTCTTCACCATGGGGAGGTCTAAGGACCTGCAGCTGAGACTTCATAAACGAACTGCATTAGGACATTATAAAAATAAGGAAAAAAATAACCTGGAGAGATCATGGCAATTCTGTAAAGATTTCTATACTAGTCTGCACGAAAGGAGCTAAACTCCGGATTTCTCCCCTGGATACCATGGACACTTTCTAAACTTTCTCATGCCTCTTACAGGAGCCATTATACCGTATCCGTTACTAGTAAATTGCCTACAAGGTTTAAGTGACCTTGGCAATATGCACGTATTTTCTCCTTGGCAATCTGCTTCTATATTAGTAAAAGAGATTAAATATTATTTCCAAGATACATTAAGAATAAAAAGGGGGCTCCACCCCTAGCTGGTAGCTGAAGGTTACAAAGGAAGGAGAATCACGTTTTCTTTGGGGATGGGGCTGTTGGTAGACAGCTCATGCTCCAGCCAGCGGCCCCAGGGGATGTACATGAGCAATACTAAGAGGGTCCAGTGAAATAGACATATATTAAATATATTAAAATTAAAAAAAAGCTGATCGGTGGTGGCGCACACCTTTAACCCCAGCACTCCGGACACAGAGGCAGGTGGATCTCTTTGAGTTCGAGGCCAGCCTGGCCTACAAGAGCTAGTTCTGGGACAGGCTCCAAAGCTACAGAGAAAACAAAAAAAAAAAAAGAAAAAGAAAAAGAACATAAAGTTGGTACTCTGGTGTGGGGGGGACTGGGTGCTTTGTGGGGGAAGATTGGGTAGGAAATGGGTAGAAATGATCAAAATATATTGTATACATGAATAAATAAAAAATGTTTCTTAAACGACAGAATTAAAAGGGAGGTTGGGTGGGCAACTGGCTGCCCTGAGGTCTGTCTACTACAGTCTGAGTAGATTTGTCATTTTTTAATTGCAAACACTGAAGAACTCTCTACTGGTTTCCTTTCTGTGGGCCATTCAGTAAAAGTCAAACAGCTCTCGGGAGCCAGCCACCCTGTGGGCCCTCTTCCAGCTCTGCACATGTAGGAAACCCTGCTGTGGCTGGAATTTATTCTGCTGGAACATTTTCACGGGACGCATGAACTCATAGCTGCTGAGACAGCGGAACATCAGGTCCCCAAAGTCATCCTGCCTAGAACTCACAAAAGGCCACTGTCATCCCTGTATCTGGGATTCTTGAAAACCGGTACCTGCCAGAATAAAAAAGCGCCACATTAAACAAGCAATTCAATTGCCTATAACGTGGGCATTCAAATGGGCTGCTGCCTAATCAATGCACAGCGGTATTAGGGAGAGGAGGAAAAGCACTGTGGGGTGGGTGCTCTCCCTGTCTTTATGCAAAATATCCAGACACACGGTCCAGAAAGAGTCCAGAAAGATGGCAGTCCACAGCCATTCCGCTGAGTGGGGTCAGAATGCCAAATGGAACCTAGCAATTCATTTTTTAAAATGGCCTGTTTTCCCAATTTTAAGTTTCTGCTAAAGAAGTTTAGCCAGGAATAACTTAAGGAAAGTCATAAGAAAGTGCCAAGTAAGGCTACTGGTGAGGAGACAGACAGGCAGGGGCAGGCCTAGGAGGAATCACTGGCTGGCCAAAATTAAAGTTAGAAGATTGGAGAAGGGAGGAGGGAAGTCCTTGGTGTTGGGGTAATATTATGGGCTGGAGGGAGAGTTTCTGACAAGGGAAAGCTATATGAGATGGAAGTCCCTTTGACTGGCTTTCATCCTTCCCTGGAGACAGGTTGGGTCGGCGTTTCTCATCTGTCTATTTCTTTAAGGAAGTTGCAATCCATAACCTCTGTGCTTGGAGCCAGCAGGTGGCCATTACTCAAGCGTTTGGTTAGCGAACCCTTCCACTCTGAGATGAAGTTCAGTAACAGAGCTGGCAAGAGTATGAAGCTGCTCTTATCGTGAGAGTCCCCAAGGGGACTAACAAAAGGGATTCTATGGAGGAACGGAAGAGAGGCTTCTCCTCTGTGACACAGAGTTTGTTTTCTTTTCTCCTCTTCTCCCATCCCTCCCTTGATTCTTCTGGCTTCCCCGTCTCCCTTACGGGGGCTTTTGTTTGCTAGTTTTTGTTTGTTTTCGAGACAATATTTCAAACTCAAAAGCTTCAGTGACCTTGGCTTCCCACCTAGGACCGAGTCAGAGCTCTATGATGATGCTCTCAGCTTCATTCCGAAGGCAGTTACCTTGTGCCACCCCTTTAAAGGCCATTTTCTTTTCTTCAGCATAAATCCCTCGTGCCTGTCTGGTTTCTGGACATTGGTTTGGCCTATTTTCAGTCCTTCTATAATTTCCCAGCTGTCAGCTTCCTGAGAGAAAAAGGAAAACAAATCATTCGTGTTCTGGGCTTAATGAGACACATTTAAGGAGATCCCTAGGCAGAAAGTCGCCTTTGATGCTGCCCTCGACTCAACAACAGGATGAGTGGCATTCTGGAGCTAATTGCAGCATCAAAACAAGTCACACACTTTCAAATGAAGCTCCCATGAGTTTCTCAGGTAGACCTGGAGGCAGGCAGACTTCAGGAGAGGCGCACTGGGGACACTGTTTGCTTGGAAGCAGAAAGAAATTGTGATTTCCTACACTCAGAGCGTTTAAAATGCATTTCCTCCCTGATGATCCTGGATCCCAAAGGGGTTTTAAAGTTAGACATCTGATGATAAATGTTCAGTCAGTGTGCAGACCAGGCTCTCTGTGCGGGAATGGAGAGGTTGCTGGGGTCCGGTGTGGAACAACCCGCTGATACCCCTATTCAGCACTGCGGTTATCTTTCTCCCCACTGCAGCCCTGTGCATCAAAGTGTGCACCAAAGCTTCACCTAACAGTGCATACCGAGAAGTTCAGGCTTCCCAAGGGGCATGTTTCCCTGGGAGCCCACGAAGAGTGCAGCTAGAACCGGGTCCTAGACCACTGGTAAAGCCTGTGCTTAGCATACGCAGAGGCCCTAGGTTCAATCTCTCCAACAGCAAGAATAAAGCCCAAGAATAAACAAATTTTAACAAAGTATCTTGGTTCTAGCGTCTCACTCTTCCTGCTAGATAACAGATTAAATCAATTTCTTCCTTCACTAGACATGTTTTGTTCAGAAATGTTAGGAATATTTCCTAACAGAGCCTCTCTACCAGTGCAAAGAACTCCAATCAAACCAGATTAGACTGAATCAGAAATGCCCATGTTTAATAAATGCCCCACTCAGGGTGGCCCACAAAACCTGAAACCATGTGTTCCTTCTCTGGGTGGCTGCCTAAATACCCTGTAGGAGTGGTCCTGACCCTCCCCGGGTGAGGGGTCAGCGCTTGGCAGGCTGGGAGTTGGAGTCTGGACCAACGCAACTCCCAGGCCAGGGGCTGGGGTGACACTCCCAACTTAATATTACAATATATGGTACTGTTTTTGTTTTTGAAGTGTTAACAGCATTTATAGAACAGACGTCTCATCTCAACTCTGCAGCCTCAGCTTCAGGGAGTGGACATGCGGACCAGGACAGACCTTCCGTAGTGGCCCACCCCCAGCTGATTGGGTCACTGCATTCTGAAAAGACTTTTACTTAGATCCTTATGGAAGGGCAGAAGGAGAATGGTTGGAGCACTGTATCTCAAGCTAGACCAAACTATGAGTCTCTGTCAATCTCAGGAAAGGAGGTCCCATTGCCGGGCACAGATACGGGACACGGCATGGGTGAAGAGGGCTGTGTTCACCATCTCTTTCTCCCTATCCTCATGCTAGAGGCTGCTTGCTTTGGGGCCAAGTCTAATCTATGCCAAACCAAAATATGCAATATCCAGGGTGGAATTTTCTCCAAAGTTTCGTCAGGAGATAAAACACAAGAGATGATCCTGTCTCTCTGAAAAGCCTAAAACCAATATCAAGCCTGCATCTTTCCTAAACCCAAGCCCACAGCTTCCTCGCCCCACCTCAGGGAAGACCCTAAAGGTGTTGCCATTTCCCCACATCCACAGTGACCTCTGGGGAATGAGCTATGCATTGTGACCTGTGGGTGTCCCAGCTGGCAACATTGTGCATTCTTCCCGCGATGCGCAACACCTCAAAATATGGGTTTTGCTTGAAGACAATTCTGCCAGAAACTGGGGTTGATCTGAGTCGCAGGTGGTGGCTCACAGCCTTTAATCCCAGCAGAGGCAGGCGGATCTCCATGAGTTCAAGGCCAGTTGGGGCCACATAGAGAGACCCTGTCTCAAAGCAATGTAACAAATGATGCTGCAATTGACCTGTTACTTAGATATAAGAATGTTTCTGATGAGACAGCTTTGGGCTGTGTAGAATGCTGTAATTTCTGGCTGACGCAAGCACAGGTAGCAGTATCCCATGACCCCAGGAGGTCACATGGAGACCCCGGAGTCCTCTTTCTTAATACTGGGCTGCAACTCAAGAATAGAACCCTATTTGTGAACAGCGTGAAGACCAAGGAAAGCAGGCACTCCTGACGGAAATCATCAAGGACCTCTGGCTTCCTGCTCCTATCGGAATAGTGGCATTCCATGAAAATTAAGTAATTAAGAATAAGAACAACTTCCCATGTGCATAAATATAGTCCCTGGACTTCTGTCCTTAGTAATGTGTGAGTTATATTTAAAGACATTTCTCTCTACATCCTATAGAAAAGACCCCTCCCTTGCCCCCTTCTCTCTCTCTCTCTCTATCTGATGGAGAATCTCTACATGACATAAACTCGGGGGACTGAGATGGGGGGAGGGAGGAAGGATGGATATGGGATCAGGGAAGAATATATCTCAACTAAGGGAGTCATTTTAGGGTTTACAAGAGACTTGATTATAAATGGGATCCCAGGTCCAAGGAGAGATCCCCGGATTGTTCTCTGGACAGAGGAGAGGGTGCCTGAATCGGCTTTGGCCTATAACCATACTGATGAAGATTTTGCTTATCACCATAGATCCTTCATCCGACGATGGATGGCGATACAGACGGAGACCCACATTGGAGCACCGGACTGAGCCCCCCATGGTTCAAATGAGGAGCAGAAGGAGGAAGAACATGAAAAAAAAAAACTCAGGACAGCGAGGGGTGCGATCACCCACTGATACAAGGGGACTGATCTAATGAGAGTTCACCAAGGCCAGTTGGACTGGGACTGAACGAGCACGTGATCCAACCAGATTTTCTGAATGTCGCCAGATTCTCTGAATGTGGCTGGCCCGGAGCCTTTCTGAAAAGCCATTGACAATGACACCGGGACTTGTTTCCTCTGCATATACTGAATTTTTGGGATCCAGTCTGTTTGGATACTCACCTTCCTGGACCTGGAGGGAGGGGGGAGGAACTTGAACTTCCCACAGGGCTGGAAGCCCTGACTGCTCTTAGGGATGGAGGAGGGGGGGGGGGGAGAGGAAGGGTGTTGGGAGGAGGGGCGGAAATGGAAACTTTCATAATTTAATAAACTTTGAAGAAAAAATGGAAGCATTTAGTAGCAAGTACAATTTTCCCCCTTACTAATTAAAGTTAGGTGCAACACAAACTCATCTTTTTGTAGCTACCGCTACTGATTTCTCTTAGAATGGTTTTCTTTTCCTTTTTGGGAGAGCCAAACTGGAGAGTGGGAAACAGGTAAAAACAGAACAGATCAAAAATTAGTCTATTTCCTGAGTGAAACCCTGCACTCCGAACTAGCAGTGCCTTTTCTGCGAGCGTAATGTTCCCGAGTCCAGCAAAAGAAACAGAAAAGACTCGTAATCCAGTGCTAACAATCAGGTAAGCTGTCAAGCTGACAGAGAGGCAAAGGATAAAAGCAGGGCAAGCAACAACCCCACCTGTTTCAATTATAAATGCAGATGGACGATAAGGTTACAAATAAAATATGTAGGAAAGGAAACAACCCATTTCTACACAGGACAGAACCTTCAGCATTCTGTTTCCACAATGCCGACATCACTCTTTCTCACTTAGTGAATTAGATACATTCTAAGAAAATTAAAATAGTTTTCTAAAAATCAAACAGTGTATTTTTCCTGAAATTTCAGTTATTATTTATTTTCGGCTCAAGTCTCCACTCTTCCTAAGTCTATGTAAAACAAAAATAGAACCAAGAGCCCCATGTCAGTACTGACCAACCTCAGCACTCCTAATTGCTGAGCCATCTCCCCAGCCCCCTTCTAAATTATAGTTTAATAATTCTTTTATAGTCCAACAATTCTTCCATTTCCATGGACTGGAGGTCTACTCTTGATGAGATGGGATAAATTTTGTAGCTTGTAATGCCTTCAAAGTATAAAAAGTACAAGCTAGTCTACGGGTGGTGTGGGGATAGGCAAAAATGTCTCAAGAGTTGAAAACAAAGAATTTAATAAATACTGAGCCAGGGCAATGCCTTGTCCAAAGCGCTCCTACCAACCAGTACCCAGGAAGCCTGTGTCCTCTCAGGAGGTTCTGAAGTGGTGAGATGCAGTGGTACCTAGGTGGGTAGAGCAGCTCTTAGGAGCCCCCAGATTTGTCCACGTGTACTAACATATAAACAAACAGAAAAGGTCTGTTAGTTCCATAGTAAGATTCAAATGGAAGCGCAGAAGCCACGGGGGTAGCGAATGCTGTTGGTACTCCTAGCAGGACCCTCCTTTGGTCAGCAGACCCACACCCCAGCTGCTGTGCATTGGTAAGCGGTAGGGAGTGGATTAGACCTTTACGCAGGAATTATATGGAGATGAGGAAATCAATAAAACTTTAATGATCTGGAGGCTGGTTGCAAGAATGTATGGCACAAAGTAGATGCAACTTCTCCCCACATCTATTCTTTCTCATCTTCTCACTAGCTATAGAGGATGGACATTTCAAAGCGATATGACGATCATATTTACCAAGTATGTGGTCTCTACTTATTGTTCAAATGGAAGTCTGTCCTTCTTACTTTTAAATTTTTTAAAGATGTTTTTATTTTTAACTGTGTGTGCGCAAGCATGTGCGTACAACTACACACACGTGTGTGCATGCCACTTAGATGCAGATGTCCAGAGAAGTCCAAAATGGGCAACTGATCCCCTAGAGCTGGAATTACGGGCAATTATCAGCTGCCAGATATGGGTCCCGAGAACCAAACTTGTTTTTCTGTGAGAGCACACAGCCTCTTTAACTGTGAAGCCACCTCTCCAGCCCTCTCAAAATTATTTTTATAGTTTAATAATTCTTTTCTTCTACACCTGTCTGACAGAATAAGCTTTGTAGCTTGTAACATCTCCAAAGTATAAAACACACAAGTGTGCATATCCGTAACACTAGGGCAGTATAGTAGCATGTTCTTTTCCTAATAGTTGAGGCTCTGTATAGGAAGCAAAGCGGCAGGATCAGCTGTACACATTTATAAGTAATCATCTTGACGAAATAAATCTGTTTTTATGTGAACCTGCAATTTGCATATACTCTCTTTTCAGAGTTTTCCCATTAGGGAACCCGTTCATTGGCCCGGTGAACATCTCACGTGGGCGGGGACGAGTACTGGGGGGCTCCATCTTCCCAAATCTGAGGGAGGACGGGCAGAAGAGGAAGGAACTCTGGCTTCCATGACACAGAAAGGGGTTCACATCTGTACCTGTTCTCCCCAGAGTCACTGCAGACACTGGAGGGAGGCCAGAAGTCACAGTGTGTGATGGCCGCTTGGTGGAGGCACCTCTGGACCTTGCAGGGAGGTAGAGACGGACAGCACGGGTTACAGAACCGGGCAAATCTAGTTTGTATGTCACCCCGCTACTTAACAACGTTTTTGTCTTAGGGAAAACGGTTAAGCCTGAGTTTCCGGATTCATTAAATGTAATAAATATAAAAGCTATATCAAATGTGGTAATATACTGAAGCACTTCGTGTAGTACCTAGTATGCAGTACGTGGGCAATAATGGTAGTCGCTGCGATTGCTGGGCTGACAAGTTTTCCCCCACATTAATTAATCATAGAATTATTCGCTTATCTCTCCAAGAGGAAATAACCATGGTTTTCCTTATTTCGTCCCTTAAAATACTTTCAGACCTTCACATATAACCCTGGAAATTCAAGGGAAATAGAGTCCTTACTATTCTCCGCTCACACAAGGCAGACAACGTCCCTGCACAGGAAGCAGAAAAAGGCAGAGAAGCCCTACTGTTAGCTACTTTAAGAGAGTCGGGCGTCAAGGCTAGTCACAGTTCATTTGGCCCCAGAGCGGGCAATGGGCTACCTGTGAGAGCAAAGGCACAGCACTGACCTTGGAGAGGGGGATGGGCTCCGGCTCCAGGAACTGCTGACTGACGGAGGGCTCTGTGCTTGATGAAGCGGTCCTCTCCAGGACGTGAATGCTCTGCAAATGAGCAGAAAGCCGCCAAGGGTTAGAGCTCCATCCCTCACATTGGGGAACACGGCAGGGGGTGGGAGGGGGAGTCACAGGGGCACAGCAGAAGAGTGAGCCGCCAGGAGATGAAGAGCTGGAAGACCGAGCTCAGCAGCAGCAGGGAGAAAACAACAGCAGTGTATGCGGCCTCTTGAGGTTCAGTGCTGAATCTCCTCCACCGTGCTGGATTCGACCTTACAGGAGTCACAGGGGTATATCCTTGGGGGGGGGGGGCCCTTTAGAACACAAGAAAACTGAGTATGCCAGGTGATCGACAACAGCTTTTATATAACAGGGGAGCCCCGTTGTCACCCCCAAATGCTGTGAGAACCACAAAACCTGAAGAGAGATTTGACTTTGCCAACTGCAGAGCACATAAGCTCATAGGCTGGGCATGAAGGATTAACTCACGACATGTGGGCAGCAAAGGGAAACCGGATTCTCCAGTTTCCTAAATCGAGGCACACACAGAGATCAATTTGGCATAAAGTGCAACAAACGTGAGCCCGGCGCCTATAGATAGCAGCGGACTGCTAAAATGTTGCCTCGGCTTCGTGGACCAGAAGGGTGAAACGCCATGTGACCCGGCAGCGGCATCTGGAAAGGAGCCTCCTGCGTGCTTGGCACAGAGAACACACATAAACCTCTTCCCTGCTTGACTTTGGGAACAGTTATGCTATAAAGGAGAAGCCTGTTCATCTTGAGTATTCACTATACATACAATACAGTGCATATTAAAATGAGTGAAAATCTAACTCTCTTATTGTGTTGATTTTTTTGAAGGCACAGGCGATCATAAAAAAAAAACATTTACTGAGACACAGTAGTAAGTTTTTTATTACAAGTGTGTGTGTGTGTGTGTGTGTGCATGGCTTACTAAAAAATGAAAGTATAATTGATAAAGCTGCCAACTGATATCAAGTATTATAATTGGTAAATTCTAAAACAAGCCATCTTCTTCAACCTCCACCATGTAACAGAGAAGCCAGTGCCTTCTCACACAAACCTCCATCCTGCAGTTTGCTCACTAATAGAACCCAAGCACTGCTGCTCACCCTAGAACTAACCCAACTCAATCTATACCCAAAATTGACCTCAAAATCACATTTCAAGAAAAAACATATTCTTTTGGCTTGCATTCATATGTGTTCATTACTACAAATGAAAATTCTTGAATGTTCTACCTTTAGCATCGGCAGCAATGAAAGTTGAGAGCTATATACCTCATCTCAGATTCTAGACTAGCACTTCCGGGAGGTAGGGCCAGCTATCTGCACTGAGAATCACCATTTCATCTCACTGTGGCCCGCTCTACACGGCTCCGTGGGAGTGTAGCAGAAAAGTGTGTGTTTCGTGTGCGTGAAGGCCTGGATTTGCTTCACAGAACCACAAAAAATGTGTGTGGGGAAAAGGCTCTTAAATATAACTTCTAATTCGGGAGGCAGAGGCAGGAGGATCTCTGTGAGTTTCAAGGCCAGCCTGGTCTACAGAACAAGTTCCAGGACAGGCCTCAAAGCTACACAGAGAAAGCCTGTCTTGAAGCGCTGGTTATGGTTCTTATGCGAAGAACCATAACTTCTTTAACACCTTCTAGGCTTCTGCTGGAATTGTAAAAAGCAGAACTCTAATACAACAGAACGCCTGACCACATCGAATGAATTTAACTTTCAAACTCCCATCTCTTGTTTATGGCATTGAAGGTCCTGGTCAGTCGGGAAACATCAAGTCTGTCCTTGAATCTGCAATTACAAAGTTAGACCTTTCTTTTCAGATCATTTCCTTTTAAGATCAACTATTGTGCTAGAGTTGTCTGCTCTCTTCTTCCCAAGCTAAATGCTCTCCTTTTATTTCATGATGGCTGGGAAACATAGATGACCTTGATGGGTTTAAGCATGTTCTCTGAACATCGCAGAGGGCTCCAGAAATCTGGCGCTCTTCAAAAACACAGCTTTCTCTCAAATCCTCAGTTACAACTTAATTTCTAGGGTGTGTGTGTGTGTGTGTGTGTGTGTGTGTAAGAGAGAGGGGGAGAAGGAGAAGAGGAGGTAGAGAGAGAGAGAGAGAAAGAAGAAGTGGGGGACTGACTCAAGGCCTTGTGAACAGAAGGCAAGAACTCAACCCCTAAGCATCATGCCCGGCCTCTAGGTAAACACACAGAGCACACAGAGGTGGGCGAACTTACCCAGCCCCTGTTCTCCCGGCTCAAGGCGAGCTGGTGCATAAGGAGGAGCTTGGGCCAAGACTCTTGAACATAGCCTTCCCTGCGGCTCTTCAGCTAGCTCTAGAGCTAGACTAGAGTTCACAGGTTTCAACACCCCCTGGGCAGCGAGAGCAAAGCTGCCCACAGGACTGTCCTTTGGTTTCCTCCGCGTCAATAAACAGACAATGAGACTCTGCACAGCAGCTGAGCAGCTCAGGACAGACAACGCGCCCAGAGAAAAGCAGGACTGTCAGGGTGAGTTTAACAGGGCTTCTTGTCGGCGTTATTTCAAAGGCGCAAAGCAATTGCTAGGAACATGTGAGGCTGCGGCTACGAGTTCCTGGAGGGACTCACTTTCCGTCCACGATGGGGGCACTAAGAAAAGCGCCCAAACCACTGCTTTCTGAATGCCGATGCCACGGAGATGGCTCACCCGGCTCTCTCTTCTCATTTCTTTGTCTTTCAGTGTGAAATAACTGACTAAAAGCAACCTGGAGAGGGAAGGATCTCTTTGGGTCACACTTTCATGTCCTTGAGGACACCAGGGCAAGAACTCAGGCGGGAACTGAGACAAAGGCCATGGACTAACACCGCTTACTGCCTTGCTCTCCGTGGATGGCTCAGTTTGCTTTCTAATACACCTCAGACCACCTGACCACGGGCTGGCAAGACCTAAAGTGTGCTGAGCCCTCTTACATCAATTAGAAATCAGTAAAAGGCCCCACAGACTTGTCAGCAGGCCAATCGGATGGAGGCAGCTCCTCAGTTGCGCTTTCTTCCTTGCAGATGATCTAGTTTATGTCAAGTTGACAAAAACCACCCCCTTATTATCTTATCTATTTGTGTGTGTGTGTGTGTGTGTGTGTGTGTGTTGTATGTATGCCTATGGAAGCCAGAGGTCATCCATCCTCAGTATAATTCCTCAAAAATGCCAATCCTGGTTTGTTTTTTTTGTTTTTTTTTTTTTTTTGAGATAAGGTCTATGTCACCAGGTAGGCTAGCCTGACTGGCCAACCAGCCCCAGGGACCTACCTCTCCTCACACCCAAGGTCCGAGATTACAAGCATGCCCAACACACTTGCCCAACCTTCTATATGCATGCTGTGGCCAGGATCGGGCTCTTGTGCTGGGATTAACATTTCCTCAGTCCCTCTAAGATAAATTTATATTTACAAATTATACAAAGTACTTTTCAAAGGAAAGCATCCAAATAACTTAGAAGGCTCAAAAAGGGTTTTCATTATTCTTGTAGCTACTAGGCCTGACTCTCTCCTAAGGGTCATGTATTTAAGCACAGCACGGTATTTCAGTGACATTAGCCACTACTCGGGTAGTGTTGCCACCAGCCAACAGTGAATTCCCATAGGGTTTACCGTATCGCCACCGACAACCTTTGCATGGATTATTTCATCACATCGTCTCAAGCTTTTGCACACTGACACACTTATTTTATGACTAACTGAACAGTGAGGACAGGGAGCCAGAGTGGTGCCGTCAGTAAGCACTGAGGTTTGAATGCCAATTGAGATTGGATTCAGGGGCCCAGGCTTTTCAACAGTATCTTCTGTTGAAGCTAAAGCGAACACAGAAGGACATACATTACAGAGATTTCTAAGAAATAACCCTGCCCCCACGAACTGAACACACAGACAGGTTCCCTCCACCACAACCGTCCATGGATGCCGAGGTAGGCACGAGTAAACGGAAGGAGAGAGGTTACCAACTCTGAAATGACATACAATTTCAAGGTTAATTTCTCGGACAACCCTGAAGTTAACCTTGAGGCCGTGTAATTTCCAGTTTCTAATTCTGAGAACTGAGAGTCGTCTGACTTGAGCATTGGGACGGTAGCGTAGGACACAGAGCAAAAGGTGCAACATTTTTAGACCAGAACACCGCTCTCGTTCTGCTTACCAAGTGCCAGACAAAGCACTGACCAGGCCCGGCCGCGTGTCTTCGATCTGTTAAGATGGAGATAATATCTCTCATAGGACCTAGAGTTGGCATTTCTACAAAGCGCTGCCCAGAGACCGGTACACAGCTGACACGAAATGGTAGCTACTACCTAGCTGCAAACATCACACAATCATCAGTTATGGAACTCACACATTCCTACAGAAACGGAAGGGGTCCCTTTGCAGAGGGGGAACCATAATTACAGCGGCCCCTTAAAGTCAGTAACCCTCAACAGGACCACGGCACAGCCAATGCATCAGAACTCATCATGCCAGCGGTCAGTGTGAGCAGAGTAGACAAATGCCCTAGACAGTCACAGCGGGAAGCTGATGGCTGCAGGACGGTGTGGACCCTGCAGCCACCTGAGTGCCAAGAGTGGAAGGGGCACAAGTACTTGCCTGCGTCATCTTCATTTCCTCCAAGTAATAGTTTTCTTTGTAATACCATAAGCCACGAGAGCGGGGGTTCTCAACCTTCCTAAAGCTGCAACCCTTTTCTACAGTTCCTTATGGTGTGGTGACCCCCTCCCCCAAAGATAAAATTACTTTCGTTGCTACGTCATAACTGTAATTTTGCTACTGTTAATGAATCGTAATAGAAACGTATGTGTTTCCCGAAAGTCTTAGCTGACCCCTGTGAAAGGGTCTTTCACCCTCCAAAGTGTCCAGGCCCACAGGTTGAGAACCTCTGAATTAGCGTCACTAAAACCACAAGGTCATGCTGACACAGCAGGAATCCTAGCGAAAGGCACCTGTCCGGCCCGTCCTGAGAGCAGCAGCTTGCGGACAGTGAAGTGCCCACAAACGCTCCACGAAACTCAAAGCTGAAAACCTCAGAAACAGTGCAGGGCCCAGGAAAGGTCCCCAGGGGCAGTGGGAAACCCCACAGGGAGAAAAAACAAGTTAGCACAGTCTGACAGACTGGGTGTTTCTCCACGGAAAGGAGAGCGTCTCTGCACATAGGTTACAGTTGTGTAGCTTGGTCTTCTTGTAGGGCTCCTCACGGTGGAAGCAGCAGCTGTCTCTGACTCTGTTACCTGCTTTGGGGACCCAGAAGAGGAGGTACTTCCCCACTGCAACTAGATAGGCCATGGCTGGTTGACACCCACAGGAGGCCCGCCCTTATCTGACGAGAAAAGAGGAGAGGATGGCAGGGGACAGGGCATGAACTGGGAGGAGAGGACACTGTGGTTGGGTTGGAAAAAAATCAATCAAGAACTGAAATTTTGCTTGTGGGGCTTGAGAGGTGGCTCAGCAATTAAAACCAGATGTTCTGGCAGAGGAGTCAGGATTCACGTGGTGGTTCACAACCATCTGTAATTCCAGTCCCAGGGGATCCTATGCCCTCTTTTCTAGCCCGGAGGTACCAGGTATGCACACAGTATACATACTTATATTCAGGCAAAACACTCAAATACAAAGAAATAAATAAAGCTTAAAGAAAAAGAAATATTGCTCGCAAACATCGAAGTGCTACACTGATCGATACCTGGGAAACAGTTGGCTACAAAGGGGCAAAGCAGTGAGAATACAATAGCTTTTAATTCCCAGAGTTGCCTTTAAGTAGAAACAGAACATACCGTTCAATTCAATTTATTACTTAATGCCCTGTATTATAAACACTTAGCAATGCTAGTTACATAGCAACGTGGCTATAGAGCAACTCAGAGGCTAGCCTGAGCTACAAGAGGCCTGTTTCAAAAGAAAAGTAGGACTGACAGTCCCTTGCAGCTTGAAAGGGGCACGGGGGTGAAGCTACAATCTCCAACTGTCACAATCACCCAGAATTCAAAACAGGTTTCCAGTCTCATAGTCACACCCATGATTTTACCAACTGCATAAGAAAAATCTCCAAACTTTTAAGGTTTATATATGCACATTATATGCACGGTGGGGTTATTCTAGTCGTCCTTATGAAGACAGACTGTATATCTATGACGTGTCTGTGCGTACCATAAATATTTGCTGAAGAAAGAACACACAGGTGTTGTAATACAGATAATGTCTTAGTTCCTGATCAAACGCGATTACATGGCCGGGAGATAAAACACAGGCAATCAAGAGGAGGGGGCTGGCCCAGCTCGTGCCTCAGTGTGTTTAGAAAATTGCCCCCTATTTCCCACAGGGTGTGTCTTTCATCTTCATTTACCTTCAGGTTTAAATTTATGGTGCCAAGGGCTATAACATGATTATCAAAAAGCTGACAGATTAATGATAGATAAATAACCCCTTATAAATTTACTGTAAAAACAAACAAACAAAGGGAAAACAGAATTGAAAAACACCGATGTTAGGCAATGGAGTCTTTAGCTACTTTGGCATATTTCATTTTTTAATGCAAATGTAATGATTAAAACCAAAATGGGAATTGTACTGTACTTCAGTTTAATAACCTGTTTTTTCAGTTAATGTTCCCCAAGCAAGAGATATTCTTCAAATATTTTAAAAAGCTGTGTAAGATCTCACTGAACAGTTATGAAAGACTGATTAGCTGCTTCCTTATTTCTGATTTTTCACTGATTTAAAAATATTTTGATAACCATTTTGTGCACAATTATTCACATGTATATTAAACTAAAAAGTAGTATCCAGTATTTGGTAATTCCATACATGAATACAGTGTATCTGGATCACTGTCTCTCCTATATAACTTCTGTTGTGTCCTTAGGATACATTGTTCAGAAGCTAAACTACTGGTCCTCTAACATGACCTTATTAAAGGTTTTCTATAAACACAGCGAGGCCCAAACCCCACAAGATCAATGCACAAGCTTGGCAGAAATGTGAAAAGCATGCACGTCTATAAATCCTCGCCCCCGCTAGCTGTGACGGATGCTACAAACAGCTTCTAGTTAGGATTCAAAGGAAGTAAGTCTGATGCTTGGAATGTGACCTAGATGGCATGCACAGAGTTAGGAGTAGGAGGGAGGGGGTGAAGAATGCCAAAGTTTCACATTGTCCCTTAGACAAAATAAAAGTTTTATAGGTTTAGGGTCCTCCCACAGGATGTTTGATAATCCTAATAAAACACTGTAAAGTATATTCTGACTTCCAAACCCCAGAGAATAACAGACTCCAGGGAATGACAGACTTCTAGGGCCTTTCCAACCGTCTACAGTGCAAGGGGCCCTCTGTGACTCACTAACATCATCTATTTGATGTTCTGCCTACGACTCTAACGAGCTGTGTTAAGCTTGAATCTGACACACGGATTTGCCGCTGTAAAAATGCCATTCAAACCCAGCAAGCTGGGGGCGGGGGTCCATGAACCAGTGAAGCAGGCCTAGTAAACCTGCGGGCGCCTGCAGCAGACTCTCACCCACTAATGATGATTTCTGAATCATCTGTGGGTAATGAGTGACTAAGCGCCAGGTGTCAAATTTCTTTTCCAGTGGTCTCTGTCTCTGCACTTGTCATACGTACTGTGTGCTGTAAACAGCAAATGACAGTGGTGGGGAATCTCTAAGTGGTGACAAGAAGGCTGGTGGAGGGAGGGGCTGTTCATTACTTCTAATGGGGGGGGGCTAGACTAGTTGGAGCTAGTAGTAAATAAACGATCAAAACTTTGCCTTCCAAAGTCAATATATGCAATGAATATACAGACAAGTCGGCAAGTAACATGTCGTTCACGAGAACAGCCATGGGTGCAGGAAGATTGTTTTGGGTACCATTGGGTTTACAGTTTACTTGGTCAGAGAATGTATGAACATCACCACAGATGCTCAGGGGCAACGTGAGGGGCAATACTAATGCAGAAGTGACTGACAGATCCCGCTTTGCAGAGTTCTCCTCTGAGAACCCAGAAGGCCCTCCCCTTGGGTGGCTTTGCAATAAATAGATTAAACTGTGCAGTGGCCAGGATAGGGCCTCCGGGAACAGGCAGAGGGCAAACCCTGTTCTCGTCACGAGATAGCTGTGGGCTCTATTGTCGTATTTTAGTTCTCCGGAAAAGGTACTCATGGCCAGCCTTCTGCAGTCAGTGTTCATGGAGCATCAGCGGCTGCTGCTGGGTTCTTATCTATTCACAGCTCTGCGTAACACTTAGGATTTTCAGAACGTCCAATTCGCAAAAGGATCTTAACATCAAAACTTGGCTGAAGCATGGACTGCCACAAAGGAACTGTTTTCCTCCCTCAACCAATAATTAACAAGGAGCGACCCATCTTAATGCCCAAGATCAGAAGAGACTGGCATATATCCAGAGCAGTGTGGCCATAGACAGAAATAGTACTTTCTTACTGATACTGGTCCTAAATCCTGAAACGTGAACCCCACACAAAACCTTTGGGATTCCCAAAAGGCTAAATTTAAATTGGAATAAAGTCAAGAATTTATTAACACTGAACACTAAAGATTTGGTCTCTCCTATTACTCTGGAAAGGACAGTCCAGATTTTCAAATCAGGTTCGGGATCTTTCTACCCTGACAGTGGATTCCAGGGTCAATCTGCACATCTTCGGGGCCCACTGGATTGTACAGAGATGCAAGAATTCATATTATTCTGCTCCCCGTGGATAAGACTTGAGGTGGTCTAAACTTCAGGTAAGGAATAAAATCGAGAATATGTGTCACTTTCCCTCACATAATTAGACCATTTGGGGCTGGAAATGGCTCAGTGGGTAAAGCATTTGCGGCACAACCATGACAATTACCTGCAATTAATTCCCGAATACTCACCTGAGAAGCTGAGCAGGGCCATGTGCACTTGTAACCTCAGTGCGGGGAGGCAGAGACAGGCAGATCCCTGGGGTCCACTGCCTAGTCATCTAGCCTAATCAGCCAGCCCCGGGTTCCAGTGAGAGACCTTGTCACAAAAATCGACATATTTGCTTCCTGAGGAAAACACCGGAGGTTGATCGCTGGCCTACACACATACACACACGCATGCATGCACACTACATACACATATACCTGTACACACACCTTCATACCATGCAGCCACAAAGGCAAACACAAATATGAAATGTTTCAAACCGAGAACATTTTTTAAAGTTTGAGATAACATTACATTTTGCACAACTCAAAGCCAGAAAGAGGTTTGCTATTCGCAAAAGAAGCATCCTGTGCTTCAAAGTTGAACCCTGGTCATTTCACTGAAGATGCGCCAGAGACATAGCAGGGACAACTGTCAATTCAGTCACAGACAGGCTGGGAGATGTTCTTCTCACTAGGTCTGTCCCAAAAGAAAACTTGCTACGAAAACCTCATACACCAGATACTTAGTTCTTAGTTCCCCACATACTACAGATACTGAGGCGGCTATCAGAACAGCCTATTGCCAATCCGTTATACCAGCACGTAGTCTGGCTGACTCATTGCTGGGATGGCCTCACACGTCACCAGTGGGCACCACTGAAAGGGCTCTGGCTGATTTTGAAATACACTGCTCTTGCTAACACAGAGGAGATTGTGGATGCTCGTATGTGATGGCTAGTCTCCACTGCCAATCTGACGAGACCTAGAGATTCACAAAGAGAACATGCCTCTGGCATGCCCGTGAGGGGGTGTCCAGGGGATGAACTGAAGAGGAAGGCCTACTTCCTGACTGCAGATGCAATGTCACCAGTGGCTTCGCATCCCTACCACCATATCTCCCCCCATAATAGACAGTGTCCCCTTCCCCTCTAACCTTGTCTCTTGCCAGGGACTTTGTTTCAGGGACAGAAGGCCCTGGGAGACAGCTTGGTTGATCGATGTTTGCTGTGCAGTTCTCAGTCTAGACCTCCAGCAGGAAAACCCAGGTGTGGTGGCATGTGTCTGCAATCCCAGTGATGGGGGAGCAGAGGCAAAAGCTCACCCCTGAAGCTCGCTGGCCAGCTAGTCTCGTCAGTCAATGAGCTTCAAGGTCAGTGAGAGACCCTGTCTCAAGCAATAAGATGGAGAACAACTAAGAAAGGCGCCCAACATTGACCTCTGACCTCCGCAAGCACACACACACACACACACACGCACACACACCTGCACCTGCAAGTTCACACACACGAAAACTTATTTATACAAATATCTGTGCACATACATCATGAAGGGATGTGAGTGCACACATGCACTCATGCGTGCACACACATGAGTGCACACACAGAGATCCATAACTGTTAAGGAGTGATCATTATATTGAATACTGGAAAGATGATCAACTACGAACCTACATCTTATTCACATTTTCCTTTATTGATAATCTCTGAGCTTCAGCTAACTTTGTATTATCATACATAATTGCGGGCATTTTTTTATTTTCTTACTAAACAAACATGACTAATTCACTTCAAGACTGGCAGGATCTAACCTGAGGAACTGTGACACTTCACTCACAGGAGACAGCGTTAGTGAAACGATGCACTCTGACCCTGTGTTCTTACAGCCATGACATCTGATTTTCTGATGTCTTGATCATGGTGCAAATAAATATAATCATTGGCACTAAGGAGGGCACACTCTTGAGTCTGCGCCAACAACTCTGTAATTGTCCTTACAAGGCAGCCTTGGGCATGCAGGATTGTAAACATTTCTCTAAATACATAAGCATAAATAGTTGCAAAAAAGGAAATAAATAAAATGCAATCAGTGGATCATAAACTTAGCAACATTATTATGCAAATTCACCATAAAATGAACATGAGGATTGGGTGGGAAGCAGTAACTGTGATTGTCCATAGCTGCCTTTCATTCCCACCGATACTCTGAACATCAGTCAAAATGCTGCCACCTCTGCTTTGTGGAAGGCAACACTTCCTTCACAGACTTTTCCCCACGCATGCCTCCCCACACCTATTCTCAGGGGCGGGCAGAAGAGCCTGCCTCTCTCCACTCCTCTCTTCAATGCCTGGACGAGCCTTCTCCTCCCAATGTCTGTTCTTCTCATACTCAAAACGTTCAAGGATTGTTTTCTCTCCCTGCTGTCATGCCAATATCATGATTATGTCCCTACAGCTACACAAGCCTCTGAGGTCTGACTTACAGCCATCTCTCGTTCCAACCCCTTGCTCACATCTTCATTCAACTGCACTCTGACATAGCATATGCAGAAGATTATTCGAGGTACCAGGGAGACACTGCAGAATGGATGAAAATGCCTGAATAAAAGGACACACACACACACACACACACACACACACACATCCATCCATCCATCCATCATACAACACACCAAATGGTGAGTAATATTTCCATGGACAGTGAATGATAAGGACATATAGAGAAGGGCCGAACAGACTACCCCATGAGGGGCCAGTTAAAAAATAAGTCAAGTGTGTGACAAAGCCAGACATGGACATGGCTGGAGAAAAACTTAGACCAAGGGGATTAAAGTACATAATAACCCCAAAGTAAGAACACAGTAAGAACACATTTGAAACATCTCAGGAATATACTGCAGGGAACTGAAAGAAATGCAATGAGGTAAGAGATGGGGTCAGAGGGTTAGGCAGACCCAGATAATAAGTAGACCCATAGTCAATGCTCAGCAACTCAATGTCATATGGATGTCCTGCGGGGGTTGGTGGGAAGAGTTCAATCTACCTTTGAAATTTGAAGGGAACACTCCGGTTATCCTGTAAAGAATGCCCTGTGTGATGGGTGGGGGTAGAAACGGGAAAACCAAGTGGAAAACCATGGCAACATTCCAGATGAGAAACCACGCTGGCTTGGGCCAGGATAGAAGGGGAAGAAACAGAAGGCAGTGATCAGGATCCAGGTAAAGGAAAATTGACAGGGGTCTCTGTTGGTCTGAAGCAGAGTGTGAGACAATGGGAAGCTGAGGACATTTCCAGGAATCTAGGAATCCATTGAAATGAGAATTGTCTTTTACTGAGAGGGAAAATTGGAAATAGGCAGCTGGTGTAGGAGGTCCTTCTGTTTGTGGGTTGCTTTCATTGGGTAATGAAGAAAGAAACTGCTTTGGGCCTGATAGGGCAGAACTTAGGTAGGCGGAGAAAATAGAACTGAATGCTGGGAAGAAGGGCAGAGTGGGAGAAGCCATGGATCCTGTGACTGAGATGGACACCAGTTAGAATCTCCGGTAAGCCACTGCCACACAGATTAATGGAGATGGGCTAGACTAATATGTAAGAGTTAGCCAATAAGAAGTTAGAGCCAATGGCCAAGCAGTGTTTTCATTAATACAGTTTCTGTGTGGTTATTTCAGGTGCAAGTTAGCCGGGCCCACTCCTTACAACAGGCAGCTTTGAGAGGAAAATGATAAATTCGGATTAGCCTTGAAGTGGATCTTCCCAGGTAAGTTAAATATTACTGCAACAGGCCTATTGACATCCGGGATCAAAGTTCACAAATTCTGATCTTTCAGGAGCCAGGCAGTCTATATAAATAAATATTGGAATAACTGACAGACAAGGACTGTGTGATCAGATAGAAAATGCCCCTGTCTAAACTAGAGCCACCACTGAGAGAATCAGTGTTGTCACTTAGGATCTGAGCACAGTGTCCCTATATCTTCCAGTTTATAAGTTCAAGAAAAATCTGGATATTTTTATTAGCCAAATATTAGGAAAAAAAAGCTTTAGAATCTACTAAATTCAGGAAGTGTTTGATTAACTACAGGTTTTACTTCATAACTTAACAATCATCTTAATTCATTGATACATAGCACCAAAGAAATGTTGTTCAGCATGACTCTCAATTTACTTAATAAGAAAAGTTTTATTTCCATATATTTCAAGGGACAAGCTTTATTTGGGGCATGTTGTTTTAGGAAAGCCTTTGATGTCTGATCGACTCCGTTTGTTACCTCTCTGGAAGTTTCATGGGTGTTCATGTAGGGACGTTGTGAGATCACACACACACACACAGGCAACTATGTTAGGTGTTCTAACATCTTATACCAGAGTCCAGGAGGACTGCTTGTGGGAGAACGTCCTGAAGCCTTTGAGCTTATTAAGGACTAAGTGGACCCTTGACCCCCCTCAGTGGACGAAGAACCACTTAGTGAAAGCCCAGGCACTGCATCGCATCATGCCCCGTCTTCTGTCTTCCATCTGCTGTGCTACACAGCTTAGCCACAGGAAGGACAGTCAAGAGTTGGCATGCACAGATGTTTTGTTTATTTATCCATGAGGAAGAAAGGGGAGGGCAACTAAATCTGGTATGGGGAATTTGTAATAAAAAGACAAGACTAATATCACTGTGAGCCTTTAAAGATACCCTCTGTTTAGAAAAGTTTACAACACAGTGTGGGACATCAACTCATAGAGCAAAAGTAAACAATATAAAAATGCCAAACGTTATCCAAAAGCTCTATGACAAGGTCAGGGAAGGAAAGGCGAAAGCGGTTTTGAAAGGTCAGTGAGAGTCTCCCTGAGCCATCCTCGGTTGCAAGGAAGCACTAGAAGGTGGAGGTTGGGATAGGACTTCACTCCGGGAAGAGGAAGCAGAGATACAGACGGGGAAGATTTCGGAATCATAACACACAGTGCACATGCTGTGAAATGGGGTTGAACTAGACTATGTCTCCACTGGGCACCCAGTCCATAAGGGAATCTGGCTTTACTTGTGGAGGGAACAGGAAGCCTTTGAATGACTTCATGACTTTGCCACATTCAGGGAATATGAAATGACAGGGTTCTGAAGGCGCTAGTGAGGCAGGGGTCCTCGGAAGGACCTGGGAAAAGGTGACGAGAGTCTGGGCTGGGAAGCTGATGGTGGGAACAAAAGGAAATGATGTTCTTAAGGAAGGGTAGGATCTAAGGAGTTAATCTAGGGACTTTAGGTGCAATCAAGGAGAAAGACGGAGAACAGAGCCCGTGTCACTGAGAATGGTTCTCTGACAACAGACTGGCTTACACATACTGCTGTATGTCACAGTCAGAAAGGGGGACATCTAAGCAGCCACGTTTAGTGCTCATTGGCACTGTGCACCTAGAACCTGTGAAGGACAAACAAATACGAGGCATTAAAACACTGCCATGTCTCTGCTCTGTGCGATATCCTTCACCTACGTGATGAGGAGAAGGAAGCGTTGAACTGTGTAACATCACTTCTGCACAGACGTCTGTCAAATCAGGAGGGAGAGGAGACAGAATGAAGACTAATCCATCGCACTTTCCTGGCGCCCGTGTACTATAGAGATGCATATAAAAGTACTATAGCACATCGCAGCATATGCCAGACTTCCAAGTTCTCCACATTTATTCTGTGTTTTAGGTAATGATGGAGAGGTGAGGGGGGAAATGAATGATCATTATTCCTTACTATTATTCTCCTCTTTGATGGAGATGAACAGACACAAAAGAGAAGTCGCGAAAGAAGCAAAGGACAAAGTCTTGGGACGTGTTTCCACTCGCTGAGATACACAGGGACAAAAAGTAAATTGTCTCCTTAAAAAATACTAGCCATACAGCCTTGGCTAGCCCGGAGCTCACAATGAAGACCAGGATGGTCTTAAACTCATAGAGATCTGCCTGCCTTAGCCCCCAGAATGCTGAGATGAATTAAAGGCATGTGCTACATGGTGAGACTCTGTCCAAAACAAAAAAACAAACAAACAAAGTCTTCATGATCAATTACACGCCCTCTCATGTCGGCAGACTTGCCTCTCACAAGCCAGTCAGGAGTCACCCATTCTGACTTCAGGCTCCCGGGGGGTGGGGGGGCAGGCCAGGGTCTCCAGTGTCCCTGTCATTTGCACGTGGGGTCGAGAGCCCAGGTGTAGCAGCAGGCAGATCAACAGGGCAGGACAGCTGTTTCCATAGCCGTCACCAGCAGGCATTTTTTACTTACCACGGGTCTCCAGGGTGAGCTGGGCCCATGCTTCCCTGTTCCTTAGCAACCAGGAAGGGCATGCGACGAAATGCTCAGAGCAAGGCGGAAAAATGGAGAGGCCATAAAGGGAAAGAACAGAGGAGCAGGGGAAGGGTAGACTGGCCAGCTTGGGGGGGCACCTCAGTGTGCAGCAGCTATTCAACACCAAGTGTTTTCACTCACAGCACGCTGAGCCTCTGAGAATTTACAAATGCATTGCACCCAGTATTACAACACCAGGTAATCACAGACTTAGTTATTAGTTAACGGCAGAAGAACTTCTAAGACAGCGTATGGGTATCCTTTTGAACACTGTAACAAAAGGCACAAGAATTAAAAGTGTCCGCAAGACCCTGTAGTAGGAATATCTGTGTTAGGATCTGTGAAAAATATACCCAGAAAAAAATCATCAGTTTGCATAGACTGCCCTGGAATTTCTTGCTGTAAGCGGCAAGGGTATGTTAGGAGGGATGGATGGAGGCTGGGGTTCTCTCAAAAGCACCCACAGAAATGCATGCCCACTGCTGTGGATCCATATCTGAGTTGTTCATTTAAGAATACACGTACAATGAATTATTAATAACTGATGCGGAGCCTGGCACCGTGGCTAACACCTATAACTGCAGCACTTGGAGGCTGGCACAGGAGAATTGCTGAGAGTCTGAGACCGGCTTGGGCTACATAGGAAGCTGCAGGCCAGCCAGACAAGTGAGGTTCTGTGTCAAAAAGCAAAACAAACAAACAAATAAAAATGAAAGAAAAATATTTGATACACGCATTCCTTTAAATTAGGCAATATATTGTGATCACTTAAAATGCGAGTAGAGCAGAGATTTGAGGGCCCTGCAAGACTCTTCACTAAGTAAAACCCACACAAAGGAAAATCAGCATGAAAAAGTTGGCGACGCTCTTGTAAATTTCCATTTATATAACCAAATTACTATCATAAGGCACATATAACAGATAATCGTTATTCCTGTCTGCGCTGGCTGAAACACCGCTGTTGTGTCTATGGCCAGCATTTATATGATGAATCCCCACATAACCACGGCAGCAGAGCAGTCCCTCAAACACGGATGCAGCAACTGCAAACAAAGATAGCTTCACAGACTGGGTCCAATGGGACAATGGGTGTATTCTAGCATAAACAAGCTCTGACACTTTACTTCCTCTGCTGTCCTTCAAAACTGTTCAGTCCTTGATGCTTGCGGCTCCTGGATACCACAATTTTATTTGCCTCCTAACTCTTGAGATTGTCAGTGGCCGGATCCCAAGGAGCCTGGCAGGGGTTAGGGCTTGGCAAGCACGGTTGGTCTTACAGAAAGTCTCCTGAGGATTCACCTCCCCAAAGAAGAGGGATCTGAATGTGACCGTCCTGATACTGGCTCCAAAACCAGGTGTCCACGGTGAGAAGAACACCAGGCTTCCGGGAGGAACCCTGTTTCACGCTGGGGTCTGCATTCTCAGTGCCCCACCCCCAAAGGAAAATAAAGAATAAAAAAGCAGAGAAGCCACTGTAACAGCTTCATCCTGTCAGGTATGACAACATAAAATAAGGGGGTGACCTGTGATCTAAAGGACTTCACAACAAACTTTCAGATTCAGTTAGCAATCGCGTGCTAGCCACACACAAACAGGGTTCTGTTTGCAGAAAGTGATAAAAATATGCCGGTTCTCCTACCTGCCTGCTTTCCCTCTGAGAGGACGTTGAGGCACTTCTATGGGTCGGAGTGGATGTTTTATGAGCAGGGGATATGCCCTTCTCGTCTGAACTCATCACTGCAGTTAGTCTAGGGGTGTGCACGTGAGACCATCCCAATCCTCCTTCCGACTCCCAGACGAAGAACCAGACAAACTGTGGCTTTAGTCCATCTCGCACGGATCAGATTGGACCAGGAAAGCACAGGTTACTACTGGGGTGTCCAAACCACCTAAAAACAAAACAGAAAGGCTCACGTCATTTAAAAAGAAATACAAACCATTATTTTTAGGGTAAATTTAATTTGCATTGACAAAGGGAAGAAAACACACTTAGAAGTGCAGGTCTGGAGCTCAGAGACATTGAAGCTGAAGGCACAAATTACAATAATGATAAAAATGTACGAAATGATTCATATATGAATTCTGAAATTTCTATATGTATTAAGGAAATTTCATATAAGTCTATAGTTATATTTTTAGAATTTCTAACATTATGCTAACAGATTATGTGAATTTGAATGTGGTAGGATTTATGATTAGGATTTTAGTGATCACCTAGATACAGACAAGAATTGAAACAGCAGTCCCTTGGTCTTTCAAGGATGGTCAATTTGATGCTCAATCTGATCACCCCACATAATTAAGTAATTATTCATTTAAAAAGAACAATTTCAACAGTTAAGAGAACTCTCATGACCTTGTAAACCTGGATGCTCTAAGTGACTGAAGCTTGTAATTCTGTCTCAGGATTTTAAATCCCCTGCTATTCTGTTAGAATAAAAACTGCTTAGCTGAGCTGGAGCAATGACTCGGTAGGTAAAGAGCTGTTCTCCCAGAGGACCCAGGTACAATTCCCAGCACCCACATGGTGACTTATATGCTATAACCTCTGTTTTCGGGGATCCAGCTCTGTCTTCTGACCTTCAAGGGCACCAGGTTCATGATACACAAACATACATCTAGGGAAAACACCCACACACATAAAAAAAAATTTAAAAATCTCAGGAAATAAAAATAAGACATTTATCGTCCAAACTAGAAGAGTAGACCTTAAAGCAAAACTCGCCTTCCTAAGCCATAAATTCAAAGAGCCAGAGGCCCTTTTATTGGACAGCAAAGGCCTCAGCTCGGACTGGCAAAAGGCAGTAAAAAAGTCAACACCTGCGGATGATCATCCAATCTGCTCAACAAAGGCAATCTACTAACTGTGAATCAAGATTCTGAAGCCAAGTCCTGGTGCCTGGAAGCAGAAAAATGAGAACGCTATTTAGATCCTTGATTCAAAGGACTTTGTTTTCTGGTCCAAGATGTTTTACAAGTAGATGTTGACACTTGAGCCAAAAGTGTGGCGGCTTTGTGATGTGTTCAAGCGCTCCTGTGGGATGGGGCTAAAGCGGCAGACCTATTAAACCACTATCAACTCAGACGTAAATCCCATCCAAGTCTCAGGCCCTCTGTTAGTCTGATATACAACCTCCCTCCTTCCCCCTCCCTCCCCTGTTCCCAACTCTTTTTCCTCCTTCTCTCCTCCCCACCCCAGAACATCTACTGCACCATGTTCATTAGTATCAATGCTAATATCTTATTTTAACTCGACATTTTCAAGGTAACTTGTACATAATGAAACCATGGTCAGTCTTACTGTTTTATGAATACATTTAAAAGCTGTCAAAACCAAAGAAAATAATGGGTAAAGAACTAAAGGCATCCCAAGATCCAATTTTGAGGTTATTGTTGTTATCGATGCATTTGGGATCTCATGTTTTTAAACAAAAAGGTGTTGTGTGGCTTTCTCTGGGAGGCTGGTACAACTAATCTCAGATAGTGAACCAATTGCAGATAGAAGTTCAATGCAATGAACCACTGAGTTTATTGGGGTTCCATACAGGAGTATGGGTGACAGGTTACATACAGGAGCACGGACAACCCGAAGCAACTGCATCACTAAAAAAACAAACAAACAAAAACCCATCCCAGTATGGGAGATGGTTCATGAAAGCCAGCAGACCCCTTCAGCTCCCCATATGGCTTGTGGGCAGCTCAGCTGGCAGGACCAGCTCCTCTCCCACAAACGTCACTGCTCACAAAACCATGAGGAGGGAGGGACCTTGTGGTTGTAAGGAGAAGCGGGCTGCGTCCTGCCGCCTGGCTAGCTTAACCCCCGAAATAACCACACAGAAATTGCATTAATTAAATTACTGCCTGGCCCATTATATTTAGCCTCTTCTTGGCCAACTCTCACATCCTGACCTACAGAGAGAAATGATCCTGCGCTAAGAGTAAAAGGAGTGATATCTGAAATACTTCCAAACATAAGAACCTGATCGCATTTCAGCAGGAAAATAAAGCAGAAAATAACTCAAAATAAGACCCCAATGAAATCAGTGAATTTAGTTTGCACGGTGTGAAGCAATTCAATGAGTTCAAAATTAATGCGAAAGTAAGATCAAGAAAGGGTTTGGAAAGCCCACTTCTCTAAGTGTATTGTGGGGTGAGGAAAAATTACACGGTATTAAAGAACATTTGTAAACAGAATAAAATCAAAATCCACAGCACTCAACCATGCACAGCCTGGATCATTTACATTACTACACATGAAAACAAACAGGCAAACAGCCTGCATATAGTAGCTTACAAAATTAGAAGAGATATTTGGAGAATAAACGCATAACTGAATATTCTAAATTAGCTCAATTAACAAATCTAAGAGCTATTTCTTTGAATTAACAAAACAGGTGTGCGGGCCAAGCCATGAACAGAGAGAGAGAACTATAAAGAGATAAAATAAATGGACACGCCAAGCAATAGAAGGCAAAGAATCATTTGTCACAATTTGTGTCAATTATTTGGGAAATTATTGTCACAATTTATAAGAACTAAGGTTAATAAGTCAAAATAAAATATTCTAGAATAATCTTGGTAGACTCATCCATTTAGAACCCATTCCCAATACTAAAAGCTCCTAGAAAATATCAGGCCGTGTCTTTCTATGTTGGTGGTATTTCTGTAGAGATGCATAAGCAAAACAAGCCCACATACACACCTAACAACAAAGTAAGAGGAAATCTGTTTAGCCAGGACAGCCAGGGTTGAACACAGAAACCCTGTTTCGAAAAACCAAAACAAAACAAAACAAAGAGTAAAACTCTTCCCACTGACATCAAGACACTGATGTTTGTTGTTGCCTGAGTAACAGCGTCCTTAAAGTGCTAGGCAGTCTGCGGCCTAATTTGCTATCTGAAATACTCAATTAGGGCTGGGGAGCTTGCTCTGCGACTCAAACATCTGCCATGCAGGCAACAGGATCTAAAAGGGTATAAAAGGCAGGTATGCCTTTTCCCTAGTGCTGAGGGAGAGACAGGGTTTTCCTGGGGACTTAGTAGCCCCATCTCAAATGTTACTGAGAGCTTCAGGTTCAATGTGAGACTCTAAGACAAAGAAGTGACTGAGGAAGACATCTCAACATCAACCTCTGGCCTCCACGGGCACATGCTCACCTACGCACAGACACACACAGAGAAACTCAGCATGCACTGTTGGGAATTAGGAAATATTTTCTGGGTAGAAGATTTAATTTAAGGACTGAGACTATAGCTCAGGGGTAGAATGCTTGTCTAGCATGCATGGGGCCCTAGGTTCAATCCCCAGTATTGCTGGGGTGGGGGCAGGGAGACTTCTAAAAGACACAATTCAAAGCAGGGCATGGTGGCTCATACCTGTACCCCATATACAAGAGGCAGGAGGATGGCTATGAATTTGAGACCAGCCTGAAGTATACAATGAGTTCTAGGGTATCCTAGGCTGCAATAAGACTCAGTTTCAAAACAAAAGCAAAATCTCTCCAAAACAAGAGAAAGCATACGGACATAAAATATCATAAATTTTGCCTTTAATCCCAGCTCTTGGGAGGCAGAGGCAGACAGACTTCTGTGAGTCTAAGGCCAGCCAGGTTTACAAAGCAAGTTCCAGGACAGCTAGGACACAGAGAAGCACTGTTTGCGGGGAGGAATGCCATAAATTTATACAGGACCCCAGGGGCAATTTCTCTTGAACACATATATAGATTTGCAGATGCAGTTATTATCAATCACCTTGCATTTTCCAAAATATCCGGCTAACTTCCTCAGCATCGGCATGAGGTAATTCCTCATGCTTCCGTATTCCTCTTTGAACGATGACAGTGGGGCCAGAAGGCGGTAACCTAATGAGTTCATCTCTGGGTGCAGGCGAGACACCTGACTGGCTGAGGCTGTGAACCCCATCACTGTACACAGACACAGGTGTGTTCACGGCTGTACTGTCACGGAGCACGACTCAAACAAGTGCTCATAAGGAAGGTGAGAAACGTGTTATAGCACGCTTCAGCCGCATGCAGTGTGCAGTCTTCACATCTGTTTTTGCTATGGAGGAGCAGGTGCTGGGAATGGGATCTAGGGCTTCATACACACGGGGGCAGCTGCTCTATTTCTGGGGTGCAGTCTCAGCCCACAGCTTTCAAATATGGGGCATGGGGAAAGAATAAAGTAGGGAAAAGAAGAGTAAAGGAAGAATCTGGATTTTGTTTTGTTTTGGAGACAAGGTTTCTTGTAGCTTTGGTGCCTGTCCTGGAACTAGCTCTTGTAGACCAGGCTGGCCTCGAACTCACAGAGATCCGCCTGCCTCTGCCTCCGGAGCGCTGGGATTAAAGGTGTGCACCACCACCTGGCTTAAACTCTTAAAGTTAAAACAAAATCCATAAAATCATCAGGAAAGAAGTTTTAGACAAACATGCATGACGGAGTAGGGAACAACTTATTAATAATGATACTTGAGCCCCCACCTCCAAAACACTTGGAAAAACATAAGTTTGAAAAAAGTTTAGTGTTTTTAATATCTATAAGTTCTTGCAAATCAATAAGATAAAAATGATACCAAAATAGACTGGAAGCAACTGGGGCGATTCCCACAGGAGGTGGACATAAATGGCCGATCGGTTGCCACTGCAGTTTGAGGGCTTTGCCCTTTCCAGGAGGGTTAGATGTGAACAATTCTAATTCAGTTTTGACTAAGGAAATCACGAGGCATGGAAAAGACAGACACACTGAGACAGACTGAAGCAATCCTCTCCATGCAATTAATAAAAAATTATTCTCTTTACAATGGGATTAGATTCTCTTTTATAGTGGATATAGATGAACTTTATAATCACTCATGATAAAGCTATTCCCATTTGAAAATGATATTTCTTTAGAATTGCAGAATCCATTTCAAGATTTTAAAGTTGTCCTATGGTTGGTTTTTACAAATTTGTATATTTGACAAAAATCAGGACTAAAAGCCCCAAAGACAACAATTGTATGTTAAATAGGATATTTAATTCCCTAAATAATTTAAAATAAAGACATATATGCTGCATGAATAAATATAAAATCAAACACGTTAACATGTATTTGAGTTTTATTCCGTTTCTGTGAAACAGAAGGCCAGGAAGAAGGTGATAATGGTGGACAGGAAGGTGAACACACACTCCCTGCCTCACTATTTCTGACTGGACGTGGCCATAAAGGATCAGTGCAAGAGAAAACTTGAAACACATTCACATTGTGGATAAAGACACGTGTGTGCGTGCGTGTGTACAAACTCAAACTAGAGCCTCCTGGGAAGAGAGAACTTCAATTGACGATTGCCTCTGCCGGACTGACTCATGAGCATTTTAATCATTGATTAACGATTGATGTGGGAGGGCCTAGCCCACTGTGAGCGGTGCCGCCTGGAAGATGGTCTTGGGTTGTAAATAGAGCAGACCAAGAAATGCAAGCCAGTAAGCAGCATTCCTCCACAGGGTCTGTTCCAGCTTCTGTCTCCAGGTTCCTGCTTGAACACTGACCCTGACCTGCCTCAACCATGGACTGTAACTTCTAAAATGAAGTAAAGTACTCCTTCCCCAAGTTGCTTTGGGTCTGTGTTTGATCACAGCAACCGAAACTAAACTAGAATGGCACGTGGCGTTCATGAGCAGACTTAGGACGGCATAAGGAACAACTGCCAAGTAATAGCCACGCCTTCTGGCCTTGAAACTCACAAAAGGAAACATGAATATATATTCTTATAACTTTAATCACATTATATATTCACATAACTTTAACTACTTTAACTTTTTGTAGGGAAATCACTGCACAAGTTACAGGAAATCTCGATTTTTTTAAAAAAAAAAAACAGATTTGACCCAATAAGGAAAAAGTTCCTTATTACATCTGACTTACGGCTTTCCTCTAGAACAAGTTCACATAATATGGCTTTCCCTCTCTTTCTTTTTTCTTATTTTGGTTTTTTGAGACAGAGTTTCTCTGTGTAGCCTTGGTGGTCCTGGAACTCACATTTTAGACTAGGTTGGCCTCGAATTTAGAAATCTGCCTGATTCTTGAGTGTTGGACTAAAGGTGTGGGCCACCAAGGGTAAGCTGGCCTTTCCCTTTCTTTATTTCGCATGGCCTCTTGTCTTTGTTGTCATGTTTTGGTTTTGAGGTTTTTTTGTTTGTTTTTGGTTTTTCAAGACAGGGTTTCTCTGTAGCTTTGGAGCCTGTCCTAGAACTAACTCTGTAAGCCAGGCTGGCCTCGAACTCAACAGAGATGTGCCTGCCTCTGCCTCCCAAGTGCTGGAATTAAAGACATGCACCACCACTTGCCCAGCTTGGTTTTGAGTTTTGAGATAGGGTCTCAGTTTGTAGTCCAGGCTAGCCTGAAACTCTAGATCTTCCTGCCCAAGTCTCTGCATGCTGGGATTTAGAATGCGCCACCAACAGCTGTTGACTGTTTCTAGTTCTACCCACTGTAAATTTTCCTGTTTTTCAAGTTCATGTTCTAACTAATCCTTTGTAGATGTTCATGCAGAAGTCTCTGAACATCATCTTAAACCTACTGTCTCCCAATAATAAATCTCTGTGATATGATAATGTGCTGTGTTTATCTGAACACTGTAATTGGAACTAACGCTTTACTAATCAGGGCATACGCCCCTAAATTTAATCACTACATTTTCTTTTCAACTTAATTTTATTTTTCTACTTGAGATGGAATTTGTGGCAATTTCAACAACAGTCAGAAAGACATCAAGGCGTCTATGACCAAACCACCCTGAGCCGTCTCCGCTGATCTGGGAAGCTAAGCAGGGTCAGGTCTGGCTAGTACAAGGACGGGAATATGGGACTACTGGAGACAGAATAACTTCTGATCTTGAACCACCTCTATTACTCTTCCCCGAAGTGATCTTTCTCTGGACATCATTTAATTTTACAATTAACAAAGCGTACATCACCTTTTAAACATTTCTCAATGAGTTGAAAATCACACGAATAAAAGTTCTACCTGAGGCCAAGCATGACAATAATCCCAGCACGCAGGAGGTTTGCAGGTTTGAGGTTAGCCTGGGCTACAAGGTCAATCTCAAGACAAAACAGGAAAATAGGCAGGGTGGGTGGCACATGCCTTTACCTCCAGCACTTGGGAGGCAATAGCAGACAGATGTCTGTGAGTTCGAGGCCAGCCTACTTTACACAGTGAGTTCCTGACCAGCCAGAATTAACGCAGTAACACCTTGTCTCAAAAATAATAAAATAAGCTGGGTATGGTGGTGTATGCCACGTCCTTAATCCCAGCACTGGATGCCAGAGGCAGGTAGATCTCAGAGTTTGAGGCCAGCCTAGTCTACAGAATTCCACGACAGCCAGGGGTACACAAGAGAAATCATGTCTCAAAAAACCTGAGAGAGAGAGAGATAAACACACTCTGATCCCATGCTTGAGTAATAATAATAATAAAACAATTTGAGGTCAGAATCCTAAGAGACCACCCCCCCTCGTTCCATTAGCCTTCTCTGTCACGTGAGGGTAAGGCAGTGACAGAGTAGCAGGCTCTGACCGAGTGTGAGGTGAGCATGCTCAACACTCCCTTCCCGTTCACAGGGACACTCCGCTTTATATAAATGAGGAGAACGGGGCCTGGGAAGTCAATGGCTGCAATCCTCAGCTTGGCTTCCATCTGTTTGCTATTAGCGTCTCCACAGGAACTTACTCTTCTGAAAGGACTGTTATCTGTGTGGGCTGAGAAGACCCCAGAAACAGGCTGTGTAAAGCTTAATGTGAGGTCACAGGACAATGACTTTGATTGGCACGTGGACCATGGGCCCTGCTGACTTGGGCCGCTCTGTTACCCTCCCCTGGTCGTTTTGCTAGTATTAACATTTAAAGACTGGTCTGTTACTTTTCATTCATCTTTGGGGTTTTGACCTCTCTGGCATGTTAAAATGGAAGACTGCGTAACGTCACCGTGTGCACTACAACAGGAAGAACAAACCTGAGAAACACAGTTCCTGATGACGCTAACCAACAAGGTCGGGATGCGAAAGCTTTCAGCTCTGCTCTGTGGCCTTAGCATTTACAAATTCTCATCTATTTTGTGCAAATTCCTACTCAGGCAGCCAGTGGCCTTGAAGGCGCCCTATTTTGGGGAGGAATTTTCTTTCAAAACAACCATTCTCCACTTGGAGCTCCTGGGTTGACTAAAGTTAAAAATATCCCTAAAGTGACCCTTGTACACTGCTGGCGGAAATAAAAAATGGCAAAGCTGCTGCAGAAATCAATGTTCCAGCTATTCCTTAAATGTCTGTAAACAAGGTTACCGTGTGATTAATTCCATCTGGATATGCCCTGAAGACCTGAAGACTGTAGATCATACCATACATACACTCATGTCCACGGCATACAATCCCCAAACGCAGAAACAACCTCAGCACCCACCAACAAAGGAATAGATTAGCTTGGAGTATTCAATTCGTAGAACAGAATATTACTTAGACTTGAAGAAAAAGGAAACTCTAACAAGCATGATGACGTGGGGGTATTCGTCAGGGTTTGCTACAGTTATAGAACTTACGGAATAAATTGCCATCCCTGCAATAAAAACGGGCTATATTGGAAGGACTTACAGGCTGAGGTCCAGCTCATCCAACAGTGGCTAACTGTGAGTGGAAAGTCTGAGAAGCCAGAGGCTGCTCAGTCCCACAAGGCTGGGCGTCTCGGCTGGTCTTCAGAATATGATGGACTCCTGAGGAAGTGAGCTCCAATGCCAGCGAAGGAGTGGATGTGGTGGCAGGAGGAGGGGCAAGGAGGCAAAGAGCAAAAGCTTCCTTCTCCTGTGTCCTTACATAGACTTCAGTCAGAAGACGGGGACCATATGAAAGGTGTGTCTTCCCACCTCATGATTCGAATTGAAGGCATAGATCTCCTTGACTCAAGATCCAGATCAAAGGTCTGGACTAGAAGTGTACTAACCCACCTCAGACTAAGCAGAAAATCTCTCACGGGTGTGCTCTCCATATCTGGATTGTAATTCATTCTGATATAGTCCAGCTGAGAACCGAGAATAGCCGTCACCGAATCGGGGGAGGGACAGAGAGGGAGAGCAATGAAAGAGGTATCTCGATAGAGGGAGCCATGATGGGGCTAGGGAGAAACCTGGGGCTAGGGAAACTCCCAGGAATCCACAGGATGACCCCAGCTAAGACTCCTAGCAATAGTGGAGAGGGGGCCTGACCTGGCCTGCCCCTATAATCAGATGAGTGACCACCCTAATTGCCATCATGGAACCTACATGCAGTAACTGATGGAAGCAGATGCAGTGATCCACAACTAAGCACTGGATTGAACTGGTGTTCAGTTGAAGAAAGAGAGGCGGGATAGTATGAGCAGGAGGGTCACGGCCATGATGGGGAAAACCCCAGAGACAGCTGGCCTGAGCAAGTAGGAGCTCACGGATTTTAGACCCTCCGAATGTGGGTGACAGTTGTGTGGCTTGATCTGTTTGTAGGGCCTCTGGCAGTGGGACCAGGACTTATCCTGGGTCTGACTTTTTGGAGCCCATTCCTTATGGTGGAATACCCTGTTCAGACATGATGCAGTGGGGAGGGGCCTGGCCCTGCCTCAACTTGACATGCCAGTCTTTGTTGAAGCCCCTAGAGAAGCCTTGCCCCCTCTAAGGAGAGGTTGGGGGATAGGATGGGGGAGGTAGGGGCAGGAGGAGAGGAAGGAGGGAGAATTAGGATTGGTATATAAAATGAGAAAAAAAATAATAATAAAAAAATCGCCATCACAATGGATGAGCCCTGAAGGCAACATACCACATGAAACAAGCCAGATACACAATGGCAAATACTGCCAGACTGCATTCCTACCTGAGACCCAGAGTGAGCGTCCCACAGACAACAGGATTACCAGGTTACCAGGATCTGGGGGAGAGGATACAGAACTGATGCTTCCAGGACCGGATCTATAATTTCAATTTGGAAAATGAGAACAGTGTGGGAACGGATAGCAAATGTGAAATCACTCAGTGCCACGCTTTGCACTTAAAATCGTAAATTAGAAGATGTGATATGTGTGTGTGATCACCACAGAAACGTCCCCCACGATCAGCTACGCTGACTTGTACAACATCCAGGCACTATTTTACACTATGTCTGTAGCCAGGTTTCATCATGCGATCTCGTTCCTATTAGAACTGTCGCTCCAGCCTGGATCATGCCTCATTTCCACACGTTTCAAACATGTCTGCTCTCTGTTTATTTGACTTGGTTCAAGCATCCCTGAGGGAAGAGGCAATCTGACTTCTGCCACTGTGGTTCTACGTCACGAACCACAAGCACCGCTCAGGACACGAACTGAGCTTACCACGTCAACTAGATTCCAGCTCCTCCGTTTTACCCATTAAGCAGCTGCCTGGGCGCACACACACCGGCTGTAGATAACCCCTCTCACGTCACTTCTTTGATATTACCGTATATGCTTGAAGATAACAGTAAGTAATTCAAACGCATTACAAACGCTGGTTTCTTATCTGTTCAGAAGTCATTTGAGAGAACAGACTATACAAAGTTCAACCTTCCCAAGAGAAAACTTCCTAAAAAAAGATCTGCCAGGTTACTAATGGAACCCAAGGGGCCTTAGCGCCTTACTAGGCTTTCTCCTTCCTACTGCGGAGTTACCCATGAGGAACAGGGACGATGTGACAGCCTCAGTTCTTTCCAAACATAGCTGATCGACTAGCCTGGCTGCACCAAACTGGGGCGCCTTCCACTTACTAATTTACTGGCCTAGCGTCCAGATTAATCACAGCCATTTTGCAAACAGAATTTGGAGAAACGGCCACCCTTCTAGAATGGCAAGGTTTGTGCTGATTGACACCCACCCACGTGTCAGGGTGTCTACAGCGCTAAGTTGGGGGACCAGCAGGATGGCTGTTTTGATTACTGCTCGTGCACTGTTAGGTCAGGGAGAGGTAAACTGGCTTAGGAGGTCTACTGCAGGGACCCACGTATTTCAGGCTCGTGATTATTCAACTGGGGTGCGGTAACCTTTGTGCACACTCAGTGCTGAGCTCAGGAACCTGTTGTGTGTTCCCCTCCTCAGCTCAGGCTTTAGAGGTACCCCAAAATTGGCCATAGTGGTGATGGGAGCGAGGAAGCATGCATGCCATTATATTGTTCATAAGCACATATATCTTGCACTGATGTTCTACTTTTACATTTTAAAAAAAAATCTCATGGATTATGAAAGCAACCTTGACTCAGAAATACGATCCAAACATCAACACAAGATAAGAGAATGACCAAATACGACACTAATCATGATTATTTATGTTCGGTTTGATGGCACACATCTATAATCCTATCACTTGGAGATTGAGGTAGGGACTGCCTAGGCTATAAATTGAAATTAGCCTAGGCTGTAAAAGAGAATGGGCTATCCTGGGATTATTTAGTGAGACTCTGTCCCAGAAACTTAAAAACTAAACCAGAAAAAACAAATGCCTCCCAAACAAAACAAAACAAAACAAATGAAAGCCATAAAGAAGTCAGGCGGTGTTGGCACACGCCTTTAATCCCAGCACTCAGGAGGCAGAGGCAGGTAGATCTCTGTGAGTTCGAGGCCAGCCTGCTCTACAAGAGCTAGTTCCAGAATAGCCAGGGCTGTTGCAGAGAAACCCTGTCTCCAAAAACCAAACCAAACCAAATCAATAACAACAAAACAAAACCCCTAAAAAGCAAATGTGGTAGTTTGAATGTAATTGGCCCCCATAACCTCACAGGGAGTGGCACTATGAGGAGGTGTGGCTTGGTTGGAGGAAGCATGTCCCTGTGGGCAGGCTATGAGGTTTCCTATGGTCAGGATACCACCCAGTGTCTCAGTGGACTTCCTGTGGCCTGCAAGATGTAGGACTCTCAGCTCCAGTGCACTCCCCACCATGAGGATAATGGACTGAACCTCTGAAACTGTAAGCGAGCCACCCCAAATAAATGTTTCCTTTATCAGAGTTACCACGGTCATCGCGTCTCTTCACACAGCAAACCAAATGAAAATAAAACAATAACAACAAATAAAAACCCCAAAAGATTACCTTAATGTCAAAAAGACTTGAAATATCACCAAAAAGTAAAGGAATGGAAGTCTTAATAGTTTGACAAGGTTGTATGTATGAGGTTCCCAGAGTGTTGGTACTACTGTAAGTCATAATTCACAAATTAACTCCAAAAGGTTCGAGCTCCTGCTTTCTTTTTCAGGGGAGCATGTGATCCGTGTCTCAAGGAAGATGCTGAGGGGGCAAGAGACCTCTTAGCCTGGTTTAACACAAGAGATTTTGTGAGAACAAGAAGGAACGAAGTAGTTTAAATATTCATACAGAGATACTGGAGTAAAGCTCGCGGCTAAATACAGAATTGGCTTCATTCCAAGGCTAAACTACAAATAACAGTTGAGGTTCTTAAATTTTTAAATTATTTTTATTGGTTTTACACATCCTACAGATGGTTCCTTTCAAGTATGTTATGTGTTCTAAGGACATTCACGCCCTTCCCATTCCCTGCTTTCAAAGTCCACTCCCTTTTCCTCGCCGCCTTGATATGCGCTCCCAAACGGTACCTCGGAAGAACTACAGGGAGCCACAAATGAGAGAAACCATGCAATGTTTGTCTTCTTGTGTTATTTATTTTTGTTTTTGTTTTTCATCTTTTGGTTACTTCAAATGGGGTTTTGCTATCCAACTCTTCTCCTGTCTCCGCTGCAATGATAAGCTTACAAGTCCTGTGGCTGGCTGGATTGATGTGATTTATTTTACTAAAGATGATGCTCTTCAGTCCAGGCTACTTCCCTGGAGGAAACAGAACTTCACTCTTCTTTATGGGTGAATGAGCTGCACTGTGCACACATACTGCATTCTCTTTATGTGCTCGCCCACTGATGGGAACCTTGGCTGATTCCAGAATATGGCTCCGGTGAAGTGCTACAATAAACGCGGAGACGTAGGCACCCGTGCGGTGTGTGGCCTTACAGTCTTTTGGGCTTGTGCCTACAAGCGGTAAGCCAGGTCCTATGTTCATTCTGCCTGTGCTTTATGGTGGACCCTTCGCGATGATTTCTACAGTGGACGCACCAAGTCGCATTCCCACCAGCAGTTTTTAAGGCTCCCTACATCCCTGCCAGCATCTATCACTGTCTGTTTGGTAACTGAAAGCCATTCTGATTGGGTTGAAATGGAATTGTAACGTTGCTCCAATTTGCATTTCCCTAGTGACTAAGGCTGAACATTTTTTTCATATAGTTATTGGCCATCTGTACTTAACCTTTTAAGAACTGTTGTTTCATTAGTCCGTTTATTGACCAGGTTGTTGTTTGCTGTTTGGCTTTTTTAGTTCTTTTAGTCTCAATATTAATTCCCTCTATGATGTAGGAATGGAAAGGATTTTCCTCCATTCTGAAAGCAGTCTCTTCTGTTGACTAGTCATCTCCTTCACTGTGCAGAAGTGTTTGAATTCCATGTGTATTTAGGCTTCATTTCCTGAGCTACTGCAGTCCTTCCCAGAAATCCTTGCCTGTGCCTTCGCCGTCAAGTGTTCTCCCCTCCCAGAACTGTGAGCTCTGATCCACTCTGAATTGACATCTGCATATCAATTCTGTGACACAGTCCGTGATATCATTCGGGAGAGATATAGGTCTAGCTCCTTTTTCCTCGCGTGGCTGTCCAGTTTCTCCAGCACCATTTGCTGAAGAATGTCTCGGTTACGTGTCTATTGCTATAATAAGGCACCATGACAAAGACAACGTCAAGAAGAAAGAGCATTTATTTGGTGCTTCCAGTTTCAGAGGGTGAGTCCTCGGCCACCATGATATGGTAACACGGAGCATGGTGATGGGGAGGTGGGCATGGTGCTGGAGTGGCAGGAACGGAAGGAACAGCATGGGTTGTTGAAACCCCAAAGCTTGACCTCAAACAAGGCCACACCTTCCAATCCCCCCTAAACAATTTCACTAACTGGAGACCAAGCATTCAAATATATGAGCCCACGGGGTCATTATCATTAAATCCATCAAACAGATGGTGCCTGTTCGAGACTGTTTAAAAAATTAAGAAAGGATGACTATCAGTGCGGATTTAACTCTTTTAAGTCTTTTATTGGATTCCATTATTCTAAACTATCTCGCTTTGTGCCAATTCTGCTGTCTCTGTCATGACTTGAAACCTGCTGCTGTGACATTCCAAGGCGTGTCCTTTCAGCTATGAATCACTTCTGCAATCCAAGTCTTCTGTGCTTCTGGAGAAATCTTATAACTTTTCTCCTTCTGTGACAAACGTCATTGGATCTTAAGGAAATGACATTGAACCTACAGATTGCCTTTGACAATGTAGAAGGGGATTGAGTTTATTTTCGAAGTTAAAATCCTGTAAGGGCAAGAAGAAGACAAGGCAAAAGCAACAGAATTCGGGCGCCAGAAGTAGAATTTATTTATTTAATCAATTAAAAAATGGGAAGCATAAGGTGGTAGGATGATGTATTGGCCATGAGGATATCGGTCACAAAGACAGTGGGAGATGGAGCTCAGGGACGACTCGATGTCACTTGATGCTGAACTTAGGATGAAAAGGGCTTGGAAAACACCACATATGCCTACGAGGTGTCGGTAGGTGACCCACAGGATGGACGGGGCACTGAGCACATCCCTGCAATGCACATCCCTCAGAGCAACCAGACTTAGAAAGAGAACCCTCCGAGAGTCAGGACCCACAGTGTGACAGCGAGCAAGTCAATTACGGAAGGGTTTATGATTTTAACTATTCTTGCCAGTTTTGGATTTCTCTATCTCCTCCGACATAGTTTAAAAAACATCAGCTGTGCTTAGAAATACGGGCGCTGAGCACCAGAGAGGTGGCTCAGTGGGTAAGAGCACCTCTGGCCAAGCCTGACAACCTGAGTTTGAGCCGTCTGACTTACATAGTGGAAGGAGAGAACTGACTCCTACGGATTTGTCTTGTGACTTCAAAGGCATGCTATGGCAGGCACGTGCACACGCATGCACACACATATATACATACACACACACACACACACACACACACACACACACACCAATAATTATATAAGAACAGAAAAAAACTAAGTCAGAAGGTGGTGGCACACATCTTTAATCCCAGCACTTGGGAGGCAGATGTAGGCAGATCTCTGTGAGTTCAAGGCCAGTCTGGTTCACAAAAGCGAGTTCCCAGTTACAGAACAGCCAGGGCTGTTACACAGAAAGAAAGAAAAAAACTATTTTTCTAACCAGCATTGGGTTGGTTTTGAAAAATCTGCCAATCATGCATTAATTGAAATGCAAGATGAACACTGCCCCACTTACTTTACCTCTGCCTTTGACATCAAATCTGAAAATATACCTGCTCAAAGATGCTTATTTTATTAAAAAGAAAAACCTCTTGATTAGGATAAAAATTGGTGGAATTTGTGATTATACGGTAAGAATATTCAAGGAATAAACCAGTACATTTATTCTAAGTATAGATACCAAGTGAGACAGTAGGAAAAATCAAGCGAAATACAAACTAAATCAGGAAATCTAGGGCATGATGTCAGAATGAATGCTAATAATTCTCTTTTTTTCCTGAAGACTTCATTATTATTTGCTGTTTGGATAAAGAACTCAAAAGGAGAAAAAAAATTTTAAGAAAGAAAAAAGCCTAAGAACTTGTATTGTCTTAGATACTAAAGACTTCGTTCTATTTTTTCTTGTAAGTTTTATAATTTTTTTAAAAAAATAATTATTTATTCTTTACATGCTTTGTTGCGAAGATGTCAGATCCCCTGGAACTGGAGTTACAGACAGTTGGGGGCTGCCCTGTGGGTGCTGGGGATTGAACCCGGTCCTCTGGAAGAGCAGCCAGTGTTCTTACTAATGAGCTATCTCTCCAGCCCCAAGTTTTATATTTTTACATTTAAATCTGTAATCTACTGTGGTTTGAAAGAAAACGGCCCCCAGTGGCCAACAGGGCATGGTACTGTCTCAAATGCACAAGGGAGGCCCAATGTGGCTGTCTCTTCCTGGTGCCTGTGGATCTATATATAGAATTCTGAGGTCCTTCTCCTGCACCATGTGCCGCCATGCTTCCCGCCATGACAATAATGGACTAAACCCATGAAGTGTCAGTCAGCCCAATTCAACCTTTTTCTTTCTAAGAGTTGCCATGGTCATGGTGTCTCTCCACAGCAAGAAAACCCTAACTAAACCATCTATCTTTAGTTTATTCTGTATAAATTGTAAAGCAATTATCCTTATTTTGTCTATGACACCCACACTATTTGCTGGAAAAGCTATTTTCTCTATTCATTAGATTGAAAAAACAAGCAAATAAAAAAAAGAAAAAACATTAGTTGAACATTAAAAGAAGAAAAATGATTAATCATATCTGTAAACTTTTTAGATTGCTGAGAATTAAGTGTTATAATGGAGTGCATAAGGAAAAGAGACTCTGGCTGGATGTGGTGGCACACGCCTTTAAATCCTAGCACTTGGGAGGCAGAGACAGACGGATCTCTGTGAGTTCGAGGCCAGACTGGTCTATAGAGAGAAGCCCTGTCTCAAAAAAACCAAACAAATAAACAAACAGAAACCACAAAACAATAACAACAAAAGAAGATCCCTGTAAAGAGGGGAGGGGCAAAACCTTATTAGCTGCTCTTAGAGAAAATGGAGTTCAGTTCCAGGTACCCACATTGCCTCAGGCACTGCATACATGTAATGGAAATAACATGCATACATACATACATACATACTAGCACATAAAACAGCAATAAATAGAGCTTTAAAAAACAGAAAAAGAGACTCAGTCTAGTCTAAACATAAGCAATGGGACCAAAATCTAGAACTCAGTAATAGAAGACTCCCAACGCCCACCATCATTCTTCCTCAGCCTTCCTGTGTACATTTGACTTCTTCATTTATGCGAACCCGAGGCACCCTGTACTTGATTCTGATGGAAATGTTGGCATTTCTTCACCAGAACTTTTCTTTTTAAGTGTTTTATTTTGGAGCGATTTGGAATTTGCAGGAAAGTTTCAAGGACATTCCAGAATATACCGTGTACCTGTTCTCCAGGACACTGTCTGATTTCACAGGTTCTACAGAAAGTGACGCAGTGAGGGGTGAGGCTTAATGGCTTGCAGTTTAGAAGATGGATTTGGAAATAAACCCAAAGGCCAAACGTGCAGTTACCGTGGGAGTAAACTCTGCTGCACTTCCCAATGTATTACATATGAAGAATTAGTCAGCAAATTGCCACTGAGTTCTTTATCCTGCCATCCCCTCTGAAGAGGCACCGCACCTGCCGGCTCTAGCACAATACTCTTCCCACCTGCCTCTGCAGTTACGTCACTTGGGTACCAGCTTCCTATCTACGCTTAGTGCCTTGTCCCCTGCGCTCCTGTGTCACAACCTCAGGGTTCAGAACAGTGTTTGCTTGACAATGAATGAACAGTCAACAACCTTTGGCAAAAACTAAGAAATGAATCAATGCTTACATGGATAAGTAAAGTCTGTGTGTGTGTGTCTGTGTGTATGTCTGTCTATGTGTGTATGTGTGTATCTGTGTGTCTAAGTGTGTGTATGTGTGTGTCTGTGTGTATGTTTATGTCTATCTGTGTGGGTATCTATGTGTGTATATGTGTCTAACTCTGTGTGTGTGTGTGTGCGTGTGTACACCCGGGGTGGCATACGACACACAATGAAAGACAAATCCGTCAGATGACTCTGAGTTCTGAGATGTTAAGCTTCTATTCCCAGTCACACACGGCAGAACTGTGGGCAGTTGTCTCCTCCGTCATCACTTCTTACAGGAACACGACTCAGCACTGTCGCCTTCAAAGCCAGCTCTCACAGGCCCATCTGTGCCATTGTGCTGGCTCACACAAACTATTTCCTGGCCTTATTCACTCAATGCACCAAGTCAGTGAGATAAAATTTAAATAATGCTCAAAATTAGAATAATTTAAAACGTGAGTCATTCCCTCTGTGAAAACATATTTGAAAAAATTCATGATTACTGGACACTTGTGATTCAGAACGAGGCACTGTGGGAACGAACAGGCCGGAAGATTACGGGACTGTGCGTGAGTAAGGTGTTATTGTCGACCGCTGACCTCTGGGATTCGAGTTTAGGAATTAACAGCAGAGAGAGGGCTGAAAAGGGACTTCTCGCTCCTGTATCTTCTGTGAATCTTTCCGTTTTACCACAGACAAACGGTATAAACGTGTCCAGAAATCAAAGCCCTTGATCACCTGACTGTTCCAAAGAAGAGACAATCATTCCAGATTAAACATCACAATTTATCCATTTCCCAATTGAAAAAAGAACAAAAACAAGGCGATGGACATGGGGGCACCATGGGAATTCTCTGCTGCATTTAGGAATTGGCTCTTCAGCCTGGAGCGCCCCATGAGAAAGCGTGGACACTAACACACACATTCAATATGGCACAAACTGATCCCAAGAGCACAGGGAGACCATTGTCCCTCCTGGAACATCAGTCCCAGGTTATGACACACTGAGTTTAAACAACTCAAAGTCTCTTGCAGACTAAAGATTTAAAAGTCTAACTCTCAATGCCAAGAAATATATCCAATATTAGCACCAAAATGAAGTTAAAGGAAAAATCCATCTCTTGATTTCATATATGCATTTTGAAAGTGCTCATAATGCTAATAATGTTTAAGAAAACTAACCTTACAATTAACTTCCTTCTCAACTAAAAAATAGAGCAATAATTAGTCGCTTAAGGCTAAGATTATTAATTTGAAACTATTTTAAATAAACAAAAGATAAACTGAATAGTTTCATAATGTTATTTTGAACCACAAGATTTTTCAATAGAAAAGAATATATAATTAATTTTATATTTTTAAAAACCCCATAACATTCACTTATGAAAATCCATAAGAATTCTTAATTTTGATGGATGTATTTCCTATCAGGTTCTACAAAAAGACCAGAAAACATCAATGACTCCCAAGGTTCATCTATTGTCTCTAAAATCCATTTTGTACTGACAGGACCAAGGTTTGTAGAAACAGTTGAGTGTCGGAGCTCAAGAGGAGCTGAGGCAGCCTACGCTGGCAACAAAAAATCAGGGCCAAAGAAACTAACGTCTTCAGTGTGCTTCTGGCCTGCTCTCGACTGGTACTGAGCTGGGACTGACTGTAGGCACGTGCTGCGCACGGCAGGGTTCACTGTCACTCAGTGTAACAGGCTGTCCTCTGCAAATGTCCACGTGCAACCTGAAGGGCGCCAGAGAACAAAGCAAGCTTTATTGGAGCATCTTCAGTAACAACAAAAACTGAAATAAATGAATTTTCAATTATGCTCTTGAAAAAAAGAGAATTCTCCTTAATGATGCAAAAAAATTTTTAAAAAAATGAAATTTAGAGAATCATCCATTTTTTACCTTGGGAGAAACTGATGCACCAATCATGAAAGAATCGGTTATAAGGGAAAACTACAAAGGTCCTGTCCTGCTGCTTCCGTCTGAACTACTGGCATCAGGAAACATCAGCCATGCAGGTGAGGGCTTTGTCAATGGATCCTAACAGTGGGCACAGAAGAAACGCCAGGGTGGGAACGATGAATCACCATTTTTATAATCACTAATGGAAGGATGGATTCAGGCAACAAATCCCGGTAAGGAAAATGTTTAGGTTAACGAAACCTGATCACAAGCGGGGACTCGGGTTTCCTTCCTGAAGCTACAGCGTCACTCAGAGTCTTACAGCCCAACCCTTTGCAGCTCCCAGGAGCCGTGGCATGAGACATACACCATGGCAGAAGCAGAATCCAATCGAGATCTGACCGCCAAGCTGCAATAAATTTAGATTACAGAGTAAAAGGTAACAACAGTTAAAGTTGGTACCTGGAACATTCTATTGTTTAGTTTCTTCGACAAAAGAACAGCTTGAAAAAAGAAGGGAATATCCTAAATGAAAGTCAAGAGACTCGTTAACCAAATGAAATATGAGTTCTTGTTTTTTTCCACATCTGTTAAAAATAAACCTTCGAGACAGGTCTCTCACTAACCTCAGCACTTACTGCTTGGCCAGACTAAGCAACCTCTCTAGCGCTAGGATTATCGATGTAGACAGCCAGCTCGCACTGGGTGCTGGGGACCTCAGCTCAGGTCTTTCAGACTACACAACAAGCATTTTACAGCTGCAGCATCTCCCTGAGCCTGAATCTCACCTGTTGAAGAGTCTGTCTGGTATAGTTAACTCACTGTTCAGTCAAGTGTGGAAACAAACCCGCAAGGACTTTATTTCCACGAATTGAAATTTGATAGGCAATGGGCTCATTAACATTTTACTGTGCATGTGGTCGAGATTCTACAAGACATACTGACTTAAGAAATTCTAGGAGGTAGAACCCTAATCCTAAGATATAAAAAAAATAATCAGAATGCATCCTTCTTTGTTTGAAAATGGACAAACAAGGTTTAAAATCTGTTTAAGAGACAGAATCAAGCCAGGTGGCGGTGGCGCATGCCTTTAATCCCAGCACTTGGGAGGCAGAAGTGGGCGGATCTCTGTGAGTTCGAGGTCAGCCTGGTTTATAAGAGCTAGTTCCAGGACAGGCTCCAAAGCTACAGAGAAACCCTGTCTCGGAGGGGGGAAAAAAAAAAAGAGACAGAAACAAAAGAATCAAAATGAGTCATGGGGAATCTTCTGTAAATTGTTTGTTCCCATAAATGTTTGTTTCTTTTCTTTTCTTTTCTTTTCCTTTCCTATCCTTTCCTTTTCTTTTCTTTCTTCCTCCTCTCTGTCAAGACCACATTGCTGGTCAGTCTTCCACATCTGAGTTTAGCTAATGTGGACAGAGAAGTACTATGCCCACAGTGACTTATGTCATGAAATGTTTCCATGGCAAAGACCCGCAGTTGGGTCCGATATGAAATTAACAGCAGTACTTCTGAAAAAATTTCAATTTAGAACAAGATATTGATCAAGGTGGGGGGAAAGTTATTGATTAAATACAACTCACTGTACACATCAAATTCTGATGGCAATACCTCTCAGTGCCAACATGTTGCATATGCCAAGGGCACAGCAGATCGCTCAATGAATCACCCTTGTGCACAGATGTGCCAGCTAGAAAATGGACTCTACAGGTGCCATTCAAAGAGAAGCCAGGTCAATGAGTCGCTTTTGTATCCATGATCACTTGACAATTAAATCGAGTAATGGAACCCTTAGGTCACAAAATACCCAACCTTAAGATGACCATACCAGTGTCTGAATAGAGCAATTCAGTCTGCATCCTATGCCAGTCGGATCTCTCAAGATCAACGGGCCCATCTCATCTTGGAAAAAGCTTTCTTCTCTCTAGGCAGGCTTAGTAAGTCCCTAAGGTGACAACTCTCGAAGCTCCCGTGTCTGATATAAAATAATAAACGCTGAGATAACGGCTGCGAATAAAGACAATCGGTTGTGCTGAAGTCCACAGAGGTGAGTTCACAGAAGACGAATGCGGAGCTCTTCAATGCCACGGCTTTCAAGGAGGTGCCTGGCAGGACCAATCGATCTGTAGGATTCAGTGATTAAATATTGATGGAACGCTAAAGACTATCAGAAAGTAATCATTAGGATGGTAACGAGACCACCTTGCACATTCTCTAATAACGATTTTCTGACTTTTTGTGTGGAGTGTTCTTATGTAGCCAACTGCTTTTTAAACGTTTTCATATATGAAAACAATGGCCTAAAAATTGGCCTATTTCCTTTTAGTTTGCAAATCATGCTGTCCTAACTAATGTAGCCCTAAATAGAAAGCTTCTCATGTCATAAGATTCCACTAAATTATTACAGAACCTTGGCTTCCAAGCTCCCAAGAGAGATTTGTCCATGCAAAAACAGGAGGGTTATTGGAATTGGTGAACACTGTTCCCCAGATCACACACGTCTACACTACCAACGCCTCTATCACCACCACTGGCTGTACCTAGAGCGAGAGTGACTAGCAGAGGTGCATCTTGCAAAACTTCCCCCGAGTACTAACACCACAGCCTTCCCCATGGGAGGGCAGAGGCCTGTGGATGACAAGGAAGGGTGTATCCCAATGCCGAAGGCCAAACACCCCAGGCCTACCATGTCAAATGGAATCTAAGACCTGGCGCTGAAAACGTGGTAGGTGCAGAAGGCAAAGATGGCAAGCAGACTATAAAGCGCGGCTGACTCTGGACTCATCACTGTAGTCCCATAGGCAACACCAGAACCACCAAGTGTCTGTTGACTACAAAAAAAACAGATAATAATGTTTGTAAGCCTGCATGTTCATACTGTGCTGTCTGCATGCAGCCATATAAAGAAACCAAAGCTAACACCACAGCCATTTTTATGTTGAGGTCTGCAATCTGTCTCTCAAGGAGTGAAGGGTGCTCTTGCTTCCACATAATGTAGAGACCGTAGGCAGAAATATAAAAGTTAGGGAATATTTGTGAACATTTAGGTCCTTGCCTTTAAAAAGAGTCAAATGGAACATTTACTGAGATGACTAAACATAATGAGGATTGTGATGTGTTATTGAAGGTCAGACAAACAAGGAGGTATAAAGAAACACCTTCCTATTCCCTGGTGATGTGTCATCATCGTTTGGAGTCATTCGGCACTGCCTGTTCTGCCCTGCGTTTGCAGGAACTGTGCATTCTGCACCCTCACCTTTGCCTTGTGTCAAAGTCTTCTAGCTTGGCTACACCATTAGCTTCTCAGTGAACTGGCCTCAGACGCCTTCAGCTATTCTTGGGACACAGTCCTCCAGTCTGTTGGCACTGGTGGCGCCTTAATAGTCCTCTTTTGCTGTTTTCCCGGCAGGGAGCAGAACCTGGAAAAGAGGGATGACAATCATACAAGGCATTTCCAAAGAATACCAAGACACGTTCAGGAGGATGCCCCCCAATACCTCTTCGCATAACAAAGTTTGTACCAGGTACCTTAGCTTTTATCTCCTCCGTTCAGTCTTACACCACTGCAAAGACAAGAACACTGAACTCAGTGCTCAGTCACATTGCAGATTCCCAATTACGTTCTGCCCAGAGTCTCAAGGGAAAACCCTTTACGTGACACAGCAGGTATTCCCAGTGAGGACAAAGTGCATTGTCTAGAACCAAGCTTAGCTTTCCCATGAACTGTGGACGCCAGGCGGTGCTTTAGAGAAAACAAGCACAAAAAGAGAGCTCATCACATGGGAACAGAAATCTCCAGTCCCGTGGTTCCATTGGGACCCTGATGTCACCTCTAACTGGCCTTTCAATAACAGAGCTACTCCTGACTGGACCACCACAGAATCTAGTTTTCATGACAGATCACTCAGAAAGCGAAAAACACATAATAAGAAAATAAACATTTACTTTAAGAATAAAGGAAAAAGCCAGCCCTAAAGCAAAAGCTGCACGAATTACTCTCTTCCCTAAAACACGACGGCGCATTTCCTTCAAGCCATAGCTCTCTCTAGCAGGCTCATTTCTTTCACATGAGACAGCACTAAAAGTATTCATCAAGCCAGATGCTGTGATCCGCATCCATACTGCCAGTTCCTGGGAGGTTGAGATAAGAGGGTTTCTATTCTGAAGTCCACCTTGGCTTCTTAGTGAAACCCTGTCCTGGAAAAATAAGTAAGTAAATAAATATAAATAATTATTTCTCAGGTTTAATTATTTCAAAGTATGTATGCCATCTGCTCCCTAACATGACTTACTGAAAATGCAAAAGAGATCGGTCCACCCTGATTAGTGTGGACAGACTGTCTGCTCCATTTTAAAGGGGAGTTAAGGTCAGAGCTTATCCTGTAGTTCAGACCGGCCCAGAACTTCTGGAAATCCCCCTGCCTCAGCTTCCTAAGTGCTGGCATTACAGGGAGCCAGTATGACCAGTGTGATTGCTTTGTTAAGTTACATCTTTCTGCCAAAAAAGTGTTTCTTCCAAATTCCTCCCCACCTCTTAAATCAAAAATAAAACTACAGTGGATGCTACATTTTGTAGATTTAAGCAAGTGTAATCGCTCATGAGGATGGTGTGGACAGAGCAGTTAATACCCATCCAGGTTGTAAACCGGTGCTCAGGATGGCACCTTTCTCTTTCTGGCACGCGAGATCCCATTTATGCCCTTTAATCTCACATAATTAATTCTATGCAGATGGTGAAATCTAAATTTCCAGAGTAGAAACTCTACTAGCCTCTTCTGGCTTTCACCAGTGATGGATTCTGTCACAATTTTGGCGCCAATGATAGGAGGGAATGCAGTCAGAGTCCTGGGCTACGTGGAAGCCTTTTTATTCACGACCCCCATCTTCCTCCCTAGGCATTCTGCGCCATCGGAAAAGTGAGAAGGAAAAGAAGAACAGAGGATCATGGGACACAATCAGTTTCCCACCCTCACCTCTATCCCTGCTCTAAAACGCAGCAGAAGACAGGGCGATGCAGCGTGCCCCTTACGGCCCTCGTCTAAGAACCTCTGTACGTGTCCTCACAGCCCATGTGAAACAGACCTAGGTCCAGGGAACATTTTACCCCTTCCTCCCTTTCCTCCTCCTATTGTCTTAGCCAAAACATCCTTTAGATTCTCACTCCAGAGCACAGTCCGACATCTACTTTCTCAACTTCCTTTCCTGGGCTTTCGGTTTATTCGACTGCTGTGAGGGTGTTTGGGTTGCAGAGTTACCTCTGTCCATATCTGATCTCCACCGTCTGCAAGTACACACTCAGAAGCAGAGAGCAGATCGTAGAGAGCCTGCCCACGCCCCCAACACAGACAGCACAGGTCAGAGTTCAAAATGCAAAGTTGCTAGGTTTTAATCTGTGTATACCTTAGAAGGAATGAAATCTGTTATTGTCTATTTTGTTAAGAGCAGGCTTTTGTGCTGTTATGCAATGCCAAGATTAAGGAGGCCTGACTTGCCCTGAAACTGTTAGTAACGTTCACGTAGACCTTGCAGGGGACTGAGCACTCTGGGTTAAAAATTATTACACACTTCAGACATAAACAAACATGGCTGAGAGCCACAAGTTAATGAGTATTGTGGCTATAGATATTAATTGGTGAAGACAGACAGAGAATAGGTATACAGTAACATCTGCATTCTAAATTCCCAGGTGAATAATATTTTGCTTTGTTTCTTTTTCTTTTTGTTTTTTAAAAATAAGGTTGTTCACCAAGTGGCAGCTCAACTTTAATTAAGAACCTGCCCCGGGTCCCATTTACTTCACATAGAAACCGTGTGTAGGGTGGAAGTCCAAAGTGGAAGAGCCTACAAAGTTTGAGTCTGGTTGTTCCTTCTGAGAGCACACGCTGAAGATTAATTCTTAAAGCTGCAGGTAAGAAATGCGCCCAAGGCAGGGACAGGAATGGTTCCTCTCACGAGCAGAACTGAACCATGCTTAAAAACAATAAAGAACACAAACAAAACCCAGCCTCCTTGCTTTTTATCCACCAACGCTGACCAAAAGAATCATCTTCTAGGGCTAGAGAGATGGCTCAGTAGTTAAGAGCACTGGCTGCTCTTCCAGAGGACCAGAGTTCAATTCCCAGCATCCACATGTCAGTTCACAACTGTCTGTAACTCCAGTTCCAGAGGATCTGACAGCTTCACACCAATGCACATAGAATAAAGTTAAATAAATTATATATAAAAGAATCATCTTCTAATTTAACATGTTCTGGAGCAGAAAAGGGCTTCCGACACCTCCCTCCTGAGACCTTCATTAAGTGCAAGCTTTAAAGGTTGAAATGCTGACTCAAACAAAAGCTCCCACACCAATTGAAACTCAAGTAGGAGTCTCTGGAAGACCTCATTGAGGAGTTTGGTGAATTGGCAACGAGTCCTTGGACTGGCTCACTCAGGAAGGCAAGGATTGGCAGCATCCCTCCAAGCCCGGTGACTAATCCTCCCACAGCCTGCGTTCTGCCCACTAGACCTCGCATTCTTGTCTGGTACATTCTCCACTCTTCTAGTTTCTCATTCAAGCCATCAGAGATGGAGGCGAACTCTACCAGACTACCATATGAAGCTACGAGGCAAATGTATATCATACAAGGAGACCTGAAAAAGCAGGATCCACCACTCTGCAAAAGAAACAAAGGGAAGTTTTATAAAAATGGTTATAACAATAAAGACTACCTACCAAAGTAGCCGTCAGGACAGGGTTTTACAAAATAATCTCCAAGACAAGTTGATTCCACAATTGACTTGTGACGCTGTCGCTAAACCTGCGGCCATGGTGTGAGCTCAGTGTTCGCCTTACTTCCACAAGGATGCGTTGGTCTCCATTTAACCCCCTCTCTTGCTTCCCCCTAGACACGCTACAAGACCTTATTTGGCTGTGTAGCATTGTCTGTCGTCACCACCAGCTGATAACTGGTGACAAGACCACCTTGCTGCATTTTCCGCCACAGCAGTGTTCTGATAAGAAACCTCAATCCTACCTTTGGTAATTCAAAATACCCCATGGATTTCCACACTAGTACAAGAATCCAATAACTTTTATGGAAGTGAGTTGTGCTGGGGTAACTTCCCAGAGATGACAAACACAGATTCCTGTCAGTTACCTAACAAGTAGGCTTTGCTGCAATGTAGCTAATGTCATTAATGCAACTATGTATCACAGACGTTAAAAGTCACCAGCTGAGAAAACATGCCAGAGTTTTCTTATCTACCATGAAATGCTATTAACTGACCCGCCCAGGAGTAAGTCGGATGTGTAGTTATTTATATAAACAGCAAAACGCAGAATGGAGAGGACTTAGAACTTAAAAAGCAAGGTTTCTTTAGTTACACCATTGAGAACTTAGCTTCAGATAACAGGACAGGACAGGCGGATAATCTTTTCAGGCTACAAAGCAGAAAACATATTGTGATATCCATGGCAAGGAAATAAGAATTCTAGCTTGGAATTTGTGTGCCGTTCTGTGGGCTGAGAGAGAAGATGAGAGGAAGCTGGGGAGGGGAGAGAAGTACCTGTCGATTAATACCATTTGGCAGAAAGAGGCAGGCATGAATGAAGAACACTTCAAACCACGTGAACGGTGCCTGACAGTTGAGAGATGCTAATTGAAGCCCAATGGTTGGTTAAGGACTCAGGGCTTCCCTGAAGCTAAAGCAGGAGCGTGGGGAGGGGCCTCACAGGAGGTGAGACCACTACACCAGTTTCAAATGCATTTCGTTGTGCAAGCTGAGAAGGGCAGGGGTGAAACTCAGAACAGAGCGTCCCATGACCCAACAGCTAAATGAAGGAAGAGGCAATAGATGGTCTCGGAAGGCCATGGTAGCAAACCAGACCGGAAATGGAAGCTACGGGGAATGGGACAGAGGACAAGAGAACTTAGTGTCTGACAGGGGAGACCCAGTCTGTCTCCTCACTAACGGCTCCCTCCTTACCTCCTTCCTTCCTTCCTCACTGCTTCATTTCTGTGGTGCTGGGAATCAAAGCCAGGGTTTGACTCAACCTGGCTCATTGAATCTGCTGATGCAGAACCCCAGGATAAGACAGATGGTTCCTGACATAAGCCATGCCAGCACACTTAATTAGCTCATCACAAAAGCACCTTTCCACAATCTTTTCTAGCTCCACAATCCAGCCAACACTTCAAATTTTGGTTTGCATCTAACTCAAAATTATGTTTCTCTATTAGAGAGAGAACAACTTTTTTCCCAGATTCTAAAGACCAAACAGAGAAATGACCTAGCCCTATTAAGCAGCAAACAACCTTTTTTTTCTCTAGCTAGTTCTGTTAATCTTGTCACAAATTCATATCAGATTTCTGGCTATAGATTACTTAAAGGCGTCTAAGCTGTTATGTTTTCGCATGCTGACTTCTATCTCAAATCCCAAAGTAAACAATACAGAAATCGTTCAGCAATTCAGTTGGATTAAATATAAAGCCACGGATAACCTCATTAGCTTCAAAGCACAGTAAACACGCTAGGGACATACTCTGCTCTTGAGGGTGGTATGTTCTCTAAAGCTAGTCAGCAAATGGTCTCTGCAAACAACATCTAGATCAGTGATTTTTTTTTACACAGCCTACTACTTGATGTAACTATCCAATCCTGTTATTATTTCAGAAGGCAAACCCATGTAATGTGCGGACTAACATGGCTAGGGTCTAGTAACACGTAATTCGCAAAAGTGGCGGAATAAGTTGGGTGTGGTGGCAGGTCATTCCAGATCTCAAAAGGCTAAGGCAGGAGGATCATGAGTTCAGGGCTAGCCTGAGCTACACAACAAGCTTATGTTTCAAAACAAATAAAACCAAATGAGCGAATGCCCTGTGGAAGAACTGTGGTTGACCCTCGTACAACAAGCACTCAGTATGGCAACTGGGAGGGTTTGGTTTTGTTTATCTGTAAATCTGTTTTCTGTTTTTCAGTGTAATCTGCACTCCATAATGTGTTTATACACAGTTCTTCCAAAGGAAGTGCTCATCAAAGGGCACACAAGGGGCTGGAGAGATGGCTTAGCAGATAAGAGGACTGGCTGCTCTTCTAGAGACCCTCGGTTCAATTCCTAGTTCCCACATGGTTATGCATAACCACCAGGATCTCTAGTTCCCGGGGATCTGATGCCCTCTTCTGACCTCCTCGGGCATGCAGTTCACATGGGAGGCACAGCCGCAGGCAAAACACTCATAAACATGAAACAAGAGAAAACTTTAAAACAAGGGACAGACATCAAGGACAGGGGTGTCCGGGATAACTTTAAAAGAGGTAGATTTCTGTCGATTACACAGTTTAAAAGTCTGAGATTTCCTGAATTCAAAGCTTCAGAAGGCACAAAGTAGAGTCATAAGTATTTAGGCACATGTTATACTTACTTACGAAACCGAGAGACATCCCGACTAGTGTGTGAATTTAAATGATCGGACTAGAAGTCCTACAGACAAACTGTCTTACATTCAAATCCAAGCTCTGCCAATTACTGGTAGTGTGATCCTGACAGTACCTCAGTTTCATGACCCATAAAAACAAAGAGGGCTGCAGAACCTACTGTCTGTTGGGATTTTCTGAGGATTCCACAGATTCATTGTGTAACACTTAAAACTACATAGATGCATGGTGCTCTTAGAACTTACTAAAAGCAGAATCTGTAGGCTGCTGGGGATCATCGCCGTTCAAAATAAGCTGGCTTTGCCCACACACGTCTTAGGCTTTGGTCCAACTGAATCTGTTAGGTAGAGAGTCCTAATGACTTGGCCCTCCCACTAATATCTTTACCAACTGAGAAGAATTCCCACCTTATCTGGTAAGATTTCTCTAACAACTCTCCACAGCTAAAAATACCAACTCCAGAATAATCCCAAAGCTATTATCCAATGGTTCTGTAGCACAGTTCCTCCAAACGGGAAAAGGCTTTGCCTGCTCTTCTCTTACCAGGCAGAAATATCGACAGCTCCCTCTTTGCTTACAACCGGAGCAATCCAAAAGGAGCGGGGTAAACAGGAACTTGGGGAGAAAGAGAAAGGACCTTAGTGACTCGGCTTTCAAATAAATCCACATCTGTTCGACAAAGAAAAGGTGTCTGTGTGCACACCTGGCCAAAGAGGGGAGCAGGGTGGCTGTCTGTCATAAAATTATCCAAGCAAGGAGAAATCAAGGCATGTTAAGCTGTGTGGTATGGCTGACTTCCTTCTGAACAGTGCGAGCAAGGCAGATGGGGCAGCCTCTGTCCAAAATGTTGAGTCTAAAGGACCACTGTGACGATACGCTGACAACTTCAGTTACATGAGCAGTGGATTTCGTTTCCTGAGGAACCGCCAAAAGGGACGCTTTGTTCTCATTAACAGTATTACGACTGGACCACAAATTAAGCTGAAATGATCAGATCTAAAACAGCAACAAGGAAAAGAGGTTTTGGTTTCTTAGCCACATACTATATTCCAGCTTTCTCCGCTATATCTCCTGCAAGCTGAGCTTCCCACAATTACCCTGATCACACCTGCTCTCTGCCCACTGTGTGCGTCCTCTGCCTAGACATCTTCCCCTCACTTCTGCATCCTGTCTTGACCTTTATTTCATACCATAGGATGTTAAACCACTCCCCATGGCCCAGAAGAAATCATTTTTCCAGATTCTTGATTTTTTTTTCCCAAGACAGGGTTTCTCTGTTGCTTTGATGCCTGTCCTGGAACTAGCTCTTTTAGACCAGGCTGGCCTTGAACTCACAGAGATCCACCTGCCTCTGCCTCCCGAGCTCTGGGATTAAAGGCATGGGTCACCACCGTCTGGCTGGAGATTCTTGAATTTTTTAACCCTTGTTCAGTCTCCTTGGACTTGTAGTCTGTCTTGATCAAAATTAACATACACAGCTTCTCTTTTCAAGAAGGACCGTTCTTTAGAGTAGTGTCTACATCCGTTCCATCTCTCTCTGTGAATCCATCTGTACCATGGACGCTCATAGTTTTCACTGGCCATGCAAGAAGGTGTCAAACTGTGCTAAATCATTGTGACTGACCGTTTACATCAAACGCATAAGCACACGCCCTCAGAGCCTTGCTGGAGAAAGACTTCATTCAAAAACATATGATGTTGGCACATGCTTTTAATCCCAGCACTTGGGAGGGAGGCAGAGGCAGGCAGATCTCTGTGAGTTCGCGGCCAGCCTGATCTACAGAGCTAGTTACAGGACAGGCTCCAAGGCTACAGAAAATCCCTGTCTAGAAAAACCAACCAACCAAGCAAACAAACAAAACAAAACAAACAAAAACAAAAACATGGCTCAGTGGCTAAGTGCACTGGTTGCTCTTCTCGGCAACTTCGGTCCAATTCCCAGCACCCACACAACAGCATACAACCATCTGTATCTTAAGTTCCAGAGAATCTGGTGTCCTCCGCTGGCTTCCAGGCACTGCATTCACATGTTGCAGGGACATACATGCAGAGGCAAAACACCCACACATACAACAAAATAAAACTAAAATAGAAAACCCCCACACAGTCAGTCAAAATTTGCCTTCTCATGAAATGGGAGAAGTTTAATGCGACCAACAGTGCAAAGAAGCCACTGTTTGTATTCATCGGTGATCTGCCAACAATTAAGTGGCCTATTGAAAGCTTCCTTCTCATCAACATTAGCAGACACACCCCCAAGTTAGACAAATCACAGGAAGCAGGCTCATTCTTTCACCGATCTGGACTCAAAGTGCTACTTACCTCTAGGTGTCTTAGTCAGGGCTTTCATTGCTGCAATGAGACACTGTGACCAAACAGCAAGTTAGGGAGGGAAGGGTTTATTAGGCTTACACTTCAGCATTGCTGTTCATCACTGAAGGAAGTCAGGACCGAACTCAAACACGGCAGGATTCCAGAGGCAGGAGCTGATGCGGAGGCCATCAAGGGGAGCTGATTACTGACATGCTTCCCCTGGCTTGCTGAACCCATCTTCCTATAGAGTTCAGGACCACCTGCCCAGGGATGGCACCACCCACCATGAGCTGGGCCCACCAGGTCCCATAGCCATTTAGTCTCAAAAAACACATAGAGGCTTATATTAATTATAAACTAGTGGGCCTGTTAGCCCTATTCTTTTTTTTTTTTTGCTTTCTTCCCCCCCTCTTTTTATGGATTTCATTGAGCTCTACATATTTCTCTGCTCCCTTCCCTTCCTCTCCCCTCTCCTTCCACCCTCTCCCATGGTCCCCATGCTCCCAATTTACTCAGGAGATCTTGTCATTTTCTACTTCCCATGTAGATTAGATTCATGTATATTTCTCTTAGGGTCCTCATTGTTGTCTAGGTTCTCTGGAATTGTGAATTGTATGCTGGTTTTCTTTGTTTTATGACTAAAAGCCATTTATGAGTGAGTACATGTGGTAATTGTCTTTCTGGGTGGTTACCTCACTCAATATAATGTTTTCTAGATCCATCCATTTGCCCACAAATTTCAAGATGTCGTTACCTTTTTTTCCTGCTGTGTAGTACTCCATTGTATAAATGTACCACATTTTCCTTATCCATTCTTCAGTCAAGGGGCATTTAGGCTGTTTCCAGATTCTGGCTATGGCAAACAATGCTACTATGAACATAGTTGAGCACATGTCCTTGTGGTATGATTGTAGCTTAGGCTTCTTATTACCTCTTATAACTTACATCAACCCATAAATCTTGTCTGTGTTAGCCACATGGCTTGGTACCTTTTATCAGGGAGGCATTCTCATCTTGCTTCCTCTGTGTCTGGGTGACAACTGCAGACTGAGCCTTTCCTCTTCCCAGAATTCTCCCAGTCTTGCTGCCCAGCCTATACATTCTGCTTGGTCATCCTGCTTATAGTTCCTGCCTGGCTACTGGCCAATCATCATTTTATTAAAACAATACAAGTGACAAATCTTTACAGAGTACAAGACCACTGTCCCACAGCATCTCCCATTGATCACTAATGGGGAAAATGCCTTAGAGCTGGATCCCATGGATGCATTCCCTCAACTGAGGCTCCTTTCTCTGATGACTCTGGCTTGTGTCAAGTTAACACACAAAACCAACCAGTACAGTTTCAAATAAAGAGATCTCAAGACTTGTAGACATAGCGATCATTTCAATCATCATCTTTAACAAGCTTTAATTCTTCCAAATGTGAACAATCAGACATTCTGACATGTTCCGAAGCCCACAAGTGCCGAGACAAAGATTAACAAGGGAATGTTTGTGTCTTGGCCACCTGAGACTACATGGGCAGATCCCTGCATGTCCTAACATGCCACTTGGCACTTATGGATGTTAGTAATAGGTTACCAGGCAGAGACCAACTTCTCTCTTTTGTGAAACTCCAGGGCTATGCTGGTGGGCATGTTCTTGCCAGATCCCCACTCACCCTCACATGCTCTCAGTCCCCAACGACAGAAGGCATTTCATGACCTTCCCACCTCACAAATGATGACATAAATGAGTTTTAATATACACTCTGAGGTATGATAGAATGTCCTAAGGCCAAATCATACCACAGCAGACACTCCAAGACCTGAATGCAGAAGGAAGAGTGGACCATAACAGTGTGTCCCCTGACGAAATACTGTACTGGCAGGAAAGGGTCTATTGGATGATCCATCTGGCACAGCTGTTGTACCACCGTTGACACTTGGGACGTTCGGACCTCTGATGTCACATTCCTAATATCACCTGGATTCCCGAAATGACAAGAGAATCCTTGGGCAAGTGGCAGGAGACTCATACTAGTTTAAGTGGCTGAGTTTTTAAAGCAACTCAGAAATATGTACATGCAAGTATAAACATGTCTGTCACATGCAAACTGAGGTCAAAATAATGTTAAAAATTATATATTCAGTAAACACTGTCTAGTGACAAGGCCATAAATTATGCTATGTTTTGAAGTTGTATAATCAATACTGACAATGTATAAAGTGGCCTAATTCTGTGTTATTTTTCATATATGTCTCAATTGAGTAACCCTGGCCAAATTTCTCTGTGCTCGTAGCTTTACTCTTTGATTAGTTAGAGATTGTTCCAAGCTGCTCCGTTTCCTTGGACAGTTGCCCCTGTCTTTATCTGGGTCTCTATCTGATTTCCGCAGCTCCTTTTTTTCTAATTAGCCTCCATCAACATTTAACAGCTAAATCAGGCATGCTGGAATTCTTATAACTAAGCTTCCTGTATTGAGACATATTGCGGCAGCAATAAAATCGAATCAACGTGCAAGAGCGAGTCGGCGAACAATGTGGTCCATGCGACGCAAAGCTGTTCAGGAAATTTAATTTGATGTCATAAACCGATAAGGAACAAATATATGGGGGAAACAGGGTGGCCCACGTTATCACATGACAGCAATCTCCCAGAAATGAGAGGCAGTTTGGGGGTGGAAGCAGAAGCCTAGAGGGCTGTAAGGTTGTTCACCTTGGACCTGGGAGTTAAACAAATGAGGCACAGATCCCAGCGTGGATGCTACCAGCAATGAAACCTGGGGGAGGACATTCTCCTTGGGGAGGACATTCTCCTCGGGTGGTCCTCAGTCTCCTCACCTGCAGAACGGGGTTTTAAGCTAAACAGAGTTCTACTGAGGAGATTACAGATATGATCAGGCCATGTAAGGATGATGTGGTCAGATTACAGAGCATCTGAGCAATGGGAAGGTCATGGCACAGTGTGTCTCTTGTGCTCATGGGACGCTGGTCTAAACAAACCAACTGTGTTGCCACGCATACAAAAGCACAGCTTATAGCCATGCACAGTATACATGCAATATGAGTGAATCAATTACTAACTCCTATATTTACTACACTATATTCTTAGTATGTTTAGATGTACCCCTACTTCCCCTTAAAGCAGGTTATGAAGTTGGGCAATAGCCCCAAACCTCCTGTTTACTACATATTTTGCCTGTATCATTTTTTAGGCTTGATTGAATGTCTTCTGTTTTGTTCATAATGAGCATAGGAACAATAGGTTGTACTTACACACATGCGCACACATGCGTACACACACACACACACACACACACAAGGACACCACAATGTATGTAGTACCTGTACCATCTAGGTCTAGGTGAACTCACTCTACAGTGTTTGCACACTCTATAGTGATCTACTTGCCTAATGATCTGCTTTCAGAGCACACACAAAACCCATAGTTTATGCTCCAAAGCTAGCAATGCAAACTTCCCACTACAGATCAACTGAGATGAGGTTAAAACCACACTAATTTGGATTGCTAGTCTGCCGATGTCAAATATCCAACTTTTATGGTACTTACAAGAAGAGGGCACCTGATCTCATTTCCATATTCTAATTGCTCTCTGGCCGTGTGGCCATGGGAAAGGTGTGCATTAGGGAGGTTTTCATTATTATAACATGCACTGGGCATGCCACCACTACAGCCATCTCTTACCCTCTACGCCACATCCATCGGGCCATCCCTCACTCATATCCCTGATGAAACACAGAAGCGTTGCATTAGAGAAGAGTTAAATGAACACAAAGCTATGACATGCTCTCCTGATATGAATATGTCAGAGAACAAGAGCTACACAGAGCGATATGGATTCATCCGAGAAGGTCCATGTCTCCCGATGCACAGACTACAGCAGAGGTTCAGCGAGGACACACTCATGACAACGATGACAAGCTCCCAGACGGAAGACAGGCTGAGGATGACGGAGGAGAGAAAGAGTCAGGACGATCCTTTGAAGCTACCTCTGAGCCACTGTACTAATCCAGGCACAGACCTGCTTCACTTGTCCTGGTTATGAGAATAAATAAATATTCATATTTTTTAAAAAATGAGCAGAATGTTGTGGGAATTGTTAAGTATTCACATGAAGAAGTAATTCACAGAAATAAAAGAAGGATCCCCTAAAATGTCTGATGTTGGTCAGGCAATGTAGGTAAGCAACATCATAGATGAATCTCAACATAAGAAGATGATTGTGGGGACAGAAAGATAGATTCGTGGTTAAGAGCACCGGCTGCCCTTCTAGAGGATGCAGATTCTATTCTCAGCACCCAAGTGATGACTCACAACTAACCTGTTATAACCTGTTATAGTCTCAGGGGATCTGATTTCCTCTTCTGGCTTCCATGGGTACCACATGCATATGGGGTACATAGGCATTCATGCGGTCAAAACATCCATACACACAAAAAATAAGTAAATAGTGTTTTTTAAAAAGGCCATCGGCTGTTTTCTTTTATATGAAACTCAAAGACAGGCTAAAGGAATGGTTTGCTACAGTGGTCAGAATGGCAGTTACTTAGGGGAGGGGGTGCAGGTTGGGAGGGGCATTGAGAGAACACCCCAAATTGGTGGTTCTCAACCTGTGGGTCTCAATCTATTTTCATAGTGATTACATATTAGATGTCTGGCATATCTGATATTTGCATTACAATTTGTAACAGTAGCAAAATTCAGTTATGACTCAGCAACAAAAATAATTTTATGGTCGGGGGCTCACCACAACATGAGGAGCTGGATTAAAGGGTTGAGGCATTAGGAAAGTTGAAAACAAGTATTCTAGATATTCATCCAGAGATAATTTTATTTATTGGAATACATTTTTAAAACAATGTATATGTTATTGTACATACCCTTAACCTTTCGGTTAAAAAAAACATCTAAACAAACAAAACACTGTATTTAGTATCTCTTGTGTTCTCCAACCTTTGCCCTTCCTCCCTCCCTTCTAGTATTTGCTCAGTGCCAACCACTGTGCAAATACTGTACGCACACCATACAAGGTCCTCATCACTAAGGAGACTAGGTGTTAATGCAGGCAGGTGCTTCATTGCTGACAGTGTTTATTTGGTCCCAATAAAGCATGTACCATCTTCAGACACCACATCTGCCCTTGTCTTCAATTATACGACACTATATGTTGGTTAAATTAATAATAGATCTCAAAATGTAACTTCTTTGGCTGCTTCAAATCCCCCCATGCCATTTGATGTCCCTTGGGGTGTCTTACAGTAGACAGCATGCAGCCCACAGTCACGATGTCTTCCTTGCCTTTCCAGTATTCCTTTCCCCAGGGCTGCACTTCTCTTTCCAGTGTGACATCTGTGAAGCTGCAAATTGCTTATGGAGAAGCACATGGCTTAGACCTGCTACCGCCACAGTGCTCCGAGGGACACAGTGTGGCCTGGCAGTCAGAGCTTTCTCTCAGGAACCCTTTCACCCTGTAGGGGCGCTCAGGAATGTGGGAGCCCTGAAGCAGGAAAGAAAAGCAATGAGAGGTGGGTAGATGTCTTCTCTGTGTCTTCTGGGGCTAAGGCTAAAGCCTGAAATCCCCCCTCCTGTGCAAGCCCATGGGTGCCATGCATACTATCATGCCCAGAAAATATCCTTGAGAGTAACAAAAATGATGTCACATTTATTCATTCTTCAATATATTTTTTTAATGTAGCCTAAGGGTTGCTAATGAAGAAAATACCTAAAAGTTGTAAAAAACTTTGGGCCTCACTCTAAAATGTCTTAACAACATCAGGGCTTCTCACAGAGGGGGCAAGCTGTGCAATGAGGAATTTCTCCAGTCTTCACTTCCTCTCCTTGTCCTAGTTACAGCGGCTCCCATGACTGATCCCTGAAGCCACTTAAAGTCACAAGACCATACGATCTGCCCTCTCTTCAACTTCAGCATGGATTAAGGTTTCCTGTTTATATTCCTTCTGATCTGCAAAATGGGAGTGGCTGGGCACTACCTGCTCCCTCACAGAGCATGCCCATCCCTCACCAATCTAGGAAGTCCCTCAAACACTGTGGAGCATCCTGGCAACATTTGGTTTCTACTTGGCTTCTCTACTGGTGTTCAAAGAGAAGATCCAGAGTGCTGCAGGCTGGCCTTCCTGTCCCCTTCAGGATTTCCTCAGAAAGTACTGTCCTAGTGACACTCATCAAAGCCAGTATCCATGTTGGTCCACAGAAGAAAGTCCCCTATGGTCTTGGGCATTTGAACACTTGGTCCTCAGTTTGTGGCACTATTTGGGAAGGTTTAGGAGGTGTGGCCTTGCTGGAGGAAGTGTGTCACTGGGCTTTGAGAGTTTAGAGACTCCTGTCACTTCTAGTTTATGTTCTGTGCTTGAGATTCAAGATATGAGTTCTCAGCTTGCAGCTCTGGCTGTCACAGCTGGGTCTTGTGGCCATGTCTCTTCTGCTTCATCATCATCAACAACTCTTATCCCTCTGGAACCATGATCCCAAATAAACTCTTCTTCCTCTCAGTGCCTTCATCGCCATGTGCCACGACAGCAACATTTGTTTTCATTATTTGTTTTCGTTTTGTTTTTTTTCTGAGACAGGGTTTCTCTGTAGCTTTGGAGCCTGTCTTGAAATCTGGTTACTTTCAATTTGGTCCATGTGGCAGTTCTGAAGGGAAAAGCTCTCTGGTTCTGCAGGCTGGGACACACCCCTCCATTGCCCGGTCTCGGAGCTTTTATACTTTTACTATAGCCCTTATCAATCTGCAAATCGAGATCTGTGAACTTGCCTTAGAATACGGTTTGTCCACTAGCTGAGGCTTCTCAAAGCGCCATGGTGTTCGTGGAGTAGGCTGGTGGGTTCCAGCAGAACAAAGTAAGGGAGAGGGGAGAAAGGAAAGAAGAAAGTGTGTAACAAGCAAAAAAGAGAATGAGGTGGTGAGGCCTAAGACCAGTTCATGCCTTAGCCACGTCCTCTCAATACCAAAAGGCTGCCATCCCCCGAGGGCTGGCCTGTGTTTTCTAGTGCAAGGCCACCATGAGAGGGACCGAGGGCCAATTATCCAATCCTAGAAATGGAACTTGAAAGTGAAAGCAAAATAAGAACCCTGGACACACTTTAACCTTGTGTTCAGTCATTTTACAAACATGCGTGCAACAATGTAACAGAAGCAATGAAAGGCCTCCTTTGAGCTGGCTCTGAAATTTATCACGACGATTCCCAATGTAAAAGCCAAGGGCCCCTGGAAGTTGCATAACTGTTACAGGGGCCTGAAAGGGCCCACACAGTGCAAACATTTCCTATACACGACTCCATTCAAACTCCTTTGTTACCCCGTTGAGGAGGATGAAACTTGTATATAAAAAGGGACCCCCATCCTCTAAATGGTTTACAGTCACGCCACCTAGAAAGTGGTTATACTTTGGTCTTGTATCCCATCGTGCTGTTGAAAGAGGCCCACTTGCTAAATGCAACCTTATAATCTGTCGGAACCAAAATTGTTTCCAACCTTATGAAGAGACTCATGGGGCATGCAAAGGGCTATGCTGCCTGACCTAGTATTGGAGGAATGTGACCAGGATTCATGAATCCACATTAGGAGACGCTAAAGCAGACAGTTCTGCATACACTATGATAACGATCGGGTTCAGCATTTACACGAGAAAATGATGCTTGAAGTCAAGAAATAACTGGCGGTATTTCTCCTTACTCAGATCTTACTGAGCAAACAATCTGGAATGCACTAAGAAAGTGAGACTATGATCCCAGATTGCAGTCGAGCTGTGGACCATGACGAAGGGGCCTGGTCCACGTTAGCTGTTCCACGTCCAACCTTCTGATACTGCAGCACAATGCTGTCACCACAAAGCTCGTGTTTCAGGAACCGTGCAATCAAGTTTGGAGAAAAAAAAAATCTAATGTTTCAAGTAAGTTTACAATTTTGTGTTGGGCCACCCTAGTAGCTACCCTTGACTTTGTCATTTCAAACTATGTGACGATGTTTGGCCTCTGTCTGTACAGCAAGGATGCCAGGATGCCGGAGAGCTGTAAAGCCCCTCCATCACCGATAGTCTATCCTGCACACTCCCGTCTCAGGTCACGCGAACACCTTGTCATAGCAGGACTCTACTCTTACACTGACTCTCATCTCAGAACAAGTAGGTCCCAAAATGCAATTATAAACCTGGAACTGTGGCATACTAGAGGTAGTAACATGTATAACGAAGTTCAGGGCACGGGTGTTGGGTACCGTATGGAAGTAGACACGCTTTCTTCCAGTGTGCGCTTTCAATTCTTACTAGGCTTCTTGCCCGCCTCCCATGTTTTCAAAACCAGTGATTCTGAGTAAGATTTCAGTTCAAGTGAAGGACATCCACATACAGCGATGTCCTCTAATGCTGACTAAAAAGAAAGATCTCGGGGCAGTGAGCGGAGGGGCCTCTGCCTGGATGCTCCTTACAAGCAGGCAGATTGAGAGGCCGCACTCTCTCTTCTCCCTCTTAGGGACCTCCACGGGATCCCAGCATCCCACAGATGGAGGCCATTAAGAAGATGCTTTCTGTTGGGATAGTAAAAGGAATTCCACTTTTGCCACAAAGCATTTCAGTGATGTCTAATTCAAAATATTAGCAACCCTCTTTTAAAATGAATTTTAGGTTAAATAGACAGAGTGACTGCTCAGGTTTCATCCACTTCTACTCACAAAGTAACTTCCCTTGGAGACAGGTTCAGAATAATAATGATGAAATGAGCTTACTGACATTCTTATATAACCCAAAGTGCTGGTAATTTTTCACCTCCCCCCAATAAATAACAATTTACTTTTGAAATATGTATGATGGAAATTTTAATATTCAAAACAGTTGAACACATTTAACATTTTTTTGAAAACCAAAAAACCCTCACGACTGATATTTTTAAGGTAGCGCAAGTAAAGTTATAACAAACAATCCCCCAAATTAATTCATCTCTGAATTTCATTTTGAATTTCACTAGCAGTCAGCGAAATAATTCTGATCTGTATCTAAAACTATCTCATCCCATCCATATAGCGATCACTTCAATTATCAATTATGTGTAGAATAAATGTGTTACCAACCTACTTGATTTAAAAAATAGAGAGACTGGGCAGTGGTGGCACACACCTTTAATCCCAGCACTCAGGGAGGCAGAGGCAGGTGGATCTCTGTGAGTTCGAGCTCAGCCTAGTCTACAAAACGAGTTCCAGATTAGCCAGAGATACACAGAGAAACCTTATCTCAAAAAACAAAAGCAAACAAACAAAAACAGTATGCAAGGAATACTGACCTCCCCTCTATATATATGTATGTATGTATATATCTAATGGAATATATATATATATTCAAAATGTCTGACACATATATTCTCTTTCTTTAAAAAAATGATTAATACCAGGAGAAACCAAGATGATGGCCTAGAGCTTGTGTAATTATAAAGGAGAAGAGCTGTCACGATCAGGAGGGGGCATGTAGTCAATCAATGTTGCCTTATATTCCTGGTCTGACAATCTTATTTCTAGAGATAAAATATTTTCAGGAAAAAAAAAAAGAAAAAAAAACCTTCTCAAAGTGAGAAAGAGAAACTGGATGGAGAATAGCCAAACAAAAATGAAAATTCCCCACATGAACCTCTGCCATCTGTGTTCCGATCTCTTCACTGACAGAGTACTTCCCATCAAGGCCTGCAGCCATTTCCAAACTCTAGGGCCAGTGACTAATACCTGAGTCTCACCTTCCTGAACTCCTCTCAGCTCATACTTGTTCAGATGGCATTACTGCACAAGGGCAGAGATGCAGGCAGAAAAAGAGAATGCACACTATTTCCAAGGTCCCCTGGGATATAGATATATTTTCTATAATTTTATAATTATACTTCTATCCTTATTACTTCATAGTCCTTGACTTGTAACCCCACCAATTTTAAACTAATTGTTCTCTGATGCATCTTACGAATCCTTCTTCTTCAATTGTTTGACCAAATTGAAACATTCTTGAAGAATAATGTCATAAGCCATTCTTAGGTAGATATGGTGATGACGTCATAAGTCGTTCTTAGGTAGATATGGTGATGACGTCATAAGTCGTTCTTAGGCAGTTGTGGTGATGACGTCATAAGCCATTCTTAGGTGGGTATGGCGATGACATCATAAGTCGTTCTTGGTTAGGTGTGGTGGTGACGTCATAAGTCATTCTTAGGTAAATTTGGTGATGTTTTACAAACATATATGACTATGTGACCATAACCTAAATTAATATAAAAGTATTAGTCTTCCTATTAAGAATTCCACAACGAGCCAGCACTCTGACTTATGTAGCCTCATTTTTGAGGCAGGATCTCATGACATAGCGTAGCCTGGCCTCAAAATGCCATGTCTGGCCTCAGTCTCCCTAGTGCTGGGATTGTGTGCATGCATCACTACAGCTGGCTTGTCATTCTGTTTCCTATTGCCAATATTTGTTCAATCCATTTGGAAACCTCATCTAGATAAGTTAAACATCCGTCTTTGATGTGAACTCTGCTGGTGTCCATCCAGGAAAACATGAATACAGCTTCCCTTAAGACTTAGGACATGGAAGGCAGCGAGATAAAGATGGCTGAAGTTAAAGACAACAAATTCATTTGGAATTATAAAAATCCCCTATATTCTTCCATTTGAATCTAGGGCATCGGTATGTACTGGTCAACAGTTTGCTTCAAGGTGACATTTTCTAACTTTAACCCCTGAAAAGAACTAGAAGGACGCTGTGGTCACCACACCTCATGCCTAGCATTCTCCAGCCCCATTTGAATACCATTCCACCAGAAGGAATCAACATCTCAGATATGCAGCCAATGTGAGGTCTGGGGACTAAAGGTACAGGGAGAGTACAGCAGCTGCCTACCAAAGACTCGAAGTGCTAGGAATACTGACATGAAATAAACAAAAGGTCACTGGCTAGACAGATGGACAGGAAGATGAATAGACAGATGCATACATGGCACAAACAACATGCACACATATACACATACGTACCGGCTAGATGCTTCTCTAACACAGCAACAATTTAATCATCCAAAAGAATGCTTGAGCTAGATCAAAACACTTCAACCATGGGTAAATACGACGGGCCAACTTCAGAGGAGGCCAGTCAAGCCACTTATTTTGAAAAGTATTTTATCTTGCTTTCTTTGGTTACATGCCATATTCCCAGGTAACTGAGGCCATGGTGCAAAATAGGTACTGCTCACAGCAACATTCTAGCTCATAACAGGAGACGAACACTCCAGCTAAAAGCTTTCCACTTTGCAGCTCTTAACCAACAAAGGGGATCAGAGCATCGGCCACGGAGCGCTTGCTGGCAGGAACCGGGTGATACTTCCAGAATATTCACAATCTCAACAATTCCATCTGGAAAAACAAACCGGCCAATACTGACTCAAATGCAAGAATGCACGCAGAAAGGGATAACTAAGAGTTAATTTTATCCCTTGAGCTCTCCGCTACACTTTCCAGTTAAAGACACTCATCAGTATTAATGGACGCGCTTCCTTTGGGAAAGAAAACGGCTCTCTGCCAAAGGAGCCCGTGGCATCTATAAACAAGTTCATCCCTGGGTTCACCGCTCTGCCCAGGAGTATCTCCAGTATATACTCTTGGATATTTCTTCCCTAGAAGCTAAATGTAAGGGTAATTCTATCTTTTCCAGCTAAAATTGAGATAATTGACTTAAAGAATTCAAAGAAAATTCCCTACAGAAGAAAAACACAAAGGATATAATTCTACTGTTGAGTCCTCGCCAATGTATTTTAAATTAAACAAAAATTAAATTAAACACAAACCCAGGATACAGTAATTTAACCACTATTTTGATCATTTCTCTTCTACCTAATTAGCAAACTAAGTCATTAAGTAATACCACTGAGAATTAGGAGACAGGTAAATGGCTTTCTGGATCTTATAATTTTCAGTGCTTGACCTTAAAATATCTGTACCCTCACCAAAGGAATTTGAGCAGGATAACTCCGGAACACAGGCAGGAGCCTTAGGGGCAAGCAATAAGGACAAGAGTGGTGATGTCTCTTTTAATCCATGACTTACCTACCTCCAGGCAAATTAGTTCATGGTCTGGAGTCTCTGCCATGAACCATTCAGACAGAATCAGCAGTCACTGCACAGGCTGGCAGACCTTCCCCAAGCGTGCCCAGGCAGTGATGGGGTGAGCCTGCTTTCCCACTACCCAGGGAATCGTCTTTCTGAATATATGAGATTGAGATGGAGCGTGACATTTAACAAACATCACTGACCTTGGATCAAAGGGACTCAGAGACGTGGCACTGCACAAAAGGAGCTGGAAACAAAACAGTGTCCAACACTCGTGCGACAGCCATGAGCAAGCCGCTTGTCCCCGACGGCGGAAATTCAAGACACCACTCATAGAGGCAGAGAGGTTATAAAGGCCTTAAGAGACTGTTTGGGGACAAGAGAACTCACATGGCAGGGTCTGAACTGCATGGAGATGACCATGTGCAAAACACACCCAGCCAAGGTTAGTGGGCTTCGTTATAAAAGCACTTTTATAAATCTATTTTTAAAATTGCCATCATCAAGTGGGGTGAGAGCTGGTGAGCGTGCAAACAATACAAGGTTAGCTAAATGCCGTAGCTAAGTGACAGGAAGCCCCTTGACTGTATCATTCTGCTTTTATATTTGAAAGATTCTACCATCAAAGTGCTTCTTAAAATTTTAAAGGGTTGGGAACGGAGCTCGGTGGCGGAGCCCTTGCATAGCAGGTGCGATCCTGCGCGTGGTCCCCGGTGCCACCAACAAACAAAAAGCCCCAGGCTTAGTTCTTTCTATCCTTTGCCTGGCTCCGTAGGCAAAAATATAACCTTTCCGAACTCATTTATTTACAAACCAGAGATAACGAATCCTGGCGTATCTCATTCTAAACTCCAGATTCTTACTAGGTGTCGAGTAAGGCAGTGGATATAAAAATAAGTTTGAAGCTATAAAGCAATATACAAACACGGCCAATTCATACCAGTGAAGATTTGTTTTGGATCATGGTCTGTGTTTGAAGATAGCATTGATATTTTTTCCAGACACACACAGTGTCCATCTGCTGACTTTTGGTTATTCCTGTTTTAAAATCCAGGGATAGAACCTATCTCTCAGAAGTACAGATGACACCAATGGCGTTTATTGTCTTCCTTTATGAAGTATACCGTGTGATTCATCTTCCTTGTACCGCAATCTCCTAGCAATGCAAAAATGTATGCTTTTGGCAGAGTTCGTAACCTACACACACACACACACACACACACACACACACACAAAACCAATTGACGAGCAGGAGAAGATGCCAAGAAGTGGATTTCAGAAGAAAGCTGGTTTAGGATTTTAAGTCAGCTGGCTAAACTGCAGCTTGTAATCAAGACTCGACTTACATAAAGCGTACAAAAGCTTGGCTAGTCAAAATAATGTTCATGATCTATATTTAAAAATTGCATTAGGGCTAAGACACATTAAATCCTTAACAAGATTCGGTCAGGCATGGAAATTTAACAATTTTAATTAAATTTAACAAATTTAACTTAACAAGATTCGGTCAGGCTTGATATTTGGTTCCACTACCACAAACTCAAGGAAACCCAGCAGAAAGTAAACACAAGGTCCATCCCCTATTTTACTTGTTAAAAACTTGTTTGTTAGGTTAACTTTAATCAGGTGCAAATAACACAAAATAGAATGGGGTTCCAGTGGGGCCAACTGGTAGCTATGCTATTGTTGGCTTCAGTTTTAAACTGAATAAGCATTCTAGGTTTTTGGGGTTTTTTTTGGTTTTTTGTTTTGTTTTGTTTTGTTTTTTCGAGACAGGGTTTCTCTGTAGCTCTTGTAGACCAGACTGGCCTCAAACTCACAGAGATCCGCCTACTTCTGCCTCCCAAGTGCTGGGATTAAAGGCATGTACCACCACTGCCCGGCTTGGTTAATATTCCAAACATGGACCTTCTAACTCAAAATTATTCTTTCTCTCTCTCTCTCTCTCTCTCTCTCTCTCTCTCTCTCTCTCACACACACACACACACACACACACACGCACAAACACGCATGCACACACACACACACCCGCACACATACATGCACATGCATGCACACACACTCATGGTCACGTACATGCACGCACACGCACATGCACACACACGCACATGCACACATGGACACACGAGAACGCACACACACCCACACACGTGCACACACACGCGCACACACACGCACGTGCACACACACACACACAGGCATACACACACAGAGTTGCATCAATTCTTTCGCATTGCCTTCTTCAAACAACAGCAATACTAAGCACCTGCTTGCAGTGTTCAGTTCTCCAGATCCAGTCTCGGGGAGCATGGTCTTTGTACCATAACTCTGCCCTGACCTTTCAGCTCTGTCAGAAAATGACCTTACAAACTGTTCCTTCTTATGCTGTCCCAGATGCCCCACCGGTTCCTTTCCACATGACTTCCCAAAGACATCCAGGCTCAACCTTCCAACTGCTGGCTTTCAGGATTTGCCCAAAGAAGTCCATCTGAGCTGTTATTTGTGAGGGTACTAACAAACAGATGTTTGAAATTGCCCCCTTCTTGCTCCTTTGCCTGTCTAGATTACACAGAACCACAGCAAAGGTCTGTGCAATCTGACAGACCCAGGCTGCCAGCGAAAACCCTGACTCCAGCAATCACCCCATTAACAGACCTGGCCTTCAGTTCCACACAATCATAAAGTTACCTTCTAAGTCCTGAGTCTCCTAAGTCTCAACATGTCCCAGTCACGGAAGGGCTTTTTCCCCCTAAGAGGCTGTGTGTGTTCTTTTCTCGGAACATAAACTCTTTGCTCTGTTTCCCTAATTCATCTCAGGGCTGGGGAGCTTCCATGACCTCCAAAGAGGAATGTGTTTCTGTCAGTCCATGCAACACGCTACTATCTGTGTGATCTCCCAAGTCAGGAGACGGCTGACAGCAAAGCTTCTCAACAGTTTATCCCAGGCCCTCATCTGTCCCCTCGTGGAGCACAAACACCACAAATATCAAAGGGCAAACCTGGACAGAAAGGAGCAGTAAGAGTGGAAAGGACTCCAAGGTCATTTCAAACCCTAGAGCACCACCATTCAGGAATGATGAAAGCCAGCACTGAGAACACCAGTGGACATAGTGGGGTGGAAACACTGGAAGATTTTGGAATAGCCATTTCTTCATTACTCCCCTCACCAAATTGCTTCTCATGAGCAAGCCTTTTTGCTGGACTATCTTTGGACTGCCCATCTGGAAATATTGACCTGGAGACTTATTATTAATTATGAAACCTTGGCTTTAGTTTAGGCTTGCTTCCAACTAGCTCTTGTAACTTCACACATATTTTTTAAATCTACTTTCTGTCACGTGGCTCGGTTACCTCTTCTCAGTACAACACATCTGACTTGCTCCAATTCTGCTTGTGAGATCTGGTGCCTAGAGGAAGTCCCGCCTATTCTCTCTCACATAGCTATTGGTCATTTAGCTCTTTATTAAGTCAATCCAAAGTCGCCTTAGGCAGAGACACATCTCTACAGTGTGAAACAGATATTCCCAACAGCTTCTCTTCACAAAGCTTGCTTCCAGCATTTCTTTAAACCCAGAACCTAATGACACATTGTGTTATGAAGAACATCAAGGTGAGGGGCTGAGGTAAGAATTGAAGATTGAAGAAAACCTCCGTAGCCAACTGGACCAAATCTCAAGCGAATCCCTTGGTAGAGGCTAGGGGCTGTGGTGCCGATGCCTGAAGACTCCTTGGCAAATTTTGCTCCAGAAAAACAGAACACTATAAAACAGCCCCAAATCTTCCCACTTGGGAGCACAGTATAAAAGTACTAGTACTACCCTGGTGCTTTTAATAAGCTACCTTCAGAGGGTGCTAGGATTTAGGAACTTAGTTTTTTAAGTTTTCTAGCCATGAGCAACCAGTTTTCCTCAATTTCTATCTTGTACACCTTTAATAAGATGAACAAACGAAGTTGGGCATGGTGGTACACGCCTGCACTCAGGCATTCGAGAAGCCCTGGCAAGCAGATCTTGAGTTCAAGGCCAACCTAGGCTACGTGGTAGGACCCTGTTTCTCCTCAAAAGGAAGGTGCATTATAAAGCGAAAACAAAACCCAGCTAAGTGATGCTCACAACGGAAGGGCTTTAAAGGTAAAGTTACCATGCAGTAGACATTCTTAAATAGCTGATGCCAGCCAAGACAGACTTTGAAACATAAAATATTAATAGATATTTTCATGAAGATGAACACAGGCTAATCCCATCTGTTTATGCAAACAATAACAGGGCTTTGAAATACATGCAGCATTTTGGGGTGGTAGGGGGGCCCTGGGAATCAGACCCATGGCTTCATAAATGCTAGGCACGCACTCTACCACTGAGCTGCACCCTCAGTCTGCAGTGTCATTGATAGGGCTAGGAGAAAGAGGAACATATAGTCTGATTTATGTACAGTCAGCATCTGATCACACAGGTAAACAAGGACATTTGTTATGTGACATTTTTAAATCAAGAATATAATGACCTTTAGTCAACACTGTCTAACAACAAAGCTTGCATTCTTTCAAACGGTGACCTGCTCTGGGTAGTCAAAAATGCAAAAGCAAGCACTAGGAAGGCAAGACTTGTGCATCTCTGAGTTCAAGGCTAGCCTGATCTACATATCAAGTTTCAAGGTTTCACGCTGAATGAGACCCCCTTCCGTAAAGAAAACAAATAAAATATGAGCTATCTAGATATCTTGACTGTATACTAAAAATGTTTCAAGCGTCTGAAACTCAAATTTAATTTGCTACCTTGTATTTTCATTTGTTAAAGCTGCCAACTTTAAGCTCTATCTCCACTAGGTGACAGATAAGACCAAGAGTCACGGAAAGAACACACTGAGTTTTCCACTTGTGAACTGCTACCTCTGAGTGCGTCCCCTCGGAATCTATGGTATGAATGGTGTGCAAAGTCTAAGGATGAACGTGATGATATTACTGGAGTCACCTTCGCTTCCTCAGCTGCACAACGCACAGTGCTGTGCCCCTTTCTGTTACCACACCACTGATCAACATCATACTCCACCATCCAAATCTGAAATTCTCCTATCAGGAACCCTTGCCAAATAAAACAGTCGCCAGCTCAATTCGTCACCAATTTTTCCTTCCACAGTAATTCCTGACACCAATTTGTCGCAGTTTATCAATGGTGACAACTCCTACTTAAATACGGGAGATCGGCATCTCTCATTTTGTCAAGACTCTGCCTAGGCCAGTTCATGAAAATTGTTATGAACTGCAGAGAAGCCAGTTCCCTTCACCCTGACCACATCACAGCCGGGATTCCAGAAGGTCTTATCACGGAAGCGAATACTCATAGCTCTAAGACAGGGTCCTGCCAGGAACTGAGAAACAGCAGGTATTCATACTAACCAAGGCAGCAAGGAGGATGTGTGTTGAAGACAATGAATGAGGTGGTCTTTGAATCTGTTTATCTAAAATGTGGTTCTATTCAAGTGGTCTCAAGTAACCCATCTTGTTACCTGTCACGCAGACAGCATCTCATGGACTTACACTTGTTTACACAGACTAGATCATCTTGGAAACCCAACTGGGAGCCTCCCAACCACACAAGAAGAAAAGACGCTCGGGTGTTTTTTACCCTAATCATCATCTCTTTCTGAGTTGGGGGTGGGGCCACTACGCTGATGTCATCACAGTATAGTCCTTGGGCCAAATACAACCTGACATTCATTGCCTAATAAAAGTTTTATGAGAATACAGGATGCTTGTGTCTTTACAACATATTGTCATCTGTGGCTGCTTTGGCACTATAATGGTGGAGCTAGAAAGGGGTCAACAAAAAGTATGGCCCGTGAGCCCACAGGTCTTTACAACGTAGCCCTTTCAGGAAAAAGTTTGTCAGTTCCTGCGGCAAAGTACTAACAATAGCATATTGAGAGCGAGAGAAAGAGGAGAGAGGAAGAAAAGGGGAGAGGGGGGGGGAGAGAGAGAGAGAGAGAGAGAGAGAGAGAGAGGGAAGGAGGGAAGGAGGGAAGGAGGAAGAGATGAAATAACAACATTCAAAGCTTTGCATCTTTTTTTGGCAACAATTTAAGAAAGTGGGTGGTGTGTTTCAACCAAAAAGTATCAACTGAACTCAGGTGACCTTTGTATTTTCAATGTAGCGCCTCAGACATTGAAGCGGAGTTTAAAATGAACACTGCCCTTGACTCTTACATATCCTTAGACTCCAAAGTGCAAACACACACGCATGAAGTACATAAATGGCATCACTTTCTGCTTAGAGTCCAGCATCTGGCAAAATTCCCCAGTGGCAAACACACAGTACACAGGATGGCTTCTGACGCCATGATGTGTCATCTGATGAAGACCACGCGGCACAGCAACAGCAAGGAAATGGTCTCCATTTGGTGCTATAGCCTGCGGGGAACTGTCACCAGTGCAAGAATTTAAAAATCAAATCAACATAGGTTCTTCGGTGGCTTCCCTGTAGACAGAAGCAGTGTGGGATTAAAAAGAACAATTGCCTTCAAATGGAAACGTCAGCGAGCTTGGACATACCCCCGGCCACATGAAGGAGAGTGATGAGGGCCAGGGTGGCGGACTGTGATCTGGAGGGGCTCTTGGTGAATATGTCTGCCCTACAGAAACCAGGCACAAAGCGCCCCTGAGAAGTTCTCTTCAGCACCTGTGGAAAGGGCTTACAGATAGACATGGCATACTTACAGTTAATGACATTTCATACCACAGAAAATTAAATAGATAATCCTCCCGTTGAGAAAAGCAGAGAAGAAAAAAAATGTTATAGCAACTGTTGCCAAGTTTGACTTGACGATACTCACAGGGTACAGGGCTCACCAAATAGAAACTTCCAGAACTCGATCTGATTCAACCCTTCTGCTTTATGAGGGATCACAGTGGCTCTCCAACTGGGGCAGAGCCGGGAGGTGGGGGGAGTCCTTTGGCTCTTACTCCTCCAGCCTGCATCACCTGCTCCCTGACCCAACCCCTCCTCTACTGAGCTAAAGGTACAGCTCACACCTGAAGGCCTTGACACACCTCAGTCAGCATCAGCCAGATCTCAATATGTTCAGACGTCACTTCTTTTCTCAAGTGTTTGATAAACGGCTCCCATGAGCTCAGAGTTAAGGGTCAATGCGATGAGAAACATGACAGGCATGGCCCCAAACTCTTGAAAGCACACACGGGCCGCAGGGCCAGGGAAGGGAGCTGACACTAGACGATAAATAAACCCACTAATGACGGTTAGCTCTGCCCAGTGTTGTGACGATCAAGGGTCTGTGAGACTAGAAAAGGAACGTGGATTCATACTGTAATATCCGAGAAAGCCCGCAGACTGGATTACTCTCTTACCAGCTGCTCTGTAGTTTCCCACATTCTGCAACATCATCGGATTTCCTGCTGTGTTCTGTGGGAATGACATTTAAAACGAAAGCAGCAGGAGGAACAGGCCTTCTTGGGGTAAAGGCAGAAACGGGGAGGCGTTTCAGGCAGTGAGACGGAGAAGGCTGGGGAGGCCTGGGAGGCAGCAGCTGCCTCCCACTGCAGGGCAGGGACATCGCTCTGCCCTCGGGACAGAAGGAAGTCACTCAAGGGTTTGAACGGGGTTTGGAAACTGAGATCTGCATTTGTTTCAAAGGTCACTGTGGCATGACACCATAGGGAAGGGGGCAGAATTGGACCTTGGCAGCCATGTGGGGAACTAGGGCATCATCCATCAACAACGTTTAGGAGGTAGATTTATCAAAAGATAGGAACAGATGCTAGAGGAAAGAGTTGTACTAAGGGGTGATCTCCAGTCCTTTGCAGCTCCAGAGAGATGTTGTGGGGATCAAATCTCAGTGTGTAGACAGATACTGAAGATGGCCACCCCTAAGCATAAATGATAAGATCAGTGTCTTAATTGTTACAGGTGGAGAGAACCATTTCCTGCAGGAAGCAGCGTTTGTTTCCACCTGTGGACAAACACACGGCACACGAGGGCTAGAGCAGTGTTCTGCATCATGATGTCTAAGTGCACGGCACACGAGGGCTAGAGCAGTGTTCTGCATCATGATGTCTAAGTGCACGGCACACGAGGGCTAGAGCAGTGTTCTGCATCATGATGTCTAAATGCACTCTGACGTAGAGAAGGCGCCCCTCTCCTCTCCACGTTTTCTTCTGCCTCACACCACCACAAGCAGTACTCAGCACTGGGGACAGATTCCCACCCCGACAACAAGCAACAGAGTTCAAACACACACACAACGCAGCGCCATTTCCAAACTAGAATAAAATTACGAGCAAGTGCCACGTGCATTAGTTAGCTTCCCGATCCTGTGACAAAGCGCTTGAGAGAATCTACTTGGCTCAAAGGTTTGGGACCAAGGTTATTTACTCCAATTGCTTTGAGATTGTGCTAGATCAATGTATTACACAGGAAGTGTGTAGCAGAAAAGGTGTGGTCCCCTTAAAGCTGCTAAGATGCAGGGAGAAAGACACAATTAGATTCCAACACCCCTCCAAAGGTATACTCCCCGTGACCTAACTGCTGTCCACTAGGATCCCTCCAATAAAGGTGCCACCACCTCCGCACATGTCACACTGAGGACAAAGTCGCTAACATAATGGTCTCTTAGGTACTGCCAGATCCAAACTACAGCAATGAATTTTACTGTTGTTTTTCTGTTTAATTAAGAAGAAAGACCTTCATTCACTGGGTCTAGAAAAGGCATCTCGAGAAAATCAAGCAGTACACCCAGGCTGAATGAGACGGCCAATGCTCCACCCCCCAAACTGCTCAGGGGGCCTTGGAAACACACAACACTGGGAGATCACATAAGGGGTCTCTGCAATCAAAATCACTGTGTCCTTTTCTCCAAAGGACCGTCACCCCTGGAACACAGGAAATCCTGGAAACCCCACACTTCTTAATGTGACTCTCAGAGTTCCACTATCCCTTGGGTCAAAACCATCCCATGGCAATGGTGGGACAACGCTGCTGGGGGAGGGGGTAACGCACATGGAGACGAGCTTATTGCCAAAACGGCAAAAGTATTGCTATTCTGTGAGGTGCAGTAAGACTCATACATTTTAAACAGCTTCCATGAGTTCTTTCTTCCATCAGCGGCAAGCCCCAGTAGTGATTTAAAATTAAACCGTGAACCGAGTGTCAGGAATTATGAAATAAGAGTAAGTGGGGGGGCTCCTTCTGAATGGCAAACACCGGGCTATTCAGAACGGTGAACTAGAAGAGTCTCTGGGGGCAGCACCACCTATTCCGGCTGCCTTGTCAAGAAAGCCACCTACGACCTTCTCTGAGAGCCAACGGGGGATGTCAGGTGTGGCATTTTTAGTCTCTTTACAAGGAGACACCCACTTATGCACTCATGGAAACGTATCAGGCTCCGAATATTGCCGTTCCCAATCCGAGGAACCGGGGATACGGAGTTAAACCAAACAGGCTTGGCCTTGAACATGGCAACTTACACTGATGGGAGAGACAGATCTAAAAACTAAACGTCTCTGCATGTGATTAAATGTCCGACTGAGAAGGAAACGTTCTGATGAGGGAGACGTGAAAAGGGCTTGGCTTCCCCAGAAGCAATACTGAAGGGGAGGTGGGGGAGGCCATGTGATCAGAGCAGCGTTCAGGGTGGCGCGAAAGCAATCATTTGGAGACCTGAAGTTATTTTTAGAAGTGCAGCGGAAGGCAGTGAGCGATGTCAGTTGAGGCAGAGACGGGAGGACGTCTGTGTTCTGAAAGGGATGAGCAGAGAACAAGACAAGGGGAAGCTGAGGCAGAGGAAGCCGGAGGATGAGCCTGGGATGTGCTCTGAGTTGAAGAGACCAAGCTGTTTCACGTGGGAAGTGTAGTGAGGGAGTGAGCATCGAAGATGGCCCTGGGAGCAACTGACTGCAGGGTGTGCTGCACACAAAGGCAGGAACAGCAGGGCACACCAGTGGAGCGGTGGGGCGATAGGTACAGGATCAAAAGCTTGGTTCGGAGCAGAGAGTTGAAAAGCTAAGGATGCCTTTGAGCCCTCCAGATGGAAAGGCTGAGTAAGTGGTGGGATTAAGCTTGAGAGGAATGGGATTCCATTTGCGATTCGCTCTACAGATCCGAGAGGAGCTCAAGGCTGGCCGCCTCCTTTTGAAGGTGAAGGAGTCTGTCCTACTCTCTACTCCTGAGCTAGGTGGCGGCAAAATGAGAAAGGAACACAGAAACCTTTAAGAGCTTCAAAGAATGCCCATCCTCAACAAGCGAAAACAACACTCTGAGGAGGCAGAGAAGTCGCCTACAAACCAGCTGCAGATACCATACATCTTAAAGTGGGAAGATTATATAAACACATAAGTCCAGAGGTCAGCCATTCACAGGACTCCTCCCCATCCTCTGGCACACGGTCCTGCCCCCTCCCACAGTGTTCTCCGAGCCTTGGTGGGGAGGGATAATACAGATGTTCCAGGTAGGGCTGAGCACTCGACAGTCCCTTGGTTTCAGCACTTCAAACAGGTACGATGTTCTGCATCAACCCACTGGCCACTGCGGACAACAGCTTCTCTATGGTTGGGCGCAGAAGTGATCTGTGGGTATCACTCAGGTTTCTTTGTGTACACGGCATCTCTTCTTTCATGGATGCCTTGTAAAGCTCATCTTAACTGTAGATTTTATAGGTATGCGTACACACACACACACACACACACACACACACACACAGGTTAGAAGAGACCCTAGGTGGTTAAGAGAGCTCACCTACCCTGGCACTGACAGAAACTTAAAGCATCAGTGTTCCAGACACGCTGTGGCCAACTAGGACTTTGAAACTCACTACATGGTCGAACAAATTCACTGCTTCATTTGGTTTAGTTACAGGCTTTGTAAAGAACTCCAAATTTTGGGGTGTGTGTGTGTGTGTGTGTGTGTGCATGCATGCACATGCACATGTGCACACTTGTTTGTGTGTGAAAAGTGGGTGTGTGCATACCACTGAAAGCATGTAGGGGTCAGAGGACAACCGAGGGTGTTTGTGGCTACCTTCCATCTTATTTGAGGCACGGTCCCTTGCTGTTTGTTGCTTTGTGTTCCAGACATGCTGGTCTACAGGCTTCAAGCACTTCTCTGGGTTCTGCCCCCATCTGGCTGTACAGGACCGGGATTGTAGACTCACGGAACTCACCTGGCCTGACAGGGCTACTGGACATAAGTCTCCCTGCTTGTGTGATCCACACTTTACCCACTAAGCCATGTCCCTAGCCCTGTTTTTGTTTTGATTAAAACCTAAATGCCATGATTCAAAAATCCTTTGCTCACTGAAAACTTTCATGGTTTAATAAGCAGAAGCAGCAGAAGCAGGCTCCCTTCTGGAGGGTGACACTCAGCACCATGGAGACAGCGAGATACAAAGATGACGTCATGCACATAGCTGATTCTCGGGGAAAGGGGAAGAAGGGGGAGGAGGCGACCTAGAGCCAAGTAAGACCTGGCGATGGCAATCACATTGTGCTGGAATGGAGGATGCTGAGCTAGGCAGCTGCACCGTAACCATCACTGGGAGCCAGAGGAGTTTTTTTAAAAAAAAAAAAAAAAGGCGGAAGTTTAGTTGGGGAACTTAAGACCAAGCTGTCCCTGTTCTGTTTCTGAGTACATATTTTCTACATTGGCCTCACTAGAAAACATACTTCCTCATTCACACTTGCCCAATATAAATATGTTGTCCTTTTACTGAAATCCAGATTACGGTTTTCCCTCCGTCTACTCCTCCCAGTTCCTCCTCCCCTCCCACCTGGACCCATCCTTTCTGTCTCTCAACAGAAAACAGGCTTCTGAGGATAATAAATATAATATAATGAGGTCACATGCTAGAATTGGGCAAAACAAACCAGCGGGAGGAAGGGAGCTCGAGAGAAGACAAGAACAGGGGCCCACTCGTTCACACACCCAGAATTCCATAAAAACGCTGACCTAGAAGTCAGAGTCCACAGAAAGAACCTGAGGAGAGCCAAGAGGGGAAGAAAAATACACAAGTAAAATCAAAATGAAGAATAATAAGATGAAATTTTAAAATTTTTCTTAAAAAGGCAAATCCCTGACACTGTGAGACAAGGGTCTCCACAGATGCCTTTGCATACATTTCCTGTTGGCCATCGACTGCTGGGCATGCGGTCTGCCCTTAAGAGGAGTTTGTTTTCCCAGTCAGACTCCCTTGAGGGAAACCAAATTTTCATCTGCAGGTGGTTATCTATTGGAGACGGTTTCCGGGTTAGGGATGTGGCCTGTGTCCACTTCTCCTTTCAGCTCTAGGACTCCACCTGGGGCAGCAGACCCTCGGAGGCCCTCTGCATGCCGCCTCAGTCTTTGTGGGTTCGTATCAACCATGTTGATGCAGAGGGCTTGTTTCCTTGGTGTCCCCTATCACACTCTTGCTGCCTTCTCTTCTTTGGGGTTCCCTGTGCCTGGGAGGGAGGGATTTGATGGAGATACCCCATTTAGATCTGAGTGTTCTGAGGTCTCTTTCTCTTTGCACACTGTCTGGTTTTGGGCCTCCTTTATATTTGTCCCCATAAGTCCCTGGGCTGTTGTCTCTGGTTCTTGGTCACCCAGCCAGTGTCAGGGATCCAGCTCAAGAAATGGGCCTCAAGTCAAGTCAGCTATCGGTTGGTTACACTCCCAAGCTTTGCACCATCAATGCCCTAGCATATCTGGCAGGCGGGAATATGAAAGGGGCTGTGGCTGGCTTGGTTTACATTTCTCCTTTGGTAGTAGGCCAAGTACCTTCCTGTACCAAAGATGCTAGATTATGGGATTGTCTTAGTTAGGGTTGTCATTGCTGTGCTGAAACACCATGACGAAAAGCAACTTGGAGATGAAAGGGTTTATTTCTCTCACAGTTCCACGTGAAAGTTCACCATCAAAAGCAGCGAGGGCCAGAACTCACCCAGGGCAGGAACCTGAAGGTTCCAGTCGATACAGAGGCCACGGAGGGGCACTGTTTCCTGACTTGCTCCCGATGGCTTACTCAGCCTGCTTTCTTAGAGAAGCCAGGACCACCAGCCCAGGGAAGGCACCGCCTACAACGGTCTGGGCCCTCCTCCCTCAATCACTAATTAAGAAAATGCCCTACCGATGGATCTTATGGAGGCATTTTCTCTGCTGAGGTTCCCTTTCAGATAACTCCAGTTTGTGTGTCTGACATAAAACTAGCCAGGACACTCATTCAGGATGACTTTTTTGTCTAGTTCCATCCATGTACCTGTGGATTTCATAATTTCATTTTTTGAGCAAAAACACATTCCATCATGTAAATGTACCACACTTTCTTTATCCGTTCTGCTGAGGGACAGCTAGGATGTTTTCAGTTTCTGGCGATTACAAATAGAACAGTAAGGTGTGTGGCTGAGAAGCTACCTCCAGGTATTTATTCAAGAGTGGTATAGCTGGACCTTGAGGTAGATGGATTCCCATCTTCCTGAGCAACCGCCACACTGATTTCCACAGTGACTGTACAAGTTTACATTCCCACCAGCAATGGAGGAGTGTTCCCGACTCCACATTTTCACCAGCATGAGCTGTCACTTTTTCTTGTCCATTTCGACCAGCGTAAGGCGAAATCTCAAAGTAGCTTTGATTTACATGTCTCTGGTGGCTAAGGATGTTGAGCATTTCTTTAAGTGTTTCTCAGCCCTATGACTTTATTCTTTTGAAAGTTCTCTGTTTAGATTTGTGCCCCATTTTTTTAAGTGGGCCATTTGTTTCCTTGATACCTAGTGTTTTGAGTTCTTTATATATTTTGGATATGACCCCTCTACCAGGTGTGGACTTGGTAAAAATCTGCTCCCATTCTGTAGGTTGCTGATTTGTCCGAGCCATGGTGTCCTTTGTCTTACAGAAGCTTTTCCGTCCCATGAGGTCTCATTTATCAATTATTGGTCTTTGTGCCTGTGCTAAAGGTGTTCTGCTCAGAAAGTCCTTTCCTGTGCCAATGAGTTTAAGTTTATCCCCATTTCTCTCTTTTAACAAATTCAGGGTATCTAGCCTTGTGCTGAGGTCCTAGATCATTTTGAACTTGAGTTTTTAGACAGGATGACAAGTATGGATCTGTTTGTATTCTTCTACATACAGACACCCAATCTGTTCAGCATCATTTGTTGAACATGTTGTCTTCATTCCAATGTATATTTCTGGCTTCTTTACCAAAAATCAGATGTCCATGGATGTGTAAAATCCTGCCTGGGTTTTCAATTCGATCCCATTGATCAACATGTCTGTCTTTGTGCCAACATCATTTGTTTTTATTACTGTAGCTCTGTAGTATAATTTGAAGTCTGGGATGGTGATACCTCCTGCACTTCTTTTATTATTCATGATTGTTTTACCTATCCTGGGTTTTTTGTGTTTCCATATGAAGCTGAAAATTGTCCTTTCAAGACCCGTGAAGAAACGTGGCGGAATGTTGATAGGTATTACACTGAATCTGCGGATTGCTTTCGGTAGGAAGGACATTTTGTTCCATTGACTATGTTTTGTTGTTGTTTGAGTGTTTCATCTTATTGATGTCACCCCTGAGTTTGATTATTTCTTGCTGTATACTCCTTTTGGGTGTGATGTCTTCTTTTTTATTTCTTCTTTTAGATGTGCTGTGTTGTTAAGTTACTAGTAAGAGATCTCTCCAATTTCTTTTATGTAGGTGCTTAGTGCTATGAACTTGTCTCTTAGAACAGCCTTCATTGCATCCCATAAGTTTAGGCATATTGTATATTTGTTCCAATTCTAGAAAAGTCTTTAATTTCTTTCTTGATCTCCTTCTTGGCCCATTTTTCATTCAGGAGCGAACTGTGCACTTTCCACGCATTTGTCAGCTTTCTGACGTTTCTGCTGTTAATGTCCAGCTTTAATCCATGGTGGTCGGATAGGATGCAGGGTCTGTCGAGACTTGCTTTGTTTGAGTACGTGGTCAGTTTTAGAGAAAGTTCCATGAGGAGTGGTAGGGTTGCCGGGCTCTAGTGGAGATGTATTGTCCTGGCTGTTATTGATTGTTTTTATGCCGGCATCTCGGCACCTGTGTAGGAAGACTGTACTTTTAGGTGCTGATATGTGGTCTTGTCTTTGTTGGGTAGCATTTTGCCCACAGCCACTGCTGAATCCGCTTCTCTCACTTACCATCTCAACCCTACTGACTAAGCAATCTAGGCATAAATGCCATTAAATAATACTCACTTTTATAAGTCTTCAAGACCAACATGTGAAAACCATACGTCTATCCCGGCATCCTTTTCGCGGCCAGCACAACGCTTGCTGCAGCATGCTCTACCCCTGGGAAGGTAAGCTTCCATTTGGCAAAGGACGGTGGCAACTAGAAACATGGAATGAACAGAATCCACCATTCAGCAAAGATGATAAAAGGCGAAGCTAATGAAAAGCGAGGAGGGAATCAGCTGGTAAACTGCCCTCAGCACAAGTAGGAGGACCTGAGTCTGAGCCCTGCCACACACACTAAAGACAGGTGTGCCAGTATGCACACATAATCCCAGAAATGGGGAGGTGGAAGCAGGTGTGTCCCTGACCTAACCTAACTGGCAAGTCCCAGTCTCAGTGAGAGAAACTATCTCAAAAGCTGAGGGAGACGGCTCCTAAGAGATTACACCTAAGGTTGATTCCTGGCCTTAGGAGGGATGCACACATGCTCACATGCATGTGCACACACACACATACACAGGAACAATAATTAGAAATATAATAACTGAGAGAAACATTTTCATATGTGAACAGTTCTGTAGACAATACCAGAACTGATTTCCTGATATTTACCTTACTTTAGTTATGATATCCAGCTATTGTTGTGATGTTATCTTTACAGGAAAGTGAGTGAAGGAGATGCAGGGCCTTTGTGTGCACTTTGGGGTGACTCCTTCCAAGTCTGTAATTATTTTAAAACAAAAGCGCTTTAAGCACAGACACTGGTAACACCCTGACGATGATGCCTGTCTGCACTAAACCGAGGCCAGCAATTCATGAGCTGGGACCCCTAGCCTAGGAATGCTGGCCTGAGCTGGAATTCTCTCCAGGATCCTCTCAAGAAGCAAGAGCAAATGTTGTCGGCGTTGCTGCAGGGCTTCCCTTCCCAGAGTCTTATTGTGACAAATACAACAGAACATTAAAAAAAACAATGCTGTGACTTCAGGCACATACAACAGTGAACTTCAAGGAACATTATGAGTGCACTTCTATTTTTCCAACTAATCTCCTGAGCGATCATTCAGTCTTTGTGATTAGTATTATTAAAAAGCTGAATAAAGTAAATTACCCTGCTGTTTTAAGACTCGGAGGAAAGCCATCATAAGAGAACTATGGTTATGTCAGTTGATGAAATGCGTCTGCAAGAGTATTTTCAGTCACTAGAATGGCGCCTAATGTGAATAACAAGACTAATGATGTTGCTAGTACAAAACGGGGTGGAGGGGAAGAACCTCCATGCTCCAAGATAACACGCTAAGTTCACTACCTAAGTGACTCAGCTTAACACTCCTAGCAACCCACCAGGAAAGTACAGCGAGTAACAATGCAAACTAGAAGGCCGTTAGATTAGATCATGGCCAGGTTTCTTATGATAGCAAAGCCCACCCCCCATTCCTGGACGAAAAGATCCTCCCGAATGCTTGGAAGAAACCAAGGGCACTGGCTTCTGCTGATGTCTTTCATCTGACACAAAAGGTTGTAACAGCTAACTAAAGTAAAAAGGTGCATATAATTCCAGAAATTATAATGAATTCAGGAGCCCCGTTCTCAGCCTACGGAAAGCCTCGGCAAAGTCAGGAAGTAGCTCTAATAAAAGGAGGCTCAGAAACCCCATGAACACCACTGCAAGTTTCGAGACAACCAGGTCATCCCACACAGACTGGAAATCCATCGTGGGAGGTCGGAGGTCACCTCATTTTTGCTGTGTATTTCATTTCTAAAGTCAATTCCAGGATTATGTCGCTGGCTTTCATTTCTTTCCGTTTCTGTGCTCAGAATATCGAACATGTTTCTGGAATCAGCTGTTTTAAAAATATAACTGTAAAAAGAGGAAGATACTACTTTATACTTCTCAGTACTATGAAGATAAATACTCTCCAGGTTGTACATGACGTACTGCTCTCTCTAGTCCACGAGTAAAACCCTCTCTGTAACCAACTGACAAGTGCCGTTTGCATTTACGGGTTATCTGACAGTTAAGGCGTTCTGAGTCCTTCTGGAGAAGGCTATGGGAACTTGAAAAAATCCCCTGAACCCCAAAGCAACTCTGCCCTGTGACACAGAATGGAAAGGGGTGCCACTGAGCATTGCTTCTCAGAGGCAAATTGAAAGCAGCTAGCTCAGAACTCCATTCTGGGCAGAGGGGCAACCATGATGTTGCAGTAATAAAGAACAGCATACGGGGTCGGGGTCAGGGGGATGGATCACTTGATAAAGTGCCTGCCAGGCAAGCACTGGGTCCTAAGTGTGATCCCCAGCAGCAACATAAAAGCTGGCTACAGCAGTGCATGGGGCTTGGGCTGGCAGACACAGCAGGATCCTGGGGCCTTCCTGTACAGTGAGACTGGGTAAATCACTGAGCTCCCTGTCTCAAAATACATGGCAGAGAGCAACTGAGGAAGATTCCCAATTCTGACCTCTGGCCTCTGCAGGCATGAGCACACACATGTGCACACAGAGAAATGTGCACATATGCTTATAGCATGCAAACACACATAAAGGACAGCACACAAAGTCAGCTGAAGGTAGTGGAGAAAAAGACGGTGAAACCCTGACAGTAAGGAGCTAGGAAACTCAGTTTCTTCCTCCAAAAAGAAATAGCATGGAGCCAGATAGATAGCTCAGCAGTTAAGAGCACTGGCTGCTCTTCCAGAGGACCTGGGTTCAATTTCCAGAACCCACATGGCAGCTCACAACTGTCTGCAACTCCAATTCCAGGGAATCTGGCTCCCTTGCACAGACATCCATGCTAACTAATAATTATTTGCTACCTGTAACAAAGGTGCTACAGATTTATCCATCATAAATACCTCGTAATATTAGTGCTATTATTCAGCTTTACAGATGAAGAAACTGAGGCTCACCAGCTTCCAGTGACTTGTCTGACATCACAGATCTGGTAAAGTCCATGCTAAAACTTCAACGTGAGCACTTAGAATCCAAAGCTTTCTGCTCTCCTTAGTCACAGTGCCCTAGGCTCTTAGAGAAGCCACTTCCCAACTCATTCTCTGAAGCCAAGGTACTCATCTGGAAGCCTGATAAATTATTAACGCATTGAAAGTTATGCACCTCTGTATCATAGTGAGATATCTTAGGCTAGATTCCAGCATAAGCCAACAGGAAAACATGGTAACCGTGTAAGAAAACGCCCGGAACTCTTCAAAGAGAAACAAGATGCACTGTTACTTTGCCTGAGGTATGAAAAGAGGTACTGCTTTATCTTGTTTAAGTTTTTTAATAAACAAACAAACATAGGAGTGGTTTAAGAACACCAAGAACTAAGATGATGCCAATGACATGAAGATTTAAACAATGCCGAGGGCAGTCCTGAGCATAAGGCCAGCCCCAGCTCCATCACAAACAAGTAGAATCGCTTACTAGATCTGGACAAACTAAAAGGATGCTGGAGGCAGCAAAAATATTGGGAAAGAACTGTTTGTGTGCTGTTGTGTGTAGAAGACAGTCACTAAGGCTCCAACTATATAACAGACGTTGAAGACTCCCAGAATATTCCTTGGCAGGCACTTGGCAATTACAGTAGTCTGTTGAAACGCTTGTCTAGAGGCAGGGAAGGAAGTTCAGTCAGTAGGGCTTGTCGTGCAGACGTGAGAACATGAGTTGGATCCCTGGTCATCAAGTTAAATAAAATGCTGGGTATCTGGCGTAGGCTTGGAATCCCAGCACTGCGGAGGCGAAGGCGGAGACCTCTAGGGCTTGAGGCTTGATCTCAAGAAGACAAGGTGGTTAGTGTGTGAGGAAGGGAAACCAACATGGATCTCAGACCTGCACACACACACACAGAAACTCATACATGAGGTAATTCTTGCTGTAAGTTGCCAAGAAAGAGCAAATTATAAAACTGTACAAAAGTGTGATACCAACTTCTTAGTACTGATGGTCTATATAGCTGGTTATACTAAAGCAGTCACTGCTGTTCTCTCTGCAGAGTAGGTCTGGGACAGTCACGCTTGTCTGCTGTTTTACCTTATTATCTTAAATGCATGAGTGTTGATCTGCCTGCAAATATGTGCACCACATGCAGAGGCCAGGAACGGGCACCGGATCCCCTGGAACAGATGACTGTGAGCCACCATGTGGGTGCTGGAACGGAGCCCAGGCCCTCTGCAACAGCAGCCAGTGCTCTTCACAGCTGAGTCATCTTGCCAGCTTCCGTTATACGGGTGTTTGAATAATTACACCCAGAGCTGAGGTCTACTGAGCACACAGCCTTCTCTGTTTTAGAGAAAGTGATCAGGGGCTGATACTGGTGACTCAGGTTTGCTCTGGTGGATTCCAAGGGACGGGACATACATCCTAGCCACCTTACGCCATCTATGTGTCAAGTTGGGAGCGTAGGACCCCTGTCCCTCGCATCTATCCCAGCACCCTGGTCTGGACTCCAAATCTCAGCAGTCCTGACCCCACTCCCCAGGGTATTTAAGTGATCCCCCAAAAGAGGAACACGTGGTCTCCCTTTCTTCCTCACGGGGGTTGCGTTTCCGCGGCTTCTCCGTTTTCCCCTCGGGGCCACCCAAGAGCACAGATCTCCCATTAAACCTGGATATTTCTTAATTCGGCTTGTTTTGATTTGGCTTGATTGGGAACTTTTGCGTCGGCAGGCAGCTAATGTTAAGAAATATTCCTAACACTATGCATCCATATTTCATGTATTTGAATTTTCCAAATCCTCTGTTGCATGTGACCGGCCCAACTGAGAGCTCAGTCCTTACCCAGTTTCAGAATGCTCCCCACTCGTGGGCTCTAAGAACACTATCCCCATCCCATCCTCAGTACAAGAACCAGTTAGACATCTCAGCACAGAGGAGATGCTACCCACAAGTTAGTCTATTGCTACTAATAGACCCAATGTATTTCCACTGTGGTCACTAATGAAGCGAAACCAGGACTTTAGCCACAAGAAACAGAATCCCGATTCCTCCCTACTTTTCACCCAGACATCACAACGCAATAGGGCCAGCACTGGAGAGAGAACCACCTATTTCCTTATGAAGATACATCTGAGGCACTGAAGTTGTCATAGCAGAGGCTAGCCCACAGTTCTTCCAGCATCTGTCCAAGCCATTAGCCATTAGTTCTACTGTTTGCTGGGTACCTGGCTAGGTCCTGGGGAGACTAATTCAAATAGAAGTGAGATCATAATGTAAAAACTCTAAAGCATGAATTCTCACCCCTCCCCCACATACATACACATCTAATTGTAGAATATATACCAGATGCAGTGGAATGCACTAAAAATAGAAAAATCAACTAGGAAGAGCCAGAAGATTGATCAGTGTCCCTCCCCACTCTGCTGCCCAGGTGCTACAAAAACATGTCTATGCGAATAACTTCTCTTCCAAATGCACAAGCTCCCAAAGTGTAAGGAGATCCTTTTAGAATGGAGGAATTCTGGCACACTGTGTCCGCTATTCCTCCTGTTTATCCCCTTACCCCAGGGGAAGGCAATGGTTCTCCCACTTCTGGCTGCTTCAGAAAACTAAGCCACCATCAAGTAATCCCTCAGTCTCTTTGAATCACTTGCTCAATGTCCCTCCTGTAACCCTTTAGGAGTGCCGTCCATACCAAACAGATCACTAACTGAAAACAATGGGTTTTGTTTGGGAGCTTTTGTTTTGTTTTGTTTTAGAACTATGAGGTCTAATTTCTAGAAAATATCTAAATAATTGTGAAGTCCAGAAGTCTGGCAATATCATCATCGTCTGACATTGACTAAGTAGCTACACTTTGGTAGGGGCTCAGCATCCGAGTACCAATTACAGCAGCATCTGCGTGCCTCCTGTTAGCAGTTTGGGATTGCTCATAAACAGGACTTCAGGGCAGTTCTGGGCATTCAGGGGTGAGTTACAGGCTTTGTTTTAAGAAGTTATTTAATGTAATGTACACATGACTGCGGGTCCTATGGGTAGAAAATAGCCAGCTCCCTGCTGCCCCCAGACAAGCCTTTATCCAAGAGAACATCACTATGTTCTCTTTCCTTCAGAGGAGCTGAAGTCCTTCCACCTGCCATTGTCACCACCCTGGTGCATCTGGAGGTCCAATTAAGTGCACTAGCTCACACGACTGATCCTATGGCAGTTTCAAATCGCAAACGGTTCTAATGTGTGGAGATAACAAAGGAATTATGTGCTATGATTCTGAATGACATCACTCTGGTTCCAGAAAAACAACTCCTGATTCACTCAGACTATAGTGGGACTGCAGCCAGGAAACCATGGCAGGTCCTCAAAGCAGCTTATCAAACTCCTCACACGCATGTCTGCTTCAGGAAAAATGCATACACACACACACACACACACACACACACACACACATGCACACATACACAGACAACACACATGTGTACACGTGCAATCACACACATGCACACATACATGGACAATACACGCATGCACATGCACACACATATACACACACGTTATTGACTACTTTTCAAAAAGCTTTGCCATCTTTCTGTCTTCTCCAGACACTGCTGTCTGGGTACTTTTGTTGTTTTGAGACAGGGTGTCTCCATGTTTCTCAGAATGGTCTTGAACTCTCTTTGTAGTACTGGCAGCCCCATGGCACACCTATCTCAGCATCAACATGCTAAGAACACAGGAACATAGCATCATACACAGCCCTGGGTATTTATCACCTGGAAGTTTTCTCTAAGCATGACTTTTATCATATGTTCTGATTGCTCCACGGTGTTTTCTTGGGCACGATCTTTTATTTGCTACCTTGATTTAGGGCCTGTGCTTCAGAGCAATCTCGTTGCCTCTCTTCTTCTCTTAACTCCCTTTCTTCTTCCCCAGTCATCTTTAGATTGTGACACACTCTCCCACCCCCAGATATAAGCTGAGCACCCTAAAACGCACAAATGTACTCCTGCTGCTATGCTGAGGACAAGGCTCACCTCTTCAGATGTGGTGTTCCCTCTGGGACCCGGGTTATCCTTGGGGCACCTGATTAGAGGCAAGGGAGGTTGCCCAGGCAACCACTCCAAATTGTCCTAGGATGCATGGCAAGTCTGTTTTCCACAGCCCGATAGGAAGGTCACACTAGCCAGCCCAGTGACAGTTGAAGGTGAAGTGCCTGTACAGTCAGCCACCAGCCGGAAAGAACATCCATCAAGAGGAGCTCAATAACATTTGCATGGCCATAAAACTGTCAGGTTCCCAAGGCCGCAAGGACTCCGCAAAGGGACTCTTCTACAGAGCCAATGGTACTAGATCTGAGCAGGAACACTAACAATAGGTGAGTGTGCTGAAACAATGACAGGGGGACGCTTTAGAGACAACCAGCTGGGGTTCAGGGGCTATGTTGGGAACAGCCAGTTACCACCCTGCTTTCTCGGGTGATTTAAGAACAGGTCCACCTGCTAAATGAACTGCACGGTCTGGAAAGAGTTGCAATGCACCCCTTTCCTTCCTATAATTTCTTTAGATTAGAATGATTTAAAATGTTAGTCCCAAAGGGCGAAAGCCAGTAACGCAGAATACTTACATGCCCACTACATTGTTACACGGGACTACATTGCAATCAAAATTCAAAACCAGCAGGGGAAGAAAGCAGCAAGACAGAGAGGAAATGCATACACCTAATGTGAGTGCTCACAAAACTGCAAAACAAGGATGCCTTTGCAGGAAACAACCATAGGAAATGAACACTCGGTGGCTGATTTGCGGCAAATGGTCAACACTATACAGAAAAATGCTCGATCTAAACGTAAAATGTGTTTTACTACAGCTGATATGGTGGCACATGCATGTAAGCCCTAACACTTAAGTGGCTAAAGAATGGGAATGCTGACAAATTTATATCAATAAAGCAAAAATCCTAATTTAAAAAAAAAAAAGAATGGGAATGCCATGAGTTCAAGGTTAGCCTGGGCTATAAAGTAAATTCCAGGCTAATCTGGATTACAGAATAAAACTCTATCTCAAAACAACCAAACAATACACACACACACACACCAGATTGACAAGAATATACTTTTGGGAGAGCAACCTGATAACAAATCTCAAAAGCTTCTGATACATGTGATGCTTTGGAAGGTTATCTCAAAACCAGACTCAAACAAGCACACAGCCTTATGTCCAAAGATGTCCTCCACATCAATGGTTATGGGAGGAAACAGCAGGATGCCACCTATGTGTCCAGAAAAATCCCTCCCACGATTGAAAATGATGATAAACATTTATGACCCATATGGGAACTCTTTTAAAGGGAGACATTTATGAAAGGCAGTGTGTGGAGCTTAGCAGGATTCCATTTCTATGGGTTTTAAGAATCTAAATCCTAAAGTGGAGGGAAATCTTCATATTTAACACAAATGTTACCTTATTTCTGGAGAGCAGAACAGTGAGTCGTTTTTAAGTCTTACACTGGGGTCTAATCTTATTTTTTTTTCTGCCACAAATAAAACTTACTTCTTATTATAATAATATTTACATTTTAAATGTTAAAAAGAAATTATCATTTATTTTTGTGCACACTAAGATACTTATTTCTTACCCAACTTTTGCTTTTGACCAAAATCATAAAAATCATTATGTAATAGCTATGTCCCTAAGAGGACACAGGAGGCTGAAGGACATCTTTGCATTTTAAGTAGAGAGCTGAACCAGGGATTAAAAATGACATCACCAGCATCCATTCCTGGAAGCCAGGTCAGCGAGAAAGCTGCAGCCTGGGGTATTGGGGGGGGGGGTAATCCTCAACATCACAAGGGAAGCAAGACTACCTGGGGCTGGATGAGACCCTGTTACTGACCATCGCTGGCCACAGCCTCCACAAAGCTGACTCTAGCAGGCGGCTCCCCACCTACATTCTCAACGTGCAACCCAGCAACAGAGAATGACGGGCTGCCGATGTGGCAAAGAACACAGGCTCTGGGAGTGTGCGGCTTTCAAATGCTAGGTGGGGAGGACATGGACAGCCGGGGACAGTTTGAATACTGTGCCTAATGGTACAGGTTTGACCTCAGGAAAGCAAAGTCATTCATTGCTACTGTTTGGACACATAAAATAGCTACCACTTGCTACTCTGTGCTTCAGCAATGATGACAGCATCGCTTGACACTGCTACGAATACCGCTCTCTAATGGCAGCGACCTCCATGCAAATTCAACTTGCGGCTCTTTGAGATCCAACCGTATCTGGCTGCAACACTGGTGACTTTTTAATGGAAATCACCGCTAGGGACATTTAAGCGTACTAACTTGTGGGGGGAAATCAGTGGAAAATGTTTAACACACACAAAGCAAGCAAAGGTTCAGGGTCAAATAATTACTCTTGGAGCTTAATTTCCATTTCTAATAAAGCAGGCGCACAGCTTCCTCTGCCCTTAGAGGATGCTTCCATTTGGGTTCACTGCATAATGGCAAATGCCTTACTAAAGGGCTGGGCTTGACTTCAGGGTGAGTTCCTTCAGATCCCACTTACTACACACCCCCCCCCCCCGTGCTGTTTCTGCCCTGCAAGAAACGACTGGCAGTAGTCTATCCCGCCGCATCAGCAATTCTTCATGGTTTTATGTTTTAATAGCTTACATTAATTATATTGTATTCCTGGGTTTGATTGGACATTTTCATGCACGTGTAAGTTATTTCGATCATATTCGCCCCTTTTTATTGCCCCCTCTATCTTTCCCTGGCTCCTTCCCTCTGTCCAATAGCCACCCTTCTGCTCTTACAGTTTTTGGGTGTTTTTTTTTCCCCATGACCTAATGATTTTCATTACACCTGTTTACGGGAGCATGGTGAGGGGGCATGGGAGTGTCCCAGGGGCATGGGCATCTTACCAGTGTCCTAGGGGCATGGGCATCTTACCAGTGTCCTAGGGGCATGGGCATCTTACCAGTGTCCTAGGGGCATGGGCATCTTACCAGTGTTTACACCACTAGACACAAGGGCTCTCCCTTCCCCAGCAACCATTAACTGCCTATAGCTCTTCAGAGAGTCCTTCCCCTCAATTCTGCTGCCCACCTCCCTCTCTCTGTATTTGCTAAGTGCAAATACACCACTTCAAACTGCACACACCAGGGATTTCCAGAGCTGTGTGGCATTCTATGTGAACAGGTCTAGCCTCAATAGCCGATCCCAGGATGGAGAGGAAACAAAGAGATGCTGTCCCACAGAGGGTCCTTGAGCAACGCGGTGGGCTGAAAAGTCAATTACCTCTGAGCTAAACCCATCACAACGCCAGTTCCGAGGCAGACCCTGGCTTAATGGACACCACCATCCAGTGCTCCCAGGAGAGCAATTCTTTCTCAGATGCTTCCGTGCTCAGTCACCTCCAGCCACATCCTGTGACTGCAACTTTCCCATGGAACCTGTCCGCAGCATCCTAAAAATCCAACAGAGAAAGGCCCCCTTTAGGAGCCAATCCTAATGTCAGCAACGTGCGCCATAAGCAACATAAGCACATAAGCACATAAGCACAGCAACATAAGCACGGCTGTGCACACCCCTCAGCCCAGGATGTCTCTGCCACATCACACAAGCACCTTCGAAAGAAAAAGATGTTTGAACTTATTTTTGCTCTCCAAAACTGAACAAGAGCATACACCTAGGAGAAGTATTTGGCCAGTGATTCTAATTCCTGCATTTTTCTACAAAACCAAGTAAGAGTAAATAAATAAGCAATATATAAACAGCGATTTAAAATTCCAATGAGAGCTTTGTTGTTGTTGTTACTGTCACTTTTAAAAAGCAGGGCAACACTTCCATTAATCCAGTTCGGCCAACGAGATAACAGAACTTGGCTTATCAAGTTCTGCAGCACTGCAGCGTGCTACTCCGCGCTCGCCCTGGGCACTGCACGCCCCGGGCACTGCCACACTGCTGCCCCTATGCCGGATTACATGGGGACAGCGGCACAGGCCAATTCAGGAGCTCACACTCTACAGCTCTCTCTCCCCTCCCTCCCAGGCCCTCAAAGATCAAATCCCCTCGGCATGTGAGCATGTGATTATAATTCTAACACTCAGGAGGCTGAGGCAGGAGGACGGCAGTTTCGAGGCCACGCCCATCTCGAAAGCGGAAACTACCCTCACACCTCCCGGAATGAACTGTGTTGGTAAATCTCTGGAAGCTCCATACTGCTGCACGGGGGAGATGTCCTGAACGAGCCTGTCACCTTGAAGTAGCTCTGTGGCAGGGCAGTAATAGCAGGCGTGCCTATTCAAACGGATCCGTCCTGACAGGACTTACCGTCCACGGTTCAGTATGAACTGAAGGCACAATGTCACTAACTGCTCCTGACATGTGAGATTTACCACCAGAATGTAAAATGGGGCTTGGATTTAACAGCACATAATTAGCTCCTGTGACACTCAGAAGAGAGTCTTGCCAGGAAGGGGGGGGATGGGACAACTCTCGGCAGCCACGTGTACTGGTGATACATAATCACTTGCCAAGGCCCTGCCATTTAGAGCATGGCATCTAAGTCAGTCCCCCCCCCACCATGTGCTGGTCCAATAAGAAGGGCAAGACTCACTACTTCAGACTTCTTAATGATTCTCATCAAGATGACACTTAGCCCGTAAGGTACTCTCTCGAGAACCCAGTTGCGGAATTAATACCAGTGGGCTATGTAACAGAAATATAGTTCAAGTCTTGTTGCTCATCTTTGATCTGAGCTTGAGATTTAGTCTTTTTTGTTGTTGTTGTTCTGTGCCTCCATTTTCTATTCTACGAAATGGGAGCCAAACACATCCTCCAAAGTGTTGCTATCAGGAGTCAATGTGAAGATACAGAATACAGCCAGCACAATCCTTGGCCCATAGCAACCAGCCAGTAAAAGATAGCTATTAATAAAGCTCATTTATTATAGATTGTCTGCTCTGCGTCTATCCTGAATCTCTTATTCAGACTGCCTTCTCCTCAATGAAGATACAGTGGGAGAAATACTACAATCACTATGACTACAAGACGGTAGGGACACCAGACTCTGAGGGATGAGGCAAGTCAGAAGCTGGGCGATTGAAAGGATGGGAGCAAAGAATAGTTTTACACATGTGACAGGGTACAGACCATTGTCAGACAGGACACATGAATTGTCGAACAACACAAAGGTCACCATCTCCCCTTCCCCCAAATTTATGGAAGCTTAATCAACTATCCCAACGACATGGGAAATGCTCAGCGGGTGTGACTGTATGCAAGAATAAGGACCTGAGTTCAAATCTCCAGAACCCATGTCTAAAATCAGGTATGTCTGTGTGTGTTTGTAACCTGAGCACTGGAAGTGTCACAGGGTTTCTATTACTGTGATAAACCTCCATGACCAAAAGAGACTGGGGCGGAAAGGGTTTATTTAAGCTTATACTTTCAGGCCACGCTCCAGCACTGAAGGAAATCTGCTGTAGGACAACGCTCTTGTAAAGGTTTGTCACTCGTGTTGGTTTAATAAATGCTGATTGGCCAGTAGCCAGGCAAGAAGTATAGGCAGGACAACCAGACGAGGAGAATTCTGGGAGGAGGAAAGGCAGAGCCGGATTTGCAAACCAGATGCAGAGCAAGCAAGATCAAAATGTCTTACTGAGAAAAGGTACCAAGCCACGTGGTAAAACACAGATAAGAATTACGGGTTAATTTAAGTTGTAAGAACTAGTCAGTAATAAGCCTGAGCAATAGACTAAACATTTTATAATTAATGAAAGCCTCTGTGTGTTTATTTGGGACTGAATGGCTGAAGGACCAGGTGGGACTCTTATAGTAGTCAGGACAGGAACTCAAGGCAGAAACCAAAGAACTGAAGCAGAAGCCATGGAGGAACTCTGCTCACAGGCTTGCTCACCATGACTAGCTCAGCCTGTTTTCTTATACCATCCAAGATTACTTGTCCAAGGGTTGTGCTTTCCACAGTGAGCTAGTCCCTCCTACATTAATCATTAATCAAGAAAATGCCCTATAGCCTTACCTACAGGTCAATCTTACGGAGACATTTTCTTAATTAAGATTCGCTCCTTCCAGATATGCTGACAAAAATCAACCAGCACAGGAGGTGGGTACAGAGACACATAAGTTCTGGGAGCTGGTGAGCTAGCAGAGACATGAAGGTACCAGGAGCTGGTGAGTTAGCCACATCTGCAAGCTCTCAGTTCAGGAAGAGAGTCTGATCTCAAGGCAATAAAGCAGAGGGAGCCATAAAAGAAGACACTCAATGTTCTGCTCTGGCCTCCAAATACAAGCCCCTGAGCATGGGCCCTACCACACACTCATAACAAAACTCATTTTGTCCAGCATCATTCATTATATTTATCCATCATTGTGCATCTCTTTCGATTCTAAACAGTTTCATGGTTCTAGCCTTCTCCTGAACCACTAGACAGTGAACTGTGAACAGGACCCCTGTATATTCCGGTGTCTATTCATAAAACACAGGCTCTCTTCTAAAAGACAACCATCTGAGCATCCCCACTAGTAAATTAACATGGATAAAGTATCATTATCCAATCCACAGACGCCAGTCAGCCAGCCTCAACAGTAGCTTTAATCCAAGATTTCAGGATAGAATTCAAAACCATGTGTTGTAAGTATGTTACCTGTTTCCTTCCGTCAAAGACAATTCCTTAGTCTCTCCCCACTGCCTCCCTCATCCTTGATAGGTTTCAAGAGTCAAAACCTGTATTCTCTCAGGGGACCTGGCTCATGCTCACCTGGGTCCATATCTGACGCTCACATGACTCACGCCACAGCCTTCTGATGAGACCCCAGCATGGAGCTGGGTTTGTCGTGGTGTAGATGTCAGGAGGTGTGGGCACAGATTCACCCCACCTGGGAGTCACCAGTCTTCACCGCCATAAAACCACTATTTCCTTTCAAAATCAATCAAGATGGCAAGGAAACTCTACGAGGCTATGCTAGTACTCTGGGTTTGTTTGTTTTGCAGTACTGGGAACCAAAGTTAGGGCCTCACACCTGAGGCAAACACGCTACCACTGAACTAGGCCAATTACTCTATCAAGTTTGGAATTCACTGACTTTTCCCTTCTGAAGCCTTCCAAATAATCAGTTTCCTGTTTCCTAACTCTGTTTGTGCCTATTGGTTGACTTCCATCTGTGACAGGAACTTGCCTCCCATTCATTGATCAACAGAGCCCCTCAAGATGCTTTTTCATACAATAGCTCATGACTCATTACTATTGCAGAGAGAGAGAGAGAGAGAGAGAGAGAGAGAGAAAGAGAGAGAGAGAACATCATATAGGCGCAGGTCAAAGAACAACTTTCAGGAGTCCGCTCTCACCTGCTGAAGCAAGGTCTCTCTCGCTGCTTCTGCCATTCCACACACTTCAAGCTTCTGGGTGATTCTCCTGTCTCTTCCTTCCGTCTGGCCCCAGCAGCGCTCAGATTCCAGATGTGCAAAACCAAATCCAGTCTTTTACCTATGTTCTGAGGTTCAAACTGGGGCACTGTACTATTTCTCTTACCTGCTATTTATTTTGATGTTTCAATTTTCCAAGAAAATTGGTCACTAAGTGTCTCCACAATCCCAGCGATCTATTATCCCAAAGAGGCTCACATCCCAATACTGCCATGTTATCAATCCATCAGCAGATTAATCCATTGATCATATCAAAGCCCTCATGATCCAATCGTTTCCCAGGAAATGGATCCAATGACTGAAGACCTTACCTTCAATATATGAGGCTACAGACGGAGCCCTTTATATCCAAACCGGAGCAGTCACATAAGCTCCTCTCTGTGTGACATATTTTTACCACTTGCTGGTTCTTTTTCTCTAGTACAAGCCTAGCCAGTACCGTCCTCTTCTAGAGAGAAGCAGAGAAGAGGCTAAAACAGCCAAACAATTAACAAAATCTAAATAAGGCCTTCACAGTATCGCTTCGTTACGGAGTGGGAAGCATTCAAGTTCCTAGAACATCAGATACCCTATCTTCAAACATAAGTACAAATACACATAGCATATGCCACAGCTTCTGTCCAACCCGTTCATTATACATTCAGTTGGCAAATACTTGTTATGAGAGGCACTGGGGAGAGAATTGAGCCAGGCAGGCATGATCCCTGCTCTCAGGGAGTTTACAAGCGAGTGAGAGAATCCGGCATCAAACCAGCAATTATACAAATACTCAATTATAATTATAATGAGTGTGAGGAAATACAGGATGCTGTTGGCATATTTAGTAGAGAGCCTTACCAACTGGAGAGAGCCTTTGGAAATATTCCTCAGGGCTGACACTGATGTGGGTAAGCATCACAAGAAGCAATAGCCAGGCGGAGGATAAGAAGAGCACCCCAGACAAAAGGGGGATCACTGAGCACATAAGCAAATCACAACACAAACAGAATGGCACTCGAAGACTTTTCCAGCAGCCATGGAGAGTTTGGAAGGAGGCAAACTACATTTGGGGAGACCACAGAGATAGCTTCCATTGTAATGCAGGAAGAAAGGTGGTGGAGGCCTGGACACCACTGTCTGTGGAAGGATGCGTGGAGTCTGCAGTTGTGTTCAATGGCCTCCCACACCGGGGAGGCAGGGGAGGGTGGAGGGCACATCTGAGAGCAAAGATGGTGGTACTCTTTGGGACCAACATGGATCCGCAGTTCTTATAAAACAACCGAAGGGAACACACTTCTTCACTGCAGCAGACAGCTGGCCCATTTGAGATCTGCAATCACTAAGTCAGAATTTGATGAGGTCGAGCCATAAGGGAAAGTAAAGTAAGAGCCAAGCATGGCGGCCTGGAAACACTGGTTATCGGAAGGGTGGAGAAAAGCTCCCAGAACAGCTGGGTGAGGGGCAGCCTGGACAGCCCGTGCTCGCACAGCACACACGCATCTATACAAACAACTCTTTCATGAGCTCTTCTGGTCCAACCTCCAGCTCAAAGAGGTGCATTTTTCTTTTTTACTGAAAAGAAAATGGCCAAGTACAAGGGTAATGACTTGGGGGAAAGCCAACTTGAAGCAGCAAGAATGACTTCCAGCTAAGGTCTTTTATACAATGTATTCCTGCTCCCTGATGATGGTTTGCAATAGTTATGGAGTCTTTGAGCCAAACTACAACTTGCTGAAGTCACTTCCTACTAACACTAATGGCTTGGGCCTTTATGCATAATTAGTTCAGGTCATTAGTCGCAAGGCTATGATTAGAGCACAGCGCTTAAATCTTTTCAAAATCTCTGGGTGACATATTATATTCTGAGTGTTTCACTTGAAAGAAAACACTGAGCCAACAGGAAGTATTAATTTAAGAGGACCACCTCACTTCCCCCCCTTCCCAGCCAAAAGAATTGTATGAATTAATGCAGGCTTAGTGACTAAAATAATGAACTCGGTGTTTGGATGGAAGCCACACTCCAGCCCCTGGCATCCATATACCCAAAGAGTCTGAAATGTTCAGGTGGAAGCTTCACCCCAAGTCCCCTCCCTTGGGAGTTGTCTCAGTCTAGACTCTACCTGAGAGAGAGCCCGCCAAACGATGACCTCCTCCCCAGAGACACTCAAGACCACTCCCACAGGGTATTTAAACTGCCCCTCAGAGAACAAACACGTGATTTTCCGATCTTCCTTCTCCAGCTCCTCTCTGACTCGGGGGGTTGGAAAGCCATCCGGGAGCATTGGTATCCATTAAACCTGGGCTTTTCCTAATTCTGATTTTTTTTTAAAAAAAAAAAAAAGGCCCTAAAGAGGCCCCATAGATCCCAGCAGTCACAACAGCTCTGTGCGCGACAGGAAGCCTAATGAATATTTGATGATGACATTTCTCCTCTCTTGCATGCTGCTTAAAGGCAGTCCCCAGTTTATCAATGGGACTTGGGCACAAAACTTGGTTTTCAAACCTCCTACCTAGAACTTCAAACATTATTGTACTTCAAAATATATATTGTAGCCAGGCATGGTGGTGCACGCCTTTAATCCCAGCACCAGGCAACTGAGGCAGGCAGAGCTCTGGGAGTTGGAGGCTTGAACTACACAGTGAATTCCATGCTACCCAGGGCCACACAGGGAGACCTGCTCTGGAATAGTACTTTAAGATGTGTTACATTTGTTTTTGCCGTGGAGTATTTGTTTAATGATGCAAAGACGTGTGACGTTTGATTAAATAAAATTAACCTGGGGTCAGGAGGTTGAGTCAGCAACTAGCTGACAGGAAGTTGTAGGGAGGAACCATGTGTAGCTGGGGTTCCTAAGTGGGGACTAGCAGAAGGACGCACCAGATTTTAGAGACGCGAGCTAGGAGAGAAGGTTATATATCCTTGCTATTCAGACTCTCGGAGCAAGCAAAATTTCACCTCAACCTTTGAATCCTGAGTTCTAGAGAGGGTTTGAGATCTAGATAAAGTTCTCTTTAGAGTTGGTGCCTGAGGGAACAGGAGCCAACCTCTACTGGTAGCTGCCAATTTGCAACTGCCGATTAGGACAGCAGTTGCTTAAGGGGCAGCTACTGAATTTAATGCAAAACAACAGAGACCCTTGTCTTAAAAATAAATATATAGACAGACAGACAGATGATATATAGATACATAGATAAATGGACTGTAATGCTGGAGTCTTGATCATGTGTTAAGCCCAAATGGCATCTAACTAAAGCCCCAACAACCATTTATAACGCTGCTTTTATAAAATAATATAATGAGGTATAGTCTATGTTCCAAGGACTTCTCTGTCTGGGCAGGAGTCCCACCGTGGAGAATACGCCAGTCTTCATCGCAGCAGCCAAAGCAGATTTCTGGCTCCAAGCTGAATCTAGCTTGCAGGAGGGCAGCAGTTAGGAACCAGGGCTGGTGGTCGCCATTTGAGAGTTCTGAACCCAAAGAAGGTGATACAAGAGGTAATTCCGAATAGGTAAAGAGCAGACTCAAGTCCTAGACAGGCTGACTGGGAACTGTCCCCAAATGATAATAGGTGATGGACAACTATCACCCAAAGTCCTGGAAATCACATCAGAAGTCAAGCGGCCGCTCCCTGTTTTGTGCACAACCAGCCCCTCTGCTCGGCCTGCCTATGATAACGAGGAGGTTCGGCACATCCTTGGTTCTGTATTTTGCTCTATCCAAGCAGACACACCCATGTTGAACTTAGTAGCTTGGCTCTAGACAATCTTCATTCCTGTCCATGTCTCAGCCTATGTTTCATCCCAGGAAACAGTGTCTACCTACTTCACTGTATGTCCTGTCCGTGTGCCAATGTTTGTCTGGGCACTGAGTACTTATCAAGTCATAATACTAAACAGATGGCCATCAGATAGTACCTCTAGGTCAAATCATGATAGTGTAGTGGCTAATCTTTATTGTCAATTTAATTGGATTAATTATGCATAAAAGATTAGTGAAGTACACATTTGGGTGTGTCTAGAGGGGTTTTGGTTGTTTTCCTTTTTTTTCCCCCACAGATAATTACAATATGAGGGCTCTTGCCTAATCAATGACTTAACACATTAACTCATTGATGGCTTCACATTTTAAACAGACTCCGGGAAGTAGAAACTGTAGAAAGCAGCCCCTGTAGGTCACGGGGCACTGTTTTGGGGGGTCGTACTTTGTTGACCAGGTCCCTTCCTGTTATGATTGATTCCCTTTGCATCCGGGCTAACATGGCTAACAGCTGTGCTCCACACTCTACAGGCACAATGATGTTCAGAGCCAGCACGGACTCAGAATCAGCATCCTAGGCAGTGAGACTTCTGCAATCATCTGCTGGTGAATCTTCCTGCCTGAAGCTGCTTCTCTCAGGGATTTGACCGCATCAAAACATTTGACACATTTGACTGTCCCAGCAAGCCATGGCCCTTAATACGCCAATTCCTATCATTAAATCCTTCCTATTCTATGGGTTCTTTTTTGTCTAGTAAAACCTCCAGAATCACCAAATGAACATATACAACCCTGTCTTAATTGCAGGGGAAGATCGTTTGGAAGTCTTTGCTGACTTTACAGCCTTTATTTTTAATAAAGTCCTATTTTTCAGTGTAACACAACAATCAAATAGAGAGAGATTTTAATAAGCAAAACAAAACCAAAGGTGATAATGTCTTCCAAAGCCTTGTAAGTTATTTAGTAGAGACTAGAAATGGCTATAGGTTCAGGCCAAAGCCTGAGAGACTCTGCCCAGGCCAATGGGGAAACACTTCAGCTATTATGGCTGCTATGGAGAAGATGGGCTTCCCACTCAGACTAGAGCTACAATGCCCTGTTAGAAAATTCCACCTGAGTGCCTTAAACTCTCCCCTTAGTATTTTTAAATAAAATGTCTCCAGATAGCTGAAAGAAAATTCTGACATTAAAAAAGGGGGCACAACACAGGAAGAAATGGACGAGGAGACAAGCGAAAGGAATGGGTGTTTTTCTGTCAGCTTAGTGACTGCACAAGAATCTACTGTTATTTTCATTATTGTCTGCAGCCCTATACTCCACAGTCAATGATGAGCTGGCCATTCAGGCCGCAGCCTGGAGGACCTTCTGGCCCCTCAGCCCCAGCTCTGCTGAGGCCAACATACATAGGTTTAAACTAAGCCTTTATTGTTCTATTTACCAACCAAGACTCAGAAGTCAGATGTGGGGTGAAAACCTACTAGATCAGAAAAGGGGAGAAGCAACCAATCTTGTTTTTTTCGGCCTGAGACTCAGCAAGAGATTTGTCCCTTCACTCCCCAAACCAAAAGGCAACACTAAACTCTAATCCTTGCCCTTTCTTTCCTGTGAGTTTTCTCTATTCAAATTACTGGCTTCTCTATGACCAATTCTGGCCCACTAGTCACTAGCTCCGCCCCCTGATTCAAGGTAAACTTTATTTAACAGTCTCGGAATGTCACAGTGCGATTAAAATTCCTGAAACAAGGGACATGGACTCAGAGGTGGCAGATTCGGTGTAGAGGAGAGATGGAAGAGGGTCCTGGCTGTGGGGAGAGAAGGAACTCTACCAATGGTGTTCATGGAGCACAGATAGCATCCTATTCAGCATGGCCCAGAAAGACTCTGGTGAGACAAAATGTCACTAGAGAGCACTTACTCTGGCTGCTTATGATCCAAATTATTCATAAACGATGGGGATCTGGTTAGAATGTCCCTGATAAGGTGGGTTCCAGTGTCTCCATCTCTCACCTGCGCCAGACTGATACCAGAGCTGCTGGAACTACAGACCACAATTTAAGTAGAGTGACCGCTGACAGCAGATGAAGTTAGATTCATAAGCACGAGCACACACACACACACACACACACACACACACACACACACAGAACATTTAACATAAGGAAAACAAGAACTTCACAGCAGAAAGAAAATAAACATGGTTGACTCCATGGCTCAACGGTATCCACACGGCCTAAGTCAGAAAAATGCTGAATCCTGATGGCATTATTACAACTAGGTTTTTCTGTAGCTTTGGAGCCTGTCCGGGAACTAGCTCTTGTAGACCAGGCTGGCCTCAAACTCATAGAGATCCACTTACTTCTGCCTCCCAATTGCTGGGATTAAAGGTGAGCATCACCACCGTCTGGCTCTGATTGCAATATTTTAACAACCCCACCAAACATCCAATGTGCCTCTCCCAGCTATGTACTGATAAATAAAAATGGAATAGCAGTATTTCACCTATAAACAGACATCAGGAAACTCCTTAGAGAGATACAACAGCACCAAGTATGACCAATTCCATCAACATCAGTCATGAGGCAAATAGACGCAGTGGTGCCTGTCTATAATTCCAGGACTCAGGAGGCTGAGGCAGAAGGATGATGAACTGGAGACCCAAGCTACAGAGTAAAACTAAGTGGAGAAATGCAAACACCACCGGAGAAATCTATATTGAAGAGTACGCTATAAACTGTCTTAACAAAACCCCTCCATCGCGTCAAGAGCAGGCTAACCAGTACTCAGGTGTACATGCCTGGAGCCATGTTCAGAAGCCAGGACCCACTCACAGGTCACACGACTTTCTCACTGGGAAAAGAAAAATTGGCTTTGTGTTACTATAACTGAACGTAGTTCCTGTAAGAAAGCAACTGACAAAGAATTCACCAGAGTGTTTGGTAAGGAAACCAAACTATTTGGTAAGTGATTTAACAGAAATCAAATTTTCTAGCCTTTGTCTTGAAAAATTAGAAAATCAAAGAAAGGGTAAAAATATTATAGTTACGGGGCTGAGAGATGGCTCAGCGGTTAAGAGTATTGCCTGCTCTTCCAAAGGTCCTGAGTTCAATTCCCAGCAACCATATGGTGGCTCACAGCCATCTGTAATGAGGTCTGTAGGCCTCATGTAGACAGAATACATACAGAATATTGTATACATAATAAGTAAATAAATAAAAAATATTATAGTTTCCTTGGTTATGCATCCATGGCCTCAGTTTTGCTGTGACCTGACTTCTTATCCCATGGTTTAGTATAAAAAGAAGACTATCAAGTAATAAAATAACTCACAGGTTGAGTTAATTCGCATGAATTCACAATTCCCAGCCACACAACATTAAGTTCCATCCGTGCTCGCTTTCCCTTCTGTGTTGCTACAGTGTCAACAGGTGTTTTTATCCTCAAGAACTCAAGAAGGTTCTTTTTGTTTCCTCCTATCTACTAGAAACTAATTCCTCACACAAGACAGGTATTAGACACTGATTTATTCAAGATACAGTCTATGACACAGCCTTTATATTAAGATTATGGAAAAAATACCAAAAAGTGTTGAAAAATTCGATGTATAACCCGATTAGGCAACACATTTTATTCGTCTCAAGAGCTAAAAATTATTAAGTCACTTAGGGGTAATCTCTCACAACCTGAGACGTGACCTGAAAAGATGAAGAAAATGCTCCTTCGCCTTCGATCCTTCCAGAACCAAGAGCCAAAGGCTTCCGAAGTATGACAAATGATCATTCTAATTAAACTGATCAAACACTTAGCGGGACTGCTTACTGGTGTAATGCCCTTAAGAGGATTAGACAAACAATTCTGGAAATCCACAAAGCCAGCACGTCTGCTAATAAATTAGAGCTTCCATACGCGACCCCAAACAACTCTCCTTTGTCAAGCCACAGACCTGAAAGCACCCTGGGAGCAGCATCCCCTTTGTTTCTTAACTCTGCACCATGCTCCGCGGTGGGGAGAGGATGACAGCGTCCCCTCCGCCCATTTGTCCCTTTATCATCAACACTCTGTGTGTCCTTTGTAGGAATGGCTGTTTACTTTCTCTCGAAGAAGCTCTGTTGTTTCACCTTCTGGGTTTATAGTCTATTGAGAACTGTTAGGAAGAGGCTCAGACAACCAGGATACAGAGTTCAGGGTCTCCTTTGCCCCACAGCAGTGACCAGTTCTCATCCCAGGCGGACTGCAAGCACCTACGATCGCCTCTGGTGTTTCAGGCCATTTCACCCACTGCATCTCACTCAATGGTGTCTGAACACTGCTGAGAAAGTCCCCATTTCGGTTATCTGACGAGCTGTCTTGCGCCTGCTCTGCACGGGCTGTGTTAACTTAAAGTGTGTGTATGTGAAGAGAGAGAGAATGTGTGTGTGTGTGTGTGTGTGTGTGTGTGTGTGTGTGTGTGTGTTTTACAAGTGCATTTAAATCCTTTACACAGAAGAGAAATGATTCCAGATGGACGCAAGGCCCTGCAAAAAAGGAATGGCGGGCGCTATAGATGGTGAATACAATAGTAGCTATATAAATATGTAGTTTTTAAATGTTATTTACATCACCTTAAGAGATAAAGGATGGTTTAAATGAAAGCAGCAACAATTCAATGTGCCGTTTATTATAGAAGTAAAAATATCTGACAATAATCGCACCAAGGTCAGGAGGGGAGGTGAAGTCCCTATTGCGAGATTCCAGTACCAGAGGCAGGTGCTCTGGTGCCATGTCGGAGTGCTTGGATTAACAGCTGCCGTCCACCCTCTACCCAGGTCATCCCATCCTCGGGGGCTCTATCTATATTTGCCCAGTGTGTGACCTGATTTTAAAGCTGATGTCACACCTGGGAAAGCAGTAGGATGGCAGCAACTCAGCTCAGGTGGGACTAGCTGTGAACTCCAATCATCAGACACACACCTGGAATAGGAAGAACATCACCCGCCCCTGCCAGCATTCCCCTGCATCAGCACACACACCTGCAAACCAAATCTACTCTGTACCACACACCAGTCACAACGCTTTAAAAGCCAGGGGTGGCATGGTCAGTGCAACTGATGGGCTAGCACCAGTCTGGAGACCTCACTCAACTCCCTGTGCCTCAGTTTCTCTGTTTGCAAAATGAGAAAGGTGAAGCAGGTGGTGTCTGAGGTCCTTTCACAATTTGGTTCATGCTGGAAAGGCAAATACTACATACTGAGATATAAGGAAATGTGACAGAGACTCGGGGCATCTGCTTGTCACAAAAATGGTCTCCGAGTTACTCCCAAGGAACCATTGTTTGGAAGGCTGGCTCTTCTTTTCCCTTTAAGTTGTCATTCTGAGCTCATTTTGTGAGAATCAGCTGCCTGACAATTCCCAACAGTTCACCAACATTTTCTTTAGAATACTAACCAGGATTCTAAGCTATCTTTAAGTCAGAATGGCGAGTTAAGTGTTGTACTTCTCAACCGACTATTCAGTGACATTTGTAAGAGCAGGCATTTTAGCAATACTTCTCTGGAATTCTGAATAAATCCAGCTATTTCAGAAAAGTTCACAGAACTATAACCAATAAAAAATCTTCAAAGAACACAGCACTACACCAACACCCTCAGAATAAGATTACTAACATCCTGTTGGTAAGATGGTCCCCACATCGATGCTAGCAGACAAGAGAGAGAAAAGGATTACAACGTGAATTACAGACAGCTTTAAAAACAATCCAAGGGACCGGAGAGATGGCTCAGCAGTTAAGAGCACTGGCTGCTCTTGCAGAGGACCCGGGTTCAATTCCCGGCACCCACACTGCTCACAGGCATTTGCAACTGCAGTTCTAGGGGATCTGACGCTCCTCTGACCTCTGTGGACTACTGCATGCATGCAAGTACCTACACTTGGGCATATACATGTGTGCACGCGCACACACACACACACACAAACATATAAAATACTTTTTAAAATTTGTATGTGTTTGAGGAAAAAGATTTTTTTCTTGAATTTAATTCAAGTCATTGATTTGCAGAAAAGAGTCAAGCAGCTCATCTTCAACCAAACTGAAGCTGTTCAGGAGCTGCAATACCTGCATATTAAAGAAATGCATTTAACCTTTACCAGCCTTACTGCAGCCTTGGAAAACCAAACTCTTAAACGTTGCCATCTCTCCCCAGTTGGCCAGCTCACAAAGAATAGTTAGACATTTTCCTCAAATAGCTTTTTCTCAATGTTTTTAGAAGCATTTCTCACGGGGAGAAACAGAAATAATTGTCAGCTGCCCCGGAATGAAAATTCTGAGACTAGACACACAGTATTGCTTTATTCAGATATGTGTTTTCATTAAAGGGTAAGGAAAAGGCGTCAAAATTTTTTAAAATCTAGTGTTCCCAAAGACTAAAAAGTAAACACAAATAAAACAAACCTATAATTAGCACTTCTAATAGCAAACAATATACAGAGTAATTTTATAGGAATCAATTAACAAAAATTATGTACTGAGCAATACTTACATGAGTGTGGGAGTTAAGAAGATGAATAGATAGGGTTGTCTAGCTCTAGGGAAAGCTCTTAAAGAAGATTAGTTTGAGGGACTTTTAAAAACGGAGGAGAAAAAGAAACCCAACTACTTCCTTACGAGCTCCGAGTCCCCACTGAGGCTCTCTATGACATCTGAGCGGTTATTCACACGTGGCTAAAAGATGAAGACTCAAATGAAAGCCCAAGAACAGCAGGGCGTAGCCCAAACTTAGACAAAAAAAATCTACTTTCTTCTGAACAAAAGACCCAGAAAACCTTTAGCAGAAAATCTCTAACCACCCTCCAGAGAGATGTTAAAGGGCTGGCGAGATGGCTGAGGAGGCAAAGGCACTCGGCCCCTCAAACAAGTTGCCCTCTGACCTACACACACATGTTTCTCTCTCACACACACACAGTCACACACACACACACACACACACACACACACACACCATGGCATATATGTACATGTGCATATGCACATACATACACACACTAAATAATTACATTTTTAAAAAATAAATATCAAATGTCTAGAACGTGGAAAAGAGGGAAAAAAAGAAAAAAAGAAAAGAGGAGGGAAAAGAGTGGGAACTTTCATTTGCTTAAAATAGAATGTTTAACTGTACCTGGTGTCATAAGCAATCCCAGCACTCAGAAGTCCGAGGCAAGAGGATCTCTGAATCCTAGGCCAGCCTGGTCTTCACAGAGTGAGTCCCAGGACATCCAGGGCTAGACAGAGAAACTCTGTCTCAAAACAACAAAATGCTGCTTTTGGATATGACGTATGGAAACACTGGAGTGGGTTAAGGAAACTGAATTTTATGTTCTTTCTTTCACAACAGGGACTACTAATTTGGTTCACATTTTATTCCTGGCCAGATAGTGGTTGTGCACTGAGCAGAGCAAGGCCCAAGCTCAACTCAACATCTACAGCATATGATGGACACCCACCCACCCCCTTTCCTTTGAATATAAAAAGGACTATACGCCTGTCATTAGGAGATTGTCACTAAACACCAGCAATGATCTAAATAGAAGTTGACTTAGACAAAACTGAACTTGAAGAAAATTTTCTACTTGAATATTTACCTTTTAAAAAGAGACAAAGGGAAAAAAAGCCCGAATTAAATTCTCCCTGGTCATGTTAGCTGTGGTACCTTTGGGTACCTTTCATAGAACAATGAGACACTCACACTGCTGGCAATGGTTGCTGAGGCTTCTGTGATGCGGGGCAGCCTAGAACTCAAAACCCAACTTGAGTTAAGTCCCAGAAATGTCCTCATATTACAGAGAGGTACACCACATGGGGCACGTTCCTTAGCCTCTTTGTGCCCCCATGTTCTTATCCTTACCACTGGGGCTAAAAAGTACTGACCACTACTCCAAGTGAGAGCATCGAATGAAGTGACCGCCCACAACACATTTAAAGCAACGTCGAGCACGCGAGCTGTGTGTGAACTAATGATGCCTGCATGGTTATATTGTTACACTATTAGGAAAACTAAAACATTATTTTGGAATTGTCTGAAGGACTACACTGTTAGTGGATACCTAACACAGACCTTAAAACATTAATGTCCCTTAACTAAGCAAGTCTAAGGAATAAGTCAAGTTTTATACAAAGATCTACATACAAGGCCGATCATCAAGTTGCTGTAATACCAAAAGAAAGAAACGTAAGTGTACAAGTAGAATTCGGTAAAATATGACATGTTCAAAAGAACATGTTCTGTATCTTTTAAAAGTTACGAGTAAGCTGGACATGGTGATACATGCCTTCAATCCCAACAATGAGGAAGACAGAGGAAGGCAGATCTAACCTAATCCTAACCCTAATCCTAACCCTAATTCTAACCCTATGAGTTCAAGGTCAGTCAGTCTACATAATGCATTCCACAGAAGCCAAGGCTACATAGCAAGACCCTATTTCAAGAAACCAAAAAATAAAAACTATGAGTAGCTGGACTGGGGTGATTGCTCAGTCAGTAAAGTGTTTGTCATGTAAATATGAGAACCTGAGTTCGGATCCCCGCACACACATCAAAGTTGGCAGAAGTGGTGCCTGTCTGTAACCCTAGCTCTAGGAAAGTGGGGATCTGGAAATAGGCAGATCCCTAGAGTTCACTGGCTCAGTCTGTGAGCTTCAGGTTCAGTGAGAGACCCCGACTCAAATTAAATAAGGTGGAGAATGACAGGGGCAAACACTTGACATCCACCTCGGATCTCCACACATGCATTCACATGCATGTTCGCCCCACACACGAAAACCTGTACACACCTACACTACACACTCAGTTTTTTTATGATTTTAGCTAGCATATGGTTCTTCAAAACAACCAAATATAGAACCACCATATGATATCACTCCTGGCCAACACACCCAAAGAAACTAAGTCAGCGTGCCGTGCAGACACCTGCACACATTTTTTCACTTTCTGTGGTACTACTCACAACAGCCAAGCTCTTGGTCACTACCAGATGAATGAATAGAGAAATGTGTATACACCACGGAGGTTTACCCAGCTGAGGGAGGTTAGAATGGCACCACCTGCAAGACCATGGATGCATCTGCAGATCCTAATAACAAGCAAGATAAGCCAGAGCCAGGAAGACAAATATACAAATACTGCAAGCTTTCCTCTCATCTTCTATTTTTAAACTTCATATATAAAGCATTTGGGTATATGGGTGTTTGTGGGAGAATGCTTTTGTACACTGTAAAGATTTGTCACTTGTATTGGTTTAATAAAACGTTGATTCGCTAGTAACCCAGGCAGAAAGTATAGGTGGGGCAACCAAACTAAGAGAATTCTGGGAAGAGGAAAGGCAGAGAGTCAGTCACCAGTCAGATGCAGAGGAAGCAAGATGAGACTGTCTAATTGAGAAAAGGTCCCAAGCTATGTGACTAAACATAGATAAGAATTATGAGTTAATTTAAGTTGTAGTAGATAGTTAATAGTAAGCCTGAGCTAATAGGCCAAACAGTTTATAATTAATATAAGCCTCTATGTGTTTCTTTGTGACTGAACAGTTGAGGAACTGGGTGAACAGAAACCTCTATCTACATGTATGTATGTGTATGTGTGTGTGTTTGTGTGTGCATGCGCATGTGCATGCGCATGTGCATGAGTGTGTGTGTATATGACATAAGTTAGAAGAGGGACTGTTGGGGGAAATGAGGGAAGAGTATGGAGGGAAGGGGGTAAGAAAGTATGAGAGGGTGAATATGGTCAAACTACATGATGTACATGAACAAAAATGTCTTTGTTAAGCCTATCACTATGTGTAATCAATGCACACTAACAAAAATTTAAGTAAATAAAACAATAAAAAAGAAAGAGACTCCAAAAACAACTATGTTTAGCCATATGAACAATATGAATGTAAGGAGTTGGCACAGGCCGTCATGGAGACAAACTGGGGACCGCACAGAATGTGCTGTGGAATAATCTTTCTCTAGACTGTGAAGAAGTGTTGCTCTCATTGTTAATAAAAAGCTGACTGGCTAATGACTAGGCAGGATTTTCGGGGCAGAGAGAATGCTGCGGGAAGAAGAGGGAATCATGAGCCCAACGTGAAAGAAGCAACATGGGAAGTTCATGCATGAAGTAAACGAACCTCAGAGCAGCACACAGATGAATAGAAATGAGTTAATTAAAGTTGTAAAAGCTGACTGGAGATAAGCCTAAGCTATAGGCCAAGCATTTACAATTAATAATAAGTCATTGTGTGGTAATTTGCGAGCCACTGCTGGGAGACAGAAAAACACCCACCCACAGCAACGTAACCATTTTGTCCCCTCCCACAGTGGTAAGCTCTTGTCATTACACAGCTGCACATGGCAACTGATGTGCACTAAGAAGACCGACCCTGCATGTCAACCATGAACTCTGAATAATGACGTGCCCTTGAGGTCCACTGACTGGAGCCAACATTCAGTAGTGGTGCAGGTGTTGATGGCATGTGTTAGAGGGAAGGACAGGCGTGTTTACTGGCTCTGCATGTTCTACTTGATTTTGCTGTGAAGTTAACACTGCACCAGAGAAAAGGGTAATGCTCTTAAATCCTGAAGATTAAAAACACTGCTAAGTAATGAAAACCATTTGAAAAAAAACAAAAAACAAACAACAAACAAAGCAAACCCAAAAGGTTATACTCAATTTGTAAGTACTATTTTAGAAGTGGCAATACAAGAGTCTTGAAAATAGACTTTTCTGTGTTTTTTATGTTTTTGTACAAGGGACCTGTATGTCATTTTCTAAAATTCAAAAGGGGCTTTACTGTGGGAGCTCCTTCCATTCCTTCAACCAATAGCCTTTAAGCCACTTGGGCATGCTCTCATACTATAAATGCAGCTGGAACACCTGCATTTGCTCTCTTCTGGCTTTCACTTCCCACTGCTAGACTCTGTTCCTGTTCCCTGTGATCTAGAACAGTGATCTTTAAGTCTCCCCCAAATAAATAACCCTTTATTATGCGTTATTCTGAACTAATGTGGGATTCCTCGTATCTTCTGCCACCAAGGTTTAGGATATATTCACTGGTAAGCCATGTGCTTAGCGTACTAAGGCCCTGGTTCAATCACAAACATTAATTAACTAATTAATTAATTACATGTTCTTAAAAAAAAGATATTTCAAAACACATAGAGCAAAGCAGACCAGGAGACAAGGACACTCACCTGTAGTTTCAGCTTAGAACAGGGGCTCAGGCACAAGAATCCGAAGTCCAAAGCTAGCCTGAGCTTTATAGCAAGACTCTGTTTCCAAAACACAAAAACAAAGACAAATCCACAAGGGTAAAGGATATGGCTCAGTGATACTGTGGTTACCTAGCATGGGCATGGCCCTGGGTTCAATCTCCAGCATGCCAGGAAATAGCATAGCAACACGGACAAGGCCAAGAGAGAGCTTCAGGGCTTTCAAAACCTTATTCCATTTTCAAAACAAAGTTTGGACCAGAGGAGCACAGAGGACAGGGAGCTAAGGGTGTAGGGAAGAGAGGGGACAGCACCAGGACTTGTGAAGGGTGGGAGAGGCTGTGGAAGGCAGGGGAGTCTAAGGCAGGACTAGTATGGAACGGGCAATGACCAGTGGCTGAAGGAACAGAAGCATGTCCTGTTCCAAAGGACACACACAAGCACGTGTTCCCAGCAAGAGACCCATCCCCAAGTTACAAAGAATCCCATTGCAGACAGCTACGCAACAAAATTGATCAGTGCGAACGATCCTCTAGAATGCTTTTATCAGTTGAAAGAAAATACATCCTTGTACTTAACAATCTAAAAGGAAGAGCAGGGCACACATATTCACCCCAGTCCCATGTTTGCTTCTCAAGAGGCAATTGTAGTTTTCGTTTTTTATGGGACAGCCTTACAGTTGCAAGACAAAGTGCACTTGAGTCCATATTTAACACGGGTCATCTTCTAACCTGTGTCTTCTTCTGTTCCTGTGATTCCAGCCTAGAGATCTCTGCATACGGAATTGTGTCAGGTGATCTTGCTTTCACTGCTACCTAATTTTGTTTCTGCTCCAAACTATTTATCAGTTTTTTGTTTGCTTGGTTGATTTGATTTTTCAAACAGAGCCCTGGCTGTCCTGGAATTAGGGTTTTAGATCAGGCTAGGCTTGAGCTCACAGAAATCTGACTGCCTCTGTCTCTCAAGTGCTGGGACAAAAGGCGTGCACCACCACTGCTCAGCTTAACCAGTTCAGGATGATAACTTCCTATACACTTTTCCTTAATCAATGCTATAATACAGTTCTGTGCAAACTCATCCTGTAAAGTGGAGCGCTAGAGCAACCCGCTGAGGTCCACAGAGCACACAAGGCTGGAAACTGTGAGTGACGCTGTCCCTGGATACTGCACCTGCCATTCTGTCCACCCAGCCACAATGCATGATGCTCACCGGTTTCTGAAAGCCTTGCCGCCATAAAGTAGTAAATGTTATGATTTTTGCCGATACAAGAAATTAAACAAGGGAAGCTTGAATTTCTCCCCTAATGAAGAAAGCATGATTTTGTATTTATAATAAGTGCCACTTCTAATTAATTTTCTGTGAAATGAATAGTTTCCTCATTTCCTTTGTCCTTTTCTATTAGGCTATCAGTCATTTTCTCTTCTTGACACACGGGAGCTCCTTGGCCATTAGGAACACTGTGAGCAGTCTCTGATATGATACATTTTATCTTCTGCCTGTTAGATTGGTGACCATCCCTCACACAGAGCTACATCTGTTTTTTTTTCATAATCTTATTTCTTTTACAGTCTCTAAGACATTTAAAGATTTTACTTTAATGGAGAGACAGGTGGCTTCCAAAAGACCTGATCTTCATGGTCTCTGAGGGCTATACTTTTATTTCCCCATTGGCACATCCTGAGAGACAGGTGAGGTCACAGTCACCTCCATCCCCTTCTGCTGACCTTCCGCTACATTACCTGCTACTCTGGGAGTCAACACTGTCCTCTTCCCGTGTTCCGAGGGGACTTTGACATAAGCCCTACATTTGCTTGGCTTGCAGACCTCTCTCTCTCTCTCTCTCTCTCTCTCTCTCTCTCTCTCTCTCTCTCCCTCCCTCTCTCTCTCTCTCCCTCTTTCTCTCTCTCTCTCCCTCTCTCTCTCCTTCTCTCCCTCCTTCTCTCTCTCTCTCTCTCTCTCTCTCTCTCTCTCTCTCTCTCATATTCTGTAGCTCTTGCCTCAACTGTAAATTTACTGGAATCAAAAAGAATACATTAATGTGTTTCCACAATCCACATGCCATTCAACCATGCCACTCTCTCTATTCTTGGGAAATTATACGATCAACACTGCTCAGTTGTGCTGCCTGATGGGGTGAGAATATGCAAAAGCTTGTCTAGCTGCTATGGATAAACAGAAAGCAAAAATATGGTCATAATTTAAAATAAAACCAGACTCTCAAGTCTCATCTCCAGAAATAACACACAACGAAATATGTTTACTTCAATGTTCTTTTAGATACTTAGGTAACTAATATATTACGTGGGCTAACACTGTGTTGTGTTATGTATTAGAGCATCCGAGTAGCTTCTTCAAATGTAGAAGAAGGAGTTGAGGATGTAGCTCAGTGGTAGAGCACTTACCTAACATACAAGGTCCTGGGTGCTATCCCCAGCACCACAATATAAATAATTAAATAAAACTTATCTCTAGTTTAGGGCATGTGAAGTAGCACCTACCGCTAGAAATTGAGGCCAAGTTTATTTTTGGTCTGTCTTCTGGGGGGAGAGGATTCTAAAAATAAATGGGTGTTATTCTCTCTCCTCTAGCAGGTTTCAAAAGATGAATAGGTCTGTCTCAAGGCCACAGAAAGGGTGCCTCAATAAAAGGCAAGGCAAAACCTAGACACTAAGGTCCATGTCCGTCCCAGTGCACGCTGACACAGACCGGGAGGATGCCAAGGAAATGAGACAAGACAGCCAACACAAGAGGACCGAGCTTTCTGCTGTGCTTTCCCACTACTGAACAAAAGATAGGGCGATGGTTGTCCAAAAAGCAAACTCTTGGAGCTGGAGAGATGGCTCAGTGGTTAGGAGCACTTGCTGCTCATGCAGAGGACCCTGGCTTGATTCTCAACACCCACGTGACGACTCACAACCATCCATAACTCCAGCTTCAGGGGATCCCGTGGCTTTTCTGGGGTGTGCATACAAGCATGCACGCAAAGCCCTCATACACATAAACTAAAATAAATCTAAAAAAAGAGTAAACACTAAAATCTATATATACACATTTTTCATTTTCTGGTCAGAAAAGAGAAAAAGGAAGGAAGACAGAGAGGAAATATATAAATAAATACATAAATAGATGTCAGGAGAAGGGTTAAAATCTTAATCCTGACACACTTTCTTATTCATCTACCCTTAAGGTTCCTTAATTAAGGGACAGGCTTTACTTCCTGTCCTCACTACCAAAATTAAATTACTTGCCGGACCTTCTCTTGGCATTATGTGCAGGGCTGAGCTTCACGGAGTTAAGTGTGGGGCCTCCTTTTCTTAATGGAAAATGGGAGGCCCTGACAGAACGGCTTTTGAGTGTGTGTTTCCTTTGGTTTGGCTTTGCCTTTTGCACCACTGAAGATCAAACTCTGCATGTGCAGGGCAGGCAAGCACTCTGCCTAACCAGCCAACACCCTGCCTCCTGTATAGACACTGTTTACAGCCCTGTAAGCTTGAACATCTATGGGCCAACTGACTGTGAGTCATTCAGGCATCAACAAAACCACGACTATTTCTACTGCCTGAATATTTTCTTCGTATATTTGAAAACAGCATTCAAAAGGCAAACGTCCCAGCTAGTTTTAATTGTCAACTTGTAAAAGTCTCGACTGAGGAACTACCTAGGTCAGACTGGTCTGTGGCGATGTCTGTGGGGGACTGTCTTGATCATTAATGGGTGCAAGGGGGGCCAGCCCACTGCAGGCAGCACTATCCCTAGACAGATGACGCTAGGCTATACAAGAAAGCTGAGCAGAGCACAGACCTGTGAGTGAGCTAGCATACAGCACTTCTCCGAGTTTTGTGCTTCAAACTCCAGCTTAGCTCCTATTCTGCAATGAACTGTGCCTTAGATGTAGAATCCACACCAACTCTTTCCTCCCTAAGTGGATTTTTGTTTATAGCGTTTGTCACAGTGACATGCAGCCAAAGTGACATTATATCTTATCCCAAAATAGCCTCCTAAGTAGAACGCCCAGTCTAGAAATGACGATAACCTTAATATTCTTACAGCTGGAGCAGAAGGATCTTGAGTCTGAGGTCAGCTTGGGCCACGTTAGTTCAAGACCAAACTGAACTTTGTAGAGAGGACCTGTCAAAACAAAACAGAACAAAGGACTAAATCAAAAGCTGGTATCCTTGCCTCCAGAGGAGACAGAACAACTCTCTTATGACAGAACTCCAGAGGGCGGCTGTATATTTGTCAAGGAGGTATAATGAGAAAAAAAATACACGTATGCGTGTGTGCTTGGCAATATTCAATGAGGAACAAGAGGAAAGCAAACCTAAAGGTCCCTATTCCTGAGCCTACTACATTATCGGAGACCTTGTGAGGTGGTTATTAGCATCCTCACTCCGGATGTGCAGTACGCGCCCCACCCTCGCATTACCTACCGCGGAGGGCTTGCCTTCCCATCCAGCGCTTGTCAGGTAAGCCCAGGACGCTTTCGACTCTGAATCAATGTCACCATCCATGCTGACACTTCACGCAATCTTAGTGTGTCTACTGCATTTACATTAGCAGACAGACAATACAAACGAGTCCTCTGTCACTGTCCCTGACCTTCCCACATCTGTTCAGATACCTCAGGGGGTGCCAACCTTCAGTGCCGAGGGTCCTCACCAATCCTCAGAGCTCCAAGGTCATGTGTTCACGTGTGTGACATCGACTAACTCCATACTCAACATCTGAAACCCCACCCGAACCTCTCTAGTTCCTTTAGCCAAATATCTCTGACTTATCTAAGGTCACAAGCCCTAGATCATTTTAATAATTTTAATTTAAAATGAACCCTTTTTCATTTTCTCCGAACTTGAGAACTCTCAGACAGCCAGGGTTCCTGCCCTGAACCTCTCTTCCTACCTTCTACCCATCATCCCTTGGGCATCTGGAGTATCTCACTATTGGAAAACTGTCGATGTCTCCCTCCTCCATGGCCATACATCTCCACAGTTCTACATGGTTCTCCTCCCAGTGGGACCACTTCCTGCCCATCCTTCCCGCCAATGTCCTTCACCAACTCTTGGCAATTCATGCTTATACAAAGGGACAGCTTCTTGTCCTTTAAGTGACTTCTGGGTCTTGACACGAAAGTCTGCTGTGTGAGCGTGCTATTGACCTTGTAGTCTTTTCCCCCAGAATTTTAAAATACCATCAGCGGTTCTTCCAAGGTCCTCTGCTTTGCCTTTTAAAAATATAATGATTATGTATGAATTCATCACCATACCTGAGTAAGATCACTATGCGTCGCCTGTAGTCACCTCCCTGATCCTCCTAAAAGACAACTGCACCCCTTTTTAAACATTTTGATTATTTGTTTGTTCATCTGTCTGTTTATAGGCACATGTGACACAGCTTGAGTCGAAAGGTCAAAGGCCACCCTATGAGAGCAGTTCTTTCCCTTCCACGTGGATGCTGTAGATAAAATTCAGGTCATCAGATCTGCAGCAGGCCTTTACCCGCTGAACCAGTGATGAACATTAACCTTCCTCCCAAGGAAAGAAAGAAAAAAAGTGTATGTCAGAATATGTATGTAAAAACTGGTTTTTTGTGTGTTTATTGGTTTGTTTTGTTTTTTGTGTGTTTATTGGTTTGTTTTGTTTTTTGTTTTTGTTTGGTTGATTTTGTTGCTGTTTGTTTTTGCAGTTGCTTATCCGTTAGCTTGTCTCCTTGGCTTCCGCGGGTAAGCTAGCACAGCAATCTTGAGATAGACATGACAATATTTTGGAATTCGGACACTCACCACTCTACAACCCAGCAATCCTATCCCTTGGCATCTGCCCAGGAGAAACATTTACACGCATGCCTCAGGAAAAATAGTGCAATTTTTTTTTTAATGCAAAAGAAAGGGGCCACCGGCTGCAGATCAGACAAACACAGTTACAGGGCACAGACGGAATACTGCACAGCGGTGGGAGTCAATCAGCGACCGCTACACACAGCATGGCGATACAGTGTGGAGGGAGCGAATCAAAATAAAAATAAAAACATAAACAGAAAACTCTTTTGTCCAGGATTTTAAAGTATAAATATTACTTAACATTTTCAGGAAACAACAACAAAAAAAGTTATTCATGAAGGCAGGGGAATCCTTTATACCTCCCACAGAATGCAGACCAGTGTCTTCAACAGAGCAGGGACTTGCTGACAAATTATCAACGGAATGATCACAGGATCCTAGTTAACCAAGCAGCGTAATAAAATGAAATCTCCCTCGTCTTCATAACTTCATGAGTGACCACATGAAACTTCTGTCCACTTTAGTTTCACATGAGTCTGTTTTCATCGATAGCACTCGAACAAACCTGTCACCAGAAACACTTCATCTTGGACAGACTCTTTTTTTGGGCGGCGAGACAGGGTTTCTCTGTTGAACCTTGGCTGTTCTGGAACTCGCTCTGTAGACCAGGCTGGCCTCGAACTCACAGAGATCCGCCCGCCCCTGCCTCCGAGTGCTGGGATTAAAGGCGTGCGCCACCACCGCCCGGCAAACTCTGTTTCTCACTGGAGTAATATTAACGTAAGTAAGAGTAAAATTTATATGAGGTTCAATTAGAGATAAGACAACATCTGTTACACAATCTTGTGGAATCCAACAGAACTACAAGATATTAAAAGCAAAGATACAACTGATAACTCATCACCATTTTAAAAAGCAGTCTCCCCAAAAGCAATCCAGCCACTGAATGTATAATTAAGTTCCCAACACAACAACTGAAAATCTGGCCAAAAGCAAGTGGTTTTAGGGTTGGTAAAAAGCAAAAGTTTTACATTTCAACATATCCTGCTAACTTAAAAAAATATTTACTTGGGTAAAATATACTAAATCAGGAAGCCAATGTCAGGAATAATTCCACCAATCAGGGCCTTCCTTGTAACCCAATGAGGCATGCACATTCTCTGTAGGTGATTATAGCTGAGTTACACAGCATCTTCCCTTCGACCTTGGGAACCTGCTCGTTCCCAGAGTTACCGCGAGGTCTTCTGATTCATTTATTATTGGTCTTTGCACCTGCAATGCTGTAACACTAGATAGGAATATCAACATCGTGAGCTCGCAGTATCCAAAGCTGCGGAAATGCCTCAAGGCAAAGGGGGAATGGGAGCGCAGAAGGGAAATCTATAGATACACATGAAAAACTAAGATAGAGGAGAGCGAAGTTTAATAGTCTTAAAGTGGGAAATTTAATTTCCTTTGAAGAATACATTTCTTAACTCAGTATCATAGCTACCAATCAATATGCAATTTTTCAATTTAAGAAAAAATGTTCAAAATATATTTTGTTAATCAGGAGAAATTGCAATAAAATATAATATGTGACTTATTAAATCTTGCCCAATGACTTCAAAATCGAAATTATTTTTAAAAAGCCTTATAGAACTTTCTGTCCAGAAGCGAGAAATAATTTGGCAAACCGGTAAATCCGCTTAGTTTCTGTCTTTTGCTTCATGTCCATTATGTAATGCTTTCCCCAGCTTTAGGTCTCTAGTTTCACCAACCTTCCAGGTAGAAAGATTACAGAATCGTCACAAAATCAGTGTCTGCCCATAACTTTCCAAAGCAGCTTAAAACGTGGCTTGCGGTGCGTGTGCACACACAAGAGGTTTTTATAAATCTGCGGGTGCCATTAGTTCTCCGCAGCTTCCTCCCCAGGTTTCCCATCCCTCCTCCCCCAAGCGTCCCCGGCGACTCGATTTGCGGGCAGCTCCAAGCTCGACGCAGGGGAAGCACGTCCTGACTGCAATGCAAACCCTGTCCCGATCTGAACCGGAGAAGGTAGCTCGGGCCGCGAGCGTGGACGCAGGCTGCAGGGAGGGCTGCAGGGACGCTAGACTGGGGTAGCCAGGAGCGCCCACGAGGGCAGTCCGCAGTGCACGCGCACAACCAAACCCGCTGCACAACTTGCCCGGCCACTGCCCGCGGCTCCCCGGATTCCCTGAAAGGTGCAACGTAGGCGTCAGCTCGCGCGGGCGCGGGCGCTCTCATCCGCACCGGTTCGGTTCTCCGCCGACAATTACATCAGTCCTCTCGGCCCCTACTTCCATTCCCAGCCAGCCGGCCTGAGGGTGCGGGCACAGGGGGTGCAGAGCTGCACGCGGGGGGCGGGGAGGATGCGTGTACCAGGAAGCCGAATTCCCGGGCAGCCGCGGGAAGGGAGGGCGGGCGGCGAGCAGGGACAGTGACACCAGTACCCCCTCCCACTCTGGCCTCACCGGGGACCTATTCGGCCTCCTCTGCTTCCGCACTGCCCAGCTTGGGAGCCTCTGGGGACCGCGATGCCTCGGGGGCTTGGGGCTGCGGCTGCCCACCAGCTTATCGCCAGGGTCCTCGGCCCTCCGGACGCGCACAATGCCCCCGGGTCGCGCGGCTGACGCGAGGTATCCACCCCGAGGCCGAGAAACACTTACCTGCAGGGCGAGCGGTAGGTCGCCGTGGGAGATGGCCCGTGCTTTCCGCCCGGCGCGCTGGCTGGCGGAGGCTCCCGAGGCGCAGAGACCGGCGCCGCCTGCGCCGAGCTGCGGTCTCCAGCGCGGACAGCAGCGGCCGCGCGGCGCCTCCAGTGGTCCTCCGCGCCGCAGCCCCTCCTCTCCCACGGGCGGGGCGCGCTGGCGGGGCGGCGCTCCGGGCTCCCCGCCCCCCGGCTCCTGTTCATTCGCCAGACCAGATCGATCCCGCGGGCCCGGGGCTGTCCAGCTGCGTGCCCACCGCACCCGCTTCTGGCGGGCTCCAGCGTCTATCTGGTCCCGGGCAGGCGTCCTCGTGAACCCGAGGGGTACAGGGATCGGTCACCCGGCAGAACCTGCTCAGGACAGAGTGACCCTCCCGCGAGTCCAGTCCAGCAGTGGTGTGAGCCCTGGCCTGGAGAGGAGAGGCCCGGAAAGACTGCGGCATTCAGGCCAGGGAGCGGTGGGAAAGGGCTTCAGCCGGGAACCGCAGCCTGGCGGCCTCCGCTCAGTAAGACCAAGCCCCTGGCCCTCGGAGCCCTTCCGAGGCCTCATTCTATAAACAAACACTATGTGCCGACTGTCCCGCGAACTCCCAGTCCCGGGGGGGGGGGGGGAGAACAATCGGAGTGTGTGGAAGGAAGAACCAACAACTCCAAGCCCCTGGCAAAGCCCCGCAGTGTCGGTGCAGTATACCCCTTCCCACCTAGAAACTTCCATGTTTAAACTATTCCTGGCATGCGTCCAAGACCAGATTGATCTAAAGGCAAATTTGCACGGAGGGACGAGGTAGTTTAAATATTTGCACAGACGTTTCTTCTATAAAGGGATAATTGAAGAATGTCCCTGTATCAAGACATTTCTGTCATCAACAACTTCAAGGGGACAAAGCTAGAGAACTGGGACAAACGGGGACTATTAGAGGCTCTAGCTGTTCTGAATTGGATGGGGCAGGAGAGGGGGAGCCCTTTAAAGAGGGACGGTTCCCTGAAGATCTTGCCCCCTACTGGTATAGTAGTGATGGCATTTCACAGTTGTGCTGATACAATATAGCTATGTTCACTCTTGTCTACAGATAATTGCTCTTGTATCTCCTGTCTCATTTGGGGGATTAACTTTTTCCATCTTGAGTAACAACTGTCATAAAATAACAAATGTTGGACCTTGTGACACATGGCAGGCTCACCCCAGTTTCCTCCGTGTGAAGATCGTCTCCCCAAGGGAGCCATTAGGTTGCCAAACTTCACTTCATCATAGCTCCCTTTTCCATCTCGTTCCCAGTGGCCAAAACTTTTCAAACAGCTTTCACACACAGACACAGGCATACATGAAAAATACCAGAGCACGGGAGACAAGAGAACTCCGAGTCTTCACTTAATGATGTCCTCTCAAAAATGTTCCCATAACCCCTATTGGCAAATCAGACACTATCAGGGGACTTGGGAGTTACCAAAACCCACACCTTACAGTTACTCATCAGAAAGCATGCATGTTTGCCATCCTTGTCCATAGCATTATTTGGGCAAACAAATTTTATCCATCAGAAACGTCTCCTGCCTGTCTTGCTAACAGTCAAATAAGATGTAAAGGTACTACACCATCCATCTAGGATGGCAGGTGGATTAAAGCGGGCTGGATGTGCACAGAGCCACGTCTCAAGGCAGTTTCTTCCACTGACAGAGATGTGTACATATGAGGAACGGGCTTTTCACCATTCCCCAGCTATGGCTGTGCTACTGCTCTGGAAAGTGCCAGGGAGTAGCGTTTTCTTTACATGTATATTCTTGCTGGATTTAGTCATAAGTCAGACGTTAGCTAAAAGGACCTCTACTCCCGGAATCCACCCCTTTTATTTGTTTCGGAGAGGGATGTTTTTCTGTGAAGAAGGATAAGGATGTTCTTAAATACCCAGTGCTATTAATCCTGTAATTCCATTACATGCAAATGAACAGAGCCTCTTTGTGAGTCAACACCGTCTTCACCATCAATTCATCCAGCTCACACATCCACTTTCATTGAAGGTTTTTATTTGGTGCTATTTTGGCTTGGGTTTGCTTGAAGGCTGATGTGCTTGCTAAGGCTTCCCTGAGAGATACAACCCCGGAGCCTCGTGTGTGAGGAAATGTGAGACTGACCCAGCTATTTGGCCAGTGAATTGTCTGGCCCTTTTGGAGTGTGCCAGAGAAAGAAATCCCATGCTTTGACGTCAGAATGCTGGGCTTGGGCTGGATTGTTCTTCAAGTGATGGCTCTCTTTTCCTGGGTGCTTACAAGTCTCTACTTGTCACTATGGGCAGAAATATAGGGCTGTAGGATATTTCAGAGGCAAAAACAACATAGCGGACACTGCATCTCAAGTCCTCGTTGATTCAGAGTAGCAAAAGACAAACGCCTTTTGCGATGAATTAAAAAAAAAATGGATGAGAGTTTCTGCCCTCACTCCTCCCCTTTCAGGGTGTGATCCATGGAAGGACCACAAGCCAGCTAACAGACTTCATAGAGACTCACAGGAGGTGGCGGTCACAGGGTGCCTAAGCTTTCTGGAGATGTCTGCAGTGGCCCCTGGTCCCTTCATTGGCCCCTTGATAGCAGGATGCGTTCAGCTGTCTGATTTCCCAGCCAGTTTGGACTCCCTTACCTTTGTGGTCTCCAGTCCTTCGACCGCCCTTTTATACTTCTTCATCTCCCACAAGTGTGAAGACGACCCCCCCGTGATAAATTCCCTCATTCCACATCCCACCTGGTGCTGAATCCCCAGTGACCCCCTGTTTGCAAGGGTCTTAAGCCTAGGCTGAGGTGCCTCCATCTTACAATGGGAGCAATTATGACAAATAGCTGTTGAGAAGCAAGGAGAAGCGGGGCTTGCCACTCTAACTGTGCTTGAAACAAGAGGCAAAATTATCCATTGTTTGACATTGTATTGGTTCACAGAGAAGATTCAGCTTTGACACTATATAATTATTCAGCAATTATTAGTAAATTAGCCTGTGTTAGTAAATCACTCACATAATCAAAATGAACAATTATCTTACATTTGGTGGGACATCATTTTGGCTTCCAGGATAGAAAACGAATCAAACATCAATTGGAAAATTCTGACCAGTGTCTTCTCCCAGCTGTTGGCAAATCCTGAGTTTCTCATTTTGATGCAAATTTAAACATATAAATAAGCATTCCCTTTTTAAATTTACCTTTAAGAAAGTGAGCCTTTTGCTTGATGTTTGTTTTGGCTTTTTGAGACAGGGTTTCTCTGTGTAGCCCTGGCTGTCCTGGAACTTACTCTGTAGGCCAGGCCACAAACTCAAGAGATTCGCCTGCCTCTGCCTCCTGGGTGCTGGGTGCTGGGATTAAAGGCGTGCACCACCACCGGCTAGGTAGAAAGTGGTCTTTACAACAGATGTATCAAAGCCAGTGAAGTGTGGGTAAAGACACTTGCCGCCCACCAAACCTGATGACCTGAGTTTGTCGCTGAGACTCACATAATCAGAAAACCAACCATAAAACTGTCCTCCGACTTCCACATTCGTGCATGGCATTCACGTGCCCACACATCTCCCAGGGGGAACCCGCAAGAAATAATAAATAAATAAATATATGTAATTATATTGTGTGCATGCGTGCGTGCGTGTGTGCACATGTGTGTGTTTGGAGGAATGCGCATGTGAATACAGTTACAATGTAGGCCAGAGCCATTAGATCCGCCATGATGCTGGAGTTTCAGGAAGTTTGAGGTGCTATAATGTGGGTGCTGGGACAGAATTTGAGCCCTCTGCAAGACCAGTACACACTCCTAACTGTTGATCCATGTCTCGAACCCAAAAATATAATTTTAAAGCTCAAATTCATGATTTTTATAGTATCAAGGGGCATTGTTAGAAAAGCAAAGGAAACATGAGTTTCTTTGAAACAACGAGTTCTTGAGGGCTGCAGTGTTCCCTAGTGCTTCCGGTTGCGGGGAGCCTTTCTCTAGCCTTCCTGCCAGCCTGCTGGACAGATTTGGTGGTGACTCTGCATGTGCACACATGCACCCCCTGCCAAAGGACAACTTCCCCTAAACCTCACATGCTTTCGTGCTTCTGAAACGATTCTCCCCAAGAAGACTGCCGTAAGAACCTGAGTGTTTTCTGGTGAGCACAGAAATCTAACCTGGCCACGTGGCCTTACGTCCTTCATCCCCACACTGGCACCATCCTCCCAAGGGGCTTGGTGATCCTGCCTAGAGAATTCCACTGTCTCCACTTCAGCGTGAGCCATTTGCTCAGACCGCCCTAACTCAGTGTCTAAAAGGATAAAGAATTGAGGTACCGTTGAGTGTACAGAAACAGGTTCGCTTGTCCTGGTCAAGGCTGGGGACCATTGTAGCTATGTGTTCTCTTATTTAATTCAGCAGTTCTCAACCTGTGGGTCTCAACCCCTTTGGGAGTGAAACAACCCTTTCACAGGGTAGCCTATCAGATATCCTGCATATCAGATATTTACATTACGATTCATAACAGTAGCACAATTACAGTTACGAAGTAGCAATGGAAATAACTTTATGGTTGGGGGGCACCACAACATGAGGAACTGTATTAAAGGGTCGCAGCATTAGGAAGGTTGAGAAGCACTGACTTAATTCAATAAGTATTTTTGAATGGGCTGCACAAATTAGGCACTATTATAGAAATTGAGTTATTATAAGAAAAACAAACAAACAAAAACACATGTGCCCTGATGTAACTTACCTTCTCACAGAGCGAGCTAATAAACAATTGACTCAACAGACGAATACATTATACAATAAATCAGAAACTCGTAGCTAATAAGGGGAGGAAGTGGAGCATATTGACGGGGATGGAAAAGGATTGTCAAATAAGCAGTTCATAGAAATGATGAATCAGGGCTGTACTGAGAAGGTGACAAATGAACACAGGCATTACAGAGATGAGGAGGGTCACCTGGAGGTTCCCAGTCCCATCCCAGTCTGCCCTGTAGATGTACTGGATGGAGGAATGGACAATGGAACAAAGCACAGAGGGCTTGTAAGTCACTGAGAGGATTTGGAATTTACTGTGAGATGCGACAGCCTACAGGACATCATTCGGAGGAGTGAGATTATTTGGCTCGTGTTTTGGAAGAGGTACCCTAGTTGGAGGGTGGATAGACTGTACTGAAGCATGCATGAGGTCAGAAAGAGGGCTCTTGAGTCCAGGGAACAAGGCTCAGGGTGGCTACAGTAAGGAGTAATAGCATCAACAATGCCTTAGGCAGGTGCCGCCACTTTGGTTTTTCTGATAAGCTGGATATCTGATGGATTAGGTCACGCTGGTCTTTGAATCACTTATCAATGAGACTCATTGTCATTAGATGAGAGTAGAAAAAAGTTCCCTGGTCAAGAGTATAGAATCTCGGGGCGACCTGACATTCCCGTTGGACCAGGTCAATCACTTTGGCTCAGGGACCACTCCCCAGAAGGAGGACTCACCTTAAGTCACGCTGTAAAGATAGATGGAATAGCTAGTGTTTTGACGACGGATGTTTTAATTTTCCTGCCCAGAATCTCCATTCCTAGGGCAGTACCTAATCGGTCGGCCATAGCTTTGCAAGTCTGCTGACTTTTCTGAACTATTTGGGAAAGTTCTTTCTTCTTTCCACCCCTTTCCTAAGCATGTTTTCCTTAACATGTGGGTTTTCTCAAGTTTTTAGGCCCTGCTAACTCTTTCTCTAAAGCCTTGTGACCTGTCATTTAGTTGGGCATATGTCTGACCTCCATGTAGGCTCACACGGCTTGCCCCACCCCCTACTTCTCCGCTCCATTCTCCAGAGAGCTGTTGAGAGTCACATCTATCCTGGGGTGGGGGGCTTTTCTTTTAAACACTAATAAAATTGTTCTTGAGCTTCTGTTTGAGTCCATTCTCAAAATTCTTTTATTAATGAGGCCAAGAACCCCAAGAGGGGGGACCCTAGTTTCCCCTATAACACCTGATAACCCAGATGGGATCCCAAAATTCCATTAGCAATTCTATTGTTCACTAGGAGTAGGAATGGTGGGCCCTCTCCTTTCTCCTTTCTGTTCAGGTAGTACTAGTTACAAAGATGCCAATACCTGAGGGCAACCATGACAAAGTTCTATTCTTTAGAACACACACACACACACCCTTCCTTCCCTCAAGCTTAACAGTCAAATAAGACTTATAACACACTTCCTCAGCCTAGAGACCAGATTCTTATTTCCCTTGTCACTGAACTAGTCCTCCTTGGACCAGCCCGCCTTCCTCCAGATAAGCCAAGAAAACAAGGACTCGGTGTTCTTTTTGTTCTTGACACAGAGCCTTGCTATGAAGCCCTCAAAACAGGCAGACATTCTTGGACCTCCTCCTCCACTTCCCAAGTGTTGTTTTCTTTGGTTTGCTTTGGTTTGGGGTGGGGCAGGGACCAAACCCAGCGCCTTGCTCTTGGCTCCATCACGGAGCCCATTCTGAGCCCCAAGAGCTCTACAGCTTCCGGTCCACAAAGGTGTTGTGGAGGTGAGACTTCTCTATGAGCACATTAGCATAACAGTAAATGCTGCACTCCTGCGCGAGTCAGACCTCTTTACCCGTGACTCTCTCCAAGTCATTATTCCCACTGGAAGGAGTGGGCTGTGTAGGGGCGTGGTGAGATGATTTAGCTGAGTGGGCCATGTAGGGGTGGGGTGAGATGATTTAGCTGATTTCCAGAGGTCACATTTTTAAAGATACTAAATCAGATGCAAAAGTCTCTTTTCAAATGCCTTTCATTTAGGGCAGCTGACCTCAAAGAATAAGTTTCAGTTTAAAACCTACCTACCTCCCAATGCTTAACAAAAAGCACTACAGGCTCAAGCTGGTGACCTCCAGAGTTTAACCAAATTTTGGGTTGGTTGGTTTTCATAGCAATTGTTTAAAGGCTTTTATTCCTGTAAGCCAGCTGTGATGTGGGGCTCCTTTTATAGATGAATTTATTGAAAAGTCAGTATGTGGCACACAGCTATAGCCCAACTGTAGAACACATTTGAGGCCAGCCTGGTCTCCATGCTAAGTTAGACCTTGTTTCAAACTAAACAAAAAAGGAAGAGAATGGTAATTTATTTAAGATTCTTTTGTTGTTGTTTTTGTGTGGTGCTGAGGCTCAAGTCAGGGCATCACCTACACAGGGTCAAATGGTCTCCAATGAACCAGACCTTGTGCCACCCAAGATTGTTTACTTTTTCTTCCACTATTCCCCCCATGTTTTGTGGTTGCTGTGTTGAGATGGGGTCTTATCCGAACAACCCAGGCTGGCCTGAACTTACACAATCCTCTTGACTCAGCCTCCTGAAGGGTGGGATTACAGTCCTGTGTCTCCGTTCCTCCCTTCCTGACTGTTAAGAATATTCAAGTCTATTCAAAAACATCCTATACGCCATGTAAGAAATACATTGCTATGGTTCATTTTTGCTAGGAGGTATGCTTAGAGTTCCTCAGTCACAGAGAAGCAGGGGCCATAGGCTCCTCTTTGCCCTAGCTGGTGGCTGTGCCTGATTGTCCCAGAACCCTGAAATTTGGAAAGTTAGAGTCTGCTATGTGATTGAGCCCAGGATCAGAAAAGGGGGCAATCTCAAGCTCCAAATTATTCACGAGGTAAGACTTTTGTCTTAGTTGCTTTTTTTTTCCTGTGACAAAACCCCATGACCAAGGCAATTTATGGAAGAAAAAGTTTAATATGGAGCTTATGGTTTCAGAGGCCCAGAATCCAGAATGACAGAGCACAGCCATGGTGGTAGGGACAGCTGAGAGCCTACATCTTAGGAGACAGAGAGAAAAACTGGGAAACCATGACATCTGCCTCCAGCAGCACACCTCCTCTAGCAAGGGCCACACCTCCTGATCCTTCCCAAACAGTTCCACCAACTAGGGACGGAGCATGCAAGCACATGAGTCAATGGGAAGCATCCTCATTCACACCACCAGTTTTGTATCTGAAAGAAACAGGATGGGAATTGGAGAATGGAGTCATATCTTATGAAAAAGGGGAACAGGAATTTATCAACATGTTTCAGCATTTAAGTCACTGTCTTGTACCAAATCGGCATGCTAGCCATTTTGCACTGTCTCTACGTTGGCGTCCCTTTCTGCAGAATGTTATATTTTTAAAAAACTGTATTTGTTTGTTTGCTTTGTTTTGGTTCAAAAAATTTTCTTTTGTGGGGCACTGCAGAGGTGAGGGGATGATATGGGGGGAACCAGGAGGTAAGAGGAATTGGGGTACATGATGTGAAATTCCCAAAGAATCAATAAAGAAATAACATGCTTTGTTTTGTTTTTTAAAAAGACTGTTTTGTTTTCAGTAGTCTCTTGAATTTGTTGTTCTGATTCCTCAGAACCAGGAGTGGTGGCACACACTTACAATCCCTAATTCCCAAGACAGAGAAGGATCAAGAGTTCAAGGCTAGGCCTTGTGTGATGGCATACACCTTTAGTCTCAGTACTTGAAAGACAGAAGCAAATGGATCTGAGTTCAAGATCAGCCTGTTCTACACAGTAAAATTCTGTCTAAAATAAATAAGTAAGTAAATCAATACCTATATAAATACATAAATAAAACATAAAAAGTTCATGACCAGCCTGGGTCACATAGAAAGACCCTGCTTTGAATCACTAGCTAAATATTTTAAATTTATTATTAATAGTATTTTTATTATATTATGTATATGAGTGTTTTGCTGCATGTGTGTATACCACATGCATGCAGTAACCAGAGAGGTCAGGAGAGAGTGCTGGAGTCCTGGGAGTAGAAATTATAGATGTTGTCACTGTCACTGGGGGGGACAGGACACCATGTGGGACATGGACAGAACCTGAATCTGAATGATGTCCTGTGAAAGAGGTCTCCTAATTGCTGAGCCATCAAGTCCTGAAGAAAAGAACCTTTCTTTTAATTGTAAAGTAATGCTCTCAAGTTTTTATAATATGCCCACCCACAAGACAAATGATAAAAGCCTTAAGATAAGAGTTTAAACTTCTGGAAAACTGGAGGGTTGGATAGGATGGTCAGAAAGGCAATGGCTTGGAACATATGGATCTTCCCTGATTTCCTTCAAGTGCTTGGTCTTTATTAACAAAAGAACTTAAAAGCTCATTCAGAAAGAAAATGCAAGTGCATTTTATTATTGTGTCAAAATAAACAGCTTCGCTGCACACACCTGTAGTCCCAGGGCTTGGGAGGTTGATGCAGAGGGACTGAGAACTTGAGGCTAGCCTGGACTACATAAAGAGTTTCATGTTAAGGCTAAGACACATAGTAGGATCCTGTCTCAAAAATCCAGTAGTTGAAACCAAGGTTTAGTGGAGTACACTCTTAATCCCGGCACTCTGGAGGAGGAAGCAGGAGAATCTCTGAGTTCAAGGCCAGCCCCGTCTACATAGTGAGTTCCAGTACAGTCAGCGCTACATAGTGAGACCCTTTCGTCAAACTCACCCACCCTCCAAAAATAGCCAGGGACTGAAACTGTCAGCACTGACAACATACATACAAGTAACACATAATGTGTGGACTGAGCAGGTTATATTATGGAATATATCTGCAGGCAATAACAATTAGTAAAATAAGAGGTCATAAATTTGAAGAAGCGTGGAAACAGGTGCTTTTGGGGAGTGTTGAGATTTTTTAGGTGTTGAGGGAGAAAGGGAAGGGAGAACTGTAATTATACTATAATCTCAAACAAAAAATCCCAGAACCCGGGGTGCAGTGCAGTGACAGGGACCCTGGCTAGCTTGCGTTAGGGCCATCGACTTGAGCCACAGCTTCATTTTTTATTAATAATTTTATGGAATAAGATTAAGACAGTGTCTTATATTTTAGCCCAGGTTGTCCAGGCACTTTGAAGCCCAGGCTGACCTTGAATCCTCCTGCCTCAGCCCTCTGAGCACTAGAATTACATTCAGATTTAATTTTTATTCTATTCTAGAACCCAGTAACACTTCATTTTATAAAACAGAGTAAATGTCTAATTTTAAAATAGAAGTAATATTTTAAAGAACTAAGGCTAACTATTATTTTAAACTATAAGCTTCTGAGGTCTGCAATTGGATGAAATTTGTCCTGGTGACAGAAATCACAGCACACCATGACAATGTGGTGGGGCTGTTCCCTAGCACAGAACACCATGACAATGTGGTGGGGCTGTTCCCTAGCACAGCACACCATGACAATGTGGTGGGGCTGTTCCCTTGCACAGAACACCGTGACAATGCGGTGGGGCTGTTCCCTTGCATAGAACACCGTGACACTTAGGTTGGTGGAACATTTCCCTATTACCTTGACATGTGGTATCAAATGGCATGTAATGGACCAACTTATATTTTATCTCAGTAGGAAAAGATTAAAAAAGAGGGGTGTTTATATGGTAAGACTGACCAATTCATATGTATGTAACTGAAACAGTATACCAGTGAGTAATATCACACTAAGATAACTTGAAAAAGGGTGTTAAAATCTTTAATCATATCCACAACTACTCAGTTAGGTAGAACTTTAATCTCACATTGCTACAAATACAATTTCCTTAACAAAAAACATTTTCATTGCCCATGATTTGCTAAAAATAGATGTTAGCAAGTACAACAGGGCTAACATGTGTCATTAAGAATTAGACCTCATTGTTTCTGAAAAAAAATGATTTAATCTGCTAGCATAGAATTTATGGCAATTTTTCAAATAGGAATGGTTACAAAGACTAGCTTTTCCCAAGATATTTCCCCAAGGACATAAGAGAACCCCCAGTGATATATAAATAGAGATGATTGCTTACATGGATAATTCAGGGGAGTAGCAAAAGCTACCCCATCTTGCTGGTGCCAACAAATTCATTATTTTCCTTCCGTTATGCTTTGGGAGTGTTGTGAGCGGAGGAAGCCTTAAAAAGAACCAGTTTCTTCCCTTTCAAGCTTCTTAAAGGACAGTGATGTATTAAGTCCTATTAAAATGCATTAAATGGAAATATTTTTCATTGTCTTTCAAGAGATCAATTTTGTGTAATACATTAAATTTAGGGCATATTTTTCGTACCCAGAGATATAAAAATTTTTATTTAAAAGATGACAGGGAATAAAAGGCATCTTCCACACATGATTTGAGTCACAGTGTTAAGTTCCTGGCTCAAAGGTATCCCCCTGACCCAAACTAATGGCTATAATTGATAACAAATTAAAGTAAAATTAAAAACATAATGGGCATGGTTGTATTTATTAAGACAGGAGAGCCAGTGACAAAAAATGCATCCAACAATAGTCTTTGTTTTAGCTTTCTATTGCTGTGATAAGCATGCTGACCATAGGGAGGGAGGGCTTATGTGGCCCACACATCCTGATCACTGAGGGATGTCCGTGCAGGATCTCAAGCAGGAGCGGAGGCAGGAGCCATGGAGGACGGCTGATTTCTGGCTTGCTCTTCATGGCTCACTCAGCCAGCTCTTCTATACAACCCAGGACACCTGCCCAAAGGTGGTACCATTCACAGCGAACAGGGCCCTCCCACATCAATCACTGACCAAGACAGTGCCCCATAGACTTGCTTACAGGCCAACCTAATGGTGGTTCTCAACTGAGGTTCCCTTTTCCCAGATAACTCTAGCTTGTATCATGTGACAAAAGAGAAGAAGAAGAAGAAGAAGAAGGAAGAAGAAGGAAGAAGAAGGAAGAAGAAGAAGAAGAAGAAGAAGAAGAAGAAGAAGAAGAAGAAGAAGAAGAAGAAGAAGAATCAAAAAATAAATAAAATAAAAAAAAATAAAAACCACCAGGACAGGCTGCTGGACATGGAAAACCCAGATTGTTGCTGCTGCTCACTGACACTATGGCATCATGGGACGTTGCAAGCCTCAGGAGAGAGGACAGACTCACCTGGCAACCATTACACCACATATTCCTGCCGAGGATGTCATCAACAGCTGGCTAACATTCTTCTCATCCCCGTACTCACATTTACCACTGCGACTTTAGCGTCGTTCCCACAGAAGGCGGTAAACACTTCACCCAGTCTTTGGGCCCAGCTGTGGCACAGGCCCTTACCAATGGGACAGACACCATGAAGGAAAGATGTGCTCACCCGAGGGGCTTTGTCCTCTAGAGTTGGTTATCACAGTGACCCCTTCCCTCAGATGGCTGTTCCGGCTCTGCGCCCCTGGGATGAGCTGGTTGAGAATCTCACTCTATATTAGTTACTCTCCTGCTGGTGTGACAGAACCCACTTCAGGAAGAAAGGGTTTAGTGTATCTCTGTTTGAGGTAGAACATCACGGTGGAGAAGTCGCCAAGAGCTTGAGGCAACTGGTCACATTCTATCCACCGGTTTGGAGAGTAATGAACGCTTTGCCCAGCTCACTTTCCCCTTTACACAAACCAGGGAGGGGTGCCACCCACAGTGGGCGGGTCTTCCTGCAACAATGATCCTGATTAAGATAATCTCCTGCAGATGTGCCCAAAGGCCCATCTCTCAGAGGGTTTTAAATCTCTTCATTGACAATTGCGATGACCCAACCATCCCTTCCTCAGGCCCTCATCCTCCCTCCCCTCATGGTGTGGTCTAGGAGTGTCCTGGCTCTGTCTTCTCACTTGCCCTTTCTCGGCCACTGTCTTTAAACTCTCTCTCAGGGACATTGCACTGGTACACCTTCCTCCAGCTCTCTGCCAAGTTGGCCACATCTCATCGCTGGCATGACTGTCACCTCCTTAGAACTGCAGGTCACCCTGAGCCTTAGAATGAACATGTGGAACGGATCTCTGCTTTGACAATAGGCCTGGGAGGCAAAGCAGAGCGGCTGCAGGGCCTGCGGCCGGAGGCTGCCTTGATGCCCTTCAGAACCCAGAGAAAATTAAATGCTCATTAATAATAATAATAATAATTGTTATTATTATTAAAAAACTTGTCAACCACGGAGATTTTGTGATTGTTGTTGGGAATCTGAAATTGGGTTCTGATATTTGTATGTCAGGCACTTTATTAACTGAGCCATCTTCCCAGACCCAAGAAGAGTGAATTCCCTTTTATGGTCACCTTTAGTTTGCTCGCACCGATTCTCTTCTCACAGTTGTAGGGACTTGTGTGACCAGTGGATGGGTCTGTGCTTCGCTTGCCTTGCCAACAAAGCACAGTTCTTTCCAAATATGTTAGTGAAGAGCCCCAAAGACAGTGGCTTCCTCTGGAGCGAAAGTCAGATCGGTTGTTCAACAAAGTAAAGATAATCTATCCTTTCAGGGCAAAAGGGACAAGTGAAGTTACAGCCTTTTACTAAGATTTCGGGCCCTCATCCCATTTTCCTTGGCTCTGATACAAGTTTGCAATGTGCATAGCCTATATCTGACCTTCTTTTTCTTGGCTCTGATACAAGTTTGCAATGTGCATAGCTTGTATCTGGCCTTCTTTTCATCACCCTAAGAGAGGACAAGAGAACCCCCAGTAAAAACATGAAGCCATCCACGCTGCTGATGGCACTAGGGATGATTAAACCCTCTGTCTCTGACGTGGGAATCTTGGGTCTTCAGCTGCTTAAACAGCAGACCAACTTGCTACTTTGCAGAGAATAAACCCTCAAGATTTTTCATAGTTCTTTTAAAATTAAAAACATTAAATTGTGTATGTGAGAGAGACAATAACTGCTTTCTTCAGTCAGCATGACTCTTCTGATCAGGGATGGGATTGTCTGTGACTGCCCCCACTCCACACACAAGGTGAAGGCCAGCTCTGGTTCTTTTCTCTATTGATTAAGGCAAGTTTCCAACATAGCGAAGCTTCAGGGTGACTAGAAATTCAGAAGGGAAACCACCTTGATGGAACTCTCAACAGGTATCCCAAAGGACTGGCATGGCCTTCTCACGCATGGTGTCATGTTGGACTAGCATGGCCTTCTCACACATGGTATCGTGGTGGACTAGCATGGCCTTCTCACACACGGTATTGTGGTGGACTAGCATGGCCTTCTCACACACGGTACCGTCACACAGCACTGACATGTTTCAGTGATGAGCTGCTGACATGTATCTGACTGAGTCACTTGGAGGTCTCATCCTTTACTGCCCAATGCAGCAGAGATTCCTTCTGGTTTCCACTATCACCCAGCTTTCTCTGCTGGACAGGAACTTGGTTTTGTTTGTACTGAGTGTCTCATGGCCCACTGGGAGTGTAGGATGGCAGTGCTTGTGTCTACATTGCTAATTATTGTCTCTTTGTAAGAGATGGGAAAACAGGACCGAGAAGGGGTGTGGTACTGTCTGTGAGACCTGCTCTTGGGGTCACTGGAAGCTTCCAACATCAGCAAGCTCTAAAAGGATGAGCTGTTGGGCAGAGGCTGGGCACTGCGGCAGGTACACCACATGTCTCTCGGGATGGCAGGGGCTGGCAGGGCAGCAACTCTGACCCTTTTTTGTGGGAGCCTTCTTTGGAGTTTACGACAGTGGAAGCACTGGTTGGGTGAAAAACTCGATTACATCAAACATCTCACACGCAGCCTTTGGGGCCTGGAAACCCAGAATTACGGTAGAAGTGAAGAGACAAGCATGGTCAAGGATTTCCAACGGAGACTCCAGCCGAGACGGTACCCAATGGTGGGGGAACCCTCAGAGGGCATTTGTAATGAGAGCAGAGGCAGCTCCCAGCTCTCCAGGCACCCCCTCTTTCTGACATGCTGATGGAACCATGTTACTTGCCAAAGCAGGTCAACCGCCCAGTGCACTCACCCACTACCTTAGACTCTTCCTGACGTCGATCCTACCAGCTAGAGATCGTGACTTGTTTTTCTTCCACCGTCCCCCAAATGCCACACTGGCACTTTATTCTTTAGTGAGCCGTTTACTAGCATGGTAAAGAAAGAAGCCTTTTCTGACCAATAGTAAGAACGTGAACAATATTTTCTAGCGCCACAACTGAACACAACAGGATTTATTTTTAAGATAAAAAGTTAAAAAAAAAGGATATATTTTGATAAATCACATCTTGGAATAATTTGGTAAATGACTAAAGTATACAACTTTAATACTTTTTACAGCATTAAAAAATAAACCCAACAGAACAAACACCCTAACAATTGGACCTAGCTGCCGGAGGCTGTGCCCAGCTGCAGGTTCTACATGAGAAAATCAGTTAGCTGCACACTGCTTACAAACAGCAGGGAATTCACAGAGCACCAACTCTGCAGAGCGTCTGTGAATAGGCACTTCCATTGTCTGTGCTAAGTATTTCCCCAGTGTTTGTGAGAAACAGTACTTACCTTGTCATAGAGTTTCATACCTCAAACACATTTTCTTAAAAAGTCTTGCTTCTCCCGAGCCTGCAGCCATATGGTCAGGTAGGCAGTTTTTACAAACGCTACTGAGGTTGTGGCCTTGGTCAACCTGCATCTTTGCTAGGTCACACGGACTTTGACATGCAGCCTTCAGTTCCTACTGGGTAACCTCAGAGTTCCCTTTTCTGGGGCAGCCGCTCAGAGGAACTGGCAGGGTCTGTGCGTTTTCAAAGCACACATGCATTTTCTCCGAGCATGCTCATTTCTCACCCTCAGGAGCAAATGCAGCCGTCAGTCACCTCTGCTCAGCTCAGTCGGAGCCCGGCAGGGAGAACTGCAGCTTCACATTTTACCCAGACATTTCTGTCGGACTCTCTAGCCACACCATACCTTTAGTTCCCGGGGTCCATGTGCTCCTGAGTTACTCATTCTAGAAAAGGAAATGATACAATCCACTTATTAGACTTCCAGATACTACAATGGAACTTGTTATCAAACGAGGAACGTTATCTTGCCCCTCTTTTCTAAAATCGTATAAAAATAAGTCTAAGTTTCTTTTTCTGGTGCTGAGATGGGGTGAACCTGCTACGATTTTTAATAGAACTTAACATCCACATATGTAAGAAATCCTGCCTGAGTGAGGCTATACCACTACATAAGACTTCTTGTATTTATTACATATCAGTTTCTTATTGCAATTCATATTTACTGACACTAAGCTGAGGAAACGGAGACACTCAATTTTCAAAAAAAATTTCATGTATGAAAACATATATACAACTTCTTAGTGTTCTTCAGCAATCTAAACCAAAGATCAACATGTAGAAACTGTTTAGAATTGAATATTGCAAACTGAAAACCAAAAGGTAGCCTATCAGAACCACTTAGGGAACTTGAGAAATCTCTATCCACCACATTGCCAGCGGGTGCAGCCACTCTGACAATCAGTATGAATTCTCCGAAAGCTAACACTCCATCTCCCTTACGACCCAGTGATCCCGTTCCTTGGCATACACCCCCAGATCTCGGCATCCCATTCCAGACACTTGCTTAGCCACACTCACTGCTGCTCTATTCATAATAGCTGGAAACTGGAACTGCCTAATGTCCTTCAACTGACAAATGGATGATGAAAATGTGGTACCCATACACTGTCGAATATTATTCGGCTGTAAAGAAAGATGGAATCAAGAAACTTACAGGTAAATGGATGGAATAAAACAAACAAACAAACAAACACTGTATCAAGTGAGGTAACCCAGACCCAGAAAGACAAATGCCCATCTTCTCTCTCATCTGAGGTCCCAGCTTCAAGTCTTCAGACGTGTGTATATAACCTGGAGTAACATTAACTTCCAGGCCTGTGTGCACAATGCCTAGTCTCAGCGGCTGAGCATGCAGAAGAATCCATGGCCCTTGCTTCTTTCTTGTCTCTGGAAACCCACACCTGCCAAGTGTGGTTGACACTTGGGGTGAACCCTGACTTATTCCGGCCACAGTGGTAGCAGCTTTTCTGAGAGGATGAAAACATTCCCTACTTATTGCTTTCTGTCAGCAGCAAAACCTTTAATGTCACCCCTACCGCCCCCCCCACACCCCTACCTCCCCACATGCGCGTGTGCACCCCCCCCACAGAATCGGAGCACTAGCTGGGTGGGATCTTGCCCTTGGGGCATCTTTCCTATGATAGTACAGAGTACAGTCAGGGCTTCTCTCTAATGGTGCCAATTCCTTCCTAGCACCAGTCCTGGCAGTCATCTTAAGACTTTTCACTCTGATTAAGTTGTTTTCCTTCTACCGCTTGTTGCTCACTGCAGGTTTTCAGAAGTGATCAGTAATAACTATTTCACAGAAGTCGATGTCGGGAGGCCTTGAAATTCCCACTACCAAAATTAGCCCCTTACTTTTAAATTCAGCTTCTTGCAAGTTTGCAAAAACAGGTGGGAGGCAGTCAGCTTCTTTTCCAAACATCACATGAGTCCCTGTCCTCCTCAGGAGCTAGTCTCTACTGTCTGCTTTTCTATTGGCATTCTTATATTTTATTCCAGGCTTGGGACAGGGTCTCACTATGTAGCCTAGGCTGGTCTGGTTTCGAACTCTATTACAGAGATCCACCTGCCTCTGCCTCTGCTTCCCCAAGTGCTGGGGTTAAGGTTACTCAGCTTCTCTCTGCTTCACCTTCCAAGCTCCTGCTGGAACAATCTGTTAAACTCTGCCACTAATGATTATGACTTTTCAAGAAAGTTCCAAAATCTTCCAAACAATGTCACTGTGTGCTCAACTCCGTGACTCTATGGGGCCATTTCCGTTCACACCATTGCAGCGCCTGTGCAGACTGAGGAAGCAGGCTCAGTGACCACACTGGAAAAGCTGGACAGCAGGAAGGCATACATACGGCAGCTACAGAAAAGGAGCAGCCTCTATGTGGGCTGGCGAGAAATATAAAGAATAGTGGATTAAAAACTGGATGTTGAATTTTATCTCTATGAGGATAAGGAAAAAGTAAGAGGCAGAGGGCGCTTCCTTTGTCTAAAAATGTGCTATTTTTGCCCAGTAAAACATCTGGACAGGAATATTTTTGAAAGGGAATTCAATCATAACTGTAGTGTTAGAGTCAGACAGCCTGGAAATAATTTCAACCACGAAAAGTGAGCTGTGTACAGGATGTGTCTGGGAAGAATGAATCTGCTGGTAATGAATCCTCAGCTTTCTTTACTTCAAGTCTTCGTTTCCCACAGCGAGCTCTGCCTCTTAAAAAGCATGGCTCCTGCCTCACAGAGAAACACTGGCTCAGTTTCTGCCTGGGAAGCCCAGGTGCAATTTTATTTTCTAAATTTATAAGAATTACTGATTCAAAGAAAGGATTTTAATTTCTGACAGAGAAATGTCTAAGTTTTAAATGCTCTATTGTGCTCTCTGTGTTTGACCTTTCCTTCTCCAGAGTTTAGCCCGGACATGAGAGGCATAAAGAAAAGGAAGGCTACTAAGCCATGTTTTAGCAACTAGACATCATTATACCTTCTTTTAAGTCACCAGGTCCTTGGTTTAATCTTTTTAAGAGCCGATAAATTTTTATTCCTGAGTTTTCAAAATACAAAACATTTTTTGGTAAATTATTATTATTATTTTATTATTTTGCTTTGTTTGACAGGATCTCACCCCTAGGCCAGCCTCAAATGTACAGCAATCTTCCTGCCTCAGCCTCCTGAGTGTTGGGATTTCAGACATGATATGCCAAGCCTGATAGGTTCCTAATTTCTATTTTTCATTTCAGAATGAGTCCATCTTCTATCATAGTCTGTTGTGATAATTGCTAGCATATCATATTTTTGGATTGGCCATTATGTTTCTATATTTATAAATAAAAAAAAGTTCATTCGCTCAAAGCCACTGATACTATTTAAACTTAAGTAAGGTGTGATAGCCTAGACCTATATTCCTAATACCTGGCAGGTAGAGACAGGAGGACCAGGGGTTCTAGGTCAGCCTATTATCACATGACAAATGAGGTTCTAGGTCAGCCTATTATCACATGACAAATGAGGTTCTAGGTCAGCCTATTATCACATGACAAATGAGGTTCTAGGTCAGCCTATTATCACATGACAAATGAGGTTCTAGGTCAGCCTATTATCACATGACAAATGAGGTTCTAGGTCAGCCTATTATCACATGACAAATGAGGTTCTAGGTCAGCCTATTATCACATGACAAATGACAACCCCATGTAAAAAACCAAAACAATCCCTATAAATTTTTACATCATTGACACTTTATAATCCTAAAAATGTTGACAAAACTACCAATAAGTTTTGGCCTAGCAACAAATCCATAGCACTACACCCTTCCTAGTACAATGTCTCTGCTGTGTCACTGAGGAGTCGACGGAGGGATGTGTGGATTGCGCGTGTATCTTGTTTCGCTAACTATGATGCACGTGGCTGAAAGAAACACCTTTACTTACGCCTCACTGGGAAGAGACTGCCAATCAGCCTGGTTCATCCAACTGGCATGTTTCTACTTCCACAGATATTAAAATGTGAAAATACGTATCTCAAAAATCAACGAAACATGCCGCTTATTTAAATTCTGAACACCTATTTTTTCATTCTCGTCTTTCACATAAATAAGTCATGATTTAGTTATGCAAAGCAAACTTTATTTCTGCTATAGATGACAACATATTTCTCTAAGAAAGCTTTATTTCTGCTGTTCACAACAACATATTCTTCTAGGAAACAATTACTATATTAGTTTACCATTAAGGTCAGACAAAAATGCAAGTCAGAAATCCCAGGAAGCAATGGTGTGTAGACTATCAGATATGTGAAAAAAAGGAAAAAAAAAAAAGCTGTCAACTGTCCACAGGGAGTTCGTCCAGTCACGTGTTTCAGTCAGTCAGCTGAGGACTACGTCATTAGTTAGTCTTTGTTCTGTAGAAAGAACACAATACAAGTAAGAAAATCATCACCTGGAAGGGAATAGCTTTTGTAGTTAGTATTCCCAAACTGTCGGGGATTCTCTAGCTTCTACACAGCCAGTCTGATCCGTTCAATCGTAAATGCCACCAAGTAAACAAAACCAAACTTACTCAGAAAGTTGGAGCCCGCAGGGACTGGATTTCTAGAGGGAAAGTTCTGTGAATTAACTTAGAACAAGATGCTGTGAAATATTAAAATTTCTATTTGCCTCAAATAGAAAGAGAAAAAAATTATAAACACAAGACTTATCTCCAAATAGAGTCTGACTACTTTCAGCATTGATCTTAACCAGTTTGTTATTTCTGAGGGGCGGCTCACTTAGTCCCAGGCGCATTCCTTAGAAACAAAAGCAGCCAGCACTCAAGAGCCCTTGTACCAACCACACCAAAGAAGTTCTTCCTGTCACAGCCATGGAGAGTGGCGGGGTCTATCAACTACTGTGCTGAACCTGACAGTGAGACGGGGGTCTCACTATGTCTCCCAGGCTGGCCTTCCACTCTTGAATTTATTTGTCTCTCCGGCCTCAGTCTCCCAAGAACTGCAACTACAGGTGCAGGTCACCAAACTTGGCCAATATAATTTACTTAATGCAACCCAAAAGGTAGAAAGTCTCACTGTGATAGCAGAGGTAAACAGAGGGTGGGTAGCAAAAATCAGTGACATGGTGCAATTAGAAGACATCCAAACTGTAGCTATTTCTATCCTAACCACATCACCATTTTCAAGTTATAGGACCTCTTTTGATCTCTGCCCTGAAAATGTATCTTGATTCAACAATGAGAAAGGACCAGACTCACGCTGGGATGGCTAGCCACGCTGACAGCTGTGCAGCCCTCTGACTGGGAGCCAGGTGAGTGCAGAGCAGCGTGGAGAAGCTGCCATAGTTCAGAGCTTGGGTCTCAGGGTCCCAGGGCCTGGGAGGTGGTCGTCACCATCCCTGGACGGAGGACATCTGAAAGGCTGCGCTAAAGCCACACGTGTCTGAGTCTGAGTCCCATTTACAAAGCCTTTCTTTCGGTCTATCAGGGATGCTGCTGTCTCCGGGCCTCACGACAGATCTAGCGGAAAACCAGGCCTCTGACATGAAGGGATCCATACAGACTTAGGTATCAGAGGTGGGTCTAGTCCAAGTCTGCTGCAAGCTCGTTCACACTCTAACGCTCTCCCTCCACACCCACGCTAACCTCAGTCAGCATTTCTGCTCCAGTGTCCTGAGTGCTGAGATTATAGGCCAATAATTCCCTTTAAAATGTAAATTATCAATGGGAAAGGCTCAACTATGAGAGTACTTCATGCATTTTCTTATACTAGGAAGTTAATATCATTGCCCCTTTAGAGGACAAAGATCCCCTGAACAAAAGCAGTCATTGTCACTGATATGCTGAATCATTTAGACATAGGGTAAGTGGAATCTTTGCAGAACATTTTAAAGGACTGTCCATTTAAACAGAATTAAATTAATAACTTTTTTAGTAAACAAAATTTGCTTACTAATTATCTTTCACTGGTAACTTAATATTTTTAGAGCTATACTGGCAAGTGTTTGGAGTAATGAGTGTAGATTTTGCCATTAAATAAGACATTTAAGAGCATTTTTAAACTGGGCATTTTTCACTGCCAAGTGGCTTCTATGAAGGAGGAACTAACAACTTGCTTTGCTTTACAAAAGCAGAGTCCTCAGTGGTGAGGCCTACAGTGATTAATTCTGACAGTTACGAGCACACAGCAATGAACGGGCCGCAGCTGACGTGTAGCAGGGCCAGGAGGGTGAGTGTAGGAGACAGGAAAGAGATTGTCCTTGAAACTCAGAATTCTTTAGAGTAAAACAATCTAAAGATGATGTCTCCCTTAAGTCATAGCTAAAACCCACCACAGGAAAAGATTGAGTTTTAAAAATTACTCAATAGAACAATGAATCCCTATGTTGTTCAGTATTCGTGAGAAAGAAGGATTTAGCAATGGCCAGAGTTCTCCAGAAATACATAGATGCACATGGAATACTTTCTAAATGTATACCTTTACAGTGCAAGCTCGTAAGTTTGAGTTCAGAAAGACACCAATATTTAGGTTTAAAAGGTCCATATATATATATAATATTATTATTATATATATATTATATTATATTATTATTATTAATATATATATATTATTTCATACTGTTTCTCGTTAGTAGGAAGTCAGAAGATTACTCTTTAAAGACATACTCTATTATTACATGTAAGTACGTATGTGTCTGTCTGTGGGTGTGTATGCATGACTGAATGTGTTTGGAGTTCAGAAGAGGGCACTGGCTTGCCCTAGACCTTTAGGTACACACCGGTAGCTATCAGCAGCCTGATGTGGGTCCTCCGGAGGAGCAGCAAGCACCTGCAGCAGCCAAACTCTTTCCAGCCCCAACTTTAAACAAGTTTTTAAATTTAAAAAATATATTGGCCAGGCAGTGGGCACACACCTATAATCCCAGCATTTGGGAGGCAGAAGCAGGCAGATCTCTGTGTGTCTGAGGCCAGCCTGAGCTACAGAGCAAGTTCCAGGACAGGCTCCAAAGCTACAGAGAAACCTTGCCTCAAACCACCCCCCCAAAATAAACAAACAAATAAATAAATAAATTGCAAAAAAAACTTGGCTTTCTTTATAGGGTTTACGCCAACATGGTTTTAACTAGCTTCTAAAGTCCCCAAAGGAAAAGCACGGTAAAGTACTTACAGACTTATTCCCGTCACACTCCTTGGGAAGTGGGTAAGACAGACTTACCAAGACTCAGTAAGTTCTCTGTCTCTTTTTGGATTCTTCCCGTGGGGAATCCGCCAGCATGACTTTCAGTCTGACCCCGTTCAGAATCTTCCCATGCAGGGTTGTGATTGCATCATTGGCACTTATCCTATCTGCATACTTGACGTAGCCCACATTTTTTCCTGACACAAGGTAAACTTCGATCAGGTTACCGAAACGGCTGAAACGAAGTAAAAGACCCGAGCATCAGAAACAGACGGACGCTCTCAGGAAGTTCTAAACACAGCAAGTTCTTGACTCTTCCTCAGCGCCTATGGCCAACACCTGGCTGCTTCAGGTACTCCCTTATCTCCGGCAGGGGGCTCCCTCCTCTCCAACAGCCTCTTCATCTTTTCCTCACTGCAACATTCTCTTCCTGCCTCTGCTTACCCCATGGCTGCCCTCCCTCCCGACTCTAATGCTTTCCTCAGGTTACCCCACGGCTGCCCTCCCTCCCGACTCTAATGCTTTCCTCGGGTTACCCCACGGCTGCCCTCCCTCCTGACTCTAATGCTTTCCTCAGGTTACCCCACAGCTGCCCTCCCTCCCGACTCTAAAGCTTTCCTCAGGTTACCCCACGGCTGCCCTTAAGGGTTCCACGTGGCCTCCCAGGTGAGCATGAACTTAACTTTCAGGACAGTAATAAAAGTTTGCTTACGTCACAATTAGCACCCCAGTCCAGGGGCTGCCTGTCACAGAGAAGCGGCCCCAAAACAAAACCAAACCTAAAGCTAAATTAATCAGTTACATAAAGGTCAACCTACTATCACTATATGACTGATATTGTGTGGATCTTTAACATGCTTCTTATCTGCTTAGCTCACTAATATTCTTAGAAGGCAAAAGGAAAATGTCTTACAAAAAAACCTAGGGTAAAAAAAGGGTAGGGTAGATATAGTTATATCAAAATAAAAGAAACAAGCATTTCCCCCCACTTTCCTTTCTACACGTATTACGTATTATCCCTATAACCAAGCCTTTCCTTTCTACACTTATTATGTATCATCCCTATAACCAAGTCTTTCCTTTCTACACTTATTATGTATTATCCCCTACAGCCAAGTGATTTGCTCTACACGACATAATCCTCAGGAGCCAACCAAGTGCTGGCAAACGTAAGATCTTTAGCAAACTGTTCATTCGCCTGGATCACAACACGAGGAAAACGGAATGCGCAGACAGACGTACGCGAGCATCTTCTCCCAAGGGATAATGGATCTGTCTATGCTACACTGCAGTTCTTAAAGACCATCCTGTGTGTCTTATGTCTTCAAAATGGGGAAAAAACAACAACAAAAAAAAACCAAGGAAATTTTGGTAGAGGTTAGGATATGTGCCCAACAAAGGAATGAGTTTTTTGAAATTTATGTGCTGGCAATGCTGAAGCATGCATGGGCAGCCCATATATGGCGGTTCTGTTGAACTTGTCCATATTGGGTTTCATTCATGGTCTAAGTTGATGAAGATGACTGACCAGGTCTCTTCCTCAAGAGGACACCAGATCTCATTACAGATGGCTGTGAGTCACCATGTGGTTGCTGGATTGGAACGCAGGACCTTTGGAAGAGCAGGCAGTGCTCTTAACCGCTGGGCCAGAGGGGTGTGGCAAAGGAAATGATGGTAAAATCGTCGATTGAAAAGATCTCTAAAGAGTCTTTAAAACCTCAGAACAGGCCGTCTCTCAGGGGCAGGATCATGAGAAGGCGGTTACTTGCTTAGATGCATCAAATGTACTTGTTTTTACCTACCGCCGTGTAGCTTTGGAGAAGCGAATCTTACCAGAATATATCCTCCAACACGTCTAACGGCAGAGGATGAGGATTAAACACGATAAAAAGTCTCTCTTTCACGGGCGTTTCGGGAGAGGCTTTCTTTTTGCACGACGGAAGTGCAACATCTGTCTGGATTTGCGGCAACTGTGAGCCAGAGCTTCCTCCCAACTGCTGTGGAAGAGAGAGGCACAGAGGGAGAGAAATAAGACCGCCCTGCGGGGGTTTGGGGCAGAGCTAAGAGGTAGGTCACAACACCACGAGGTCTTTACAATAGTTCTGAAAATGTTTTCTCTGTTAATAAACAGATGTCATATTTGCTGGCCACATTACAGAGGTCACATTCTCACACACTCACCAGAAACTGCTGCTGACTTGGGTCACTCCACACCATTGATGTGAGCTGTGACGTCACCATCTGGGTGGCCATTTTTCTGATGAGACTGAAAACAACAACCGACAATTTACAGAAAACTAGGGGTATTCACCATCTTAACGGTGATTTGCTTGGTGTGACTTCCTCACCTGAGGTTAACTGTTCCTAGTCTTCAAGCCACTGCCATGCCCACCCGCACTAGGACAGCCCTGGACTGCCATGCCCACCCGCACTAGGACAGCCCTGGACTGTCATGCCCACCCGCACTAGGACAGCCCTGGACTGTCATGCCCACCCGCACTAGGACAGCCCTGGACTGCCATGCCCACCCGCACTAGGACAGCCCTGGACTGCCATGCCCACCCGCACTAGCACCAGGACAGCCCTGGACTGCCATGCCCACCCGCACTAGGACAGCCCTGGACTGCCATGCCCACCCGCACTAGCACCAGGACAGCCCTGGACTGCCATGCCCACCCGCACTAGGACAGCCCTGGACTGCCATGCCCACCCGCACTAGCACCAGGACAGCCCTGGACTGCCATGCCCACCCGCACTAGCACCAGGACAGCCCTGGACTGCCATGCCCACCCGCACTAGGACAGCCCTGGAACGCTACTTACTCTGCCGCGTTACTCCCGTCATCCAGGAAGGAAACCCCTATCCGATTCCCAGGGGGGTACTGGAACCCGTGCAATTTGTATTTTGCATAAATAGCAGACGCTACATTAAAATACTGAACCACACCATGACCTGAAATAGAAAATGCACAGAGATGGGAAAGGCAGCAGAAGGTGGGTATCTGTAAGGCCCAAGTTACAATGTGCTCAAAGGTGAAAAATACAGGACTCTGATTATCACACAACTAATAAAGATAAAAATCAATGGGAACAGAGGACAAAGCTCTGTTAAACACACACGCAACATTATTTGTAGGCATTGAAGTGTACGTCAAATTTTGGTAAAACAGAAACACAGTACTTTAAGAAAATATAGTATCGGCATATATTTCATCCAATGAATTGAATTTTAAGACCCCTCCCCACTTTTTCTTAGCAGGAACTTGATACATAAGCCAAGCCATTGGCCTTTAGCTTACAATCCCACTGCCTCTGTATCCCAGTGAGGACTGGGACTACAGGTACTCACCACCAGGCCCAGCTTAAAATATTTTAATAAAATATCAATACACATAAAAACTAGAACTCTTTTTTTGTTGTTTTAATTTTTGTTTTTCGAGACAGGGCTTCTCTGTAGTTTTGGAGCCTGTCCTGGAACTAGCTCTTATAGATCAGGCTGGCCTTGTACTCAGAGAATAATTACTGCCTCTGCCTCACAAGTGCTGGGATTAAAGACGTGCGCCGCCACCACCTGGCAAAACCAAAACCCTTAATTCACTGAAATGAGGAGTTTCCCTGTCACACTGCATACTCAACAGTGGAGGAAGGAGGTACGCCTGAAAGCAGCAGGCGGGTGGCAGGGTCTTAGGCTGCAAGTTGCCCATTTCACATTCCTTTGATGAGATTTTAGCTAAGGAGTCAGCACTGAAGGGAGGGAAAGATTCATCCTGGAGCCCAGGAGCTGTGACTCAACCGAAAGGTTTCCACCACCGACTTTGGGGAGAAACACAGCATCATTTTCCTCTGTATAGATCAGTGCTCAGTGTCAACTCGACACATCCTAGAGACACCTGGGGAGGGGGACACTCAGCTAAGTCACTGCCTGGATCAGAACACCTGCTGACAGCCTGTGGGGAATGTGCTGGCTGAACTGATACGCCTTATTCTGCAGCAAATCTGAGAATGTTCAGAGAGATGCAGAGCCCTTAGGAAGCAAGGGAGTTTAAGAAAAGGAGACTTGGAGTGTGCCGGGGAAGAAACCTTCAGCATTTTATAACTTTGCCAGCATCAATCTAAAGGGTAAAAACAGACCCTAGCCTGGGCACTGTTGTTCAACAATGGGATAGAGAGAGTCCTTTATTTTGTGAGTTAAAATATTTTTATGGTAAATGACTTTTAAAAAGAAGATACATTCTCGGGATTTATACACAAAGGTATCCTTGGATTTAACTATAAAGTAGATAAAAAGGGTCTGGAGAGGGGATGGGTAGCAATGAGGTTAAAGTGCATGGCATACCTAGAGAAAACGTCACTGAAAATGATCACTGCACAGTAAACATATGTATGTTAACAAAAGAATAAAAAATTAACTAGAAAAAATAAAATATAAACTTCTTGGAATATGAACAGTATAAAAATGTGTCATGGATAAAAACAACAACAACAACAACAAAAACCACAGTAAACTTAACAACAGCAAAACAATCATCTTACCATAATTTGAGTAAGGATCTCGTTGGACCTCACAGTACTCCAGGCCTGGGACTATGTCAAATATGCTGAAGAGCTGCTCTTCTGTGAAGGGGGCACGCGACACAACTGACAGGCGTCTAGAAATAGCTTCCTGGCCTCTGTCGCTCTTGTCAAAGCTTGGAAATTCAGACTGTTGTTCTCCAACTATACACACACACACGAAGAGTAAATCATTACATTTTTATACACTAAAAATTCATGTAACCATTTTGTACACGGCTATTTGAAGTGTACTGTGCCAAACAAAGACATTGTATTCTGTGGTATTCTTTTTAAAAATACATTTTTAATTTTATTCATTGAGAATTTCATATATGTATGCAATGTATTCCAATCATATCTATTGTCCCTACTTTGTAGTATTTTAATATTCTACAATCATAAAGAAGACGTGACCAGAAAACAGATAACTTCTCTACTAAACTAACACAGGACTACTACAGGAATGCCTGGTTAAATACCACAGGACGGAGCTGAGCACACAAAACTGTGAAATATGGCAACAATTTATCTGAAAAGTTACGCCAGTGACAACCAGGGACCTTGATTTCACCATTTCCCAGCAGCCTTTTCTAGCTTCTACTCTTGCTAGTCTCCTTTCTGCAAACCAAACTTTAAGGCAGTATACTGAACAGATACCTGTGTAACATTTTTGTACATTTGGTTGGCTGCACAAAGGCAGAATTCTCTCTCTCTCTCTTTCTTTCTCTCTCTCTCTCTCTCTCACACACACACACACACACACACACACACACACACACAGGTTAGTATGTAGATAATGTGTAGCCAGCCAGAGAAATCTATATTGGAAATAAGTTAAACAAAATAAGGGTGAAGTATTAAGGATATTAGAAGTACTGACTAACTTCTCAGGAAAAACAAAACAAAACTACACGTAAGATTTTCCTTCACTTAGTAAGATTTTCAGGTTGCTGACGAAGGGACGGCCTGAGAAAGAAATCAGATCACACACTCAACGCTGCTAACGCGGAGGTAAAGGCATCCACTCACCGAAGGGAAACAGGTTTACTTTCGGCTCATGGCCCAGAGCCTCCTGCCTCATGCTACTGTAATAATCTTGCTCAGGGGACTCGGATACTTTATTTTTAGGTTCAGCCAAGAGTGCTCTGAAACCTGAAAGTGAGAAGCCATGAATTTTCAAGCATCATAACAAGTTTAACATATTTGGACTTAAGGGTCTGACCTAGTTTTAGAAATACAAGCATATAAAACAGAATCTACATGGTGGCCATCTTCATCAGACCGACTTCTTAGTTTCATGGTAAAGAACAAAAAGTAAATGAGAAAACCACAAACAAAAACAAGCTGAGAACCCCCCCTCCCCAGTAAGGGTCAATCAACACAGATGAGAAAGGTCAGCAATGCTGTACCCCCTCCCCCGAAAGATGGCATCATCTATGTGCCCAGTTCCCTTAGGACTAAAACCCCACTGGGCATCCTCACATTTAACCTTTTACCAACCTGTCTCCTTTATATGTGCTTAGTATGTTACTTTGCACATTAACTTCTCTGCCTGTTTTTAGGTTACATCTTTAATCACGACAGTTCTGTAACTGGTTCCCTTGTTCTAGACTGAGAGTTCTTACTTAGGGGTCCAAGAATTAGCTTCAAACAGTAAAGAGGGAGAGACAAGTCACTGAATGCAGACTGCCAACACTCACACAGAAAGCCGGGGAGTCCAGGCATGCCTATAACTCCAGCATCAGGAGGTAGAGGCAGGAGATTGGGCTAGCCAACTGGTGAGCTCCAGGTTCGGTGACACCCCGCACCCTCCCCAAGCCCCTACACAAAATGGGAAGGTTCCACAAACCCTCTAAAACAAAATGCTTATCCACGCTATGTAAACGTGGGTGTACGTCAAGAGGTCATAGCATTCACGTTGCTCAACAGCCGCAAGCATGAGGGACTAGCTGGCTTCAGCTCACTCAGCACTTCCGGAGGAGCTACGGCTGCTTGAGGGATTTGGAGGTGATGGAAAACAAGATACACTTCTTGTTTTCAGCCTTTTAAAGTTTCCTTCTATTCTTTATTTTCTAGGTCTTAGCCAACATAGACATCAAGGTTTCCAGCGCCGGGGCGACCAGTCACCTCATTTCTGTCTTCCTCTTGACATGCTGCGGGGCATACCGTGGGGAGTTGATTAAGAAGAAAACTGTGGTGTGGACTATAGAAGCACCTAAGAATTCTACTGATCAACAGCAACTCCTTCCTGGAGAGCACTGATTTTTATAACGGTCTAAAGTTCGGTAATTCATCACACCTCTCACTTCTCAAAGTCAACTTTATGTATAATGTCAAAGTGTGCAATAATTTATCACTATAGCTTCAAGTTAATTATTTGTCATAGCGAGTCTCACCAAACATATCCTTAACTTGTATGTTTGTTAGTGTATTAAATCCTGGTTAGGGTTTAGGCTGAATAGGAACAAATACAAAGAATAAGATTTGCTGGGCACGATGGCATATGCCTATAAAACCAGCACCCAGGAGGCTGGGGCAGAAGGATCACAAGTTCAAGATCAGGCTGGGCTATATAGCAAGATCTGTCTTAAAAAAACAAGGAAATATATTTTTAAAATCTAAAAGGGTCAATCAATTTTTAGCACTTTAAATTACAAACTATTTTTTTAAAGCCCCAAACCTATGCAAATAACAAGTCCAAATATGCCCTGTGCTTACATCCTGACAACTCTGTCACCAGGATGGCTTCTGCGCATGGCTGATTCCTAAGTCCAAAACGTTTCCCTCCTTGAATCTTTTGGAAATACTCACTACTTACTTAACTTTAGCAAAAATCTAGTCAAAGACTCTGTTATTTATAATACTGAGAATTTTTTAAAAAGCCTTTTAGCAAGGTTAAAGAACAAACAAAGAAACAAACAAACAGATCTGGAGCTGGAACAATGCTGGCACAGTGGTTAGGAACACATTTGCTCTTACAGAGGACCTGGGTTCTGTTCCCAACACCCACACAGTGGCTCACAACAGCCTGTGACTCCGGTTCCAGGGGTTATGATATCCTCTGGCCTCTGCAGGCACTGCATCCATGTGGAACACAGATGTATATTCAGGGACAATCACACATATAAAATAAAGCTTTAAAAAAACCATTCTTACTTCTATCACAATTTTCTATTGCTTGGGCAGCTTGTGATGGTTTTAAATATCGCACGTAGCCCAGACCTTTGCTTTCTCCAGTGACTTTATTCTTAATAATGCTGCAGTACTCGATATCGCCATACACCTACGAGAGTTAAAGGAAATGACCTCAGGAGGCTCAAAACTAATGACAGAAAAGACACTTCAAAATTTAAATTTTTACTTACTTGTGTCTCGTGCATGCAAGCAAAGCAATCCTTCAAGGCTACACCGACATTCTGCACTGTGGATTTCGCAGACAGTGAAGCCGAGCCCACAGAAACCACATACCTTGCCTATACCACAGAGAAACTGAGCCGGGAGAGAAAGAACTTATCCACACGGTCCTGCTCAATAGAGGGCCGTGAAGACTCTGGAACTGGGATTCAAAGATTCAAATCCTAGCTGTATACTTAATAAGCAGGCAGGTGACTCACCTTCTCCGTGCCAGTGTCTTCTGCAGCACTGACCTCAATGGATTGCTAAAGGTTAAATGGACTAATTTGTGTTAAATGCCTACGCGCCTAGGAAATACCAAACACGTAGCAATGCTAGCTGGAACTGCTTAGGTGTCCCTAATAGTATCACGGACATCTGGATGCTCTTCTGAGGGGCAGCTCAAAGTCAAACACGATGGTTCCCTCAGGAGATTAGTACCGAGTAAGAAACACACTAATGTTTACTGTTGCAGACACATGGGATTATAAATTCAAGGCATGTCATTTTGTATGAATTTTACAGAATTCTCTTGTAAATGTTTTACTTCCCTCTTAGGAAAAAAAAAAGAGGTAAACATTTTCTTACTACTGGATGAAGTATGGAATATAAATTTTTAGAATCTGTTATTCTTGAAGGTTAACTCTTAACAGGAGGGAAGACATATAGAAAGTATCTTTTCCTGCTAGCTTTTTTCTTGCTTGTTACCTATTCCCAACTTAGTGCTAAAAGGTTAAACATAAGAAAATACCACCACCACCACCACCACTACCACCACAAACAACTTAAAATACCGTCGAGTAACTTCTGGGGAAGCCTACATATAGCCATTACATACAAAGGCACAAAGATTTAAAATTATCTTCAAAAATCATTTCCTCGGAGCAGTAGCTTAGAGCTGCAACAGCTTCCCTTAAATACAACCTGTGTAGAAGCCAAATTTTAGGACAAAACCACTTGAAGGAATAACCTTCCTTTGAACGAGCACCATGTCAACACAGCACCAGCCATGATATGCATTAGTCAACATAGCCCGCGTGCTGGGGCCTGACTCAGGCCTGTGACTCACTCTGCAGAGAGGCAAGAGAAATGAGGACTAAGAAGTACTTGGGATTGTAAAGTCTGAGAGCAGGCTCTGGGGGCAGAGCGGGTTTAAATTTTGGCGCTACCGCCTATTAGCTGAGTGGTTTTAATGAAAACGTTCTGGCTTTGCACTTCATTTTCTCAGCCTATGCTTTAGGATGAAGTCTGGGCAGAGGGGACGGTCACTATCACTGTCCAGATGTTTGTGGCTGTGCAGTGTTGAACACGGAGTTATGATAAGAACACACAAGGACCTTAAACCTCTCCCGCAGGTCTTCTTCAGTGTAGGACTTTGGGATCATAACAAAGATTCTTGTGAGTTCTTCATCTTCCACATCTCTGTGACTTCCTGACGACCGGGACTGAGCAATGAAAACCTAAGAAAGAAACACACAGAGCCCCCAGAACAATGATAACTGTATCCCTATTCCTTTAGCACACTTACTTTATAAGACAAGGATACAGCGCAGAAATGCAATGTGATAGGATCTTATAATGTTTTTTCAAAAAAAAAATCTTTACTACAGTGATTTCAAAAACTGCAATACCAATCTTTACACCACTCTTTCCAAACACATTTTGACTTTTACAATTTTTTTTCTTTTGTCTTGTTTTGAGACAGTGTCTCCCCATGTAACACTGGCTGTGGTAAAACCCTGCATGTTACAGCTCAGTGGCAGAGTGCTTGCCTAGCATTTATGAAGCCGTGGTCTGATTTTCAGAGCCCCTCTCCCACCCCACAATGCTGCATGTATTTCGAAGCTCTGTTATTGGCTGCATAAGCACATGGGATTGCTATATGTTCATCTTTATGAGATTATCTACTAATATTCTACATATGGAAATCTATCTTCACCGATGTGAGCTTTTTAAAAATTTCTATGGCACGGTATCTTCAAAGTATTTTCTCTTCTAAACATCACTTAGTCGCACTTGGTTCATTTTTGTTTTATAGCATTTTCTTTTGGGCGGCACATGTCTTTCCATGGAGCCTATGCTGGCTTTGCACCAAAGAACTGCTTGCCTGAGCTTCCTGAGTGCAGGGAGTACAGGCCTGTGCCACTATGCCTGGTGATGATCTTCTCCCAGAGATGTTTGGTTCATTTATATTTAATGTAATTATTCATACTGTTGGGGTTAATTCTAGACACTCTATCTGCTTTCTAACACTAAATTTTTAGACACGGGTAGCATCATCAGACTGATCTGTCTCTGAATTTCCAAAAGCTTTTCACATGCAGATGGAAAATTCATCAGAGGTTCTACCTTTCTAATATTGGCAGTTCATTCTTATTAAAACATTATCAGGGAAGTGAATCTGAATCTAATTTGCTTTGTAGTACAATATTTGTTTATCAATTTCTCTTTTTTTTTTTCTATTTCCATAGGAATGTTAAACTCTATGACTAAGGCTACAGACTTGTTTGTGCAGCTATAACCATAATATTCTTAAGGTAATGTCACTTTTTATAATTTGAAATGACACAGATCACTTTATACACAAGGATCCATGAGGTTTTACGCATGCATATGAGTGTGTGTTTCCTTTAAGGAGGGTAACATATCGCTGAAGTATGTGAAAATCATGGACAATGAAGGCTGCAGGAGGCAGAATCTCAAAAATGATACTGAATAAATAAAAAACAAAAACATGTCACTGTATACTTCTGTGGAAGAGAGAGACCACTGGACCCAGGGACATAACAGTTGTCACTCTTGCTCAGAGGACAGCTTGTTAAAGAGGCAAAGGACCCTGCTTAGAAAATGGAGTCAGAAGCCGGGTGGTGGTAGCGCACGTCTTTAATCCCAGCACTCGGGAGGTGGAGGCAGGCGGATCTCTGTGAGTTCGAGGCCAGCCTGGTCTACAAAAGCTAGTTCCAGGACAAGCTCTAAAAACTACAGAGAAACCCTGTCTCGAAAAATTAAAAAAAAAAAAAAAGAAAAAAAAAAGAAAATGGAGTCAGAGGCATATCCCTAGGTAGTAGGCCAAGCACTACTGGGGCACGAGTAGAAATGCCTCTCTAAGTCAATCTAGTTGATACATCAATAATGAATATCCAAAAGAAGATACAAGAGAGCTCCAAGAAAATGCAAATATTGGAGAAAAGGGGATCTAGGGTATAAGAAGACCAGAGATGCCATCAGCTCACAAATTTCTAAATTTTAGAGCCTGAAGTGTTTACTCTCTGATAAAGGAATGTATCCACACAGGACGTGAATCCCCTATGGCACACCTTGTTCCCAGTTTCAGCCCTTCCCTAGCTGATAACACCGCATCCTGGTGCAGCAGCAGCAGGAGAGACCCCAACCCACAGTCCATGAACACCCACACACGGTAAAACCAAAGCCAGAACTCACCAATCTCTGCATCGTTTTCTAGGTATGTAGCATAGCTTATCACAACACAATTTTACTTTGATAAATCTTGTGGCTTTAGGCTGGTACTGTTATATCCCATCCCCTCCCTGTACTTTGTAACCGTCGCTTCCGCCGACACCCCCAACCCCGGGCACCCCGACCTCAGGCACCCCAAACCGAGTACCCTTATCCCAGACACCCCAACCCAAGCATCTCCACCTCACACATCCCAACCCCAGTGCCGCACCTTGATGGGCTTGGTGTTGTAGGGGCCAAGACACTGCCCGTGCATCTCCTCCATAGCCCGGCAGGCCTGTGAGCTGCGGGCGAACTTGATAAAGGCGACGCCCTTGGACTCCTTGGTTTGTTTGTCGCGCACCACCCAGATGTCCTGGATGTCTCCGAAGGGAGTGAAGCGCTCCCGCAGCACCGACTCGGACGTGTACTTGCTGATCACTAGGAAGATGCGGCTGTTGGGCGGCTCGTCCAGGCTGTCCACGCCGGGGCGGAAGCCTCCGCTGCCCGCGGAGCTGCTGGCGTCGTCCATGGTGCCTCACCTAGGAAAGGGAGCCTGGCCGGCTCGGTCCGCCCGATCGCCCACCAGCCCGCCGCGGCCAGTGCGCACCTCCGCTTCCGGAAGAGCACGGAGCCCCGAAGCAGGTGCGGTCCCCGGTGAGCGAGTCCGGCTTCCGGGAACCTTCTGCAGCGCCCCCCGGCGCCACGGTGGACTCTGAACAGCTCCAAATCTCAGTCCCACGCAAACCAAGGATCAGCTTGTGCAGATGCTTAAGCCTTCCCAAAGCTGGCGTCTGGTTTCTTCTAAGTCAAAAATGGTGTCGTTACAAAAAGATTACTCTTCACCCTTGTAAGAGAGAGAGACTGGAAGTAGTGACACACGCCTTTAATCCGAGTCTCTTAGGCAGAATTAGTGAGTTTGAGGCTAGCATCTGGGTAACACTCTGTCTCAAAAATAAAACAATAATAAAACCACCAAACTAAAAAAAATAATAAAAAAGGTAGACCTTGCTCATAAGGGTCCATCGTGACAGATACAGAGGACTTGCAACAAGGGAGAGAGACTGGATTGGTTCCAGGAAGAGAAGTGGAGATTTATAACGGGGCAGTATGGCAGTCAGTACATGAAAAATTACTGAAGATCGGGGGTAAGGTGGACTCTTGTTAGACCTGCTTCACAGAACTCATGCTGCAGGCTGGCCAGAGGGGTAGATATTAACAGCGGTCAGACATCAGGGCAGGAACCATCTTTATCAGGATTTTCCTCATTCCGGATGCCCCAGGACACAGAGCCAGAAGTTGGGGATACTTGGATATCCAGCAGGATACTTGGGGGAGCTTGTCTGAAGTTTTGGTGAAAACAGGGAGTCTTTGTCACCGTTTTGACCATAAGTTCAATTAAGAGTCACTAGAAACAAAGTTTGTGGTGGTTTGAATAGAAACGGCCCAAATAGACTCATAGATTTGAATGCTTGCTCACTAGGAAGCCATGCTGCTTAAGAGGGATTAGGAGGTGTGGTCTTGTTGGAGGAAGTGCATCACTGGGGGGTGGGCTTTGGGAGTTTCAGAGACCCAAGCCAGACCCAGTGGCCCACTCTTCCTGCTGCCCAAAGATCTGGAAGCAGAACTCTCAGCTCCTTCTTCAGCCCCATGTCTGCCTATCTGTGGCCATGCTTCCCACCCTGATGACAATGGGCTAACCTTCTGAAACTGTAAGCAAGGCCCAGTTAAATGCTTTCCTTTAGAAGAGTGACTGTGGTCAGTGTGTCTCTTCACACACAATTGGAACCTGACTAAGACAATAAAAACCACAGAACCTGGTGGCTGAACAGAGTCTTTGCCAACAGAGTCTTTACAAGCATAGAATCCTAGCCCCATTCTTTAGAGGTGAGGAACCTGAGGCCCAACATTAAGAGGCTCAGGTAACAGAACCAGGCCCAGAGGTTTGATCTGCCCAGTTCCCACAAGCACTTCCAAGAGGCAGGAGCAGGGAAAATGGCGGCTGCTCACCCAGGAACGAGGAGAAATTAGAAGTCACAAGTGAAATGGGAAATCCACGCTGGCTTTAGGGCTCGTTAACGAGCCTTGATGAGAAGGTCAGCAGCTGTCTAGAGCCGAAGACTGAGTTAGCCTTTGCTAGCCCTGGAATGAAAAGAAAGAAAGAACCGCAAAAGCAGTCTAGGAGTACAGCGGCTAAAGCTCCTACAGCTCCTAGCGGTACTCCCGGCTGCTAAGATCTGGGCATCTACGAGGTCAAGCGCATCCATATTTGCTGTGTGCCAACTGTGGGCCAGAAGCTAGACACTCAGTGGCAGAACAAGAACCATCTTGTCACAAGCTCCTGTAAACTCCTTGCGTAGTTCCGGCTCCAGACATGTCTACTGCGGAGTAGAAATAATACTACTATAAATAGTGGCACAGTTAGCTGTCAGACATAATCAGCGAAGTCACCCATCCATTCAGTTCATTAACTTTAATGAATTTAATAATTTTTTTTCTAGAGACTTTTACTTATTTTTATTTTATGTATATGAGTGTTTTTCCTGAATGTCTGTCTGTGCACCACTTGAATCCAACACCTGTGGAAGTCAGAAGAGGGCACTGGGTCCCCAGGAACTGAACTTACAGATGTTTGTGAGCCCCCATATGTGTGTGTGTTGACCATGGAGCCGTTTTAACAATATTTTGACACTCAGCTTTGCCTCAGCTTTGCCTCAGCTTCCCAAGTGCTGGGATTATAGATGTGCGCTACCACACTTGGAAAATAAAGTTGTTAGATTTAAATTATGTGTTGGAGACTGAGCTAGACACAAGAGACAAAGTAGTAAAGAAAATGACCGTTCCTTCTTCTCTGCCCAAAGTTAACAGTTTAAGCTTGTGTAATGAAATCAGGGACCAAATGAAACAACATGTGTGCAAAGACAGAGGAGAGGTTAATTTCCTAGTCCCTTTGACTCTAGGGTCCACGCCTCCCGTGTTGTGTAGCTGATGCTCTCTAAGAGTCAGGAACTGCGGAGTGGTACAATGAATTTGACACCCGGGTTACAGTCATCTCTTACAGTCATCATTATGCCCTGTGTCTGCAAAGGGAGTGCTCTGTTTCCATGGAGCTTAGGAAGAAACAGGAAGCAGCTTGTCATATCTTTCCTCTGTCCCTCGTTTTAGGAAGACCTGTCAAGGCAAGTGAGAGAAAGGAATCCTCTTATTGATGAGAGGAATTGCGATCATTACCAGTAAGACCATTTGCACACTGGCGCCATCTAGTGGGAAATTATTTTAAACTGCAATGGCTGTAAAATAAGTAAAACACACTAATTCGTACCCTGAAGTTTTAAAGCTTATATTATTTCCTTAAAGAAAAGCACTGGAAAATTATAGAAAAGACATTTTTCCTTAGCATCCAAACATGTGAAGAATCACATATTTGAGGGAAGCAAGAAACATATATTTACATTGCTAAACATAAGCACGTTTCTTTCCTGTGCTTTATTTATTTTAAATAAATTTATTGAGCCTCGATCACTCATTTGAATGGTTCTTTTAGATAGGTTTTAGTATATTCATCATGTTTTCCCGATCTGCCCCCCCCAGGATTGTTTTTTCTTCTTCAAATTGTAGAGTCAATAACAAGACTGAACACCAGTTGACCAGGAAACAGTTTTTTTTTCCCTTGCCCAGTATACTAAGAAGTGGGGAGCAGACTTTCGTATGAACCTTTCAACCCATGGGGCTCAGGAGGCTTTAATATGAAGTTAGAAACTGTCTGGTACTCCTTCACCCGCCTTAGAACTGAAAGTTTCTTCCAGCTCACTGAAGAGAGACTTCTAGCCCTACGTTGTCTGCAAAGTCAGGTTAAAGTGAGGTAGACAACTCAGGCAATTCCTCCATGGGGACTTGGTGACGTAAGTGTCACCATACTCAAGTCAGAACACTTCACCTCTCAGTCATGACACAATAACACATTTATCTCATTTTCTGCAGGTAGAAAAGATTCCTTCTAACACACTTCTTTAGGGGTTTTAACCCCTAGTCCTCAGCTTTACTGATTTCAGACTGGTGTAAGGAGGAACTACATGGCAGGAAGAACACGTGGCAGAGGCTTCTCGCTTCTTGCAAGCAGGGAAAAGTACCCGGGCACCAGGCACAATCTCGAAAGGCATGTCCTTAAGGACCTACTTCTCAACTAGGCTCTGCTTCCCACAGCTCCTCCCAGATGGCGACAAGCATTCAGTCCGTGAGGCTGTGAGGTGACAGTTCTTATTCAAAACACAGCCTTCCCTTCCTCGTACCCAAAAGTACATGGCCATCTCCTAATGCGAAAGGCATTCGTTCATGCCCAGTAGTCTTTGAAGCCAGAAACCCCAAAGCTCATGTCTAAGGGTCTCTTCACAGCTCCAACACTGCCCCATTCAAAGCTGACTATATAGTGTGCCCCTGAAATCCTACCTCTTGCAGGCTGGAGGCAGGAGGACTGCAAGGTCAAGGCCAGCAGGGACATACAGTGAGATGTAGGCTCAAAAGAAACATAGAATACTTTTTAAAATTCAAGGAAAAATGAACTCTTAGTTGCAAACATCTATGAAATAAAAAGATAGATACCTTCCATGTAGAGTGGCCCAGAATAACATTTATGTCATAGAAAGGAGTGACGATGGGGCTGAAACAAGGCCTAAAGCAAAGGACGGATGTCCAAAACTGTGTTAGGCGAGTTCTTGTGGTCTTAGCCCTGTGATTTGTGACCTGCATGGCCTCTCTTGGGCTGGCTCTGTTCACTGCATGCAGCATTTCGTGACAGATGCGTGGCTTTCCTCTCATCTCTGTCTCGGGATTTCCGTGTTTCCAGCCTCTCCCTCCCAGGTTCTCTCAGTGCCCTCTGAAAGCTTCCTGTGAGCCTTGCCAACCCTGGCACAAATGTGCGCTGCTTTCTTGGGTCTTCATTTGAAACCGGGGTCGGAAGCCTTAGCATCTCCCAAAGTTTAACATGGTGCAGGCTTGAGAAGCAAGTACTGTGTGGCTGGTGCCAAGGTCTGCCCTCAGGTGAAGTGGTAGTTAGGTCTTCATATACTGCAGCTGAAGTGCCCCTACCCCCCTCCCCACCACAGTGCTAGGCAACTGGGCAGGAGGAAAAGAATCCTGTGGAAATAACTTCCCAGGTCACTCAGTGTAAGAATGGTCCCTTGAATACCCCATACTTGAGTACCCCAATACTTGAAGCACTGGGTGGGATCTGGCCAATTCTTGAAATGCCCTTAAGACAATTGGTTCTCACAACCTGTGGGGTTGTGACCCCATTTGAGGTCAAATGGCCTTTTAACGAGGGTCATGAAGGCCATCAGAAAACACTGAGATTTGCATTTTGATTCATAACAGTAGCAAAATTACAGTCATGAAGTAGCAACAAACATAACTGTATTGTTGGAGTCACCACAACATGAGAAACTGTAGGGAGGCAGAGAGCCCACTTCCCGAAGGCGTCTTTCCCTTGTATTGTTGCTTGCAATACAAAGCATTTGGCTTTGTAAAAGAAAATTGGCACTCTGTTCTTTAGAATCCGTGCCTTGTACAGCTGAGTCTTGTTTTCAGTTGTTCTAGCCTGAGTTTTTTGCTGCTGATCCTCACTGTAAACAAAGCTAAAAGCAGGCAGTATTCTTGATGCCCTAGCAAGACTGCCCCGCTGTCTTGAAATCTCCCCTGCCAAATTAATTAAGCCATCCGTTGCTCACATTTTAAAAAGGGATTTATTTTTGTTTTATGTGCATCGATATTTTGCCTGCATGTTTGTTTGTTGTGCACCAGGTGCATGCAGTGCTCATGGAGGTCAGAAGAGGGCATCAGATCCCCTGGAAACTGGAGTTACAGTTATTAGTGCTCATATGGGTGCTAAGACTCTAAACCACGGTTCCTAGAAGAACAGTCAGTGCTCTTAACTGCTGAGCCACTGCTCCATGCCTCTAGGCCTTTACTTATAAATTTAGTCTCACTCCGAGTCTCGGGAAATGGACGATATGTAGACAAACCGTCTGTCAGAATGTAACCCGAATGGCTGATACTGCATTCCCCACAGACGAAACCTCACTCTCACCTGAAATCTTTGAACGTAGCTTTTACTGCTCACGCTCCTATTGGTATTTTGGTCTCCCGAGCTTCCCACAAGACTCACCGTCTTACAGAATCCGAGGGTTTCTTTAGCCTTCTCCACGGCTCTTCCACAGACCAATTCCAAGGTTTAAGAGTCATTTCATTAGACTTAACCACAACATTAACCCCTTGTCCACGGTACTCACTTTCTGTATTAGTCGGAAATTTCATTGCTGTGACCAAATGCTGCCAGACACTGATGGGGGAAGGATTTATTTTTTAACTTATAGTTTCTGGATTCCTTGAATTTTCCAGGCCTGTGGTGAGGCAGGCCATTATGGGGATGGGAAAATACGGCTACTCACCCCATGTCAGACAGAAAGGAACTATCAAATTTCAAAATTTTGTTCAAAACATTTTGTTCAAATGTTCAAAACGTTTGCCCAAACCAAAACATGTCCTTGAACATGAACGATGTGCAGTTAGAACATCCTAAGTATCTGGGGGTCAGAAGTATGCTGGGGATCTGCAGATTAAATTTTTCAAGACTTTAAAATATATAGCCTAGAGTTGTGTACTCGAGCTGTCTCTTGACACTGTGTATACCCAAATCTTGGAAATTTATTTTTCTAAAGTGAGAGCTAAGGTGCTGAGAACACAGCTTCACTGCATAATCTGATTAGCAAGTGAAAGACCTTACGTTTAATTGCCAGCCCTGAGAAAGGCAAGAGAGCCCACGGCAGAGAGAGGTAACATTGTGTAATGTCATAACTTGCTTTTGAAATTCAAAAAGAAAATAATAAATGTTATCAGTTTCACAAAATATCTCACACTGAAAGTGCAATAAACCTTACCTGGTTGATACACTAATCTTCAAACTTTACGTTAATAAAAATTTTACACTATATGAACATTTTCTAGGTTTTTAATCACTGATATTTATTCATGATCAAGAGACAATTTTTAGACTGTCTTATATGAATAAGTTCCACAGCCTCCATTTGCTTCATTGGTAAGCTATTGGCTAAGGGTTTTGAATATAAAAACCCTTAGCATGGCCTGTAGTGTGAACGCGCGCACACATACACACACACACACACACACACACACACACACAAACAAGAAATGCTAGTCTCCTTCAGTATGCATGCCTTTGAAAGGCATCTGATTCAATTAGATGGCATCTTTAAAGTGTGTAGACTGTAGGACAAAACTTGTAGGTATCATTTAGAGCGGTTTCAATCAATTATTTGGTTACTATGGCTATTTAAATTAGAATGTAATTGCTTATGATTAAGAATGATTGGAATAGTTACAGATCGAGTTCCTCCGTCTAATTAGATGTATTTCCGTGATCAGAAGCAGTCTGTGACTTCTAACAATGCCCACACAGAATATTCCTGAAACAGCAGAAAGGGCTGTTGGACAGCACTGCTCTAGGGAGTGAAAACATTGCAGTCCTTGTATTCATCCTAACGCACACACGTACTTCTCACTAGTGCATTTCCAAGAACTTTAATTATTTGACCATTATAAAAAATTACTTTGATATCTTACTCTGTGTCCCAGACTCATCTCTCACAGCTCGGCTCACTGATACGATTGTGTGACCGCAGAGAAGGCAGTCTCTCTACTATTTTTTCTAAACACAACGTTGACTTTCTCGCCTTTCTCCCTTTAGTCCCATTGCCTTTATCTCAGCCCTTCCTTCTCTGTCACCTTCCTTTGCATCTCCAGGACCTTTTATGTTTCAGTTTCTTCTCTAAATTGCTTGTGACAATTAGTATTTTGTAATCCGGCTGTCAGTTCCTATACAATGAATTTTCATGTAGTTTATTGGCAATGCTTTTCTTAATGCTTTTCGCGACAAGGTCTCACTTCGTAGTACAAGCTGAGCTAGAACTCATGGTGATCCTCCTGCCTCAGTCTCCTGAGGGTAGGAGTACAGAATTGTGCCACCACATTGAGTTTATATTGCATTAATTCAAGTTCATTGTAATTTTAACCTCTGGCCACAGTGAGATTGTAATTCATGAATGGTTGGGCATGCAGGGTTCAATATTTGCCCTTTGAGTTTGGTTGATACGATGTTTTGCTTACAGCAAGCATTTTGTTAATGGGATTTCATTGTAGCCGCCAAATGTTCCTGGACTATTCATAAAACAGCTGCTGTTCCACGTTTGTACACAGTATAGGGGTACAGAGACTTTTTAGGTAAAGGTTGAACAAACAAAATATCAGACTAGGGGCAGTTAGACTTGGAGGCCATCCAGCCTCTGCGAGAGTTGGGAGTTCCGCGGGATCTTACAGCCAATCAGCAGCGAGGATGGAGCCGGCCCTCAGCTGGTGCTGGATCCGGTCTCTAGGAGGAGTCCTCCGGCACAGAGGTGGTACCTTAGATCTTGGCCTCACTGCATCAGGGGACCGAGGGTGGCACAGGGCACCTCTGCTGTGATTGGGGTAGGTGCTGGCCCATTAGAAGAGCGTGGGCTGGGCAGGTTTGCCCTGTGAGCCCTGATTGTGGGCGGATGCAACGAGGGCCTAGGTGTACCCAGAGAGGAGCGTTCAACGGTCCCCAGCTCGGCAGAGCCAAGCCTATATAATGTTGATTAGGATTGCCTGTAGTGCCTCTGATACCCGGGTGGGAAGCATGGCTCAGAAAAGCTTTCCGCTGATGCTGGGCAGAGGTTGGCAACGATGTGGAGGGTTGGACATTTGGGAAGCTGGGTTCTTGTTCCAGTTCATGGTGTCACGGCCACTCTCTAGGGCTGTGATTGTAGATGACGGGTGAAGGGCTGGTAGAATGAGATTTCCTCAGTTACGTTATCTCGCCCCACCTTATACAAAGAAAATTGAAAATGAAGTTTATGCCCTGGCAATGCTGAAACATGCATGGGCAGCCTGTATATGGCGGTTCTGTTGAACTTGTCCATACTGGGTTTCGTGGTCCAAGTTGATGAGGACGACTGATCAGGTGTCTTCCTCAAGAGGGCACCAGATCTCATTACAGATGGTTGTGAGCCACCATGTGGTTGCTGAGAATTGAACTCAGGACCTTTGGAAGAGCAGGCAGTGTGCTCTTAACCCTGAGCCATCTGGTCAGTAGTCCTTATCAACTAAGACCATGCAATCCAATATGGACAAGTTCAACAAGAACCCCATGTACTGGCTGCCCATGCATGCTTCAGCATTGCTAGGGGCCGCCTTATACAATCACATAGGAAATTCTGTCTCATATATATTTTTAATCTGTTAACTATTTATCCTTAAAAGTATTCTAGTGAGCTTCCCCTCCTTCTCCACCAGTTGAATTATTTGGATTTTGTAAAATTTAAAGGCTTTCTTGGTGCCTTCATTGTTCTTACATTTCTCTTCTATTCATGAAAAGTTAGACATAATCCATGGTAGAGAGCAGTGTTAAAAACTACTTCAGGACTAAAAAGTAACAGGGGACTTACCTAGTGTGTGTGAGCCCTAGGTTTGATCCCTAGCACCACTATAATGCAAAACAAACAGCAAAAAACAAATAAACAAAAACAAATCATCCAATCTTCTTTTTTTATTATTTAAAACTATTTTCAGTCAGATGGTGCTGGTAAATGCCTTTGATCCCAGCACTTGGAGGCAGAGGTAGGCAGATTCTGAGTTTGAGGCCAGCCTGATCCACAGAGAATTTCAGCACAGCCAGGACTGTTACACAGAGAAACCCTGTCTTGAGAAACCAAAGAAAATAAAATTTAAGTATATTTTGATCATATTCTTTCCCTTCCCCAAGTCCTTCCAGATCCTTTCCCCATCCCTACTCACCCAACTTTATCCTTTCTCAAAAAACAAACAAAAACTCAACATAACAGTCCCCAACCAATAAAATAAAACGCCACCCCAAAGGGGAAAAAAACCAATAACAACAAACACTCACACCAAACTGTAACCAAATAAAAACAAACACATTAAAAACTAGAGTCCAATGTATGTTGATCAACTACTGGACATGAGGTCTGCCCTGGAGGGACTGATTTCACTCAATTACTTTAAGTAATTATTTGGGGAAAAATTAGCATATATAGTGTTTCGGTTACTGTATTCAACAGAGTACTCAAAGGGAGTCCAACTTGCAGGGTTAGAGATCTAATGCTACTCCGTCCCACTCTTTCTGTCCACCACTCATCAGTGTGACCTGCACCAGGTTGATTTCCGTGTGCCTTCCTTGTTTTGTTCGGATGTAGGAATACATGAGCAGTAACCGACTCAGAGCTGTTGGGAAGATCCACTGAGTTCACGGCACACTTGGCTTAGAACTCAGGCGTGCACATGTGTCTTACCCTTGCTGTTCGTTAGTATTGAGACTTCAGACTCAGGTGAATAGTCGGTTCTCATAGTACACGTCACACCTCTGCTTGTTTCTTCTTGCATACAAAGTACTGGTAAAAGCCAATTGTGGTCACGGAGCCTATAACCTGCACGCGGACGGCTGGTGCAGGAGAACTGAGTTCGAAGCCAGCCAGCTCAAACTATAGTGACTCTGAGCCACATAAAAAGACTGTCTCGAATAAACAAAAGACAGCAATAAATAAGTAAATACCGATAGAGTATCAGCCAGTTTCACGACGATTTGATTTCTTTCTTGCCATTGCCAAATCTCTTGGTCTTATTTTCCCTGGAACAGGACTGTCAATGTCTGCTCCAGCAATAATAGTCTATGACTAAAGACAGAGACAGTGAAAGGCACGCGGTGACCGATGCTGGTAGCTAGAACACTGAACACAGGTATTTTTGGCACGTGACTTTGATGAGCAATCTATAGAGTTTCCTAAATTACTAGTAACATTTAATTGGCACAACTCGATCTGCTTTGTATAGAAGGTCACGAATAAAGACTCTGGGGAGTGCTTTGATGGTGTTTTGTTCTTCACGATACAGACTTTACAGTTACAATGTACATATTTTACAAATTGTCGTACGTTTTCTTCTGCGGAAGAATTTATCTCCTTCATGACTTTAATCAAAGATCCACTGCGTTTTGAAAATTTTTGCAGTGTCTTGACTATTATTTGGAATTTTGTCAACCATAAAGTAAGTTTTCTCTCACATCTAATGACTGAGTGCTAAATTATTTGCTTTTAAATGCTGCACACTGATTTGCCTTCTTTTTTGATGTGGATTAATGATGGTTATTGACTCCCGATCAGATTTTAAAGGTGAGGAAACCCTACTTTCACCTTTGTGTACTGACTTTCATTATTCAATACTGTGTTTTTCAAATTTGTCAGTTTAACTGATGCAAATATTTTGTTTCTTAGTGGGATTATTAAATAAATATATTCTTGGGACTGTATTGTCAAAGAATGTCATGATTTTAGTAATAGTAATTTGTTATGTTTAAATCCATCTTAATCACAAACTCCCCTGTTCTCATTCTTCACAGAACACAAAGTGTAGGGAAACACAACCCAGGTAGGCCAACCTTTATCATGTCAGTGTGCTCTGTGTTTGTGCATGTGTGTGTGTGTGTGTGTGTGTGTGTGTGTGTGTGTTGTATGCGCGTGTGTGCTTGAGCCTGTTTGTTCAGGCATATATAGAGGCCAGAGGATGATGCTGGAATGTCTTCCTCGATCGTTTCTCCCTCTTGCTCTTAGAGACAGACTCTCCCACATAGGCCCAGAGCCCTGCTTGCTAGGCTGGCTTACCAGGCTCTCAAGAAGTCCCTGTCCCCACCTTCATAGCAGCAGGGGAAAGGCATGCTCTGGGTGGTGATGCCAGGGACTCCGTTCGCTATACCCGCCGAGCCATCCCTGTCTTCAAAGTTCAGTTTATGGAGTTGTAATTATTTACTTTTCATGCCGTTTTAGACAAGAAGCATTTATTGAGTTGTTCAGCTAAATTTTTGGCGGTTGCTGAAGCACCTTGGTTCAGAATCTTGTTTGTATCTCTTGCCACACAACAAGATTGTCCGCACTTAACACCATATATTTAATGCTACATTGATACTATGTTCCAGAGAGACCTGAACTCAATAATGTCATTTTTTTTATTACTTTCAGGTAATACTTGGTCTAATCTGGTAGACTGGATTACAAATAAAGTAAGTACAAAAGTCATTTTACATGTATCTTATAGGGGCCCCACTTTTTTCTGTTTGATTTTAATCTCCTATGCATGGCTGCTGTGATGAGTGTGTAAGTAACACGTTTACCTATCACGCTTGTTCTGTTCTTCTAAGTAAAGGAATGTCCGTGTCCCACAGCATTTTTACATATGCATTCAAATTAATATAATTGTTTGAAGGTTGCGGTAAAGCCAGCTTTATACCAGTAGGAGTATATGAAGAAGCTATGGCTAAAATTTAAAATAAGTCTGATTAGGTGGTTGTGGTGACACACACCTTTAATCCGGGAAACAGATGCAGGTGGATCACCGTGAGTTTGAGCCAGCCTGGTCTACAGAGAGTCCCAGGACAGCCAGGGTTACATAGTGTGATCAAATCAACAACAACAAAAGTCTGATGAATGAGATGACTGAAGTGTCTATAAAGTTGGATGCTGTAACACATCTGCATTTTTGAGCACTCAGGCATTAAAGTGCATGCACATTAAATGCTATTGTTTGCTTAATGTTATTGACATTCCCTTCAATCAGAATAACGGGATCCTTCCCCCTCCCAGTTTTTTTTTTTTCAAGGTTCGCAAATTTGCTGTTTTCTTTGGTCTGTGACTTAAGGTCTCATCGCAGAACAAAATGGGAGATGCTGAAGCAGGCAAGAAGATCTTTGTTCAGAAATGTGCTCAGTGCCACACGGTGGAGAAAGGTGGGAAACACAAGACTGGCCCAAACCTCTGGGGCCTTTTCGGCCGGAAGACAGGACAAGCACCAGGATTTTCTTACACCGATGCAAACAAGAACAAAGGTAAAGGCCGGGAGCGGTGGGAGATGCTTAGAGATTTCGTTGCAGGAAAGATTGTTCTGGGTCTGGTATGGAAGTGTTTGCCTAACTATTTGCATTGGAAATAGACTCCCATGCTTCTGTTTACTGAAATGCTGGTTTTTGCCATTACATCTGGATTTAGATAACTTGTTATCCTTCCAACCAGAAGAATCAAGTCCTTCAAGGCACAGGATTTGCCCTTGTAGACTGTTTTATATGTTAATTTTATGTTACATTTATCTTGAAAAAGTATGGGTTAAGTCTAAAAAAGAAAACATTTTAATGGCATTGTCGCAGTAGTGATTGTATTTGTAGTAGTGATTCTTAGCAGTGTTGGGAATATAAAGTTTGAAAATATATTTAACAATTTGGTATTGGTTGGTAGACGGGAGTTAAACAGCAGAGTGAGGAAACTTTTAGAAGTGAGATTAAAGACAGCCAGAAAAATCTATAGTGTCCGTGCAAAAACAGTTGATTCCGTGCATATGTGTGCACGCACATACATAAATAGACTTAGATTAGCACAGCAAATATTATTAAAGTACAGCTCTCTTTTGAACTGTTCTTGGTGGCCTCACATCACACAGACCAGGATCTCAGAGCACTCGTATCTGACGAGGGTCTCAGTGTATAGTCCAGACTGACTTTGAACTCATTTGTAGCCCAGCTTGGCCTCAAATTCACTATGATCTCTTGCAAGTGCTAGAATTATAGGTACGTAGGCTATTTTAATTTTTTTAAATTGGAGTGAAATTCACGCAACATTTAGCTAGTTATTTTAGAGTATGTAATTTATTAACATTTAGCATTCATGATACTGTACCATCATCACCTCTCCCTGGCTTCAAAACTTTGTTTGTTAGTTTGCTTGCTTACTTGTCTATTTATTTATTCACTTATTCATCATCCATTCATCCATCTTTTTATTTATTCTTTTGAGACTGCTCTCACTATGTAGACCAAGCTAGTCTTGAACGCACAGAGATCCACGTGCTTCTGCCTCCTGAGTGTAGGATGGAGGCGTGTGCTGCTATCTGGCCTTCAGAACTTTTCAGAACAAAACACACCATACCACCTTCATCTGTTTCGTAGCCCCCCTCCTCCCAGCTCTGTTCTTTGATGACTGCTAGACAGCTCTGTGTCTCTTTGGATTTGCATGTTGACAGTTTCATGGGCAAGGAATCCTGTAACATGCTAGCTACTGTTTGTGTCTGTCTTCCTTCACCAGGCATGATGCTTTCAAGGCCCATTGAAACTAGCAAGTATTAGTACTTCACGGAAATTCTGATGGTGACTCCAGCACATAGTTTTGATCTCCACTATGTCGTGTGTGTGTGTGTGTGTGTGTGTGTGTGTGTGTAAGAAAGAGAGAGAGAGAGAGAGAGAGAGAGAGAGAGAGAGAGAGAGAGAGAGAACACGAGTGCTCAGTGTTCATGTGGCGATCACAGACAGCTTGCAGTGGTGGGTTCTCTCCTTCCACTATGTAAGTCTTGAGGATAAAACTCGGGATGTTGAGTCAGACCTGCACTGTTACTGTATTCAGGATGTGCAAAAACGCTGGCAAGCAGGTATTGTATGGCAAAGGATTTTGTTCTTCTCTTGAGTTTCTGTAAGGGACTCAGTAAAATCAGGGAATTTCCTAGGTGACAGGATTATCGTTGTTTTCATGGTAGTCCCGGGGACCAGGACCCGACTCTTGCTGATGAGATGACTCCACTCCTAGATGCTGGTTGAGCTCCTAGATCATTTTTAGATAGGGTCTGACCTTGCTGGAAGGACCAATCATGAGGTGAGATAATTGTATCTCATGTTCAGGGATATCAGGTAGATTTCTGGGGACAGAGTGGGGATCGAGATTCTGGAATTGGGTTCTGTCAGTCATGTTTATGTACTGAAATCCCCGTTGGACGCTCCTTACCAACCAGCACTCTGGCAGAGAAAGGAGGTCCTGATCCTTCAAAAGCATTTCCAGGAAGCTGTGCATTTGGGACCCTCCAGTCCTTGCCTTGTGGGTTTCTTAGGCACTGCACCTGATGCACAGCATTTATAATGATTGTTGGTGTCCTGCTTTGCTGAGTCCTGAGAGCTGTTCTTAATGAATCACTGGACATGAGAAGGTTATGGGAATTTCAGAAGTTTGGGTGGCTAGACTTCCCCTCCTCCAAAACCTTATAGTTTTTTTAAATAAAGATCTTCTTCTAGAAGGCTGTGGAGTGCATGCTGACTGTGGACAGTTAGTGCTAGAACTGCATTTTGGTTAGTGCAGTTAGATTTTCAATTGTTAGGTTACTGAGTAAACCAATTTTTAAGTCACGTTTGTTGCTTTCATTTATATGGTTCTTGAATTTGTGTGATACTCGGAAATTGAACCAGGGCTTCATCCATGCTTGGAACATATTCTACCTCTGGGCTGTACACTCATCTTTACAGACTTTTAAACTGTTTCCTCCTGTGTCTTTATTAAAAATATTGTTCTGACAGTGAAGTTGGAAGGTCCTAATTTCTAGTCTGATTATAAACCACATTTGAACTGGAATGAAATGAAGATGACGACAGAGCTGTGTGCCACCCAGTCAGTTGTTTCCTTTTCTGTGCACAGAGAAGCCTTTCCAGTTCATGGGGTCCCTTTATCAGTTGTTGGCTTTCTTTCTCAGGAACTGGAGTCGTGTTTAGAAAGTCTACAAAAATGGCTCTATCACAGGCTAGGCCTGCTATGAAAGGATGGTGATAATTAAATAAAGGAATACTACCTCTTAGGCATCACGGATTTGGAGGGGTAAAGAGTCACTGGTAGTTATGTGTGCGCTGATATATTAGGCACTTTGAGTAAAGGGGAAAGAAAAAAGAAACAGACAGATTAGCCAATCAGGGTAATTAGTACTGGGTTGTTAGATAAAAAGCAGAAGTGTGAAAGCCATGTTGAGGAAGGAGCATTAGGGGCAAAGACGGGGAGAGGACGCAGCAGCGGCTGAGCTGACCGCAAAGAAAGGAAATCAAATGATGTCGGGCATTCTCAGGCTTAGGGGCTGAGACGAAGAGTGGCAGACACAGCTGCCTGTGTCATCTGAGAAGGAGAACGGAAACAGTATGAGAAGACTAGAGGGACACAGGAGCAGAGTGAAGCGTGGAGGGCCTGGCTTGCTGGGTCGACAGTGGGTACTGCATAGAGGAATGCACGGAGCAAGCAGAGCAGACGGAGTGTAGCGTGTGAACACAATCCTGACGGCTTGTTCGTCTGCTGGTGACAGTCTTGGCTCTATGGATGCTGGATGCTGTCCCTGGGCCATCCTGTCCTTGCCTAGGTAGGGCCTTCCTTTGGAGATGAAGTTGCAGATGTGGTCCAGCTAGTGGGCAGTTCTTCACAGGTGGAGGACCAGATGTTGGTCATACTTGTGGGTTCACCCTCACCTGGGAGTCAGGTGGCTTGTGTCCTTTTCACTGGTTTTCTAGGGGAGAAGAGGACAGCTTTGTCTGTCATCTTGGAATTGAATTCCCGAATCACAGATTTCCATGGTGTGTGTGTATGTGTGTGTGTGTGTGTGTGTGTGTGTGTGTGCGCACATGAGTGCCGGCACATACATGTCACACTTGACATATGGAGATCAGAGGACAACTTGGGGGAATTGGTTTTCTCCTTTACTGTGGGCTCTGGGATTTGAACTCAGGTTGTCAGGCCTTCAAAGTTATTTTACCCCATGAGCCACCTCTCTACTCAGTAGTCATAAACTCTTGAATTCAGATAGCTTTGTTATTTCAGGGCAAAGTACTTGCTTCTTTGGGCATCATTATGTCCATTTTTAAAGCAGAAAATTGGGTTAGATTGCATGCTATCTGAGATTTACTCTAGAAGGGACGCTGTGATTCTGGAAGTTTGAGGCACTGTGTAGGCACAGTGTGTCTGGGGTAGTTGTTCATTGACATATCTTTGATGGTCCTCAACAACGTGTGACTATTGGATCCCTATAGAAAAACAGAATAGACTCTTTTTCTGGTATTTTCTTGTAGTTCAGGCTCTATATTGAGTGACAGGTAACCCTCTGTTCACATGTGTGGGTCATAGCGGACAGTAAGCTCTAAGAAGTAACCATGAAGACTTAATACTTATTTTCAACCTTTTAGGTATTGTCTGGACAGAAGCAACTTTGATGGAATATTTGGAGAACCCAAAGAAATTCATCCCCGGCACTAAAATGATCTTTGCTGGAATCAAGAAGAGGAGCGAGAGAGAAGATCTTATTCAGTACTTGAAACGGGCAACATCCTCATGAAATACAAGTGCAGCTTTGAAATACTAGTTCTCAATTTCAAATATTGTGCTTAATAAGAAGCAATTTCTGCTCTTTCTTGATGAGCCTGTAGTAATTTTAACACGTTAAATAAAGGTTGATATTTTTGATTGTGTAAAGTCCACTCATGAGAAACCCTTCTGAACCTGCACTTGGCTTTGATCTGTGCACTAAGGCGTGTTAATCAGAGCAAAGGAAGACAGGGGAGCAAGCAGGTCTGCCCTTTGCTAGTCTCCAGACGCATATCATGCTCATTTCGTGAGCCTGGACACGGCTGTGGAGGATGGAGATAGTGTCTGAGCGATTCTCTGTAGTAGGAACGCAGATAGAGCAGTCGTCAGCTTTGATTTTCCTTAGACTGTGCTTGCAGTTTACTTAACTTTAGAGGGGGAAAGTAGGGAGCATACAGTCAAACCTTGGGAATGCTTTTGGGAGAGAGAGAGAAAATTATGGATCCTGGGTGAATAAAACCAAATCCAGATGGAAGGAGAAAGTCATGGCCTGCCTGCTTTGTTAAGCCCATCTTGTGTTTTTGCATTTGCAGCTCTGACTCTAAAGAACACAAAACTGGACTCAGGCTCTTTTGAGGGGAAAAGCCCCAGTCAACTACTCAAAAGGCAGAAAGACCCCATCTCGGAATCGTGAGAGCAAAGCGTGGTGGGGCAGGCCACTCCAGCTAGTGGAGGGCACAATGCTCTCTGCAGCGAGGCTTCTCCTGAACAGCGTGCAGGACCGCCATCCGCATGATGGGGCCCCAGGGAGGAGGGAACAGCTTCCCTACCAAAGAGACAGGTAGAAGACTTGTTACCCCATTTATGCTTCACATCACCACCCCAGCACCTTTGGGGTCAACTTTATTCTCTACAGTGGTACCTAGAGTTTAGTTCAGGCCAGAAGCCAAGCACTGATCTTCTACCGATAGCTTTGGCCTTTATCAGTGCTTGACTTACAGCATGTACTGCTGCTGTGAGATGAACTAGTTGAAAAGGAGCAAATTCTAGAAGGTTCCATTAAATTTGCTAAGTGTTCAGGCTTACTCTTGTTATTCCTGACAAGTTGGAAGGAATGTGCTTCTCTGGGATGCCAGGGTCAGTAGTGTGCGGAAACCTGTCTCTGGGATTCGAGAGTGGCTTCAGGCAAGGCTAAGCTTGTCACTCTCTCCCTCAGGGAGTTTCCTGCGAGGGCAGAGAGGTTGCAGGGTCTCTGAGGGTGTGCCCAGAGCAGAGCTGAGTTTGCAGAGCTGTTACCTCGAATCAGACAACACATCCCATCCTAGTCTGCATGAGGCCCATCAACTTTGTGAGGCAGAACTTGAGCTCAATTCTCATTTGTAACTCAGTCCAGATTGACAGAGCCCTGCCAGAAGGATTTGCTGGCCTTGCTACAAGCTGGCCCTGCTGCAAGCTTCAGGCAAGAAGAAGAAGGCTACAGGCTTGGGGTGTAGAAGCTTTTGCCTTAGGAGTAGAAGCAGCTGTTCTGAGGACTGAGATAATAAAAGGTGTTTGGGTAGAAATGAAGAACAGTTCCTCTTCAAGTAGACTTCTGCTTAAGGAATTATCGGGTTAATAACATTGAGTATTACATTAAACTTCAGTAAGAGTAAAGCAAGTCCCCCCCCCATTTATTTACTTTTTATTTATTTATTTATTTATTGCTAGTGGAAATGTTTTATTCATTCGAAAAGTTGGAGGAACTGTTATACATGCGCATGGTAATTGAAGTTGTGCGCCGTGATCCACTTTATTATTGAAATTGCCTCTGAGAAGCTTACATTTATTTTAGGACGGCTCTCTGTGAAACGGCTTCTGGCCATGCTGACAGCTTTATTCAGTGCCCGTTAGCTAGGTTACATCTAGTCTCTCAGAATCCTCTGCATGGTTCCCAGTCAGGCTGGTGACAAAAGCTTTATGCTTGAGACTGGGAGGAAGCAGGGCCAGGCAGAAGGCTTTATATTTAGTGGGTCAGCTCACAATCCTGCACATAATCTATGCTTGCCACACATCTGTTTGCTCTCGTGTTTGGCAGACAGCCATCCCTCCAACTCCTGCTGGCCCCTCTTTCTGGTGAGCGCCAGAGCAGGTATGTGTGCTGTTCTGACGGCAGGCCTGGCTTTGCTAGGTCACCCACAGCGGTGGTGAACGCCTGACTTGCCAGGAGAGTACCAGTTTGTCCTCTCGGTTTATCCTTGCTCCCCTTGTGCTTCTCCTTCCCAGCCGTCTGCCCTGGGGCTGACCCCTCGGCCTTACGCTCATCTCCAGATGCACAGCCAGGAACAAATACTCCAATCTGACCGAACTCCAGCCAGGCTGCTCTAAGTCCCCTTCTTGACTAGGCCCTGGGTCTTGGCCTCTCTCCTTAGCTATTTAGACCCAGGTTTAACCTGAATCCTACTTAATCAGTTTAGCAGATTCACGTCCGTGGCACCTGAGCACTCTGATCTGCCTTCAGCAAAATCCTGTCGAGTTTATTCATCCAGAATCCCCTTTACCTCTGGCATGTCTTTCCTCTGACTGCTTTTCCACTCCCTGATCTGCTCCTGGGCTGGAAGTCCCTGGCTGTTCTTTGGTCTTCGTTGTTGAGCTGATTTTTTTTTTTTCCGGGACCAAAATGATCTTTCATAGTTGCTCCTTAAATCAGTACGTCTTTCATCCCAGCACTCAGAAGGCAGAGGCAGGCATCTCTGTGAGTTCAAGTCCAGCCTGGTCTACAAAGTGGGTTCCAGGACAGCCAGGGCTGGTACACAGAGACACCCTGTCTCAAAGAACAAAACAAAACAAAAAAGTGGCATCATTTTCCTGATTTTTACTGTCTCAACAGCCTTCTGTAGTCTCCCCAAACCCGCTGGGTAGCCCCTGTGACTTGGTTGTGATGCTTTAGCCATCTGCATTTGATCCTTTCCTCCCCAGCTTCGACCTAAAGTTTGTGTGGTTTCATCTCTGGTCTCTTGTTCCCCGCACCTGTGTGATCTTGCTCTCTAGGCAAAGACACTGTGGATACAGGCACCATCGCTGTACAACACAATTTGGGAGCAACAGGAACCTCAGGGTAATACACGGAATGTCCTTCAACCTGAATTAGGTGTGCCTTGATAGGGCAAGAAGAGAAAGTAAATTTACTAGAATCTAAAATTGCCAAGTTATGTTAATGTCTCCTAAACTGAAATTAGATATTCAGGGGAAGAACACTTATGGTAACTAGAAACATTTTATGATGATGAAATTTGAAAAAGTAAGTACTTTGATTTTATAGCACCACTTCCCAGAGCAGGAGACCAGAGATCAGGAAAAGTTATGCTGATGTTGTATCAACAGAGAAACATCTAGAAGAACTGAGAAGTCAGATGATTGGATGAAAACTATTACCTGTAGTACCATACGTTTTACTATCCAATCTTAGGGGCTCTGTAAGAATAATGTGTCCGTTTACATAAAGTCAGAATGTGGAATCTTTTCACTCAACAGCTTTGTGTGTCAGCAAAGGGGCAGAAGGAACTCTTTAGGGAAAAGTGAGGCATTGTTAGATCTTACATTCACATCCCAGACCTAAAGCTGGCGTTCTTGTGAGAAGCAACATAACATTTGCTTTTCAAGAAGAGTAATTGTTTAATTGAACCCTCGTGTAGTACAAGATCACTGTCTACAATACAATGTGTGTGCTGTGTCTAATACGCTGTATTTACTACACCAGCGTTCAGAAAGTTTGCTTATTTGCTGAGTTCTCTCGCTTCATCACCTTCTAAAATAGCACAGGCAGGAATTCTCTGGATTTCTCACTTGGTAATCTTAACTGTCCACGTAGGAGTTGAAACCACAGGGTCACACAGTTCTGCTTGACTTCCTGATTGTGCACTCAGTGGGTCCTCATTTAAGCTCAGAAACTAGGCGGTGCCTGAGGGATCAGGGTGCGGGAGGTGGGAGTTTATGTGAGAGTCACAAGAGCTGGAGACAGACACGAAAGGCAGAGAAGGCAGTTTATATATATATATATATATATAACAAGTGTATGTGGTGGGACAGATCTCTCATTTTCTAATATATTTTATTTCTGGAATCATTTATTTAAATTCAGTTCTCCTTTAAGAAAATCCAATATGAAAACGAAACCGTTCTGATCAAGAAGGTGAATGTAGGACATCCTCCCTACTCTCTCGTCTTTCCTCTCTACTTCTAAAAGATGAAATTCCTGGCCGTGGTGACGTATGCCTGTAATCCTAACATCTGATAGGCTGAGACAGGAGCATATGGAGTCCCAGATCAGCCACTGCGCAGTAAGAAGTTGTCGCAAGAAACTGAGAGCAAACCAACAAACAATGACAACAACAAACCACAGAACAAAAGATAAAGACAGGAGAAAAGGAAGGGATACAAAAAACTCTACTCCCCACCCTAATTAAAATCATACAAAATGTAAGGAAGGGTACAGAGACCAGAAAGCATTGTGAAATAAAGAAAAGGGAGGTCCTTTCATAACCAAATACCTAGTCGGTGCTAAGCCTCAAATGTGGGATTAGACCCTGGGTTCTTGTCCTCCAGTATTTGACTTTTCTACCTTTTAGGTTGGATATAGTCAAGTCTTTTAATCCTGAGATCCATGTGCTTTAAATTACCATCACCCATACATAATGTCTGTCCTGTCGAAATCTAAAACAATTGCATGGAATCAAACCTTTATGGTATTAATCCTGCTCAGAGCCGCAGTTTTAGTCAGCTATCCTTTTTTGTAAGATACTTGACATGATGCGAAAACGCTGACTGCATAAATGCAGATGATAATTAAAATGATGGTGGAAAAAACGTGTGTCCACGTCTGCCATGGTGAGACTGTGGCCTGCTACAACGAAAGGTTGCAGGGGGACTCTTCTGTCCCAAAATAGCAACACAGAGCCTTAATAGTGATTATAAATGCTCAGCCGATAGCTTAGGCTTATTTTTAGCTCACTCTCATAACAAATTAACCCATTTCTATTAATTCTGTGCTTCCCCGAGGCTTGTTTAACCCAGGTACATACTTCCCATTCTGCTTGCTCTGTGTCTCATGGCGTCTCCCCTGACTCCGTCCTTCTTCTCCTCAACATTCTCTCTGCCCCCCAAACCCTGCCTAACCATTGGCCAATCAGCTTTTTATTAACAATGAGAGCAATACCTCTTCACAGTGTATACACAGAAGGATTATTCCACAGCAGAAGGCATCCATTAGTTTAGTCAGTAAGTATTTGTTACACATTGCAGTATCTGGTCTCCACAGACACCTCCAATAAACATTGTTTCTGGGCACTCACGCCTGGAAGTTCTAAGTTCATTAGATTTAGTACCTGGCAACTAATATATTAAGTGTCAGTTTTCCCAAATATGTTATCCCTGTAAGAGTTACAATGTTTCTAGTTCTTGGTATCACGTTCCCTGCTATCCTCTAGGGCGGAAGATTAGACCACATATTTTAGTTACAGCTACATGTCATGTGTAGATACCGACTTCTTTGTAGGCAGTTTCGCTGTAGTGGCAACATTTCAAGGACTTGGAACAATGGTCATCTCCCCATCCCCACCGCACGTAGGCTGTGGTCAGCCGTGGCTTCCCCTTCTGGACCCTGGTTAAAGGGATAGCACCAGCATTGGACATTCTTATTCCTAAGTCAGAGGAGAAAACCAAGAAACATGGAAGAGGCTCCCGATGCATCTTAAACACAGACATGGTGCTCATTGTTTGCGCTCATACTCCACTGACTACGACTTGCTAAGTAGACTGCCAAACTCGAGAGCCAAGGTCAGGCAGAGGTATTCTCTTCCTACAGGAAGGATGGCAAGTACACGCAGTTGTATGCCATCCCTTTGGAAGGAAAAAGGCACTTAATACGTGCAAGCAAAACAAGCACCATGACATATGTGTCTTTCCTTTTCTCAGGAGTTCCTTTCTGAGCACCCCTCTGGTGAGCCCAGTCTCATCGCTTCTGATGTAGCTGCTCCCCTGACCGATCACATCTTAGGAGTACTCGGATTTGTTCCCATTTCTGCTTTCGGTACTTGCTTGTAGCCTGCCTGCTGGCACGTCAAGCCCACTTAGATCCCAGCTTGTGATGCTGCTGGCATTGCTGTCACTGTGTCTGTTCTGTGACTTCTCTAGGTCTGATATATGCAAGGAAAAGTCAGGCCCCTGTAAAGTCCAGCGTCTTGGACTTTAATGATAAAATTGCTGTGTCATCTTACTGGCAGTATGAAAGGATTTAAGATCGGATTCTTTGAAGCTAGGACTAGAAGATTCTGATCTGTTGTTTTTATCTGAGAGTCTCAATCAAGATAATTGCCAAAAGAGGTAAAATGCAGATTTTTTTAAAAAAAATGCTATCTTAACTGAATAGATGATGTCTTCTTTTCTAAAAAATACTGCTTTGTTTATTTTTGTTACTTATTATTATTGTTGTTTTCTAGTGATAGGTCTCTATTCTAAAGGACTCTGGGGCTCCAGGAAATACTAATCTGTTGCCAGAATTCAAAAGCATTGAGAACAACAAATGGGGAGATACGGCTGCAAGGAACAGAAGTGAACCAGACACTTTGCGACAGTGCTGGGGTAAAAGGCAAGACTCGCACTACAAGAGAAAACTAGTTCTTAGGTTGGGCTGAAATAGCCCCCAAGCCTAGCAGGCTCTGCATTTCAAATAACCTGGCTGCTTGGAATTTTTCTTCCCCAGCTCAAATGAGTTTGCATTTGAAAGCTTGGCAAAATGTCATACCTCCTTAAATTTAAAGATTACTGAGTGCTCCTGGGTGTTGGGCCATCCTCTGGCGTGTGCTCAACCTACCAGGGGCCACAGCCTCAAGGAAAATGGACTCTTGTTTCCATAAAAGCCATCAGCTGTCCGTAGCTCCTCAGCTAAGGATGGGGGTACAAAAGCACCTCCCCCTCCATGCTGGATCATGCACAAGTCTATGTGGGTAACTGCAGCTGCTCTGCGTTCTTGAGGTCAAGAATCTGTCCTGTTCAGAAGATGCTGCTTCACACCAGTCTACCTGAGCTTCTGGATCTAACATTCTTCTCAGTGTGTGTGTGTGTGTGTGTGTGTGTGTGTGTGTATGTGCTGATGGGTGTGCATGTACACACATGCATGTAGGGGGTTGTATGTGTGGGGATTTGCATGAGCTTGCACGTGCATGGATGTGGAGAAGAAAGAGAGAGAGAGAGAGAGAGAGAGAGAGAGAGAGAGAGGTCTCATCTGTGGCTAAGCACTTAACAGACACTCAGACACTTTCGGCGCATTGATCAACTGTGAGCTTCTGCATTAACAACCATCTACTGCACCCATGTGGTCCAAGAGATACATCCATCTGTGGGCTAGAGATAATAATTTAGAGGGCAGTTTGATATTATGTCCATGTAGCAAAATAATAGCAGCAGGTTCACCCCAAGGTCTACAAACATATCAACCATGGATTCTTTGCCCAGTTTGCAGTGCAGGCTTGGGCTTCCTCTTGCAGAGTGGGCCTTAAGTCCAATCATGACACTTTTGTACCTTGGGCCTATCTTGACATGCTGTCTACTATTGTCATTCTGTGATGGCTACAGAAACTTCATTTTATTCTAGGACTCCATCTTGGTACCCACTAGTTGTCTGTCTCTGACTCTGGTCCCTGGAAGATAAGTACTCAGTAACCCTGATTCAGTGGCCCCTACCCAGAAATCTATAGTCATGGCCATGTGCTTTGCTATGATTATGACTAACTGCTTTTTGAGGGCGCCTGTGACCTGCCCATGCAGACATTCAAGGTCTAGTTTGCGGTTGCCTTCACTACCTAATCTTGGTAGAGCAGAACAGCTCTTGACTCGCTCCTGCAGATATTCAAGGTCGTCCTGTCTCTTTTACCTTTAAAAACCCTCCCCTCGTCCTCCTTAGAGGAGCAAACTCTAATTTGTCTAAGAGATCGCTGTCCTAAAGCTAGTAGCTTTAATAAATTGAACTAATTACAGTCTGGATGGAGTCTATGGTCTTTTTCTGGGGTTCATGAACTCCATACAGCTCACAAGGTTTGCAGCTGGGTAAGACTGCTGATCACACACACAAACACACACACACACACACACACACACACAGAGAGAGAGAGAGAGAGAGAGAGAGAGAGAGAGAGAGAGAGAGAGAGAAAGCGCAGCCTACACAGCATCTTCTGGTACTATGAAAGCTATCCAACTGTGAAGAAGTTTCCAAGCCAGCCACTTGATTTCTAGCATGTCTTGTGACCATGCGTGCGGAGCGCTTTAACGAAATGACTGGCATGAACAAACATGCTTGAAGCTCTCCCCGATGTCAATGTCAAATCTCCTTCAGGGAGATTTGATGAAGCCTTGACTCAACACGGGGATGGACAAATACAGGGAACGGCAGTCACAGAGTACATAACATTTCAAAGAGGTCAGGATGGAAAAGAGGAGTTTGAGAGGCAGGCCTGGGAGGACACCAGGAGAAGGAGCAGAAACCAGAAAGGACTGCGGGTTTGTTTCTGGAAGGCAATGGGAAGAACGATGAAATAAAGACGAATATGGAGGAGTCGGAGCTCATTTCCGAGGGCTGCCGTAACAACATGCCACACACTTGGTGACTCAGAGCAAAGGAAACTTGTCCTGTGATTTTTGGAGGCCAGAACTTCAAGATAGTAAGAAGGCCAATGTTTTACCTAAAGATTCTGAGAGAAAATCCACTTCTTGATTCTTGGCTAGCTTGAGGTGGCTGCCATGGGTACTTGACATTCATGGGCTTGTGGACACAGAACTCCAATCTCTAGCCTTATCTTTGGATCACCCACCTCCTCTGTGAATCTTGGTGCCTTCTCTCCTTTGGAGGAGAAAAGTCATCATATTCCAGGCTTACTGTCAGTCAAGGATGGTACTCTCTTGATGTCCTTTGCTTTATTGTATCCGTTAAGACTGTCTTTCCAAATCAGATCTGCCGGCTGTGGAACAGTCCTTTCCTACACTACAAATATGTGTCACTCTCATTTGCTGGTAAAAAGTTGACTGGCTGATAGCTTGGCCGGAAGAGATAGGGCGTGAGAGCCAGACTAGGGGAATTCTGGGAAGAGGAAGAGTGGAGTCAGAGAGTCTCCAGCAAATGCAGAGAAGCAAGGTGAGAATGCTGTACTCAGAAAAGGTACAAAGCCATGTGGCAACAAACAGATAAGAATCATAGGTTAATTTAAGTGCTAGTAACAAGCCTAAGCTATTGGTTGAGTATATCTAACTCATATTCAGCCTCTGAGTCGGTTATCTGGAGCTGGGTGGTCAGGTCCACAAATGTCCAATTACACAGATCACATGTGCGGTTTCTGCTTTCATATGTCTTTCAGGGGGCAGCTAATCATCCCATTGGATGTCTTGTGAGAACTAAATTCAATAGATTAAAAAAATGTAACAGTCATGTAGAAGAGAATATCAGTTGATAGAGAGTGGACAGTTGATGGAGGCTTGTCTTATAGCAACTTCTGAGAAAAACTGTGTAGAATCGAACGATTAAGGTAAAATCAGGGTGACCTTAATACATTTAAGTAATATTTGACATTTAAGGGCAAATGTTTTGTAGCCATTGGAAATAGGAGTCTGGGATCCAGTAGAGAGCTTGTGTGGTCAACTGTTGGATGGGTGTCTCCGAGAAAAGAACACCTGTAAGTACGCATACTACTGCCTCTGTCTCAGCAAACTGGTCTGAGCGATCTAATCTTTGAGTTATAGAGCCTCCAGTTGAAATACAGCTGCTGTAAGGGACCAATATTGAAGCTTTCCCACCCAGGGGGAAGTCATGTAAAGAAGACCTGATGGAAGAGCACTTCAAGAAATAGAACCAGCTGAATGCAGCCGCATAAGTGACTCCAACTACTACAAAGAGGAACCGAAGAGCCAAGGGTTAACCAGCACATCTGTAAGAAGTAGAGAAATCATCGCACTAAACAAATGAGTACCTTATGCTTCAGCCGCCGCCTGGGCTTCTTGATCCCAGAGGTCACAGAATAAAAGTCAGTGACGTCTGCATTAGAGGATGAAACAGTTATGGACAAGCTTAGGAGATAAGAGTTTGCTGAGATTCAAGAAATTGGTAGCAGATTAATGGGACATTTGAAGTAGCATGCATTTTCAGGTAAGATAGTCCCTAGGGGGTTCTACTGACTAAGTCTTTGTACTAGCATATCTATTTTCACAGTGTCCTATCCCTTCGACGTGACTGCTTAAATTCACGGGGGTATTCTGTAGTCAGCCACTGCTGCTGTAGAGTGAATTAGAACAGCACTGATGGAATTAGCAGATGAGCAGAAGAGGGCAGAATTACACAGAAAATTATTTGAGTTATTTCCGAAGGGGAAATGCAGTTGGGTTTTATTTCTTAATAGGACTTCTTCGAGGTTCCATGTAGGGTTGAGCACTTTCCTTTTTCTGCTCCAGATCCGATGCAATTCCTGTTTGGCTTCCCCTATTTTCTGCCTAGGTAAGATGACCTTTTTGGGGTCCATCAACAGGTTCCAACATCTTCCAACTTCTAGTTAGGTCTGGTCACTGACAGGAGGGCAAGGCAAAAATGAACTCAGGGTATTTTTTCCTGCTATCCCTCCTCTGAGGTAGGGTTGAGTTCTCGGTGTCTTATGACAGCTGTCACTGCACCCTTCCAGGTACTGATCACATTGCAAGTGTGTCTCCTGGGTCCTGGTAACCTTTCCTTCTATCCTACGATCAGGGTGGTGACTGTCTATTGTTGTGTCAATAGGTTTCCTTCGCTATCCCTGAGATTTCTCTATAATCTTCCTTTTAAGTTAGCCTTTGTAATTCAGTTCTCTTAGAACCATTTTGATTTGAGTGGGCTCTGTCTCCTGTCGGGACTCTAACTTTGTGAAAAGAAGCGAGGATGACGCTTGGACCACACCAACCCCCAGCTTATTTATTATGCAGCCTTCTGTCACGGCGTTCTCAAGCCTTCCTGTTTCCTACCTCCACAGAACACTTCAGTGTTACCGTGACTTCATGTGCCAAGCAGGGAACACAGACACAGCCAATTCAAAACCAAGCCAGAAATGTCAAATTCACCCCCCCCCCATCTCTTTTATGGCTTTTCTTACTCTTATCAGAATTCTCAGCACCCGCCTCTTGTTTTGCAAAAGAGATCCAAGATCTAAATCAGAAGTTTTGGATTCAGTGTGCAAGATCAAAAAGCGACTGGCTGGCGGTGGTGGCTGCACAACACTGTGAATATAGTTAGTGCCACTGGATTGGGCTTAGAAAGGGTTAAGGCGATCATGACACATGTGTCTTGCCACATGGAAATATATACTACATTACAAAACCAGAGTTTTTGTCTCCATCTTTTGCCTACGGAGACTGGTGAATGATAAAACTGCATACGTAATGAGTATGTCAAGAAGGCTATTTATTAAACTTCTGCCTTAGGCATCCCAGGACTGGTCTGTGCTCCTGTCTCTGAGGATACTTGGGGCCTGCCTTGCCTGCATGCGCAGTAGGACTGTGTAGTATGGCCAGAAGTATGCTAGTAAAGGGGGTTTTGGTATGCAAAAATTTTATTGAGGTATAATTCGCTCATTTAAAGTTTACAATGTGGCCCAGCTTCGGGCAGGAATGGTACAGTCCTGTAATTCCAGATACTTGGGAGGCTAATATGGGAGGATTGTAATTTTTAGGCTTGCCTGGGATACAGAGTGAACTCAAGGCCAGCTTGGGCAAATTAGTGAGACCCTATCTACAAATGAAAAATAAAAGACGGCAAAGGGGCAGAACTCAGAGTAGATTGCTTGCCTGGTGTGTGTTAGGTCCTAGGTTCATCTCCAACACCACAGAACAGTAATCATGGGCAAATGACAGCAGGGTGTAGGGCACAGGTGTGAGAACATTCTCCTTACCCGACTCCTCAAAAACAAACAAACAAAAACCAAAATTTTCCCACACATAGCCACAGGCGTTCTTCTTCCTTTCCATTCAGGAATTAGTCCATTTTCTGTCCCTAATGAAGTGTCCTATTCTAAACTTTTGATATAAATGACATCATACAAATATGACCCTTTGTGGGTGACTGTTTTGACTTCTCATGATTTTTTTATATTGTATCTGTATCAGTGCCTCATTCCTTTTGTGACAGAGTAATATTTCATTATAGGACTATATAGCACACTTTATTTTTTTACTAATTAAATAATTAGTAAATTGTTTTCATCCAATACTAATAACTATTAAACAACCAATAATTTGAAAAAAAAACTTCCCTGAGGTGGGGAGATGGCTCCACGTGTAAAACACTTGTTGCCCAAACTGGTGAACGGAGGCTGGATCCCCAGGTGCTGTGTAAAAGCTGGTTGCCCTAACATGAGCATCTATAACCCCAGTGGCCTGCAGGGAACAGTAGGCGGAGGTAGGGCTCTCCACAAGCTTGTGGCCCAGCCAACTTGACTTTCACAGCAGTGAAGAGAACCTATCTCAAGCAAGATGGAGGGGTAAGACCCCTGCACCCAAAGGTTGCCCTCTGCCCTCTACATGTGCCGTGGCACCCACATATCACATACACCCAAGTACATACATGCACACAAAACTCTTTCTCTCTCTCTCTCTCTCTCTCTCTCTCTCTCTCTCTCTCTCTCTCTCACACACACACACACACACACACACACACACACACACATGCACGCACGGACAGAGAAAGACTGACTTGCTCACCTCACACTCACAAATCCAGGTTTGGAACATTTGTAGACTTCCATGGCACACACATTTCCATCACGGCTGACTGTAAGCTGTATGCTGAAACCGGACATTCATTGGAAACATAGGTTAAAATAGGTTCTTGTAAACCCCTATTAGTCAGTTCTAGCAAGCCTTTAACCATCCCTCCTGACATGTCACTGAAGTGACCAGAGACTTGACTGTAGGCAGTAAGGTTTCCACATACCACTGATACAAATAAAGACTGATACAAATAAACCCAGCAGAATAGCTACTGTCTATTAAGGACTTCCTGGGATCTGGGCACTGTGCAAAACATTTTTTTTCCTTTAATTCTTCATCATCACTTACTTTCTTGGCAGCTGTCAACTCCTAACTACCAGCATTCTGCTTCTGGCTCGCTGCCTGTAGCTGGTCTCATGCTGTTTCGCAGATCCTCCAACCTGTTCCTTCTCACGGTGTTGGAGTGTGCGTCTCCAGCTTGGTAGGCTGTTATTCAGGCTGTAACACACCTCATTTTTATAGGTTTCTGCCGAGCTGCTCCCTTCTCAGAAAGGCGTCCTCCCCACCTCCTCCCTTTATCCAGTCCTTTCCTAACCTTTCCTCTTCACGCCACCTATCAGCGACATCCTGGTGTCCTGTGGAATTCCTTTGTTTTCCTTCACCCTGTGAGCACCAAACACACAATCCATGAATATGCTGTGCTTCATTAACTTGTAACTCTTTATTTATCTAGTCTTTAGAGACTTATTTATTTTCGTTTTATGTGTGTGTTTTGTCAGTATGTATGTGTGGGCACCAAGTGTGTATCTGGAGTCTGTGGAGACCACAAGTAGGCCTTAGATCCCCAGAAACTAGAGTTAAAGATGGTTCTGAGCTGCCATGTAGGTGCTGGGAGTCAGGTTCCTTGCAAGAGCAGCAATGCTCTTGACTGCTACACCTTCTCTCCAGCCCTTTCTAATAATAATAATTAGTAATAGTATTTATTTAGACAAAGCATCTCATGTAGCCCAAATTGATCTTGAACTTTTGATCCCCATATGTCTAACTCCCAACTGCTGGGACTATAAAGTCCTGGGGCTACGTACCTGCATTATGGAGTGTTTAGCATGATGCTTGCTAACCAGACATTCAACCAACTGAGTTCCATCCTCAACCCTGGATTATAACTTCCAAAGAGTGGGTAGAAAGCTTGGTGACTCACACATCGATAAAGTCGCTACAAAACAACAAGCGCCATTTCGTTCCTCCTGCTGGTCACAGTACAGCAGTGTTGTTGTGTATGAGGACAGACCAACACAGGGGCCTTTCTCCAATCCACACTGGTGTTCTGGTTGCTAGGCTGCATTGATTAAGCAGGGGCATTTGGAATTAAAAGTTTAGAACAACATTTATTTTTTTTGTTTACTTATCGTGTGAGTGGGTGGACAGCACTGAGATCAAAGGGCAATCTGAGAGAGTCCCTTCCCTTTCCACCACATCTGTCTTGGGACGGAACTCTGGTTGTCAGGCCGGGTAAAAAGTGCCTGTTCCCGATGAGCTGTCTCACGGGCCGGCTTGGAACTCTTGGGCAAGTGTTCTCTACCCCTGGTGTTGTCCGAAGGATACTTAGAAGATGCTCTACCTCATCAGCCACCCTCTTTGTATGTTCTACATTCTGGCACAGATGTGACTCACCTGGCACAGGTGGGGAACAGTTTGGTGTCCTGTCTGAGAATGCGCCTCTCTCTAGAGCCAAGTTAATGAGTGAATATGACGCTTGACTGTGAGTCCTGGGTTAATTTACTTCGTTTCCCAGCATTTCCTATATTTAAAGTAGAGAAATAAACCTCTGTGCCATAGGCCTCTGGAAAGAATTTAATTCCTATGCTAATTTAAGGTTTAATATACTTTGCCTACTCAGCTCTGATGTCCACTTACAGTAGACATCTACATAAGGCTGCCACTTGGAGCCTCCGGAATCCCTGCTTGCCTCCTTTGCAGCTCTGGTCTATCACTCTCACCTCTAGCATTCTGGAAGAGTCTCCTGTTCTGGAAGTGGTCCGGGCTCTGCTTTTGCCTTGTTCCCTCCTTCAAGAAAGCATCATCATCACCCAGATCCTCTTTAAAATGCCAAAGCGAAATCTTTTGTTAGCATGACTAACCAGATTCAAAGAACTGCCAGAGCAGGACCAAAGGAACCTGTTACAGCAGACATCTTGGTGCGGGAGCCCCAAGACGTTGTGACTTTTGAGAGAGAAGGAAGAGAAGGTAAGGACTCTTTGGTGAGAGGAAGAGAATCAATGGATCTAGTGAACAGCAGAAAAGGAGGCTCACACCGCGGGTCCACGAGCCCCTGCTCCAAGGGGTCTCCCTAAATCAGGGTAACTGAGTTTTACATCCTCATTCAAAGTACAGCTCCCCTCCATCACCGAGAGAAGGGAGGGGGTGAGTATCTCCGAATTTCGTTAAATTCAAGAATCTCTTACACAGGGAACTTCAAGGAAACTAGTTTGATTAAAATTTACTGCACGCCCACAGAGTGCTGGGCAGTCCGAGGAACCGAGCAAACTAAAAGTACAGTCTCATCCCAGAAAAATAAAACCCGGGCTGACTCTGGGGACCCTCGTTTCTTCGGAGTGCACTTTGGGTTCTGATCCTCACAGATCATCAATATTTCTCAGTACGTGGACTCCCACTGGGCTCCCCAGAGGCCTTCTGAAAAGCTGAAGGATTAGGGGCGGAGCGGGGCGGGCTGGGGAGGAGGTGAGGCTGCAAGGGCGGCGTGCGGGGCGTTGGGGGGGCATCTAGGTGCGTTCCCCACTCGGAGCTGCGCAGAGACTCTTCCAGGAACCGCCTGGCACCTGGGCCGTGGACTTTGGCTGCTGTGCGTCCCATCTGCTCCTCTCCTCCTACCCCCAGCAGTCTCAGAGTCTCACTCCGGGGCGTGTCCTGCCTACCTCCGGCACACAGTGGTCCACTCTGCCGGCTCCAGCGGCGGGCGGAGCGGCGGCTGCGGGAGCCCGAGCAGCGGTGGTGCGAGCCGCCCGGGGAAGCAGCGGTGGCAGCGGTCGGCGCTCTGGGCCGGGCCGGCACCTGTCCGGAGCAAGAGGAGCAAGGGTAGGGTGGGTGACAGCGGTTCTGAACCTCGAAAGGAGTTGGCACCACCCGGCTGGGATCCTGCTGTTCCTATCAACCTCCTACTGGCCCTCAGGGAAGTAGCACCGAGCTGGGGACACCGGTGTGAGCAAACATGTGCAGCAACAGCTAGAGGCCTCTGGACAGGTTATCGTGTGGTCCAAGAGCAGAGAGACAAGACAAGGGGCGCCTTGGACCATGGCAGCCTCCAGCCTGGACTTCGGGGAGGTGGAAACTTTTCTGGATAGGCATCCAGAGTTGTTGGAAGACTATTTGATGCGGAAAGGGAAGCAGGAGCTGGCGGACAAGTGGCTACAAAGGCACAGTCCGGGACAGGGGGCTTCAGGCATGAAACCTGCCCTGGCTGGCACTGGCAGCTTGGCTCAGGGTAGTGGCAGAGGCAGCACTGGGATTGCTGGCGTTGCTGGTCCCCAGGGCTCTGCTAACAGCCATCCCATGCCCGGTGGTGGGGAAAGTCCTGGGGTTCCCCTGAGCCCCAGCTGGGCCAGTGGCAGCCGGGGCGATGGGAACCTGCAGCGGAAAGCTTCACAGAAAGAGCTGCGGAAGAGCTTTGCCCGCTCCAAAGCCATTCATGTGAACAGGACCTACGATGAGCAGGTGACCTCCCGGGCCCAGGAGCCCATGAGCAGTGTCCGGCGGAGAGCCCTGCTCAGGAAGGCCAGCTCTCTGCCCCCTACTACAGCCCACATTCTCAGCGCCCTGCTGGAATCGAGGGTGAATCTGCCTCAGTACCCCCCTACGGCCATCGACTACAAATGCCACCTCAAAAAACATAATGAACGCCAGTTTTTCCTGGAACTGGTCAAGGACATCTCCAATGACCTTGACCTCACCAGCCTCAGCTACAAGATCCTCATCTTTGTCTGTCTCATGGTGGACGCCGACCGTTGCTCTCTCTTCTTAGTGGAGGGGGCAGCTGCTGGCAAGAAGAGTTTGGTCTCCAAATTTTTTGATGTGCACGCAGGAACCCCACTCCTCCCGTGCAGCAGCACGGAGAACTCAAACGAGGTGCAGGTCCCCTGGGGCAAAGGTATCATTGGCTATGTCGGGGAGCACGGAGAGACAGTCAACATTCCTGATGCCTATCAGGTAGGGCTCTGCTTGTCCTCGGTTCCCCGACCCCAGTTTGGCGGCCATGTTCCCCCTCATCCTTTGACGACCAGGACCACATTTATTTAGACACTTTGCAAAAATAGTCTTGCTATTTGAGTTCCTCCTGGAGTTTAGTTAGAGAGTGATATTATCTTTGATGGAATGGTCTTTTCCTAAAACAATGGCTTATGGGAAAATTCTGTATCCCTCAGTAACTCTACATGTATCTCTGTCAAGATACTATCCCTAAGAACAGGTCTTAGGGTTTAAATGCATCTGGGAACTGCTAGAAAGAGGAGTATTTTCTAGAACCCCAGTGGTATCCTGAAGAAAATGGGTGTTTTGTGTCTCTGGTGTTGGCCAGGGGGTGGGGAGATGATGGTTTTCCATACTCTATTTCAAGGTGAAGAGAGTACCTAACTCCGGGATGCTTCCCTTTTCTCTAGTAAATTTGCATGAGTTCCAAGAGAAGAAAGATGAGAAAGACTGACTCTCTGGCCCATGCAGCTCTTCTTCATGTCTGCTTCAGTGGAGTTTAGAGAGGCTGGACAAATAAAGGGACTCGGTCATCTTCAAGCCTGGACACAGCAGTCAGCTTTAGATGGAGGTGGGCAAGCAGAGTTTCAGTTTGTCGATAACTCCACTGGTATAGTTTTGGCATTCCCAAGGCAATAGGCACAGCAAACATGCTAGATTGAAGTGGAAAGGCAAGCCCAGCATGTTTTTATGTGGTTTTTCTGACTTCATTTTGACAGTGATTTGAACTTGATATGAGATTGCTGAATCTGAAAGTTCTCATTCTGTGGGTCCCTGAGGGGCAGAGCTGGGTGTCACTCTCCGTGAGACTTTCTCTGAGTTCCTAAGAATTGAAAGTTCTCACCTTTGCTTCTATGGTTGGCTTATGTCTATATCTTTGTCTCATGGAGACATATGTTTCTCTAGAGTTTGGATGCCATTGAATACAATAGCAAAAATTGTGGGAAGGACTTTTTTTGCAATTCTTTTCTGTTTCACTGCAAATTTATAATTTTATATAGACCAGCTGAACTGAGCTAAACCCAAGCCTCATATATTTGTGACATGTCTGTCAATATGACCCTTTAACATTAAGGAGAGTCTGGAAAAGTGTTTTATCTTGTTAATCTTTGTTATTCACTATGTTCTTCTTAAAGACCTTGACAAGTTGAGGATCAGCAACCTAGTTATGATTTTCAATAAATGTCAATTTCTTTATGGTTTTAAAAGTCATAGGAAGAAAATGAAAACATTTAGTAATTGATGTGTTGAAGAGCCTGTAAGATCACAAATCTTTTTCCTCTCTTTCCACACCCATGCTGTATGTGTGAGCTACAAAAGACCCTCCTGAACTGAAGGGTACTCGTACAACCCTGAGCAGTAGTCTTTTTATTGCCTTTACAGTTCTTATTCATCCATAACCGATTTTCTCCTATGGCTTTTTAAAAACTGTTCTCTTTCAGTTCATGACTTTCATTGGATATTGTTCATATACTGCACTTTCAAGACTAGCGTTCTTGGCACCCTCAGCCTGCCTTCCTGACACCTAGGACTGGGGCCGTGGAGGTTATGACAAGCAATGCCAATTGGGTTTCCAGTGGCTGTTGCTCCCTGTGAGCTCAGCCCTTACTCTGCAGCCAGGGTGGAAAGCAAGTTGCCTCTTTGTATTTGGAAACTGACACGGGAGAAGGGAGCTTTTTCTTTTCCCGTTTCCCCCAGGGCAGTGACAGTGGCTATAAATAAGGCAAGCTTGTTGGAGAATTGAGAAGGGAAGGTAGGTGGAAGGTGCTACAGGGAGCTCAAGATCTTGGGTCACTTTAGTTTCACTTGTTTAGGGTGAGGAATTTATGGTGGTTGCTGCTGTTATTATTATTTACTTTGCCGTTGACTTCTGCTATGTATTTGTGTGGTTTTAGTTGTTTGTGTCTTCTTTCATTTTTACTTACGATGCTCTCTGATGAAACTGCTTTTTTTTCCCTTTTGTGTTAATACATTATCATCATCATTAGTTGAGCCGAAAGAGAATTAGTCTCACTGTCTCCATTTCTCCACTCACAAAGGGGCAACAGTACCCCTATCTGGCAAGGGCTGTTCTGTGGACACGAAATCCAATGCTGCACCAAAGCTCCCAAGACTGTACCCGGCACATGACAATTATTTAAAAAGTGGCAACAGACTGGACTGATGGTGGTGGTGGTATCTTGTTTGTCTGTATTCTTGTTTCCCTCCTTTCCAGTGCTCCCCTCATCTGAGACGGAGCACATTTGAGCAGTCTAATCTTTCCCTGAGCCAAGCTTTGTCTTCAAAGCAACTGTTTTTGAGCCAACGTTACATTCAAGGAATATGTAAATAGATGTCCTTCTATTTACATAGACCTATCATATGACACCTAATCATATCCTAGCCTAGCAAAAGCTCTGTGCTTTGTCCCTCCAGGTAAGCTTCCCAGACCTGAATTGCTGCTGCCTCCTTTGCCTGTTCTAGCGTTTTCCGCATCCTTTTCCTTGTCTGCACTTACAGATTTCTCAAAAAGAAGACTGATCCTTCCAAGGTCTAACTTTAACAAAAGTTAGTTTATGTGCATGGGTGTTCTGCCTGCATGTGTCTGTGTAGCACATGTGTGCAGTGCCCACAGAGGCAGAAAATGGCATTGGATATGCTGGATCTAGACTTACAGATGTTTGCTATCTGTCATGTGGATGCTGAGATCTGAACCCCAGTCCTCTGGAAGATCAGTGTTCTTAGCTGCTGAGCCATCTCTCCAGCCCCACATTTGCCTTTAATTCTGATGCATTAATTCTCTGTATGTAAACATCTTGAAGTCTCTATGTAAAAATAGAACCATCCTTCTTGATTCTTTATAAGCCCAGAGAGTTAAAAGTGTGTCTTGCTCAAATTCAGTTAGTGCCCTTTTTTCTTCAGAAGAATAAAATTCTATCATGCAGAGTTTCAAAAATTTAATTATTGGATAATTAGGTTAATGATCTTAATCACGTGAGAAAGAAAAAGGCATTAAAGCCACTTACACAATTATGTTGATGAATATGGCATCCTGAAGTCAAGAGTAGACTATTTAATGAGATACTAAGGCTGAATAGGAGTCTGGCAGCAAAACTAAATCTCCTTTGCTTTCACTGTTTTACATCGCGTTTCTTAGTTGGTCCTAGAAAACAGGATTGAAATTGGGGGGAAAAAATAAAGAATTGCAGGTGGAAAAATACATGTCTTTTAGGTATCCAGTTTGATCACAGCGACTATAATTTACCTTTCTTCTCTGACAGTTATAAGTTATTAAACAACCCACTTTAATATAGTAATGAATAAATTGCCCTCCAGAGGTTGCAAATAAGACCGCTTAAGTAACAGGTGTTCCCTTTGAGATTATTCCAAGCACCCAGAATATAGCATGTTAGACCTTAGTAGAAAGTGTGCGATGAGTCTGTGTCAGTGTTGATAATGACGATACAGGTGTTCAATGGGCTTGGGTCTGAAAAGCAGCAGGGTGTTTTGTTAGGTGAACTGAGAGGAGGCAAGGGATGACGCAGGACAGTTCCAGGTGCGCTGGGCTTTCTGTTTACACAACAGAGTCACTGATTCGTTAGATCCCACGGGCAGGCACAGAGAGCCCATTATAGTCGTGGGTGTACAGAGGCGAGAGGGCACGCTTGCTTTCTGGACCCCAAGCCTCCAAGCAGAGAGCTCTGCACTTTCTGCCACACTTTGCTCAAATGGCAAAGATGGATTGTGTCTTTTTCACAGTCACCGCACAGCCCAGGCTGGTGTAGAAGATTCCCTGAGGGAAGCACCATGCTAGCTGTTCAGAAGGGTCAGGTTTCCTGGCGGGAGATGATTTTGAGGTTCATGGAAGCCTTTTAGGTCCTACAAAATGGCTTCAGGCAAAAGAGTGAAACGTAAGCACAAAACACGTATAAGCGACAAGGAGTGTTTTAACTCAGCTAAAAGACTGCAGAGCCATAATGAGCAACTCAACTATAGCAGAGATGGGCATTGGGGGGACTGGCACCAAGGACCAGATGGGAGGATGTGTCCTGTGGGTGAGAATATGGATGAAGGGGAGAGTAAACCATTGGTGATTTGGGGAGGCTAAGCTTGAGAGTTAGGGAGAGGGTAACAGCTTTATCAGACACAGGAGGCATGGGGATGCGGTGGTCCATTCCTGCAACCCCAGCCTCCTGTGCATACAATCTGATCAGTTGCTCTAAGTCTACATAGTGCCTTTGAGGTCAGTCTTGGCTACAGAGTGGGACCCTTGCTCAACACAAAACGAAGCAAGCAAATAAATAAAACCCCAACCAGAGAGAGGAAGAGGTTTAACAAAACAGCTCTGTCTGTCATTCGTGGAGTTGAGTGTAAAATGAGGGCACCGAGACATCAGCCTCCCGTTCCCAAGAGTCTGCGCTCCAAACCACAGCCACTTCTGGGCAGAAATCCTAAATGATCGCAACTTCCAGGCTGAGAAGTTCTTGAATCTGGCCTGGGTGGGTGAGAGAGCCTGCTGAATGATCCCTGGTGCCTCTAGCTCAGCGTGGAGATGATCAGAACCTTGTTTCACCCTGAGCTGGCACGGGCCACGCGGTTGCCCTTACGTTTCCACACAGACCCCACTCAGGAGCAAAGAGCTACAGCAGATGTGGCATATAGTCTCTTCTTCTAGAGATAACCAGGTTGCTGTGCCTATTTCCAGAGCAAAGTGGAGGGGAGGCAGTCTGGATGGGACCTGGTACTCTAGGGAGCAAAGATCAGGTGGCCAAGACCTAATCTGGGGGCAGAAAATGGGATGGGAGCACACATAGAACCCAATCTCTGAACTCATGGTTCAAACGCATTCGTTTGATTGGACTTTACATGCAACGCAGATTCTAAGACCAGAGTCTTAAGGATGTCTCACAGGGCAGTGGAGCAGCTTCCGCCCCTCCTCCCACAACGACTCTGACCACATGTTCACTGGCCCTGCCTGACTGTGAGTCATACTGAGTATAAGAGGTTCAATTTTATTCCAGCCCAGTGTGTATGGCAGTCCTTCACGTGGCCTCGGCTCATGCTAATTAAATTATGTGCCATTTTCGATGCCTGGATCGGGCCTTTCTATTTCTGTGCTTCGTTTCCTTCCTGCCAGGGAGACTATTTTCCCTCCATCTTTGCCCATCCAAACCCTACTCCGCCTTCCCCTGATATGAGAAGAGACAGCTGATTGCTCGAGGTAGAGAGGAGACAGAAAACAAAACAGAAGTCAGATAGCACATTGTCTTTAAGAATGCATTATACTATAGTTGTATGGTCATTATTTATCAATACTTAACGGATCGTCATGTATAATACTATACTAATATTTAACAGTTCATGGAACTTCATTTCCACCTGACTTTAGTTTTCATTTTTACATTTAAAATGTCAGTCTGAGAAGGAATTGATTTCAGGCCTCTGGAAAGTCTGGCAATGAGAAGCGCCTCTGTCCCTAACGAGGGGATGGAGTGGGGGGGGGGCACGGATCATCTCTGGGCCCATCGTTGAGCAGTGAGGTTGACTTTAAAAGGGATGTTGACCCTACTCTAACACTGTGTAAGAAAGGAGATCCATGAAATTTTATTTCAGCTCTGTACACAGTGTTTTAAAAATTCCCTCAAGCCGACAAGCAAGTTCACTATCCCAGAGCCAGAATCGATCTTTGTGCTGACAGTAGGAACCATTTCCTACCTCAACCCCTCTTCCTGACAGACACATGATCGTGATAAACACAGGACAAATCACACTTGGCTGCTTGGTCTGTGGACGCGCGCAGACAAATCCTGGTCCCCAGAAATCCCAGAGAGGTGATTTAAGGTGAAGTTAAGTCTCTCCCTTCACCCAGAAACTAAATGTTTACTAATCCGGCTGATTTATTTTGCTTCTTGAGGTTTGGTCACCTGTTTATTTGCAAGGCAGGCTTAACTTGGAAGCTAACTTTTCCTGTCTCATACAGTATTCAGGAGACATGAGAGTTTTCCTCTTGAATAGCTTTGCTCTGTCTTGTAGAGAAATCACCGAGATCCCGGAGGTACACTGCTTGCTTCTTTCGTTCTTTATTTTAAGGTGGTGTTTTGCAACCTGACCGCATTCCTGTGGGAAAGCAGGATGCGAGTCATAAAATGGCAAGCTTAATTGTAAGAAAGTGTGATGGCTTTATAATATTTTGGGAGAAACTTAGGTTCTTGGTCATTTATAGGCATTGGAGGCTAAATGTGCTCATTTGTGTTTGGATGAAAATAGCAAAGAAAACCAGCTTCCTGGCTTTATAAGATGTGAATTTGCTATCAACACAAGGGTTTCTTATTAACTGGTTAGTTCCAGCAGAACGGTGGCTTCACATGTTAGTGATAAATTGCTTTTGATCAGAAAATATAGGTTTGAAAATGTCGGATGAGAAACTATGAGACAGCTCTGTAGGGTGTCAATTGACACTCTTGGTAAGAGGAAGTGGGAATGTCACGGTTGATTAACAATAAGCCCTCTCACTGGTGTACTGTAGGCCAGTTATCAACCCTTCAGTGAGAATCAGTCCTTTCGGTCCTCAGTACTGCTTCATTTCACAGGAGGCAAGACTGAGGCCTCGCCACCTTAAGGATTGTTCAAAATGAATCAGTTGACCAGGAGGGAGCTGGGATTCAAGCTGAGATTTGTGGCCTGCAGAACTTTCATGCCCAGCCAGTTACGGAACCGTCTTTCCTGGCCGCCCACAAGTGTATGCACACTTACCCCGTCCTTTCCTCGGCCCTCCCTTACAGTCTAAGTAGTCACGGGAGCTCCTAATGACATCTTAGCACTGGGGAGTCTAGGATGCACATTTGATGACAGCCTGGGCTTCCCAGTGAGCTCTGGTCCGTTTTTTTCTCTCTCATCCTTAGAAGTTCATCTTCTTGAAACTTGCTGATCTGTGTCTCACCCCACCTCGACTCCACATCTGGCCGCCTTTTTCGAATCTCTGCAATGACGTAATGGTACCTGCTCAACTTCCTTATTGTCAGAAAGCCTGGGTACTTGTTTTAAGTGATCTCGTGCATGCGAGCCCTATGAGATCTGAATCAAGCCTTCACTAACCCTGCAGTGGACCCAACAGAGATGATGGTGAACCGGGTGATGGTCTTTCTCCCTGCCCGTCACTGGCCAGCTTACATGCCTCCAAATTGCAAGTCCTGCCTATTCAGACAGCATGGATGACTGAGCTGGAAGCCCATGTCCTTGTTTGACTTGCTGGTTCTGTGTCAACGTGACACAAGCTAGAGTCGTCAGAGGGAGGAGCCTCAGTTGAGGAGAAACCTCCATGAGATCCAGCTATAAGGCAATTTCTCAATTAGTGATCAATGGGGGAGGACCAAGTCCATGGTAGGTGAGGTGGTCCTGGGTTCTATAAGAAAACAGGCTGAGAAGCCAGGGAAGCAAACCATGAGCAGCTTCCCTCCATGGCCTCTTCCTTAGCCTCCAGGTTCCAGCCCTGCTTGCGTTCCTGTTCTGACTTCCTCTAATGATGGCCTATTATCTAAAAGGGTAAAGCCAAACCAACCCTTTCCTCCAAACTTGCTTTTGGATCATGGTATGTTGTTGTAGCAGTGGAAGCCCTAAGAAAATATCCTTAAACTATTTGGCCTCTATTTTGAAGATTAAAAATAAGGACTAATAAAGCCCGAATAGCTGGGGACGTTAACTGAACTGCTTGTCTATCCAGTCAAGTCCCCTCTTCACTGTCCCTTCTTTTTGTTTTGTTTTTTTTTAATACTATTTTTTTCCTTTGGCTTTGAAGAGTTCATGCGGACACCGTGTTATACACAGAAAGCCTAGCTGGGTGTGGTGGTGCACACCTTTGATCCCAGCAGTGGAGAAGCAGAGACAGGCAGATCTCACGTAAGTCTGAGGTCAACCTGGTTTATATAGTGACTTTCAGGCCACACAGGGCTATGTAGTGACATCCTGTCTCAAACCAATGAAAAGAGAACCAAATACTGATAACTGAGAACATACCACTGAAAACATCCACGGCAGGGCATTCCTGTTCTGCCTAGCTGGGTTTTCTGGTTTTCTTATGGTTATCTCATCCAGACAGTGAAGATTTTTAAAGGTGAAGTAGCTTCTAGCTCAAGGCCTTGCATGTCATAGGGTTTTGTTCTGTTTGGTTTATCTTTGCAAATCCCTTACAGATGTGGGGGATTATATTGATCAGCCTTGCGATTATTATTTTTTTTTAGAAGCACTGCCCTTTCAAGCTTATTGGTTGTAAGTATCATACTTCACACAGCTTCAAAAGGTCTCATAAATATTCAGTTTTCATATTGTTGCATTTACAAGCTATTGATTCAGAGTTGGTTCTATTCGCTGTCCATCTGCCCTACCCTTGCGAAAGCCCTGGTTCTCATCCGTTACTTAGAGTTGTCACCACTAGATTGGACTGGTTGCTAGCTCTGCTCCCCTCCCCTCTTCCAAACTGCCACTCTGAGACTGGAAGGGCAGATTCCACAACCCAGAGAGTACAATAGTTGTGAGGAGCGGTGCCTATCCAGGGCTTGTGGCAGAGGGAGAGGAACCCAGCCAGGGACAAGCCAAGTGTTTGGAGAGGGAGTCAGGGAAATACGGCCCTCCTCATGCCCCGCCCTCGGGCCATTGCCACACAGTGGTTGAAACCAGGAAGGCAGAGTGGACCAAGGGAATCCGGCCAAGCAGTCAGCTTCCTGGCACAGCCTAATGGTCCAGCAAAGATGCACAGCTTTCTCACCGGGGACATGTGTGTCGAGACCAAGTCAGGGAGGAACAGGCTTAGACAAACTGAACGGCATCAGCTTACAGAGTATTATGATCCAAACCTGTTTAAACGTCACAATGGTGTCCACTTCCTTTCCATGTAACCCTACTGATTCTTGAAGAAACGCCAGCATCATCCCAAAGAAGAATGGCTTTGCTTTTGTTGATGGAGCTTTTTGCCTTTGATTGTAATGTTTTTGTAAAAGATTTCACAGTGTGGAGGAACAAGATCTACTCTCAGGAGAAGGAAACAGGGAGCAAGGATTGTATTCTGGGGTCTGTCATAGGCTTTTCAGCAATGGCTTAGACAGCATTTCCTGACACGGCCACCTTACAGTACTTTAAAAGTATCTAATCATTAAATCAAATCATTACGTTCTCATCAGATAATGAAAAAGCATTTTCAAAAGCAATGTAAGGCCTAATTTATGTTTCCAAACACACTCTCCAGAGTTCACACACTGGCTTTGACTAGGAACTGCCACATAAAAGAAACTTTTCATCTAAATTAACTGTATTGACTATTTCCTGTGTTCCCTTTCTCTTCCCCCCTTTTTCTCTCTTCTCTCCAGCTTTCTCTCTCTCTCTCTCTCTCTCTCTCTCTCTCTCTCTCTCTCTCTCGGGTTTCGCTATGTAGCTCAGGCTGGACTTAAGGTTTTTCCTGCCTCAACCTCCTCAGGGCTGGAATTAGAGGTGTCTATCACCATGGCCAGCTTATTTTCTATGTTCTTGATACTCTGGCACTTGGGGCATCCTGGAGAGACTTCTTCTCCCAAGGCTAGCCAATTCTAAGAGATTGAATTCTAAGAAACTGTAAAGCCCCTAACTCACCCCTGCCCCTCGAGGGTGCCTTTGATGTATGGAGCCAACAATTCTGAGCCCATAGCCCTACCCTTGGAGTTCTGGTGTCAGCTGCCCTAACTCGCCTGTGACACCAGAGAGAAACGACTTCAGACAAGGGAAAGTTCCTATAGGCTCACAGGTTTTGAAGTTACAACCCATAGTCACTTGGGTTTGAGCTGAGGGAACTACACATGGTGGAGGAAGCTGCTTGCCTCATACACCCAAGAAGCAAGAAGGTCAGGAGGAGTCTGGACAAGATATACAAACACTTAGTTAATGACCTGCTTCCTTTAAATAGGCCCCCCCGCATCATAATGCTGACTCAGTGCTGAGTTCATTATGCGTTAGTCTGTTGAAAAAGTTAGAGCCCGTTCTCATGAGCCTCAATGTGAGCGTGTCACACTGAAGACCAAACCTTCAGCACATATTTATTTGGGGGCTAGTTCATTTTAAACAGAGATTTCATACTAGGGCTTGGTACCAGACTACCAGAGATGGCCTCTCTGACTCAGAGCCTAGCAAAAGTATTCAAACCAGCCAATCCTAAGTCAAGAGTCTTCCCTCCCTGCCTGTTCCTTCCCACAAAACCCCAGTGAAAGTTTCCAGCCTTGCTCTGCCCTCCTCGCTTCTGCTAACTGACTGACCCACTCCTTTCTCAATGTGACCTCCCAGCATGCTTTGCTTTTGGAGTCTGTGAGCCCAAACTCCCTCCCTCATGAAAATAATTTCTACATCTTTATGTCTTTCCATACAAGATGAAACATCATGGGATATCTAGCTATTTTTTTTACAAGACAATGATTATTTTAAAATACAAATAATTCGATGGTTTAAGGGAACGTTAGATTGAGAGGATCTACTGATCGCAATACACATTTGGCATTTGACAAATATAGCTATTTTAAACTTCTTTCTAGAATTGATCAATATGTTTATTTTTCTAGTACAATATGCAATTCCAAAACTAGATTTTGTGTTTCTGTACAATTTCCATACTAAATCTCCAGCCTGATAATCTGCAGTTTTATTGTTGAAATCTTAGAGTTTAAAAAATGAGAATACTTGGATTAATTCATTGTGAAAAATATAATGTTGGCAGATAATGTTAAAGGGCAGATGAAGATCAAATTGCAATTCAACAAGGTCTTTAGCTTATAAGGTAATAGTTTATTAGGATAGGAGAGTCAATAGCATGGAGGGATGTGTGTGCGTGTGTGGGAGTGCACGCGTGCATGTGTGTGTCCATGTATGTGTGTGCATGCATGTGTGTGTGTGTTGCATACTAGAAAAGTATCACACCATCAGCCTCACACCCCAAGCCTTTGCTGTCATTGTTTTTGAAACAAGGTCTCAAGATGGCTGCAAATCTGCAATTCCTCTGCTTCTACTTCCTGAGAGTGGGGATTATAGGCATGAACTACCATTTCTGGCTTCATGATTAATTTTACTTTAAATTTGTTGGCCACTAATTAACAGGAAGGCTTCCTTTATGATTTTTCTTCTGTGCACTCTAGGCATTGCTTTAAAGGCTGCGTGTTTGTTTTACGTTTATGCTGTCTGGACCACTTTATCAGGCTACCAGGATGTTTTAACCTTTACTTTTTTTTCAATTAAAATTTTTGATAGTATTCTTTTATCATTTAAATGGCTGTGTACAGTTTAATGAGTGAATGGCTTTTATGGGTATTTTGCAACCTAATGTGCAGGGTTACATATTTAAAGTTTAATATCGGCTGTAATGGAGTTAAAAATTGTAGGCTTGGGACAGAGTTGCTAGGAAACATTTTTAGATTTTTATTTTTTTTCTGCACATGGATTTCTGGAAAAGTGAGGCTGGAAACCTGTTTCCATAGCCCACTTTCTAGGGGTATCACTTAACCTCCTCACCCTCTGTTTTCAGAACTGTTGCCTGAAGCCTGCTATTAAGACTATATCAGCTATTAGGACTGTCTTCTGCTTGGTCCTTGTCTTAAGGAATGTGACACCAAGACCAGATTCTTCTCCTATTTCTTGTTCTTTTCAGTCCTGGCTTGGAAAACATCAGACAACGCTATAATCTTTTCTTGTTTATAGTCCTGAGATTACCATGTAGAGGATGAGGGGAAGAGAGCGGTTAGGAGCAGCGATGGCCCGGCATTCCCACGGGGAGTAAAGGGAGAGCTTTGGAGAACCCAGCCTGGAGCCGAGCTGGCTCTCCTCTCTTCTCTGTTGTCCATCTTTAAAAGTTAAGCAGCCAAGCAGCTTCTGGGTTGGTCCCTGCTTTTCACTCATGCCAGCTGGGAATAGACAGACTGGCACTTGGTGACTCCTTACTAAGTCAAAGTACTAAGGCCAGGAAAACATTTTTCCACCTCCAAATGAGCAAAATTGAGATTCTGCTGAGTTAAATTGCGGAGACAAAAGGTCAGCTGGGAAAAGAGGAGCTACTACCCTCATAAGAAAGTTTCATATTTAAGGCCTTGGGTTTCCGCAGAAGGGAGGGCCAATTTCGTTCTGTAGAGAGAGCCTCTAAAGAAACAAGAAAAGTCTTCACAGCAACGTGGTTCTATTAGTTATTTCGTGTAGCAACCTTGTGAGCCTGAGTAATTTAGCAAGGGCTTATATGGAAATGATGTAGTGTACAATTTTATGAAAAATATGAAGGTACAAAATGAAAATACATATGCTTTCTCACTAGCAAGTAGAGTCTGAATTTACCTCCAGACAACCTCCTCTCCAGTCTTTTAGTGATCTGACCCTCCTCTAAGGATGGTAACTTAGCATGCACTATATCATTTGGCAACTAGTGGGTGCCTGGTAAATTATGTTTGAATAAGTGGAGCCACCTTTATTAATAATCTTGGTCTCAAGACTAACACTCAGTGATTTGTACGTTAGAGTTTGTGCCAGTCATCATGGCCCAGAGAGAGAGAGAGCCGGTCCAAATAAATAGATTATTATTATTATTATTAATGATATATGTATACACACATATACATATCTCACTGCAAATTAACCAACACAGTGTTTCTCAGCAAAGGCACCATTGGTATTTGGGATTGAGTAGGTAATTCTTTGCTGCCAGTTGAGAGCTGACTGTATATATATCCTGGAATTTGTAACATCTTTGGCCTCTACATAAGTGAGATGCTTGCTCCATCTTTAACAGTCTCCAGATACTGTCCAATAAGCTCTGGAGACAAGGCTGGCTGCTACCCCACAGACTTCGGGAACCAATGATGTGGGGAAAGTTGACAGTAATTACATAGTGTTTCAAGACTATTCATGGCTTCTAATGTAAAAATTCCAGGTCATCTTAAGGAAAATTTTATGGGTACAGATGCTAAGGTTTGTCTGCATAAATATTTATTATAGTCTTAGTTTTAATAGTGTAAAATTATCAACCAAAAAAACCTAAAGGCTTGGCTAACTAGATTATGGTTCATCATAAAATGGAATATTTAATCAGAGGAAATTGCTTACAAAATGCTATTAACTGAACAAAGCATGTTAGAAAGCAATAGACTCTCAGTTTTCTTAGCAACAGCAACAACACATGCTCAAAGCAAGTGATGGATGGAAGCAGTTTTGGAGTAGACACTCTGGATTCGGTCCCACGATCCATGACCTGTGTCACATTTTATTTTTCCAGTCATTTGTGCCTGGAAACACACTAAACGTGCTAAAACGGGGGTGCTGGTACATGTCCTAAAACACTAGTGCCAGGGCTTTTTGAAATTATATATGAGAAATGTTGTTTGTTCCCTGGTCAGGACTCCTGAGTAGAGGTAAAATGTCTGTCACAAAAAGCTTGAAGCTGATAGGTCAAAACACGAATAGGTAAGCTCGGAGGCGGGAGTTCATGAATACGTTTTCTTTTATGTTTGGATGCAAATTTACATCGACCTTAAGAGTTGCTTTCACCGCAGTCATGTCTCCACAGCAGAGTCTTCCACCCACTGTAGCCACACATTAAAGCTGGTTTCTTTCTCCACTGGAGCTCCTGCATGGCTGACTGACAGGGAGCTCCCTTCCAAAGAGGGCTCTCCCTTGACGGCCTCCTCATCTTCAACACAGGACCGCCTTCAGCGGGTGAGGCGAAGAGAGACACGGAGAAGGGTAGGTTCTGCTATATCCGACCAGGAATAGCACCAACTTCCAGTTCCCATTTCACTGGTGTGCTGGTGTGCTGGTGTGCTGGTGTGCTGGTGTGCTGGTGTGTGGCACGGCTGGCCGATGCGGCTTTATCCCGTCCCAGACGCACACCGTCACTGTCCTGCTCGGAGTCTGATGTGTTCGAGCTGTAAGCTGTTCTCTCCAGCAGTTCTTCATGGTTCTGTGTGCAATAAGTGCTAAGGGAGAAAAGCCTGGAGAGTTTAAGAAAGGATCAAAAAGGCTCAGGAAGAATTTTGTAGACTCTTTTTGTTGTTGCCTGCTTTTCCTTTCTATTGTTGAGAATGAATTGGAGCGCTGAAGAGAGGAAATTTGCTCAAGAGATTATTACTCTAAGCTCAAGGGTGTCATGATTGCAAGGTCAAGGGGTGCGATCAGGTCAGGGTACATAACTTGTGAAAAAGTAAATAAAAGAAAGTCGTTAGGATAGAGGAAAATCTCCTTCCCCAGGATAGTACCTTCTGGTCAGACCTCCTTCCAATACATGGTAGATAGGCAGATCCCAAAGGATGGGTGGGCTAGAGACCTCCCAGAATCTCTTTCTGGGTATGTTAGCATAGAGTAGGAATAATTTAGGACACTGAAGGATCCTTGACTCTCCCCATACCCATGCCAGAGCCCAGCCGGGAAGGGAAGCTAACAGTAGAACGAATCCACTAACCCTCATCAACGTGACCCCTTCAGGGTCTTGCGTAGAATGAAGTAGGAGTCATGGGAGGGAGCAGGAAGCTGGAGGCTGAGAACCCACTGGGACTGAACAATATGTGGACTCTGAGCCATGATTGATCAGACTTCATATTCACAGCATGCATTCAAAATGAAAATTACTATCATTTTCAAGAGAATACTTTAGAGCATTTACGGTGGGACAATGGTCTTGTCCCCTGGAAAGATTTGTCACTTGTATTGATTTAATAAAACGCTGATTGGACAGTAGCCAGTCAGGAAGTACAGGTGGGGCGACCAGAATATCAGAATTCTGGGAAGAGAAAAGGCTCAGTCTACAGTCATCACCCAGATGCAGAGGAAGCAAGATGAGAATGCCTCACTGATAAAAGGTACCAAGCCATATGGCTAAAACAGACAAAAACTTAAGATGTAAGAGTTAGTTGATAAGAAGCCTGAGCTAATAGGCCAATCAGTTTATAATTAATGCCTCTGTGTATTTTGGGGGGAGTAAGACCCCGCACTTTTCTGTGGATACCCACACCTAATCCAGGCGCGCGCCTTCCCGAACTCGGGCCCACGAGAATGGACGATTGTCCTGAGGGTTAAAAGAGACACACACAAAAAGAGACCTTTGCTCATTTACCAGAGTAAATGGCAACTTTATTAAACACAAGTCAGGTATTTATAGAAGTGGGCAAGCAGGAACAAAAGGGCAATGCCTCCTCCCATCCAGGAGCAGGAGAAGATTAAAGGCCTCCAGCGCCTCAGGCAGAATCAGCTAGGGGAGGCAGGCTATGGGCCCACTGCTAGAACCTTGAATACAGGTGGAATCACCATAACAAAGAGAGCCAGGTTCTTGCTAAGTTATCCCCTCAAGCCAGTGCTAGTGCAGAATCTCCAGGGAGCCAGAGGTCACACGGCCCTGCAAATCGCCAGGAGAAGGGAAAAAGACTTTTGGTACCTACGGGGGGGGGGGGGGGGGGGGGGGGGGGGGGGGGGGGGGGATTGAATGGCTTCAGGACTAGGTGGGACAGAGAACTTTACAAGTGTGGGGTCCCATGCTTTATATGCAAGAATAAATAATGGGGGCCCATGAGACAGCTCAGTGGGTCAAGGTGCTTACTGTGTGAGGCTGGTGACAGGTTTAATTCCTGGAACTCATGTCTGGTGCACGGAGAGAATGGACTTACCAAAGTTGTCCTTGCATGTTGTGGCATGTGGACCACTCCATCATGTACACAATAATAATAATAATAATTAAATAATAATAAAATTCCAACAATACATTTAAAAGACTGAATGATTGGAGTGGAAGGTAATTGTTTTCTCACTCATTCCCATAATGCTTTACCCAAATGACTCACATTCTTTCGACTTTTGTCATTTAAATTTTGGCTCATTACTCTTTCTACTGAATTGTAAATTTATTAAAGGTATAAGCTATGGCTTTACTGGTTTTGGAAGACTCTGTGTTAGCACAGAACCTAACACATGTTATGATAGGTGTCTCTCTCTCTGTCTCTCTCTGTTTCTCTGTCTCTCACACACATACAAGCTCGCAAATACAAAACACAGCTGTGATTTGGTCACAAGAGCAAGTAAGAGTACTGTAGTAGGTTGGAACGCCAGGCTAGAATCTATAGGGAATGTCACTGAACTAAGCCACTTACATGGCAAGGGTCCATTTGTTTCCCCATTCACTAGTGTAGGATGGGTACAGGAGGACAGTGGTCCAGTCTGGGAACGTTAGAGAGGGGAAGGTCCAGAGAACCAAATATTTCATGTATTACCAGTCAGACTGTGGAGGATAAAAGCAAGAAGTGAATGTGTGTGTGTGTGTGTATGTGTGTGTGTGCATGTGTGTGCATGTGCATGTGTGTGCATGTGCACACGCACATGTGTAGGAACTAAACTGTGGCTCTAACAGGGCTGGGCTGGAGCTTTGGCAAAATCAGATGACGAGGTCGTGACAGTAATGTTGGAACAAGGGTACTTATTCTGCTTTCTAGGTTCATTTAAACGATGGTGATGGTGGCTGTGGCGGTGGCGGTGGCAGTACCTTTCAGGCAAGGCAGAGTGATTCCCTGGAGAAAGTATGGAAGGTCAGACAGAGATCACTGACGCAGGGCAGTAACACAAGCCAGATTAATGGCTATAGAGAGCTCAGTATCAAACCTTTGCGGACAGCAAATGCAGGCACTACCATTTCCACTGTCTCCTGGAAGCACTTAGGATTCTCCCTTCTGTGCTTGTGTTCAGTAGAGATGTCAGACTTCTTCTTCTTCTTCTTCTTCTTCTTCTTCTTCTTCTTCTTCTTCTTCTTCTTCTTCTTCTTCTTCTTCTCCTTCTCCTTCTCCTTCTCCTTCTCCTTCTCCTTCTCCTTCTCCTTCTCCTCCTCCTCCTCCTCCTCCTCCTCCTCCTCCTCCTCCTCCTCCTCCCCCCTCCTTTTCCTTCTCCTTCTTCTTTATATTGGGAATTGAACTGATGGCCTCACACCTCACACATGCTAGTCAAACCCCATCAGGTTCTTGGTTCGTTTTCAGTTGGTTTATCTGCCATTGCTTAAAGACACTCAACCCATGAGAAGGCTGAAGCTCTTTTGGGGTCATCAGTGATCAGTTTTGTTAAGCAGCTAAATGTCATTTCCTAAGACAGATCACCACACACAGTGTACTGCAGCTCAAGGAAACGCAGAGTGGACACACACATTTACTTCGTATGCCCCGGAGCTCTCAGTACTGCTGACTCTCATCCTGTCTCCCTTCCCTCTTCCTATAGTCTCTCCTCTCGGTGGTCCCTTTTAGTTAGGGCTCCCAACTCTTCCCCAGCGTCTCTCTCTCCTACTGATCACCCTTACCTTGTCTGTTTTTTTTTTCTTATCCTCCCATCTTCTTGCTCTTCCTGATGTTACTGGTAACATGAAATCGATATAGCATTAAAATAAGGATCCACTCCCAGTTTTAATTTCAGAATCAAAATATAAATCTCATAGGCCTCCCCACTTCTTTTACTACCATGTGGCCAGTGATTGCACCTTCTTTTCCATTTTATAATCAGGTACATGGAATATTTGTCTTCCATTTTAAGTACACAGAGTTTAATTACATTTTAAACTGTTACCCCATGTGATCTTTGGTTGTAATGTGTTTCCTGTGGGTCAGTGTCTTGCAGTATAGAAAACCTTGCCTCCCAAGGACGTTCTAAGAACAAATGTCAGAGAAAGTGTCATTTAAATACTTGATATCCAACACCCAAGTTTTATTAAAATGAGGACAATGGTAAACTCTTCTTCTTTGGAACTCTCAGCAGCACTGTCTAAGCTGCCATGCCACCAGCAAGCCGTTTATTTGTCTGCGGTTTTATCTCTGTTAACCCCGTGATGGTCAGTGTGCCATGCAGGAGAGTGCCCCCCCCCTTCAGTATACCAGAGGAAATACTTTTTGTCTTCCTGAACGTGGCAGGATGCGTGTTGGATTTAATCACCTCTGTTATTATAGCTCTTCTTCCTTAATGTCTTAATGCTCTAAAACGTGTTTCTTCATTTGTGGAGTTCAGCCACTGGGCTTGCTTCTGTCCCTCAAAGGGAAAGTCGCTTAGATCCCTAACATCTCTATCTTCCTTTCCTCATGGTTTCTAGCAGAAGCTGATCGCCTCAGCTTTAGAAAGATATTTTTCTTCCCTGAAAAAGAAACCCATTCTTTATAGATACATTCTTAATTCTAAAGTTCTCTATACACATATAAAGCTAAAGAATAGGCCATATTGTCCACACTTTGAATAGGAAAACTCGGTAAATGAGCCCCAGACAACTCTTCACTTATCCATTTCTGGTAGAGCTGTCGTCTTTTATAAACCATGTGTATCTAAGGAGGCACTTATCATAAAATATCCCCCATAATACTTACCGCTGCTGCAGTGGAAGTGCTAGTTTCTCTATTTCCCCTGTCCTCTTTGCAGAAATTCTTTCCATATATTACCCATATGGTGCATTTTGAATAAATAGAAATGTTTCTTATATCTGAATATTATTTTATGCTTGGCACTGGTACAGAATAATCTCATTGATTTTCCTGGTAACTCGAAGAGAAAGGCAGGGTAGGTGTTGTCTTCTCTTATTCCCTTTTACTGAGGAGGAAAGAAGCTCTGAGGGACCACAGGTCCCAGCGCCAGAAACAGGCTGTTCTGTCTCTCCCTCTGTGTCTCCCAGTCTCAGGCTTGGAGAAGACCCAGTGAATAACTTATTTTTTTTCTGCTCCGAACCAAATGAATCGGAGGGGGAAAAGACAAGGAATATGCCATAGTTCATTTTCTGTTACTGTTACAAAATACCCAAGATAATGGAATTCGTAAATAATAGGGCTTTGTTTATTTCAGAGTTCTACAGGCTAATTGGCCCAAGATCATGGTGTGGGCATTAGTGAGTGCCTCCTTGCTACAGTGGTGTTGTGGTGGAGGGTATGTCATGGTGAGTCAGATCAGATGACGTCATAAGGCTTCACCCTCATTATGCCCTCTAACCTCAATTATCTCCGGAAGGCCCCACCTTCAAATGTCATCAGTGTGAATTTGGGGATTCAGTTTCTAACACAAACTTTTGGGGGGATATATTCAAATCAGAGCAGAATGCATATGAATCATCAAAATATCACATTATAATCAGTAAAGCAGACATTTTCATGCACACTTGTATTTACAGGCATTGATAACATTCGGTTTAAGTTAGATAGATACGCCTTTCCAGGTACAAACAGTGCTGAGCATCCAAAGTCCCCCGGCATGAGCAGCAGTTCTCTTGGAGGTAATATCCTTGAGACAATGGAGGGTTTGCTTCTTGCAAGGAGTCTGGCTCCAGAAAAAGAAGAATCGTGAAGTACAGGCTACACAGTCTCCCAACTCCATACTCGGGCAGATGACCCTAACTTCTCAGAGAGAACTGAGGAGTGGGTGCCATGGTTGGAGAAGGTAAGGAACTTATCATGGGATCCAGAGAAGGAAAAAGAGTTTCTCTTTCTCACAGATACCTTGCCTCCTGACCAATAAACAGTCATCCCTGACAGAAGAGAACTATTTTTCACCACCCACTCCACAACAGTTTCCTTCCTGTGCCTCCTCTTCCTCATTGCCAGGTGCCGAGGCTAAAACACGGACACCATCTTGAATTCTTGGCTTTCCCTCGCTCCCTGTATGAGCTCTGTCAGCATGTTCTTTTGATTCACACTAAGAAACCTCAGATGGGTCCATCTTTCTGCATTTCTACCCGATGGTTGCCTAGAATCACAATTACGCTCAAGCCCTGCTATCTTTCCCCTTTCTTTTGAAACTGCTCACTCACAGGTTTGTCTATTTCACTATTTACCGTAGCCAAAGGAATGCACAAGAGGCCTTGGGGAGTTATTAAGCTACCTTCCGGTATGGCAGAGTATAGGAGGGCCAGGCTAGCTTCTCCAAGGGGTTAGCTATCCTGCTTGCTTTCATTCTGACAGAAGAAGACCCGTCAGCCGAGAGAACACACATCTGGGCTGCTAGGTATGTACCCTTCACTAATGGGAAGGTCGGCAAGTGATTTTTCTCTTCTGTTTACCTTCTAATCTTCATGCGCAACATGAGAGAGATAAGAAAATGATTTCCAGGAATTTTCCATTAAGAGAAAACAAACTCTACAAAAAACGGCTCTGCCCAAGTTTTTTTGAATGAATAGCTTTGTAGAAAATTGTGTTTAGTATTGGGTGAGCCTTGTGCCTGAACTGCTCATAGAGGGACTAGTGTGTGCCCTAGAAGGTCACAGTGAGGTTCAGAAGTGTCACTAGGTGGCAAGTGTAGACTAGGCCTCTCGTAATGAGGGGTTATTTTGAGGAAATACGACTTTATCTATCATTGGGACAGCTGATGGAAGGCAGTTCCTTGGTATCATTTCATACCATCTATAGGAAAAATATGATTTTGGTTCCAGTCTCCTTTTGTAGGGCTAATGATGCAGCTAGGTTGATAGAGTTGAATGTGCAAAGCTCTGGGTTCAGTCCTCAGCACTACGTACACTGGGCACAGTGACACGCATCCATAATCCTAGTACTTGGGAGGAGAAGACAGGAGGATCACAAGTTCAAGGTCATCCTCAGCTGCACGGAACATTGGGGACAAGTCTGAGAGAGGAGATCCTGTCTCAAAGATCAAAAGAAAAATAAACGAGGTTTTCTTTGGGGTTTTTATATTATCTTCAACAGAGGAGATATCCAACAACCACATCATAGAATGTGAATTTGTCTTTAACTCAAAGATTAAAGAAAGTGTTCCTACATAATTATTGCTATCTAAAATATTAATCTCCCAAGACCTCGTCCCTAACTGAAAAGCGGCTGGCAGTCACCAACTGCTGGGGGAGGGAGAGACTCTTCCTTCAGGGGTGGCTACTGGTAGGCAGTACATGTCTAAATATCTCTGAAAGCCCATCAGTAATAATGAACAAGTTCATTATCCATTAACACAAGAAAAAAAAATCAATTGATCACTTGGTGAAAGCAATAAAGGCATGTAGGAGAGTTTCACTCACGGAGGGATGAAAAACATCCATGAGGGAACCGAAGACAGCCCAACTCCCCGAGCTTCACCAAAAGCAGCCTACATCGAAACTGGATCTGCGGATGTGAAAGAGGCAGCCAATGAGCCGTCTTGTCTGGACGTCATCCTACCTCCCCATGCCATGATTTTATTGTTCTAGTATTGTCCTTCCGCTTCTCAGTTATGACAACGATCAAACCTTGGTGATTATACCAGAGAGGTTGGCCGTCTTTTCCATATGGTATCTCTGAAACGAGAGGCCAAGTTTCAGGATTGCTCCAATCTGTCGTTTATAATGAACTCTCCCAGAATACCTCTTCAGTGACTAGAACTCAACCGTATAATGCCACAAGGGTTCTGCTGATCAGATTTCACACTTGAATTTTTAAAAGAATATGCAGCTCAAAAATCTGTAAGAATGCCTTCCAGAATCCGTTTTAGCAATTTCCAGCCATTAACACTGAGTGAGCAACTAATACCTGCAAAGATTCCAGCAATTGTATCCTGCTTAGAGTGTTTGGAACAAACACTACATCTCTCCAATGTTACTTGTTAATGTACTAGAAGGCAGATACATAGATAGATAGATAGATAGATAGATAGACAGACAGACAGACAGACAAATAACTCTCACAGAGGTAAAAATAGCTTATGTCATGTATTGTCTTAAGCATTTGTATTAACTCTTTATATCTCATGGAAGCATTATGAAAGAGTTCTCTTGTCAGTTCATTACTTAGCTGATGAAACCCAAATATAGCTAGATGGTTGAGAACTTTTTAAAGATTATACAATCATGAAGTTGGAGAGTCAGAGTTTGAATCCAGACTGAAGATTAAATCCAGGGCCCTGCACATGTTAGGCAAAAAATTTTACCATCCAGGACACAACTCTAGTCCCAATTTGTGATTTTAAGGCTCATGGTTTGCTGTCTCAGCTGTAGTGTGTGAACATGCAACAATGGTCCACTCAACATCTTTCCACAATGCTCTTCACCAAAGCTGGGGGACAACTTTGACAAGGACTTGCCAGTGGATGGTTCTGGAAATTGTACTGTAAGTATGCAATTTTAGATTCTGTAGAATGTGAAAGACGATTGTTCATTTTGCATCACAACTAGTGAGCACCCACACAAGCTGTGAAGGAGTCTGTTCACATCACTGAACCGACTGTTAACCCTGCCGATCTCTAGAGATAAGAGAATTGCAAGGCAGAGCTAGAGGGGTTGTCTTCTTACTGTTATGTGTATCCACTGAAGCTTCAGAGGTGGACATTTGCGTTGGCTCAAAAGTCCAACGCTCTTGCACATATAAACACATAATCTCCTTACTGTGAAACCTTTTGAAAAGTGTAGATGGATTGTAAGTAGGCCGTTAAAGTCATAGCTAATGCTAGGATTTATGGAGCCAACAGCTGTTTGGCTGCTGGGGCTATATTTTGGAGTCATTTGTTGCCTTAGTCATGGGCTGTGTCCATTGTTGGGGACAGATACCCACTAAAACAATAATACTAAGTTATTTATGGGATGGGAGCTTGCGTTCCAGAAATAGCATATGGAATCTCACAGGATTCAGAACAGGATGTAAGTCAATGAGCCTTGTGCAGACAGATTTTGGGAAAGAAACAGTTTCTAATGTCTAATTTCTATTCTGTATTACTTGCTTGCTTCTGAATAATAGTTTAAATTTAGTAATTGAGATTTTCATAGCTGTGTATGGTATATTTTGGTACTATCCAGCCCCATACCTCCGTCCAAGTTCTCATAGGCCCTCCTCCACATCCATTCCCAACTAACTTCAAATCCATTTAAAAGAAGCCCACTGGGTCTAATTCCTGTATGCAGGAGGTGAGGGTAATCACAGGAGCGTGGACAACCTGACTGAAGAAAGACGACCTTCTGATCCCCAGTAACCATCAACTGCCAACAGTTTCTCAGCTAGGGATATGGCCACATTTGCTCCTCCCACATTCATGCTGGAAAGGTGATTGGCTTGATCTTGTGCATGTCTTGTACAGTCAAACACAGCTATTTGAGTAACATGGCCCTGTCATGTGCAGAAGATGCTGATTAAGAACAGTCCTCCCTAACCTCTGGCTCTTACAAACATCTCACTAACTCTTTTTGTGGTGTTCCCCTAACTTTTGGGGGATTTATATTTAAGGCTGAGCACTCCACAGTTGCTTGTTCTCTACACTTTGAGTTTCTATATTAATTGCAACCCACTGCCCCAAGAAGCTTCTCTGATGAGAGCTGAAAGCTGTATCAATCTATGGGTATAAAAATGTACATTTAGAGATCAGATTGACATTATGTCCAAACTAATAATAGTTGCAGGTTCTCCCCTAAGGTTTGAGGCATATTCACACCATGGAATCCTGGCCAGGTTTATAGTACCAAACATGAGTTTTTTCGTTTGAAGCAGGCTTTAAAGTCAATAAGAACAGGTATTGGTTACCCCGGTAACATTCATGTCACTATTGTTTTTTGAGAAACAGTCTTATTTTATAGTCTTGGCTGCTCTCAGACTTACTGTGTCACCCACATAGTAGAGCATATGGCAATCCTCTTGCTTCAGCCTTTGAGTGCTGAGATTAGAGACATATGCCACAATGCCTAGGTCTTTGTTTTGTGCTTTGAATAGCCCTTTGTAACTTGTGTAATGTTTTTGAATGAAAGTTGGAAATTATGCTCATTGACTGTGGAGAAACTGAGACGCGGAGAAGGTAGGCAGTCCAGAATTTTGCAGTTAAAGAGTAACAGAGCTGGGATGTAGAACTGAGAAGTTCAGGTGTATGAAGCACGTTTGTGATACTCTAGGGTATCTTAGGTGACAGTGAGCTGAGCCATCTCCTTGCAGGATCATCAGGAAACTGTACTTTATGCTGGCGTAGCTACATGATCAATCCAGATACACCATAGAATCTAAAAAATGTTCTGTTTCAGGCAAATAAAGTAAAATTTGTATTCCAAACTCTCTCTCTTTCTTGAGATAAACTGTATATGGGGAAAAAGATATTTATAACTTGTCCTGTACCTAGTCGTCAAGCTTTCAGGGAGTACATTATTTCTCTTTATTAGAGAGCAACTATTACCGCTTTCCTCCTGCAGAAATCAATCTTTTCTAACATATCTAATTACATACCAGAAAAAAAAATGACTTTGATGGTTGTCTGTCAGCTTAGCGGTTGCACATGAATCTACCGCTACTTTAATTTTTGTCCGCGGCCCCATGGCTCCGCAGTCAGTGCCCGGGCCATGGCTGACAGGTCTTCCAATCTTGGCCCTGGCTCTGCCATGGCAGTGATATGGAGGTTTAAATTAATTCTTGTTCCCTTTATCAATAAGACTCAGGGGTCAAAGACTAGAGTGAAAACCTGCTAGCTCAGAGAGGTTGAGTAGTAACTAGTTGACCTTGCTTTTTGGTCTGAGATACTGCAAGAGATGTCTCTTCCCTCACCCCAGAAACAAAAGGAAGCTTTAACTCTAGCTTCCACCCCTTCCTTTCTGTGCATCTTCTCTCTCTACATCGTTGGCTTCTATATGGTTAATTCTGGTCAGCTAGCTTCTGGATCCACTCCCTGATTCAATATAAACTTTATTGATAGTCTAGAGTGTCATAGTGTGATCAAAATATCCCAAAACAAGTTGTCCTCATCCATATAGCTGTTAGCACCCCTGGTTGTAACCCTGGAGACCAGGGTTCACCTCTCTGGTAGGGATACAAGCTGGCATTTTGCTGTTGCTGGCAAGTTGTTAGGACATGCTGAAAAGGTTGAGACCAAATAAGCATGAGTTTGAGGCCAGCCTGGGCTACATCATTTCTTTGTCCCTGGTGTGAGTGCACAGGTGAAGTCAGGTAATTAGAGCCAATAGGCAGTTAGGCAGGAACTGGGCATACATACACTCATTCCCCTTCTCTGTCTCTGTCTCTGTCTGTCTCTCTCTGTCTCTGTCTCTGTCTCTGTCTCTCTCTCTCTCTCTCTCTCTCTCTCTCTCTCTCTGTGTGTGTGTGTGTATACATATATGTGCACACATATCTGAAGATCCAGACTAGAAAGATAAGCTGGAAGCATCTGGCACTAAAACTTGCACTGGGGAGAATGTGGCATCCTCAGGCTTCGTGACAACAGCACCCAGTTCATGACTGTGGCCTTCGCCTCATCTTCAAAGCCAACAGAGAAACAGGAGACATAAGCATCCTCCTAATTGCCAGCACCATTTATAGCGAGTTAGCCTTCAGAACAGGGACCAGATGAGGCTTGTAATGAGTTTAACTTGCAAATGAAGTGAAATCATTATGGGAGTTAATGATTCCTCTGACAAGAGGGTCACAGCTATCATTTCCCTGAACCTACCAAGGAAATGTGTTGCCAGGTATCTGTGCCAGTGATTTTTACACACACACACACACACACACACACACACACACACACACACACACTATTCACAACAGCCATGCACAGTGGGCATTATTGACTCCATTTCATACCTGAAGAAAAATTTAAAGCTGAGAGAAACTAGGCAACTTATCTAATAGAAATAACTCATCAATGGTCAAGCCAGGGTGCTAACTCGGATGCTTGAGTCTAAAGCTTGGCCTCTTCCCATCTGGGTTTACCATAGAGTCAGAAATATGTGCTCTGGGCCTCTGCCAGCATTGTTGTTAGATGAAACTCCAAGCCATGAAAGCCCAATCAGTGGTAACAAACAATAGTTCATGTTCAATCTCATGTACTAAAATAGAGACAGAAGTCAGTGCTGTCCGTCCTTCATGGCAGCTAGTTCAACAATTGCACTCTTCTTTAATCTTGTTTTATTGGCTGACTGGGAAGCTAGACAATTTCAGCCCAGGGTAATTTGGGATTAATCCTCTTGCTCAGCATCTCTGGCTCCTGCCGCACCCTGGCCTTCCTTGACATTCTTCTTCCTCACACATCCCCAGCAGACACCACCATCAGTGAAGGACACCGTGTTCACCACGAGCTTGTGACTTTGATACAATGCCAATAGATGAACACTCAGGCACGGTGGATGTACTTGGCAGGCCCCATTTAAAGACCTGCCCTGGGTCTGCAGCCACCTCTCTAAGTAATTTTCATGTCTCAGGCCCAGGATTTAATCCAGCTTCATCTGCCCCCCATCCATCATCCTAGTGGGACCAAGTCTCAGAGTCCATGGGTGCTTTACGTCTGTTATCAGCAGCTCTCTGGCAGCCCTGAGAATCTTTACAGGAGTAAAGTTGACCCTCCAGACTTCACATTGGTCGTGGAACTCATATTCACTGGCCAGCTTCAGTTCCTGGTCTGGGTATGACGTCCTCAAGGGTCTTCATGGGGCCATGTAGGTTTGCCACAAGCCCAGTTCCTGGCTAACAACATCTTTCATACAAAGTATTATGGAAACACTGGAAAACTCCCAATGTAGACTTAAACATTAGCTTCTATTGTTTCTAAAAGAACTTGTATGAGAATAATTAGTAGGTTTTATCTAGTTAGAGATTAGTATTGCAATGCTTTCTTTTTTCTGAAGTTTTTAGTGTTTTGTTGAAAGCAAAGCATTTTTTTCTTGATTTTTATTGAGCTATATACTTTTCTATGCTCCCCTCCCTCCCACTCTCCTCCTCTTCAACCCTCTCCCATGATCCCCATGCTTCCAATTTACTAAGGAGATCTTGTCTTTTTCTACTTCCCAGGAAGATTAGATACATGTATGTCTCTCTTAGGGTCCTCTTTGTTGTCTAGGTTCTCTGGGGTTGTGAATTGTAGGTTGGAGAAACTCACAGGGAACCCACTGAAATCAGAAACAAGACAAGGTTGTCCACTCTCTCCATATCTAGTCAATATAGTTCTTGAGGTCCTAGATAGAGCAATAAGACAACAGGAGATCAAGGGGGCACAAATCAGAAAAGCAGAAGTCAAACTCTCGCTGTTTGCTGATGATATGATAGTTTACATAAGTGATCCCCAAAATTCTACCAAAGAGCTTCTACAACTCATAAACACCTTTGGTAATGTAGCAGAATACAAGATTAATTAAAAAATTTAGTAGCCCTCCTGTACACAGATGATAAATGGGCTGAGAAAGAAATCAGAGAAATATCACCCTTCACAATAGCCACAAATAACATAAAATATCTCGGTGTAACTCCAACCAAACAAGTGGAAGACTTGTATGACAAGAACTTCAAATATTTGAAGAAAGAAATTTGAAGAAGATACCAGAAAATGGAAAGATCTCCCATGCTCGTTGGGTAGGTAGAATTAACATGGTAAAAATGGCAATCTTACCAAAAGTAATCTACAGATTCAATGAAATGTCTACCAAAATCCCAGTAAAATTCTTCACAGACCTTGAAAAAAAATACTCAACTTCATAAGAAAAGGTCAAAAACCCAGGAGAGCCAAAAAGAATCCTATACAATAAAGGAACTTCTGGAGGCCTCACAATCCCTGACTTTAAACTCTATTACAGAGCCACAGTACTGAAAACAGCCTGGTACTGGCATAAAAGCAGACATGAGGACTAATGGAACCAAATCGAAGACCCAGTAAAAATGTAATCTTACCAAAAGCAATCTACAGGTTCAATGCACTGCCCAGCAAAATCCCAGCAAAATTCTTCACAGACCTCAAAAGAATGATACTCAACTTCATATGGAAAAGCAAAAATCTCAAAATAACCAAAGCAATCCTATATAATAAAAGAACTTCTGGAGGCAATCACAATCCCTGACTTCAAACTCTACTACAGAGCTACAGTACTGAAAACAGCCTGGTATTGGCATAAGAACCAACAGGAGGATCAATGGAACCGAATCAAAGATCCAGATATTAATCCACACACCTTCGAACATTTGGTTTTTGACAAAGAAGCAAAAAAATATCAAAGGGAAAAAATGCATATTTAACAAGTGGTGCTGGAATAACTAGATATCAACATGTAGAAGAATGAAAATAGATCCATATGTATCACCATGCACAAAACTCAAGTCCAAATGAATCAAAGGCTTCAACATAAATCCAACCACACTGAACCTCACAGAAGAGAAAGTGGGAAGTATACTTGAACACATTAGCACAGGAGATCACTTCCTAAATATAATCAGAGAAGCACAGACACTGAGAGAAACAATTAATAAATGGGACCTCCTGAAACTGAGAAGCTTCTGTAAAGCAAAGGACACTGTACATGCTTTCTTTAGAGAAAGACTATGATACTACATGAGTTTAAATATCTGATCACTTTTTGTGTCAATCTGTATTTATTAGTTAGATTAAATTTAAAGTTACAAGTCAGCCATGGGTATCAAAGTTACAACAAATATTCAAATAAAATCCGCATGCAGAGACCTGTGAGGAAGAAAATCCACCCTATGAGAAACAGCAGTCTCTATGCAAGTAACAGGGTGAGAAGTCAGCATATTAAAGTGTTCAATTCTCATAACTCATCCAGTTTTGGTACCTCTAATTCTATGGGGTTTAGTGGTTTAGCTATGGTGTTTCTACTGTTCATGTGTGTCTAAAACACGCCTGTAGAATCCTGCAGATTACAGCCCTTGTGTGTGTCCACAACATGCCTCTTGGAGTCCTGCAGATTACAACCCATGTGCATGTCTAATGCATACCTCTTGGAGTTCTGCAGATTACAACCCATGTGCGTGTCTAATGTACACCTCTTAGAGTCCTGCAGATTACACCTAAGGCAAACTGGGCATAAACATTGGTGCCGACAGGAGCTTTGGAGCATCCTTTAATCTCCATTGCTTTATTCGCAGCCTTTTACAAGCACAATGTAACCCACCAAGCGAATAAATAAAATACCCATGTCCAGCATAAAGAATAAGAAAATGGATACAACTCCAGTCATATCAGATTAAAACCCAAGAGAGTGGCATCTGCCCTGCAGCCTTCTGCCATCTCTCCTTAGAGTTATCTTCCCCATAACCCTGTCTGGTAATGCTGTGCTGAATCTCATCTAATTATTTTCTTACCTTTTTCCCTATGGCTTTGATCCTATGCATGTTTTTATATCTAATGTAAAATCTCGCTTTGCCTGCTTTCCAGCTCCATCTAAATGTAATCACTCCTGACAGATCCATCTAGTTTTCTGCCTAAAATCATGTTTCTTCGGATTAATTCATGTTGAAATCTGTAGCAAATGATTTTCACTACCAAAAAAATGTTTGTTTTTTACAAAATACATATTATACTTTGTACATTCTACCTTTGGAAATTTTTGAGTTATTGCTACATGTTTTGGTGTGCTGAAGGATGTTGGTATCAACATTTTGAAAATGTATTATGGCTTACCTGGGTAAAGCCTAGCTCAATATGTCTTCAGAACCTGGAAATTAATTATTAGATATATAAAGGGAGATCCTGAAGATATTATTAGATTAACGATCTTGAAACGGCAGTGTGTGATTCTGATCTTCCCACTTCCCTTGTATTGGACACACTCCAATAACACAGGACAATTCTCCATTTCAAGATCCTTCTTCGTCCATGTGGTACTTGGCTGGCATGACCTCGTGCCTGTCTTCTGTAGGCAGCTGTAGCTGGTTAGCTGTTGAGAGATGGGTGAGACTTTCCTGTCCTGACTCAGCACTTCTCCTAGTTCTGCCTGCTCCATCCCTTCTGCCCATCTTCTGTGATGCTTTCTAAGCCTTGGGTGTAGGGGTTATTATGGATGGGCACCCCATGCCAGTCTCTGCACTTTGGCCAGTACTCTGTATTAGCCTCTGTCTATTGCAAAAGGAAGAGCCTTTGACACAGGACGAGAACTGCAATAACCTGTAGATATTAGGATAAATATTAAGAAGAGAGTTAGGCACTGTGTCATTTAGAAGAATGGTATTAGTAGGTTCTCCTCTAGGGTTTACAGCCTCTTCACCCATGGGTTCTTAGCTACTTTTCAGAAGTTTGATCCTGATGAACAGTCTTAAGTCCAAGCACTCAGTGGCTGGTTACAGCTGAGAGATTAGTGTCGTTACTGCACCAGTGGGCATATCTCATAGAGTTGATTGCTATAATAGTTCTCAGGATTAAAATATTTAAAAAGTTTTGTTAATATGGTTTCTAGAATGATGGTATTCCTTTGTGTGTTGTTTATGCCTTTGGTTTTTGCTCTTTTAGGATTCTGGGAATTGAATTCAGCATCTTGTGCTTGTGAGGCTGGCAATCAACAGACTAACATCACCAGATTCCTTTGTAATTTTACTTTGCATTTTCCAAATCACTGAAGTAGGCAGTCATCCATTTCCCTCAGTGGTGTTGACCCCATTCGCATAATTTATCCATGGTGCAAATAGCAACATTTAAAATCCTGGACTTAGCCAACTATTTCACAAAATATCTTTTGAACATACAACTTTCCCAGCATATGAAGACTTTTTCATGAACACACGGTAGGTTAATGTTTAAGCCAGCTTTGGGAAAGTAGGGGATTATTTTCTAAAAAACAGTAATAATAACAATAATAAATACAATCTTGCATTTGAAATTTTTGTTTATAGTGCTTCTACATCTTTGAAATATCGAATCTACCAAAGATTACTGTTTTTTCTAGACAGTGTTACCCTGTAGTCCTGGCTGTCCTGGAACTTGCTCTGTAGGCCAGACTGACTTCAAACTCAGAGATCTGCCTGCTTTTGCCTCCCAAGTGCTGGGATTACACCACCGCCCAGTGTAAGACTGTAATTTAAAGGGGTCTATGTGTCATCATGATGTTCAGAAGAGTTCTTATGTAAGCTCCTACACAGGAGAGCAGTGTTCCCAAAGACAGCTTGTTTATAGAATTCTCTGTAGGACAGTCTTGGCTATCTCTAGTGACACTAAATTACACTAAAACGGCTTCATTTCATTTTCACTTAAAATACCCAGCTTCAGAGTTTGTTCCTTTATGCTGCTCCGCGTGGCACTTTGTCTCCTTAAATCCCTACAGCAAAGTTATGTGGCTATTGTCTTCTAGTTCACTGACAGAGTCTATGGTTTATCAACTATATTAAATCCTTTAATAACCTCCTTTTCATCAAAGTCTTGGAACATTATTTTGATACTTGGGCAATAACCCTAGTGTTACTTCAAACTTCTTTTCATATATCACCTGCCCAGTTAGAAAACAAGAGGATGGGGCGCTGTGTTTGCAAATCTACCGTATTCTCCTATCCTGCTGTGAAACCCTGTTCTCTAGGAAGGATCAGTCTCAAGATCAGGGCAGTTGTGATTGCTTGCACAAGATCTCCCAGGATTACACTCACTAACAACATTTCCCAGTTGAAGGGAAGGAGGGCTTCTGAGGCACATGGGGTACTACCTAAGCCACGCAGGAGGAGGCTCACTCACTAGTCAGCATGAACAGAGAAGTAGGTAGGTGAGGCTCACCCACCTCTGAGGCTATATAATCAGCTAATGGTTGGAGAGGCAGTGGAGACCTTGTCTTTGATGGCATAGTTGCCTTTAAGGCAGTCCACACATCTGTAGGTGACTCCCCATCCCTGCTCCAGTAAGTAACCCCAATGGAACTCCTTGGCTCGCCGAGCTAGACTTAGGAGGACTCCTCCCTTTGGTCTGTTGCAGGTGCTGCAGCTGAAGTCAATAAATGGATGTTTGTTTACCTCTCCCAAGGGAAAGTCATGCAATGCCTTCTTTGAACATAGGATTAGAATCTTCCACGATTCCTTTAAGATTAGCTTAATTATGTGACTTAGTACGCCATTGTAGCCCTATGAATCTGTGAGAGTTTGCCCTGTCACCATTGCAGGTGTATGCCTCTTGAGAAAGTGTGGTAGTTCAAGTGTAATTGGCCCCCAAAATCTCTAGAAAGTGTGGCTTGGGTTAGGTAGGTGTAGCCTTGTTGGAGGAAGTGTGTCACCGTGGGGGTGGCTTTTGAGTTCTCTTTTGCTCAAGTTTCCCTTGGTGTGACGCTAAAACCACTTCCTATTGCTCGCAAGCTGGGGGACTCTCAGCTCCTTCTCCAGCACCATGTCTGCCTGTATGCCACCATGCCCTGCCTTGGTGATAATGGACTTAACCTCTGAACTGTAAACGAACTCCAATTAATTGTTTTGTTTTTTTTTTTTCCGTAAGAGTTGCCATGGTCATGGTGTCTCTTCATGGCAACAGAAACCCTAACTAAGACAGTGGAATGAGCAAGACCAGTTGGAATAGCACAATATTTTCCCCTTGTTTGAACAATTTCTTCAGCATTTGTCTGTAACAAGTTGACAATATCGCCAATAACATTTATTGAGAAACTTTTTTTTTTTTTTTTGCTTTAAGAGAAACTGCTTAGTGTCACAGCAACCCATTCTCATGTGAAGCACAGCGGGTTCTCTTTGGAGAAGACTCGGGACAGTTTCTTCTACTCTTGTAGGACTTGTCAACTGGATAATTTTGGAATTTGGGCATCATAGTTACAAGGAAGAGACTTTTCGACTTCTCAATTATCTGTTTATCTTGGAGATCCTGGAGTGTTGCAACTTCTCCTTCAAGGAGACCCCAGACTGAGAAGGAGAGGATTCAGAGATCCAGGGATGTAAGAACATGTGCTGACCCCAGTGACCTCCTAGAAGATATAAAGTGCTAACAGCTGCTTCCTAAGTCTTTTTCACAGTGCTCAGATCAGTACCTCACTGTTTCTAACCCAGGCTGTCAGGACTTGCTTGTGCTATTTGCATCCAGACTTACGTCAGCCAGTCCAAATTATAGTTTGTTTTTTTTTTTAGAACAAATATAAGCTACTGCTAATTTTCAGTTTCCAGTTTTGGTCCTTTTGGAAAATCAAGATGCATTGTTATATAAGAGGTTGCGATGTTTAACACCGAAGTCAGAGTCAGTCTGAGTTGAAAGATTCCTTTGACATATTAGGACATTGCCCAACTCTGCTATCTTTCTCTTTGTTTTCTGCTCCAGTTCAGACAATAGCTTCAAGTTCCTCTGGTCTTCTATGCAGCATTTCAATCGAGCCTAAATTTTATGATGAAGAGCTTTATTCCCAGAGTGATAACAACTTTAAAAAAATAGACAGAGCCATTTAGTTTCAGGCTAGTTTAGACCCATTTATATTTTTCTAAACTACAGTGTACAATGATGTGTATTTCTCATGGTTATGTTATTTATTAGAACTGGCCCATCTCTATCTTGACAGCAGCCATCTGGTATACCTTACAATCCAGTAACATGAAGTCCTCTCTCTTTGGATGGCAGTTTTGAAGCTGCAGCCCAGTCCTGGATGGTTATCCCCACACCCTCTGGAAACTGTATTAACTCAACTGCTTCCTAAATCACTTTTCTTTGTGTAACTTTTCTCATGTTATAATAAAAAAAATCACTTATAATACATAAAATAATAACCTATGGCTTTAAGTGGTAGTTACAAATTCACCATACTATAATCAATTTTCCTTTGAATATTCAGGTATTATTAAATTTTTCTTATTATAAACTCTTAGAAACAAAACTAGTGAATTGATGAGTATAAAACTTAGACGTCTTTGTTACTAATTATTCGGTTCTTCTCCGTATGTATTTTATGTTATCACCAGCGATGTATAAATGTAGGTAGCTTTTACTAAAACTGAAAGTAAATAATGCCATCTGGGCCAGAGATGAGTCAGTAGGTGCAGGTGCTTGCTCTAGAACTGATGACGTAACTTTAATCCCTGGAACCTCAAAGGTGGATGGAGAGAATGGGCTTCTGTAAGCTCTCCTGTGACTTCCACAAATGTGCTTCCACCTATGTGTCTACACACACACACACACACACACACACCTTTCTAGTCTGTTAGCTTTTCCATTTTAAAATATTTTTTACTACTTTAATTATTGTTGTTTTGAAATCCATTTTAATATCAAATGATCTCTGTTTTTGTTATGTTCAACAAGAATCATGATTGGAAACCTTTAAAAATACATTTTGTTTTAAGTTGTAGTGAAACATGTTTCAGAGGCTCTAAATAAATGGCTTTTCGTTAAACATTAATAGTAACAATACAGCTTAGAAATGCGGTTAAATATATGATGTTGAGAATTACAGTAATTTGGCACGATTGTGGGAAAGATTGGGAGCATGCTGACAGAGCAGTTTACAAATCAATTCCATTTGGGGGACACTTTTCAGGATGTCTCATGGCAAAAAAATGGTTTTCAAGATATGGTGCTGGAGTGGCCCTTTTTGGATTTTAATGAGTGGATGACACCAACTCTGCTGGCCAACCCCTGACTTCTGAGCATCGCTAGCTCCAACTCACACCCTGCTTCATTGACATTCTTGAAGTCCCCACTGTAAAGGGAAGAGAAGGGGCATCTTTTTCCTTAGTTGACTCTTTCTGCAGCTCCCTGTCAAGTCCTGGCCTCTCCACTAAAGCGTAAAGAGCACAGGCTGGGATTTAACTCTACAGCACATTTGCCACGGATCTGTGCAGATGCTTGGGGGATCCAGCAAAGCAACTTCAGAATTTATCGTTTTCCTCTTTCCGACCTCACCTATACTTTGTGTTCCTCCACTTTCACCCAGTTTCTGCCCTGAGATGCATTTATGGTGAGACAGATAAATAATAAATGACAACAGGACAGGAACAAGAGGAAGTGCCCGCCAACAGCAGGGCGGAGAACAAGCATCAACACCAACCAGCTGACTTCAGCAGACCCGAAGGGAGTGATGTCCCTCAACGGCACATGACAACTGTGATTGTTCCAAAGCCTCATATTAAAAGTTTTTATGGAGTCTGCTAACCACTAATTCAATTTGGAAGGCTTAAATAGCAGAAAGCTCACTTTGTGTTTCTCGGCTGGTGCTGGCTGACCTTTACGCACACGCACAGACGGTTTCACATTAACCGGGCTCCCGAGTCAGACTAAAGCTTCCAAAATCATGAAGGGCTGTTGATGATATTTTCACTATCCAGACCACTACACATTATTTATGAAAGGACTCAATGACAAGACTTTTGCTTACTGCGATGACACTTTGCAGACACACAGTAAGAGCAACAATGCTAATTTTGTACTTTGCCCAGTCGGAACCTCATTAGGAGGCACAAAGCACCAGCTATCACGTTACCGTGTGTGATGTCTTTGTTTTTCATGGGGTATAATCTGAAGCCTTTCACCAGTTCACAACAATTATTTGTTCTTTCTGCAGAGAAAGACAGGACATTCCAGACCATTAAAAACCGACCAAAAACTATAGAGTTTTGTCTCTCAAGCGTCTTCTGAACAAGAGTGTCCAGCGATAAGTTACCATGGCAACGAAATTGTCTCTGTTAGGGTCACTATTGCTGTGATGAAGCAGCATGACCAAAAGCAACTTGGGGAGGGGAAAGATTTTGGTTTACACTTCCACATCACTGTGCCTTACTGAAGGAAGTCAGGGCATGAACCTGGAGTCAGGGCTGGTACAGAGACCCCAGAGGAATGCTGCCTTTTGGCTTGCTCTTCATGGCTTGCCCTGCCTGCTTACTTTCATAGCCCAGAACTACCAGCAGAGGGATGGCACCACCCGCAATGGGCCATCCATCCCCATGGGCGGGGCCCTCCCCATCCATCCCATCCATCCCCATCCATCACCAATTAAGAAAATGCCTTACAGTCTGACTACAGCTCAGTCTTCTGGAGGCATTTTCTTAATTGTGACTCCTTCCTCTCAGATGACTCTAGCTTGTGTCAGGTTGACATACGACCAGCCAGCGCAGAGATGCTTTTGTGCACTGAAACCGAATGACTTCTTACTAACTGAAGAACCAATGGAAGCAATTTCCTTTTGGTTGCTGGAGAGTTTGGAGATCTATTGGCTGTAGTTTCCATGTATTATTTATCTTATGCTTGGTGTCTCTGTTAGTCTGTGTATTCCACAACTCCATAAAGTGTTTGACAATAGTGTCGTGGAAAAGTGGGACTGGCAGTGTTCACACCTGGTGAGGTACTCCCACGTGTTATGAAGGTACACTGCACGTCCCTGAAGCCTTCAAGGGAGAGTCGACATATATACAACTAGTGAATTTGTCCTGAAAACCCTGAAGTATTATTGATAGTCTGCTTCTGTCAGAGCCAGAGACCATGGGTTTAAGTAGCACTCTACATCAGTGGATTTTAAAACTGACAAAGAGCCAGAACTCAGATACCTGGAGTAACCCCACCCACCACCAACTGGGAATTAACTGCTCTGGATGGAGCTGCAGCATCAGTTTCCCAACGAGTCCCAGGTAATTGCAGTGTTCACACGGGTTGCCAGGGCTGTTCTCTCGCTATGCACACATGAATGCACCCACAGAGAGGACACGCCCTATATATGTGCATGTGCTGTAACTAAGGGGCATAATCATTTAGAATCAAATTCAGTTGAAATTGCCACGGAATCAATACAGTGTTTTGTAATTGCCTGCTTCCTCATCTGCCGGTTCTGAAAGCAAAGCTACCATTGCGTGGGTGTCAGACTTGACAGTTTGAGCACCTTGAGTTTGAAAGACCATGTGTGGCACCTGTGGAGTTGAGAGTGTGGTTTATAAAAAAATCATCCTTATGGAAGACATGGTGGCTAAGATGCATTATTGTTTTGATGATGAGCATAGAAAATCTTTCTGCAAAGTGCTGTGACTAGAGGACCCAACACTCACCTACAGGCAAAAAGGAGATCGTACACAACTCACTTTTGCCATAAATCTGAGGCCAACCTCCAGCCAAGCCCCGGGGTGCTTTCTCTCAGATACTGGGAGAAAGGCAGGGATGATCTTTGACATGAAGACTTTGTATTTTTCTCTCCTCGATAATAAACTATGTGACCTAACAACTGGAAGGAGGAGAGGGCCATGCTGAATCAGAGCCACAGAGTGTCCATCTGCATCTTTGGCTCAGTGGATTTTGGGCTGGGGCTGAGGTTGATCATCTCCATGACTTAGAGCATGTGCTACAGAGAAGGGCTTTGTCACCTCAAGGTTTCAGGAAGTGGAGGAAAAGGAGCAAACCATGAATTGAGTCTTACCTTCAAAGCCACATCCATGATGGTCCACTTCCTCTAAATCATGAGTACTGTTTAAAGCAGTGGTTTTCATCTATGATTCATGACCTCTTTTGGGGGTCAAGTGACTCTTTCACAGGGTCACTTAAGACCATCAGAAAATACTGATACTTGCATTACGATTCATAACAATAGCAACATTAGTTATGAAGTAGTAACAAAAATAATTTTATGGTTGGGGTCAGCATACACGAGGAACTGTATTAAAAGATTGCAGCATTTGGAAGACTGAGAAACACTGGCCTAAAGTTTCTCCAAAAGGCACAACCAGCTGGAGACCAATCATTTAACACATGAACCTGTGCGGGGAGGGGAACACGTCATCTTCAAACTGTGAGGCTTTTTATGAACTCCTAGAAACATGTTCAGGGGGCTGGTGGGCATGTGCAGACACAAGGACTAACCATTGGCAGCTCTTTCTCAAGGACTTGAAAGCTCAGAGGGCAGAGGTTGCTTTTCTAGAGCCCAAGTGGATCTTGAGGATAGGAGCCCAATCTTCAGAATGTGCCTTGGCACCAGGCTGAACTAAGAATCTCGTGGAAGATCTTAAGTCACAAAACTATGGACTTACCCTTTTCTAGGTGGGAAGCACAGTTCAATTATTTTGCTGAAAAGGGAAAAAAATGGACTTTGTCTTTTTGACGTTGCCTTTTCAAATGTTAAAAAAATCTTAGCTAGGTATCACATAGAAAGAGTTGGTCTGCCCAAAGAGCGCCTTGAACTCTCTGCTTATGAAGAACGGTTATACTCAAAACATTTGATATGAAAAAAAATATTATGGCATGAAAATTCTTGAGGCAAAAAGAGGCTACACCAACTATGAGGAACTCATTCCAGATTTTAACAACCCTGTGAGAGGAGCCTTGCCTGAGTTCTTAGATGCTCCTGCGGTAGATTGGTTCTTGTTCCCCGGTCCTCGGGGAGACGAATATAAAGGGAGTACCATTGCCCTCTGATGCTGCTCCAGAGGCCTGGAGGCATTTGCTAGGTTTCTGTTTGGGTTTCCATTTTTAGGAGCAAATAAGATCAAGGTCATGGGCTCCGTGCTGAGCCTGCCCCCTGCATACTTGGCTGTCTGAGAAGTTTCGCGGACTTCTAGAGAGCTTCAGACATAAAGTGATTAAGTCACATTCTCATTCTTACTGAGACGGGCTTTACTTTCTTTTCCAAGTTTCTTTGACCAAAACAATGCGCGCGCGCACACACACACACACACACACACACACACTCATTTTAGGGACATCTCCATAGGTTGAGCACTGCTGCTTTAGACAATACCGGCTGTTTAGAGGAAGTGGACCATCAGGGATGTGGCTTTGAAGGTAAGACTGATTCATGGTTCACTCTTTTTTCTCCACTTCCTGAAGCCTTGAGGTGACAAAGCCCTTCTCTGTAGCACATGCTCTAAGTCATGGAGATGATCAACCTCAGCCCCAGCCCAGAATCCCCTGAGCCTAAGACACAGATGGACTCTCTGTGGCTCGGATCCAGCATGGCTCTCTCCTCCTTTAAGTTGCTTGGTCAGGTAGTTTATCATCAAGGAGATAAAAATACAAAGTCTTCAAGTTGAAGATCATCCCTGCCTTTCTCCCAGTATCTCAGGGCTTCCTTTGGAGATGAGTTTGGCCCAGGTCTACTGGTTGGTGGAAAAGAAACTTTTCTTCAGAGATGCGGGCCTTCATAATGGTGCAAAGGTTAGGGCAGACGATCCAGGCCTGTTCCAGACAGAACTTGTGAATCCAGCCCACCACAGTCCACTCTGCTGATATACATCCCCAGAATAATACATGCCTCTCTTCTTTTCCCCTTTGTTTTTTAGGATTTCCCATCAATGCATTCTTCAATCTTGTTCCTTATTATAATTTATTATTTTGATAATTCTTGCATAGAGACTGCATAAGAGATTTTTAAGACGAAAAGTTTAGCGTTGACTGGTTCAGTTTGGGATGGGTTGGAAGGCAGACGTCGGCCACTTTGAAAATTTCCTGATGTATAGTCGGAGCATAGAAGCACTGAGACAGGGGCCAGAAGTGTACCCCACTTTGCTTAGGAAATTGATTTACCAGCTGTTTTTGTTCACTTCATACATCGACCACACCTCTGTCTCAACCTTCCCCATCCCAGGAAACAACGTTTCTACTTACATGCTTCTCAGATGGAAACTCAAGGCTCAATTTTTCCCCATTGTGTTTCCTTTCCCAGCCAACCCCTCAAGTATTGTACCCCACCTTCTCATGTCCTCACCCCTCTGCTGACTTTCCTGTAACTCCCTTGGCCTTTCCTAAGCCCAAGCATCTCCAGGCTTTATCTCAGGACTTCCTACCAGGTAGCTGCTAGTCCGATTCTGTGTCAGATCCAAAAGGTTCCTGATTTCTAAGAATGGTCTTCATTTTTTAAAAAATAAATTTTACACATTTAAAGAACAGTTCATCCATCTTTATGAGGTCTTCACGTCATACTGCATTTGCTCTGTAGACATTTTTATTACACGGCACTTAGTTAAATATGTCTTCATACAATGCAATTTCATTTTCGATGTTCTAAAATATGTTATGTAGTGGAAACAAAACAATGTTTAAGATTTCCATTCCTTCAATTTAGGGAAGTAAAAAAAAAAAAGAAGATTAAACCTGCTTAGAATTTATAATACTTGGGGAGCTGGGGAGTGAGTCAGTGGTTAAGAGCTCTGGCTGCTCTTCCAGAGGACACGGGGTCAACTCCCTGCACCCACATGGCAGCTAGCAGCTGTCTGTAACTCCTATCCCAGGGGATCCAATGCCCTCATATACCTGCAGGCACAATGCACATAAGAAGAATTTATAATACTTACAAAATTAGATTTGTTATTTATTTTACATGTGTTAGTGTTTTATCTGAGCATGTGTGTGTGTGTGCACGCGTGTGCCCATGTTGGGGGGGGTGCTGGAAACTGAACCCAGGTCCTCTGCAAAAGCAGCAAGTACTCTAAATGACTGAGCCCTCTCCCCAGCCCCAAGAAATTGTAATAATGTGATAGACCTTCAAGCAGGACTCTCCCCTTAAAGAGAACTTCTCTATATTTACTCTTTATAGATTCTTCCTCCTGGGATCTAGAAGTCAGTGCCGTGAGTAGGGGCTGCTCTCATTCAAAGCCTCCCTAGCATACACAGTCAACCATCATGGCAATAGCTGAACGTAGGGACGCACGCTCCGAACATTAAACACTGTCTAAGCCTCTGCAAAGTTTTACTTATGAATTAACAGTCTTTCCCTTTACCCTTCATTACCAGGACAAACAGAGGAGCCATTTGGTCATATATTGTAGTAATAAAATCAAATCCCCTTAAGAGAAAGGTAAACAAAAGGGAAACCCGTGCCCATTATGTCTAGCTGCACTGCGGCTCTCAGGAGAAGCTGGGAGACGATCCCATTAACTCAAAGTTCTCAGACACATCTGCTGTAGAGCTTCGCCTCAAAGGTTAAATTTCTATATTAGGCGAAAAGGTCCATCTCTCCCGTGGATCTGACTTGGGGTTTCCTCCTACTCTCTGTTGAATCGCGCACGACAGGATGGAAGCAAAGGGGGTGCAGTCAGAGCCTCCACTGCAGGCCAGCAGCGCCACAATGCCCGTGTCCTAGTGGTTGAAATAACAGAGCCTGGCGAGACCAACTGCAGAGCGTCTGGGCAGCTTTCTGCCAGGTTCTCTCTGCACAAGGGAGTGGCCGCTGCAGGGTCTAGTGAAGAGAGCGTGGAGGAGGAAGTGGGCAGCCAGGGACAACTCCCCTATGGTGCAAGGGTGTGAATGTGATCAGCTCACACACATTGTGCCTGAAAATGCCACAGGAAACCTTTTAAGTTGCATGCTAATTAAAAATAAAATAATAAAATTAAAAATAAAATATAAAAAGACAAAATAACGCCCCAGTAATCTTAATAAAAAAATAAAATGATATTGTTTTGTGTAATTATATAATACATTATATAACATAATATATAATAAATTATATAAAATATGTAATATATTATATTATATAATATATAATATTTTATATTATAATATTGGGGAAAATATTACACATAATATAACATAAAGTAAAACAGTAATAAAATAAATGTAAAAAAAGAAAAAGAAAAATGTCACCAAATTCTGAGACTCAGGAACAAAACCCTTGACCACTTTCTCAACAGTGTGGTGGAGAGGAACAGTCTGGAGACTAGGTGACAGGTGACCGCATGTCCACACTGACCTGGGCAGGTGGCTCTCCAGAAATGCCGAGAAGATCAGGACTTCCCAGAGAATGTCTCCATCACTATAGTTCGGCCTCCATATGACCCAGGGGTCAGTTCCTTTCCAGAGATTCCTGATCTTGCCTCTTAGCTGCTTTTGTAAAGAAGTGAAACTATTGTTCATTGAAGTCCCGGCTATAACTCTCTGTGACCCTTTCCTCCCTTCTCTTCTGATGGCGACAGCATACATCTGATGTTTCTTAGTCTTATGAATACTTGTACTTTTGCTCCATATTTGAATCTGTGAATGATGCTCAAGTTGTCATTAAACATTTGCTGCTGCCGGGCGATGGTGGCACACGCCTTTAATCCCAGCACTCCCAGCAGAGGAAGGTGGATCTCTTTGAGTCCAAGGCCAGCCTGGTCTACAAGAGCTAGTTCCAGGACAGGCTCCAAAGCTACAGAGAAACCCTGTCTCGGAAAAACAAAAAAAAATAAAAAATAAAACAAACAAAAAAACATTTACTGCCTTATACCCACCATTATATTGCAGCAGGGTTCCCGCTCTGACTTCTGTCCATGATGAAGTGTGACCTGAGAGCATACACCGAAATAAACCCTTTCTCTCCAAGCTGCTTTGGTCATGGTGTTCATCACATCGGTAGCCACCCAGCCTGGACTCAGTGTTTTGTCTTGAGGTTCTTGTCTTGTCGGTAGCGGTCACCTCAAGCCCTTGTGAAAATCAACAGCTCGATGCAGCCGGTGGCGGCTGACTGTGGTTATGTGTTTTAAGGGGCCTTAACACACAGTCGCGGAGAGTTAGTGAGATCACGCTAACCCTGGGCTCGATACAGGAAACCAATGGCATCGCTTCCATCATGCTCGTGGAGTGCGTTCGGTTCCTACTCCTCCTGCAGCAGGTCCCCCTTCTCCCCTCCCTCCCACTCTCCGTCCTTCGCTTCTTCCCTCTTTGTTTTCCCTTCTTTATTTATAATTTGAAAGTAGCGCGATATCGACCCTCCCAGACATCCTAACATGTATAACTTGAGATTAAGGCTAGGATACACTCCTAAAGAACCGCAGTAGACATAGCCCGGCAGTAAACACACTACTGAGGCTGTGATCTAACCTTGCCCAACTTTCTCCCCAAAAGATCCAATGAAGAGCCACACGACTATTTGCAGCTCCCATGTGTTGGGATGTTCTCTGTTGTGTGGGTTGGTCAAAGAGATCACTCCAAGTTGAAATTTTAGGGCCTATGTGGCAGCAGGAAGGCCCAGCCTCTCTGATGAGCTGAACTCCGAACAGTCGTACAAGGGTGTATTGATTGATGGCGTGCCTGTTCCTGCGTGCGTGTGTAGAGGCCAGAGACAACCTCAGCATCAGGTGTCTCTCCAGGGATCCCCTCCATCTTTGTCTCCCCGGCACTGGGACTGCAGACACACACAGCTGTGCCTGGCTTTTCATAGCGTGCTGGGGATCTTCATGATTGTGTAGCAAGTGTTTTACCAAATGAGTCACCTCTCCAGTTCCATTTGCTTAGTTTTTTTTTTTTCCTAAATGATGTTGTGAGACGCATCCCTTGTCCAGCAAGCAGAAGCGACCACGAAATCGAGATTCCTTCCCAAATCACGCCTTTATTTGGAGCACTCGGTTGAGGAAAATTGGGGAAAAAGGAAAAAGAGAGAAAAGACAGAGAGAGGGAGAGCAGGTGAGGGAGAGAAAACGAAAGAGGAAATGAGAGAGAGAGGAACCGAAAGGCAGCCGCTTTTCTAGGGTGGAGAGGCTCGGATGCTCATTGGTTAATACCATTCTGCTGAACCTCTGGGGTTTCGAGATAGGCTAGGGAACCAAGGCTCAGTTATGCAAAAATACAAGCCCAAGGCGCTCTGGCCTGCGAGGCCACATCAAAGGGATCAGTTATGCAAAAATACAAGCCCAAGGCGCTCTGGCCTGCGAGGCCACATCAAAGGGATCCGTCTACCACCAAGCTGCAGGACGCCAGTACCATGGCGACGTTCTGACGGCTCCTTACATGATGTGATTCCTGCTGCTATCCATTTGACACGAGCACCTACGTCCTTGGTGCTACATATCCTTCTCAAGGCATCATGTCAGGAAACGATGATGATATCTCGACTCATGCGTGGTCTCAGGCTAAATTGAATTACTCGTCTAAGATGGAATCTGCCAGATCTCCTCATTACAGAGCATATATTAGCATTATCATTAATAAGCACGTTAGGGTGGCCTTTGAAGACCATGTGAATGCCCTGTTTAATATCCTTCACCTAAGGGTCTTAGCAGTCAATGATGACCCTTGCTCACGACAGTAGTTTTACTGGTAGTTGGCAAAAGGTATTACATAATTTAATCATTTATCCTATATCTTTTAGCTGGCATTCCGTTTCTCTCCTCTCTCATTTCTTTTTGGAACTATTTTTGAAATATCAGAATGGGTGCATAGATTTTTTTCCAGAATAATTTTAATTAAAAATAAAGTAATTCTTTCTTGTCTATTTCAATATTTTTTATGTATTTGCTATATCACTTTCTCACATAATATTTTATATCCAGGTATCATTATGAAATAACATACTCTGTTGAGTAGAACACAATGGAGTTCCCTTAGAACACCGGCCCCTTTTCCTTTTATTAGCCTGGCTCACAATGATGGTGATAATCTATTATCTATTTTCCTTTGGTGGTCTAAAGACTAAATCAAATCCATTTATTGAGAATGAAAGCTGGGGGCAGGAGGGACTTTCCCAGTGACGTATGAACTCACATTTCCCATTTGTCCCTCACCTCCTTGCCCTTTGCAGTGAATGCCTTCTCTGGCTTCTTTTCAGGACCGAAGATTCAATGATGAGATTGACAAGCTCACTGGGTACAAGACAAAATCGCTCTTGTGCATGCCTATCCGAAGCAGCGATGGTGAGATTATCGGTGTGGCCCAAGCAATAAATAAGATTCCTGAGGGTGCGCCATTTACGGACGATGACGAAAAAGTAAGACTGCATGCCTTGTATGACTTGTACTTTCCGTTCTGCTCACAGATTGCCGCTCTCCCTGAAAGGACGGGAATTACGTGAATAGTCCTTCGATTAGCCTATTCACAGATCAAAGAGCTTTTCCTGGGCTGTACAAGATGTAATGGGAGGCTTTTTTAGCATTTCATAGAATGTGGTATAATTGAAAATAATCACTCCACTTTTTTTAAAAAAAAAGCCTGCTTCTCATTTCAAGTTCCAGTAGTATTCTCGCTATTGCTTGGCCTTTGTTTGCCTTGTAGGTCAGCCTTTAAATTGTGAACAGCACCATAACCATACGTGACCCAAGGGAGGGCAGAGAGTATGGGAAGATCACTGCACTTCATAAACTCAGCATTTTCTCTTACCGTTTTACAACTGTGATGGAGAAGCTCTTCTCTTATTATATAGAAACCTCAATAAAACGAGAGTCATTTAATTGTTATTGTAAATCACTAGTAAAGGGAGCATCAGTTTGGGTTCTGAAGAACAAGCGACTTTGGCAGAAGTGACATACTTTTCGCTCTAGAACTTTTAAGTTCCTCTACCAATAGTTTACTGCAAGCCATGCCGAGAAAGGCTCTTCAGGGAGCGGAGGCTCTGGCTTTGGGACGTTTACCTTCCTACTGAATAGAACTGGTGGGAGTAATAGCAAACTTCCTATCAGTTTGTCCATGTTGGATGACTGCTATACTGCTATTTGATTGGAAACTTTATGATTTAACCTTCTGGATGAGGTTCTCCTATTTGCCAGTGCCAGCTGTTAATAGTCCCCAAAGGCAACTATTGTGGCACAGAAGGTCAGCGTGAAATATGATCCTGGGAAACCGGGAAGGGTTTAGATGAAGGGAGTCCTTCGCTGAGGTCCTTTCTGCAGTGGGATCGAAAGAACTCAGATCTTTGTAAGAGTACATAAGCTCACAGAACCTCGGGTGACTTCCTGTCAATTCTGCATGTGGAGCACACGGGTTGGGATCACAGGAGGTAGGTGGGTAAATCCCACGTGTTTTGTGCCACCTGAGGTGGGAAGCAGCAAGATGTTCTAGAACGTGCTGGCTGTAGAAGAGAGAGGTGCACCAAAGGGCTTTCTCAGAAGAGATAATGCGTCATCTCTGAGTCAAGAATAGGTTTCAATGGACAGAACTAAGAGAGACAGAAAAAAATATTTACAAGTCAGTTTGCAGTAAATGATGGTGGCTTCAAAGACCCTTGGCTGCCCAGTGCCAAAACAAAGTGATGGTGAGGGCTCAGCCCTAAATAAGTCGTACACCACCCACTCCAAGGCTCAAGGAAGCTTGTGGAAGAGGGGCAGGAAAAATGTAACAGCAAGAAGACCGGGGATAGAGCTGTGCTTTAGGCAGGACCTGGCCACTGTAATAATGAACCCGCAGCAGCTGTAGTTACTGACACTTGGCCTGCATCAGACTGGCCCTGTAAATACGAAGAGAGAAGTGCTCCTAACACGTACCCCTTACTGCTGAACTATTGGTGAGATGGATTCTTAGAGAGGAAAAACCGTTGCTTTCCGTTGTGTTATCCCCTGGTAAGCCAGCAGGCTCCAACTGAAAGCTCTAAATCCATGGGGATACAAACTCTCAATCCATGGCGGCACAAATAACCCTGGCTAAACTCTGTGAGTCAGAAAGCAAAACAAATAGATAGAAACATGAGAAAGAGATTTGTAGGGGGAAATAGATGGGTAGGATGGACGTTAAAGAGAGCAAGGACTGAGAGTAATCAGTATGCATTATAAAACTGTATGAAATTGCAAAGGAAAGTAATAATAAAATAACAAAACCCAGAAAAATGTCATGTAGATTTTAGTCTACTTTAGTCAGTATAACACATATTCATGGAATGTCTAGGCAGATTTCAGAACGATTTAGTTTTTACTTATGTGTACATCTGTGTGTCTGTGTAGGAATATGTTCATGTGAGTGCGTGCAGGCACCTACAGAGACCATGGCACTGGCTCCCCTGGAGCTGCAGTTATGGGTGGTTGTGAGCTGCCAGCTGTGGATGCTGTGGACCAAACCAGTGCCCTTGGAAAAAGCAGTACTAACTTTTAGATGTTGAACCATCTCTCCAGTTCCAAGGACAGATTTTTTTTTTTTAACCACGATGGCAAAATCCTGAGCAATATGTCTCCTTTCAAAGTTTAGATAGGAGTTGGGGTTTGTGCCTTTTAGAATGTACCAACTCATAAGCCCGTGATCTGCCCTCTGCTCTGCCCCCTTCACGTCGGGACCCCACCACATCTTTCCATCGCCTTCTAGATGCCTCCTGGTGGATTTATACTTACAAGATAGAGATCCATTAAACTCCAGATGGGTTAAAGGAAGGCTTGTTCCAGGCTTCGTGCCTTCCTTGAACAGCATCAAACCGGGCTTTAGCTGAACCCAACTTGACTGATGACAGGCAGGCACCTTTAGAAAGCTAGGGAATCTCCCGCAGTTCCCCTACCTGACAATTACTATATCTCCCACCATGAGAATTAAATAAGATCATAATAGCAAATTCTCTGTGAAATGTAAGAAGCTGGGCGAGTGTGAAATCTGATTTTATCTGACATTTCGCCAGAGTTTAAATTTTCCTTTTATGTTGATCACTTATTCTCAGACAGATTATCTCGTAGAGTCAATCCTATTTTCTTGTTCCCAAATTTATTATTTTCCCTTCTAAAATAGTTTCATGTGCCCATAGTATAAGTTTATCCTCCAGTATGTTTTTATTTTATTATTATTATTATTATTATTTATTTTTTGGTATTTTGAGACAGGGTTTCTCTGTAGTTTTGGAGCCTGTCCTGGAACTAGCTCTTGTAGACCAGGCTGGCTTCAAACTCACAGAGATCCACCTGCCTCTGCCTCCCGAGTGCTGTGATTAAAGGCATGCACCACCACCGCCCGGCTTCCAGTATGTTTTTAAAAAGTCCACATAATACTTTTACTGCTTTGGAGTTTTACCAACCCAGGCAGGTAGAGTATGTTCATCCAGGTGACACAGGTATAAAATACTTTCTGTCCACAATTTCTAGCCTGGGTTGGTTTCTTCTTGCAAGGATTCGATGAGTACATCCAATAGACATGGTTAGGGCAAAAAGTAGATAATAAATTCTTGAAATGTTTGGTGAAAAAGGATCCAATCTAGCTACCTCTGACAAAGGAGGAACAACAATGGGACTTTACAGTTGCCTGAGTGATAGTTACAGTGATATTTGCATTGACATTACTTCCTCTACGTCTTGGGTAACACTGATGTCAAAAGGCGGAGGGGGATTCCGTGAGAGGGCACAGGGAAACAACTGGGAAGAGTGATGAGCTCATAGGGGCACATGTGAAAGCCGTCCCCCACCACACGCTGACAGCAAGGCCCCAGCAGGGCTCAGTGAAAAATTATCATTGTGTAACTTGTCTCCCAGTTTCTGTTCCTCGAAACTTCCAGGCTCCTGAGTTTGCAGAGGTGGAGCATGCAGCCAGAGGGATCAAAAACTCAGCCCTTTCGCAAACCGCCTCCTCGGCAAGCTGGCTGCTCTTTAGCTGCCTGCCTATCCTGTAATGAGTCTGTGATACATGAGCAGAGATTCCACATACAAACAAGAAAAGACGATGTAGGTCAGACCCACCCTCACCAGTGGCCAGCCTGGGGGTGGGGGACCAGAAAGAACCTGGCTTTTGCCAACTCAGGGCCAATAAGAAGCTCCACAAGCTATCACCTAAGGCCAAGGTGTTTGGCATTATCTGCCCTTTGGTAAACTTGCACCAAAACTTCAAATCAAAGCATATTTAACTCCCCTCTGTTTTCACCATAGAATATGCTGATCCTGCCCCTTGGAGCCTGTCAAATGCAATTGGTGGTGTCTGATTTCCGTGCAGCATGGTATCTATCCGTAGATTGCCTGTTTGTTTTCATTAAACAGAAGTTTTGATTAATGCAGTCTTCTGTCACTCTGGTTTCATTACGAGGTCATGGCTTTCTTGTATCACTGTTAATAAATAAGCTGTTTTGTGTTTTATTCTTTAAGATTATTTTTGCACTAGTTTGTATTCTTCTTGTTTCATTTTTGAGATTAGGTCTCACTATGCAGCCTTAGCTGGCCTGAAGTTGCTGTGTTGACCAAGTTGGTCTCAAACTTGTGGTGAGCCTCCTGCACCTGCCTCTTGAATGCTAAGCTTAACAAATGTACCACCCTGAACAGCCTCACGTTCTGTCAATATAATTTAAACATAAATATCTTTTTTCCATATTTGTCCACATATGAATGTATCCTATATTTTCCATTTGGAATGATTATAACGTTTTCTAATGTTCTTTTTTTTCTACATAATCTTGCTTCTCTGACTTTAATTTGGGCTGTTTCTAGTTGTAAACTAATTCAGTCTGCATCATGGTACATTCACTACAGATGTATTTGTGTATATCATATTGCATAATATGATTCATATGTTGTATGTCCTCAAGTTCTGGGTTTTGAAGGCTATAGATTTCACATGTGTGAATAGAGCAAGTTGATTCTACACATTTCCTTTTGCTTTGCCACCCTTTCCAAACGCTGTACTCCACAGACTGACATTACTAAGTCAGAAGGCAAGCCAGGTCTGCACTGTCAGAAACTTTCAGACCCTCTGAACTCATTTCCCGTGGTGTCAATGTTGGACAAGCCCATGGCCTCAGTACCCTGCTAACTTTGATCAGCTCACATTTATAATTCAAAGGGAGTTTCCCTTGCTCTTCTCCACAGGCTTCAGACAACCACCCTTCCCATTCAGAAAGAACGTAAGGCCCAGCAGTGAACTGGGAGATGACTCAGATGTTCAGAGTGAGCCCTGCTCTGGCAGAGGATCCGAGTCCAGTTCCTAGCGTCCACAGGGTGACTCACAGTCACCTGCAACTCCAGCTCCAGAAAGTCTGATACCCTCTTCTGATCTCCACGGGCACTGCACTCATGTGCAGAAACCCACACACAATCACACATGTTTAAAAATAAAAATCATATAAACAAACAAGCAAAGACCAACACAAGTCTTCTGAAGTCCAGATGCACTGGTAATTTCTGGGTTGCCCACAGGCAAAAAACAGGGAACAACAACAACAACCTAAAAGGCTTATGAGTAGGATTAGGAGGTTCTGGAGTCAGAACGCCTCCAAGACAGACTCAAGTATTTGCTCCTTAACGGAAGGAGCTTGGACACCTTGCCAGGTCCTTCTGAGCCTCACAACCTTCCTCACAGGATTGCTGCGAGGAGTGAAATAGATCATAAACAGTAAGTGTTCGGGGTAACCCTCATCAGTAGACACGCCACAGCTGCCTTGCCATCATCAGACACATGGTAGTAAATTTATTGTGCAATTAGCACAGCATTATTTTTTGTCCTCTTACCTTAAAATTCCATTTTTTACGATTTCAAGTTTTATATGACACAATTTTAAAATACTTCGATGTATGAAAAACAGCAAAAACTTCGAGGTACATAAAAAATTAAATATATCCATTTAGAGATATTCATGTCCTTCATGTCACAGTGGATAAGAATATATCTTGTTTCTTGAGAGTTCCATGCCTGTGACTCAGTGGCTGTATGTGGTGTCATGTGATAATTGTTGGGAGAACTTGGAAAGGTCATTGGTTCCTCCTCTGGCGTAGGGATCGTCGCCCGACAGATGGTCATCCAGCCCCATGCTAAAGCTTTCTCTTCAGTGGCTTTAATGATCTTGTGCTCTTTAAAAGTCTTGGATAATTAGCAAGAATTTAATTTGCAGAGAGTTTTGTGTGAGTCCCAATCTTCCATAAGCATGTATTCATCATTTCAGCTACGCACCAGCAAATTACTAGTTTGGCAATTCACGCTGAAGGTGCACATAAAGGCAGGGCATGTAGAAGGGATGACTGGAATTTTCTGGTTCAATTCATGGGTCCTAAGCAAATGTTCCTGTTTTCCAGGGCTATGCATGAGCTATCTGATTTAGGTGGTAAGATTAGAGTCTCCATGTTCAATTAACTTATCACTTTGTTCTTCCGAGGGAGTAAAGGGAGACATTATTTTTGCAGACTAAGATTATGAGTTGGATAGAAGCAAACCTTGGTGATCTATTAAGACATTTGTCACCAGCATGGCAGCTAGGAAATGACCCTGAGTGTAGGCTCTTATCTATCCTTTCAGGCTGTGCACACTTTGGCAGCAAAGGTGTCGCCTCTTGTCATGTCGAATAAAACAGAACGTGTCTGGTACAGTCGCTTTCCAATGGCAGATGTGTTAACAGTCATAGCCTGAAGTTCTACTTTGGTTGTTGATATGGGATTTCTTAGCCTGTGGTTACCTCCTCTCGGCTCATAAATCAGGCTGTGCAGCTAGTCTGATACATTCATCCTTTGGAACTGGGATGCTGCCAGCACAGCTCAGCTGCTGGACACTGGCCACGTTCCAGAACTTGTTACTGGTAGTGTTACCCTGCCAACTGACATTGAGGAGGGTACCCGGATGGCTCTAACGAGTCTCTATAGAGGCTTGAGTTTGCTATGAGACATAGACTCACAGACAGATAATGGGAGGATTTCATAAAACCTTGGCCTTACACTTCAAAACTCCATGAGGATGATATTTAGCAACTATTCATTATATCAGGTTCATTGTGTTGAGGAGGGGACTGTTGAGTTCATTATACCGAAAGAATGACAGGTTGGTGGTCTCAGAAAGACAAACACAATTCATGCAGGCTGCTAAGACAGTGTTGGTTTCTTTTTCATTTTAATATCTTTAGACTTGGTTGCAAGATGCAGTTCTACCATTATAGCCAATTCCCAAACAACTAGCCACTTTCATAAAGCAACTTACTGAGAACAAAGATAGGTGGTTTTCTTCTCCATCTTCTGAGTAGTTTCTGCAAAAGATGCAATATAAAAGACCTTTTCTAATAGTTTTTTAAACCATTGATCTACAGCAGTGGTGCTCAGCTTTCCTAATGCTGTGACCTTTAACACAGTTCCTCATACTGTGGTGACCCCCAACTAAAAAATGATTTTTGTTGCTTCTTCATAACTGTAACGTTGCTACTGTTATAAATTGTAATGTAAATATCCATATTTTCTAATGGTCTTAGATGACCCTTCGGTCATTAGACCCCCCCCCCGAGGGGTTGTGACCCACAGGTTGAGAACTGTTGATCTACAGGGACACACTGTAGCACTTCCACCAGGAGAGTTTACTGTCTTCTGCTAATATTTCATTGCTTTTAAGATGCTTAAATATTAAAGGAGCGGCGCATCAACTGATTGCAAGAAATGCTCTCTGCATACTCATCCCTCATTTTCACTTTTTTGCTGCATGCCAGCTAAAGCTTTCTGAACATGTTGCTATAAAATTATGATTAAATATTAGTGTTCAGCAAAAGAGCCCAAACGTCCTGGCAGATGGCTTGTGGTTTCAAGTTGTATTTGATCAATAAGATCTTAGTCCAGGGAAAAATTTGGATCACATCCCATAACTTGTTAGTATTTTATCTCCATTTAAACCATGGTCTAGTGTTGCATTTTAATGGTGATTGTCTGGGGTCCAGATAGTCACGGTCAGAGCATCAGTGGCCAGTTCATCCGGGGCCCGTGCCTTCACTAGATGGCATGAGAGTTTCAAAATAACCAAGATTTGCAAGAAAGTTGTTGACAAACACATTCCTGTCAGAACTCAGGATGAACTTCGGTTCTCTCTTCCTGTTGGAGAAATACTGCTGTGTCTCCTGCCTCTGCCTGAGGCAGAGTCTACCTCTGGGTAAGAAAGCAAGCATGTGGCTGCCAGACTGACACCCAGCGAAGACTGCAATACTCTGCCACTTTGTCATGATGCCTTGGGTCCCCAGGCCATACCTTGGCGTATCCTCCCCGTGGACTACAGGGTACCCTGTTTCTCCACTTGTCTTTCACAGCCTAGGTCAAATCCATTATTAGACCTCAGTAGGGTCTAGAAGAAGCTTTCTAGTTTGTCATTCGTGATGGCCCTTAATACTTACATTTAGCTTCCCCCCCTCCCCAGGTTGTCTCCAAATGGTTACGGTTGAACTTTGACTAACAATTTGTTAAAAAATAGAAATGATCCAATAGTCAAAAAGTTTTTAAAAACAATACTACAATTCGACAAAATGAATGTGCCTGCTTGGTGTGGGCTTGGGATCTAGGTAGACTGACAGTCTCGTGGAGAGTATTCTGCCTTTCTCCGATGGCTAATGTGGGGATGTCTGTAGCCCATGGAATCTACATAAAGATGGAAGGGGAGAACCAGATATGTCAAGTTCTGACTTCCATGTACACAGACCTGCTGTGGGAGGACATTCTGTTCCTTCAGTCAATAGCTTTTAAGATACCAGTCCACTGGGGCATGGTCTCTTATACTTTAAAAAGCAGCAGGAACCGTTTGCTCACTCTTTTGCTTCCTGCTCTTGTTCTGGCTGCTAGACTCTCTGATTCCTGTTTGTGACAAGAGGACTGTTGATTGGGATGGTGATCTGTAAGTTTTTTCCCTTAAATAAATAACCCTTTTTATTATCCATAATTCTTAACTGGTGTTGGATTGTTTTGCGACTTCACACACCCACAATCATATACACATAATGACAGTAAGTAAAACCTAGAAAACTGTCATAAAATGTTACTGGCTTCAACTCAAACTGCTTCCTTTTCTCTTTATTCCAGGAGCTCATTTAAAGTGTGTCTCTCTAGGCAACCTTATATACCAAACTTGCTTTAATTTTTGTGCTTTATTTTATTTTAGTTTTGTGTATGATTTGTGTGTGTGTGTGTGTGTGTGTGTGTGTCCCCTTACAGGATAGAAAATAGCATTGGAGCTCCTGGAGCTGGAGTTTGGGTAGTTGTGAGCTTCCCAATGAGGGTGCTATGAACCAAACTTCAATACAATGTAAGGGTGGTAAGTGTTCCTAACCACTGAGCAGTCTCTCCAGCCTCCCAGGCTTGCCTGACAGCTGAGCAAGCGGTCTCTCCAGCATCTACGCTTGCTTGATTGCTGTGTCCATCCCAAGCATTCTCATAATGTTTTCTTATGAGTAGCAAGTTCTAGCCACAATAATTGTTATGATCACTCAGGTGGAGGAAATGGACAGTCTGGTTGATTATAACCTGACATGGCTGGGCTGTTCATACTATAGAGCTAAGTAGGCAAGGTTTTAGCAGATCTGGCAGAGTTAGGCCAGCTAATACTGCAGGACTATTAAATCCACAGCTTTAATGGCCATCAGGATGTGAAAGAGTCAAACCGTGCCTAAGAGCACAAAACATCAGATAACTATCTTACAAACGTGGTTCCAGACTTGAGCATGATTTAGACAAGAAAGAATGTTCTACAATGGCAGATTAGAAATAAATAAGAGTTTGTTGGCAGGAAGAATTGTTGTTAAGAAACCAGAGCAGGTGCTGCGGATTCTTATTTCCTGGAGATCTCAAATGGAGGCAGACAACTGTCGTTGAGTGACTAGCTGAGTGCTACCGTCTGGATAAACACAGGGTGGCTTCTTCTGGTCTTAGGATGCCGAAATTCCTGAACTTGTACTGGTGTTCCTCCTCCTGCGTTTCTTCCTCTTTTCCTCTACGTAATAACAGCCTGGCCTGAAATAAATTTTGGAAAACTCAAATTATTTTTTACTATAAGTAGAATGTAGCGGGCATCAAGTACATTTAACTGTCTTCGAATTGCATATGTTTTTTCAATGTTTTCCTTTTATGATAAGGTCATTTTTTTAAAGTATGAAAATCATATAACTCTATTGTAGAAAGTTTGAAAAGTATAAAAAAAGCAAAATTTATATTGCCTATAAACCTCTTTAAGAAAAATCTATTGTTTTTGTTCTTTATGAATTTCCATCTTTATTTATTATTACCTATAAAAATGTTCCAAATTTGAAGTATATAATACATAGAGTACTTTTTAAAATCACATTTTAAGTAATTCTTCAAATGTCTTATTCAAATGGTTTCATCATTTTTCTACTATGTAATTATATAAGATTGTTTAATCGTTTTGTTTCTTAGCATTTAAGTTGTTTTCAAAAATCATATTATTATAAAATTACTATTAACCTTTTGATAAATCAATCAATCTTGGGCCTTGCGTTAGGATAGCTATTGGGCTATTGAAGAGCTATGTCACAGATCAGAAATGAACCATTTCCCGCAGTTCAGTGTGATTCAAAGTAACTGTTAGAATTACTGAGTCAAGAGGTTTGAAATTAATTTAAAAATAGCTTTATTGAGATACAATGCACATACCACATAATTCATTCACCTACAATTTAATAGCTGTTAGTATAGTTACACTGGTTTGTAACTATTAACACACATTTTCAAAGCATTTCACGCCCCCACATCCTGTCCCCATTAGCATCACTTCCCATTTTCTCCCAGGCTTCCTAGTATTTTATCCAGTCATTGTCCTTCTCTCTATATGGATTTGCATAATTTGGGGTAGCTCCTACAAACAACACCATATAATATAGAATCCTTGGCAGCTCACTTGTTTTACTTACACGACATTTCAAGAGCCATCTGAGATGTAGTATATATTAGTGTTTTATTTCTTTCTATGGCTGATCATATTTTATTATATGGATATAGTACATTTATTTACTCTTTCATCAGTTAGTGGACATTTAGATTATTTTCTTTTTTATTATTATGAATTACGTTATAATAAACATGAAAGTTTTTTATAAAGGTGATTTTATTTCTCTTCAATATATTCCTAGAATTGGAATTGCTGGGTTTTGTGCTAAAATTCAGTTTAGTGGTTTGAGAAACTACTGAGTTATTCCCTCAAAGTAGCCACACGTTTAACAAGTTCACCAGCACTGTGTGCTGATTCTGTCTCTCCCTCATGCTCACTAAAAAAGTTTAAAACTTTATAATTTATGTACGCACACCACCTGCCTACTTTGTGCCTGTGGAAGGCAGAGCAGTGGATCGGATCCCTGGAGCTGAAGTTACAGGTTACAGACAGATGCCCACTACCATGTGAGTGCTTGGAATTGAACCCAGATCCTTTGGAAGAACAGTCAGTGCTCGTAACCACTGAGTGGTCCTCCTCTCTTCCTGGAGCATCCACTGTTGCTAGGGCAACTATCTGGATAACTTACGAAGCCTAGGTCCCTCAATACATAAACACAGCACTGGACATTGTCTTCGCCAAGAACTGAATGCAAATTGTAAGCATCCTAGCAGCGTGAGGTTTTCCTCGGCTTTTGTTTTTGTTGAATGAGAAGATAATGGAAGGATTTATAAAGTATCTCTTCTGTGATTGGTGCTTTGCACCTGTGACCTCACTTGTCTTCTTGCAGCCCTATGTGTGTTTGCTACCACGCCAACTTGATGAATGTGAAAGCTGAATGTGATTGGGTTTGAGTGGGTGGCGGGTTAGCTCACCTCTCACCTATATTACAGAGCTAGGGCAAGTGTCACCTGCTGGAGCATGATTAATAGAAAGACAGAAATTGGGGTTCAACCTGAACGTCAAAATAGCAAAGCTGTCAATCACTGGCTCTTACCTCTACTTTAGTTCAAAATGGTGAGCCTGCCTCTAGGAATCTCAAAATGAGACTAACTGAGAACTGTTTGCTCCCATCTTATATTCCTCTCTAGTGCCGGGATTAAAGGCATGTACCGCTACCGCCTGGTTTCTATGGCAACTAGTGTGACTACTGGGATTAAAGGTGTGTGTCACTACCGCCTGATCTGTAAGACTGACCAGAGTGACTATTTTAATCTCTGACCATCAGGCAAGCTTTATTTATTAAAATACAATTGAAACGCCACTACAACCTGCCTGCCTTGGCATGGGACATAGGGACACTTATTGTATTTTCATTAATTTCTTGTTGTCTCACCTTTAGGGTCTTGGAAACACAGAGATTTATAGGAGAGAGCCACTTGTTGATTCCCTGCCACTTAGCCCCCAAATAATCACACAGAAACTGTATTAATTAACTCATTGCTGGCCCATTAGCTCTAGCTTCTTTTTGGCTAACTCTAACATATTAATTTAACCCATTTCTAATAATCTGTGTGTCACCACATGACTGTGGCTTACCAGCTAAAGTTCCCAGCATCTGTCTCCTGAGGCTCCATGGCTTCCCTCTGACTCCACCTTCCTTCTACCTTGCTATAGGCCAAGCCGGTTTCTTTATTCATTAACCACTAAAAGCAACACATAGATAGAAGGACCTCTCATGCCAAAGATTTTCCTCCACCTGATGCATATGTTTAAGTTGCTAACTGAAATGAGAGCATGTATGTTTAATAACTACGGGGTGGAGAGAGACTAAGGCAAATATTTCTAAACGGGTTTGGCGTCATTTCAGCCTCTCATCAATACCTATGCCTGAGCTTGAGCTTTGGGTGTGCAGGGAACATTGTGAAGCTCGTGAGTGGGGAAATGGCTCTATCAGTGGACCCCCCCTGCTGTGCAAGCATGAGAACCTGAGCTAGGATTCCCATACCGCACCTAAAGGCAGTGCTGGGGACAGGAATGCCGAGACAGGTCAGTCTGCCAGGTCAAACTGATGCATTCTGGGTTCAGTCAGAGACCTGACCCCCACACACATACATGCACATGCACAATCCACACTAATACCTCCTTAACACACACACACACACACACACAATCAGACTGGAGTTGGGACTCATTAACACATAATGACTTCATGCATATATAAACTCGAGGTAGGTAACTTAGTCTCATTTTGTTCCAATTTCTTGTTTTTAATGGCAAAACATCTTCTAATGTATGTTTCCCCCCTCCCAACATACCTCTAGCTTTCCTTTGTAAAAAAAATAAAATAAAATAAAAAATAAACCAAAAACCAAAAAACCACTACTTAAAAATCAGAATTTGCATAGTGCTCGATTGTAGCCAGCAGTGGAGTGAGGTGTTTCATGTTTATCATCCTGCAGTTAATTAGGGATTCCCCCACCTCATGTTTAGTTAAATTATGGAGTGCACTATTTAAATGAGACCACATTATATTTCTTATTGGAGAATTTAAGATGGAATATGAGCTAAATGTATGCCATAGCTGTAATTTCTATTTCTAATAATCTATCCATTTAAAATACATACCTGGATTTTTTTCCTTTCCTTCTTTTTTATTTGAGGTAAAAATGAAGCCATTGCTTTTTTTTTATCATTTCCAGTTATTTCTTTTTATGTCTCCCTGCTCTGCCTTGGGTAATATCCTGGCTAGATATGATTGTCGGCTACTTTATGGGAAGAGTATGATCTGTTTGTCAATCAACAATGGAGCATGTATTTTCTCTCCTCGCATTGGGCACCCTCCATTAAGAAAGGGGGAGAAGTGTCACATGCAAATACCCTCTGCTACCAAAGCAGGCAGCAAGGTCCCCGAGGGGAGGCCCACGCAGGAGTGGGGAAGTGCTAAGGGAGGGCGGAAGTAATGAACAGCTTTGAAAAATGAGGTTATGTAAGTTAGAGCTGCCCAGAGACTCGTTGAAGGTCTATTACACACAGTTCTTGAAAGGGGGTATGCATAAAACTGCAAGGCGGTAATGAAGCTCTCCCGTTGGAGAGAGTTTGAAATGATGCCCTATGAGAAAGAGCAGACACTATAGGTTGGCTGGACCTTGACTTCCTTCGTCTGTAGGGCACATGTGGTGTTTTGGAAGAACTTTATGTAGACGATACAGAAAGTAACTGCAGGAACTCAGTACCTTCTTACTGTGGATGCCGCCCAGCGGTTGATCGTGCAGCATCCTGCGAGATCCAGGTCCATGGTCCGGGCTTTATTACTTGAATTATTTGGTTTACAAAGATTCTCTTCCTCTCTTTCCTCTTCCTCTTGCTCTCTTTATCCACCTCCTGTTACATCAACATCAGGTTTGAAACAGTTTTATACTGACTTGGATTTGCCATTCTATTTCAAGGGTCCTGGTAGAGTATAGCAGACTTTTACTTTGGGTTTTCTGTTCCACTTCCTAGTTCTAAAACAGAATGAGGGATCCAGATAAAGCCGGCAGTTATTCTCCATGACCTCCAGGGCAGACAACCCAGTCCTCAGACGATCCCGCAAGTGTCCGTTGCTTCTTTTCAGAAGTTGATTCTAAATCTATGCCCACTCTTCACTTAGCAAAGCTGGGGAGATGAATCAGTGTATACAGGGCTTGCACACTGCAAACCCGAGGACCTGAGTTTGCATCCCCAGCACTCAGGTAAAGACTTGGCGTAACAGGTGAGTCGAGTTCAGGACTCGGGGTTGGGAGACAAGCAGATCCTGGGCCTCATTGGCCAGCAAAATGGGCACGTTCCAGATTCTGTGAGAACCACTTTCACAAAAAGTAAGTGGAGAGTAAAGAGGAATATATTTGGTGTAGACTTCTGGCCTCCACATAAGCATGAGTGAGTGAACCTACGCATACATACTCTCTCCGCTGCCTCTCTCCACTTAGCATTTGGCATGATGTCACCGGAACTTTCTAGAACACATGGGGGAGTCTAGAGCTTTTTTCTTCTGGCCAATATTTCTCCTCTAGATCTAGAATGCCATGGCATGAAGTTTTGGTGCTGGTGCTGTGGCACATTGCCATGCTGGCTTTCACAGTTTGGATCTTTGAAGAGCCACCTGTCTGTAAACAACAGATGACAGACTTTTGGGCTACAACACAGACGTCTTAAGTAGAACACAAGTGCTTTTCTTCCTTCCTTATTCTCTCGTCTTCAAACTTCTGCTGAGGGCAGATTACACACAGAATACTGGGTGAAGGAAGGGTTCATCTTCCTGGTCATGCACAGAGAGGAAGTCACCCTGCTTGAAGCTCCATCAAGACTAGGCTGTAAAACGCTGTTCTATCAGTGCTAGAAATATCAGGTTCCAACCACCTCCAAGAAGAAGATTATTCTGAGTAAAAACTCCTTGGGAAAATACTCCCTGACCCTCATTGCCTCCGTGATGCACAGCATTTATGAGAAGCTGGACCTGATGCCAAAGGCAGGGAGCTTGTACTGACAAGACCAGTCGGGCAGATGAGAGTGGAGGGAACCGATGACGGCACGCTGGGGATACAGCCGGCTACACAACTCTCTGAGAACACCTGGGTCTGCATTTGGGGAAACTTCATGCCTACCTTAATTTACGTCATCTTCAGTATTCTTACGAGGAAGGCAGCTCTCTGGTTTTCTTGCGGATGAGAAGATGCTGTCTCTCCTGCCAAGAGAGAGCATCAGATACCCCTGAGCTGGAGCTACAGAGGGATGCAGATGCGAGTCACCTCGTGTGAGTGCAGGGACCCAGAGTCAGGTCCTCTGGAAGAGCAGCAAGCAGTTCTAACCATGAAACTGTCTTCCTAGCCCACCTCTATTCTTCAGTCTCAGGAATTGAATACGCGACAGTTCTCCTGAAACTCATGTCCATCTCGGAGGCAGAAGCTTTGTAGGCACCGGTGTCCTTAAAGATTCGGGAAACCCCTGCTAACACTCTCAGAATGACAGCTCTGGCGCCACTTAGGGAAGAGGATAGAGGAGGGGGCTTCCCCTGAGCTTCTCTTGCTTCTTCACAGAGCAGAGTGGAGGAATAAGCAAAGCTCTAGGCTTGAAAATGATCAGAAGTCATCGGTTTATTAAAATAATTTTCATCAACTGTGTAATCAGTTTTGCAAACGATATGATGATCATACATTTATTTCACCCCTCCAAAAATTATTCTACTTTATGGAAGTATTCCACAAATAAATATAAGAAAAGACTTCCTGTCCCCTATGTAAGTCTGTAAAGCCCTCTTCTGGGCACCAGGAAGTCTGGGAGATGTTCATGGACTTCAGATGAACTCCCTACGCGTGTCTGCATGGCCCGTGTAGAATGTATCTTATATACGTCTCAAACTATCTGATGTGGGATTTCCCTCTGTATGCTGTGAATACCACTGGTTAATAAAGAAACTGAATGCTGGGAGGAAGGAGGCAGAGTCAGGGAGAAGCCATGGAGCCGCAGCCGGAGACAGACAGGCCAAAACTTTGCTAGTAGGCCATGACCTCATGGTAATGCACAGATTAATGAAGATGGGTTAACTTAAGAAGTAAGAGTTAGCCAATAAGAAACTAGAGCTAATGGGCCAAGCAGTGATTTAAATAATATGGTTTCTGTGTGATTATTTCGGGTCAGAGCTGCCAGGCAGCCAGGAAACAAACAAGCAACCTCCATACTACAACTATCTTCATCAGGAATGTGTAGCTCTGCAGGCTGGAGAAAGTAGGTGGTGGGGCACAGCCTTGAAGGACGTATATTTTGTCTCCTAGTGCTCTCCCTCTCTCTCCTTCCCTCCCTCTCTCTTTCGTGGTCCTGAGTATTGAATGCAAGACCTTCATATACTAAGGAGATTATCGACCACTGAATACATCCTTAACCCTACTGCTCTACATTTTGAAAGTAAAAAATTAAACTTATTTTTTCTATTTAAAAGGCAAAAATAGATGAATGGACCATTCTGACCATAAAGGAGAAATCACAGAGTCTGAGACACTGAAAAAATCCAAAACACAAGTACGTTCTAATTGACAAAGCGGTGATCTGATTGAAATGATTCATGTTTCTTTCTGAGAAGGGCATCTTCCTGTGAATCACATAATGAACCTTTGCACCACTGTCACTATGGCTGTGATGAGACTTGCGGGTGACAAGATTTGTTTTATGCTAAAACTATGGGGTGGTGTGTTTTTAGGTTTGATGAAGACTCACGTAGCCAGGTCTCTTTCCTGTTCCCTCTCTCCATCATGCTTCTTAAAGGGATCTGGTGGAGGAATACTCAGATATGAATTAAAGTTCATAGACGGATCGTGTGTCCACGGCCCCAACCCCAGTGGTAGGATGTGCTGGTAAGGCCTGGCTCCACTCAGACTGGGCCTCATGGATCCACCCTGTCTTTCTGGCAGGAATGGGGGGGTGGAAGATTCAAAGGGACACCAGTGTTGAAAAGTGCTCCTGTCCCTCAGGTGGAAGACAATTCTGGTGAGGGGCAGTGACTTCCTAAGAACACATAGTACCAACAAACAGCCCTCTTCAGGGAGTCAGCACAGTATTCCCCTGTCAATCAGAAACACTATTCTTCCTGGAAGCAGGGGGTGAGGGGGATTCATTAACTACAATGAAGAACTTTGCCAATGCAATAACTACCAATGCTGGGTCCCAGCAGATCAGTTAGTAGATCTATTTCCCCACTGCACAAATGGTATAAATTCCTAGTTTGCACATAAAGGAATTCACAGGCAAACACGTCTGTCTTCTGGGGGAAATGAGCTTTCATTTCCTTGGTTGTTTGTCGCTCTCCTCTGAATATGACAAGGAAGATTTAGCCCCAGGCCGAGGACTCTGGACTTCATTCATCCCGCACAACCACTAATAGCTTTTCTTCATAACCACATCAAGAACTGAAATTGCCCCAGGAAACAGCGTTCCCCATCTCCAGTGAATTGCTTATCTCTCCTGAAGCAGACCACATTGCTCGTGCTGTCGGATTTATGTGTTTTCTGATGTAATAGACACACCAAGGCTATCAGTTGTTCTAGAATAGAGAATGAATGTTGGGCCCGTTTGGGAAGAATGCAATGGAAAACAACCCAATGAGACTCTGGTCACCAAAAGTAGAATATATGTTGGCCTTTAGATGCAGTTAGATGCATTCCTCTCTGAGAAATCACAAAGAGACTTTCCAAGTCAGAGCAATGTAATTTTATGAAAATAATATATGATACTTGGGGCTGCTGGGAACTCTGGTTAGTTTCAAGGAAAATCTCAGGAAAGTCCATCACAGGGGAAGTCAAGGCAGGAACTTAAGCAGGAACCTGGAGGCAGGGATGGAAGCAGAGGTCTCAGAGGAATGAGGTTTACCGGTTCGCTCTCTGTGGCTTGCTCAGTTCATTTTCTTGTGTCCCCCAGGACCACCTGCCAAGGCCTGGTACTGTTCACGGTGGGCTGGGCCCTCCTCAATCAATTACCAATCAAGAAATTTCCTCCAGACTCTCACACAGACCGATCTGATAAAGGCAATTCCTCAGCTGAGGTGCTCTCTTCCTAGATGGCTCCAGCTTGTACCGTCTCGACACAGCAAAACAAAAGGCCCATCAGCACACTTCCCAAATACTGACTGGAGCCATGGACTTGCCATGATGGCTCGCTGTGGTCTTCACCATGGCCTTCTCTCAGTATTCATGGCTAAAGCCAGCGCTTAGGGGAATGAAGAAACAACGGGCTTTTGATACGAATAGGTTAGACCAACCAGAGCCTTTGGCAGGGTCAATAGCTTGGAAACAATCTGTGTAAGCAACAAGCCCATGGCCTTCTCTCAGTATTCATGGCTAAAGCCAGTGCCTAGAGGAGTGAAGACACAATGGGTTTTTGATACGAATAGGTTAGACCAACCAGAGCCTTTGGCAGGCTCAATAGCTTGGAAACAATCTGTGTAAGCGACAAGCGTAATGGTCAGGAACCTGGAGCTTGTGACTGCAGTGCTTTGAATCAAGCACAGGACTCTCCTTGGCACGCAGGGTAGAGCGACAGTACGGGGCACACCCCTGTGCAGCCTAAGCCTGCAGGAGCCAGAAACAGTCTTACAGTGGGTGGGTTGATTCTGTTTATAGCGTCTTAGAATTGGGATAACTGAGTTAACACCGTCTGGTCCCCGTCTTTCCTGGATTCCATTCTGTCTCCCCAGGTGATTTTCAGTCTCCAACCCCCCAAGCAGTCGCATCTGCTGGCAACACATTGGGGCATTTCTGTGACTGTGACCATGGCCCAGATGAATAACCAAAGTATTTGCTGAATGTACAAGCAAACCGATGTTACCAGATTCTCCCAACCTACACCCGGCAAGATGCCATTGTGACTTTTGACTTTATAAACACTGTTTCCTGGAGCTTGGGTGCTGAGAGTTCTTTGGGGCAAGAGCTTGCTCTAAGTCCCCAGCTACTAAAGGTCTCGGTCTCTAATTTGGCCTTATATGCTTGCTGGTCTGTAACTTTCCACCTGGGCTATAGCAAGACTATTTAAGCCATAAGAAACATTTGTTTTGCTCAAATAACTGTAATTCAATACCTGGTCTCTTAGTAATATGTTTACTTTGAAGATCTAAGACCTAACATAATATTTTCCGGGCACATCATCTCCCCTATCCCCATCACACACACACACACACACACACACACACACACACACACACACACACACGAGATGCGTTTGTTCAGTAATGTCTGCGCGTGCACAATCAGATTTCAGGCTTCATGAGAACACTGTATCTTCCCAACATTCAAGGTGGACAGCTATGTCTGCTTTTGTGACCGTGACAAAATGCCTGAGAGTGTCTTCCAGGAGGAAAGGTCTGCCCTAACTCGCTGTTCCAGAGGTTTCTGTCTGCAGTTGGTTGATTCTATCACTTTGGGCTTCCGTAGGCAAATGATCACAGTCTTGAGAACATGTGATAGAGAAGATGGTCCACGTCATGGTGCCTAAGAAACAGGGTGAAGCATTAGAAGTGGTCTTAGGACAAGACGTCTCCTTCAAGGACTTCAAGGACTCGGTCTAATCCTCCCACCTTCTAAGAGCCCAATTTTCTCGGAATACATCAAGTGGCTGATCCATTGTTGAGGTTAGAGCTCTTGTGATCCCCCAAGGTCCCACCTCTAAACACTGTTGTGTCAAGGACACAGTCTAATACACAAGTCTTTGGTTGACATTTCATATTCTATACTCAACAATGATGGCAGCATCTATTCTTTTATGATATAGTAACAACAACCCTCTTTATTGCAGGCTTCACACAGGATAGATCTATGGGCTTCTCCTTTGAGGCAGGTACAAATTTTGAACCAGAAAAACATCAAGATTAGACTCCTGAAGCTTCAGTCTGGACGTGGATGACATTGTTGTGTTTATAGATCCGTGGTATGTTATTTATCTTACAAGCTCAGAGTGGAGATTTTCATAAAACTTAGAAGGCATGAGAAAACATTTAAGCATGGTGGTACCTGGGGACTTATGGAATTTTATTTACTTGGAGACTCCTCAGGATGGTTAGTTTATGTCAGATCAAAAAGAAATTCCCTCTCCCCAAATGCTGGTGGTTGGACAAAAGCCAGCACTCCTCAGGAACTTAGGAAGCTGGTTCCTCTCCACCAAAGGAGCCATTTCACTTACCATTGACCAGAGGGACAAATGGCTACCTGCGGTGCCTATGAACACACCAAAGCACATGCTGGCTCTAGGCTCTGTCACTATCACAGACCTGATAAACATTTCAGAGGCCATGCTAGCAGGCAAGCTCTTTTTCTCACCTCCATCCTACCCTAAATTTCCCTGGCTCACAGGCTTCCTTACCCCCAAATTCTCGTTTTTCCTAACCCTATTTCAACTATGCTTTCTTCTTATAACACTGTTACCTCAGCTATGCTTTCTCTTTGGCTCATGTTCTCTCTCTCTCTCTCTCTCTCTCTCTCTCTCTCTCTCTCTCTCCCTCCCTCCTTCTCCCCTCTCTCCCTTCTCGTTCTACTCTGTTCCTGCTTCTCCCACGTCTAGGTCTAGTGTGCTGGTCAAGTCCTACTACTTTCTGTCTCTGGACTCTCTCAGATGCCTCTGGTTGTTCTCTCTCTCATGCCTACAATAAACCCTTCCCTTTGCTCATACCGTGGGGTGGTGCCGTCATGTTGTCAGTTTATACCGTTTAACACAGCTTGTAACAGATGGACTACAGCCATAGAGAATGGATGGACTGTAGCAATGGAGGAGAAAGCAGTCATTTAATAGGGTCATCTCCGGGGAACTGTTGGAGACATGAAAATCTAGTAATAAAATAGTGTCCACCTGTTCATGACAGCACAGAATAAAAAGCAAAAGTATAATAGGTAAAAATAAAGTGCAACAGAAAGAATTTCTTCAGTCTCTTGAGTTCTATGTGAGGAGAATAGCTCTCATCTTGGATGTAATTGTCACCCACCAAATATTTATTTCGAAACAAAATCAACCTAGAAGTAACGGCCTTTCCCCATTTGTGCAACAGCTCATTTCTGAAGAGAAGTAATAATTCCTGCGTGGATGTGAAACTAGCATTTACGGAGTGACTCAGTGCGTTAGACACCTTCATTTAAATCTTCTCTATTATACATAACTACCCAGTTTGGTGTGCGTTATTCCCACTCCGTATATGAAACATGTGATTCAAGCACCAAGCATTTCATGGAGCACATTCCCCAGGATCATGGTTCTGTAAGGGTTCGGCTAACAGTCGCCCTGTGATAATTAAATGCTTAGGAGAATTCTTGGTTGGGGAAGAGTAGAAGGCTGGAGTGAATAGCTGACATTGTGGGGTTCCTTGTCCTCTCGCCTGCCTCGGGAAGTTTGGAAAGCCCTCTGCCTCTTAATTCTGGGAGTGGGAAAAGCTGTCCCCAGAAAGCAACCAAAAACTGGGACCAGAATGAAAAGTGAAAATGACGGTCTGTTTTCTCCTTATATTTTTCTTGCTTCTTGAAGACTTTCTATTTGTAAAAGTTCATTTTAGATTAAAAAGGGGGGGTGCTCCAACCTCCTTCAATGTGACCCGTAAAGCAGTGTGAAGCACAGTCAAGCGTGCAGACGCTGTTCTGACTCCTCAGGTCGCTGTTTAGTAAAAGATTGGGTTCTAGTTTAGTTGGATATTTTTTGCTTTTGGGTCACTTTTTTTCCTTAACAAATTAAAGTTAAAGACTAGAAAACCTCTTCTGTTATGGGACAAAGAGCGAGGCAAGTAGGGAAAGGAATATAAAAAGAATTAGTTGACCATGAACTTCATCAAGCTAACAGGTTGGATTCCTCCTGCCCTAGCTTTAGTCGCCTCCTCCAGGTGTCCTGCCTTGAGTTCTGATTCCCTCACTGATAGACTAGGACCTGCAAGTGTAAGCTGAAATAAACCTCTCTTTCTCTCGGTTGCTTTTGGTCTCGGTGTCTGCTGCAGAGACGGGGAGTAATCCAAACTTCACTCACACCTACTTTTAGCAATATGGTGCTGGGTTTGCACCAAATCATTATCCACCCTCAAGTTGAAGTCCAATCGTCACCTATCTTTTCTTTTGCCCTATGGTGACCTGTATGGAGCGGCAAGAAATGCCGTGTGTTCTGCCATGTATCATGTTAGCCCTTCCACTCAACCCCAGACTGAAATCAGACACACTCTCAAATTACGCTAGGTCTTTTTTGAATAAGAGGTACATTTCAGATCTTTGTATAAATCATTTCTCTTCCCAATCCTTCCAACAATTACACCGCAAGAGATGGTTATATAGTTATTTTGGTATTGATTGATGGCTGCTAAGTAGAAGAGAATTGAGTAGAAGGAAATGCTATCACAGTGTACCGAAGACATGATAGATTGCTAATTTGTTTTCTTGGTGGATGTTTCCTTGGGAGTTGGTTCTGGTCATGCGTTTCTAGTAAGAACCCCTTACCGCTTTCAGAATTCTGGTTTGGAAGGTCAATTCTCTAGGCTGCCTCTGTTAGTTGCCCTATTTGGTTGACTGAAACAATCTAATTATACAGATATGTTTATGTCAAAGATATCCCAAGGGAATTATAGTTCTTAATTTTCTCTGGGTGGTGTGTGTTCATGGAAGTACACCAGTGTGCGTGGGTGCTTGTGCACAGTGTGCATGGGTACATGTGCACAGTGTGCGTGAGTAGGTCACACAGCAAGCCACGGGGCTCTCCCTGTCTCAGCCCTGGCAGCATTGGCATTACAAGTGTGCACAAGTATATCTTGTCATTTTTTTCTTTTAATTTTTATTAATTTTATTCTATTATTTTTTTGTTAACCATCCTTCCTCCCTCCCACCTCCCATTCCCCCAAGCCATCCCCAATCCTCCCCCCCTCCCCTCTCCCTAACCATCTCCCCTTACTTCCACCCCCCCTCCACCCCGTGCACCCAAGTTTGCCTGGCAATCTTGTCTACTTCTAATATCCAGGAGGATCACTATATGATTTTCTTCAGGTTCACCTTCTTATTTAGTTTCTCTAGGATCACAAATTATAGACTCAAAGACCTTTAACTATGGCTAGAATCCACTTATGAGTGAGTACATACCATATTCCTCTTTTTGGGTCTGGGTTACTTCACTCAGTAAAGCATTTTCTATTTCCATCCATTTGCATGCAAAATTCAAGATGTCATTGTTTTTTACCGCTGAGTAAAACTCTAATGTGTATATGTTCCACACCTTTTTTAACCATTCTTCTATTGAGGGGCACCTAGGCTGTTTCCAGGTTCTGGCTATTACAAATAGTGCTGCTATGAACATAGTTGAACAAATACTTTTGTAGTATGATAGGGCATCTCTTGGGTATATTCCCAAGAGTGGAATTGCTGGGTCCTGAGGGAGGTTGACTCCCAGTTTCCTGAGAAACCGCCACACTGATTTCCACAGTGGCTGCACTAGTTTGCATTCCCACCAACAATGGATGAGTGTTCCCCTCACTCCACATCCTCTCCAGCATAGGCTATCATTGGTGTTTTTGAGTTTAGCTATTCTGACAGGTGTAAGATGGTATCTCAAAGTGGTTTTGATTTTCATTTCCCTGATTGCTAAGGAAGTTGAGCATGACCTTAAGTGTCTTTTGGCCATTCGAAGTTCATCTGTTGTGAATTCTCTGTTCAGTTCAGTACCCCATTTTTTAATTGGGTTAATTAGAGTTTTGGTGTCTAGTTTCTTGAGTTCTTTGCATATTTTGGAGATCAGACCTTTGTCTGATGAGGGGTTGGTGAAGAACTTCTCCCAGTCAGAAGGCAGCCTTTTTGTCTTACTGACAGTGTCCTTTGCTTTACAGAAGCTTCTCAGTTTCAGTAGGTCCCATTTATTCATTGATTCTCTTATTGTCTGTGCTACTGGGGTTCTACTTAGGAAGTCGTCTCCTGTGCCTATATCTTGTAGACTACTTCCCACTTTCTCTTCTATCAGTTTCAAAGTGGACAGATTAATGTTGCTGTCTTTAATCCATTTGGACTTGAAACTAGTTTTCATTGAATTTGTTCTTCACAATTTCATAGGTGAACGCAGTGCATTCTGATGGCTGTCACCCCTACCTTCTCACATTCCTGCCTCTGAGACCCCCTACCCTTCAATACAAGTCTTGTTCCTACGTTTGCACCTTTTCTTTTGTTCTGTTCTGAGGCCCACGGGGCCCACTGTGTGACCCGAGGTTTGGAGGTTGCCAATGCTTGCATGGCAAACACTTCCAGAACTGAACCATCTCCCCAGCCCTAAACCTTAGTTTTCTGTTTCTGATGACACAAGTACAGAATTAAATGGTGTTGTGGATTCAAATATAAAACTTCAACAAACCAGGAGCATATAAAAAAGTCTCCTTGAGTTCATCAAGTGACAAAACACTCAGGAATTTTAGGTGTCATTTTCGAGTTAATTGCTTCATTATAGTAAAAGCATAGAGCTCCTTCAAAGGGCATCTGTGTTTGGGTAATGGTCGGGAGTGCACTTTTGACCGCGTTATCATAGCTGCTCTCTGTCCTGTACATGTTCCCAGCCTGCCTTCTAGGCTCAGAGTCTGGCTGTTTCCTCGGAACTTACTCCGAGAGCCTTTTAGAATGGCTGCTGATTAAAATAAATGCCAGCGGCACGTTGATTACAGGGCCACCTGGTGGCCACGATCCTCCACTGAAGGTCCTGTAAGTCACTCTGGAAATGAAAGGTTCCTGTAGACAAGAAGGACTTGAGAAGCCGGAGGTTAAATACAGACAGTGCTTAAAGTGAGAAACAGAAACAAACAAACTCTTATTGATTTTTAATAGCCCCAAAGGAGAACACAATTGTTTTCAATGGATGCCTGATTGAAAATTAGCATTTTTCTGTGGTTGGTTCTCTAGTACCAGAGGGAGGTAGGGCTACACTTGGGTTGTTTGGGGACACCAAGAAGCTGTGTTTTGCAAGGAGGAAATCAGGTGCTAAACGTTTGTATTCTCAAATTTAACCGGTTCTTCTTTCTCTTCAACCCTTATCTTTTAACCCCAGCGTGTGAATCTTCTCTCCCACAGGGCTCTGTCACAGGAGGTTGGTAATTTAATGAATTTGAATAAATGGAAACCAGCATAGCCCTGGAAAAGTAAGCCAAGTGCCCCACTGGCTTGCATTCTGTCCCTAGTCCTATTTTTATTAACTATTAACTAACCCGCAGCCTTTTTAGGCAAAGAAAGGACGTTGTGGCGTTTGTTAGTTTACGTGATGGAAGTGAAGCCCACGTCAAGGGCTGGGAAGAAAAGTCAACAGAGGAAAGAATGGGAAGGGTTCACAGTACCCAGTCAAAGCGTTTAGGACCAATAAGGGGAAAACGGTTGGGAAATTTTTCTTTTGGTTAAGTACGTAGTTTACACTGATTTAAGTTCCTCTGAAGGGCATTCTTTCCCATTTGTGATGAGCACAAGTGAAGCTGTCACGTGACTAGTGACCAGTCGAGAGCAAGGGTCCTTGTTTCTTCACTGTGGAATGAACATTCTTGGGTGGATCCGGCTGTAGAGACCTGGGGCAGTCTGTTCTTGTCTCAAACCCGGAGACCACAAACGACAGGGAAGCTAACAAATATCTAGGCATTTCAGATTTAGCCAAGAACGGGGAAACCTCTAGCTCCACACCTGCCCTTACACCCAACATATTGCTGCTTTGGAAACCACTGGAGGACAGTCTACAGTTTGAAGGTACTTTGTACTACTGCTGCTGCCAACATCCAGAGTTAAACAGTCCGGCAAATAACAATGGAGTGGTGCCCTCACAACACCCCTAAAAATGTTAGCTAAAAGTCCTGGTAACCTAATGTCCCAGGGTGTGCCCTTATCTGAAAATAGGGTCTTTGCAGAAATAACCAAGTATAAATGGGGCCACGAGGGCAAGCCACATCCCAGCATGACAGCCGTCCTTTCAACTGATGACTACAGGCACTTAGGTGTTCCCAGAGGAAAGGCGGTATGAAGAGGAACAAGGACAGTGTGATGTAAAGACTGGAGGTCAGCGCCCTAGGTCACAAATGATCTAGACTCCCTGACAAGTAGAAGCTGGAGGGGCAAAGGCGGAGCCTTTCTTCATTGGTTTCAGAGGACACAACCTTTTGACGCCTTGGCTGTAAACTGTCAGTCTTGGCACTGGGAGACAGTTCTTTTTAGTTGATCTGGGCTAGTTTGTGGCACTTTGTTATGGTAGCCCTGGAAACCTAACAGAATAAACACTGTTCTAGGTCTTATCACCATGCTCTCGGATGGGGACCTTTGGGGAACTCTCTTATTTAGCATTTGGAAAGACTATCAACATCTAAGATGCTAATAGGTGTGGGTACCATCTTACTGAGCTGAGAACTGCGTAGAAATCTACTAGGTCTAGTTTCTAATCTCTCTCTCTCTCTCTCTCTCTCGCTCTCTCTCTCTCAGTGTATGTGTGTGTGTCACTGGTGTGTGTCTCACTGTCTCTCTCTCTCCTTCCCTCTCTCTTACTCTTTGATTGTGTGTGTGTGTGTGTGTGTGTGTGTGTATGTGTGTGTAAGTGTGGTTTTCCTTATAGGATCACTGAAGGTCACAGATCCTTTCAAATATTCACGTATCATCTGAATCCAACCATCTCCATCCTGAGTAGAGTTATTATTTTTTTATGTGCATTGATGTTTTGCCTGCATGGCTGTGTGAGGATGACAGATCCCCTAGAATTGGAGTTACAGAAGGTTGTGAGCTGCCATACAGTTGCTGGGAAATGAACGCGGGTCCTCTAGAAGAGCAGTCAGTGCTGTTAACAGCTGAGCCACCTCTCCAGCCTATTATTCTTGACCTTCGCTGATAACCCCACCTTTGATTTTCAGGGTCATGATAGGGCTCTCAAGCAATTTGTCTGATGAGAAAAGGTTGATAATATTCTCTTGACTCCTCATAATTTGTAATTTATGACCTCTTGGGCCTCTTCCTCCACATCTCTCTCTTTCTTTCTGTCTCTTCCCATCACCCAAATCAATATAGTTTAATATGTGTAACAGAGTGAAAAATTTACATGGAGTTAATTTTCTGCTTCAGAAGAATTTCTCTCCAGAAAGCCAAGCGATGCTTTTGTAAAAGGACTAAATAAATCTGCACTGAATGGCGTAGATCTAGAGATGCTGAAAGTGGAGCTAGAACTTATAATTCAGAATTTTGTCTGCAAGAATAATCCTGCCAGTTCTGAGAGAAGATTGCTTTTTTGGATATCAAAATGGGTGCCTCCGCTTTATAACTAATCATTTCTACTTCACAGTTCAACTCCCTAACCCCCCCCAAAAAAAGCTAAGAGATAAGTCTAATTTATAACAATCCTACAGGTTGATGAAATTAAAAAGGAAATTCCAAATAGACTAGTACTTATCTAAAAGTGGACTAATTGGGCATTAGGTGAGGGTATAAAAGTTGAAGACAAGGGGGCTGGAGAAATGGCTCAGCGGTTAAGAGCACTGCTCTTCCAGAGGACCTGGGTTCAATTCCCAGCACCCACATCGCCACTCACAACTGTCTGAAAATCCGGTTCCAGGGGATCTGACACCTTCACACCAATGCACATAAAAGATAAATAAATCATAAAAATTAATAAAAAACTTTTTAAAAAAGTTGAAGACAATGAGGTAGATTTTGATTACTCCATCCAAAAGGGAAGAAGGACTCTCAGGCTGTAGTTGGCTGTCAGCCCTCAAGATGATTCTTTATCCAGTATTCTTCATCTTCATCATCTTGGATGTCCCTTTACATTTGGTGATCTGCCTAAATCACTGGGCTCTGGGGGTCTGCGATCTTACCCCATAGTTGTGAAATCAGGGCAGGAGATTCCTGAGGCAGGAAGAGCCAGCACTGCCAAGTGCTGGGGAGATGAAGAGCTGTGCCCATCAGGATCAATACCACAGCTGGGGAATTTAGTTTGTTCTCCTGCCAGATCCCCTGTCTGTTGACCAGGGAGCCAGTGTTCAACCGCACATGGTAAGGACAGAGGCTGGAAGGATGACGAAAAATGTGCCGGGCTCTTCTGAGAGGATAGAAGATGCACTAATTGTAGTGATTTTGATGAAAGATTGTAAAAGCTTTAAATCATGAGTAGGGCTGGAAAAGAGAGTTAGTTCTGAAAATAGCTCTGAGATTGAGCAATCAGGATCCACCAGCTTAGCCACCAATGTGATTTGGATATAAAATGCTCCCAAAAGGCTCGTGAATTAGACCTGTTCTCCAAGGCAGCATTTAGAGGCAGGACTTTGGAGAAGTGATTGGATCACAAAGGCCCTGACCTAATAAATCGATTAATCCTTTGTGGTGTCATGGGATCAGTCCTTAACAGAGTCACCCGTTAATGGCGAGTGATAAACACTGTGAGAGGTGGGGTCTGATGGGAGGAACTAAGTCTTGTCTTTGAAGTGTTAATTCTGTTCTCAGCCTCTTTGTACTGTTTCCTGGACTTCAGGAAGTGAGCAGTCTCCTCTGTCCCGTGCGTTCATCAACCACAGTGTTCGGCCTGATCTCAAACCCAAGGCAATGGAGTCATCTGACCTTGGTCTTAAGCCTCTGAAACAATGCAACAAAATGAGTCCTTCTTCCTTATATTGTTAGCTCAGATATTTTGGTATAGGGAAAAAAGTAGACTAATACAATCCATATTTGGGGTTGTGATTCAGAACACCACATGGTAGCTCTAATGTAGTATATTAGTGACTTTCTGTGTTGGGGCGGAGTGCCCCAACTGTAGCAAATGAGAGAAGAAAGCGTTGTTTTGGCTCACAGTTCAGAAGGAGCACAGTCCATCATGGTAAGGAAGGTATACAGCAGAAGTGTGAGGCCAGCATGGTCGTCAAGAATCTATACACAGGAAGCAGAGAGAAGGAGAAACAAGTGGGGCCAGCCCATAAAACCTCCATGCCTGTTCGCAATGATGTACTTCCTCTGGCAAGGTTCCATCTGGTAAAGGTTCCATAGCCTTCCCAGAGAGTGCCATCAGCTGGGGGACCAAGTCTTCAAATAGATGATCGCATTTACCATTCAAACCACAATAGGCAGTTGGGTTTTGGAAATTGGTTCATTGCCTACAGGTTGGGAAATGAAATCAACTGAGTCTTGAGCAGTGTATCGTCGTAGGTGAAAGAAGGAACAGGTTGTTTCTTTATTATTGTGTTTTGCTTTTATTCTCTTTTATTAGTAAGCTGCATCTTGGAAAGGTAAGCTCTGTGTCACCTTGGGTGACGTAAGTAAACGTGCACTAAAGCTATCTCTGCTTGACATTCTTCAACTCAGGGGAGAGCTGTATTTTGGTCTGTTAAATATTCAGTTTCGTCATCAAGGATAGCAGGGTGAAGCCTGTGGCAGAGAGGAGCAGAAGAAGAAGGAGCTGGGTACTTTCTTTGGGACCTATTTTCATTGTAAAGGTAGCCCAGGGAAGAACACCTGGGAGGCCGAACCATGGCTTAGACTGGGAAAGGGGTGCGCTTGCTCCCTCATCAGCCTGACATCATCTTTTAATGTTCGGAAAAGCATTTGTTTTTTTTTTTTTTTTGTTTGTTTTTTATCATGTTTAGGGAATCGTGGTGGAGGACTTTGAAGTTCTACACCTTCTGTGGCTTGTTGTCCGTGTGGGTTTGTCTTCGTGTTTTATATACATATGCATAGTTATGGGAAAGGCACGTGCTTGGGTCAGCTCTGGTGGGATGCTTCTGGCTTGTGGTTCTCCAAAGTCCCTATAGACAGGAACCTTACCAACACAGGCCAAGATGTTTGCTCATCAGAAACAAGAGACTTACCTTTATCATTATTTCTGTCTTATGAACAATTAAATAATGCAGATATAAAAAGCAAGGGAATGCAGACTTTTGTGTGTGTTTCCTACATGGGCATGGTAAGCTTGAGGAATTCCCATTGTCTCTATTCCTTGTTTGCCCTGCCTTTAGAATTCTTGTATGCAACTTTCTCTTTTGAAAGTGAAAATTCTAGCCTTTGGGAAGTAATGTATCAGAAACGATTTTTTTAAAGTATTTGAATAAATTAACTGCATTTCCAATTAAGATCTTAAAATTCCTGGAATATTTTTCTTTGTCTTTTCCACCTTTTTCGAGTTGTGTTCAATTTTGTAAGGGACCCCCGAGTTTATCGCGTATGTTTGTTCCTAGAGTAGAAATCAAAGTCTATTTAAAAGGCTTTTAGGATTTGCTGTTTAAATGGTTTCTTTTAAATTTATTTATCAGTATAACTTATGTGGCCGTAACTTATCACTGAATACTTGGAATTTATTCTATTAGGTTTCTCCAAAGCAAGATGCTCCAACTAATCATCGTATGATTTCTTTTTATAACGCTCATAAAATCTAGATCTATCATTTTCAAGTTTTAAAACCTAAAATTTTATGCGGATAGCAATGTTAGTACCAACAGCAATGCAAAGTCTTTCTTCCTCCACAATATATTTTATATCCAAAATAATATATTCTATCTACAAATTCAGTAAATAATTAAATGACCTCATTAAGTTTAACAGAAGGATTGAGTATCTTTATTTCACCCACTGTATATCTACAAGTTGTGACTAGGGATACTGATACATTTGTGGATGTCATGTATTCACTGAAAAAATATTTATGCAAAGCCTACTATGTGCTAGACAATGAGAAAGCTAAAGCACAATATATAACCTCTTTCTGAACTTACAGTTTATTAGGATAAATGGGCATAGATAGATAGATAGATAGATAGATAGATAGATAGATGTTACATGATGTAAGACAAAATTAATAAATGAGACAAGACCGTAAAGTAACATTTGTCAAATGATAGTGTGTGTGATAATTTTAAGCAGCTGACATAGATAACACTTTATGTTTTTATTGTGTATGTTTTTTTAACCTCAATTTATGAGGAATAGTACTGGCTTTCCAATGTGGCGATGATGACCTATAATTTCCCATAAAGTTAAATGTACTTAAGTAAAAAATGTGAGAGTTTATTTCAAGAAATCATTAAAAATAAAAACAGAACGGTAGTGTGTGAGTGTGGAAAAACAGGGAAGGATACGAAATAAAAACCGAGATATGAAAGACACGATACAGCTGCATCATTGCGGTTCAGGAAAGGTTCTGGTAGGACAAGAAATCGGAGCAGGGTCTGTGGAGAGTGAAGAGAAAGATAAGGCTGCCCTCAGTGCATTCCTTACCAGGACCAGTGATCCTGGATGTCAGAAATGACATCATATTATGTGTGGTCCAAGAGAAGAGTTGAGACAGGATTCGTGTCGAGGATGCCGAGGGAGGAGATACAGGCTTAGGGAGAGAAGACTGTCCAGAGCACCAGTGATATGCTGAGGGATTGGGCCCTTGCTGTCTTTGGTGAGCATTACTGAACCATGAGCAAGGAAGGTTCTGAAAAGTCTACTGGGTCACACGTGTGCCTCAGGCATGAGAGTCAACACAGTCACTGATGAGAATTTGCTATCTGGGGTGGATGACCTCTCTACCACTGGCTGTGGTCTACACCGGCTCATGACTGTGGCCCACAACAGCTCGGGACCTGAAAAAAACAATGGCCAGGAGGCAACATTGGGTACGGATATTGTTAGGTGTGAGTGTGGGGGTCATGTCTGTTGTAAGGCTAAAATGGCATCAAAATATAGGATACCAAGCAACTTCATTAACTTTCTGCCAGCAATTTGCTTATGGTTGGGTTCTTTTCTCTAAATACCTTAGTTGAACATGTTAAAGAAATGCAGTAATCTGTTGTTATTAGATTTGTGGCAATACTTCTTGGCTTTGTCTTCTTAATCCAGCAGCTGTGTGTGTGTGTGTGTGTGTGTGTGTGTGTGTGTGTGTGTATGTGTATGCATGTGTTCAGGTGTATGTGTTTTATATGTGTACCTATGTATATTTGGTGTCTTCCAGTATATATTTGCATATGTATTTGGCTGTCTTCCTTAGTCACTTTTTATTACTTTTTTTTTTTTTTTGCTTTTCAATTTTTGTTTTTTGTTTTTTGAGACATGGTTTCTCTGTGTAACAGCCCTGTTACAGCCCTGGCTATACTGGAACTCACTTTGTAGACCAGGTTGGCCTCGAACTCACAGAGATCCGCCTGCCTCTGCCTCCCGAGTGCTGGGATTAAAGGTGTGTGCTGCCACCACCCGGCTTTATGTTATGTTTTGAGACAGTGTCTCACTAAACCTAGAACTCTCCATTTTGGCTAGACTGACCAGCCAGCTCAGAGCACCTGCCTCTCTTCATCTCCACTCACTGGCTTCGGGGTTAGAGATACACGTTTATGTGCTAGGCTTTTAATGGGTTTTATGGGAGTACTGGAGGGCTGAACTCGGGTTCTCATGCTTGTTCAGTGAGCCCTTTACCCACTGAGCCACCTTTACCCACTAGGCCCCCGGGAGCTGCTCTGTTCAGACAATTGTCTGTGACTGGGGCAAGTCTCAAGTTCTCTGTTCCATAGGTTGTCCTGACTTTCTCATGTGGTTTACTGGAAGGGAACCTAGGCATGTTCACCAGTCTTGCAGTACATCTCAGTTTTTTATGAGGTATGCCTAAATACAGTGTAGGCATTTAGAACATGAGCATGGAACGTCTTGTAACATAATAAAATTCTGTTTGGAGAAAAATATGCATAAATAATAAAGAATCAGTTTTGCTACTTAGCTGGAACTTCTTTATTCAGTATGAGTTTCAGAATGGTACTGTTCACTTCTTAGTGACTCCGTGGCATCAAAGTGTCTTCAAAATGTCATCTGTCCTCTAGGGCAGGCGGGGACAATGACTGGATCCCATCACTCCTTCAAGTAGAACGTCTGATTTAATTTATCTTTTACATCTGTCCTCTGGTGACACTCTTATCTTTAAAATAAAGATGAAGAGGGCAATAAAAACTCCAAAAAACAGGATCCTTCCTTAGGTGACCCAACGTTCCAAACAATAATAACTGTGCTTGCTCATCACACCCGCTGGGGCTGCCAGGGTGGTAGGAACCCCTTGGTGACAGACATATTGACAAGTAAGGTCATCTCTGTCTAGGCTGGAGCTAAAGCTTCCAAACATAGGGGAAAAAAAGAGCATGGGTAATGGGTGTTCCTCAATTACTCTATTAAAGGTATAATATAATCATTCTCCATACCTAAAATTTTGAAGGTATTAAAATTTAAAGAACTAAAATGTATATCTAATTTTCTCACTAATAGTTGATAAACATATAAACTCTGTTCTTTTCTACCTGAAATCCAGTTCTCTACATGACTTGACTTTTAGGGTATCCAATTCTCATGCCAAATTGCATCCTGCCCCTTCGCATCATATTCTCCCCAAATCTTCTCTGTTTCACAGAGAACTCCACTGTCCCCCAAGTCGTTAAAATGTAATCCTTTTCTCATTGGTTAAATTAATCACATCTACCAGCAAATTGATTTGGGCTTAAAATACAAAGTCAGCAGCCCTTACGGATAGAACTCTGTTTGGCTCATGGTAGAGAACTCCCTCAGGGTCACCAGGGACTGGCGCTGGAGTCCCATAGAGAGCAAACCTTCAGGTGCTCAATATCAATGCGCAGAGACACGATATTGGCACATAACCCTCCTCTCTGCTTTCTGTTCCACTCTATGGCTACCGTACTAGTCATGATCCAAACCATTGCCACATCTAGACCACTGGCATAGTCTCCTATACAGTCCTACCTAGTCAAGAAATCCTCTGTAGCTAGTCTCCATAGGGTAACCAAAAAAATGATTTAAAAAAAAAATGAAAATCAGATTGTGACACCTTCTATGTTTCAAACTGTTCCCTGCCTCTCATTGCATTTAAATTCTCAGTCCAGGTTTCCAGGGCCCTCCAGGGTGGGGCCTGTCTGGCTTTGTGAGTTCTTTCTTGTTTCTTTCATTGAATGCATACCTTCAGCCACATGGAGATTGTTCTCCCCCAACATGCCAAGTCCATCTCTTTTCTTGGAACTCCTGGTCCTCGGACAAGCTTTGTGTGCAAGGTTAATGGATGGAGAAGTGGGTTTCTCTGTGGCATCTTCATTCATGCGAGCCATTATATCTTGTTCTCACTCATTATCTGCCCCCCCTGCAGCCTCATAAGCTTCTGCTTGCCACTTGGCACCCCTTCCTTTCACAAGGACATTTCTCCAAGCTGGTCCCAGTCTGTCAAGTCAATATTTCCTTAGCAGAGACTCGCTCTGTTTGTTCCTGGTTTGTTTGTCCTTCTCTACCTCCTGACTTTGCATAAGGGACCTGAGGACAGCAGTCACCTCTTTATGGGGAAAGGTGGAAAAAAAATAGGTCACGTGACTCTATTCAGCTCAGCTCTGGTGGCTGCTTAGCTGGAGGCTGTGCTCTTTCCCCAAGGCTTGATTCTCATGGAACTCACCAAAGACCTTACAGCTTCCCTTGCTTTTCACTTTCTCCGTGGCACAGAAGAAACGGAAGGAGGAGGTTATTCCCAGTCTGAGCTTGGATGGTGCTGCGAGACCACTTCTGTACCCTTCCAAGGTGACACCTAGACCTTCTTGGCTTTTCCTCATTCCCATCTGTTGAGATAAATAGTCTAAATTCTATTTTCAAATCCCGAACAAAATATGCTCATTGATAGACTAAAGGAGAGAGAGAGAGGGACCCAGCTGACGGGGTTTGCATTGGTCTTGGGATGACTACGTGATGTCCACGTCTAGCCTCCAGCAAGACAATTTACCAAACCCTGTTATGTCTTTGCAACTACGGAAGGTTAAAAAGCATGTCATGGTTGATTACATAATGTGGGATAGTTTTAAAATGCATTGGAAAAAACTCAGAGAGAGGGAAGATAGCAATATATGAGTCACCAATAAATTGTTTAAAAATGGTGTTTTGATTTTTTTTTTTTACATTTTACAAATTTCTAGTTTTGACAATCAACACAAGGGTTGGGACGGTAGCTCAACTCGGTGAAGCAGGAGGACCTGAATTCAATCCGCAGAACCTACATTAAAACAAAAGAAAAAGTCAGAGAGAAAAATAAAAGTGTATTGCCTTTTTTATTTGGGTTTGACTTGGGTAATAAGAAAGATGAATGGTCTTTAAAGAAGAGAAATACTGGAATGAGAACCCAAGGTGGGCTGTGGACTCGTGAGCCTTCCCTTTGTACGGCTTTGCTGGCACCATCTCTTACCTTTAATAGCCTGGAGAGTCACATAATTCAATGGACTCTATTTTATTTTCTAGTTCAGAAAAGCTGGTTTCAGGATCACAACTTAGTTTGAGGTCTAATTCTTTTCTAGACAAATGGTTTAAAAATTACATTGCGCACATAATAGAATCCCATTTCTCCGTGAGCAGCGTTACCCATGATTTTTGCTGCATTTGTTTCGCTGTTGTTTATAGGGTCCAACAATTGCTTCCATGGAATCGATACTGTTTGGTTCCAGGAAAAGAAACACAGTTGAGTTGAAAAGTTCTAAAATGTGGCAGTCAGAGACCATGGAAAATAAATTAAGTTTGTCTTCCTCCTTGCTCCTTCAATTCGTTGGAAGAAATAGTGTATCATAGATACAGTATTGGGTTTTCAAATAAGGTGGAAATATTCCTACATTTGTGTCCTCAAGTACTGGGAAAAATACTTGGAAAATCCTCAAGTACTTGGAAAAAAACTATGAAGACATAGTATCAAGTACCTTAGAATGCTAAGACAGGTTGAGCAGGTAGCTAGAAATGCAGACAGAATCTTAGACCCATTGTGGACCCACTAAATCAGAACCCACAGATCAACAAGTGAATCCGAGACACATTGAGTACCCTCTTAGCAGACTTTAGAAATGTCTAGGTTCTAGTAACGATATTGCTTATTGTCTCCTTTCCTTCTCTCTTATCTATGACCAGGAACTTGTGAGTCTACAGAGTAGGAACTCTTAATCTGGGCCTACGACTCCTTAGGTACTTGAAGGTAGTTTGTGAATCCATTGGAAATCCACATAGTTGAGCATGATGATATATACTTAGCATTTCTTAGTCTTTCTAGGCTGTGGATTCATAGATGCCACATTCCGTGGAGTCCTGTTATATCAAGGAATTATTATGCCTACCTGAGAAAACTAGGAGGAAAAAAGTATTAAATCATTTCCCTTTTTGAAAACGAAGAGTCAGTTGACCAGTGACTAGATCAAGGGCTGGGGATTTGAGGGAAGTTCTTAGTGATCCTCCACACTGAATTTTGCTCCCCTGGTCCTGGTGTGTTTAGGTCAGAGAAAAATCACCTGTTTTCCATGGGTCTTATGTGTTTTACAATAATTTAAAAAGATAAATTTATCCACGATGGGAACCTTATACTTTAACTTTATCTTTTCGATGGCTCTGACTCCCAAGGACAGACTTCTTCAGCCCTGGTGAAGTCATTCTACCACAGGTGAATTAAATCTGGTTCTTGGAACTTGGGAGTAGGGATCTGTCCTACTGGTTTTTGTTTTGATTTCTGATGACTTTAGAGTTTAGCCAGGCTGACAACCACTTATATCAATGTGTTCAATAAATTCCAGAGTGGCCTTCTTGGAGAAAGCATGTGTCTGCCATTATCTAGGGGCCAGTTGAGTCCACGTCCTCTGGGCGAGGAAGCCCCTTCTTGTGTTGGGCTATCACTAGATGCGTGCCCTGCCACGCTGCCTTCTTTCATTGTCAGAGACAATGTTCTAATCCCAGACTGACTCCGAGAACTGTCGAATCTCCCCGCCTCACTCTCTCTGCTCTTTTAATAACCAGTCTTCCTCTGAGATGCTTCCCAAGCTTTGTATCATGTGCGACTTTTGAAATAAAAGAAATCAGAAAGGAACCATCTCTTGGGCTCCTTTCTGGAGACCCTTGATGTAGAAGAGTAATTGTTCTGTAAGTAAAGAAGGTAATTGTAGGTAACTTTTCTTTTACTCATTAGGAGTGCTTGGCAGATAGCGTAGTCATAAAACGAACCCTGAAATAGTCTGCAAGCCTAAGAACACGTGGGAATTCTTAGGATTCGCTATTTCAAAGAGAATGTGAAAGAGCGTTGTACATTCACAATAATTCACTGTCGCCGGTAATGCCTTTCGGCAAATAGAGAGCCTGGGATGCAGTTCCCATTTAGAAAGCTTCCACACAAGCACATTACAGGCTGATGTCCAATTACATGCGTGCATTTCCCCATTTTGTGCTCCAAATGTTCCTGGCACTATTAGATCGTTCAGCCAGTTCTCTGAAAAACTAACCCGAGAGCCTACTTGTGAATTACGCTTCTCTTCAAGAGACTTCTGACAGCACCAGCTCACTGTCTCTCTGTTTGGGCTACTTCCCTGGGAACTGGAGGGACTTGTGCTCACCCCGAGTTCACCCTGGAAAGGTCTCGGTTCATTATCACTTCCTTCAAGATGATGAGATCGCACTCTTGCGAACGAGAGGTTGGGATAGGGAAAGGAAAGTGGGGACGGGCATCACAGAATAATTTAAATGTAATGAAGATATGTTTGAAACAGCAGCTTGTGTTCAACATTAATGGAAATATCAACTTTTAATTTTCCTAGTATTAGTGCTTTAATTTTCTGAGCTTGGAGACAAAACTAATCAAAAGATTATGTTACTTATGTGATAAACCCTTCTTCATCTCTTTCTGGCTAAAAGGGTTTTGTTACTCCCAATGGATCTCTCTCTCTCTCTCTCTCTCTCTCTCTCTCTCTCTCTCTCTCTCTCTCTCTAGGTTTCTCTGTTTGCAGCACTGGCTGGCTTCTAACCCACACAGATCAGCCTGCCTCTGCCTCCTGAGTGCTGGGATTTAAGGTGTGAGCCACCACTGACTGGCTACAGAGATGGCTCACCAGTTAATGGCTAGGCTCATAATCAAAATATATATCTCCTTGTAAACAGTTGCTCTCCGGTAATCATCACAAGGAGAGAGAAAAAACTAGCACATTATGCCTTCATAAAAAGTCAAGAAACACAGCCGCCTAATAAAACTTTATTTATTGTCTTGGTGTTTGTCAGCAAAGCATGTGAAACATCTAGATGTATATCAGACACTGAGCCTAGAAAGGGAGGTCACACAAGTGGGGATTTGCCGTGGGCTGTCCACTGCAAAACAAAAGTAGAGTTTCACCTATGGTCTCTCGACAGTCTGGCTGCCTAAACAAGACCTGAACAAGTATAACAGCAATAGACCTGCTAACACAAAAGGGGGGAATTTCACGGGGTCGTCCCCCTAGATGAAGAACTGCAGGCAGCTCAAGAAAGTGGAGAGCAGGAGAGACAGTCTTCCTTGGGCATGAGTCCCCAGGTGGTTATCCAATACCAAGTGGGCAGCCCTGAAATCATATACATACAAGTAACACTGCATGGACTGAGCAGGCTGTATTTACATAGTTATGCATTTAAGGATATATAATGTGTATATAAATGCTATTTTTACATATATGTATATATACATATATTTTTCTATATGTATACATGTAATATATTTTCTATATGTATATATTTTTCTATATGTAACATATATACATATATTTTCCATGAATGCTAGTCTTACATATTTGTGTGTACATATAGTTACATATACAATATATGTAACAATAACATATGTGCATATATATAGTCACACACACACACATCTAAGTAACAATAGCATTTAAAGAAAAAGAGGCCATGAATTAGATGGGGACCAAGGTGAGGTGCATAAAATGGGTTAGAGAGGGGAAAGAGAAGGTAGAAAGAGATGTAATTTTGTGTCATTTTCAAAAAAGTAAACATTTCAGAATTGTACAAATGATTTGGATCATCTCTGCAAAAACAGCGTACACATGCCCAACAACAATCTGAAAGAGGCTTGTCATAGAGAAATTACTACAGGAAACACAAATAAGAGCCACAGAAATATCACTCCAGGGCATAACATAAACTTTTTGCTAACTCAAATTGAAGATCTTTAAAAACAAAACACCTGAGAACCTAGCAAGTCCCACCTTCTTGCCAGGAAAGGTAATTCCCACGTGCTGCTGGCAGGGTGGTCACAGGGCCCAACTGCACTGGGAAGCAGTGTGACTGTTCCTTTAAAAACGACGCATAGAACTTTCATGGGATTCGGCAATGTGAGCACGTGGAAGAGCTGAAAGCAAGGCCTTAGGGTCATTGTTCACAGCAGCAAGAGATCAAAGCAACCAGCACATTCACCGGTGCAGGCAAGCAAAACCTGCTGCCTCCCTAGGATGGAATATTTCTCAGCCTTAAGGGACCAGGAGATCCAATCACAGCCTTGAGGACGCTGTGCTAGACCAAGCCAGCTGTAAAAAGACGAACACTCCTTAGAAGCCATCTGTGCCTAAAATGGCCTGTGGGTGGGTAGCAACGGCGAGAAATGTCTGGAAGGTCTAGATAAAAAAACTCCCTGAGAAGTCCTCATGAGGCTGAGGCAGGAGGATTGCAAATTTGAAGCTCTCCTGAACTACATAGAAAATTCCAGCCCGATTTGGCTGACCGGCAAAGCAGTCTTCAATCCAGACCACTTTCCAGGGACAATGAGATGTGTGGTGGGGGATTGTTTTAATGACCGCGTCCAGCTTGGGCAGCCATAGTGATTCGGAGAATTCGGTGTCTGGGGGGGCAGCAAGCCAGATTTCGCTGTTTGAGGAATTCTAGCTAAACGCTGTCATGCTGCTATACAAGCCTTTCCTCAGGAAACAGTGGGAGATAGGAGAGGAGGAGGAGGGGAAAGCAGTGAGGGCTGGGAGTTAGAACTTTCAAGGGCAGGAGCGTCCTTGGTAAAGTTGGAGCGAAATGTGGGCGTGCACCTGGTGGGATCTAACTCGCCTCTTCCTGGTAGGAAGTTGAGGGGAGGCTGCTTGTCAAGCACAGCTTCCTAGGCAGTGGAAACCAGCTCATGATAACAGCTAAGTCACAAGATAGTCCTTAGGGTTAATGAGAGGATTCGAAACACCTGGCATTGGTTTGTCTTGGATAAATTCCAGCTAGGAAGGTGTGGCAGGAGCTCTCAGACCTGGAGCTTAAGTGGGAGCTGCAGGGAAGATCGGAAGTTCAGCCTTCTCCCTGACTGATGCTAATTTTTGCTCCATCAATATTTTGGATGGATTGACTCGCCTAAAATAGGGACACTTAAAACAAATCTTGGGTTTGATTTAACTAAGAAATACATAAACCTGAAGCAAGTTGTGTTTCCTAGAGTGTTCCTTGTGGAACACCAGGCTGTTTAGAATCCTCCAAATGCTGATTACAAACTCTGCCCTTCTTAGACATTCACAGCGCAAATTCATCTGAGCATGTGATGTAATCACTTCCAAAGTGATTCCCAAACTTATTTGATGGAACTCTTGTTCCATGATGGCTATAATACCACACAGAACATACTTAGGGGGAAACTTCCTTGGTAACTGTTATTTATAAAGAGAACTGCTCATGTTAAAAAAATGAGTCTTTAAATGCTATACCAATACGTTTGTTTCTCAGCTGAAATTGATAATGGCACTAGCCGTGGGCACAGCGGGCTCATAGGAAGGCTAATGATTACAAAGAGGACTCGTGTTCTTCGTTCAAGCAGCCACTGCAAGCTCACGTTCATTATTAGACTTTCCTGGGATCAATAAAACAGCGTAACTTCCCAGGACCCCATTTCGTCCTGATTATATTTTTGTTTACATTCCCAACAGAATTCTAGCATAATCAGAGTTGTCATTTGGCCCAGATGTCTCTGAAAAAAAAAATAGATCAACAACAAATAGGTGATTAGACTTAATTCATACTTAGTCTCATAAGAAAACACCAAATTTGAGAACATTCCCCTTTAAAAAAAAAAAGCTAAACCTATTATCGTGGCTGTGCACACAGGTGGAGGTCAAAGGACAATGTCATGGAGTTGGCTCTCTCCTATCTTTGTGTGGGTTGTTGGGATCAAACTCAGGCCGACAGGCTTGCATGGCAAGAGCATCTACCCACTAAGCCACCGTCACAGTCTTACTCTACTGTTAATAGAAAAATATGGAGAGGTTAATGATACTTTTGTTTCATGAATTAAAAATTTTCAAAGATTTGTTTATTTTATGGGTATGAACTTATATATACCTGTGTCTGTGTACCACTTGCAAGCCCGGTACCCAGGGAAGTCAGAAGAGGGTGTCAGATCCTCTGGAACTGAAATTACAAATGCTTATGGGACACCATGTGGGTGCTTGGGACTGAACCCCAGTCTTCTACAAACATAAATGCTCTTAACCACTGAGTCAACTCTCTAACCCTTTTCATAAAACTTTTTAATAGTCAATTTTAGGGGAAGACTCAGAATAAGACCCACATGTTATGGTGGCTGATACATCTAAAAAATTTTAAAGTATAGGTTCTTTCCTCTTTTGTCTTTCACAATTTTTTTTGTTGCTGGAGATCAGACTAAGTAACCAGTTTGCCAAGGTTTGCCTAGATTAACCCCTCTGTTAACACAGGAAGTCCCAATTGCTAGGAAGTACCTAAATTCCAGGGAGTTTCCCTGTAGAGTTTCCTACAGGATGTGTTGACAGAGGTTTCTGTCCTGCCCCAAAGTAACACACAGAGGTCTACATTAATTCTAAACTGGTTGACCCATTAGCTCAGGCTTCTTATTAACTCTTATAACTTACATTAACCCATAATTTTTGTTTGTGTTAGCCACGTGGCTTGGTACCTTTTATCAGTGAGGCATTCTCATCTTGCTTCCTCTGTGTCTGGGTGACAACTGCAGACTGAGCCTTTCCTCTTCCCAGAATTCTCCTGTTCTGGTTGCCCTGCCTATACTTCCTGCCTGGCTACTGGCCAATCAGCGTTTTATTAAAGCAGTACAAGTGACAAATTGACAATGACCATTGTCCCAGCAAGTGTGGATTTGGTGGTGTGTCTCCACAGATAACTCGTTCTGTGGTCCTCTATTCATGAAATTGGTGTTTGGATCTAGTGTCTTGGTTAAATCAGCCTCAACATTTTTTCTCTCTCCACTCCCTCTCTCCATCATATTCTTCTTGGCTCTCTGCCTTCCTCCCTTCCTAATACCTTGCTTTATTGGTTGTCCCACTATATATTTCTTCTAGGAAGCATATTGTCTGATGGTTTTTCCTTTCATGATGTTAGCAGTCTTTGATAAACAACTGATTAGCAAAGCATCTTAACAATTCATTCCCACCTCATAGTTCCTTTCCTGATGCACATGTTCCTGGCCGTAAGCTGCATTCCGTATTAAGGCTGGCATAACAGAACACCGCAGACTGGATGGCTTCAACAACAGAAATGTCCTTCTTTGCAGTTCCAGGGAGTTAAGAACCAGAGATCTGGGTGTGGAGAAGGCAGTTTCTTTTAAGGCCGATTTCCAGGTTCGTTGCTTCTCAGGCCTCGCTGGTCTTCACCTGTGCCTGTCTACATTCAGTCACCTTTTCCTCCAGGGACACTGCCATATTGGTCTCAAGTTCACATGTAAGACTCCATTCATGTTTCATCACCTTTTTAAAGCCCAGCTGTGATGTGCTAGGAAGTAGAACCTCAACAAAGGAATTGAGGGGCACATTCAGCCCATAACATACACGTAACAGACATGACGGCCCACAAGCTTCCTCACTACCATAGGTTTCAGCCTTCTCTGGTGCCCTGAAGGAGTGAGTGCTGTTTGGTCCAAGAAGACTTGGGATCTCATCCTTTGCTACAAACACGAGTGTGCAAAACATTTCTCACCAGGTCAAGGAGGTAGGGGAGAAGGCTGCCAGGGAGTTTTAGAGGGAGGTTTTCCTCATGGATAGAAAGAAAAACAGAAGAAACAGAACAGTGTCTTCCAAGCTAAGGGAGGCCGGCCAAGCCTGCTGGTTGACACACTAGAAAGCTGCTGTGGCGTCAGGCAAAGCAGCAGAAGGATGGGAGTCTTGAAAACATGCAGAATTTGTTAGCCAGTCCTGCCTCCTTACTGTGGAATTTCTACCTACTAAGAGAAGTAGTCTTTCTTTTCTCAACAGCCCCCCTTTAGTCTCAGGTTTCTGTAGTTGCTTTCAGAGATGTCCACGTGTCCCCTAGATATGCCTGGACCTAGTTCAACAGCTCCAATGCCAGCCAGGATGAACATTTTCTTTTCCTTTTAGTCTCTCCTCCTCCTTCCCTTGTTTTTCTTTCTAACAGTGATCCTTTCTTTTTCCCATTCTACAGTGTTGTTTAGCCTCTCCTCATGACTCCCTCTTTCCTGTTATCTCTGGTGGCTGTAGGCTAAAGAAAAGCTAGTAGTGAATTCTCATACATAGTACTGCTTGCCTAATGTGGGATGCCCTTCTGCATGCTGTGAATATGTTTTATTACCATTGGTTAATCAAGAAGCTGATTTGGCAAACAGCAAGGCAGAATAGAGCCAGGCAGGAAATCCAAGCAAAATGAAAAAGAAGGCAGAGTCTAAGAGATGCCAGCAGTTGCCAGGAAAGCAGGGTGTGAGGTAACAAGACATGAGCCCCATGGTAAAATATAAAATAATAGAAATGGGTTAATTTAAGAGTAAGAGCTAGTTAGTAATAAACCTGAGCCATCGGCCAAACTTCTATAATTAATATAGGCCTCTGAGTGTTTATTTGGGAACTGGTGGGCTGGAGAGAAACCTCCAGTTATATGGGAGAGAAACCTCCAGTTACATGGGAGAGAAACTTCCAGTTACATGGGAGAGAAACCTCCAGATACATGGGAGAGAAACTTCCAGTTACATGGGAGAGAAACCTCCAGTTATACTTGCTTATCTCATCTGAGACTTTTTCATTGTACCTAGTGTTTAAGGCAGTATGTTTTGCCTGGTTGTATATCCTCTTTGGAAAATAAAATTCTAGCTCCTCCCACTCCCCCCTTCCATTTTCTGGAAGCACTCTTTCCATTGGGTGACAGGGAAATCTACTTCCTGTCTGGGTTTCACAGAATTTTTTCTGCCCCTTAGAACTCTAAGCAAGGTCAAAGAGTTCCTCTTACCTGTCCCATTGAAGACAGAGAAGGTAGCCTTAGATTATGATGGTAGGTACATTTCACAAAAAAAAGTCATACCTTTTTTGCTATTAAAACACTCATTGTGTTATTATATTTGTGTTTAATCTGTCACTTGTCTTTCTTGAGTCCCTTGGAGTTGACACTTATGACCAAGTGCATTTGAGGAGATAGACAGGTCAACATGCACCTGGCAGGCCTCTCTTGAGCAAATTCCTCTATGCTGGCATCTAATTAGAGTGCCAAACCCAGCCAAGCCTTCCTCTATAGAAATGTGCAGACATATGCCTCGTGAATATTTTAGGGACATGATAAATACCCCTAACAATCTGTAGCAGCCCAAACTCAGAAAATGGCAATACCCAAGGATATGAAAGGGGCATTTATTAAATATTAATAAACATAATTAAAGCATTGCTTAATTTTTACAACCCCAGAAATAAATTAGCACATCTCAAATCCAAGGTTTTGTTTAAATAGTCTATGGCCAAGCATCTGTGATGGGGAAAGAGCAGCAACTTGCTCTTCCCAGTACTCTTTAGAGACTCTGCAAGCTGGGGAGGAGCAGATAGAAGAGAGGTACAGGAGCCGGGGAGGAGAGACGGACTGGAAGAGAGGCGCACACTGCTTTGTGCTATTGTCTGATCTGCACCAAGGGCTCCCAGCAGCTTTCTGTCTATAACTCCAGACTATGGGAAGAGAGTGATGGCTTCGCCTAAAACCTGGTTGTGAAATAGATTTGGTGTCCCTGGCAGAACATGAAATCGAGAGGTTACGGCTCTGACATTGTCATCCAAATACTGAGCTACAGCCATCCAAGCTCAAAACAGAACCACATGGAAAGTATTAGCAGCGTTTCTCTAGGAAAACAAGAGGGAGGGGGAAAGAGCGTTCTTCTGGATGGGCCAAGACTCACCAGTGCTGTTCCAACTTCAGTCTGCTCATGAGACAGACACTTCCATTCTTTTCTTTCTCTATATGCTCTAGTGACACCCACCCTCTATACCTATAGTTCTTTACAGCAATGGTCCAAGCTAAATATATAGCTGTCTATCTGAGAAGGCTGAGCATCCTGTAGAGTACTGGGAAAATTAAGCAGATAAGGCATGTTGACAGGTAGGTGCATCTTGCTCCAACATACAGATTGGAGTAGGTTGATAGATCTGGTTTCTGGGTAGAATATCTGGCCCCTTAGAAATTTTAGTTTTTCTAGAACCTCCCTGAGATGAAGAAAGGGGTCTGAGATCTGTATTATACCCCTTTGGCTAATGTTCATTGTCTTAATATCACACGTCTAAGGGGCATGATTGTCAGGACCAGGACTCCAACAAGGTCTTCTTAACCTTAATCTCAAGCTGACTTCCCTGGGAAACCTCCCCCAGCTAGGTCTTCCTCTATCTGCCTCTTCTCCCAAGGATCATGGGGTGTGACCTCAGGCTGATAGAGATGAAGTAGGGGCTCCACTCCACTAGGAAGGGACGGAGGACAGCTGGACTCTTGAGTCCTCCCGGTGTCCTACCTGTGAACAAATTCAACTCGGAATTAAGATGGCAGTTAAAAGCAAGAACACGCTATAATTTCCCACTTCTATTAAAACAGTAAGATCATGATTCACAATGATACTCGTGTAAACGAACCACTGTGAACCTACACAGATGTGTAGCTGTTCACCCCAGTGACGCCCAGCACAGCGACCCCCTGACCTTTAGTGATGTAAGACTACAGGGTTGATGTCAAGAGTTGGGTTCTTGCTAAATGGTTGGCGAGATGTGGGGTCCATATATAATTTAAATAATCAAAAACGACTCATGAAGTATCATGGTTAGCCAGAAAAATTCTAGGCAGAGTGTGTGCTTCTAATAATTAAAAAAGTAAGAAGCAAATAATTATTTATTTAAGAATAAAAAGATTTGAGCTAGGTGGGGAAGATGGGGAGACAGAGAAGTGATACCAAATGGCAGCTCAACAGAAGGCTGGAGATTGACAAATCTATTATCTATTGATAAATCTATTATCTATTGACAAATCTATTATCTATTGACAAATCTATTGTATAACTTTTTGCCCATAGTTAATAACAACAGATTACCATCTTAAAAGTTGCTGAGAGTAGATTTAAGTGTTCTCCCCAAAAAGGTGATAAATATGAGGGCTATTATGCATATTAATATTAATATTATAATATGTATATTAATGCCTACATATTCTAAACCAACATATTATGCATGATAAATACATATAACTTCCATTTGTTACTAAGAATTGAAACATTGATAGCAATATAAAATTAGGGACAAGGGACTGGTGAGAGGGCTCAGTGGGGACAGGAAGGAGGGGAAAGTGCTTGTCACCAAGCCTGACGTCCCAAGTCTGATCCTCAGGTGCTGTGTGGTGAAAGGAGAGATCTGTTTCCCACAAATTGTCCCCCTGATTTCCTCACATGGACTGTGCATTTTCCCCAATTTAAAAAAGTTAATATAATTTTAATTATAAAAGTTAAAGAAATTACCAGAGACAGATAAAGATTTTATAACATATGAAAGAAAAGATGTTTTTGGTGGTGAAAAACATGGAGATCAGTGGATTGGCCTGTGAGTGGGCAGGGGTCCCAAGGAGAGGTGGTTGAGGCTAGGAAGCCTGAGTGTTGAAGTTCTGGGACTTTCCAATTAAAGTTCAGAGGGCAGTTGAGGGACCAGGATATCTCCGATCTCCCAAGGATCTTGTAGGGATTCTAGCAGGTTTGCACGTTCTCCTTGGAATTCGGATCAGACTAATCTGAGGGGCCAGCACTTTGGGTTTTGTTGAGAGCTCTCAAAATGACTCTGGCCTTGCCTTAGTTGGTGATCCCCAGACGCTTGTCCTTAGCTAAGTCTCCTTTACAGTGCCTGTGGGATGTTCCCTGGGAATACTTGTGGGCAGTCAATCTGGCCTGCCCTTTCTATTATCTTATTTTGCTTGGAAGGATAGGGGGTGAGGTGGGAGATTAAGTCTCAGAGTTTGGCAATTATTCAGTTTTCTTCTTTTCAATGATTTTTGCTTCTGCTTTAGATCTGGGCGTGCCCAGAATAAATACTGAGATCCACACCAAGCTTTACCTGTCTTTGTTTCCATTTAGTGCGGGTGCCATTAGGTATTGGATGTGACCATTGATTACGTTTTGCAGCGGCTAGTACATCCTTGCCTGCTTGACTGCGGTCCTCTTCCTTTTCTAAGCCTGCGTGTGTTGTCTACTGTCTGCACTGATGGAACTTGGGAAATGAAATTCATAGCTTCACAAACATGCCAGGAAAATTATCTTCAAGAACACTAGTCATTTTATGACTAATAGCACAAATGCATAATGATACTGAGAGATAGCTACTGAGTTGTTCATAATTAATTGATCAATTTAAACCTCAAAGAATAAGTTTTTAAATTGAGCAGTGGGAAACCTAATGTATTAACTGCAAAATCATACAGAGACACTGACAAAGTGAGCTGTCTCGGCTTAGTCATCAAACTCGCAAGAAGGGATGCACCCCTGTCAAGGACTGTGCTTCATTTGTTATTATGGTGTTTATCTTAGATCTCCGGTTTAGTAAGTAAACAACGTGTACAGGGGTAGGATGGCAGCTCCAACAGCAGTTACCTATTTATAAATCTGAGCGTTGCCTTTGGATTTCTGTCTGAAAGAAAATGAACATGGAGTTCTCCCTGTTGAGCCTTGTGTGAGATTAGGAGAAGGCTTTGTAATACTTACATCACAAAGTCGTTAATGTTAGCACTACATTACTTAGTACATAGAGATACAATATATTACAATGTAGCAGTAATATAATTGTCACTATTACAAGGTTAGTCATTAATGTTTGTATTTTGTTAATACCAGATGGAGCTTGTTGTTACAGAGTTAACTCTTTCTCTACACCCACACTTACCTACAGACACCCCCAGAATAACCTAATGAGACTAAGCAGAAAAAAGCTCAGAAAAGCCAAGCAAAGTCAAGCAAGGAGACCACAGCAAGGTTTGAGCAGTTCTTAGAATCAGACACATTCTTTACATTAGCCATTATTTCAAGCAGTGTATAGCCGTCTTTGCTTCTCAAGGTAAAGCACTTGTTATGCCCTGACTTACTGGCATCTAATTGGTGTTCCTGGACATTTTTAGTAATGGAGATTTTCGGCCAATCAAAATGTGATCTTTTCAAACCTGGCTGTCAGGTTTCCGAGAGTTGCACTCTCCTGTGGGAGGGACAGTGGAGACCCGCTTCTGGAACCGAGATCCTTCGGAATGAGCTTTCTGCTCTTGTGGAGATGGAGGTCAGTTGTGGGCATTCAGTGCAAGGGCAGGAGATGGGAGATGAGAGACCCAGGCTGGAGGGCCTCACGGAGAGGGTTGCCTAGCCTGTGTTTGCAGTCTCCCCCTCTGCAAAGCTCAGGTGTCTCTGCAGGACTCCTATGGATTTGCATTACACTGCGCGTTTTTTCCTTCTGACCTGTCCACACGGATGCGGAGTGACAGAACTGTCTCTCCCATGCCTTCATTTAGAGAAGCATAAAAATTAAAACTGTAACTCAAGATGTATTTCTAGACTATTCCATTGTTTTGACCAAAGTTAATTCTTCAGTTTCAGTGAGAAGGCGGGATCGGATCTGACACAGGAACTGGAGCTAGTGAGCCCTGATTACAGTCTCTGGTTTATTATTAGAATCACAGAAACACGATCTTCACATTCTGTCAAGGGCTTGTCATGTCTCTTTGGAAGTATTCATCAGATGAGATTTCTAGAGGCGGTCTCCTCTCTCACACACTCTCTGAGATTCTCTGTAAGAATACGTGGAGAGGGTGGTGTTACAGTGTTGAAATCAGAACTCGGAGACGCAGAACACCCCCCTACTTTAGGAAAGTCAGTGATGTTAGCATTTCTCCTGCAGAGGTGGAGAGAGTAACACAAAGATTGAAATACCAAATCATACTGTCCTGTTACCAAAGATTGGAATACCAAATCATACTGTCCCGTTACCAGTGCTCCGATACAGTCCAGCACAGAACTACGGAGAATGTTCTTCTGGGACATTTCTGTGCAAACAGGTTGCTGGTCGAGAGCAGTTTCACCTTAGAGGATGTGACTACTAGCTCACCACTCTGCAGAACGATGAGGGTCTTGTTTCCCTATGTGTGGGAGTGGGGGTGGGGGTGCAGGTGCACATGTCTGCGTGTATGTGTGGAAGCAACCTCTTTTCTCCCTTAAAATTATTCTCCATTTTAATCTTTGAGGCAGGCGTCTGAAGCTGGAACTCACTAACTGGCTGACCAGCGAGCTTCAGGAATTCTTTTATTCCCTACCTCCTCAACCCTGGGATTATATTTGCACACTACTGTATCAGGAGTCTTTTCCAAGAATGCTGAGAATTGAAGTCAAGTCCTCCAAAACAACAAGGGAGCCATCTCTTTGTCCCATGTTTGTTTTCTAACTGTAGAATTTAAGAGTTGCGTTTTCAGCACCTCCCCATTCCAACGGAACAATGTAAGTGCTGGCATTGGTGTTAGATATTGGTAGATAGGGAATATTTTCTATTTTGAATTAAAAGACAAGGAGGCAGAGTTTTCTAAAATAGCAGTGGGGTATCTAAGCTAGAGAAACTATTTCAGATGCTAAGTCTGGCCTATGAAGTCTGGCTAGCTGTCGTGGCAATGCCTCTTTAAAAGTGCCTACTTAGAGCAGTTGTGTGGTGCCTGCCTGCAACCCTAGCACACCGAAGGCTAAGAGGGGAGAGAAACCTTGAGGCCAACCTGAACTATAATGATTTTATAAGCCTGTCTTAACTAATTCAAATGAAGGAAAACAATGAAAAGGAAATGAGTTATTGTCTGAAGCTGTGTTCCCCTCGGTAGATGTCAGAGCTAGGTGTGTGAGGGCTGGCGGAAGGCATGGTGCAGTTCGTGTCCGGCCAGACCGTGAAGACCCAAGAGGGCCTGGCCTGCAGGCATGGGGTACAGGAGAGCACATGATCAGTTCTGTGGAGTGAGGGGTGGGAGAGACTGTGGGGGTCAAAGGAGGAGGCTCTGAAGACAACAAGGTCTGGGAGGAGATTTTCCTGGTGGTGCAACTGGTAGTTAATCAGGTCTTATAGAATGAGAATCTTACATTGCCAGGGCATTCATGTCTACATCGTGGGGAGAAATTTAAAACAATATTTCCTACTACCTTACCATATTTCTATAATTAATAAAACCAACAAAAGTAATAGAATATTTTTATTTATTTATTTACTTATTTTACTTTTGGAATATTTCTAAGAATGAATCTTAGCCTTTAAATGGCCAAATCCCAAGCTATAAGCTGACCTAACTCCTGTCTGCAGGCTTCATGCCTCACCGCCCAGCGTTGCCAGCCTTTAGCTCCTCCAGCTGCCTCTTGCTTCCTTGGCTCCCAATGAACCACAGTGTGAGTGGAGATACTGAACTACACACCAGTAAGTCCAGAACCCACTGCTGGCGAAGTTGTAAATTCGTCCTGTTAGGTGTTGAGTTTGCTCTCAGTAAGAGGACAGATAAGAAAATCAAAACTAGCATTTTTCTACGAAATTTTCTTAAAATATCATAAAATCATGAAGGACAGAACACGTACATTCCTTTTCAACTTTTAAAATTTATTTAGTAGAAACACAGATGGTAAGTCAAGGATTTCCTCCCCCACCCCATGCCCAGAAAATGGAAAAACAAAATACACATGTGAAGTTAACTCAAAGCATTTAAGGAGTTGGCATCAGAACTGAGTCTAACGTGATTTGCACGTGTAGCGCTTGCAATAACAGACGCTGTCAGTTTGGGTTTCTGCATTGATGGGCATTTAGTGATCATCTTTGCTGCTTTGTTATTCTTTCTCAAAGCAAAGAGAAACAAACAGTCCAACCTAAAACCTGGTCCTTTGTCCATCTTAGTCTATGTCTGCCCTCTAAGCTTCCGGGATCTACGTATGATGGAAAGCTGTCAGCACACCCTTCGCGCTGTAATGGGCCCCACCCAAAGGAAAATCTACCACCAGATAGAGTGTGAAGAAATAAAATCCTGGAGGTGTGTGTGTGTGTGTGTGTGTGTGTGTGTGTATGTGTGTGTGTGTGTGTGTGTGTTGTGGGAGTAACTTCCGCTGCCTCAACCAATAGTCGCTGAAATACGAGCCCACAGTGCAGCGGGGAGCGACTTCCGCTCCGTCAGCCAATAGCTGCTGAAATACCAGCCCACTGGGGCGTGGTATATTTCTCTTTTAAAAAGAGAAGCATATCCGGAATAGGCCCTCTTGGTTCCGGCTCTTGGTTCCGGTGCTCGGTCTCGGCTGTTGCTCCCGGCTCCTGCTCCAGCGACTAGGCTCCCTTCCTGACGGTTTATGGTGTATGTAAGTTTTACCCCCCGCCAAATAAATAACCCCTTAAAACATAACTGGTGTGGGATTGATTCGTTAATATGTGTGTGTGTGTGTGTGACTGCCCAGTAACTCAAGGGTTATTTCTTAAGAAACATCATGTCAGGGATTACATCCTGTTTGAGAAGGATAGAAAAACAAATAAAATATCGAGTCTGGCATCAAGGAGTCCACTCTCCACACAGATTCCACGATGGATTTTGTAGACTGAGCCACGGCCTTCGTTAACTCTCACAGTGGGCAGAGAAGCACCGGAGCAGGCATCCAGTGAAATGCCTGCAAGTATTATAAGGAACCTTCTGTTTTTGAAGAATGCTGCAGATAACATTGCTTTTAGCTCAGGAAAACCTCTACGGAGCATCAGCATTTCTATAGTGTTGGCTTGGGTCAGAATCTGATTGGACCATGGATGCAGAGTCTATGATGTTAAATGTAAGTTCTAAGTATAGTTTAAAGTAACAGATCATCATATTGACCATAGTGTGTGAGGACAAGAATTTAAAGTGTGGGCCCCATGCTGAACTTTTGTCTCATAGGAACAAAAGAAATGTATGAAGGAAAAAATATGCAGGTATTTCTCTAAGCAAACAAAGGTTGCCTCTACTACTAAATAATAAATTACACTGTAGACTCGAGCAATGCCAGTATTTCTTATCCTTGTCAGTGGTGGATTCTTGTATGACATTCCTCTAGTCTCCAGAGGGTGCCATTTGACATGAAGTCCTTTCAGTGTTTAATGTAGATAGCATAAGAAACAGCTGTGTGCTAGGGTTGTTCTAGGTGGATAGAAGCATCATCTTGCTCTTAAAAGTCTGGGATATTTTGGGGAAAAGATGTCGGATTTTAAGGAAATTTCAAAGAAGCAAAGTGACACTGGAAATTGTGCACGGAACGAAGGGCAGTGGCGATTGTCTTAAACAGTGAAGGATTGCGGACACTCTCATTTGGGAAACTCAGCATCTTGGTTTTCCTCTGGAGAACTCTCTTCTCAACCATTCCAAATATTCATTGTGTCTATCCCAAACCGGGTGATGGACACATGACTCTGTCCCGGCCTACCAGAGGACTGGTTTTTATTTGCCCTTTTAACCCAGTTTGAGTCAACGGAAGTAAGGCTCAACTTTTTTTTTTTCTAGGAGTCAAGACAAAGAAAGTTCTTTCCACACTTCTAAAATTGCATTTTGCGTAAAGTTCTCTATAGCCTCAGAGGTGCTTGAGAGGAAAGCCCACACGAAGGGCAGCTGGACAATAGGACGATGAGAAGTGAAAATGTTCAAGCTCTCCTCTGGGACTGGTTGAAGTGTTCTCTCTTGTAACGCAAACAAATACATCTCCTTTCTTTGCTTAGGACAGGACCATTTGAGACCACACTCACTTGTACATAGGGTCTTGAAGACACAATGTAGAAACAGACAGGAGTGCCCTCCATGGGCCAAAAGGCAGAAGGACACAGAGATGAACAAGCTATTTCTGCCGGTGGATGCTGGGGACTGGATCCAGGTCCTCCGGAAGGGCAGCAAGCATTCTCCACCACTGAGCCACTCTCCAGCCCCAGAGTTACTTGTTTGAGTATCTGTGGAAAAGTACTTTAAAAAAAATATGGTCATGTGCAAAAATAAAACAAACATGATGCCAAATATTTAGAAAAATTAGGGGCTGGAAAGAGGACTCTGTGCTTATGAGATATTATTGCTCTTGTAGAGGAAGAGTTAAGTTCCCAGTACCCATACAACAGCTGACAATCACCTGTAACTTCAGTCTCAAGGGATCCAACACCTTCTGATCCACGTGGTCTCCTGCACACATGTGATGTATTTAAACCTATGCAGTCACACACATCCCCACCTACATATACATAAATAAAGCTTTTTTAAAAAGACTTAGGAAAATTAATACAAATATTTTTGCTGGATATCAGAGGATTTTAGTTTAAAAGTATGTTATTTCTTGCCTTGTTCTAGATATTTGGTTTTACAATTTTATGCTTTATAAAAACTTTTTTCTCTTTAAAGAACTGCCCCCCCTCAAATGTAAGATTCAAACTTTTCAGAATTAGAACCTCCCCGCTGTAGATAAGGTAAGAGAAAATAAAACTGAGTATTTTCTAAAGTTAAATTTCCAAACCTTTGATTTTCAAGACAGAGGGTCTGAACTTTCAAGAGGCATTTGATGATGCTGCAAAGCTGTTCTTCAGAAGCGCTGGACCAGCGAGTCTCCCTCGGGAGCCATCTGGAAGGGCTGTTCCCATGCTGTTCCCATGCTGTTCCCATGCTGTTCCCAGCTCACACTCCTTACGCTTTTCGTCGCAGTGGCTCCACTATAGTAGAATTTAATGATTGGCTGTGATAGTTTGGGGTACTTCTTGATGACGAGTGGACTAGACATTATTTTCTCTTCTAAAAAAGTTGCTTATATTTTTCTTTTTGTAAACTGTTTATGGTTTTTGTCCATTTTTATGAGTTTTTTTTTCTGTCTGATTCTCAGAGCTTTCCGTAGTAACAATCATTATAATCACTGCCAATCATTTGGGGAGGATTGTTTTACTTTTTCTTTCTAATTTTATTGATTCTTAACATCTTGAGTTTGCTACATAATGCATTTGTGTTTGAGTGGCATAGGCACGGCTTATGAATTTGATCAGACCAAGGCTCCTCCAGCTGTATTATTCATTTTAGTTTGTTCTGACATTAATTAAATATTAATGATCTAAGTGTATTTTCATAGTCTTCTTGGTTTCGAACTCTACTGGAAAATATTGCTAGAAAACATAAAGGAGCACAGTTTATTATCAACGTCATTTCCACTGCATTTTGATGCATAGATACTTTTGGGAAATGAAAAAAAATGTAGTAATAAAACAATACCTTTGGGTTCTCTGAAGAGCAACTTTGCTTTTCCTCACTATTTTCCTAAGACGATTCTATGTTGTTTTTAATCATCTAAATTTAAGAATCATTTAAAATTTCAGATGCTAAGAAGTACCAAGTGGCAGTCCTAAGACCGATATGCTTCTAATGAGATTAAAAAAAAAAAACACAAACCACTACAGGTGATATAAAAACCTTCACACAGAAGGAACAAAACAGAATCTAGTTGGTAATATCTGGAAGACATTTATACTCTCTCTCTTACATAAAAACTATTTAACAGGGTCCATTAGGACAGACAGACAGTGTGTTCAGGTGTATAGGTTTTCCAGATGGGAACCACAGTAGTGGGTGACAATAATGGGGGGCGGGGCTCTGGGGATGGAAAAGACACAGTGGAGGTCAATACCACTGTCCAGGGAAGAGAGCCGGAAGTTTCAAAAGATGCCCAGTTGCTCCGACCTCTTTCTGCCTGTCTCTGGAGATCAGGGCTTATAAATGGGTGATTTAGGACTAACGGTTCATTTAGTATAGAGAGTGTTTTTGAGGAACTCTGTCTTTGAGAGGTCAGGGGAGAGGGTTTGAGGTGATAAGCTTGCTTCTGGAATGTTACATTTTACCTCTATTAAGAACCTTTGTGTTGAAATTCCTACAGCTGGCAATGCAGAGAAGAGGGAAAACAGCTTGGTCCCAGAGAGCCAACTCTGAGCTCTCACAAAGGGAACCAGGGAACACAGACAAGAAGGAACCACACTGAGCTGGGCCTTCCTCTGTCAATCAGTAAGCAATAAAATGACTTGCAGACATGCCCAAATGCCAAGCTGATGGGCACAATTCCTTAATTAAGGTTCCGTCTTTGTAGGTGACTCTAGCCGGTTGGAGAAAAACATTCTTCTTTGAGTAGAAAGAGGAAGGTCCAAACAAAGAAGATAGAAACAGTGAGGGTAGAATCAAAAGACACTCCGGTCCTCCAGAAAAGACAGGGATTCTAAGGGTTAGCGTTGTCCCCAGACAAAACAGGTCTTTCCCCTCAGGCCAAGACCAATTACTGACAACATCAGATGTCAGCAAGTTTGTAAAGCACCAGGAATTCTCTTCGCTAATGGTGACCAGGAAAAAGGGCACAGCCACTTCAGACATGATTGGGCATTCTGCTAAGAAACTGCATATACATTTGCGATATAACCCAGCAGTCACAGGCCTGAGAATTTATTCAGATGAGCTGAAAACATATGTCTGTGCCAAAGCAGGTACATGGATGCTTATAAAAGCTATATTTACAATTGTCAAGATCTGGGGACAACCTAGATACCTTTCAGTGGTAAAATAGATAAACTTTACTACAATTTGGTAGTGGAATGGAATAGCAATCACTGGTAAGAAGAAATGATATTATTAAGCCAAGAAAAGACATGAAACCACCACAAGTGGATAGTGCTAAGTGGAAGAAAACATCTAAAAAGTATACATACCCTGTGACCCTAACTCTGACATTCTGTAAAAGGCTAAACTCTAAGTGAGAAAAAAAAAGAATGCCAAGGGCTTGGGAAGAAGACTGAGTTGGAGGTGAAGCTTAGGTGGTGTTTAGGCGGTAACTATTTTATATGATACTGTAATGGACATATTTATTTGTTATAACAAAAATTAATGTAAGACTGAAGTGCTTCACCAGCAACACAGATGAATCTTCAATAGTATGCAAAATGAAAGCATCCAGATATAAAGACGATCCACATTACGCGTGATTTCCATTGATCCGAAATGGCTGTGTCTTGGGGAATAGGGATTGTAAAAAAGTTCTCATACTAATAATGTTGAAGTGTTACAAATACAAAGAAAACAGGTATTAGTTGCCAGAAAGCGGTCTACGAGGAGCGTCCACACATAGATTATGACATAATGGAATCTCTTTCTAGAGTCAAGTATGAAAGCCCTAAGTTGCTGTGTAGTGCAGCTTCCTGCATTTGTAACTGTGCTTGGGAAGTGTGTTTGTGTATGTGTGTGTGTGTGGGGGGGGTTCATGACCTTTATAGCTAGAATCCAAAAATACCTGGACCAAACTGTACCTCAGACCAATTTGTTACAATAGACGGATGAAATATGTAGGTGAAACTGCTTATTAAAATAGCCTTGGCAGAACTGCACAGGTAGCTTGTCTTTAGGAGGACTTCTTTCGGCAGGCAGAGGGCACCAAGTTCCCCAAACCAACGCCTTTACTCACCTTAGACAAAGCAATTGCGGTTGTCAGACCTTCGGGGCTGTACTAGCAGATGGCAACGGATGACTCTCCCATAAGCCTTCGTGACTTTGAAACCTGGAAAGTTGTTATTCATCTGGGAGCACCATGAAGATCCGATAACCATGAGCAAGGGATGAAGGGCTGGTTAAAAATAAATGAAAGAGGTGATAATATCCGGTTAAAGCTTAGATAGGCAGCCAAGGATGTAGCGTGTGTGATCTCGGTGGTAATCAAGCAAATGTAAGCTAAGGCGAAATGAATATTGATTGTAGTTGTCAGACGAGATTTTCTTATAAATGAAACGCACTGTTGCATGAGTGGGGGTAAATGAGTATTCTAATTACTGTTTGTGGGAGTGCAAATTGGTAGATTCTTTTTCTGGAAGGCCATTTAGCTCCAGATATTAAGATATTTTTAGACAGGGGCTGGAGAGATGACTCAGTAGTTAAGAGCCCTAGATGCTCATGCAGAGGGCCTGAGTTTGATTCCCAGTAACCACAGGGCAGCTCCCAAACATCTGTAACTCCAGTTCCAGGGGATCTGATGCCCCCTTCTGGCCACTGCAGGCGCTAGACACACATGCGGCACACAGATGTACATACAGGCAACATACTCAAATACATAAAATGAAACAAAAATTAAAAATAATAATAATTAAAGTATTTTTAGATGTACATATTTCTTTATCCTTAAACTTTCTACCGCGGGACTATGCTCAACATAACAGCTGTCCAGATGTTACAAAGCTGTTTGTAAGAAAGTCCACAAGAACTGGTTTGTGATAGAAAAATATCCAAGTCTCTCCACCCCTGAGATATTCTACAGAGACTGAGGTGAAGGAAGCAGGCTTCTTTGAAGTGTGAGAATTTCCAAGATTAGCGGGAATCATTTATGGCTTGTTTCTACTCGTCTTTACAAAACTGCCCAAATGAGATGCTATATGCTTCCTAGTTAATCTAAGAAACCAAGTTGTAACTTTCAATATTTCATGTGTGTGTGTGTGTGTGTGTGTGTGTGTGTGTGTGTATGGGTGTTTTGCCTGAATGTAGGTCTGCACACCACATGCATGTAGTCCCTGAAGGAACCAGAAAAGAGTATCAGATTCCCTGGAACTGGACTTCCGGATAGTTGTTAGCTGCCATGTATGTTCTGGGAATTGTATCCGGGTCCTCTAGAAGAACAGTCAGTGCTCTTAACCAATGAGCCATCTCTCCATCCCCTCAGCATTCCATTCTTAAGAAGGCTGTAAATATGTTCTATTTAATGAAAGTGATGTAACTGTTGCAATTCTCATTTGCTATTTTTTAAACACATACTAGGTTTGAAGAGTCTGCTTAATATACGAACAATGCTCTTAAAACATCCCCACTTCTGAAAGATTGGGTTGGGACTCCATGAAGCTTTGCCTCCCAGTGTCTGCTGGGGTGGGGAGGAAGAATGTAGCATCATTTTCAGCATCCAAACAAAGGACAGTTTCCAAGCTGTTTGCCCCTCGAGAATGAGGTCCATCAATGTCTAGCCCTGGAACCCCAGGAGATCCCCAGCATGGACCTCCACCTCTCTCTAATGAGGCTTCAGTATCCTCCTTCTGTGGTTTGCCAATTCGAAAGGACTGGCTGCCTCCTGTCTTCCTCTGAACACCGATGGAAGACTCTGGGCTCAGATTGCATGCCTATTAATGATACCTTCATGAGTTTACGGGGCGGATGCGACTTTTTACAGTGTTTAATGACTTTCAGCTTCTCTCCCTTTCCGAGTGGGATGCAGTAAAGAATAATTAGCCAGTGTCCACAAAGTGTTTTCAAGCGGAAAAGTGCCACACAAGGGTGTACGGACTCATTAGCTTCCCCATCATTAAAGCTCTTTGGACTTTTTGGCATTCAGAAACTGGACGGTGAAGGCCAAATCGAGATTCTTTTTTGTTAATAATGAAAAGGAGTGACTTCAAGAAGAGCAGATTAAAGTACAGTATTGCTGTTGGGTTTGGGGTTCTGCTCTTTTTGTTTGTCTGGTCCGTTTGTCCTGCTTTGGGATTGAGTTGTTTCAGTGTTTCCCGTATTCTCTCTTTTCAAAAGTTATGTTGTGCCTGCATCACTATCGAGAAACTCCCCAAACCTAGCTGGGGACCCAGGTGTTAGAACGCTGAGTTACCATCAGGAAGTCCAAGATTTGATCCCAGTATAGCAGAAAACCAGATCAAATGGGAGGATGTGTAGCAGGCCTTTTCTTTTGGGCAAGCAACCAGTTCCCAAATCATAACAGGGAGACTTATTATTAGTTATGAATGTTTGACCTTTTCTTGGTTCTTACTTTAATCTGTTTCTCTTTGTCTATGTTTTGCCTCCAGGCTTTTTAAGTACCTCCCTACTTACTTTTTTTCCTCCCTCCCTCCCTCCCTCCCTCCCTTCCTTCCTTCCTTTCTGTCCTACTTTCACTGCTTCTTTTTCTGTCTGTCTGTCTGGTGGCTACTTGGTTTTTGGCCCCGGGTGTGTCTTCTTTTTCTCCCTTGTTCTCTTCTTCTTCTCTCTTGAACCTAGATTTCTCCTCCGACTTATTCTCTCTGCCCACCAGCCCTGCCTATCCCTCTCCTGCCAAGTTATTGGCTGTTCAGCTTTTTATCAGACCAATCAGGTGCCTTAGGCAAGCAAAGTGAAACAAATGTAACACGTCTTTACATAAGCAAATGCAGGAGAAACAAATGTAACACATCTTTGCGTAGTTTAAATAATATTCCACAGCAAGGACATGAAGATGAATTAACATGCTTGTAATTCTAGCACTCAGGAGGTGGAGACAAGAGAAACAGGGGATCAAGGGTACCCTTTGCTATACAGGGAGTTCCAGGCCAACATGAGCTATGCATCTCTGTCTCAAAAACAAAAGCAGAAACAGAAATCCAGACTTATCTCTCACGCTGGGTATCCATAGTGCAATTGAATCTGGCCTGAGTTGCTGGGTTGCCATAGCAATGGTTGCCACCATGTATAATATTCCCAGTGCTAATGCAGAGCCCAAGCAGACCCACAAAACTCCAACATTGTTTCCATCCATAGTAATTATTGGCCAATGTACCGATGTTCTCCAGTGCATGTTTTGGTTATGTCTTGATAGTTATTATAATTTGAAAATATCCTAAATCACAAATGCTTTTAGAACACCTGACTTTCCAGACATCTTCTTAGCAGCATAGTATATTATAGAAATCATCTCCCTTCATTCCTGGGGATGACTGGAAGCTGCTGCTCTATATTATAGCCCAGCATCACAGAGAATATTGTGTGTGTGTGTGTGTGTGTGTGTGTGTGTGTGTGTATATATATATATATATATATATAGCTGGCCTGAGAGAGACTCAAAAGTCAAGGTAGCTCTAATTAATGTATATAGTTTAAATTTTGAAATTATTTAATACACACACACACACACACACACACACACACATGCTTCTCTGTCTGTGATATGTGTGTGGGGTCCATACAGCAGTGTTTATGTGACGAAAGGACCACTATGTGGAGTCAGTTCCCTCCTTTCATCTTTACATGGATCCATGTAAATTACATGAATTGAAGGATTCATGAAATGAAATGAAGGATTTCCAGGCAAGTGGTTTTACCCACCAAGCCATCTTGCTAGACCCTAGTATGTATTTGATATGCATCAGTATGAAACTGAACATCATCACAAGTTTTAGATTGTAACTTGTCAGTTTGTTGTTTTATTTGATTTAATTACACCTTTGATTGACCCTCAGAAACTGCAATCGGCTACCAATTGTGTAAGTGTGTGAGAGAAACCATAGACAAAGACAAAATATCTTCAGAGAATTAGAAGGGCAGCTGATATTTTTTCTTATTAGCATCAAGAGGACTTGATAAGGTAAAATACCTTCTAAATATTAAGAGAAAGTAATAATAAACATAGTTGTATACCTATCTAAGCTGTGCAAAGAGAATCAAAATATTTACTACCAAAGTTAGAGGCTATCCTTATAGATTTTCTTCAAGAAAGAAAAACATAAAGGCAGCGGGGCTAAGAGATGGCTCAGTGGATAAAACACTTGTCACACACATGTGAGAACCAGAGTTCGGACCTCTAGAACCCAAGTGTCAGGGAAATGTGACAGCCTGTAATCCTAGACTTCAGAGACAAAAACAGAGATCCCTGAAGGAAGCTGGCTAACTAGACCCAGTGAGCTCTGGGCACAGTTGAGAAACTGCTCCAATGGAAAAGGATCAAAGCAATTGAGGAAGACTCCTGACATGAGCGCATGTGTACCTGCACAAACATGCATGCCCAGATACATATAATCATGAGTACTTACACAGAAACTACATACATAATCACATACAACAAACCTTGAAAAAAAAAGATAGGAAGGGAGGAAGAGAAGAAGGGATTTAAAAAGCCTAGAGGGAAAAATTTGATTGTACTGTAACAACTCTTAACAAACACTGACTGACTGACTGTAACTAATATATGCAAGACAATATAAAACTAAAAAGAAAGTAATTGTAAACCAGGAAAGTAATAGTGAACGTTACAATCTTTCAAGATTTCTATTTTCTTGGGAGGAGACAAAGACAAACTAAATTTGGTTAAGTTGAAATAAAGTTTCTAATTTAACGAAAAAAAAATAAAGAGAAAGTCGGAGGACTAATTTTTCAACCAGATTTTTCTCTCTGAGGGAATAAAATTTAATTCTCAGGGGCTGGTGTGGGGGCAAAACTTAACTCCCTGGAGCTGGCGAAAAGAGAAAAAGCACACTCTAAGTAAGGGTCTTTCTCTGTTTCCTCTCTTTTCTTTCTCTTTATTTCTTTTCTTACATCTATTTGTTTTATCTCTCTTGATGTCTTCCTTCTAACAAACTTTATTTTTTTTCCCTTACAGCTTATATACCCCAGCAAAATCTTTCAAGCAATATAAAATTTATAATGTGGCTACATTTTATTTTTTAAGTGAGTGAACACAAGTTTTAAAAAAATATGTTTTCTATATCCCTTACATGATTAAACATTTTATGTATTACCAGCGAAAAACAAGTTGTCCCAAGAACCCACATACATTCATACCCAAGCAACTTGTTATAGATTAACAAAGTGTAAGCAAGCAAGGCATTTTTCTCAGCCAGTTCTTGTACTGGCAGGCTGCATTTTGTGGTTACAAGGAAAAGATCAATTATTTTTATTTTTAATCTCAAATGATAATCTTATAAAAAGTCTTAAAAGAATCACAAATCTAAGCGCTTATATATGAAAAGGAGTCAGCTCTACTGTTAAATCATCAGGGTGCACACCCATTCATCAACAGTTCTTTTTTATATCAACAAGTTAAGGGCAGAAATGGGTACAAGGAATTAATCATCACATTTGATTACCAACCCATCAACAACAAAGGCTTATCAGTTAATAATCACCAGTCTGCTTTGTTCTTGCTCCCTGACCTTAATGAGTCCCTCACTCAACTGTGTGCCTTTTTAAACTTTAGATGGCTTTCCCAGGGTTTTCTTTATACCTCAAAGTCATTAACAAAAACATATTTATCTAACCTTAAGTCATTACGTTTCAGCTATGATATACACTGAGACTTGTGAACACATCTCCCAACATTAGATTTAAAGAATTTGAGCTGCCTGGGCTCTGGAACTCATTTGTTTTTCTTAGTCATTAACCTAAGCCACAGTCTCAACAGAAACTAGTTGTGTGAAATTTCCTTATTCTAAGTTTCTATCCTCTGCAGCCCCTGTTTTGTCAGGGGCAGGGTCAATACCATATCTTATTTTACTTGTATTAGTTTTCCCTCTAAGATAACCTCTATCATAATTCTTCATTATATTTGTTAAAGAGCTTTAATCATCAAAATTTAAACCAACACTATTATTGTATAAAATCATTGCTTCTGTGGAACAGTACGGTTTGGGAAGAAATCATCTTTACTGTAATTCACAGTAAAAATGCCCAGCGGAAAGACAGCCACTCATGAGATAGTCATAGAGGGCAGGGGGTACCACCTCATGCCCACTCACGCCATGCCAGATACCAGAGAAAAACGGCAGTGGCAAACATGTAAAAGCACAGAGGTAGCAAGAGACATTCTGGGGCGGAGGCTCTCAGGGCCTTGCCTATCTGAGATTCATCCACCAGTGCCTTGCGTGCTAGTGGGCTGGTCCCCTGAGATCAACTGCCACCTGCTGCTCCTCTGACCAGACATGACTTCCAGCAGAACCTTCTAACGGGCAGTAGCCGCTTGCTGATGTTAATTTTATTATATTTCATAGTAAACAATTCTTCCCCTTTATTTGCAAAAAGGCATTTCTATTTCTCAGGGCTATTCGCTACGTAAATTTTTTTTTTCTAATTGACTTAAATGGAGGCAATTTTGTAAGGTTTGATTCTCAAATAATATTTAAATTGAGCTTTATAATAATAGGAAGGGAGGGAGAGAAGGAGGGATTAAAAAAGCCTAGAGGGAAAAATTTGATTGTACTGTAACAACTCTTAACAAACACTGACTTTGGATCTATAACAGGGCAGAACTTAGGTAGGCAGGGAAGACGGAACTGAATGCTGGGAGGAAGAAGGCAGAGTCAGAGAGACGCTATGGAGCCGCCGCCAGAGTCAGATATGCCTAAACTTTGCTGGTAGGCCACGACCTTGTGGTGATATACCGATTAATAGAAATGGGTTAAATTAATATAAGAATTAGCCAATAAGAAGCTAGAGCTAATGGGTCAAGCAGTGATTTAATTAATACAGTTTTGTGTGATTATTTTGGGGCTAAGCTAGCTGGGCAGCTGGGAAAAACAAGCCACTCACTCCCCCAACACTTAGAAGGTCTTTAACTCCAGATTCAGACTTAAGTTTTAGCCCTTGGCATCCATGAAACTACTACCCTGGACTCACTGCAGCCTCATTTTGGCTTCACGGTCTTTGTAGCCTTTGTTGAAAAAAATTCAGACACATAGAGCATAGCATAGAAGATAGAAAGAGAGTATTAAAAGGTAAAATGGGGAGACTCACAGGGTGAGGATGAGCAACAGCCAAAGGGACCATTAAGGAGAAAACATTTCCAAGGGAGAGTGTGGACAAAGGCCAGAGAGACCACTGTGCAAACCCACACACTTAAGTAGGTTTTGCACACTATTTTCTAAGGTGTCTGAAATGGGCCACTTCCTGAGGCATAGTTTTCTGTCCAAGTGACTGACAGGCTCATTTCGACAATAGTAAAGAACAATACCCTTTTCTCTTTACCAGAGAGCCTCTACGTGTGGCTCTGCTGATCTCTCTGATAGTTGAGAACAGCGTGTCTCTCTCCACCCCAGTCTTCGACCAGTAATCAAGCCCTGCAGCTTCATCCAGTTCCAGGTTTTCCAAGCTGCTATTGTGAAGGAGGGGTCCATCCTCAAGGGCCTTCCTGCCTGCTGATACCTGACTAGCTACCTAGCACCAGTACTGAAGAAGGCTGAGCATCGGTCACCAGCTTATGAATATAATTAAAGCCGGTGGAAGGCTAGAAAGGAGCGACATGGCGGCGTGATTTACTGAGCATGCTGCTTTGTTCGCAGACTCTGACGTCAGGAGGCTGCCGGGCACTTCTTGCTAAATTAGGTTGACCGGGAGCTCCCAAGTACGGTGAGGAAGGATGTTGGTTTTGCCTCTAACTTTTGTTTGTTTGCTTCAATGGGAGCATTGGCTTGATAAATTAGAGTTCACAAAAGAAGGCAGCCTGGGATCTTGTGACATTCAAAAATGTTGTGCTAAATGTTTCATAACTGACTTATATTAGCAGGCTGTAGTCATTGACCTCTGCCGAATTTGAGTTATACTGACATACGGGGGGGGGGGGAAGGTATAATTATCTAAACACATCCCATGAAAGTGACATGTGTTAGGTGTTTCAGATGGGGAATCATAGAGTGGCTTTTCCTGGGGTTGTGATAATGTCATTTGTCTACCAGAAGTAGATTGGGAGGGATTTTCTAAGACACGGTGGCATGGATTGAAAACTGATCCTGCCAAAGTGATCGAAGTGTTTTATGGAAAGTACACAACACACACACACCTTACAGTAAACAGAAGAATCCCTTGAAAATTCAGTATTTTCGGTTGGTTAGGCTCAACAGCAACAGAAATGAGTGGAGAGATTTGCCACTAATTGGCCATGGGTCCTTGGGTGGTTCTAAAGCTTTCCAGCACTGGGAGAAGAGACAACGTAGCCTTGTTCCCAGTGTCTGACCCACTTTCTACACCACAGGCTCCTCACCCACCGACTCTGTTTTGCCAGGCCCCCAACTTACAAGCAGTGCTGTGCCCCTGCAACACTGTGCCTCCCCTTCAGGCTTCACCAACGACCCCTCATTGCTTTACCAGTTCTTCTTCCTGGAGAAGTGTGAGCTAACCTTTAAACCATCACCTGAGGTTACACCTGGGCCTGCTGGTCAACTCTTGTAATTGGATTCTTTATCTTCATAGAGTTTCCATCCTGGTCTCTTTAGCCAGTCTTATGCCTATCGGTGTGATTTATTCCTTGGTTGTGATTGGCTTTAATCTATCAGCTCAGCAGATCACCCGAGGGCAGGTTATCATTAGAACTCGCTTACTTCTCCTCTACCAGAACCTCCCTGTGCTTCTGCAGCCTCTTGTAGCCACTTAAACATCCAGTCCCCTTCTACTCTCCGAACCCATCAGTCATACTGCAGTTAACCAGGCCACGCGTTCGTGATGGGAAAGATGCACATTTCTTTGAGAGACAAGACCCTGTAGAAGAGAAGAAGGTAGATTTTCCAGGGTCAAGGTGACTGAATTAAAAATGTAATTTAACCCCACCACCTACCATGTAGGTGACCTTGTTGATCATTAAAAAGTCTGATTCTAGTCCACCTGCAAAGTAGCAGGTTAGTGGGCCACAGTCTCGTGGGTCCTGCAAGGGATACAAGACTCCCGGATCAGTGGCGGAGAATAGTTTATTACTCACAGGAAGCAAAAGAAGCCAAGCTCCAGCGTTTGTGCTGGTCCCTCACGCTATAACTCCACACAGGACACATCGCATTGCAGGAGGACCCCCAAATCGACCTCTGTCCAGGGGGAGAAATTATCTTTATTACATTGGATAGCAAATAATTTTGCTCTTTACTAGGGAGGAGACAGTGTCTCTACCTTTGAAGGGCTTTCATTGCCAAAGCATCCTTGACCGAGCGGTGCCTCTGGAAAATGTGCTGACGGGAGAGAGGGCGGTGCGGGGAGGAGGAGAGAACCGTGAAGAATTATCTCCCAATAGCCTGCTGTGAGCTCGCAAACCTCAGCTCTGGTTTTAAAAAGTGCCACTGTTGAGTGCATCCTTGTGAAGGTCAAAGAGATGCAGTTCTCAGAGAAACCTGCACACCGTGCCTACCACCCTGCATCAAGCCCTCTTGCTTGATGAAAGGACTGCATCTCTGTCAGTTTCTACTACCAATTCCATTTCCTGAGTAAGGTGCAAGCATGTTTATTGAATTCTGTGTAACTTCCAGCAAGCATAACATTACGACTCACTGATATTTCCAATCATTTGAGCTGCAAAACACTAAAAGCCGCCATAAACTTGGTGTCTTACAGATAAAAACGAAGATTTACAGCATTTAAGTGGCTTGTTAAATTTCATACAGAAAAGCCACGAAAAGGACAAAAACACCATGGCTTAAAATTCAGATTCTCTTAGGGGCTGGAGAGATGGCTCAGCAGTTCAGAGCAATGGCTGCTCGTCCAGGGGACTGGGGTTCAATTTCCAGGACCAATATGATGACTCACAACCACCTGTAACTACAGGGGATTTGACACCTTCTTCTGACCTCCCTGGGCATTAGGACTGCACTTGATGTATAGACACATCAATAGGCAAACATTCATACATGTAAAACATAATTAATCTAAAAAATTTAAAATTCCAGATGTTTTAATTACACATAAAGTCTGGTAGAGAGAGTTCAATAATTGATATCACAAGCCAAGTGAAGAAAGGCTTTAGAGAACAGTTCATAAATTCATTCGACTGCTTCTTCTTCCTATTTGCTGGACTCACACACCACCTTAGACTTGGTCCAGAAGACAAGCATAATCAAAATAAGTGATGGAGAATTGAATACATAATTGTTGAGGTCAGGTTGTTACTTATATATCACTCCATACTGCATAAGACTGGCTTTCACTTCGTCTATATTGTACAAAACAGTGTCTTGCCCTGAGAGACCCCATCTTACAATCAGTCTTTGACACCACCTTGAAAATGGAGGATGCCCCTGCACTTGGTTGGAGATATGAATGGGACCATCGGCCTGATACCACCCATGAGTCAGAGACTGACAAACGACTTATTCCTCGTAGAGCTACTCTAGAAGTTCATTGTGGTGAACTGAGAATGTGGGAATCCATGTTGTATTAAAATTGTATCAGCAAAACCAAGCCCAAGAACTCAGCATGCATAGCAGACCAAGGAAGGAGTGTAGCTCCCTCACCTGGACCCCTTAAAGAGGTAGACCCCATCACTGTAATGGTGAGCGCCCCATCTGTCACCTGTCATCTGAGTACAACTCCCAGCTGTCCCCGGAGCTTCAGCTTAGCTCAGTCACGCTGTTGATGAGGCCCACTCCAACAGCGGTCTGCCCGACCTCTTGATCAGCTTCCTAGACTGGCCATTCGTCAGTCTACCTGACCTGGTCCTGCCTGCCATTTCAGGTCGTTCCTACAGCCCGGCTCTAATTCTGACTCTGCCACCAGCAGCTACAGCAGCTTCTAGCTTCTTCCACAGAGTTCTTTGTCAATACAGAGATTCTTAGATCATTATCAGTTTCCCAGTTTTGGCCTCTGGGAGTGGGGGAAGGCTTCTTTAAAGCATCTCAAAACCGCTGCCTTTTGAATCCTTTGTAGTCATTCTATAGGGCACACACACACACACACACACACACACACACACACACACATATGCGCGCACACACACACACACACATGCAATCTGTAATATGTGGTCTGAAAGTTCATATTAGTAATTAAGATTGGAATAAAAAGCCTGTGCTCGCTCTATCCAGGCTTATCAAGGGAAGTTGGATGATCTGCAACAGCAGTCATGTGAATTTATGGCTGTTTAGTAAATTCTGGCTCGTGAAAGACACAAACGTGTTGACCTAGGCTTCTGACTCAGTGTGCTCACAACAGTGACCCATAGATCCTCCTCTCTGTCGTCATAATAGCCACCATCTCCACAGCAGGAAGAACAAACAAACAAAATATACCTGCCCCAAACAGGAAATTACAAGGAAACCTGCTCAGTGTAGAGCTGATGTTGAATGTTGTCCCATTCTGGCTGAAGGTGGGGAGTGCTGGAGGGCTCTGGAAGCTTTGTGTGAACCAGGAGGTTTGCCGGCAAACTTATTAAAGCGTGAAGAGGAAGAGCAAGAAATGAGAAAGAGGAGAAGCAGAAATAGCATTTGTTCTGGGATACAGCTCGAAGGCCCGCTGATGGAATTCATCCTGAGAGACTGGAAAAATAAGCTTGTTAGGTTTTGTGCTTCTTAGTTCCTCTTCTATTGTTTCTCTTGCCTCTTTAAGAATGAGGTCACCGGACTGAGTCCCCCAAGGTCCAAATGAGGAGCAGAAAGAGGAAGAACATGAAAAAAGAAATCAGGACCGCGAAGGGTGCGATCACCCACTGATACAAGGGGACTGATCTAATGAGAGTTCACCAAGGCCAGTTGACTGGGACTGAGCGAGCACGTGATCCAGCCAGATTCTCTGAATGTGGTAGGATTCTCTGAATGTGGCTGGCCCGGAGTCTTTCTGAAAAGCCATTGACAATGACACTGGGACTTGTTTTCTCTGCATATACTGGATTTTTCGGATCCAGTCTGTTTGGATGCTCACCTTCCTGGACCTGGAGGGAGGGGGGAGGAGCTTGAACTACCCACAGGGCAGGAGACCCTGACTGCTCTTGGGGATGGAGAGGGAGGAGGGGAGGGAGTGAGGGGAGTGGGAGGGTGTTGGGAGGAGGGGCGGAAATGGAGACTTTTGTATTTTAATAAACTTTGAGAAAAAAAAAAGAATGAGGTCATAGCTTTAACTATGCTATAGAGCTCTGAAATTCCTCTAGGGACTCCAGGTCAGAGGTCTATAGCTAGGAAGTAGAAGCAAGAAAACAAAGGATAAAGAATGGGATTTGTGCTTTGCCTTTTATCATCCCCCAAGTCTCCCTTCAGTCCAGGCAACTCCATTCTGGGTGGCCCAGATGTGCCTCACCTGCACTTCTGTGTGGATTGTCTCCACAGTGAGTGATGCACTGCCCCTACTGGTCACTGCCGGAACTGCTCTGCGTCCCTCTGTTCCTCTTCACAGGGCACAGGAATGGGGGTGGGGTACAGAAGAAGATTGACACAAACCATGTCATCTCCAGTTTGCTTTAGACAAACCCCAGGAAGAAAGTCACCTATTCCTCTCATGCTGTGGAAAGTTCAGGGGTTGTTGCTAGAACATCTATCTGCCTGGAATCAGATGCTCTAGAGATAGGTATAGTCCTCAGATTTTGACCTCCTGTGGAGAAAGACTTTCTCTAGGTAAGGCATTTCAGGGTATCCAGGTCTTCCCAAAGGAGGTGTTTTCTCTCATGGGCTCCTAGCATTTCCTCAGGCAGTTGCTGCAGAGCCACGCTGGTTTGTGTTCTTGCCCGATCATATCTACCTGGTAGGGGATCCAAGCAGAGATATTTTACACAAGAGTACTAGGCCTTTAACCCCTAAGTTCCTACTAGGCCCATCCTAATAGGCATGATTAAGTCTGGTAGCTGGCAGGCCTTGCCGAGATTCCATTTGTAGACATATCAGCATACAGGGATTTGCTCATGTCCCGCCTACCTCTAAGTATGAAATGTGAATACAAGTTTTAAATTCCAGGGGCATATTCCAGTTCTCTTCTTGTTTTTCAAAGGTAGAACACAAGATATATCAGACCTTGAAGGCGGAAGTCACAAAATAATCCCACACTAGTTCAGAATTATGAATAATAAAGGGTTATTTATTTAGGGAGGCATACTGTTATTCTTTTGGGCCTTTAAGGGGCAAGCCACGCCCACCCCCGGCGACCCCCCCCCACACCCAGACCCCTGCCCCGGCATCTTGGCACACGCCCGCATCTCTCTCTCTCTCTCTCTCTCTCTCTCTCTCTCTGGCCCTTCTCTGTCTCTCTCTTCTTCTCTCTCTCTTTCTCTCTTAAGTAATAAATATCTAATTCTATTCTGTACAATGTGTCTGCCCATGTGCCTTCTACCCGCCGCCTGCTCACACCCGCTCGCCGCATGGCGGGACCAGCCAGCCCAGCCGCAAGCCGCTCTCCCGGGACCCACGGTGCTAGCGGCTGCTCTGCCAGACTGCCGGGGGCACGCCAGGATTTTTTAAAGTATAAAACATACAGATCACTGTCCTAGATAAAAGTCCTCTGCACGAATGGGGAACAGGAGCAGAGTCTAGCAGGCGGAAGTGAGAACCAGAAGCAACAGAGTGAGAGCAGACTTTACAGCTGCATTTATAGTATAAGAGACCACACCCACACCCAAGCGGGCTGGTATCTTAAAGGCTACTGGTGGTAGGAATTCCTACAGCAAGGCCTAGTTCCTGTGTTCACCCACTTTATGCTTTCAGAGACATGAATTCCCCAGTTACTGATTTACACCGTCTTAGAGCTAACTTGGAAAAACATGCGCCCTGAAGCTGAGACGGTGTCATTAACAACTCAATGCTGGTTCATTTGACGGAAAGCAAAGCGCTGCACAGGCGGGAGCTGTGGGCTTTGGGTTGGGGTGGACGCTCTAACGTTCTTAATGCTTTCTGTGCCCCCAGGTTATGCAGATGTACCTTCCCTTCTGTGGAATCGCCATATCTAATGCTCAGCTCTTTGCTGCCTCGAGGAAAGAATATGAAAGGAGCAGGGTGAGTAAGGAGCCCTTGCGGACCATGCTCAAACTCACTGCCTTCACAGCCTCTGTGAGTCACCTCATCTTTCAAAAGCAGCAGATGGTCACCGTATAGTCCAGGAACCATTTTCGTTGGTACAATCTCGCAATGCCAGGGCCGAAGGCCTCTTTATACAAAATGCAAGTTGTAGATAAAAGTAAATGCAATTTCTCTGTTATTACTGTTTCTGGACAATAGAGCTGGTTTCTTTTAGAAAGGAAATTGGTCTCACATCTATCCTGTGTGGTGGCAGCATAGCCTTGAAGCTTGGAGCCTCAAAGGGGAAGCCTTTGCTGAGGAGTTTACACACTCGTTCCTTCAAGGAGCACCGTGTGCTGCAAGCTTCTTGCAGAATTTGTTTGAAAGGCTTTCTGGAAGAGCAGCACAAGGTGTGCAAGGCAACCACACAAGCACCGTGTTCACACAAGCACCGTGTCCACACAAGCGCCATGTTAGAGAATTATCAAGCAGCACAAGAGGCAATGATCTTGCACACCTCCAGGAATCGTAGACCCGAGTAGTAAAATGCACTGGGAAGCTCAGAGAGCATTAAATTATCACCTAGAGATTAAAGTATATTAAGTTCACTCTGCATTTAAATATGTGACGATCACTGCTGCAGTCTAGAACTATACTCTCTAAGAAACCGTTTTTTAGAAAAAGGATTAAATCCTCAGCCATTAAATTGGTTACGGTTTATTTACTAGGAATTCTGACCACGACTGTTTCATAGGAAACAGACGAATGAGCAGTCTGACTGCGCAGCCCTCTTCCTTGGGCAGAGTGCTCCTTGCTTCCAACTGGGCCTCCTTTTCATTCTCAGAACCCCGTCTCGCTCACGTCTTTCCTTCAGCTGCTGCTTCCACGACTTCTAGAAAACAACCCGCTTGTCCCACTGTGCCCCACTTCTACCCACAATCCCCTCTGTCTCGAATGGCAGCTCTCCCTTCCGGCTGCCGGCTGCCTCGTCTAGCCTCCAGGATCCTGCTCATCTTCTTTTCTCGACTTACGTGTTTTCCTTGCTCTAGTGTGGGTACCCATCACATTATTACAATATTTGATGATAACGCTCCTCCACAACTGCACTATGAATTTCTTAAGGGAACCTTCCTGCCAGACTGAGACGGTCTTTCCATGCTTGTGTATGGCACAGTTCACTTACTCGTTCAACGACTGTGTGCTGTGTGGTTCTCATGAGACACTGTCCTGTTATGTCCTGACGCAGCTTATTATTCTAGTGATAACAATAAATAATAGAAAAAAAATAAAGACAAAAGCCACATCGTGCCAGAAAGAAAGCTAAAGTGGAAGAAAGGCTGGACACTGCTGTGGATGGGGTAGACTGAACAGTCATTTATGTCTGAGGGTGACAAAAGGTACCTATGAGGAGACAACCAAAGTGGAATGAAACAAGAGACCATGTGAAGACCTGGGCAGAGCATCCAGACCATGGAACATTCAATGCAAAGGTCCTGTGTCTTGAAGCGGGAGAATAAAGGGAGAGAAGGAGGGGATGAACAGCAAGCAAATGAAGATCAGGAGGTGAACAGGGGCCAGGGGTAGAAAGACCTATGGGCATTTCAGGCACTGTTGATTTTAAGTGTGGTGGAAAGCCAGTAGGAGATTTTTGAGCTGATTCCAATTCATTTAAAGAAGAAAAACAACTTGGCTTCCTTGGAAGCAGTAAAGGGCTGAGAAGAATGAAATAATGAGAAGGGATTAGAAGGCGGGAGAGGAGTTAGAAAACTATACTGAAGTCAAGAGAAAAGGTAGCTGGCATTAGGACAGTCAGAAGTGAGACATTCCCTGCAAATCGGTGGTGACAGATGCAGGGCTTGCTGAGGTGGGTGAGAAGGGGACTTTGGGCTTATTACACAAATTTGTGGACAGCAAATACTTGAATTAAGGACCTAAATTTGAGACAGTATGATATTAGGGATGGGATTATGCAAAATCAAGAGACTTGCTAAGGAATCAAGAGAGGAAGGATGTGTGGCTAGGAGAGAGGAAGAGCCAAGACTCAGCTCAGGTGTAGACCAACAGGAAGGAGGAGTTCCCAGCTATTTCCTACACAGAAGAGACAGTTATCAGGCAGGGCACATCCCACCTGTGAACTGTTTAGACAGCCTGTCCAGATGTTTGGTCAACCTAGGCTTCCTCTCTTTTCCGCCTCTTCTGGAGTTAGCCTTTGGCGATTTGTAAAACTTTTACCATTCGTTAGCAAAGCAGCCATTTTTAATTAGAAGAAATAAAATTACGGTCATACAATTTATCAGTGCAAGACTCCAGGGGCATTGGTTCCTCCTCTGAGAGAAATGTTCATGCGCAGAGGTCCCAGAGGCTCTCCGTGCAATCATAACAAATTGAAAAGTTAAACAATTGTTCAGTTAATATCATCCGTTGGAAAAGATGATCTCAGTGATTAAGGTAATGATGTTTCCCCCTTAATAGCAGGGGACTTGCTTGTAATTTCTCAGACAATTGTCTCTCTTTGAAGAAATTATTTCTCTTATTTTTTGGGATTGTAATTAGATCATCTTCCCCTTCTATTTCCTCCCTCCTAACTCTCCCATATACCCCTCCTTGCTCTCCTTTCAAATTCATGGCCTCTGTTTTCAGTAATTGTTGTTGCATGCTTGTATGTTTATACATACATACATACATACATACATACATACCACACACACACAAACACATTCCTAAATACATAAACACAGCCTGTTTGGTCTGCATAATGTTACTTGTATGTCTGTTTTCAGGGCTATTTGGGATTGAATAATCAATTGTGTGTCCTTCCCTGGGTAAGAACTGTCTCCCATTAAATGTCTTTGAACATGAAGTTACAGCACAGTGATCTCTCACAGCAGGTTTGCAGCCTAATGCCAAAGAGACTGGCTTCAATTAGCATAGGATTTGACTCTTAGCAGTTCTCTTTGCTTTGGTCTCCTGGGGCCATATGATGCTTATCCATAGGCAAGGCCGGGCCTTTTTCAGGAGAACACTCCCCCAGGAACTTTGGTCCTTTCAGTAGCGCCACCAGCTAGGTTCATTTTGCAGATCGCTTAACTCATTCGAATTTTTGTTTGTTTGTTTGTTTGTTTGTTTAATCTCAAGAGAATCAGAGAAGAAATTTTGTTTCAAATTATTTCAGAACAAATCAAATTCATTCCTAAGTTTCAAAATTAGTCATGCCTCTGGGCTGGCGATCAACACCCCGATGAATAAATTTGAACCTGTGGATTCATGGAGTGCCTTTGTGAAAAGTCAGACAGACAGACAAACGTCTTGTTTAATGTTGCTGGATAAATCACAAGCCAGTTCCCTGATGGCTCTAAGAGAAGCTTAATTTCTGCCACCTCTAAATAGCCTGTTATTCTGCACAAAAAAATCGTCATTAAAAATTCTAAACAAATATTACTTCGATGCATAAATTCCAAGCTCCCTTGGCTAGAGAAAATAGTAGATCACTGCAACTTAATTTTGCAATGAGTACACAGTGTTCAACATGTAGTTTAGATTTTTTCCTATAACTTACATACCTTTCAATCTGTCATCTTGATAGCAATTTTAATGAGGGTTTCTTTCCTGAGATATGCAGTAATATCTCAATGTTCTACTGAACTGTTGGGAGTGAGGCAATATTTTCTCCTCTGGAATGGAGAGAGTAGTGTGAGAATATATATTTGAATACTTGGAGCCTTAATTAACATTTATCTGCATTATTCTTTCAGAATTCTGGGAGAGATATGTGTTAGTGAGAATAGGTATCAAGTTGAGCTATGAAGCTATTTTTTTCCTTAATAGTGAAGAAAGGCTGTTTTGCAGTTTTCTGAAACAAATCTGTTCTGGCAAAATCCACATACTTGTTATTTATAAAATGTTGATTTTTGTATTCGGCCATACTGAAGAAAAACCGCTATGGTGGGTAAAAGACCTGCATTAGTGGCTCCATGGTTCCTGTTACACTGATCAACTCCGTTCTCTGGCTCTATTTTTCAATTTAAGAGAGTGTGTTATAAAGTGAATCACACAGAGCTATGCAAGAACAACTATAAATGTTTTCAAAAGTAGCCGTATAAAATACTACCTGGAGTTTTGTGGGAAGGCAAACTCAATGCTTTTCAGTCTTTTTTTTTTTTTTATTGAGCTATACATTTTTCTCTGCTCCCCTCCCTGCCTCTTCCCTCCCTACTTCAGCCCTCCCCCAAGATCCCCATGCTCCCAATTTACTTAGGAGATCTTGTCTTTTTCTACTTCTCATGTAGATTAGATCTATGTAAGTCTTAGTGTCTGCATTGTTGTCTAAGTTCTCTGGGATTGTGGTTTGTAGGTTGGTTTTCTTTGCTTTGTGTTTAAAAACCACCTATGAGTGAGTACATGTGATAATTGTCTTTCTGTGTCTGGGTTACTTCACTCAAAATAATGTTTTCTAGCTCCATCCATTTTCCTGCAAAATTCAAGATGTCATTCTTTTTTTCTCCTATGTAGTACTCCATTGTGTAAATGTACCACATTTTCCTTATCCATTCAGTCAAGGGGCGTTTAGATTGTTTCCAGGTTCTGGTTACGACAAACAAAGCTGCTATGAACATAGTTGAGCACATGTCCTTGTGGCACGATTGGATGCTTTTCAGTCTTACACTTCCTAAATCCGGGCCTCTCTTTGTCTTAGGCTTTGCTGGAGGTAGTCAATGACCTCTTCGAAGAACAGACTGACCTAGAGAAGATCGTCAAGAAAATAATGCACCGGGCCCAAACTCTGTTGAAATGTGAACGCTGTTCCGTTTTACTTCTAGAAGACATTGAATCGCCAGTAAGTAACCCTCTGTGGTCCATGGGCAGAAGGAAGTTAAATTTATAAGCAATTAAACTGTGATCAGAGCAGCTGTGTTCATGCCTTCACCCCCCCCCCCCCCCCAAGAGAGAACGTTTTCATAAATAAGGCTCTTTCCTTTAGATGTGTTTCCCTTCTTGTCTTGTCCTCACCTTGGAAACTAAACCCTTTAAATGGATGCGGACCTTGGAGCCCCGTTAACTCTGTGATTCTAATAGAAGATGGCGCTCAGGTGTGCAGTGATTCCCCAGCATCACACAACTAAATTAGAAGAGAAGGCCAAGCCCAGTCCCGCCCCACCCCGACACGCCCTGTCTTATTTACCCAGCGCAGGGCAGACCCCTCTCCTGTGACTGCAGTAAGGGCAATGCCACTCCCCTCAGAGGGTGCAGGGGACCGAGCAAAGGATCAGAGCTGAGTCCCCTCGGCTCCTGGGCAGACTGTTCTGAACCAGCTTAGCTGGGCTATGCTCTGCCGTAGGTTGTCTGGGCTGATATAAACCAACCCAGAGCAGCCCACGCAGAGAAGAAAGTGCCTCAACTCACCTCGGAGACTCTTTGTGCTCCAAAATGGAGAAACATGGAGGCTCTGGCCTGGCACATTTTTATGATTTGTGGCCAGTGTTTGGGTTTGGTGCAGCCCTTTGGACAGTTTGGGAGAAATCAATCAAAAAGCAAAACAAAATAAAAATAGATTGAAAATAATGGTTATCATTTATCTAAGCAAGTGCTTCAAAGTTAAATGTCTAAACTCCCAGCAGCAACTTAATATCTTTGCTGAGAACTCATGTCAAAGACTAAGAATTGTCTAGCATGTAAGAACGATTTTAATATCTCAGAGAGAGGTATTTTACTATACCAAGCTTAGAGAAGGTGTAGTCTTTTTGCTTTGTTGTTTTCCTCAAAGAATGAAAATCTGAGGTTAGAATTGTAATGAGCACTGTAACCTGCATAGATTGTTTAGAATGTGTAGGTACATGATATGTGAAACCTCACATTTTAGTTCTGAATGTTCATGTAGAAATATAAATATTATGAATTAAGCATAAAACTTATTAAAAAGACAACAAAGAGGTACAGTAAGGAAATTGTGTCTGAAAAGCTATATAAGTGCACTTGAAACAGACTAACTCCTCATTACAAAATAAAAAAAAAAACTAACTAAACAAGGGGCAAAACAAAAGGGAGAAAGCTTTATTTAAGGTGTTTGATGAAGTCTCCCCTCACAGCTCTACCTAACACAGATCCCCTGTCAAAAAGTCTCAGGGAGAAATTATTTCAAACTCAGGAAGAAATGACTAAATTCTGGGGTTTTAAGCTCCCAAATGAGCTTAGAATTTTGTAGTCATTGTTCTAAAACGTTAAAACTGGGGAAGGGGAAAATGCTTGCTCAGGAAAGTTCTTCTCTCGAAAGAACGAAAGCCAGAGTTTGATCTGCAGGACTCACACAGAACAGCCAAGACTGCGCTCACACTTGTAATGTCAGCACTGGGAGGCAGACAGGGGGCTCCCAGGGTCCATTGACCAGCCAGCTTAGCAAGCTCCAGGCCATTGAGAAACCCTGTGTCAGAGAAAAAAAAAAAAAGTAGAAACAATACTTGATGGTATCCCATACTCCATGTGCATGCACACACATGCATACACAAACTGTTTTGCCCAAATCCGCCAAGTCCTCCAAAAACCAACAAGAAGACTGAGTCCCGTATGTAAGCAAAGAGCCTTTATTTTATGCAAGTTTGCAAACTCGGTCTCTCCACATGTCCATCGTATTAGAATAAACGGAAAGCTCCAAGCTCAGTTAGAATTGGGTTTTTATAGTAGTAAAGGTGGGAGTGAGGGGTTTCTGAGGTTCAGGACCCTTGGTTGGCTGACATTTGTCCAGGGATGTCCTGGTGAGTGTGTGCTGGCAGGTGGTCCTATGTACAGCAGTTGGAACGTTAGGCATTTCCTTTGGATGGTCTGTTCTTTGGTGGTGCTCAGGCAATTTCAGTTTGTGGTTCTCCCTGCAACCAGGTATTGCTTCAGGGTAAACTACTGAGACTCGGGCCTCCATTAACCTTACCATGGCTGAGTCCTTCTCAGCAGGTGATAATGGTTGGAAGTAAAGACCTTCCTTTGGATTATCTGTTCATATTTAGCTTATCATGGCTGGCTCCTACATTTTCTCCTTCACATTGGTCCGATGACAGAACCCAATCTTGGGTCCTGCTTGCCCCTGGTTTTAAGGAGGTGTGGAACTACTTAAATTAATAAATCCATTAATTGACAACTCTGGGCCTGTTTTTCTAGTCTATCAACAGGCACTCTAGGTAGTTATCTTGTCCCCATTCCAGGGAGTACCCCTAGTCTCAGTCTTTCAATCTATTCTGGGCAGGGAGCATGGGACGACGTGTTCCTTTCTGCAACTACTTGAAGCTAACATTGGGGCATTGTTATCTGGGCTCAAGCAGGTTGAAAGGCTAGCCAAAGGTAGGGAAGAAATTTAGGCAGAGGAGCATTCATCAAATTCCATGGAAGGGACAGGGAGCGTTCATATCAGCTGGACTGGTCCACAGCAGCTTTCAGGAAGTCCAGGGCTCACTGCCATTCAGAGCAGGCTGTAGTCAGCCACTATGCTTAGATGCGTCTGCCAGCCAAGTGGAAGCCAACTGCAATAAGTTTAAACTAGGAGCAGAAGTTAAAATTTAGAAAAAGAGCAGATAACAGGTGTCTGTAAACAGAAGGAATAGACTCATACCTTTGAGTCCTAGCTAACAAGTTAGCTGTAGCTTTGTGGTAGAATCTGGATACCTTTTGCTATTAAACTGACATTATAACTGCCCTAGCCATTAATCTTTTAGAGACCTCAGAAGGATAAATGAAGTATATCTGAGTACAGACCAAATAGTTTTTGAATCTATTAAAAATGACAGGGACCAGAGTCCATATACAGTTAGTCATACCCAGGTACTGGAGGCAGAAATATCCAGAACAGCAATCTTACTGTCTAAGCCAGGCCCATAAGGCGATTTTTTTCTTTTTTTGTGGAAGAGGGACATGGAAAAGACTGACCTTATATGGTGTAGGCAAAAGTGGTGAAATCAATTCTCCAAGGTCTGGCTGTTTGTCCACAGTCTGGACCGGGTCCTGGCAGCAGGCATCGCACTAGGGCATCTTGCCCAGTGGTCAGCATCGTCGTAATCCAGGTGGAGACATCATAGTGTCTCATAAGCTGTTTTGGAGACCTTGAGTTACTGCTAGGATTTCAGAGTCTCTGTCTAATATAATAAGCTTTTTAATCATTATTTTAAATGCCATATTCTGCAGATTGCTGAAGTATAAAGGCTGCCTAGGTATGTCTGATTAGACAAACTTTGTTTCTCATTATTTGTTTTAAGTTTGACTTTGAAAACATATGCAGGGAACTAAATAAGGCTTATTCCTGTAACTAGTTATATCAGTGCTTTAAAGACGGCTTACAAACTTATAGTTCCTAACAGTCTCTAATAAGTTAGCAGCTTATACAAGACTAGAACTCCACACTCTGTAATGATTTTGAATTAAAGCTAATAAAAAAAAACTGAATTAGTCATCTTAGGATAAACACAGAACAAGTCCATATCTAGTTGTCTCCTGCAAAGGCAAGGAACAGGTCCCAGGGTGAAATGGGAGCAGGAGGGAGTCTAAGAGCTGGCATTGCCCTAGGGAAAACTGAGACTCAGGTTTACCTTCCTGCTGACCTATAGAACCCATCTTGGCAGGTGTATACCAAGTTGACCTGAGAAAGCTGCCCTGGGCCCTACCTACATTTTCCCCCCTTCACAAGTACCGGTGACAGGTTTCAATCCTGGGTCCTGTCTGTCCAGGGGCTCAAGGGGGTGATACTGGAACCTCAATACCATCAGTCAAACAGTATTGACCCATTCTTGAACAAAAGCCATCAAGTCTGTTGATAAGAAGAAGCAAGATCATCAGGGGCCTGTTAGAGCTGGAAGCAGGGTTGTTAACCAGCAAGACCAGCTGAGCAAGTTTTCATCCAGCTTCCCTGTGAGTGGTCTGGTCCCTGTCATTGACAAGGCCATTGAATCTCCAGTTACCCCAGAGGGATTGACACAGAAGCAACATTCTTTCCCCAGAAGATGAGGTCCAAACCTCTTAGTATCAATACAAAAATTTATGACTCAGTTTATCCAAATAGCTTAAACCCAACAAAGTTAGCAAAGACAAGGAGGCTAAATATACCTTTTTAAGCCTGAATATATTTATAAACCATTATAAGTTAATCAGTAAATATTTTTTAATGCTTTTACCTTTTAATACAGTTTTTTATGTTATAGTGATCCTCTCATTACAGAATTTTTCTTGTTGTTATTTTACAACTGCAGTTTTGCCTGTGTTGTGAGTCTCAATCCAAACATCTGACATGCAGGTGACCACTGTACAACAACCTCCAAAAGACTGAGATTCATAGGCTTGGACGCTGTTCCCAGCCCTCTATCAAACTGTTTAGGTCATTGTCTTCTGCATCACAAGAAATGAACATTTCCATTTCTGGTTAGTTTTTGGTGCTTATAGCTCTGACCCTAATTTTTAGCCTTTTATTTTAAGTTCAGATATTAACAATATAAAACATTTTATAGCACAGATGTCTCACAGCCTTATAAATTTAATTTTTTCCTAAAAAATTAAAATCTCCTGTAAAATCAAGAACATCAAAAATAAAGTACTTCTTTGGCTCCCACCCTCAACAGCACATACACAGCCTGTCTTATAGATCTCAGCCTGTTCCATTTCACTGTAGCTGGTGCTTCTGGTGACTGTCACCTGGCACTGGCATTTCTAAAACTACTAAGATCTATTGTTGCAACTGCACATTCTTTGGGACTCTAGTCCTGCCATACATTTGTAAACCTCAATTGATTCCTATTATCCCTTTACTTTTTTAACCATTATCACCTGGGTGACTCTGAAATTAACAAAGTCTACCTGGCAGAGCAAGGTACATTTGAGTATAAAAACATTAAGGTGCGGCTTTAATACTTTAAATCATAGATAGATAGATAGATAGATAGATAGATAGATAGATAGATAGATATTTAAACCTTGTTTTTAGAATGGGACATGAGTCATTATGCAAAAATCTATCCCAATCCAAACTATCTTGGAGATTTGTTAGGCCCACCCCACATGGTCACCTCTAGTCAAGATGACAGTGACATCGTGTGGCATTTATTTATTTTTAACTCTAGCAAAATGGCACTCCAAAATTTAAAATGGAATTATGCCTTATGATTTTCTTAAAATTACCCATGCATTGATTTTAAGTAAATAAAACATGGGTCTAACAAAGGAAGAGCCATACTCCAATTCTAGAGCCAGTTTTTCAATAATAATAACAACAACATATAGCGGTTTTAACATTATCTATACCAAGAAGTCATCTGAACTTCTGCTAACCCAAATTTAGTAATCAGAGCTCAATGATAAATTTCTGAAGTCAGACCTGTAAATGTGGCCACAGCAGTGATGGAGTGGCAGAGACAACAAAAATAGATCATTTCTGTCTCGGCTCCATGCTTGCAAGAAAGCTCACATAGACAAACTTTTTAACAAAACAAGCATATTCAGTATTTGCATGTATGAGAAACCACAGCAAACATAGTTCACATCCCCTTTGACCTTTTATAACTTTTTTATATACCTTTAATCCATTTTTTCTCTCTTATTTTTTTAGTTTCCTGCTTTTTCCTGCAACCAGGTATTGCTTCAGGGTAAACTACTGAGACTCAGGCCTCTATTAAACTTATTGATGGCTGAGTCCTACTCTGGCAGGTGATAATGGTTGGAAGTAAAGAACCTCCTTTGGGTCATCTGTTCATATTTAGCTTATCATGGCTGGCTCCTACACAAACATGTACACACACATACATACCCACATACAAACAAACAATAATACTAGCGAAATACTAACATTTTTCATTTGGAGAAGCCAGAATTTTCTAACCTAAAAGCTAAATTAATCATAACTAAATGCAATTTTAAAAAAAGAGAGAGAGAGAGAGCAAGAGATTAGAGAAAGAACCGGTAAAGTTCCAGAAGATCCCACCCTGGAGTCAATCAGAATGAGGGAGAGCAGTACGTACGCTGTAGTGGGTCCTCACACCGTCCCCAGGCTCAAGTCTTCCTTGGGTTGCCCCATCTTTCATTCTCCATATTTTAGTTATTGTTAGTGGAGGGGGCAGAGGAGATGATGACTAAAATTCCCCAGGCGTGTGGTGAGGAAAGAGCAGAGGAGACGCCCGTGTTAGTCAAAGTCAAGGGGCAGGGAGTGTCCTATAGGCTTTCTAAGCCTCTGAGAAGCACAAAAATAAATACTATTTTCCCCAAGCCTAGTAGAAGAAGCTGACAGATGGCACTGGAAGAAGGCTCATGGCCAGGCTGGAGGATGTTGGGGCACTGTGTCCTAGATTGTGGGACCAAGGAGGCCTGTGCTGAGGACAGTGAAGTTCCACACCCCTTAGCAAGGAAGAAATCTAGAGCAACCATTCCTCTTCAGAGCACCCAGGAAGTTGCAGGTCACATTCTCAAGTTTCCATGTCTGAGGAGTTTATATCTGAAATGACTGAGAAAACCTGAGGTGACTGCATTTGACTGAGAAAACCAGAGGTGATTGTGTTTGACTATGGTATTCTCTTTGATCTTCTGTCAGCATAAACAGAACTGAGGCTCAAGGAGATATTAAGTTAGAGAGAAAAAACGAAGTAACTTTTTATACAGTTGTATCTGTGTGGCCTTGGAAGTTTGTGACTAATACACAAATCCCATTCTCTAGATAATCATTCATCTTGTATTTGATTCACCTGGGTGACAAAGGAAACATTTATAGACAAGACTGGAGAATGATGGGTTATTTTATAGGTGCCAGCAATTTGGAAAATATACAAAAGGTTTTTTTTTAAGCTAGTTTAAACCAGTTTTAATTTTATGAGACAGAATAATTCATCTCTTATAATGTATTAAATAAATGCAGGTTCACTTAAGCTCAATTCAGGAAGGAACCAAGCATATTGTTAAAACAGGTCTAAGATGCATGTGAGAACATAGAATAAGACTTTGAAGTTTTAAACAAAATTTATTAGAGATGAATCAGGTGACAAACTGTGGGCAAAAGCTGTCTTTTGCAGAAGAGAGAAATCACTTAAATCTCTGTGAGAGAAAAACCACTTCACTGAACTTGTAGGCTATTGTCAGTAGTAACCAGTGAGGAGAACCTGAGCTTGCTTCCCGAATGAGGAGCTGGCAGTTTTTCCTATAACACCTTAGGTTTTCCAAGTATCTCGGGTACAGTTACACAACTCTGCCACTACGGCATGAAAATAATCAACGACAATAAATTAGAACGTGATGGCTGTGTGCCAGTGAAAGTTGATTTATAAAAATAAGTGATAAGTGTTAAGTATTTTCTTAGACGAGCTTCTCCGCCGATGCAAACAATTCCAATCAGACTGAATTAAACCAAATTAAAAGACACCCATGTTTACTAGATGGCCTTACTCCTGGGTGGTCCCGGGGAAGCATATAGAGGAGAGACCACAGGTAACCTGGAGACCACATGTTCATTCTCTGGGGAGCAATTTAAATAGCCTGTGGGAGTGGTCTTGACCTTCCCTGGGGTGGGCTCACTGTTTGGTGGGCTTCTCAGAGGGAGTTTGGACTGAGGCAACTCCGAGGGGAGGGAGCTTATGCCAGGAGCTGAGGATAAACACCCAGCCAAATAATAAGTGATAATTCAGACTTGACTTGACCATGGTATATTTCTGTCTTAGATAGTCTCTCCCCCATAATTAATAAAAAATCATAAAATAAAGAGTATAGGATGTCTGCACAGATGCCATATAAAGACTGTGAAATCCAAAGGCTAGATACAGAGCACATTTCAGCAACATGGAAAAAGCTTTTTATGAAATGGGATTCAAGATAGCATAATCTCTCTGGAAGAAAAATAAGCAATAGATGAGAAGGAAAGTGAGAGCAAGAGAGGGAGAGGAGGAAGAGGGGAAGAGGGGGAGGAGAAGAAAGAGAGGGGGAGGAGGAGGGGGGAAAGGAGAGAGAGAGGAGGAAGGAAGGGAGGAGGATGGGAAGAAGGAGAAGACAGGCCATGCCATTGGTAGAGCTTGGAAGAAGCAAATGTGAAATCATACAGAAATGGATATTACATTTCTAGAAAGCAAGAAAGAAAATAAAAGACAGCTCTAAATGTTTTAAGGAGCACAAAGAACAAAATTGAAATGGAAGAAAGTAAATTATAAAAAGGAGAGAATGACAAGAATGGGGTCATAATGAAAGTTCAGAACACGGATAATTCGGTGTCTCTGGGAAGAACACGGCAGACGGAACAAAAAAGGCTTTCAGAATCATAACTCAAGGGCATTTTACTTAAGTAAAATCGGAGTTGGATTTAGAGATTGAAAGAGCACACTATTCAGGAGAAGTCAGTACTCACTGCTCAGTGCTGAATGCATTTGATGCTAATGGAATTTAACAACAGAAAATAAATCAGATCTGTAGGCATCTAGGTAAAACCTCATGACCTTTGGAAAAAACTTTATTCCCATGTTATACTTAGTCACATTCCCCCTGTGATAGAAGGCAGTGGAACAATAGCTCACCAATCCTCAGGGGGAAAATAGTGCCCTACAACTTAAAATCTAGGCAAATTCATATTCAATTATTTAATCACAGGTGGTAGATGCTCTTACATACACAAGGAGGAGTGTAGGAAGTACAGTTCCAAGGGCCTGGGACATGTGGGCAGCTGAAATCTAGTCATGCAATGGATGAAAGATGCCAGGATAAGCAAGTCCAGCATTTAGTGCTGTGTGCTTTGAATATGTAGCTAAGGCTAAACACTAAGGCCTATATCATGAGAACTAATGTAAGCCTCACGTTAGGAACTCTAGCAAGGTGCTGGTTCCCGTGCTTGAGAGATGTGGCAACAGGCAGCGGACTGGCTGATATGCATAAGCGGACTGTGCTGGGGGAATGTGTCCCTTTAGTGCTTTGATTGTGAAATGTCTGACATGTTTGAACACTCAGTCCTCTCCTAGTGGCACTGTTTGGGAAGGCTGAGGAACCTTCAGGAAGTACAGCCTTCCTGGAGGAAGTTGGTACTTAGAAGCAGGTCTTTATAGTTCCGCCCTACTTCCTGTCCACCCTTCGCTTCCTAACTGTGAATGCAATGTGGCCTGCTGACGTCTCTCTGTCCTGCCACCATGCCTTCTCTGCCTCTGCCACATCTTCCCCACCATGATGGACGATGTCCTCACAAACTTAAAGCTAAAATGAGCTCTGTTTCCCTTACCTTGTTGCTTCTTGTCAGGATTTTGTTAGTACAATCCTTTTTCTACTAAATGATCTTAAGCCAGCATTTGTCTGGGGAGAGATGCTACTATCATCTCTCAAACGTGTTTCCTGCAAATCAATTCTGAGGAGTAATCTGGGTCAAGAGAGGCCAGTGCTCCACAGTCTGGAATATCCAAGACTGTACACCCCAGTACATAGAGAGCTTCTCAACAGATACCTTTTGGTTATGTGTAATTTTAATGTGTCATGTAAATCAGCATCTCTTTTTGATTTGTGCTTTAAGGTTTGGTTAAAGAATCTTTGCTTTCAGTTACAGTGGTCTCTCTCTCTCTCTGCTCTGTCTCTCTCTGTCTCTCTGTCTTTCTCTCTCACACACAATTATTTATGAAATATATATATATATATATATGTATATACATATATATCTGGTATTGATTGATTTTGATACTGAATCTTTTTAGGTAGCTCAGGTTGGCCTCACATTTATGATTCTCCTGTCTTAACCACTCCATAGAACTGATTTTTTTTTTTTGGTGGTAAGTTAGAGCTCTCTCTCTCTCTCTCTCTCTCTCTCTCTCTCTCTCTCTGTGTGTGTGTGTGTGTGTGTGTGTATAAAACCTTATTTTTATTTTGGAACTATTTTTCCCTTCTTTATTGGTACATCTGTTTTATAAGAAGTACTTTAAATGCCTGGCTCTGTCTGAGCTCGCTGCATTGTTCCTTGAGACTGCTTGTCTGTCTCTACAGCAAAGCACACAGTCTGATTTCTACAGTTTTTATAATACTTTGGTACTGAATAGGGCAAGACTTCTATATTGTTCAAGTTTAAAATTATCATCTCACTGCATCTCAGGAGAGGAAGAGGAAACTCCTCTTTACACATTTACCCCTTGCCATGGAGGAAAGTCTCTCCTAAAAGTGGCTTGAGGGTCTGTAAAAATTAGCTCTATTTGGGAAATAATCAGGCTAGCTAGAAGATAGAACAATTATATTTTTATCTATTATATGGGGGAAACTCATGAAAACAGGAACGAGAAACCCAAGCTCAGCTGTGCTGTGAGGGAACCACACAGAGAGTGCACCTGGGCCTTGCACCTGTTTTTCTCCGGGTCCCAGCAAGCCACACCCTAACTTGGTCCCACCTTTTAAAGATAATTGGTTGACCAAGCTTCCCCATCACCTCCCCATTTTGTCTAAACAAGAGCAATCCAAACCCAATATAAAACTATATACAATAGGAACAGATATCAAGTATAGAATTACAACCAATATAAACAATAGTAAGCAAGGAACACATGATAAATGTTTTAATAAACATTCTATTCCAAAAAGTCTAAGCCTTGCATCAGAAATAAACTTGGCTGAATCATAAGAGGAAGGTAACTACGACTATCTATTCAACCCCATGGAAGGTCTGAGAAGGGAGATAATATTACTTGAGTTGAGCAGGAAGTGCAATCAAGCAGCTTTCAAAGAGAGCAGAATATGACAGAGACAATTGGCTACCTGAGCAATCACCCAAAATCTCATTTGCAACATTGAAGCAACCAACTTTGGTTAAGGCCTAGTGTAACTGACAGACCATTTTCAGAAGTAGGGAATTTTTCAGAACCGTCTTACCCATTCTTGGCAAGGTTTGGCAGTCCTTTTCCTTGTGTCCTGCTTATCCAGTCCAGATACCATATACTTTGTCAGTGGTTGAGGCATGGGCAGTTCCTTGCCCAAAGGCCAATTATGCCAAGAGGAAAACAAACTCCAAGTGGAGAGTCTTCAGTGCTCAACATTATCTAGGGAATAGGTTGGTGCTGTCAGGAGCAATCATGTCTCATGTCAACAGAACCCTAAGTTTTTTAAAATGCCATGTTCTACAGATCCTTAAAGTGGTTGAAGATTACCTATATAGGCAGAATACAATCTGTACATTTCTAAAGAGCCTAATTAATCTGACTATATGTATAACAAACATGAACAACTATTGACCAATAACATTTAATACCTGTATAACTTAAAGACTAAGACTTCATGTCAGAATGATCTGTAAACAAATGTGCAGCAAATGAGGACAGTGACCTCAAAATGTAAACAATGTATAAGTGTCTTGATCCGAGGTAAGAATAATATATAATGCAATATGAAAATATATCCTAAAAGTTGTATCAATGTACAAAATGTCCTAAACAGAGGTAGAAACATGTATGTATACAATCTGACAGAATAACTGCATAGGTGTACAAATATTGTAAACAGAAATAACAAATATAATTTGAACTTGTATCAATATACAAAAAATTATACCAATATAAATTATCCATAAATATTAGCTCTTAAGTATTCACTTTATTACTCACTATTATTATCCATTTTTTTTTTAATCTCTGAACCTACATAGTTTCCACCCCAACCCTCTACCTGATACAAGTAATAGTCAACAACCCCTAAACGGTGTCCCCAACCCTGAGGACAAACTTTTTTGGGAGAGGGGACATTGTCCTCTAGAATTGCTTCCCACTGCCATGGGGGTGATGTTCTCTTTATGGGATTCTGCAAAAGTAAAATGATGGTTAAGTTTTAATATTACTGTCTAATATAGTTGCAAATGATTTCCAAGCGGCTAATAGGGTTTTTTTCAAAGTTCTTTGTAACATGAAGGGCCGGCTTTTTGGGGTTTCTGTCCTGCCTTGTACCCCACAACCGGCAAGCCCCAAAGAAAATCACACACAGGACTCCATAAGATTATAAACTGATTGGCCCATTCACTAGGTTTTCTTATTAACTAATTCTTACATCTTATGGTAAACCAAAATTCTTGTCTGTGTTAGCCATGTGGCTCAATACCTTTTCCAGCGGGGCAGGTTACATCTTGCTTCTCTGTGGTCTGGGCAGGAATGGTGGAGGGAGCTTCCTGTTTCCCAGAATTCTCCTGTTCTCATTGCATATCACCTCTACTTCCTGTCTGGTTTTCCCGCCTATACTTCCTGCCTGGCCAATCAGCATTTATTTAAAATATGATTGACAGATTACAGACAATTCTCCTGCACCAGTTCTTATTTGGAGTTCTGGCCAGAATGTCATGAGAAGGTGCACCATGTCAGCAGCTGGTACCCAAAAACCGGTCTTATAGCAGTGCTGGCAGCATCACAATGTCATCTCAACCAGGTGGAGTTGTTGCTGCAGGGCCCCATAATCTTCCTGGAAACTTCAAAGATTACTGCAGGAAAAGGATCTGTAGGAAACTCTATTGTTCATCGTTGAAAACTTAAACATTATTCATATAGACATGCATTCAATAAAGAATACAGTATAGACAAAAAATAGACATGGAGAAAGTAAAATTTTTTCTTAAAGTCTCCCTTCTGTCCCATACCAGATGGTTCCTGATATGAGACAGAAACTCTGAATGTTTCTTTTAGCAACATGCTTGGATTTAGAGAAGTATAGAGCCATTGTCTATATATGGCTCTATATATTCACAAAACCAGCTCTATATATTCACATATATATATATCGTGTGTATGTATATGTATTGATCACCTGTCCTCATAAGTCATATTCCTTTTTCTCGATGATCCTTATTGGATAGTTATTTTTCCTTCTGTCAGCATCCAAACATCCAGGGTCTCTTGAATTTTTGAAGATGTGTATTTTCTTGTAAAGACAAGATCAGAACCCTGCCCCAACCCTATATGGTTTCCTTACCACCTATATGGTTGTGGGTGAGCTGTCATTTCTCTTTCTCAAGAGGTTTCTCTTTTTCAAAGTGACTCTTTATTAATGTTGATGGTATTCATAGTTTTTCTTTTTCTGTGGAAACAAAAGTGAAACCCTTTTCCCAATGTAGCACATCTCCTCACATTTCCATTCTGCAATCAACACATCCTTGAAATATAATGGTTAATTCAATTCAGAAGTTTTTCCTATTATCCATTGTCCCTCTACTACCATTGTTCCTTTCTCATTAATGCTAAGAAAATTCAAGGTTAATAAAGCATTATGCAATCTATTTCTGGGGGCATTTTCCACCCCTTTTCTGTTTGTTTAAAATATCCTTTTTAGCTCCATTTGCTCTTTCTACCGACTGCCTGACCTGTAGGATTGTGTGGTATACCTATAATATGCTCAATATTGTAATAAGCAAAAAATTGTTTCATTTCCTAGACATATTTGCTGGACCATAGTCTGTCTTAATTTGTGCAGGTATAACCATGATGGCCATAACTTTTAACAAATGCATGATTACTGAGTCAGCCTTTTCTGAGCTCAAGCAGTTGCCCATTGAAGACCTGAATAAGTGTCTGTGGTGTGGTGCACATATTTTAATTTTCCAAATTCCGTAAAGTGGAACACATCCATCTGCCAGATCTCATTCCTTTGAGTACCCTTTGGGTTACTCCCTGCAGGCAATGGTGTTTGATTATAGAAAGAGAAAGTAGGATATTCCTTTATAATCTCCTTAACTTGTTGCCATGTAATAGGAAACTCTTTCTTTAAACCTTTGCTATTGACAAGATGGTTTTTTATGAAATTATGAGGCCTGAAACACACTTCCAATCAATAATTGATCAATTTCTGCATTACCTTGTGCTACAGGACCTGGAAGACCCATATGGGATAGGATGTGTGTTATGTATATGGGACAAAGCCTATTCCTGATTATGTCTTACACCTGAATGAATAATTACACTAATTATGTATCATCTGGTATAAATTCAGCAGTTTCAATATGCAAGACAACTCTTTCTGTATATTGTGAATCAGTAACTATATTGAAAGGTTCTTTAAAATCCCTTAGCACCATAAGAATAGCATATAATTCTGCCTTCTGGATAGAATTATAAGGGCTTTGTTTCACTTTACTTAATTTACTTAATTCTTCTCGTTTGTAACCTGCCTTCCCTGATTTATTTGCATCAGTATAAAATATACAGGCTCCAGTTATTGGAGCATCACGTACAATTTGGGGAAGAATTCAAGAAGTTCTCTTTATAAGATTAAGCCTGAGTGTGGCTGGCTAGAGCCGCTGGAGACTTTAGCCCCACGTTGGTGAGTGCCAATTGTAGAAATTAGCTCGATTCAGGAAATAACCAGGCTAGCTAGAAGATAAAACAATTATATTTTCATTTATTATATGGGGGAAACTCATGAAAACAGGAACGAGAAGTCCAAGCTCAGCTGTGCTGCTAGGGAACCACACAGAGAGCACACCTGGTTGTGCATCCGTTTTTCTAGTTCCCAGTAAGCCACACCCTAACTTGGTCCCACCTCTTAAAGATAATTGGTTGACCAAGCTTTCCCATCAAGGGTCTGCAGTCATGGTCTTTGGGCATTCAGGTGTAAACTGTGAGTACCAAAAGTAGAAATGATAAATGTCTTTTCAGATCGTCTCATGCCAGAATTAATATCTCACCGTCTTTTGCTTCTCTTAAGTGTTTCGGTTGGTTGATTTTATGTGTGACTCTGTCAATGGCTTTTTCTATTAGAAAACAAAACAAAGCCCTTGGCTGGACACTGCTGTCAACATAAGGAAATGTTTGCCTTTTGATGTGAACAGTGGGTTAATGATATTCCGTTCTGGGAACTGTCTAAGTGATTCCTGTCACTTAGCTCCTTCCAGTGCATGCACTTAACTATTATCTCTGCATCCTTTAGAGCCTGGACAAGGAAACAGAGTATAGACATTGTAGTCTGAGGTCCTCAGGCACCATTGCAGCTTTGCTACTCCCTTTCTCTCTGTCTGATCGTCCTGATGCCTGGCAGCTAATTCCTCTCCAGCATGCTAACAGGTACTCCTTGGCTAAGCCTCTGACTTCAGGGCTGCTTTCTGGGACTGCTTACTAAATGAAGCAGAGCAGCCAGGCATGCTGAATTTCTAAGGAATCCTAACTTGGCCTTTGTGTGCATAAACCCTCAGTGAAGCCAAAGGCTGGGTGATTTCCCCATGTCCTACATCCGAGGGGAAGTAGTGGTTGATGAGTGTCATCCAATTGTTCTGAACCTGCATGTGACTCCCCTTCTTCCTAAGTGCATTAGAATAACTTCTTGTGCTTCCTTTTCCATCACCTTCTTTCCGTTTCCTATTTCTTTCCTTAATAATTCTCTTTCTATGTGGAAGCCAATTTAAATTCTGTTCTATTTTTCTTCCAAGTATTTTTTAGAGTACAAGATAGAAGATTTATTTCTTTTAATTCTCTGATAATCACCTAAATGACCACTTTTCCATATTCATGCTCAGGTATTCAATCTCTACTGTTCATATATCACATTATATGTTCATATGTTAACTTTTTTATTAGGAACCAAATGTACATTATTTTGAGTTACAAACCACGTTAACTCACTTTGTGAAGAAGTATCTATTAATATATTAGCTCAACTCACACTTTGGTCACTACTGAACTTAAGTCTCTGCTGGCCATCTCTGCCACATCCTGTCCCAAGTTTCTTCTACCTCTGGATTTCTCTTTAACACGTAGCAAAATCATTACTGCTCATGTTGCAAACCACAGAGCAGTTGCCAGGCTTCTTCTCACCTTCTAGTTCTTCCAATGCTTCAGTCTCTGTCTTTACTAACCTCTCACCTGGGATTGTCTCCTGTTTCCCACCTTTGCTTGTAAACAAATATTCTCTTCAACCAGTTATAAATATGGCTCCTATGTATCTTTTTAGTCATGCACCTGCTTTTCCTAAACGTCATTTAATTTTTGTAACTGCCTGTTGCCTCAACAATAGTGTTCATCCCCTCAATATTCAAGGCTTACCACTTCTGTTACTAAATTAACTTCTGGTTTTCCTCTCTGGTGCCAGCCTTGTTCTAGCCTTTTCTTTCCTATCTACTCCCCTTCCTGTGATCAGTCAGCCTGTGTCTATGTCTGAGCCTCTACTTGTGTGCATAGGGTCTCTGTGGAGGGAACGTGCTCTGGGCAGTGAAGGAGGTGACTGCTCATGGCAACAGGGAGGATGCTCAGCAGTGAGGAATGCATCGAAGAGAAGGAAATGTGCTAGAGCTTTAGAGACCTGTAGGGACAAGGGGATTGTCTGTACTATGTAAGAAGCGCCATGAGGTTGGAGACTAGTGTTTTTTCAGAGCACCAAAGGGCAGGAAGGGCTTCTGAGCATAGCCACTTCTGCAGCATTGACCAGAATGTCTTTATCAGTGTCACTTGGGGCTTAGGACTTGGGTAATATTTAACACTGTCCACACTGACTGTCCTCTACAGCCCCTGTTCCACACTCCTCTATTGTTGGTGTACTTTCTGGCTTGGTGGCCTTGAAGACTGATCTCTGCACAGCATAGTACTTGGGCTGTTTTGTCCTCTGGCTTCCAACTAAGTCTCACAAACTGGGAGATCAGCACAAAACATATGCAACAGAGATGTTACTACCCCCTTATTACCCTCAGTTAGAGAGGTGGCTGAGTTCTTCTCAGTCCTTCACAGCCATCTCAGCTCCTCAAGGAAACCAACAATGTCACTTCCTTCTCTTTTCCCATTCTCTCTGTGGTGTCTCAGATTTAGGAGAATTAACTCATTTCAGAGTTGCTAGTCACTGGGTACTTTCCCATTCCTTACTGTCTATTTTTGCAGGGCACACACTCCCAGAATTAGTCTCTTTATTGAAATTTGATCCATTAAACTCCTTTGACTTATTCACTGTTTCCTTACTTCCAGAACATAGGGGTCTAGTGCCTCAGCTGGAGAACTTCCTCTCTGCCCAGCTTAGAGCAGTCCTTTCCCTTGCTGGGCCTTAGTTCACCTGGTGCTGTCACTGCCCTGCATGCGTGGGTGGCCTTTGAGCATCTACCAAGATAGAATTGTGCATCTGTAAATTGCTTCCTGATCTGTACCATGCTACATTGTGAGTTTCTCACAGACAGGGCATTTCCACCCCTTCAGATTTTCAGAGCCCATGACAGTGCCTGGAGCACGGAGTCTTCGATAAATGCTGGTTGAGTAAACACATAAAATGATAATTAATATAAGGGAAAGCTTTGCACAGAGGGAGGGTAGTGGACAGTCATTTGAGGCAATCTTTGGCCTTTTTGAGTAGTCCTTTCATATAAAATAAAGAATAAGAAAAATCTAAACTGATGATTACTTAGTAGTCATTTTCTTTTCTGTTGTAGCACTATCTACTTGAGTATAGTTTTGTTGTTCAGAGTTGTTTTTAAGTGAAAAGAACGGAGAGAAACCAGACTAACTACTCCTTGACAAATATCCAAATTAAAAAGACTTCTCTCAGTGGAGCTTTTCCAAAGAACAAGCAGGGAATGGCTTGTTTTCTTCACTTGGCATCTCTAGTTTCCCCAGAGTGGAGTCACTGGGCTGATGAACAGAAAGAGGCCCTGGAAACCACTTGTTCATGTTCACTGGTCTGGGAGCCACTTCTGCTACTCCCCTTAGAAAGCTCTTTATTCAAGTGCAACTGTGTCCCTCCTTAATCTGTGTTCCTATTGTACTGATACAATAAAATCAGAATTGAGTTCGTGCAGCCAATTTTATGAAATAAATAAACCTAAGATTCAGAATTGGCTCAAATAATAAATACAATATAAATTCTGTTCTCTTTAATTTATAATTTTATCTGTTTCTTTTTGGTTATGATTTATGCAGATGTGGGTGTTTGATCACAGACAATTGTCTATTTGAATGGATCTCCATCTTTCTCTCCTATGCTCTGTCTCTCTCCGCTTCTCCCCTTTCCTCTCTCTCTTCCTTCCTCTCTCCCCCTGCCTTTCTCCTCCCAATTCAGTGTCTAGGATCTGTCTCTGTTTCCCAGGGTGGTCTAGACCTTCAGCCTTAGTCTCCTCAGTGCTGGGATCACAGATGTGTCCCACCAGTCATGCCCAGCTAAATTCATCATACTTTATATAGATTCATTTTAAAGCATAAAGACATGGATTTGTCATTAGAGGTGCTTATGAAAGTGAGAGAAGGCACCATTACTGTCCCAGGATGGCACACTTAATTAAAGAGGGATCATTCTGTGACAACCAGGACATGTGTGTGTCCCCAGATATATTCCCTGTGCTTGCCTTAATACCTAAAATTTCTATCATTATAGTGTTATTTTAGAGAACTATAACTCCAGAAATTTCCCTTTCTGAATTATAGATCAATCACATCTATTTATCATTAATAATTTATCACTAGCCCTTAACAATTCAGCAGGTGATAACCTGGCCCACAGAAGCTCTAGACCAAAGATTGGCAAACTTATCTTCTGTAAAGATTTACCTAGAAAATATGTGGGGCTTCATGACCAGTATAGTATCACTTGTAACTCTTCAGTTCTATTTTAATAGTAGAAAAAGAACACAATTCTGTTTTAATAAAACTTTATTTATAAAACTAGGAGGTGACAAGGATTTGACCTATAGGCTATCTTCTGCCTACGCTTGCTCTAAGTAGCAGAAGACAAACAGAAGAGGTTACCTTTCAGGATTATGCTGCTTCTCAATTAATTGTTCATCTTGAAAGTGCACAAAGGCGCACATATAAATAATGTTTCCCAACAATTTGCCGAGGCACATTTAGCTGTGATTTTTAACTTCAGGCTGTCCATCAATGTCAGACTACCCAATGTCCTGGGTTCCTGAATATGTGGCTTCGACTTAGATTTGTGACGATAGCAGAGTCTAGACTGCACCAGAATGTCAAAGTCAGACAGTCTGATTCCAAAACAACTTCCGGCACATTCTGGGCCCCAGGCTGATGCCGCGATGCCTCCCTCCCCTTGTCTGGCTACAGTCTCACTACTGTACCTATCTTATTGTATTGCTCTCTCGATGAGACTCAGGCCTGCTGCTCTTTCATTCTTAGATCATTTGTCACTAGCTGTAAGCTATTAAGTGTTTCTCTTTCTTACCATTCCAGGTCTCTAACACTAACCCTAAGTAATACTCTTCTGCATAACCTAGTGGCCCATACAAGGCTTTCATCAAGTATTTCATTCATGAAAATGTTTTTTCCACATTTGTATATTTTTTAAGTTTAAATACCTCATGTTCTTTCTAATCCTGCTCAATTCAGTACCAAAAGAACTTAGAGCTTTTGAGAGCTGTGGATGGTACCACGTGTTTATAGGCTTATAGCCTCGGCTTAGGGAGCTGATGCAGGTGGATTGGGAGATTGAGGAGGACAGAGTGGGCTGCAGGGTGAAACCCTTTCTCAAAACAACATCGATAACAAACAACAAAAGCATCTATGATGGAAAATGTATAAAGGTAAGTGAATAAATATCTCAAGTGTTTACAACGTGTTCTATCTGTGTAATGGCATGAGAGATTTCCAAAGAAAGGGGGAAAGAGAAAGCAAAAGCAAATCAACTAATTCAAATCTGAAGTATGCTGCTCTAAAGTAAAACTTGGAACCAAGAACTTTGTTCTGAGTTTCTAAAGAACCTAAGTAAAGGGAAATATTTATAGATTTTATGATTCCCTCTGTCAAGTGGAAGGAATCACATTTGGGCATCAAGAAAAAAATTCTGATCCCGTGCTCTTAAGTTTAAATTATTTTATTGAGAGTGAGAGAGAGAGAGAGAAAAGGGGAGGGAGGCAGGGAGAATGTGGTGGGAGTGGAACAGGAGTGTGAGGATTGGCCCATAGATCACACATGTACATTCCGCACCCATCATAACGTGTGCATTTTATATTACACACTTATGTGTGTAGAGGCCAGGGACAAGGTCAGCTTTTAGAGCTCAGATGTTCCCTGCTTTGTTCTTAGGGCCAGGGTCTCTTGTTGACCTGTCACTCGGCAAGTAGGCTGTGCTGGCTGGCCAGCGAGCTGTAGGGAAATCTGCCTGTCTCTAGCTCCACAGCACTGTAATTATTAGCGTGTGTTCCCTCGTACAAGATTTTTATTATATTTGCTACCAAATCAAACATGGATCTTTGTGTTTGTGTGGCAAGCACGTTGCTTCCTGAACTATCACTCCAGCCCTAAATTCTTTATTTATGAACCTTACATTTTGTTTTTAAGACAAGTTCTCCCTAGTATGCCACTCTAGCTGTCCTAGAACACATTATGTAGACCAGGCTGGCCTTGAACTCACAGAGATCCTCTTGCCTCTGTCTTCCAAGTGCTGGGATTAAAGGCACATGCTCCCATGTCTCGCCCATTATATTTTATTTTTATCACGGCTTCATGGCCTAGTTTACTGTAGGGTACATGAACTTGGAAGATGTGTATCCATGAATTTCTCTTTATTTGTGTATTTATAACAATAAACAACTGAGATAAAGCAAAGTATTTTGAACTTTCATTTATTTTGTTTTAGTTTTTAAAGTCTGATGTAGCTCAGAATGACCTCAAACTCCCTAAATAACCTCAGAATCTAGGACAAACTTGAACTTCTTATCCCCCTCCTCCACTCCCAAGTGCTGGGATTACAGGCGTGTGTTACCACGTCTTGTGTATGTAAAGCTAGAGACCCAATCCAGGGCTTCATGCTAGGCAAACTGCCCACCAACCAAACTAAATCTCCATACCTTACATTTGGTCTTATTTCTTTCCCAGGAAGGTGTTTGTTTGTTTGTATGGGAGGTTGTCTACTTGTTTTCATTTTAGGAGTTTTAAATGTTCATCGTATAGATTTCAAGAATCAAACACTCTGAAGTTCTATCAAGAGGTGTTTGTATGTCTTATATTCTTTGTGGTTCCAGACCTATTCATCTATAGCTTAAAATCTTTCCTTCTATTGTATGAGGCTCTTCTGGGGGGGAGGGGACGTTTTTAATAGGTCTGTATTCTCTTGACATTTCTCAGGATTGGTTTCTTTAAGTGTAAAACCAGAAGTGCAGTCCTTTTCCCATGGAGCATCTATTTGAGGAGCCAGGGGAAATCAAGCCCCATGTGAGCCAGGAACACGGTGGCATTTGTCTTTGTGCACACATAGGTCTGTAGCCCCAGTGCCTGTCACACTGGCTTGACACATGCAGACACTCAGTGCACATTGATTGTGTCAGAGGACAATTTCCAAAGAGTGAGAAACACGACTATGGGGACTGGAGAGATGGAGCGTGACTGTGTGGGGTCTAGAGAGAGGGCGCAGTGTCTAAGAGCATGGATACCTCTGACAGAGGACCTGAGTTTGGTTCCTAGAACCCACACCAAGCTGCTCACAGCCACTTGTAACTTCAGCTCCAGGGAACCCGATGTCTCTGGCCTCCTTGGGCACCCATACTCTCATGTACATACCTACATGCACGCATGCATGCACGTGCACGCGCGCACACACACACACACACAAATATTTTCATAAAAGATAAAATCCTAACTGTGTAATAATGTAAAGTAAGCATTAGAAAAATTTACTGGATTCATTAATGAAGTAACAGAAGGTTCTAAAGCAAAGATTATGCTAGGTTTCATGTCAACTTGACACAAACTAGGTATCTGGGAAGAGGGAAACTCAATTGAGAAAATGCCACTATCAGATTGGCCCTGAGTAGGTGGTTCTGAGGGATATATAAGAAAGCAGACTGAGCAAGCCAGGAAGAGCAAGCCAGTCAGCAGCACTCTGCTGGGGTCTCCGCTTCAGTTCCCACCTCCAGGTTTCTGCCTTGAGTCCCTGCCCTGACTTCCCTCATTGATGGAGCGTGACCTGAGAGCTGCAAACTGAAATAAACCCTTTCACCTCCGAGTGACTTTTGGGCACGGTGTTTTCACACAGCAGTCGAACTCTGAGACAGGCATTGAAAGAAGGCTGAGTGTTGCACAAATTTTAATTGTTCTTAATAATGGAAACTTGCGTCAGCCATGGGGGTGAAAGTTGAAGGACGGTCAGAGAAGCATGCAGTCAGCCACTAGGAAGGCCTTTTCCCTCTACCGCATCCTCAGACTGAAGGGGCGATCCTGTCTCCACCAATCCTCACACTGCCTGCTTCATACCGCATCCTCAGACAGCATCCTCAGACTGCATCCTCAGACTGATTGGCTGCTGCTCAGGCTGCTGCCTCAGACTGCATCTGAGCTCCTGTCTCCTCCTGCCTTATATTCCTCTCTCTGCCCAACCATATCACTCCTCTCTCCACACCGCTAGTGCTGGGATTAAAGGTGTGTGACTCCCCAGTACTGGGATTAAGGAGTGAGCCAGCACTGCCCAGCTGTTTCTCTTTTAGACTGGCTCAGTTTCGTGCAGTGCGTGGTAGCCTTGAACTCACAGAGTTCCATCAGCCTCTGTCTCCTGAGTGCTGAGATTAAAAGTGTGCACCACCACCACCCGGCCTCTATAGCTAACTAGTGGTTTAGCTCTGCCTGCGCTGGTTTTTAGGCAAGCTTTATTTGTTAGGTTACAAACAAAATATCACTACAGCTGATGCGAATGGTCGCATTACATAGATTTTTTTTTTTTTGGTTTAATGATTACTGTCATCTGGAAAGCACCGGACTTTGATTTTCTTCTGTACAGCAATCATGCTTTTCTTCTTGCTTTAAACCCATCTGCATCGCTGTCAATATTTTCAACCTTGACACCCTCCTTGGCAGGACGTTTAAAGTCTTATCAATAGTAAAATTAAGCCATAAATTATTGTTAATGATATTAGAGAATTAAAACTTATTTGTTATGTCAGAAAAATGAAAAGATATTTTCTTCCTGATTTCTAAAACTAGAAACAAGCTGGGCAGTGATGGTGCATGTCTTTAATCCCGGCAGTCGGGAGGCAGAGGCAGGAGGATCTCTGTGAGTTCGAGGCAGCCTGGACTGCAGGGCAAGTTCCAGGACAGGCTCCAAAGCTACAGAGAAACTCTGTCTTGAAAAACCATAAATAAATACAAATAAATAAATAAAACCAGAAATGATTGATATCTTGCTTATTATGTGATTAATATTATATGATGCCAGGGCTGGAGAGATGGCTCAGAGGTTAAGAGCATTGACTACTCCTACAGAGGTTGTGAGTTCAATTCCCAGCAACCACATGGTGGCTCACAACCATCTGTAATGAGATCTGGTGCCCTCTTCTGGCCTGCAGGCAAACATACAGACAGAATGCTGTATACATAATAAATAAAATAAAATAAAATAAAATTATATAATGCCAAGCCAAGTTACATTAAGTTACTTTGAGTCTATGTTTATTTGTATTTGGACACAGTACATATTCAACAGATAATTATGAAATGAATCTAAAGTCCTTTATTTATTTATTTATTTATTTATTTGAAGACAAGGTCTTACTGTGTAGTTCTACTGGCCTTCTACTTGCTATGTAGGCGGAATTGGCTTTGGAACTCACTGAGATATGCCTGCCTCTGTTTTGAGAGAATTGGGGTTAAAGGCGTGTGCTCAGCAGAGAACGAAATTGTTTTAAAATCAGAACTTATTTGTCTATCCTGGTCCACAAAATTAACAGCCACTGTATTACTTGCTCTTGCTGATGAAGGTATAATGGAGTAGTGGGTGAATGAACCGCAGAATCAAACCAACATAGTGTGAATCTCAACTCTGCAATTTACAACTGTAGATTAAGAGGAATCTACAACTTCCTCTTAAACCCTTAACTTCCTGAACCATTTAGCCCCTCTAAGCCCTACTTTTCCTTCAGTAGCATGGGGATCATGACCTTGGTCAATATCCTGTATTTACCCACATGTAAAGAATGGCTACAGCTTGCACCTGCCTCATTTGCAATGCAACGGCACGATGAAGCCTAGAGCACGCTTTTGTTTTTTTAAGAAGGAAGAATTTGCTGTGCTTTAGGCAAAATGATGAAAAGAAATTACAAATAATGAAATATCAAGATTGCGAGCCCAGGTACCAAACAGATCTGATAAAGTGGTATTGGAAATGCCTGCTGTCTAAGAAGGGCAAGTACAAAATGTGCTTTAGATCTTTCTCTTTGTGTCTTGGTATCACCCCGTGTAAAACGGTTCTTTAAGCCTCAGTCATTGTGACGTCATTGCAGAGTTGAGCGGTTACTGCATCATGCTAAACTGTGGGGAAGCGCTCTTTAAGCTCAATCATTGTAACGTCATTGCAGAGCTGAATGAGGTTGCTGCATCTTGTTAAACTGTGGGGGAGCGCTAACTGACCTGGGTTCACCGTCTCTCTGTACGACACAGGTGGTGAAATTTACCAAATCCTTTGAACTGATGTCCCCAAAGTGCAGTGCCGATGCTGAGAACAGGTAAGACCCCTGGGCTTCATGCTTGTCTTCTGATGCGCTGTGGTCCTTGGCGTTTGCGGTGTCGGATGATTCTCTGCGGACAGGAGTTGCCCTTTCTCTAAGCCATCAAGGGCAGCCATTTATCACTCTGTGGAATGTCAGAATTTAAATAAAAGCTATTACTGAACAGTGAGTGTATATAGGATACATCTCCTTCGTCATGTGTTTTTAATACAGACTTTTAAAACTAGGGATGGTGGTACTAGCCTCTTAGCCTAGCTGCTTGGGAGGCTGAGCCAGGAAAACCCCAAATCCAAGACACACCATGGCTGCAGAGGTTGAACAAGGCCAGCTTGGGAAACTCAGTGAGATCCTGTCTCAAAACAAATCCTGAGAAGAGAGCTGAGGGTCTAGTTCAGTAATAAAGCACTTTCTGGAGAGTGCACGAAGTCTCTGGGTTCACTGTCAGGACCACAAAAAGGAAGGAAGGAAGGAAGGAAGGAAGGAAGGAAGGAAGGAAGGAAGGAAGGAAGGAAGGAAGGAAGGAAGGAAGGAAGGAAGGATACAATGTAATACTTGTGATACAGTTATAATCTTGCCTGTGGACTTTATAGTACCCCTCTCTCCTGAGGGAGATTGGATTTTTTAAAATATGTATTATTGCCTTGAATCTTGGAAAACAGATACTGTGTTAGTTACTTCTCACAACACCAGACAAAAGCAACCTTAAAAGGAAGGAAGGGTTTGTTCTTGCTTATAGTTTGACAGGAGAGTTTTGGTGGCAGATGCATGAGGAAGCTGGTCACATCCCATTCAGTCAGGAAGCAGAGTCGTGAATGGGGTTACTCACCTCACATCCCTCTTTTATTCAGTCTGAGCCCCCAACCCACCATACCACCTACATTTAGGGTGAACCCTCCCACCTCAGGTATTCTAATCTAGAAAAATTTCCCCTCAATGATCTGCTCAAGGTTTGTCTTCTAAATGATTCTAGTTCCTCAGAGGCTGAAAATCTGATCAGTGTTTGCAATCACAGAAACGAGTAAATCAAAATGTATGCTTGATTGTTTTTTTTCCAGTTGTATGAATTGAAAGGTGGGCTCTTCTACGTTGAATGCAATTTCATCTATAGGGCATTCTTTCAAAGAGCAAAAGTAAAGCCGCAGAGAACAGAGCAGTAGGGGACAGAAGCTGAGGGAGGAGAGAGTCTGGCTAGGAAGGAAGGCAGGGATGAAGCCTGGGGTGGCAGACCTGTGTCTTCTAGTGATGATGCTTGAACTGAAAGCTGTAAGGACATTAGACTCAGAGAATGGGCACTAAAAATGCCTTGTGAGCTTTGTGGTTTGTGCTTTGAACAAATGGTCTAGTGGGAGCATGAAGCTTCTGAAGGGAGTTTCTGTGTTTATGAACATGCAATTGTGTTGATGTCTATATTTCATGACTGCCAATCTCTACCCAACCGAGATATGAAAGTATAGAGTCACTGAGGTATACTCAGAAATTGTCCTAAATGGAAAATTGTAAAATAATTAAGATATTAGAGAAACTATCTGTAGATACTTCATATTTCTATTTTATATTTTCATTAGTCACATCTCCCCATCTCCCGTCCATACAGGCTCTGAGGAGTTATTGAGGCTCCTCCTTTAGCGTCCCAACGCTTTGAGATTTCTGATTTTTCTACTTCTGAGCAAGTTCACTCAGTTACTTCAGAGTTGAGTACTTCCAGCCTTACAATTATTTTCGAGAACTTCCATGTCAAAATGAAATGACCCAAGGCCTAGACTGCCCTTGAAAACCTAAGAAAAGTCAGCTTTTCTTTAAAAAGACATTTAAAAGTGCCCTTGAACTCTGACATTAGGAGAGATAGTCTGCTCGTCTTTCTATTAATGACTTTTAAGTGAATGGAGGATGTTCATCTGTCTCAGAAGACCTTCCCTCCTTTGCCCAGCAATTTTCCTCTTGCAGATGTGGAGTCTTCCAGTCCTGTACTGGAAGAGAAAGGAATAAAGAGGAGCAACCCAACACCTAGCTGGCCAGAGGTGCGGAGCAGGTGCTGAAACAGGCTCCAAGGCTCCAAACCACAGTCATTTCTGCACACATTGTCAGTCTTTCCTTTCGCCTTGCAGCATTTAACATCTTCCCTGCCCTTCAAGCCCCGAGGCCTCTGAGCATCCCTCAAAAATATAACAGTACAGTTTTTAGAAGGTGGTTCCTGTAGCTTCCGGTGAAGATACTTCAGGACACTTCTGCCTGCTAATCAATCCATTTTAAGGCTTGCTGGTTCTTAGCTAGACTCCTTGGAGGTTTTGAGATTTTTTTGTTTGTTTGTTTGTTTGTTTTAATAAATCAGTTTTATCACTGACTCATCAATTCCATTAAGCCTCCTAAGCAGCCTGTTTCTTTGTCTTAGTGTCAGAGTGTCTCTATGGTCTATATTCACGCAGATCAAAAACTGGGGGTTATTTGCCTTCTCTCTCAGTGAGATTCACACCGGCTTCAGGACATCTTGACAACACCTCCTTCGTACTGTGCCACTGCTGGCTTCTTCTGCTGATAGAAGGGCATCGTGCACTGCATTAGCTTCCTATGATTTCTACCTTGTTCTCTTTGTCTCTAAATTTATTTGTTAAACACGCTTCTTTATCAGAGCCGGTGTCTGTTCCCGAGGATGTAAGGGTCAACAGACAGTGAAAGTAGACTAGGAGCCTAGTGGAATGTAACAAAAACATAATCTAGTATAAAGCTATAACCAGATGTGACCCAGCCTCCAGATGATAGCTACGCAGAGTCACATCAACAGTGATAACTCTGACTGTTGCTCCGCCAACTCTCCTGTGAGACAGGTGTCCAGAACCTCACAAAAGCAACCTTTAAAGGTTTCAGAAAGTCTCTAGGATGCCTCATAACCAGTTTATTACGGAATCATCCTATCTCCCAAGCACTCACAAATAGCGCCTGTTCTTTTGGATGTGGCTCAACATCGGCTGGAATGGGGTCCCGTCTGCCCCATCCTAGACACCCTGTGGCTAGAACAGGAGTATGCACCACTGGTCTGCCACAGACCCCAGCACTGGACAAAACCCGAAAAAGACCGGGCGTTTGTGCGGAAATTAGGGGAGGTGTGCTTTCTCCAGCTGTCACATAGTGTGTTGCCTGGCCCTCCCTAATAAACCACGTGTGTACCCCGATTTTCGTAAACTGCTGAATTCTGAAAGCTTTTGTCTATAGCCCTTCTTTCTCCATGGCACTCAGACCCAGCCATTTAGGCCAGGGTCACCAACCTGTGCTGATTAGATTTGTGTCAGTTTGACATAGCTAGGCTCATCTGAGAAGAGGAAACCTCAGTTGATAAAATGCCCCCATCAGATTGATCTGTAGGCAGATCTGTGGGGCTTTTTAAAAAAAATAATGTGAGAAGGTTCATCTCACCGCAGGTGATACAGCTCCTGGTCAGGCGCTCCTGGGCTGTAGGAGAAAGCCAGGTGAGCAATGCATGAGGAACAAGCCCATGCGCAACACTCCTCTGTGACTGCTCCTTCAGTTCCTGCCCTCAGAGTCCTGTCTCAAGTTCCTGCCTCAGCTTCCCTTCATGGTGGAATGTAATTACAATGTATAAGCCAAATCATCTCTTTCCTCACCAAGTTGCTTTTGGTCAATGATTTAGTCATAGCAGCTGAGAAGCAAACTAGAATAGAAAAGACCACAGACTGAGTTCTGCTGTGATTTCCCTACTGTTCTTGTTTCTCGGTCAACAGGCTCAGATGCTCAGACTGCATCCTTCTGGTCCTTTTATCTCATGTTCATCAGCTCATGCACATAAATGTCCCTTCATATGCAAGCATGCCCCTACTTAGGTTCTTATGTTCTGCTAACAGTGGTGACAAAAATAAATGTCTTCCTTTGCAAGGCTTGTACAGGGTACTATGTTAATATGCGGGAAGGTCCCTATAGAGAAATAAAAATAATTTTCTCTCTATTCTCCTGAGTTATTTGCTGAGACAGGACCCTGTTGATACAAGGTAAAGAAAGACAGCAGTTACTACCATGTCTTCCATGTGTATGCATGAGATAGGAGCCACCCAGGGAACGATAGGTAATTCTTAAAGAAGAGGTTCAGACCTACAGTTTGAATATCATCTTTGGAAAAACGACGGGGACTGGAGAAATGGCTCAGAGTAAAGAACACCTGCTACTCTTGCAGGAGACTCTGGTTTGATTCCAACACCCATATGGCAACTTATAGGCATCTGGGTTACACCTTGTGACTAGGTGTGCACACCATATACATACATACACGTAAGCTACACACTCGTGTTCAGAAAATAAAAACTAAATTTTTTTTTAAAAAGAAAGAATATGTATTATTGAGAAGTGACCAAAAAAGGAGCTGTTGACCTCTAGCTGCTCAATTATAGGAAGGGAAGCGCACGGAGTCAAGGAAGCTTGTTACGCGAATTTCTCTGGCGCATCTCCTGGCTCATAATGGTTTAATGTTCTCTAACCGGTCAACTTTTGTCCTTCTTCATAATGACAGGAGGAAGGATGCCCTTGTAAATGTATGACCTACTTTATGACAGAGAGCTTTTCTTGGATCTGCTTCTCAATATTTTTTTCAGCACAAAATAACCCTATGGTACACGGCACATTTTTGTGTGATGTATTATTGTCTCCTATGGCAACCAGCTCATTTAAGGAAAATGGGAGGTAGATTTCAAGGAAAGCTTTGGATGTGGGAAGACCTCAGTCCGGTCTTACAGGACCTAACTAACCTCCAGGGGGTGAGACGCCATCAGCAGGGACTTTGCGAGAGAGGGGAGCCTGAGGGAGCATTGCATGTGCGAACGTGAGGGCTGTGAGCTGTTGTCACACGGATCATCATTATTGCTAGCGATGGTCCCTAATTCCTTGTCACATCCAGCTGCCCAGAATGCCATCTGACTGAAGTGAGAATCCTACTGGGTCCTTCTGCTGTGCTCAGAGCCTCCTAATGAGAAAGCAACGTGCTCACTGAGGAATAACAATGGGTAGTGAGTGATGTGATGAAGTTTATATCGAAAAATCATGTGAGCTAGAATGTGGAAGGACTACAGGATGGCAAACTTAGATCACCACTAAATCCTGCACATAGCAAAGATTCTCCTATGGAGGTCCTCCATAGACCCCTCCCCCACTTAACGTTGTCAGATCAGCAGCGTCATCCTTTGGCTGTTCTTCCTATTCCATTGTCTCCAGACCCTTCACTCCTCTTACCTCTTCCCTGGATGTGCTCCAGCTCTTGAGGGGTCTTTAAAAAAGGGCAACAGACTTTCTCAGTATTTACACTGTCTGCTCTTGTTCACAATGTGACCCCATATCTGTGGGGGCACCCATGATCATCTCGTGTTGTCAGTACCAACATGCATCCAAAAACTAAGAGCTTGCCCGAGCCGTTCAAGTGTCTTCCTCCCTGGGTCTCACTCTGGGGCTCTCATCAGAAAGCTGCCGTGGTGAAACACCTGTATGGACCTCCCTAGATCTTTAGTTCTGCTTTTAACAGACTTCCATTTCTAGCCTTACTGGACAATTTTTCTAGATGATCACATACTCTTAAGAGACAAAATAATATTTAAAGAAATAATAGCACTCATAATTTTTACTGAGTTTAAAATACCTTCAGCTATGTTTTATGTATGTTTCTAGTATAAATATGGATACTTTAAAAGCTGAACTTTCTTAGCTCTTATATTTAAAGTATCAAGACATGGTGACCTAGTATTCATAATTTCTGCAAGGCTGCAACTAAGTGAGAGAATTTTTTCCAACAATAATTTAATGGAAACACAGTCATTTAAAACCCAAGTTCTAGAATCGTTTTATCTTCTGCGACTAATGGAACTGTAGGGGAAATCTAACTTTTTTTTTAACAGAAAGAACTAATTCTTATATTTCCATTTGTTACAACCAGAAAGATCAGAGAAAAATAAAGTCAAAATCATGGACCATCTAGTAGGACATGACCCTTTGTTTATGACTGTGGTTCCAGCTCAATTGCTGAGTGCATGTCAAGCACGTGCAAAGTCCTGGGTTTGATCCCTCAAACTACGAAAATGGGAAACAAAAGACCTTTGGTTGATGAGCCTTTGGAAAAGCAAGCAGAAGGGTAGATCGCTTCAGAAGGTAGAGAACCAAAGCCTTCTCTTGTAAAAGATCAGGGAATTTGTCAGAAAAATGGCCGGTCTGAGTAATTTGCTGACCTCTTCAGGACACCAACCGTGTTGCCTCCCATGACAACGCTGACTTTACAGATAGAATTAAGAACCTATTCTACTTTCTTCCCTAAGACTTATATACTGTTAGTGGTTGATGGGGAGGGAGAACCATTTTCTTCTGTGGTCTGGTCACTGACCAGGTGCCCATAAATAAACATTCATCAAGCCATAAGCAACTCTAATGAAATTCATTAGGATTGAAAGACAGATACACACACACACACACACACACACACACACCACATTCAGAAGAGGAGGAGAAAAAGGAGGAAGATGAGAAAGAAATGAAAGGAAAAGAGAAAAGAAAGTTGTAGGGGGATCATTGGGAGGAGGAAGAGACTCCACAGGAGGGAAGAAGGGGAGGTCTTGGGTAAATATGACTGATGCACACTGTGTACACGTATGACAATGTCATAAACCCATTATTGTGTGTAATTAACATATGTTACATGCTTATTTATCATAAAGAAGTTCTAGCTAGGAAGATTCTCATCAGTCATTTGAATTAAGTACTAATTAAGCACTGGGGTCTCTGTGCACAAAGGCACTTGGGTGGCAGAGGCAGACATTGGAGTAAGGCAATTTGAAAGACAGCCTGTGATTGCTGGCTTTGAAGACTAAGAAGGGGGGGCATGACCCAGGCAATGTGGAAGCCTCTAGAAACTGGAAGAGTTAAGAGAACAGAGTATCTCCTAGGGAATCACAAGGCATTAACCTGCTGCTGTTTGAAGCCATGGGTAGATCTCCAACTGCCAGTTTCCACCCATAGAATACTCTTAACTGCTCTAAGGGCTGGACTCAGTCCCCGCCCTGCAGATTGGTGGTGAAATCCCACCAATATATATTCTGGAAAGCTTCACCCTAGAAAGTTCTGCCACACCTCTGCTCAAGAAAACTATATAAACCCTGTCTTCTGCTCAGCTTTCTGCTGTTTCTCACCCAAGCACCCTCATGGGATTTTTCCTTCCCAATAAATCTCTTGTGTGAGATTTGTTGTGCAGTGTGATTTTTTTTTTTTTATTCCTTGGTCCCTGCCTGCCACCTGAACCGTAATGCCTACGCATGGAGTTTATGGTCATTTGTTACGGAGGCAGTAGGACACTGATACAGGAAATTTAATTTGAAAAGCAGTCAAGGAGAGAATTCAGGAATAAGTGAAAGACTAGAAGAGAGACAAGAAGCAGCCAAGGATCCAGTGGTTGAGGAGCACACTTGGAGCTGAAACTTAGGGGAAACATTCCACCAAGAGCCTCCCATGTAAGGATTTGTGAAATTTGTCGTACTCCCTTCCAGTCTGTGCCTGTTTTGTCCTGTGTGGAGCAGGCCAACTGTGGTCAGCTGCTGGCAGGCTCTTCCCCCTATACTCCGCAGTGATCTGGGTGAGCTCCGACCGCAATGTCTGCTCATAGCAGGCCACTTCTGAGAAAACAAAGAGAGAAAAAGAGAGAGAGAAATCTTTTAAGATTCAAGAAACACATACACAAAGAGAGACAGAGAAAGAAAAGGAGAGAGAGACAGACAGACAGACAGATAGACAGAGACAGGGTCTCATGTTGTCAAACCTGGCCTTGAACTACTAATCCTCCCATTTCTACCTTAATGCTGGGATTACGGATGTGCACCACCGTTCCTGGCTTCTAAAAATATTTAAGATGAGATATGGGTTCGGTTGAAATGTTACTTCAGAGAAATGGCATTGTTTAAAGTGGTTTCCCATCCAAAATTCGCATCTACCCAACCCTCAATAGGAGGCCTTATTTGGACGTGAAGATAGGATTATTTAGGTATCTTGGAATTAAAGAAGGATAAATTTATTCACTGCCCAGTGGCTGATGTCCTTCCAAAATAGGAGAGACACAGTGTCACAGGGCCCAAGGCCACGAGAAGATGGGCAGAACCCTGGAATCTTCAAGTCACTGTGAGGAAGAAATAACACTACTTTAAAGTTAGCGGTGATTTGTTCTGGCTCTCCCAGGAGACTAATACACTATTAAATGAGGACAATAAAATTGATAATGCCTCTTAATACTTTTTCGAGCCGTGGAGTTCCTGGAAGCGATGATTCTGTGAGTCCGATATTGTCATTACAATGATTTTCTTATTTAACTGAAGGAGGAGCATTAACTGTTTAATGGTTGTCAGACATAGCTGGTCTCAGTGTCACAAATGCCCATGGGATTAAAACGTTGCCATTTTCATTTTAGAAATAAAGAAACTGAGGCTTGGACAAGTGAAGTGTGTTGCACACAGTTTTGAGCTAGAAAATCTTAAGCCAATTTCTGAGACTAATAGTCCACTCAGCAACTTTCCTTCCTCGAGTTTATGCCTGGAAGGCATTGCCACGCAATGCCCACTCTGTTAAGACTAAGACCACACTGTCTAAAATACTTGCATGCCCAGGGGGCCGTGGATATGGAAGGACACAAGTCTCAATGATCCATGTGGTAATCCCAGACATTGCAAGGCTGACACATGTGGATTGCAAGTTTGAAGCCCACCTGGGCCTCCTTGTAAGAATCTATCTCAAAACAACATAGGAAGAGACAACAGCAAAGTCCTCAAACCAGCCAGGAACTATTAAGAAGTCAGTAGCATGATTAGAGACCTTGGCCATAGAACCCTGGAATAAAAAGAAGAAAAAAAAACCTGTCTTTAAAATGCTTTGACAAGTCGTTTATTATAGAATTTTTAATGTACTTTAAAAAGTACATGACCAGCTGGGCGGTGGTGGTGCACACCTTTAATCCCAGCACTCGGGAAGCAGAGGCAGATGGGTCTCTGGCAAGTTGATGCCAGCCTGATCTACAAGAGCGAGTTTCAGTTCCAGGACAGGTTCCAAAGTTACAGAGAAACCCTGTCTAAAAGAAAAAAGAAAAAAAGAAGAAGAAAAAAAGACATGACCATTTATCTTGATTACTGAATTTTTGAGCTTGAGGTAAATGTTTTGACTCTTCACTCCTGACAGAACTATCTATCTAGAAGATTAGGAGCAGGGCTTCAGACCTCATAAGAGGGTTTATGGAGAAGTCAGTTTACATGGATACTTTAAACTCCCGAAACCCACATGCCTGTAAGAGAGGGTACACTAAGAAAACGCAAACACAGTGACACTCAACTTGTCTGAATTGTTAAGGTTTTCCTCTTCAAACTTGGCATGACTTTCTGAGTGCCCTGGGGATTTTGATGGTTTCTGACTTTTATTTGGGAAACTTGGCACACTGAAGACATCCTGAGACAGGTGTATTTTTAAACACTGGGGAACTGGTGCTGGTACAGATTCTATTTCCGAAAGGGACACTCATTCACTCGCTGGCAGGAGCTTTGTTCCATGAGCCCAGGGACGGGAAAGAAAGTAACTCTGTGTTCAGTCAGTGACAGAAACACCAGGGGGCTGTTTGTGCATCAGATGTGCACTGAGTGCTAAGACCAAATTCTTACAGAACGGGTACTGATAAGGGTAGGTAATGTGTTGGGTATACGAAGTGACAGAAGCAGCGTTTGAACACAGCCCGGCTCCATCATTTGGCTTCTCAGCCATTCCATTCACTATTTCTGGATGCATTAACAGGAAAGCTTTACTGTGGTCACCAGAAAAACCAAATATCAACGCTTAGTAATTAATCAATAAGTACTTAGTGAATGAATGATTTAATGACATTGAAAATTGGGCTGGTGACTACTGTCCCTGGTGGCAGCTGTGACATAGTTATTTGCCCCATAGCTGTTTGTATTGCCATGTTGTTTATTGTACATTGTTGGTGCTACATGGCTGGGTTAAATATGGGTTAATATTTTCAACAAGATTGCACAATAAGGGGATGGAGAGAGAACAATTGTTGCCTTTACAGAGGCCCTGCATTTGGTTCGCAGCACCCACATGCTGGCTTATAATCATATGTAACTCCATATCCAGGAAATCTGGTGCCCTCTTAAGGAACACCAGGTGTGCAAGCACATGCATCCATGCAAACAAATACTCAGATACATAAAATAATACATAGATAAATCTTGGGAAAGATGACTGTGTCTTGACATTGAAATGGGAAGTTACTGTTTTAAGCAGAAGCACATGAGCAAGGGGGGAGTATTTGCCGGGAAAGCCTGAGGACGGAGCTGAGATCTCCAGCACCCACATAGATGTCAGCCCAGTGTGGTGGGACCATCTGTATTCCTCCACCTTTGAAGGCAAGGATGGGAAATCCAGGGCAATTTGGCTAACTAAGCCAGCCAAGTCAAGGCGCTCAGGGTTGAAGTGAGAGACCTTGCCTCAACAGATAAGACAGGAAACAACTTAGGAGCAAACTAATTCTTTTTATTTGTTTGTTTGCTCTTGCTTTTTCAAGACAGGGTTTCTCTGTATAGTCCTGGCTGTCCTAGAACCCACTCTGTAGCCCAGGCTGGACTCAAACTCACAAGAGATCCACCTGCCTCTGCCTCCTGAGTGCTGGGATTAAAGGCATGAGCTACCACTGGAAACGGCCAGTTCCCATCCTCTGGTGTTCTCATACATGTACACACACATGCACTTACACTCCCCACGTATTTATGCATGTGAACACTCACTACAGCATGCCAAGTCATGCGTTTGAAGACAGAAGAAAATAGTCAATTTCTCACCATAAACAAAAGAATTTCAAAGCCGTGTAAGCCTGGCGTGAACAAATTTATGTATTTTGCAGGACTGCTATTAAAATGTGGAACAACAATTTCTCAAAAAGAAAAAAAAATCTAACTAATTGGAAGCTGCTTCCTTTCCAGTGGCGAGTAATTGAATTGAGGAAAGAAAAGGAAGCTTTGAATTTCATTAGAGGGGAAATGCTGAGACAGTCTTGCTGTCTGTTGACATGCTTGTCAATGACAAGGGCGCTAAAACAACACAGGTCCCTAAATGAAGCATTTCATCGTGATGGCATGAACGATGTCAGGCAGTCTAATTTGCCAACGTGCTTAATTTTAAACAGTGGAGTCACCCCAAGTGTGCCAGACAGAATTGTCCTCTTTGGCGCCTTACCCCTTGTCATCCATCGTACCTTGATGGTGAATTGCAAGAGCGAAGAGGCTTTGCAGATGAAATAGAGGATATGTTAAAGTGAGGAGGTTATGCTGGACTCTCTAGATGAGCCACAAAGAGCAATGTTTTCAGCCAGGTTGGGGCAGAAAAGGAGGCTAGAGAGAAAACAGAAGAAGAAATCAAAGATTTAAACTGTGAACTGAAAGACCAGGAGCTGGCATGGTCGTTGAAATGTGGGACAGGTACTTGTAACACCGAGGGAGCTGGAGGCCAGCGTGGCCCTTGATACACTGATGGGTTCCCAAGGTCACATGGCCTTCTTCCAGAGGTAAAGAGAACGACTCCTTTTGGCAGGGGGGGAACCGGTTGTACAAATTCCCGAGGAAGGCTGGCTTTTCTCTCGTTGCTTGAAATCTTCCTATAGTGCAGGCTGAGCTCATTTCGAGATATTTGGGCTGCCTGAGACCTAACATTCAGGAAAGCATACAGCCTTGGCAACATCTTGATCTTGGCCGTCTCTAGGAACCCAAACAGTGAGTTCAGTTGAGGTGGGAATACATACGTCTTAAAGAGCCTGAGACAATTTAGGGTTTCCTTCAATTTTAATATTGGAATTATAGCTCCGCTATTCTTTCCTCTGAAAGAAAAATAAAGATTGTTTGCCATACAACGTTCTTGGGCTCCATTTCCCAGGTCAGAACAGTAAAGCCAGTGTTTCAACATTTAGGGCGGTAGCTGAAAGTCTTCGTAGCACCTCGTTTTGCAAACAAATGACTCCTTCTAACAGGTGCTTTTAATCCATCTTAATTAATTAATTGTTTTCATAACTCTCTCTTTTAGGCCTCCAGACTCCATGGCCCAGATTCTGTTATTTTTACAGGGAAATTGTCCTCCAGGATGTGTCTCTGACGACTCAAAGCTTCATGATTACCTTGATAGTTCCTCCAAAGGTCTTTATAAAGACATCAGACATCTGGGTAACCCTCCTTTGTTCTCGTCCAGCATGGATGGCACAACCAAGAGAAAGCTTGCAGGAGACGTATTAGCCCTAAAAAAACTAAAAGGGATGAGCGGGGGTTTGGTTACCCCTGAGGATATTGTGATTACAGACTGTAATCATATTGCACTTTATAACCAAAACGTCACCGGCACACAGGGAAGAGTCGTTAGCACCCAGTCAGATTATGGCTATGATCTGGGCCTGGAGGAGGAGACCACAAACTCTGCAAGGCCAAGGTGACTCAGGCAGTTGGACATTATCACGCCAAAGCATGCTTCAGGGAGGCAGAAATGGCGTTTGAGAATGTCACTAAATGTCTGTACTGTGAATTGTGATGGGACAGTGCCTCCGGGTATGCCTCAGAATAGGGCTCTCAGACTTTGAAAAATGTGGTCCCCAACAACAAAAATCTATCTAATTATCAGCTGGCTATTAAACTAACTGAGAGGAAATTCTAGCTGCCGTACAATAGAGACACTTTTCAAAATTAGTTTAGGGGAGTCACTTGACAACAAACAGCACCAAGAATAATAGCAACAGATAGAAACAACAGCATCCTGACATAGGATAAAGGAGATGCTATTGTTTTTAAAGTTTCCAAATTATTAACTATTTTAGTTTTTAATCAGAAACCATAAAGCATACAAAGAAACAAGAAAATATTAGCACGGATCTAGACAAAGTGGCTTTTGACAGAAACTGTCCCACTCAAGAGAACAGTTGGAATTTGGGTGGGAAATTATAAATATGCTCCAAATTTTAAAGGGAACCACATACAAAGAACTAAAGGAAAAATGTGAGAACACTGTCTCTCAACAAGATCAATGACAAGATATAGTATAGACAGTATCATCAAAATAAATACAAGTTCTAAAATTGAGAAGTTAAATAAAGTGAAAAGTTCTCCAAGATGGGGCTTACGAGCATTCGTGAGAAGGCCAATAAGTCTACAGGGAGAAAGATAAGTCTACAGGAAATGTGTAGTTTAGGGAATAGAAAGAGAAAAGAATGAAGTAGAGTCTCAGAGACATCTAAACACTATCAATCATAAAAACCCACAGTCCTACAAGGAGGATTTGCAGAAAAAGAAGTGAGAAAGGGTCTAAATTGCTTTTCTCGTGGCCATGACCTAAAATCTGACATAAAATCTGAACGGGTTTATTTTGCCTTACACTTTAAGAAGGGATGTAATCAATTATGGAGGGCTAAGTGTGGTGACAGGATCACAAGCCAGCTGGTCACAGTGTTTCAGCAGTCAGAAACTGAAGAGAGGACAAGAAGCAATGGGCTACAAAGTCTTAAGCCTGCCCACAGCGCCCTCCTGCAGTGAAACTCCACCCCATGAAGGTTCCACACCCTTCCAAAACAGCACCACCCACTGGGGGGCAAATGCTGAAACACGAGAACCTACAGAAGAAATCTCTCACTCAAAAAATAATTTCCTAACCCTGTGCCGGGTGGAATAAAAGCCATCTCACAATGCAAAATGGATTAATTCTAAATTCAAAAGTTCCCATAATGTTTCACAGTCCCAACACTGTTTAAAAGTTCAAAGTTTCTCCTGAGACTCAGGTTAATCTCGTCACCGTTGGCTCTTATAAAACTCAGGAAACCGGCAGGGTTTCTGTTAGTGTGTGACTTCCTTCACACAACCTCGGGGCATACTGTTGTGGGTTACTTACTACAATCAGGGCTCTTGAACCTCAAAATACCAACAGTTAATGTTGCTCATTGACTCATTGACAGACAGGACTCTAGATGGCTTGCGGGGTGTGTGTGTGTGTGTGTGTGTGTGTGTGTGTGTGCCTCATTTCTACCCCCTCCAGGTGTCTGGGGTGGGGTAGCTCAGCAAGTCATCTTCACAGACTAACCCCGGAGGCTGAGCTCTGAGTCTCCTTGTTTGCAAGGCTCCATGCTTCCTTTGCCAGCAAACTATTCTCAGCCTCCAAGGTATCCTCTGCGTCTTCCCCTAAAATGATCCTAATGTTCAGAAGCTCTGGAGCTGTGGTTTGTCCACCGAGACCCTTTGTTTCCAATCTAGGTGCACCATTCAGGAAACCGTCTCTTCCGTGTATGTTTTCTTCCAGAGTAATCTAGCTGTGTTAGTACACTCCAAGGTACTGATGGTGTATGTGTCTATGGCTCATTTTAATGTTAATTACAAGAAATAAAATAGAGGAGATGGAACATTTACAATGAAGTACATCTTCCAAATTCATATTGAGAAACTCAAGGAAAACCCATTTGTCAAGCACCTAACCTTCACATCTTAAGTATATAAAAATGAAAACATACAATTGTGCTGTTAATTTTCACGACTTTGAACATGAAGACTCAAATGAAAAATAAACTCACTGCCCCTTTTTATGGCAGATGGGGTTTCTTCTTCTAGTAAAAAACCATCACAGGGGAGAATAAAAACTCTAAAAAATAGTCCGTGAGCAAGATACATAAAAAAAGGCAATGAACTCAAACATAAAAAACTATGTAGATGCTGGATTGACTCTACCCTGTCTGTTGGATTGATTCCACCCTGTAAACAATTATAGCAACTTGAAAACCCTAATAGTTGATGTGTTTGGCTCTTATTTTTGTAGGCCTCTCATTTAATATACAGGCCTTTCATTTAATTTGCTCCAACTAATAATTTAACTGGTTGAATCCACTTCTCCTTCCTTGCTGTCTCTACATAGTCCTTTAACTTGTAATGCTTGCCTTTGATATAGAGAGGTGGCCACCACAGAGGGAGGTTCCCGCAGGGTGATGCAGTGGGGCTTCTCATCCGGGTATAATTTTCACTGCGCGTCATCACCAGCAGTTTTGCTACCTAGCACATTTTCTCTTCTGTACCTCATCACCGAAGCTCACAGTGATGCTGGACCTCTCCCACAACCCAGAACTTAAACTGAACAAATTAGCATGATCTCACCAGATGCACTGGTTAGTGTTAGTATTGCTGTGTTGAAACTCCAGGATCAAAAGCAAGTTAGGAAAGAAAGGGTTTATTTGGCATCACTGTTCATGATTAGAGGAAGTCAGACAGGAGCGCAAACAGGACCCGAAACTGGAGACAGGCACTGATGCAGAGAGCGCAAGGGGTGTTGATTACTGGCTTGCTCCTCATAACTTGCTCAACCTGTTTGGTTACAGAACCCAGGACCACCTGCCCAGGGGTGGCACCCCACCATGGGCTGGGCCCTGCCCCATCAATCACTAATTGAGAAAATGCCCTGCAAGCTTGTCTACAGTCTGATCCTATGGAAGCATTTTTCTCCAATTTCTCATCCTTTCAGATGACTCTAGCGTGTGTCAAGTTAACATAAACATGAGTTGGAACACCAGGGGTTTTTAATAGAAGGGAAATCTCTGTGATGTGTAAGATCTCACACCTATCAAGAGACTTCTTTGCATGCAATCTTCGCATAGTGCATTCTCTTGGCTTCAGAGTGACCCCATGAGAAGGTTTTCTTCCTTGTATAGTACAGTAGCCCATTTATCCATGGTCTCGTAGCTAGGAAGTGGTTGCCAAAATTAAAACAAGAGCCATCAGAACAGAATTCTGACAGGCTATGACATCAACAAGATTTTGCTGCATATTGCTGAAAGACACTACACACCCTCACCTATCCCGCTTGCTACTCCTTGCCTGTCTAAGCATCACAAGACCTTACCCCACAGTGACATCGCTTCTGGGGTGATAAACTCCATCATTTTAATTACATAACTTTAGGAAATGAAGTATAGGAAATGTGGCCATTAGTTGCTTCGTCTTAATTTCTGATAATGCAGGCACTTTAAAGAGGGGAAAATAGGGGGTTTATTGAAGTGTCTTCCCATCAAACCTTAAAAGCAAGCTCATTAACAGGTCAAAATAAACTTTAGGAGCTTCTGGGAGTTAAATCGTCTTCTACTATCATCACAAGACCAGCACTAATGGGCTGATCGTGCTTGCTAATTGCCTGATCTTTTCCCTTCCTGACTAAAAGGTTTGTTTGATAACCTTTAAAGACACACTGAGCCAGGAGAGATTAAAGCCCCTGTCCCGAGGGCTTGAGACCCTCCTGCTGGGGTCTTAGCTTTTAGCCCCTCTGATATTGACTTAGTTCCTTAATCTCCTAATTAAAAGACAATTTCAAATAATGTTGCATAGCTGGTGGTGTCAGGAAGAGGGGTTGACAGGCTTTCCTGAGAAGAAGAAGCAAGCAATGGAGCTCCATCCAGTCTGTGAGCCACAGTTCAGACTGACGTCTAGTCAGTAAAGCAAAATATCAACCATGACCACGTATATCATCTGTAGTTCAAAACCAGATGTTTGTTTGAAAGCATAAAAGAAGAAATTACCTGTCCAAAATACCTCCCTATCCCTCTGACTAATAAATAATCAAGCTGCAAAAAGATCCACGGATAATCATCTTTTGACAGTGAGAAAATAGGTGGCTGAAACTGTTATGCCCACACTGTTGATCAATGTTTAGTTAATAGTCACAGTCTTCATTAGTGATTACCAGTCCAGGAGAACGAACAAGTCTTGACAAACCTGATACGCTGTAGAATAGTGATGAAAACGTGTCTAGAAAGGACGCAAGGTAGCTATATATGTAATTATATGTATATATAAAATCTCAATACACACAAGGAACTCAAGACTCGTGGGCATGATGCTATAGATGTGGCAGGTATTTACAAGGATATGAAGCTTTTAATACAAGGTTCATGCACAGAACCGCACAACATACTGTTTGGATTCATCCATTGTAGCCTTATTTGTTTGTTACTTCCACCTTGTAACCTAAGTGTTAACTCGGTTATTTCCTGGATCAAAAGAGAAAAACAAACAACAAAAGAAAACAAACAAAAAACCCGCAGACTTCTAAGGCATTCCTTGTGGTATGGCTTCATCTGAATTTTTAAACATTCCTTCTTCTGAATTAATCTTTTAAAGACTAACTGAGGTCAACACCCCTTTTTCTCCCCTTCCCAAATATTTTGTACTCCCTTCCCTAGAGCATCTACCACAGGTCGTCACTATTGTCTCTGTGTTGCCTGAAGTTCGGGCCTTGTTAGCTTCTGTCCACACCCCTCTCTGTAGGTAGGCCTGGAGTTGGACTGGTACCCGGATGCAGGCGGTGTCTTCTAAGATTCTTCATTGTGGTGGTAGAATACTTGATATAAACCCTGAGATCCAGTGGCCAGCCTCCCTCATGTGGTTCAAAGCAGTGGGCTGTGACAAGAAGATCTGAATGAAAGAATAAGTCTCCCTAGAGATTCAGAGAACAGGGGACCACAGGTATCTGTGTTCTTATAGCTACTGCATGACACAGAGAACCACTTCGCTGAAGGAAACTCATTAGCACCCGTAAGCTATGAAGGTCTCGGAATGATTGAATTGCAGATGTGGCTCCAAACCATGATGAATCTTCTTTACTAGGTTAAGTATAAAATGAAAATTTGGATGTTGGCCTTTGGTCTTTGTCATGGTCCAGTGCCAGCCCAGACCATAAATTATTTCTCTGGACCAGAAGGGAGGCATGGGATTAAAGACACAACTCACATGCCTTTATCAGGAAGGAGATTCTCAGTGAACCCTCATGAAATCCTAGTTCACATCCTGAAAATTCCTCTGCGTTTATTCTCCAAACAGCCTTATATACCAACACATAAACTGAGGGGGAAATTCATTAGCATTCTGTTTCCTAGGTAACCAGGTGAATGGTTGTGGTCATGTCCACACATCTACCTACGCCAGCTCTGTCACGTCTTTCTATCTTCTGTATGCCAGCTCTGTCAGATAGGCCGAATTAGCATCTTTCTTCAGGCATCCTCCAAATTACAAAGAAGGGAGCAGAACATTAGCATATCCTGACCCTTTGTTAGGGAGGTGACCACCTCCTGCGTGGCAGGTGCAGACTGTGGCCTGGAAGTCTGGCCGCCATTCAATGTAGAAATATGGTCCTACAGGTCACTCTAAAAGGAATGTTCAAACTCAAGAAAGCTGATTAATTCAACTTTGGATGTTAAGTTAAACTCACAAAACCCCGAATAAATGGCTTACTGGAAACAAATTCCAACTTTCAGTGATAGACCAGGACCTAGAATGCACAGACTTCTTAGAGAAAGCTGTTCTGCATCAGCCTTCATGCTGAGGGTCAGTCACGGGCAGAGCTGTGTCTGACATTGACGTAAATAGGAAGGCATGCCACAGAATGAATTCTTGAAGAAAACTGAAGTATGTTTGAGAAGAATGGTCTTTTGGGGGAACCCCTGGGAGCTGTGTTAATTATTACCAGATATTGAAAGGGCTGTCAGATGCATGCGATTTGGTTCCAAGAGGTGATGTTTATTAGAAAGTAGACTGAGTTGCGACAACATGGAGGCTGTGAGCTGCCCCACTGAAAGCCTTCTCAACTTAATATGGCATACCCATCTTTCAGACATGTTGAAGAAGAGATTAAAGCCAGGCCCTGGCAAGCCACATAAGCATCTCTTGAGAATTTGAAGAAGGTCCCTCCTTTGTGGTGGTCCAACTGCCAGCAAATATGTATATCCAGGCTAGATTTCATCTGCCTTCATTCCTTTTAGAGAAGTGGCTGTCCGCCTTCCTAATGTTGTGACCCTTTAACACAGTTCCTCATGACGTGATGACCCCCAACCATGGAATTATTTTTGTTGCGACTTCACAGCTTGGCTACTGTTATGAATCCTGATGTAAGCATCTGTGGTTTCCAACAGTCTTTTGGAGGTTGTCAGTCACAGCTGGGGAACAACTGGTTTAGTTTGCAGAGCGGTCCATGGTCTTCGTCATGTCTTGTTCCAATGGCAGTCAACCCAAAGAAAGGAAGCAACAGCGGATACAAGGGCCTTGGGAGTCAGAATTAGATCAGCAAAGCCTGTGAAAGAATAAAACAAAAATAAAAACCAGGACTAATCGGGGCCCTTTCACTTGTGATTAAATGCATTGCCTTGCTGTAATGTGTAAAGGAATACTGGCTCTTCTATGAAGAATTTGCTGCAAACATCATGTTTTTAAAAGATGTTTACTCTAGGCTGAAAATATAACCTTAGTTTGAGCTTCCGCTGTCTATTTAGCACCCAGTTCACAGGTGAAGGCTCTGAAACTCACCTGAAATCACAGGGTGAGAAGGGCTGTTTGATGGGATCAATCTGACTTCAATTATATTGCACAAAACCACTCTTTTAAAAAATGAGAAGAAAAGAGCCTGGCGGCGGTGGCGCACGCCTTTAATCCTAGTACTAGGGAGGCAGAGGCAGGCGGATCTCTGTGAGTTCGAGGCCAGCCTGGTCTACAAGCGCTAGTTCCGGAATGGGCTGCAAAGCTTCAGAGAAACCCTGTCTTGAAAAACAAAACAAAAACAAACAAACAAAAACCAAATAGAAAAGAAAAAAAAGCAATGTTTTGAAAGATGCAATGGGAATTGAAAAGTTGAACGGATGCCGAAGCCAGACTCTGATTCCTGTGGTCTGAACATTCATACGTTGAAACCTAACCCCAAGTGTGAGGATACCTGTAGGAGCTGGGAGATGATTAGATCATGAGGCCAGCCTTCATAAAGGGGATTGGCATCCGAATAGAAGAGGCCCTGGGTGCTCTCCACTCTTCCCACCATGTGAGATACACAAGAAGGAACCAGACACCAAATCTGTGAGAGACTAGATCTTAGTTTTCCCAGAACCATGAGAGATAAATACTTGTTTTTGTTTTCCACCTGGTCCATGGTATTTTTTTTACAGCAACCCAGACTAAGACAATGATGTAAATGACAGGTCAAGTTTCTGGGTGTCCTATCTCCTAACCCTTAACATATGTGCCTGTGGGTCACCAACTGTACACATGCAAGGTTGGTTTTCAGAAAGTCTGTTGTCCGTCCCAGCTAAAGGGCATTTCAGAACCCCATCTCCTTTTTCAAGCCCCTGGGTCTCTTCAGCATTCATGGCTGATCCAACAGACTTGAGGACTTGGCCACCTAGGTGCATGCCAATTTCTTCATTTGAGAATCATACCAAGAATTTCAATTTATATGTTGTTTAAATGCCCGTGTGCTGCTGTCTTCTCTCTTCATCTCAGTGGTAAGCTCTGTAAGGGCAAAGGCCGCAGCCTCTTGCAGAACGTTTGAACAGCGCCCTGCATGGAACCAACGCTCCTCCTTCTAAGGCTGCTGCACCTCTGCCGTCACTTCAATGCAGTCTGCAGTTTGAACTGAGGAAATTCCAAAATGTCCTAGATTTAGAAGGAGGGTTTCAGGAGCGCCGGCTCAGTGGTGTTTGCTCATCATTCATTCCTTGGGAATTCTGTTCCTGGGGACCCGAGACTCTGAAGAGCAAGCCCAGCAGTTTTCCTTCCTTCCATTTACCGCAGCTCAGCGCAAAGTGCTCACTACCTCTGCATCTCCCCAACTCCTGGTGTCCTCTCTCTCTCTCTCTCTCGTTTGCAGAGCGAGGCCCATGAGCCTTGCTTTTCTTCTGCTTATTAAAGTCCTGAAGGGTAATAAAGAGACAGAGTCATCTGGGAGTGAGGAGTGGGAGTTAGGTAAAAATCAGATCTCTCAGGAAGTTAGCTTCTCTGAGCTTCAGTTTTTCTGAGCTGGTAGAATGTAGAGACAAAGACCCACATCATAAAGATGCACATACAGACAGCAAATTAGTTAACAACACACCTGGACTGGCCCTGTTCTACAGCGATGATAAGCCTGTTTGTTTCCTCTTCATTTCTTCTCTCTTTCCCTCCCCCGTGTTTCTGCCTTTCCCCTCCTTTCTTTCCCTCAATGTCAATTTCTCTACGCAAGCCCTTTCTGCGAAATTCCAGCTATTTAAATTTCATGTCCCTAAAAATAATCTCATCTCCGTGTCCACTTTGCAGTCCTGAGAACTGACTGAACCTCTGGCCCTGTTCTCCCCATAAGCAATCTGTCCATGCTTCTGGAACACCTGGTATCTTTCTCATCTCCTCGAGTCTCCAAACAAACCCTTGCTGTGAACAGGGCTAGTTATTCAGAAGCGAAAGGTACACAGGCTACCAAACCCTTGACATGGGCCTGACGCTTGGAGTCCACCAGAGTGTCTCTCATCTTCGATCCCTCGGCTAGTGCTTCTTATTCACCACCTCTAAATCAAGGTTCCTGGAATCCCTGCTCCAGCGGCCTTTTCTTTCCCATACTCTTAAACAGCTCTCTGTCACCTACAGCTCAGATCCCAGCAGCTCTATCCAAGTCTCAGTTCTTGGACTCTGGCCTTCTTTCTAGTCTTATTCTTCAGCCTCTGGTCACCCATTTTTCTGTGTTTTTCTTTAATTCCTGGTGTTTCCTCCTCCCACCTCCAATCTCTCCTGTGGTCTTGCGCCCATCTTGAAAGACACTGAGTGAAGTGGATAATGTTCGTTCCTTGTCCCGGGTTCCTCCCTGACTGCTCCACCCAGGCCTTTCTAAGGTCCTACTTCAGCCCTTTACCCCCACAGTCTACTGCAAGCAATAGACCAGAACTCAAACACTTCTGAAATTATGCCGTATGAAACTGGAGGGATGGTTTGGTTGGTAAAATGCCTGCCAAGGCAAACATGAGCACTGAGTTCATATTCCCCGCTCACATGCTAAAACGGGGCCTGGCAGGGCCCATCCGCAACTGAAGAACTGGGGACAGAGTTAGGTGGATCTCTCAAGATCACTGGCCAGCCAGCCTAACTGTATCAGTGAGAGATTCTCAGAAAAAATGAAATGGAGAGTGATCAATTAAGACTGCTGACATCAGCCCCTGGCACACACACACACACACACACACACACACACACACACGCACATATATACACAAAATAAATGTATTGTGAAATATTGTGAAATATAGTATATAGACAACATAGAATGTTTTGGCAAGTCAGTGCCTCTTTGAAAGCGCATCAAGAATCCAGTCCATTCGTATAAATTTAGAAATTATTTTGTTAGCCTAGATCCATATATTGGGTACATTTTACCATGTTTCTTCCTCTATGTCACTTTCATTAAATACAACAGAAAGCCCCATTTGCCATAGATGTAAAGTATCAAAAAGAAAACAGAACACAGACTTTGTTCTTCGAATTAGAAACACATCTTTTCTTTCAAGTTCTTTTATTTACGTACTACTCAATAGCTATAAACCTAAGCCTCTTATTAAAATTTCCATTTGCATCTAGAGAGCCACAGGGAAGCAGCTTGTGTGCTATTCAGCCTTTTTGTGCATCAAGAGATGAATAACGTCGTAAATAGATCCTGAGTTTGCCAGTCACAGAGCGTCTGTCCCGACAGACGTGATGGAGCGATGATGGTAGATAATCCACCCCTCCTGCTCATTCATGCGTCTAGTGGTCTCCATGACAACGCCTGCCCTTCCCAGCTCGCCACCAACTCCAAATGGGTACATGCAGTATAATAATAACAACTGTGCACAATGTGTACTAGCAATGTAATAGCAATGGCTGTCTACAGTCTTAATATTTTCTTACATGAAGTGCAGCTTAGCCGAGACACACAGATGGGGCTGTGCTAGCGCTGGAAACACAATCACCAGCCTAGCCTGCATAAGGCCTTGCGCTCTGTCCTCACACCGAAAACGTGCAACATTTATTTCCCAGTTTCCCTCATTCTTGGTAGCAAAACATCTGGGATGTTCAGCTAGGATGTTCAGCTGAGGAGCCCAGTGGAAGTGTATGAAGCCGTGTGTTGGTGCCCTATTATCAGTCTTGGTCTTATCTGGTTGTGTGCATTAGACTTGTCAGCCTTGAGGCTTGAACACAGCCTAGAGCTACTCTCTGGCCTGTAGAGGATCTGTGTTTCTCTCCACAGTCTGATCACCTTCCATTCTAGTGGGGAAATAGTTTAAAGGGGGCTCCTGATGATTCTCTCCCTGTCGTTCTGACTCATACCATTTATTCCTCAGTAATGAGGACAGGAAATGTTGCTATTAATGTCGTCTGGTGGAGTTTACTCTCCAGCAAACTTAGTTTCTCTTCTTTCCTTTTACTGACTTGGTGCTCCGACAGTTTCAAAGAAAGCATGGAGAAGTCATCGTACTCCGACTGGCTGATAAATAACAGCATCGCTGAGCTGGTTGCTTCGACAGGCCTTCCTGTGAACGTCAGCGATGCCTACCAGGACCCGCGCTTTGATGCTGAGGTAAGAGGAGTCCTCTGCTGGAGGCCTGTTGTCACAATGCTGACGCTTTTTCTGGTTGAGGTGGGGAAGGGATGTCATGCAGAGACACAGTAACCAAGATAACGGGCACTTCTGCAGGCTCTGTGTTCTGGTTCCCAGTGTTGCCCACTGTAGACTGACTGCTGTTTGGGTCTGCCCAGACCTGTGGCGAGGTGACCATCCTCAGTCTGACACTCTTTCATAAGTGGGCAGACTTTATATTAAATTCTGAAATATTAGTAAAAATGCATATATGACATGCTTGCTGGCCAACAGATGCTAGAACCACTATGATAGTTTAAAAATTGCTCCCAATAAACAGAAAATGGATTGCTGTTATTGCTTAATGCAAATTATATACATACATTATACTGACATATAGGGTGTATAAAAACAATTTAAAAGTTTATATTCTAAGGTGGTATAGAAACATCATGTGGATAAATTCACATAAGTTTCTGAAGTGCCTCCGAATTGGTGGATGCAGATAAACATGTAGATGTATGCATCTGGAGAGGAATTATGTTAAAAGCATTCTATTGCAGACTGTAGGTTTAACTCTGAGAGAGTGCCTGGAGTATCTGAAGAAAGTGAGGTGATAGGTGTTGCGGGGAAGCATGAGGGAGCATGGGGAGTGAAGGGAACTAGGATTAGTTTAATGTGGCCGAGTGCCACAGCAGAGGACACCAGAGAGGAAAGGAAGGACACATCACCACAAGCCTTGCAGAGCTATTTTGTACATTGCCTGTACAATGGGAATGGGTAGTTGAACTGTAAGTTCATGAGAGACAGGAGCCGTATTTTGAAATTTTAGCCTAATTGATGTGTTACATTTCTGGAACAGGGTCTTGGTAGTTAGCCATTCTCCTGCCTCCACCCCTGGAGTGCTGAAGTGCACGTGAACCACCACGAGCTGTGTTTTAGAATGATCACACCGGCCGCTGAATAGAGGGCAGATTCCTAGTAACAGAGGGACATGTAACCTCTGATTTGTTGAAAACTAGGGGCGTATTATACTCATTTCACAGACATGGAGGGCTGGTCTATGCTGAGAAGATGTGTGGTAGCAGGATGCGAGCTGCCGTCTCTCAGACCCCACAGCCTGTCATGTCCATAGTTATTACGGGGAAAGAGATGTCATGGAAGCAAGAATCTTAATCTGATTAGTAACTGTCATTAAGATCATATTTGCACACCTCTGCAGAAAGATATTAAATCTCTTAAATCCCCCCCCATAGCTCTTGGACCAACTCTCTCCCAGGCTCCAGCCCCCATACATTTCTTCTTCCTCCTGGCTTTGATGATCCCACCTTGGAAACCCTTTGATAAATTCCCTGTCTGGCTTCTCTGCCAACCTGAGACACTGTGTTTGAGCTCGGGAAAGCACAGAGTCCTAAGTGTCTTCAGTTTCCTTGTGAGGAAGAGTATCCCAGTACCTGGGCTGTGTTGTAGAATATTATTTTAAGATATGTTACATGTGTTGATACTGTGGGACATTTGCTTTGATGATGCAAAGATGTGTTGCATTCTTTTATGTTTGGTTTGTTCAACATTGTAAAACTTTGTTACTGCGTCTGTCTGAAACACCCAATAGATCTAAGAGCCGGACGGCCAATATCTAGCTAGGAGAGAGGATAGGCTGGGCTGGCGGGCAGAAAGAAAACATAGAAGGAGAAAAAGAGAAGGAGCAAGAAAAGAAGGGGCAGCCACCCAGCTATACAGCCAGCCACAGAGTAAGAGTGAAAGTGAGATTACAGAAAAAAAGGGGAAACCCAGAGGCAAAGGGTAGATGGGATTATTTAAGTGAAAAAAAAAGTAGGCTAAAATCAAGCTAAACTAAGACCAGGCATTTATAAGAACAAGCCTCTGTGTGTGATTTATTTGGGAACTAGGTGGTGGGCCCCAAAGAACAAAGAGTCAAAGAGTAAAAGAGTAAAACCGGTCAACTATCGGGCTGTGTGCCTGCTGGGGTGAAAATGGCATAAGGATGTCAGTATCCGCACTGCTGCCCTGTGCTTGGACGTCAGTATCCGCACTGCCCCACTGTGTTCGGTTGTCTGCACGAGCTTGGACGTCAGGATCCGCACTGCCGCACGGTGCTTGGACATCAGTATCTGGTATCTGCACCCTGCCGCCCTGTACTTGGAGCAGAGATTGCTGTATATAAGTTCAGTCTCTTGCTGCATCTCTCTTCCTTAAGCTGAGAAAGACGGAATGCCAAAGAAAAGATTTCTGTGCATACAATTTTATGAAGAAAAGCTCTCGGGAGTCTATGATTATCACTAATAATAAATGAACAACCCAAGGAGTTTAGTTATGCAGAAAATTGTAATTACCAGTTGTTAGGAAGTCACCGTGTTTAATTGGCTGCGGGAGAGATAAGCCTTCCCTGACCTAGACCGTAGCACTAAATTGGGTGGGTTGTTGCCATTCTGCTCTAAGCTGTGCACCATGGAGAAGGTCAGATTCTGGACATAAAGCAAAAGAAAAACAACAAATTAAACTGTTAACTTTCCCCCTAGGTCCACAGACTTCCTGTAAGGGAGTAGAATGACACCCATATGCCTACCCCAGATTTAGAAAAGATCATTACTTTTGAGTCTTTGTATTGATTTTCCCTGATCCCATCTCCTGACTCACAACTCCCGTAGGTAACCAGTATCCAGCATTTGAATTTGGCATTGCTTTGCTGTCCTGCATGGCATCGTTACATGCATTTGAAATCTACCAACTATGTTTTGTATTTTTATCTCTCTGCACTTCAAACTGACTAATACTGTGTATTCACCTATGACTTTTTCTCTCAACATTATATGACAGATGCTGCCAAGAATGTGCATTGTATTGAAAAAGTGAGCCTTGTTTTGTCTATCCAGGCGAGTTCAGAACCGTGGCCTGCTCTGACTCGGTTTCCATCTGCCCTCTAAACTCTGTACTTTACCCTCCTCACGATAGCCAGCCATGTCTACCTTGTAATTCATATCAGCTTTTCACAGGCTCCTTAGTTTTGAGAGAAAAAACCCCGCATGATCTAGTGCACCGCTGTCTACCTGAGTCCTTACGAATGTTGTTCGAACTACACTGGTCGCCTTGTTCCTGGAACTTGCCACTCGCGTATCCATCCACCTAAGGCCTTTGTGTTGGTCTCTCCTCAGACGGCAGGTCTTCTGATATTCCTTGCCCTTCTTACCTTGTTAAATTTTCCAAATAATCTTAGCACTTTCTAATACATAACTTGCTTTTGTGCTTTTTATCTTTGTTATGCTACCTTTCCCTGGAGAGACGTGAGCAGGAATCTATCTACCCCATATAGAACACCAATAGTAGACCAAAGGCATGATTCTAACCAGTGTTTTAGCCTCACTTTTGTTTGGCGCCGTGCTTCTGAATTCAACTCTTGAGATGAGCTGCCCTCTAGAACATCATCTATGATGCTTTTTGCCCTTCTTTTCACACTAGATTTAAAAAAAAAAAGACACTGGCATAAATACACCAACAAAATACCAGCCATTATTTAATCTAGGTTCATATTTTTATTGCTTATTTTAGTATTTTCTTCCAATTGAATTGCTACAGGAAGAGTTTCCAGAGCGATCCAGTCTGGAGTTGATGTTCTGCCTACAGTAAGAATGAATGATGGACTCATGATTTAAATAGGAAGGGTTCTTTAAGTAATGGGAAGCGCAGAAAATAACTAAAAATGAAGGTGGGCTTCATGCAAGAACTGGTTTGATGGTTTCTGCATTTGTTATAAACCCAGGGGTGGCCGGAAGCCCACCATCACTCAGATGCCCTCTGCCAAGACAGACACCCAGTTACAGAGTTAATACAGAAGCTCATGACCCGGGTCTGACCCTAAGCCTCCCCCTTCCATCCCGTGCAATTTTTCTCTGTGAAGTTCTGATTTTTAAAAGCCTGCTGCAGACAACTTGAAAGTCCTTGCCCTTGTCATCTAGCACTTAAGGATAATGGGGCCCAGTCTCCGAGGTCCTCTGCCTGAGAGCATTAGAGCCCATTTTGGCTGTCAGAACATCATGGAGGAGCACTTTTGAATGCCAACCTGGCAGGGCAATGCATTCTCTATTCTCTGGAACACCTTCTGCTCCGTCAGTTAGGCGTCTAGTGAAAAGGAACCGGCAAAGCTGAAACTGCTAAGGGGTAACGCTCTGTGGATCTGCCTGCGTGCACACGCTTCCGGCTCTCTGCCAGCCACTCACTTCTGCTACAAACTATTCCAGATCTTTCCTCAAATGCGGATTTGATCAGAAAGATTGGAGAGTGGCTACAAGAATCCTGATAGTAAGGAGGAGGCATGGGGAGTCTAGGAGGACATGGGTTACTATGACAGCAAGTTATAAAATGGGTGGGAGTGGAGGGGGTGGAGACATCAAACGTGAGCCCCACAGGTCAAAGAATCAGACAGACTACCTAGCCCTCACTTAACACAAAGAATCACACAGGCTACCTAGCCCTCACTGAACACAAAGAATGGGATTTTTTTTTTTTTGGTCTCTGGTTTTGTTTGTTTGCTTGGTTGGTTGAGTTTTTCTTTTGTGTTGTTAAGAATTTAAGGAATCATTTGTAGGTGGTGATCTAGAAAATATTAGAATTAATCTGATAGACAGGGTGGAAAAAAATAGATTCTCTCCTTTTTGCAGGGAAGTGAAAAAAAATAGATTCTCTCTCATCTAGTCTTAGTTCTGGAACCAGGTCTCACCAGCACATGAAGCTGGGAATGATGTTGAGCAGGGAAAGGAAACATGTGACAGATTAAGGTATAGCAACACACTGTTACCAGTTCCGATTACACTTCCTCTGTCTGCCTTAAGAGGGTTGGAAAATATAACAGGTCTGTCTTGAAGGATCCAGGAGCTAAACCATCAACCATGTTTAATTGGGTCTGTTGGAAATGTCCCTTGGGGACAGGTGTAGGCAAAGCTTTAAGTGGACAGATATTTAATTGGCTAGTACCGGGCACCCTGATAGAGTATATTTATTCAGACTGTAACCTGTTAGGAAGGCTGCTTCATCTCCCATGGCCTAATTTGAAGGACTCTAATGATGCACATTTTAAAACAGGATAATTAGGTAGGAAGCCTGTAGAACAAGGCAGGAATGTTTTCACAGGCATTTCCTTTAGTGTTAATATCTGCATTGTAAAAATACATTAAAACATTCACATATATTCTCATAAAACAAATTATAAACAAGAAAAGCACAAAGGAAAGAGAGAATCAATTGTGATGTCAAGGTCTGAATATGTTTAGTTGGGTCCTCAAGAGCAGTGGTTCTCAACCTTCTAATGCTGCGACCCTTTAATACACTTCCTATGTTGTGATGACCCCCAACCAGAAATTATTTCATTACTACTTCATCACTGTAATTTTGTTACTGTTATGAATTGTAATGAAATATCTGGTGTGCAGGAGATCTGATATGCTACCTCTAAAAGGGTCTTGGCACACTGAATGAGAACCACACTGTTCTAGAGAAACAGAAACAAGGAGATGAATATATGTATATGTATATATAATTCATATATGAATATGTATATATAATTTATTCATTTATTATATATTATTTATTAAGTGATCTTTAAACAATAGTAGTCGAATTACACCTGCAATGCTGAGAAACAGTTCTCAGTCGTTAGCTCTGGCTGCCTCAGTATTCAGAGCAGTCCCAGAATAGCTGTCTCTCTCTGGGAGGACCTGTAGTTATCAATTCATAAGGCAGTAGTCCCAGTCTGGCGCTGGAAGCCCAGAAAATGTCTGGGTAGTCTATGCTCCCTCTTCCACCAGGAAAGCTTGGGAATGCTGATTTTACTGTACGTGAAGGAATCAGCAGCAGGGATAAATCAACTCAGGGGCAAGAGGAAGGCCAAGTCAAGACAGGTTTCTTTCTGAAATATTGTTTTTTAATCTGGGCTTCTACTGGGAGGTGCCGCCCACAATCAGGACAAATAAAATCAGAACAAATTCTTCAGGTGAGTCTCCCTATTCAGGTGATTCTAATTTGTGACAATTTGGCCTTAATACCAAGTTTCTATGTTCCATCAACTGATCCAGACCAGTATGATTTTCCATAAATAATATTTTACTATTTACAGCAGTGAGAGAAATGTTTTAATTATCTTAAATCAAAAGTTTTGCTCTCTTCACACTCTGGTATCCTCCCTCCTTTCTTCATTCAAAAGTGATCACCACACACACCGCACGCACACACACACACACACACTGCACACATACCGCACACATATACACAAAAACCACACACACACACACATACACACTGCACACACACCGCACGTATATACACATACACACACACACACCGCATGTACACACATCACACACACACCGCACACACACCGCATATACACACATCGTGTACACACACACACCACACACCACACACTGATCGCTTAGCTATGAAGATCATCTTCACTGAACCACTGTGAGAGAAATGTAAAGACACAACCTTCTTTCTTATCTCTCGGCTCCTCCAGTGTTCAGCAGATTAAAGACTCTAGGTCCACACAACACAGCTTTCACAGTGTGACCTTCCTCTGCTACACTTGACTGTTGTTTCAGATCCCACCCCTTCATCTCCTCCCCATGTCTGCCTTTAATTAACACATGTGTTGAGAAATTGAACTCTTATCCCGCTTGATCACTCGATGCCATTGAATACCATTGTTCCTGTGGTTTGTTCTGTTTTGAACATAATTTTTTTTCTTCATGTGTAAGTAATTCACAGCCCTTATTTAAAATTTAGGAACTAGAATCAGTCACTTTTAAACTGTCAGAGGTAAGCAATCCAGAGGGAATCATTGTGACTACAGCTTTTGAAGGATTTGTCAGTGTATATACGTGTTTGGACGCCCACAGATACCCACACAATTATCACCTAACAGAGGAAATGTTTTCCATGTCCAGATATATTCTGTAGCCTGACTTTAATCAGATGCACAACATGTCGTTGTTTGGATGTGCTATGATTTAGTTAACTGACTTCTGAATATTCATGCCATTTCTGACATAGCATTATGATATATAATGCTGTGGTTTGTACTTTATTTTTGTGCATTTATATGGAAATTTATATGGAAATTTTTGTGCATAATTTTGACAATTACCATAAGACACATGGTATTATACATGGAATCAATAAGTCGGAGGTTATTTATACTTTCTTACATGCCAGGTACACATTAATAAATCAGTTTCCAAGAAGACTGTAGCAATACATCTACATTTTAGAAGCCTTGTAATGTCTTGGGTTAAGATCACAGGCTCAGGAGTCCTGTCCCATCGCTGTCCCTTTGAGTCATAAGTGGTATGTCCTCCCCGTTTCCCTTCTTCAAGTCTTCATTGTTTATGTTTCTGGACAGGTTCCGACCTGACGATTTCATCCGCTCAAAGCTCTTGCGCTCTTTTGTCGTCTCCATTCCAGGGTCGACTTGAACTTCCTCTTGTTTCCTTCCGATTTCCCAGGTTCCCCATGGCCACCTTTACTCAAGCCAAACACCTCCATGTCCTCCTCTGCATGGATGGGGGAGCTCATATACCCAGAATAAAGAAATACTGGTGGAGAAGCTATTGCTTTGAAAGCAGTGGGTGAACAAATTTCTCTCTCTGGCAAGCAGCCAGAGAAAGGTTTGTTTTTCTCACCCCTAGACTCCAGAGCTGTGCAGTCTCACGGAATGTTCCTTTCCGATTGTGCACTCTGTGACGTGAGGCATCCCTCAGCTACCTGGGATTTATGGGCGAGATTAAATAAAGGTTTCTGTGGTCCCAGAACAGGGGGAGACAAGCAGACCTGATGTTCTGTGCTGGCTCAGACTACCATTGTCTGTCTAGTGCCATGTGATACTTTCCTTGGCCAAATAAAGTGGGCCCTATTACTCTAGAGCGGCTGGGGCTACTAGCACATAGGTTATACCCAGGAAGCCTCCCTTAGTCTGGCTGCCTCTGCTTCCTGCTTGCTGTTGCTGTCTTCATTCTGATGCTATCCTCAGGGAGAGGGAGGAAGTCATTCTGTTCTTTCTCGAAAGATAACTTTGATGGATGTGTTTGTTTCTGTCTGGCCTCCTGGGAGCCGGGCTCTTCCATTCAAGGCAGTTAATCTTTCTAAGCTTTATCTGATAAGCGCAGATGATAACAGTACCTACCTCATTGGTACGAAAAGTGTATAAAATAATTCACAGGGAAGTGCTGAAGGCAGAGCTGGCACACAGCAAGCAGCCAATAAATGTTATCTTCGCGGCCATCATCGGAGATTTGTTTTTAAAGGGTCTAAAGCTATTTTTGATTTCTCTGTAGTCATTTGGAGCTTTTTCAAATACTGCGCTCTGAACATTGTCTGCTTGGACACATATCTCATCTTTATTTCTGTCTTTAGTAGACGGAATTCTTCAAGGATAGTGACTGAGTTCATTTTTATCTCCCCAATACCCTGCAATGTACATAGCAGACATTAATAACTATCTGTGAGAAGGTATGCTGGATGAATGATTTATGCTTTTATTTTTTGTTCTAGTTTATTTATTTTGCAACTGGAATTCTCTTCGTAATTTTTAAGAAACTTAAACAATTTTTAAGATTGTAATATAGTTATACCATTTCCCCTTCCCTTTCGCCCCTCCTAAACGTCCCTTGTATACCCACCATAAAAACTAAGGGTTTTCGCACCAGATGTATGACCGCTCCCTGGTATGGCTAAGAGGAAGTTTTTACTGTAGATGTGAGAGCAAGCACAGTCAGCGACATCTGGAAGACTCCACGCAGGGAGAGAAAGCAGTAGACTGAACAAGTATGGCAGACTGAACAGGCCAGGAGAAGAGAGAGAGAGAAGGGGAAAGGAAGAGGAAGACAAAAGCGAGAAGAGGCCCAAGAGAGAAACAAAAAAGAAAGCATCATAGCAGAAATAGCAAGGTTATAAGGACGGTGAGAGGCTGGGGTAGGAAAGCCCATGAGCTGGAGAAGTTTAGGGTAAGGGGCGGGTGAGACGCACCAGGGTGCCAGTACTGATTCTGGAATGTGTGACAGGTGAGGGGGTTAACTCCCTTCCTCATTAGCATGTCTATGGGTGCTGTCCTTGTTCAGATCACGTTCAGACTGGGATTCTTAAATACCTATCTGTGGTGCCTCATTGTAAAGCATCAGCCCATGATTCGCATTCTACACGTAACTGGACTATCAGTTAAAGTAACCAAGGATCTATGGAGAAAATAGGAGCCGATCTCCATGAACGTGGTGGGGAAAGATTTCTCCAGTAAGATACTAACGTGTCCGGACCATAAGTTAAAGCCTGTGATACTGCAAAACGGTACTGTGGGCCTCTACCTCAAAGTCAAGAGAGTGGAAGACAGCCATCGAAGGAAGAAGACGTTTCTAATCTGTATTTCTTACAGAGCGGCTTTTACTCATCACGTAGATCAAGATTTTTTAAATTTGATTTTTAAAAGTCAGAAAACCCAGTAGGAACAACACCTCTGAAGCGGTATTTTATGAGAGAGAAGATAGATGTAGACAACATAAGGGAGCCACATAGCTTCGCTGTCCCTCAGTGGGGCAGCCAGGCGGTGTGTAGTCTGCTTGAGGATACTTTGAAAGTACAAAGGCCTTGATGCCAAAACGGACAAGCCAATGCAAATGGTTCTCCTGGTTATCAGCGATACTCACAGTATTTTCACCATCAGAACTACCTCACAGCCCCTGGGATTGTTAAAAAACAGAACAAAACAAAGCAAACAAGCACCAGACTTATCACCAGAAGGGTGATTGTGTAAAGCAACTGAACTCCCATGCCCTTGTTGATTGGTAAAAAACACTTCGGGAAGCCTTTGGGTTGCACCCACTGCCACCTCTGTGCCTGCAGTCCAGTGAGTTTATTACAGTGGCAGACTCAAGGAATTCATTCATATGTGTATGAAGTACGTACAAGAATATTCCTAAGTACATTGCTTAGTGGTAAGCTGGAAGGAAGCTGGACAGTGTTCCACAAGAGTGGGATGAACAGTCGGACAGGGAGCAGCCAACCACACAAGAGTATGCCTTTAATGAGTCACTTTCTGCCAGTTTTAAATGAAGCAGCCTAGTTTTCGTTGGTAGAGGTCTGGGTACTGGTTCAGGGGAGAGGAAGGAGCCATGAAGTGACTGACTTATTTCTCGATGGCAGTGTGCTTCGTGAAAATAGGCAGATATCCTTGTGAATTCTGCATCTCTCTGCACGTGTATTCACCTTTATAACCAACATAGAAAATTATTTTTTTTCAAAAATGATATCAAATATAAAATTAGCTTTGTGAATTAACTTCTAGGTTCAAAATGTTCAGTATATAGTTATTAACTCTTAAAAAATGTGTAGGTTTTAACTATTAATGACTATTAAGATATCTTTCCATCACTGCTCTCTTATTCTTCCGGCTACAGTCATCGGATGACAGGTGGGCTTTTCTTGCTGGACCAAAGGTCATATTAACTCGCCAGAGCCCTTTCAGCTCAGTAGCTCCTCTCTGGCCACTCAAATATGAATTAACATCAGACATTTCAAATTGGCAGATTTTCATATCTGACCTCTGTTAGAACTCAGTTCTTCTGAACCCTCTCATTGGGTTTTTTTTTTCTTTCTCAATTTCTGTTTTTAAAGTTTTGTTACGGGATTTTACAACATTCGTAACAACTTAGCAAAATTAAAAATACGTATTATTGGGTTGGAGAGACGGTTTGTCAGTGAAGGACACTGTTATTCCAGAGGACCCAAGTTCAGGTCCCCAAACCCACGTCAGGTGCCACACAACTGTCTGTAACTCCAGCTTGGGGATGTGACACCCACACTCACACACACATTCCCACACCCACACAGAGAGCCCTATACACAATTTAAAATAATAAAAACAAATCTTAAAACGTGTAGTATTAATGTGCACCAGGCGGTGGTGGCGCATGCCTTTAATCCCAGTACTCAGGAGGCAGAGGCAGGAGGATCTCTGTGAGCGCAAGCCCAGCCTGGTCTACAAAGTGAGTTCCAGAACAGACTCCAAAGTTACACAAAGAAACTCTGTTTTGAAGAAAAAAAAAAAAGTTAATACGTTATAAAACATTTCCTTGTAGGTTCAATCATTCTTACCAATGGGTATGCCCAGTCAAAGATTAAACACTGACTACTGGTATAATTAAAATGTCTTAATTATCCAGAATCCACTGCAGAATACTTGTCTGGTGCCATAATTGTGGACCCTTTCTCTATGGTTGCAGGGACTGGGCAAGTCAGGCTGATTTTTCATTGTTTGAGTTATTCAACGAATCAATTCTGTTTGAATTCGATTTTCTTGTGCTGTTCATTGTGACATAGTAAAGAGAAGAATAAGTGAGTGTTTATGAAAAAGTTAGGTATAACGGATGTCACGGCTCGGGTGAGGAAACGGTGAGTTCAAGGCTAGGCTAGGTGGTGTCAGATCCTGTCTCAAAAAATGGTGTTGTGTATAGAAATAACTTTTCCATGGGTAATTAATAGTCAATGATAACTAGCTTCTTTTTTCTACCCTAGGCTGACCAGATATCTGGTTTTCACATAAGATCTGTTCTCTGTGTCCCTATTTGGAACAGCAACCACCAAATAATTGGTAAGGCATTACCCACGCGATTCTTTGTGTGACAACAGACACCTTTTTAAAACGGGAACCAGGCCTGTATATATGACACTATATGCGTGTGTCTGTATGTGTGAGTATGCATGTGTATGCATGCGTGTGTGTGCATGTGTGAGTAGGCATGTGTATGTGTGTATGAGTGTGCATGTGCGTGTGTGTGTGTGTTTGTGTGTGTGTGTGTGTGTGTGTGTGTGTGTATTGCCTTTGACTTCTGGCTAGCCCAGGGCTCATAACAACCATCCCTCCTCTGGCTCCCCAGAACGTCCCAAGCTCTGTCTCCATACTCTTCTACAATTCCATAAGCACAGACTACTAACGAATAGGCATCCGTTAGAACAGGAACAACTATCTACTGAGCTCAGAGCAATAGTAAATTCCAAAGCTGGGAGGGCTCTCAGAAGCCTACCAACTGAACTTTGTTATTCTACATGGCAGACATTGAAGAAAAGAGATGGAATTAGGGAGAGAGAAAGAGGGAGGAGAGGAGAGACTGAAACAGCCACAAACTTATAGTTAATAGGAGATCAAGATTAAGCTTGAGGAGTCCAAACTTTCCTAGGATGTCTACGTCCATGTCTGAGCTTTCACACATAGTGTGGGTGCAGAGGTGTTGGACACATCTGGACACATAGCTTTGCTGGCATATCTCTAAAGAGACGCTTTCCCCACAGTAAGGAAACTAGGCAAAAGCAGCTTCCGACATTTTCTCCCTACCTGCCATCTCCCTTTACCTAGGGAAAGAGTTGGGGCCTGGCATAACGGCACATGGCTGAGACCCAGCACTTTGGTGGTAGAGGCAGGAAGAGACCAAAGTCATCCTCAGCTACACCGTGAGTTCAAGGCCACCCTGGGACTATAGGAGACCCTGCCTCAAAAAGAAGTAAATAAAACCTAAACCCAAACCAACAAAACGAAACAACTCAATCAGAAAAATACCAGAGTCAATACAGACACGCAGGCAAATAAAGAGTTTATGATTAAGCTTAACAATCATGAAGGAGAGAGATTTACTTAAAGCTATGAAAATACAACAAAAATGTGATTTTTTTTTCTCCTAGGAGACATAAGGTGATGGATGTATTTGGAACATAACATACAATTTCGCTTCTCTCTACCACACTCTAAGATTACTGGCTAAACTCAAAGATATTACTGCCTAACCAATGACTTAGTGCCCTGGGAGTGTTGTCGAGGTCAGATTTTTTTTGTGGGGGAGGACAGAGCTTTATGTGTTCCTGGAACTTTTGGTCTTCCTGGGCTCTGCCTTCTGAGGGCTGAGCTCACAGGTGTGCCTCACCACCCTCAGTTCAGGCGGCTCCTCCTGCTCACTGCAAACACTGGACAATGAGATCCACTGCAACCCAAGTCCCTCATTTCTGAAGGATGTCTTTCCTGCTGGACTGCTGAGCTTGTACCAATACATTAGTAGGTTATTAAGCATAAAGAATATTCTAGGATCTTAGAAGCTGAGCCTGAATACAAATACCATATATCGAGTTTTAGATATATCCATATTTAAAGGAGAGAAAATGTCCGTAGAAAACAATTGCATATTAACTGAATGACAACCTCACATATAATCCTACATTTCAATCCTAATGACAAACGTCGCTATTACTCCAAAGTCCGGGCTGTAGTTTTTTTCTTATATGCTAAAGACTTTTCATGTAGTTATATATTGCTAAGAATCCAATCAGTTCACCAGGGGAAGTTAGGTACTTTTAAAAATACAGGATTACTTTAGAAACAGAGGTTTTTTGTTTTGTTTTGTTTTTGGTTTTGGTTTTTGAAGACAGGGTTTCTCTGTGTAGCCCTGACCTTTCTGGAACTCACTCTGCAGACCAGGCTGGCCTAGAACTCACAGAGATCCGCCTGCCTCTGCCTCCCAAGTGCTGGGATTAAAGGCGTGTGCCACTACCACCCAGCAAATCATAGCTATTTTATTTGCATATTTCTGCTAAATTCGAACACACTGAGCTTTTCAGTTAGAGCATTGTTGTGGTGGGTTTTTTTTTTTTTTTTTGGAAGTCAAACACCAACACATTTGGTATAATGCCAGGAATGTATTTGGAAAGAGGAAACCCTCATAAACTGAGACTGTTGAGTGTGTGCGCCATTGGTAGCAGGTAGCAGAACTAATTTTGCTTTGATCCATGTGTGTCCCATAATATCATGTTGTATGTCTTGAGTATGCATGTTGAACATTTAAGACTTATTTCACATCCTTTGAGGTAGTTCGTATTTTAACTCTTTTTGTAGATAAGGAAGTTCGTCACTAAAATGGTGCATTTACTTGTGGTCACACACTTGGTATTGTAGCTAAGGTTCTACATAAATCCAGGTTCCGAATCACTCTGCCACAGTGCCCCTCCCAAACACCAAAGCGTGGTGGGGGGAGGAATTATGTATTATATACAGAGATAAATTGATTCAGTGACATATGTAAAACAGGGTGTACATATTCGAATATACTTGCCAACTACATCACATCTCCAGCGTGGAGGAGTGTTGAATGAGTGTGTTAAGCTATTCATAGAATTAGCTGCGGCCTGTTCTCTCCCAGAGACACAATGCCCGGTACTCACAGTGACCACTGTCTCCACTTTCCCTCAACAGGGGTCGCTCAAGTGCTGAACAGACTCGATGGGAAACCTTTTGATGATGCAGACCAGCGGCTTTTTGAGGTGAGAAAATAAATTTAAAAGCCAAGGGCCAGCCGTTTCCTTGCCCGCATTTTTTTTAGGGTAAACATTCATCTTCTTAATGTAGTTAAACAGCGTACCAGCAAAGAGGAAATTTTAAAGACTATATAAACACAAGGCAAAATTTGATTGTGCTTCCGCTCATCGGATTAGTTTGTGACCTTGGATCATTCTTCTTAGTCTCATTGCAGAACTGAATCACCTCCGCGTCTGTCTGATAGTACCATCCCTGTCTTGTTCGCATGTGTCCAGTCATGAGACCCTTAGCCAGCCCCGCCAGGTGTATGTTCCCCGCGTTCTTTGGTTCACGAGGCCCTGTTCCCTGTGTCACAGCAGAAGAGGGCAGCTTTGCTGTGCTTCCTCATGGACTGGGCCGGAGTCTGCCCACCGAGGGTGTCAGTGTCCCTTCCTCCTCGCATCTTTGTGCTACCAGCTGGTTCCAAGTCAGTCTCGTTGCCTTTAGCTCTCAGCTCATGGCTTCTTTTTCTTACTTTCTTGGCCAAAATATTTTATAACCTTGCTATTGAAATGGGCTGTTCCTGGTTAAATAAAATAGAATAATTAAAGTCAGTCTTCCGCCCAAATAAATTCAGATCACATTAGTTCCAAATGTGTGACATTATTTCTTCACAGTGTCATTTAAATAATGATTTTTTTTCCTCGTGTGCAATGTGAGCTATAAAGCTCTTCCATGACAGTAGTAATTAAGAACTGTAATGCACATTTCCCTGAGGCCCACCTCTGAGCACAATAAAATTATATTTTCAGAACTGTCTCTGGTGGCCTGTGGCTTTCATATTAGATTTTGTCTGTGAGTTATTATGGTTTCTAATTAACAGGCTTTCTGTGTCCTAGGCTTTTGTCATCTTTTGTGGCCTTGGTATCAACAACACAATTATGTACGATCAAGTGAAGAAGTCCTGGGCCAAGCAGTCTGTGGCTCTTGATGTAAGTACAGTATTATGTTCGCAAGCTATGCTAAAAGGCTTTGATTTTAGGAAGCGAAAATTTGTCCTATTCATGGGCCTTCATTTCTATATCTTAAAGACTCTCCTCACTGGGTCTTAATTATTTTATGGTCTTGGGTTCAGTTGGGTAACAAGTGGAGACCCTGTCTTGGAAACTACTGTAATATCAGGGAATTTTTGGATCCCCGTGAGCCCATCCATACACACCCTACAGTTAGATATACATTTTTACACTTGATTTCTTAAATATAGATAAGTCAAAATAATTTATCACTGCTATAATCTGAACGTTTTGGAGGCAGAGGCAAGAGGATGAATGGAGGGCAGTCTGGACTACATAGCCAGCCTTTGTCTCCAACAAACAAGCAAACACAACTGTCAGAACTTAAAACAGATTATGAACTTAAATATATGTGTTTGAGTGTGTGTGTGTGTGTGTGTGTGTGTGTGTGTGTGTGTACATACATGGGAGTGTGTGTGTGTATTTTTACAAACTTTTCCTACCACTCAGGGGAAGCCTCTGAAGACATGTAGCCTAAATCTGCTCCTTCCATGCATTCAGGCATCCTAACAAGAATCACACTCTGACCCTTGCATGCCGGCCCAGATCCACAAAATTCTAAAGAACAATTTTCCTCTCCTGTGAATCTCAAAGGCCTGTTTTGACACAAGACCTATTTTTCCCCAGCATCTTCTCTATAGATGGTACCAAAGATTTTGGTTTTATCTAAGAAAAACTTAGGAAATGGGGGAGATAAAATATCAGTGATGAAACAGTATGGTAGAATTCATGTGCACTCTTCAAAATGTTCTCAATACCAAGCTAGATGCTAGAGAAAGAGAAAGCTCAGGGAACATTTGTGGTACTTACATATTTAAAAGACATAGAATTATTGCTATGTAATTGATCTGCACACTTTCCTCTTCCTCTTAGACCTGAATTCTGGAATCACAGAATTTCATGATTTATTTTTAGTGCCTAGCAGGATCCTTAGCACAAAGCAAACATCTGTGGGATAGTTCTTAGGTGGAGGGATGGGGAAAGGAAAGATGATAGACAGAAAACATTGAGGTAAGGGGTTTGGAGTAGTTCTCCCGAGAAAGAATGGCTGTTTTCCTAGGAAACATGTTGATAGCGAGGAGCAAAGGCAGCACCTGTAACCAACAGGCGAACTGAAAACTTATAACCAATGCATAAGAGTCAGTACTAAACTAGACAGGATGACTCGCGTCTTTAATCCCAACGCTCAGAAGGCTGAGGCTGGAAGAGTTCTGTGAAATTGAAGTCAGTCTGGTCAACACAATGAATTACAAGCCATTCAGGGTTACAAAGTGAGATCATGTCTCAGAAAGAATGGAAGGAAGTATATGATAGAAGGAAGGGAGAGAGGGAGAAAGAGAAGGAAGGAAGGAAGGAAGGAAGGAAGGAAGGAAGGAAGGAAGGAAGGAAGGAAGGAAGGAAGGAAGGACGGAAGGAAGGAAGGAAGGAAGGAAGGAAGGAAGGAAGGAAGGAAGGAAAGGAGATGGTTCTAGTGGATAATGCACTAGCCATGCAAGTGTGAGGGCCGGCGTGTGAACCCCAGAACCCACATGAAAGCTGGACAGCTGGTTGGGTTTCACAGCTGCCTGTAATTCTGTCTCTTGAGAAGCACCTGCAGCACCTCCCTTAGGCAACACTGCTGACTAGCTCAGTTGGAACTGATGAGCACCAGATTCAGCAACATTGGGCCTCCAATGTGCATACAAGTACACACACACACACACATCTACACCACACACACATGCAACATGCATGCACAGCCCTAACACACAAGCTCACTACTAGAGCAGGAAGGTCTGTATGCTGAACTGTTTTCATACTGGGACTCAGTTGTGAGAATTAAATGAGATGATACCCGGGAAGGCTTTAATGAATAGTCAGTAACCGTGTCCAACAACAGTAATCACTGTGTTCATAAGTGCAGTAGCGCGTTTAGTGCAGAGATGCAGTTGGGAGAAGGAACAAAGGACATGAACAGGAAACAGCAAGTGTTGCGGGTGCTCCCTTAACTCTCAGCGGACTCTACCTCCAGGCACCTCGCCCATTGTTTTTTGCACCTGCAGCTATGTAAAAACAAACACGCCAACATAGCCTAGAGCATTCCCTACGCACGTCTAGTCCCAGGTAGACCTCCTCATGCTGCAGTGTTAACACAGAGAGGAAACATCCATGCACCCCACCATTCTCACTCTTCAGCACCTCCTCCTGTGTCGGCATCCTGTTAAGAGGCTAGAAAGACAGGATTGAAGTGTGAAGGGCCAGGTGTTCCCAAACAAGAGAGTCACAGCCATCCTCTCTCCTAACACCCACTCCAGCTTCAAGGCCAGTCCCTAGCCACAGTCTTCGAAGGCGAAGGCTTCTTTGTGTCCCCAGGGAACGTCTTCGTGCTAGCGCTGCCCAGTCCTTACAAACTGTGACCAACGCTACCAACATTTCAGATTATGAGAATCTCACCCTTCCAGGAAGTTGACTTCTGTTGTTAATTTCTTTTTCTTTTTTGGACTTGCTTTCCTGCCAGTCAAGGGCAGCTCTCCCTGTTAGATCCTGTTACTGCCACCTTGCTGTCCCTCTGACCCCTAACCAAACTCCATGTCATTGGGAGCCAAATCTTGGTGACTGTGATTGGCGGACCCTACCCTATTCCTTTTGGTCTTGATTCTACTTGAATATTTTCCCAAGAAGGTGGTCTGTTTAGTTCTTTTCTTCCGTTGTCTCTTATTTTTCATTAGCAGCAACAGAGATACAAGGCAGCCATCCCTCAGCCCCAGAGCAGTCACCACCTTAGAAACCTGTCTTTCCTGGAAGGAAGCACGTGTGGTTCTGGGCCTAGGGAGTTCACAGGAGTGTCTGTCTCCTGGAGTTCAGGGGACAGCACAGTGCTGTTCTGTCTTTTAAGCATCTTTTCCCCCAAGGGAAGAAGTAAAGTAAAATGCTTATCTCTGAACGTAGGTGTTTTTCCAGTCAATCCTTATGAGTGGTGTGGGCACTACCTCCAAAACACTCAGATCCCCTGAAGAACTGACTTTTCCTTCTTCCTTCTTCCTCTTTTCTTCCTTCCTCCCTTCCTTTCTTCCTCTTTCCCTCCTTCCTTTCTTCTTCCCTCCCTTTTTTCTTTCTTTTTTTCTTTCTTTCTTAACAGAATGTATGGCTTTAATTTATTCTACCCTCCTCTAAAAGCAGCTGATTTCTGTGCATTTAATGCCAGCTACTTTTCTTATTGATTTAAAACATCATATCAAATTATGCAAATTCATATATATGTATATAAATTTAAATATATTTTTATATATTATTTTGTTCCACTGCTCTGGAAAAATCCTCCTCCCAGACTACATTGCTTTAAGGATACTTTGAATATCTCTAGTGTTTCCTACAGAAGGAGGCCAGTGACCTCAGCCAAGCCAAAACCAGGCAAGGTTGGCGACAGCCGGCCCTCACGTTTGCACACGTCTGGTGGGCGACAGCCAGCACTTACACTTGCACACATCTGGTGGGCGACAGCCAGCACTCACGTTTGCACACGTCTGGTGAGCGACAGCCAGCACTCACACTTGCACACGTCTGGTGGGCAACAGCCAGCACTCACGTTTGCACATGTCTGGTTCTAATTTGGGTTGATTCCATAGCTGTAGATCCTGAATACTCCAAACATGTTCTTAGTTACTTTATATGGCAAATGAGCATTAGAAAGTACATTAACAGTCAAGTAAAATTACGTGGGGACAGTGTTTAGAAGCAGTATGCAGCTATAACTGGCGTTCTTGGTCCTCCCTATCCGTTGGCTCCACATCTGTGTGAGAAAGATCTTAAAAATTCTAACTGTGATAAACAATACACACTTCTCCCCCTTGCCATTCTTTCCTAAATAACATAGAAGAACCACAACTGTCTACTAGCACTTACATTACGCCACTTACGGTAAGCACTGTGGAGATGGCTCGACCTATGTGAGGGGTTATAGCTTATACCCAAGTCCTGAGCCATCTTAGAGAAGGTGCTGAGTATCTGAGGATTTGGTCTGGGGGCTGGGGAGTGAGACCACCCTCTCTTAGAGCTGTGGAAGGGAGCTGTCCTTATCAAAAGTTAGCTGTTTGCACTGACTATCTATCATTGCATTACTATCTTTGCCCTCTTTGAATTCTGTCTGCTCACCCTCAGATTATTTTAAGGCCATGCTGGCTAGGGGCCTCAACTCCTTGTCTGTTTGATCAGGCAGATCAATTCGTGCTTCCAGTTTGAGTTTTAAATAGATTAGCCTTTCCTTCATTCTTTGACTCAGGCTCGCAAGTTACATCACTGTGCGCCTGGGACGCAGCAGTGCACCTTAGCGCCACTGCACCTGGTACCCGCGGCCCTGCACCCTAGCACCACTGCACCTGGTACCGCGGCCCTGCACCCTAGCACCACTGCACCTGGTACCCGCGGCCCTGCACGCTAGCACCACTGCACCTGGTACCGTGGCAGTGCACCCTAGCACCACTGCACCTGGTACCGCGGCCCTGCACCCTAGCACCACTGCACCTGGTACCGCGGCCCTGCACGCTAGCACCACTGCACCTGGTACCGCGGCAGTGTACCCTAGCATCGCTGCACCTGGTGCCGCGGCCCTGCACCCTAGCATCGCTGCACCTGGTACCGCGGCAGTGCACCCTAGCACCATTGTAGGTGCGATTGTCCTAGAGCACTCCCACTTCTTCCAGGCACGCCCAGTGCCTATCATCATGCCGAAAGGTATGACCTGGAAATAATAAACTCACATCCAATGGCAAAATAACCAGAGAAAGACTTGGCACGGCAGGGAATCTCTTTTCATATCCCCATGCTGGTAACATTGGCTCTTTTCAGCCAACAATCCACCAAATGGGAAAGAGAGAAACGTAAACTACATGTCTCTTACTTTTCTGGTCTTTAAAATGAAATGACTAATATAATACCTAGATTTTCTTTAACAATTGAATTATCAATCCAATTATTTTAGTGACTGCTTTTCTTGAATTTCTCATAATTGAGTTTTAAAATCTATTGTTAAAATCCTTTTCCCTAAATATGTAATATTCATACTGCACAGCTCTCAGATGCTCTTAAAGCAGAGTGATGGAACAAAGGAAGAAGTTTGGAGTCATTTTAACAGATTTACTTTTGTTATCTTGATTTCCACTCTGTACAGCAGCCAAAAGCTCCAGAAAAGCTGTGTTTCTTTGGGTTCCTATTTTCCCAGAGCAGGGTCTTAAGAACAAAGGGGAAACTTTACCTAAAGGTCAGAAAGCAGAATTACAATAGGAATGTAGATGAGGAATATCAGGTCTTCATTTGGAACATCAAGAATTGTTCTTTAGGGTGCCCTTCACGGTTATTGCAAATGAAGCCTTACCTGATGCCAGTGAGAATATTTCCAGGGAGTAGAAGTCTGGTTGTTAAGGGAGGCCTCATACAGTTTTACGATCCAAGCAAGGAGCGGAACGAGGGTCAAGCAGAGTGAGCAGAGGCGTGTGCAATCAGCAACCAGGTGCCCTTTAATGTTCCTCCCCAAAGCCTCTCCCATCTATTTCCCCTTTTCCAATTTCCACAACAACCATTCTACTTAAGGGTTTCATTACCCCTTGGCCGGGCGATTGTAATCCCCTTCCTCTTGTTCCTCCTGAGCCATAGTTTGGATTACATCACTCACCCCCGCCTGGACCTTAAATCACTCCCCTATTACCTATCCAAATACAAATGTCCTGGCCTCCGGGGCCCTTGGAAAATCTCATACCAAACTACTCTCCTACCTTTGGCTCTCATTTCTCTCCTCGGAGAATTGCATGCTACTCACACACTCCAGCACCTCCTGGTCTGCAGATTGGCCATCTGCTCGTCTGCCTTGTGATCCCTAGTGTCCCCCACCTTCATTATTCCCTGTTCCAACTTTGCCTCCCCACTCCGAGCTGTCCGTGGTTCAGAGCTTGAGTCAAGTGTCCCTTTGTCCAGTACGATGTATGTAATTGTCCTTTTGTCCAGTAGTATGCCTGTGCGTTTTCCTCTGCCTGTGAAGTATGTGACCATGCTCTATCCCCTCACCAACACACACAGCATTTTCTATGCAATTGGTGCTCAGTGAAAACGGATTGAATAAGTGACCGCATTTGTGCTGCCTCCATGTGCTCTACCAGAACAAGAGTCCGGGGGAAACGTTGACTCTTTAAGACTGATAGCAAAGGGAACGGAGTCATTCTTAGTGGACATCTTGGTGCCCTCAGATCGGCACAGCACTGCCTCTGTGTTCTCCGTACTATGAGTAGAGTTGGCTTTGTGGGGAAGAACATGGGGATTAGGAATGAAGACCTCTTTCCAGGTATCGTGTCCCATGGGATCCCTCCTTCTTTAAGAATTAAGGAGTCAGCCTGGCTTCCGGAAGCTGGGGGAAGAGATAAGATCCCAGTGAGGAATCTCCTAAACACCAAGGAAAATTCCTGTTGTTGGGACGGCTAGGACGTGACCAGATGCTGCTCTCTGCTTTCTCTCACGCTTGTCCTTCCCACTGAGCCGATCTTCACCACTCCTGGGCGGAGCTCTCAGACGGCACACATCTTCTGATACACCGGGGTACTGGGTGTCTGTAAACACTCTCTTTTCTGCAGTTAGGATAGGAGCCTGTGGCCAAGAGAGTTTACAACGAGTTTCTTTACATGTATTTTCTTCCTTCCTCCCTGCAAAGAGACTCAGGGCAAGGGAGAAATGGGGCGGAAATGCAGAGCCTGCATGAGCGATGCTGTCCTCACCCAACAACCGGGTATCTGAACCACACACCTGTATTCTCTGTTCATCATACGTTGTTTGCACAAACTCTAGGCAGCTCCATGGTCAGAACTCTCTTGCTAATGATTCCTGTCATTGTAGTTGTGCCGCTTGTGACAGGTTCTGACCTCGAAGGACCCACACGTCCATCCCTCTCTGAGGCTCAACTCATTGCTCTAAGCAACCGACTAGCACATGGTACTTTCTCATTCCTTTATAATTGTGGCAAAAATAAGCATAACATGGAATTTGTTGTTCTAGCCACTTTTTAAGTGTACAACCCAATGGCACACAAAGTGCTTCACCCTGATGCAAGGGCCTCACCACCATCTGTCTCCCGCCCTGAGACTACATCCACCGCACATTAACTCGGTTCCCTGTAGCCCATGGCAACCGCCCTTTCCCTCTGCCTGTGCCTCTGCCTGTGCTAGGAAGATCACAGATACGGAATCACTTGGGTTCCCTCTGGCTAACTTCATGTAGTTCATGAAGGACGCTGCCCTAGCTGCTGAGGATTCAGCGGTGAAAGACAAAGGTTGTTTATGATACTCTGGGAGAAGACAAGAGTAGGTAAAAAAAATGCCAAAAAAAGTTCATGGCTGCGTGAAAGCAACAGGTTGTTTCCATAAAGGGAACAGCGGGCTACTTAATAGAAAGGGGAAATGGAGAGCCGTTCTGGTGCATTCTGAAGAGGTCTGTGTTAGCTTTTGCTGCTCCGACAAGCCGCCTAAGGAAAGCAGCTTAACGAAGGAAAGGTTTGCTTCAGCTCCCGGTTTCAGACACTGCACTGCAGAGTCTCTCGGCTCTGTCACTTTATACCTGGGACAAGGCAGAATATAGACACGAAGAGCCTGTGGTACAGCAAGGGTCTCCTCATGTAAGTCCAGGAGCCAAGAAGAAAGAGGGAAGGAACAGAGACCAATATCCCCGTCAAGAGCATTGCCCCCATGGCTTCCTCCTCCAAATAGAGCCCTCTCTCCTAAACTTTCCCCACCTCCTAATAATGCCACAACTGGGGTGTTTAACCCATAAGCCATTGGGGGACATTCCAGCTCCAAACCATGGCGGGACTTCCTTGACACGGAAGGGCTTGGCTGCCTTGTCTCTTCTTTTGCTCATTTGGTGAGTTCCATCCAAACCCATTTGCCTGAGTGATCTTTGCTCCAGTTGCAACGTGGCTTTTTCTTCTTGCATATTATGAGGACTAAGTGTCTTAGTCAGAGTTACTATTGATGCAACCGAGACACCATGACCAAAAAACAAGGTGGAAAGAACAGGGTTTATTTGGCCTACACTTCCACATCACTGGTCATCATTAAAGGAAGTCAGGACAAGAACTCAAACAGGGCAGGAACCTGGAGGCAGCAGCTGATGCAGAGATTTTGGAGGGGTGCTCCTTACTGGCTTGCTTCCCCTGGCTTGCTCAACCTGCTTTCTTATAGAACCTAGGACACCAGCCCAGGACTGAAACCACCTACCATGGGCTGGGTCCTCCCCCATCAATCACTAACTAAGAAAATGCCTAACAGCCAAATCTTAGGGAGGCATTTTCTCAGTTAAGGCTCTCTTCTTTCAGATTCCTCTAGTTTGTACGTCAAGTTGACACAAGACTAGCCAGGACACTGAGCATGAGATCCGGGGAGGTAATGGCCCTTGCCTGAGGTGACCGTCAGGGTGCCATCTCATAGGTTTTCAAAAACAGAGTGTGGCCCGACTCACAGCCTTTTGTGTATCCTGGGGCCTCTGCCAGTCCACTGGTGACCTCTGCATTCCCTTTGGCCATATGCTGAAAAGGAGAGCGAATTGGTGACTGCAGTCCCTAAGAACCTAGCAAGGAAGGCAGACCCAGTGTGATCCTTCTGCAGTGAAATGGTGTTTTTCCCTCAGCCAGGAGCCATTAAATACATATGGGTCTATGCGGCTGGTTTGCCACGGTTCTCCTAGTGCTTCCTCCGGACATGGCCCACAGACTGTGTGCAGGAAGTGGTTGCCAAACGAATCAAGTAGAAGTACAGGCGATGGGCGGTGGTGGCGCACGCCTTTAATCCCAGCACTCCAGAGGCAGAGGCTGGTAAATCTCCGAGTTTGAGGTCAGCCTGGTCTACAGGGTGAGTTCCAGGACAAACAGAGCTGTTACACCGAGAAGCCCTGTCTCAAAACACCAAAACCGAAACAACAACAACAGCAACAGCAACAACGCAAGTACAGACAGAGAGTACCGTCATGAAGTACAGCGAGCGCCCCTTTCCAGCGCACACTCTGGGGCAGAGCTCGTGGGCACCGAGAGTAAGTTACTCACAGCGTCTCCTGGCCCCAGCCTCATTCAGGGCTCTACTTTCTGGAACTCCACCAAGAGGAAAGTAAATTCCTCAGCAGGCAGGGGATGGGGAAAGGATTAATTTTCTGATTAGCACAGCTGCCTAGACTCCGGGGAAAGCAACAGAGAAGGAACAGCGCCCTCGTGGGGCTGCTTGAAGAACAGCTCTTTCCTGCCTTGAAACGCTGCAAAGCCAGGAGTCCTTTCGCCCCTGTATCACTGCGTCTATCTGATAATTGGTAAAAATTCTCAGATTCTAGATTCCGTTTAAGAGAGGGCTTCTATGTTTTCACTTAGGTGTTGTGGAAAGCAGGATACCTACATCAACGTTCAGTCAAATATTTTTTAAGTAAACTTTATCTTTAGAACTTTTTTTTTTACTTTTCATTGTATTTTGTTTTTAAACGAGCCAGAATTTCTATTTATTCATTTCTTGCATTTGAAATGCTCTTCCGTGACATCCTTGGTCCGAGATTCTTTGTCATACTCCTTAACCGTTCCGTAACGATAACCGACATTTTACATAGCTTCCTCTCCCGATCTGTTTCACAGAGGTCTCCGGTCACCTGGGTTCCCGTTGTCATCAGCCTTACTCAGGTTGATTTGGTGTTCAGCACAAGGTGCCTCCACCAGCTTGACATGCATAGGCTCATCACAGTTGGGCTCCAGCACACAGAGATGGGCTTGGCGCTTATCTAAGGCTTTGGCAGCTTCCTGTGTGCCACATGCTAGGCCATCGTGGCTGAGGGTGGAGTTCACCACCTCCTGTAGAGCGGTAATGACGTCCACCACACCTCCAGCGGCAACGCCTTCCGCGGCCATGGCAGTGGATTACCAATGAGACCGGAGCATGAATGCGCTTCGTTGTATTTTATTCTAAAGATTTATTTTTAACTACGTGTCTGTGTGTATGTGCACATGAATACAGGTGGCCACCGAGGCCAAAGGATGACATTGGATCCCCTGGAGCTGAAGTTACAGCTGTTTATGCGCCGCTTGGTGTGGGTGCCGGGACCCGAACTCAAGTCCTTTGGAAGAAGAGCAGGCACTCTTAACTGGAGCCATCTCTCCAGCTCCCTACACTTTAAAATAGTCATGTGTTTTTACTAATTGTTTGCGAATGTCATGCATATATGCGGTGTATAGAACAGTTTCGCAATGATAGAAAACTTGGAGAGGTAATGGAGGGCCCTGTATGCCCTGCTCCCATTGCCGTTTAACATCTTACATTAGCGCAGTATGTTTGCTGTGGTTATAGACTGGCATGGCTGCCTGACTGCTCACAAGAGCCCTGATTTATTAGCCTGACTTACTCTTCACCAGAACCTTTGCCTGTTCAGGGTCCCGCGCAAGATTCCCGGCTGCCACTAGACATCATGTCTCCTTAGGCTTCTCTTGGCTGTCAGCATTTCATGACTTTCCTTTTTAAAAACTCATTTTTGTTGTTATTTTTGCAGAGGGGTGAGTTAGTAATTTTTCCTCTGAGAACTTCACACCACTCTTGTATCCACACCATTCTTGCCCCTCGTCTCCCCTTTAAACAACTCTCCTACTCCCCAAATTCATGATCATTTCTTCATGTCACACACACACGTGCATGTATGTACACTCATGCACACACGCACACATGCACACGCATACACATACGCACGCACGTGCATGCACACACATGCACACACGTGCATGCATGCACACATACACACGCATGCACACATGTACGCCCCCTATACAACCGACTTTGTCCGTGAAGTCATGTGGCAGTGTTTAGGAGCACCACCGCCAGGCATTTTATACAGCGTCTCCACTGGAATTTGCTGCTGTTTTCTCAGGTTAGACTTGTGATTCTGGATGTTGCTGAGGAAGGTCACAGACAATGGAGGCTGTTTTCATCTCACCAGGTTAAGGATGCTGTCCCGCCAGAATGACTTACACTATTCTTGACCTTAATGCCTGGCTGGGTAGAGAATGTAAGGTTTCCCAGCCATGGAGATGCTCTGTTTGGTTTCTCCTTTCTTAATTGTAGTCCTTGGATGGAATTCTGTACAGAGTAAGTTCCATTACCTTGATAGAAAACTATCAATATTAATTACTTACTATTCATTCTCCTTACCATCTTCCCAATTTTCCATAAATCTCTTTATTTATTTCTCATGCTTATTTTATATTTTGGGTTATAACCCATTATTGCTTTATTTATCCGATACTTTCTTTTATATCAGAGCCTAGTGAAGTAATTTCTTTTTTTAATTTTTTTATTTAAAAGTTTCTTAATTTTGCATACCAACCACAGCTTCCCTTCCCTCCCCTCCCCACCTTCTCCCCACCCATAAAGTAATTTCTTAACAACAAAAGGATTGATGGAGGCTGGAAGATGGGCCAGTCACTAAAGCATCTACACAGAAGCAGGAAAACCTAAATTTGATTTCTAGAAACCAGGTGTAGAGCTAGATTCAAGCATAAGGTTTCAATCCCAGTGCTAGGACGTTGGAAACGGTGAATCTTGGGACTCATTGTCCAGGCTAACTGGCAAGTCCCTGACTAGTGGGAGACCCTGTTCTAAAAATATAAGGTAGAGAGTGTCTGAGGAATGACATCCAGTGTTGAATTCTGGCCTCCACAGGCACTGCACACACACACGCACACATATACATACATGTACACACACACACACAGAAGTTACAGATGTTGGAAATGAATGTTGCATTTCTAATAATCCTGTCATCGTTTATGTATCTCTCAAACACTTCAATAGGATCCTTGAGGCTTGCATGACATAATCACCAATGTCTCAGTCACTGTTTTATTGCTGTGAGGAGACTGACCAAGGCAATCCTAATAGAAGAAAGCATTTAACTGGGGACTGGCTTACCGTTTCAGAAGCTTAGTCCATGGTCATCACAATGAAAGTATGGCAGCAGGAATGACAAGCATGGTGCTAGAGAAGTAGCTGAGAACTGCATCCTGATCTGCAGGCAGAGAGGGTGAGCCTGAGCCTGGCATGGGCTGTGGAAACCTCAAAGCCCACCCCCAGTGACACACTTCCCCCGACAAGGCCACACCTCCTTATCCTTCCAAATAGTGCTACTCCCTGGTGACTGAGTGCTCAAACACATAAGCCTGTGGGAGCCATTCTTAAACCATGCCAGTGACAACTCACCTCCTGGATGCTCAGAACTTGTCCTTGCCAAACATACTGGGTACTTGTGAATGCCTCAAGATATGGTACAATGAGTCACAGAATCTCAGGCTGGAAGAGGACAGAGGCAGGGGCAAGTGTGGTTGCTGTGCTGTCTGCTGAGTTTAAGATAGATGTTAAGTACCACGTGTAGACTGAGCAACTAATTCAGAGAGCTTTCTCACGATAGAGTTTCAGAGACAGTAACTCTCAAGTGACAGGCAGCAAGCTACCCAATTCTGAAAGGCCATTCTCAGCACGCTCCAGAGAAAAGGGAAGTCACAGGTGAAAGTGGGAAGGACTGGGGTGCTCAGCTGTTGGGGGCAACCCAACTCCTCTGTACACCAGGAGAGAGGCAAGCAGAAGGGAGAAAAGGGTGGGTCACAAAAGATGCTTGTGCTGCGTGAAGGGACTTGAACTTGATTCTAATAGTGGAGAATGACCGAGGAGCCTTCAACAGAAGGGGAGTGTGATTCACTTGGCATTTTAGAGGGATCATCTGCCATCTACAGAGAGATTAATGTCGGTGCTTTATAAACACAGCCATGTTTCTAACAAAAAGTCGACTGTGTTTTCATTTTATTTCCTGCTGAACGGCATTTGGTGGCTCTCCAAAATCAAATCCATCCTTATAGGATTTGTTCTCGCCGCTGTGGTCTAACAAATGTGCTTCAGGACCGTGGACCGAGTTCCCAAACACAGCAGATGTTTGGAGTAATGAAACACGGTTCCCATGGAAACCTTCGGAAGTAACTCTTACTCGGATACACGTGTTCTGGCATGTTTGGAATTTTTTCCTTTGGTGGTTTATGTCTCTTGTCTTTGGTTTTGTGGTGTGATGTTTCGGAGGCTTGTAAAAAGTGCTTCGTTGTTTGGGTGCCTCTCTTTGCCCCCAGCACTGTGTGATAGACCCATATAGAAGGATCGCATAGACCCTTTCCCAAAGCAGCGTGGAGACAACAGTAAGATTCCCACCTGATAAGGGAGCAGACAGAGGCTCAGTAAGGTTGAGAAGCCTGCTGGGATGGGCTTTATAGCCCGTATTACTCAGTCGACTACAGGTCCAGATTTGAACTCACATCTGCGTGTCAAGGGCCCCTGTTGTTCATCTGGGGTAGAAAGGGTTGTTTGGAGAATGTCTTCTCAGTTGCGGGGCTGCGCTCACCCCTGGAACCGTGATGGCCGTGATGGAAGTGGAACAAGAGCATCTTTAAGGTCCTGCTTTGCACAGCAGGGGGCGCACTTCTGAGTGGGAAGACGAGGACAGTGACTACGGACACCCGGAAAGACCCTTTGATTTAAAAGCTCAAAGAGAATGAAACCCCCGTGGAAACGCATCCACTTGCTCTTCTTGAGCTTTCTTGAAAAGCACTAGCTTTTGAGAAGGGACCGTTTTGGCAAGCCTAATGCTTTGGAGTTTACCGTGCAGGATCTCGGACTAAGCCAGGTTCTCCATGATGCTCCAGCAACTCAATCCGAAACGCAGTCCTGTTTAAATCTAATTTCGAGTCTTAAATGAGCTGAGTCAGGTTGGGAAAGCAAAAAGCCTCTGTAGCAGATTCGCCCTGCCTCGCCTTGCAGGCTTACCTTGCTGTCATGAGTTTGTGAAGCCCGAGTTTGCTCATCCTAGGAGGAAGCTGGCATTCGCTCTGGGGACCACGTGGAGAATCATGGTAGCATTTTATACCAGGGCAGAAAGGGCATAATGCTTTCCACAGGTGGTAAACCGTAAGAGGATTCGAGCAAATGAGACCCTGAATAAGAGTTTGGCACTGCCTGCCTCCCTCCTTCCAACCCCCTCACATTACATGAGGCTTCACATGAAGTCTGTACAGTGTAGTATGCACTTTACACACTGTTCATAGTCCACAAACAGCCTCATGCATGATGTGGCATGCACATTTTAGTTGAATAAAAATAAAAACTGAATTAAAAACGGCCCCCCAGTTCTGGCTCTCAGCACATTGGAAGCTGCATCTTTAGACTTTCTTTCAGACTTCCTTTCTTGCATTGTATAATTTTTCATCATTGTTACTAACGATGCCTGAGAAAAACAACTTCGGGAAGAGATTATTTCTCTTAGCTAGTGGTTTCAGTGCAAGAATGGAAGGCAGGTAGACAGTTCACATCTTTGAGGAAGCAGAGAGGGACAGACAGAAAGGGACCATGGACAGCCTGAGAACCCACCCACTGTGACTTCTTTCTCTCCTCTAGGCCCCCACATCTAAAGTTCCCAGCACCTCCCCAAATTACACCACCAACTGGGGGCTGAGTCTTCAATACCCGAGGTTTTGGGGAAAACACTTCTGATTCAAACCATAGCGATCAGCCTGGTCCCTCCTTCCCTGATTTGCTCTGGAGGGAAGTCCCAGGAAGGACGCACAAAGCCCAGTGTTCCAGGGTGTTCTGCTGTAATGTGCAAACACTGTATCTCTCTAAAATGGTAAATCACTCCGATCGCCCTTTTGATTATGCAGGAAACTCTAGGGTGATATGATATAAAATACAAATACATGTTCAGTACTGGGATATTCAGAAATATGGTATTAAGTGACATTCGACTACTAATACTTCTAGATACATAAATTTTAGGTTTGGAAGACCTTGGCACATGTTTATGGTTGTTTTAGAAATAGCAATAATCAATCCAACTTTGCTCAATTAGTTCAAGGGAATGCTGTGTTCTCTGCTCTTCATAACAAACAAGAGGAACAAGTAATCAGGGCGTTCATTAGAAAAGCACTTATGAGACATTAATAGGTTTAATAACCTTTATGATTAAAGAGAGCAGCCTCGCTGTGGAGCAGAACCTAAGAAACACTGCAGCTGTGGGAACGAACGCGTCCTTTAAAACACATATAAATCATAGTCCAATATGCATATGTAGAGAGTCACACTGGATCACGCTAAGAATCAATCACAAAAACCTCTTTAATTTCAGTGTTAATGGTTGAGATCCTTTGTGACAGACAAGTAGGAACTTAGAGAAATAGAAAAATCATTACCACGTGAAACTTTTTCCAAAGAAGATGGCTGTCTCCTTCCTCCTAATGACATTTACATGATAGAGACAAATAGAGATTTCCTGACAGTTATGTAACAGAGATAAGCCAGCCCTTACCTGTCTCTTACAGTATATTTTTATGAGTATTGGAATGTGTTTAATAAATGAAATAATATCTAATAATCAAACGATATATGTTAAATATAAGCTATCTAATACGCATACACTTTAATCTCACTTGGAAGTCTTATCTACCAAACACAATCTTTATAATACAGAAAGGAATTTGGAAGTAATAAAAACATCAAGTAAACCACACGATCCATATAGTAGAATTCACATACTGGTCTCCTTGGCTACTGTTTTAGACATAATTCCACTCACAATTCCAAGTTGCTCTTTGTTTTGCCCATCCTTCAGGGAACCCATTTGGACTCATCATCAAGTGGTTCCAACTGGTTCCTTTCAGGGGCCCGAGGTAGGATTACTCTTCCTCTGTGGTTGAAGTGAAAGGGACCTATAGCTAGTTCTGTGTGGTGGTTTTAATAAGAGTGGTCCCTATAGGGAATGGCACGATTTGAAAGGGTTACAAGGTGTGACCTTGGAGGAAGCATGGCAGTAGGGGTGGGTTTTGAAGTTTGAAAGGCCCATGCCAAGCCTCTTGTCTGCTGCTGCCTATGGATCAGGATGTAGCGCTCAGCTACTCTCCAGGACCAGCCAGCAGGCCCCAAGTCCCCCAACACGATGATAATAGAATCAGTCAGCTCTATTTTAAGTCTTTAGGGTACATATCCATTCATTGATAGTTTCCTTACATCAGGAGGTTGAGGGCAGAAATGGGTAGAAGGAATTAATCATCACCTTTGGTCATTAACCAAACCTAGCAAGAAGAGCAAGCACACCAGCCAATAATAATTGGGCTGCTTTGGTCTTGTTGCCTGATCTTAAAGAGTTCTGCATTTAAGTCTGTGCCTTTCTAAAACTTTAGATTGTCTTCTTGTGTTTTTCACCTCACAGTTATTTAAAAACTCATTTAGTCTGACTTTGCTATTTTCAAAGCTTTGTTTCAGCTGTAATGCACTCTGCGGCCTATGAACACATCTCCCAATATTAAGATTAAAAGAATTGAAACTACATGGGCCTCTGGGATGCGAATGTTAGTCATTAACTTGAGCTACAATCCATGCAGCTCCTTAGGTGAAACTCACAGACCATGACTGTGAAACATAGCCTTGTATTTGTTTTTATTTATCAAAGCTCTGTATAAGCTGTCCTTATTATTATCATATTAAACAGTACAGCTTAAGGAGGAGTCACCTTCTTGACAATCCACAGGTAACAGAATGTTTCCAAGAGATAAACACACTCTATTACAGACAACGGAGATCTCTCCCTACAACCACTCACACCTTGCGAGATAACAGAGGAAGGAGAGGTACAGCCAGCATGTAAAGGCACAGCAGAAACAAAAGACATTCTGGGGTTTAAAGTCCCATTGCCTTGTGTAAACAAGATTGGCACATGAGAGGATTCGACACCTTGAACTTCAATGCTACTTGCTGCTCCTCTGGCCTGGCCCACAGCCGTGCACATTCAGTAGGTTGATCAGATAAAACGGAATGTGAAAGAACTTAAAGCTAAGCTGTGATTTAAACACAGCCAAGATTTGCATAGAGGCTTTGCACCTCTGTGGCTTCTAGAGGTTTAAGGTCAGCCTTTCCTAGATTTTTAAAGGTAAAGCTACCTGAACACTGAGCTCCCTGGAAGGAAGAGGCAGCACATGCCAGGGAAAGTTTGATCCTGGTCTGTACTCTACACATCACTATCCAGAATGTTGTGCATCTAAGCATATAAAACTGCTTTATTTTGCTCACAATCTTAGGGGTCCAGACTTCTAGAGAGCTTGGATGGGTAGATTGTTCCATATCTCCCTGGTACCAGCTTAGGGACTTGGATGTGATAGGCTGGAGGGGAATCCATTTCAAGATGGCTCCCTCACTCACACATCTGTAGGGCTTCATGGGGCTCTTTGGAGCATTTTTTCTATCTCTTTCCATGTGGTGTCTCTACCTCTGGGTTTCTCTATGTGACTGGAGCTCTTTACAGGCTAAATGTTCTTTCTACCCAGTGCTTCATGGCTATAGAAGGGAACATTTCAAGAGCCAGAAAATGGAAGCTTCTAGGCTTTCGTGTACTGGGCCCGGAACATCTTTCAGAGCAACACTGTGTATATTACCTTACTAGCAAAGCCATCAGAAACTTTTCCCTCAATGAAGAAGAAGGAACAGAGACCCTGCCTTCTGAGTCTGTGTAAGAAGTACTCTGGGTGAAGATGCAGGGTCTTCGCCTCTAGTGAGTGCACAGGTGCTGATGTTTAGTGACTTCAGAGCAAAGACAAAAGACAATGAAGGGAACAACTCGTGAGCATGGGTCCTGTCATTACGCCTGAGCTGATGCGCACTAAACAAGATAAGAGCGTATTTTAAAACTTAGATTGAGATTTGGATTGTAGTCTTCAATATTACATTTTTAATCTAGATGATGAAAGATTAACTACGGAAAATCTTGGACTTGCTTCCAATAACAAGGAGTGTTCAAGTAAATTGAGGCCCCACACGAAATGTGTTCACCAGTGTATTCCTTATGTTTCTGTTGCTGTAATATGATGCCATGACCAAGGTAACTTAAGGAAGAGAATGTTTATTCTGCCTTACTGTTCCAGAAGGATTGAAGTCCATGATGGCAAAGAGGAGGCAGCGGAACAAGCAGCGGGCATAGTGGCAGGGACAGGAAGCTAAGTGCTCACATTGTGAACAGCAAGCATGAAGCAGAGACAGTTAATTGGGAACGGCTTGAGGCATTAAATCCCAAAACCTAACACCCCCCCACACACTGACATACTTCCTGCAGCAAGGCCACACCTTCTAACCACCCCCAAATAGCACCACCAGCTGAGAACCAAGACTCCAAACACCCAAGACCATGTGGAATAATTCTCATCCAAACCACCAGACTCAGGATGTCAAAAAAGATGCCCAAAGTGCTTACCACAGAGACTTATAGAAGAGCACACCATCAACATGTATTTCTATGAGCTTCACACGTGACCCTTCCCCCTTAGCCAAAAAGCAGCAGATCCTAAAGTCATCTAGATAACAGATCAATATTTTACTTCTTATCCCAGATCAAGTTATTTTTATTCTACTTTTAATTCAAAAAGTTCAAATCCATAGATTTTTAAAAATATGGCCTACGTTTTGACGATGATAACCAATCATGTGGTGGAATGTTATCTGAAGTAGTCCTTTGAACATTTCATCCCATGAGACAACAGGGCAGTTTCTGAAATATTTGCCAATAGAAACCGATCACTCTCAATGCAGCTGTTCAGTCATTCAGTCACCGTGTTTTAAATCCTGTTGTCAACTTTTTAATTCTTCTTTTTTTTCCTTTTTTTTTTTTAAATTCAGGTGTATAGATCTTCACACAGCTAAAGAACATTTCTGTCAGGTCATTCCAAGTAAATTGTCTTCTCTGGAGAGACTGTCGCCTTTCTTAGCTGGAGGATTACTGCTGACGGCAAGCTTTCTTATTTCAGAGTTCTTCAGTAGAAATTATTTGGGCTTTTGTTTCAAATCATCTCAGGAAAAATTCAGTATCCGATTCAGACTTTGCCACCAGAGCTATCAGCCCATGAGTAAATAGTCCTGTAGCCCCCTTTCAGAGGGAGACAGCCAGTCTGGATTCTCACGGGCCTTTGCTCCTCTGCTCTGTGAAGTGGTTCTTCATGTTCGAGCTTCTGCAGCAGTTTGTTTCTCATCTCAGGAGCAAATGACTGGCCATCCAATTAACACTGAAAACAGCTGGGACAAGAGCTCTGCCCTCAACCAAGTTAGGTTCCTGGAATTGCAAGACAAGCATTTGGCTCAGGTCTTGAACCACATGCGGCAGAGGGCAAAGTTTGACACACTAGTCCCATTTTCTATCTCTGCCCATTGCTCTTCTCTTGAAATAGAATTAATTGTCTTTTCCCGCTGTGCAAACTAAACACAAGAGCATAGCTGTTTTCTTCTGCCTTTCTCGGGCTTGATAATGGCCTTATCTTGCTTTTTCCTGTTTTGCTAGGAACTAGTTCAATCCCAAAGTTAATTAAAGCGGTGGGGTTTTGCCAGCAGTGATTTATTTGAGAACTGCAAAGAATGCGTAAGTCAGAGCTCATCAACAAAACTGAGTTACTAGTTTCAACTTCCAAATACTTTCTAAATTAACAGTGACGCAAAAGATAAATTCATCTGGGATAGAAATTTCCTTGTGAAAGTTTAATGTTGGTTCAAGTGTCCCAGGGATCAGATGTTTACTTTCCTATGTAAGCTTTAGACAAATTTTATTTAGCTGACAAAGAAATTAACTACTATTTATATTATGGCCAACCCCTCACAACCTACCAACATTTCTCATAGAGGAAGACAGTGTGGGTATTGTTATTCATTCTTCAATTTTTCTTCCAAACTATTAAGACACATTCAATGAAACTTTTTTACCTGATAAAACATACTATTGTTCAAAATGTGGGCTGCACCCCTATCCTCGCTATGCAGTAGAAAGCTTGGGGAACTCTGTTGATTTTAAAATTAATACAGCCTGGAATTGTAGAAGGGTCCTTTTGCTTCTCCAGGAATGATCAAAGATAAGAAAGTGTGTGCTTTTTATGTTTTGTTAAATTCAGTTCTTGACTATAGAAATTGACTTGAGTTTTGGTCGTTAGCTGTGCCATATAATTTTATGCATATATAAAACAGTCGTGGTTTTCTTTTGAAGACTGACTGGGCTAGAAGTAGTCAGGAATTGCTTCTGTTCTTTCCCTGCAATTTCTGCCACAGATGTTAGGTTAATGAGGTTATGTAGTTCTATTTATTTTTGAGGATCTTTGAACAAAATACCACAGGCTGAATGGCTTAAACACTGGAAATTAATTTTTCCGTATTTCTTGAGTCTTAAGATCAAGTCAAGAGACACCAGTGGTCTGGTCTCTTTTGTAACCTTTCTCTTGGGCTCATGGGTGCTTGTCTTTTTGGCGTGTCCTTACACGGTCACTCCTCACTGTGTGTTGTCTGTGTCTTATGTCCTAAGGTCCTTTTCTTGCAAGCACACCACTCACAGCAGACCGGGTGCACTCTCGTGACCTCATTTTACCTTAATTACCCCCTTACAATCTTGTCTCCAAATATGGTCACGCTCTGAGAGGGAGGGATTCAGTATGTGAATTTGGCCAAGTGAGAGACACAATTCAGTTCCTAACAGAAACACTGTGGAAAATATTCCAGCCTTAAAGCATTTGGTAAACATCCAGATTAAACATCCCAAAGGAAAAGTCCCTGGGAGATGTGGGGATGACAGACAGAAAATGAGTATCTTGGAATTCCACTTAGCTTTGTCCATAGATTTCTTTTAGCCTTGTTGTCTTGGATCAGGGAGAAATTGTTTAACCACGTGATATAGGGTAGTTGGTAGATTGGAGCTTCAGATTAATGATGAATCATTTAATATAAATATACCTCAAACTGTGTAGGAATTCATTGCTGATCTGAAATACAACTTTAGCCGTTTCTGTGACTCTCTTACCCATACTGCTCAGCTGATGCTCATTCGTGGTGTCTCTTATTATTTCACCAAGGAAATATCACTGACTCAATCTGCTGCTAAGGGAAACCAGGAGGAATATGGGCGATAGAAGGTCTTTTCTTTTCAGTGTTCTTCTGTTTGAAATGTCAACTCATCGAATACACTAAGTGACAACGAAGTTTCAAGCCTACTCCTAAGAGCGGGGTATGCATTAGTGATCAAAACTAGAGCTAATCTTTAGTTTCATGGTCTTGTCAGTCGGCCTTTTATTGCCATAAGAAATTACCAGAGGCAAGACTGAGAGCACAGTTGGTGCAAAGTTGCTCAACTCAAGGCCCCTGAGAAGCAAAAGGAGACAGAGGAGAGACGTGAAAGGAGACAGACTATCACCCTTCCAAAGCATGCCACCAGTGGCCTGCTTCTTCCAAATAGGCCCCATGCCAAAGGACCCAACCTTTTACACTGAGCTCTTGAGCGCCATTCCAGAGCCAAACCACTTAATGGTTCCTGAGCTCTGGGTGGGTGGGGGGTGGAGACACCAGCAGCTGAGATGAGTGATGGAGAAAGCATCCTCAACTCGAAGGATGCAAATGGGGAGAAGTGGTTTCTTGAAGTGAATGGAGAGGATCTCACTGAAGACATGACAATCAACCCAATTTCAAAAGCTGATCCCTGCCGGGTAAAATGAGGGGGAGCACCCAGGTGAAGAAGAACTTGGTGTTTGAAAGAGCCAAGAATGTCTCTGGGAGAAAAGATGTGTGCAGATTAGTTTCCTTTTGCTGCTGCAATGAATTCACTGCAATCCAGTGAATTAAAACAATACGAATTTATTATGTTGTAATTCTGGAGGCTGTAAGTCTACAAGAGACCTTACAAGGCTAAAGTCGAGATGTAGGAAGGTCTTTGTTCTACTGGAGATGTTAGCAGTCTGTGTCTCCAGCCTTTCTGCCCTGTAGAGCTAGCCTCATTGCTATGGCCCATCTACTAACCTTCACTGACTGACCAAGCATCACACCACATCATTCTGACTCTTTCTCCCTCCCTTCTTATGCTTGTAAGGACAGTGTGGATACACTAGGCTCACTTAGTTACTTATCGGTGTTAATTCCTTCTCTGGACACCTCTGTTTGCTATCTACCACAATGTGTTTACAGGTAACAGAGATGTCTTATGAGATGGACACAGATGTCTTGTAAGTCAGAGTTGAAGAGCGTTATTCTCTCTAGCATGTGTGGAAAAAATCAACATGTGTGTTTGAAGCGTGTTAAATTTGAGTGACCAGTGAGTCAGCCCAGCAGGAACTCATCATGGTGGTCAATGCGAACGTGAGTGAGACGTGCAAGCACCGATTCCAAACCAGTTCACCAACTGGAGACCAATAAACATAGGAGCCTATGTTCAAACCAACACAGCACTGAAAAAAAATCCTCCTTAATGCAGTCTTGAAACCCTTTAGAACTAAATAACAAGAAGTGTCTGGAGGAACAACGCTGAAATAGCCCTGGGGAAACTCGGGCTCTCTCTATCTTGAGTAACTTGCTCCTCTGCCACTGCTTTTCTGGGGATTGCTAGAGGGACTTGCTACCATCTCCCTAATGTACCATAAGGGCTGGATGCTGCGGAATGAGGCGTGAGAATTCCCTCCTGTCTCCACGGTACTGGACCTTTTAGGAGAAGGTGGTTGAAAGATTCTTGAAGTCATAAAGAGTTCCAACTCTTGGGAGGCTGAGGCAGGAGGATCTTCACAAGTTAGAGATCAGCCAGGCTAGGTCATGAATCCCAGGAGAGTCTAGAAAATAATGTGAGATTCTGTCCCAGAAAATCAAAACAAACCAAAAGTACTCTGAGCCTGATTCCTCCTCCACCCTCCGGTGCTGAGTCATGGAATAGGAGAGAAGATTGAAAGGCACAAACCAAAAGCTTCTTGATTATATTACTTGTCAGATTAAATAAAATAAGGAAAATTTAATAGTCCTGAAAATAATATCCAAAGTATTTATTTCCTTAAGTCTCTGTCTTTATCCTACGTACAAAATTAGTTTTGATTTATCATAGACATAAAAACAAGCAATAAACTTCTGGAAGACAGGAAGACAGGACAAGTTGTATGTGTGCACACATACACATCAGTAGCTTTAGTGGTGAGCAAACTAAAAAAAAGATGCATGATGCAATAATCATAAAAATGGACAAGTATGATAAATCAAAATTGAAAACTTCAATTCATTAAAAAGAATAACCAGGCACAACGCACACGCCTGTAAGTCTTAGCTGCTGAGAATCTGAGGCAGAAAAATATTCAGTGCAGTGTAGATAGCCCTCCTCTTAAAAACAAGTAAACAAAAGCATACTATTACACTATAGACTGGGAAGCAATGTTTATGAATATGTATGCATATATATCATAGACCTTGGTTCTAAAATATACAACAAACCCTATACCTCAATTAAATATAAAAAAGAAATAATTTTAAGTGAGCGGAGAACCTTGGTCCATTATAGTTATTTGCTTCACTGGTTCAAATAGCTGCAATTTAGTATCATTGACAGGTTATTTTTTTTTTTAAATAATAAAAGAAATGGAGAATGAGTTTAAGGAAAGCGGTAGCAGGCCTTAGCCACATGCTAAAAGCCTGGTTGATCACCATCTAGTGGCAGAAATTAGAATTGTAGTTTTTGGTTTCAGTTTTGGTTTTTTAGGTTAACAGTCTATTTTAAAGACTTAATATACAAAAAAGAAATTGCGAACACCATAAGACAATCTAAGAGCAATAAATTTAGTTTACCTTAATAAAACGGAACCGAAAAAGCAGAATTTTTTATTGAAAAACCATTGAATCACTGAAAATCATAATATATGATATTCAGCCAAATATGTATGTGGTAGACTTAACGACTATTCATACAATCAGCGTAAGTTAATTAAGTGCTGGGTCAACATGTACTATTGCATCAGTTTTCCTAAGAACTCAGGGAACTGCAAACCCACCCCAAGTAACACTGTTACAATTAACATTCGCCAGGAGAAACTCATTTTGTTGCTAATAAGCAAACCTTACAAAATGTTATTTGTCTCACAACACGCTGCTTTTGGGAGGCCCTCCTGAAAGTGAAAGGCAATTGGAAAAGCTAGGGGGAAAGGAGTCAGTGAGAAAAGTGTTCACGGTAGGCAACCAAGTATTTACTGCCAGTAAATGTAAACATCCTTAGATTCTGCCCCGGTGTTCCTCGTTTCATACACACCTGTGAACTCTGCTGCACCGTAACTACGCCTTAGGACGTTACACATGTTACAGTGCGGTCTAACTTTCCTGTTGACAATCATGGGAAATGGCCCTGGCTGGGCTTTTCAGGTGGAGCCCCTGATTTTCAAAAGCAGGCGCTCTTAAACATGAGCAGTCTTAATAGTGTTACTATTATGCCACTTTGCAAAGTAGTCGGGAAAAGCCTGAGCAAGTTCCCAGAGCTGGGGAGTGCACAGACTGCATTCAACCACTGTAGGGCGCTGCCTCCACTGCTGTGTGCTTGCTTGGACCTGTATTAGCATTTCTCAAAAGTTCTTGGTTGGCTTATAAGGTTGGCCTGTTGTGACATTGCTGTCTCATCTAAAGCAGAGTTATAAGGCTAATTGGATTTGGATTTGGAAAATGCTGCGTCACAATTCAGAGGCCAACTGAGATTCTCCGAGGTTGGGAAGTGTAGAACGGTTTAGTAGGTATCCACATTGCCCGCAGGGACCGTAGTCTTGGCGTCCACGGTGTGGTGTAGCCAGCCTTCAGTCTGGGTCACAAACAATTCATAGAAATCTCTTGCTATACATTGAAATCCATTGTCAAGTCAAGGCTTTGCCTGTAAGCAAAGCCCCTTTTCAAGGGAGGAGACTGTGAGACGGCCCGGTCATGGCAATCACTGACGCTCTGTCCTCTTCCGCACCAGGTGCTGTCGTACCACGCCACGTGTTCCAAGGCTGAAGTCGACAAGTTTAAGGTGAGGACGGGAGCCTTCGCGCTGTTAGCACCTAAACTCTGTCTGAAGTGTGGAGCCCGATTCCAGGCAGAGAGGCTTGGAGTCCTTCCCTGTGGAGAGGTGGAAGGATTAAACAGCTGAGTCGTCCCTGTGTGGCTTACAGGAGTCTGTGTGTCTTTCCCTTCGCGAAGCCCGCAGATATGGGGACAGGTCTGAATAACTGGGTGAGGATTGGGGCACCTGACTTAGGCAATGGTCTTACTTCTAACTTACTATGCACTCCGAAATTTTAGGGTCTTCTTGTCTTGTTTATCTATAAAACTAATGAAGAAACCGGGCAGCAGTGGCGCATGCCTCTAATACCAGTACTCAGGAAGCAGACTTCGGTATCTCAGAGTTCGAGGCCAGCCTGATCCACAGCGTGAGTTATAGGACAGCAAGGGATACACAGAGAAACCCTGTCTTGTGGGGAAAGGAAAAGAAAAGAAAAAAGAGCCTAAAACGAAGAGATTGAGGTCACAACAAGTAACATTTCCCCCGCGCTTACTGTATACTACAGGCTCTTTTCCTGCGTTCATTGGTCTCAACCTCACAGCCCTGCGAAGGAAGGGCCATGGACACTGTTTTCCAGATGAGTAAACTGAAAGGCTACTGCAACCATAAGAAGCAGCATATTTGTAATATTAGTCTATGACATTGCTCGTTGCTCTTCTCGGAGCCCCGTTTACACAAAGATCCATTTTATTCTCGTAGGGAAAGAATGACACAGAGATCTTTGTTCCTGATAGAGTCGTATCAGAATGGAATCACAGGAACCACTAAAGAGGACAAAGAAAGATCCTGAATACAGAGATAGAATTCCCCAGGAGGGCAAGCAATGAGTTGTTACAGTAGGCAGATGCTTAAGGAAAAGTCTCACAGCGATGCCCCAGATCATGAGAAGAGGCTGTGCTAGCAAGAAGTAAGGACTGGCCCGGTAGGAAGAAACCTAAACTACAGCAGTCAGTTACTAGAAGCAAACATCTTGAACAGTCTTTTAGTTTGTTTTCTGTCTCTGTAACAAAATACCTAAAACTGTAATTTCTAATCAATAGAGGTTTACTTAACTTATGCTGCAGAGGTTGACAAGCCCATGGGTATTACTGACTTCTGTTCAACATCTGGGGTGTGTGTGTGGTATGGTGTATGTGTGTGTGCTTGTGTGTGCTATGTGGTGTGGTGTGTGTGTCTGTGTGTGTATATGTGTGTGTGTATGTGTGTGTGTGTGTGTAGTGTATGTGCCTTGTGAATATGTGTGTGTGTGTGTGTGTGTGTGCCTGAATGTGTGTGGTGTGATATGGTGTGGTCTGATGTGCGTGCCTGTGGGAGTGTGTGTGTGATATGGTGTGTGTGTTTGTGTATGTGCATGTTTGTGTGTGTGTGTGGTGTGATATGGTGTGGTCTGATGTGCGTGCCTGTGGGAGTGTGTGTGTGTGTGTATTGAAGTGTGGTCTGTGTGTGTGTGTGCGCACACGATGTGGTATGTGTGCATGTATGTGCGGTGTGGCCTGTGTGCCTGTGTGTATGTGTATGGTGTGATGTGTGTGCCTATGTGTTGTGTTCACATGTGTGTGTGTAGTGTGGTGTGTGTGTGGTGGGCTTTGGCCCTCATCACAACATGTCCGAGGGCCTCATGGGGTGAGAGAGCAGCAGTCCAGAGAGCTGCTCCATAGCTTTGCCTTCCTTCAGGAAGACAGGGGTCCATCCATTTCTGAACAGAGGCAGTCCATGGCCATCCATGTCCCAAAGTGCTGCTTGTCAGCACCGCTGCATTGATGTCAAATTTCCCACATGTGGGATTTGGGGATGCATTGAAACCCTGGCATATTGACCAGGATATGAACTCCACAGCAGGCATTTTTGTGCATTTTCTTCATGGTTCTGTCTCTGCTGCCTCTCACAGTTCTTGGTCCAACATGACGGTCAGTAAGTACTTGGGGAATGAATAAATGAATGAATGCAAAGAGCATCAGTATTCTAGATCTTAAGCAGTTAGTTATCAAGAAAATATTAAAAATAGAACATGAAATTATTTTAGATGCCTATTTAAATTTTCTTTAATATATATAAATTATATATTTTCCATAAAGATGTTTAAAACTTATTTATTTTAATAAAATTTAGTTAGCATGCATCAAAACACCAGATATTATATGATAAGCCTGTAAAATTTTTGGTTTTAATCTGTGACTTTGAAAAGTTAAACAATAAGGCGAAGTTTCAGCCTAGAAAGCTTGTTTATGGCAATACCTCATTCCTGCTAAAATAGTATGACATGTTATTCTTTCATTTTTTGCTGCCATTCTGATTATTTTTGTTGCCAAAGCAGGGAAGTGACCAGAAAGAAGACAGTAAAGTACATAATGAGCTAAATGTGACTGTAAAAGCCACTCAGAGCCACCTCCCAGAACTACCGCAGGCTCCATGGTCGAGAGGGGACTGCTCTGTGAAGGCCAACAACCTTTTTCCAGGCTTCCTTCTTTGCTTTAGAGCAAGGAGAACTCCATTGTCTTAGAGCACGCTGTACTTTTCTGTTATTGGCTCCTAAACATGCTAAAAATATTTAAATTTGAGAACAAAGGGTTATTTGATCTTAAACTTGCCAAGATTATTAACGGAACTGATTTATTCCAGATTTTATCCCAAAAGATGTTAGCTGATATCCTATGATACTGTAATTGAGATTTAGTAGATAATTTTAACAAAATGGCTTTTTCCTTGATATATAAAGTAAATAAAACATTATCCTAATTGATAGCTGGTGTCTATTGTAGCTACAGCAGTGACATTAAGATGTAGTGTGCGTAGAATAATCCTGTGTGTAGTCACGAGACAGCACTGGCAGAGACTCCAGACTCAATTGTATACAACTAGCTAAATAACTGGATACATGCTTTATTTTTACCAAGATACACAGACAAGCACATTGGCATCCAAATGTGCTATAACCTACATTATCTCTGCACTTTTGAAAATATGCAGAGGTCTTTTTAAAACCACCGTAGCAATTTATTTGAGTCTGGAATCGGTGTTCTCCACAGACTTGCTGGGTGAAGGGAGGGTGAATGCCACTATTCACTTTGTTTGCTGGGATGAGTGTGCGGTGATTCAGAGATGGCCCAGGGTTTGGAAAGAAACTATTTAATTATCTGGTGGCGGAAAACATACAGAGCCCAAATACACACAACACAGACTTGGGACAGACCTCAAAGAAGCCCAAGATGTTCCACATCCGGGGTGCGCAAATGTCCCAGAGACCAGCAAGATGTGCTTGTTTACACGAGTCTAAGAGCCTGTCTGAATCAAGAGTGTGTTCTGATGGAAGTGGAGCCCACGAGCCTCCCCGTCTACATACGAGTTCCAGGTCAGCATGAGCGCCGTCTCCTGGATCTGCCTCATTCCTCGACCAGCCATGGGCCCATGTGCTCAGTTGATGATGAGTAGATGCCGAGGCCTGACTTTAGGATGAATGCAGCATATTCCATGGTTCAGGAAGCTCAGGGTCCAGAGTGTCAGCTGCACACACCAGGGACCAGTGGCAGGAAACGTCCCGCAGACCACGTGAGGGATGCTTTCCTTCTGGTTGACCATCAAGGGCTAGGAAGGTCAGTGCGGGTGAAGAGATTGCTTGGTTAGGACAGAGAAGGCATCCCCTGAGGGCCCCAGTAAGAAGTGAGGCACCAGCACCACCGAAGAGTGGAGAGCGAGATCTGCACCCTGTGTTATTCTTAGTTTACAACCATCTGTACACACGGAGGGAGGGGCCTAAGGAGGACTGATGAGGAAGACAACCTGTAGCGAATTTAATAACCGTTCATGTTAGGCTAATACCTTACCCTTCCTAGTACCTGCTGGTCCACCTGGTGGATTTCCCCCGTTTCAGAATGCCGTGAAGGAGCTGTCTGGGATTTCATTTCTTCTGATTCTGCTTATTTGTCTGAGTGAGAAGACTTTGGAGAGAGATGTGGCGGTTGGGAAGGCAAGACCAGACTTTGTCCCGGTTTTGTGTCTGTTGCTGTGACAAAAACACCCGATAGAAGTCACTTAAGGGAGAACAAGTTTCTGTCAGCTCACAGTTCCAGCAACAGTCTGTCCCCGTGGTGGAGTCACTGTGGCAGAGGGGAGACAGCTGGTCACGTGCACAGACAGGCGTGGAGAGAGAATGAGTGCACACACACTTGTGCTCAGCTCTCTCCACTCACAAAGTTCAGGATCTCCCACCGTGGCAATGCTGACACTAACACTGGCTGGGTCTTCCCACTTACGTTAGCACATTCAAGATAATCCCCCACAGCATATCCACAGGCCAGCTTGACCTAGACAGCCCTCACCGAGCCTCTCCTCTCAGCTCGTTCTAGAGGGTTCCTAGTTAACAATGAAAACTGCCCATCATGGAGTTGAAAGCCCAGCCCTGCCCCACAGGTGGATTCTGCTTCTTCAAGAATGTCAGGTCTTGGGCTTCTTTTTCCTGGCTCTGATACCACTCACGCCTCAGGAAATGGTTTTGTCTGTAGGGCCCCTCACACACACGAAGATCCCAAGCTTCTAGGTCCTAACAAGTCAGCTGCTTTGGGGAGTCTGATTCAGATTATCACGTCACTAAATTACTCTTTAGGGGCCGATTGCCCTGTGCATTAATGAGCGTGCTGAGGTCCAAAGAAGGTTTCCCCTCATTAACATTTACCGTCCCGTGAACCTGAAATAAGAAAGTAACATAGAGAAAACCTGTGCAGGTTTTAGTGCCTGTTTACATCTCCTTACACTGCGCTAACAGGAAAGACGTGTAGAGACCACGTTGACAATTAGATCTCCTTGAAGACGGCTGCTTTAAGGGCTTCTAATGACCTGAGACGCCAGCTGTGATACCACGAGAACACGAGTTAGTGCACCAGTTATGTGCTCCTGCGGTTTTATGCACTTTCCTTGGATTCCACTGCAATGAACGGACCTGATGGTCATCACCATCTACTGCCAGTTTACCCGCTAGTGTCAACCTGTGCACAGGCTCGTGTTGTGCGGCCTCCTTCCATCCCGTCTCCGTCTGAGAACCGCATGGGTTACAGCGGCGATCAATGAGGAGGCTCGTTACTGCCCATAACTGCTGCCGTAATTAAAGGCCCATAACTCAAGGTGGCTGTTGGGGTTTAGACCACCTCTCCATGTTTCAGGTTTTCAGTATGGATGCCCAGGCCACAAATTAATAGCACGGCAAAGTCAACAAAACGAAACGTCAAGAATAGACACTTCCTGTAGTGTTTACATGTGGAAATAAGATCAAACGAACTGACCATGCGCTGGGGGCGCACACTTCTAATCCCAACACTCAGAAGGCCGAGGCAGGTTGATCTCTGTGAGTGTGAGTTTGAGGCCAGCCTGGCCTACAGAGTGAGTTCCAGGACAGCCAAGGGTAATGCAGTGAAACCCTGTCTTGGAAAAATCAAAACCAAACAAAGTAAGAGATGAGATGTGGTTTCAAAGGGCATCGTCATCCACTGGTTTAGGTTTAAGAGTTGCTTGAGGTCATGCTGTCAGGCCAATCTACCCAGGCCTTCAGGAGCAATCAGGAGTGGGAACGCCACACTCCCTTTGTGGACCCGTGCTGGGAATACGTTCCACTAACGGCTCAGGGAAGCATTCCTGTCCCAAGTTGGCACGGAGTCACTGCGGAAGAAAGACTCTTCCCTGTCATTTTTGCCAGCACATTGCAGAAAGAGTGAGGACAGAGCATTCAACCAAACCAGGCAGCTCAGGGCACGCCGAGGAGGGGCAATCGGAGGAGGTCACTCTGGAGGGCTGCCAGGGGTAGAGGCCAGCAGCTCGGTGTCACCCACCAGATCAGCAACATTCACCTACCCCCCAGCTCCTCTGCCTCTGACAACTGCTCTTACAGAGATTCCTCTGCAACCTGGGCTAGCCTGGGACCTTGGTGTCGGAAGGAAGCCGGTTGGTGTCTTGCTCTACAGTCTTATTCCCTGGAATGTCGCTTTCAGAATTGTCCGCCCTGGCTTTCGGGGTCACCCCAGCTTATTTCCAAGGTGCTATGTGAGGAGACAGCCATGTACACAGAGCGTTGATGGTGACTTATTTCTAACCTAGTCTTTCTCCCCGTACCCTTCCTCCTGCCTCTTGAATTTAAGGCATTGTTTTGACTTTCAGCAATATTTATGCCAAGTTTAGTCTCCAAGTTTTTCTTTACTGTCAGGGCAAGCGATTGAACTCCCCCTGGAAAATGAACCGCAGGGGAAAGAGCAGCCTCAGCACCATGCAGGGCAGTCTGCTCACACCGCGGCCGGCAGCTGGCAGCCTGCATGGCTCAGGCCACAGCCATAAATATGTGGCTTGCCCGGCGCTTGAGTGTCCAGGTCCCTTTATGAATTGTGTCTTAATCAAACGCAACATTGCAGAAAGAATGGTTGTACTTTGTCACTCTTGAGTTCTGCAGAGGAATGGGGGACGGGAGGGGGCCGAGAGGGGTGACGTGCAGTGACAAGGTCTTTAAGGCCAGACTGGCCTTTCTTAGTGCTGAGCTCAGCAGCTATGAATTGAGGGCCCTTCAAAGACCCTACCCAACCCAAATTTATCCTGTGATGACCTTGGCCTTCCCTCAGATCATACAGCCCCTCTTTTTCACCTCTTCCCTTTGGAAAACAAAACAGGAACAGCTTTTCCGAAGGCCGCTCACTGGAAACATCTACTTTGGTGGGAGAAAGACTGGGCCCAGGGTACTGACCAGCAAGAGGGATCGGCAGTGGGAAGCACACAGTGTCCTGGAGTTGGGCTCCCAGCAGCCTCTCCGGCAACTCAGAACCACTTCTGAGCCCAGTTCCAGGGAGATCTGATGCCTCTGGTCTCCTCAGGCATCTGTGCTTATGTGCACCTAACCACAAAACATAGAGATGCATATTGGAATATAATTTTAGGAGGTTTACAAAGGGTCTGGAAAGCTTCCCCCACCTCCTCTTGGCAATTTCGTTCATGTCATTTCCTGCTGGGCTACAGAGTCAGGCCTAGAGGGCAGTGTGTGTTATTTGAAAGTATTAAAAAGCCAAGCATTGCTGAGTACAGAAGACCCAGTGGAGGCCAGTGTGGCCCAGAGAAAACCCTGATCTTTGAAGTGGGAAGAGAAGAAGCCAAAGATGTCAGAACCTTCCAGAACACTAAGGTATCTGGAACGGCACCACTCTCTCCTCATTAATTCTTTCTTCTGAGACAAGTTGTCTATAATTACAGATGTGAACTGGGAAATTATAGAGCCAGGACAGGTGGCCCCTCACTGCGGGGATGGGTGCTTGATTTAGCAATCTCAATGGTTTATTTTTTCTTCGTTAACCGTTTAGTAGACAGACAAGCTACAACCTCCTGACTGTCTTCTCCCCTTGCCCACACTGTGTAGCTGCAAGCTTAGATAGAATCGCACAGCCGTTCATGGCTCTTCCCCCACCCCCAACAACCCACATCTCCATATCGTGTGCCACCATTCTGCCTTGGCACACTCCTCTCATTGCAACCCAGCTCACGACCCTCACCATCTCAGCCCCTGCCTTGCTCTTTCCTCGGCAGACAGAGATTGTACTCTCTGGTTCTGGCTGGGCTGCCTGCCTCCTCCTTCTTCACCCTGTCTCAGATTCAGGCAGAACCCAGCTGCCAGATGGACAGTCCTCTTCAGCGGGGGCCAGGCTCCTTCTCACAAAGGTTCTCATCATCTGTGGGCCTCCAGACTCCGGCTGTCACTGTCAGGTCTTCAGCTGGACGTCAAAAGTACTCCACTCTCAACCCTCCCACCTGTTGTCCCGGATTATTCTAACCTGTCCCTATGGCTGCCCCTCGCTGTCCTGGGGTCATGGTCTTTTCCCACGGCCTTACTTTCCTATCTGTGAGCCCATCCTCTTCTCTGTCTCAGTCTCTGCATATTTACAGCCCTACTAATCCATCTGGCCTCGCTCGCTGCCTCTCCTCTCCCAGTCTTCCCCTGTCCTTGAGGCAGAAACGATCAGTGGCCTGCCATCCTTTTCAGTTTCTCCCTGCAACATCAACCTTGGGACACCCGTCCAATCAGACGGTGAGACTGGGAGCATTTGTCTGCTCATCTTTATATCCCTGATATCATTTATAGGCATGCTTGGCACCCAGGTGCTGAAGAAATGTCTATCCTGTTACCAGGTTCACTGAACTCTGATTTTAGGTAGAAGGGATTACAGGCACAGGCAGAAATTTGAAGCTGGGCTCACTGACAAGACCAGTCGGTGAAAGTTTTGTCTGTCTTGGCTCTTTGTTGGTCCAAACTCCTTCTTTCACACACTTGCTTACCAGTTTCTTAGTTTGCATACGCAGCCTCAGCACCATGAAAAGAAAGGGATTATTCTTGTTCTTGCGGCTGAGCTCTGGCCCAAGTCTGTTGAAATGTTCTGTGAGGACGTTGTCATTCTGCTGTAGGCAGGAGATTGTCACAGTGTTGCTGATATACTATTATGAAAATCCTTCATGGATTTTGTTAAATGTGTTTAAGCTTTTTTACATTTATTTATTTAATGCTATGTGCGTGTGTGTTGTCTGTCTGTTCTGAATTCAGAATGCTGTCTTCTTCTACCATGTGGGTCCCAGGAATTGAACTCAGGTCGTAGGCTTCGAGGCCTTCACCTGCTGAGTCACCTCACTGGCCCAAATCATAGATTTTAAAACACACCATGTTCTTGCTTCTCAAAATCTCTTTCTAACACTTTTTATTAGCATTTAATATGGTTTGGTCCTACGTCTGTCTCCCCTGTGTATTTGTGAAATCACAGACTGGCTTGATAGTTTTTGCGTTTATGTTGTAGTTGGAAATGGATCTATTTTTTTAAAAAAAAATCTTAAAAACGTCTGTGAATCCCAATTCTATCAGTTCTGAGGCAACACAAGAAACGCAGACCTCGGGGCTGTCTGCAGTTCTGGGGCTGTAGCTGCTGCTGGACACTGTCTCTGTTAGGTCAGGTGTGTAGCAGGCCAAGAGCGGGCACACAGGTGAAAGACACGGACAAAGCAGCTACCAGTTCATGTAAATTTCCTGGGCTTCAGGTTCCCTCATCTGTACAGCAAAGCCATCTCCAGCTATAAAATAATGCAATTTTATGAGCCCATAAAGATTATCTGTAGGAGTGAAGGAGAAATAAAACACAGAGGAAAATAAATGTGGACAGAACATCTTGAGGTCTTTATGATTCCGAATGCTCAAAGGTTTTACTTGAAGATCAGCTTCAGAATTAAGAGTATTTGCCGGAAGTCCTGGCTCAGGTTGATTTAATTACATTTTACAATTAATTTTCAAAGGTTCTGGTGTCTATGTTATATTTGAGGAGTAACAAAATATAGTGATGCAAACGAGGGAGTGTGGCAGTCACGGGAAGACAAGTCTTAAACTGATCAGTATAGGATCCATACCCTCGCTCTGCCCATAAATGAATGTTTAATAGTAATTTGTTAAATACCAAGAAATAACAGTGGATATATATACATATACATATATACATACACACATACATGTACATGCATGTGTGTTCTGTGTATATACAAATATATGTATATAAACATGTACACATATACACACATATATATCAACACATATATGCTGTGTGTATGTGTATTATATACATGCATATGTGTATGTATTTATAGGTGTGTATGTACATGTATATATTCTTCACAGTGCCAACACTTGGGACCCTCCATCTCTTGGTAAGGGTGGGGTTCTCCATATCTCCTTTGCATGTGTGAGACAACTTAGAATTAAGAAACCATCAAAAAAGGCAGGGGTGACATGCACTCTTGTAACCCCAGCACCAAGAAGGCACAGCCAGGGGGAACCATGAGCTCTGGGCCAGCCTGGGCTACATAGTAAAATTCTGTCCATAAAAAGAGAGGAAAAAAAGGCAAATAATAAGAACGAGAAAGAAAACTACCCGACTTTGATTGCTTCCTCCAGCCCAGTTTTGTTTTGACTCTAGAAACAGGTTCTTCCTCTTTGGGTAGGAAAATGGAAGCAAAGTCATAGAATTTTAACCTGAGGTATGTCTTTTGATTCAGCCATTATTCTTGGAAAGCCAGTGACGTTTTGACAGTCTTGGAGTCAAGCGAGCAAAGGCAAAGATGTCTAAGAAGGAATTCTCTGGGTGAACTTAAGATACTGTTTTTAAAAGAGCCACCTGTGGTGCCCTTTAGTGCACGACGCTGCTTTCTCAGAAATCTCTCTGTGAATTCACGGTTGCACTGCCCGCGTGGCTCATTGCCCCGGGACTTGCGCCTACTTAGAAACCTAAGGAAACTGGAGGCAGGAACCCTTATGGAGGTGTTGCATCATCTGTGGAGCGACGGGAGGAGATCCATTATTCTGACGCCTCGCCTATCTTCTTTAGTCCAATTGCCTATCTTGCCCTGTAGAAATCTCTCAACATCTGGAAATCTCAGAGAGAAGAGAAGGGTTCCACTTTATTATCCTGCACTCCCCAGGCTGCCAAGGACTGTGTGAGAACGATAGCACGGCTTGAAGATGGCAAACATCAGTTTAATGATAAAGTGCTTGTCAGGAGATAAAGTCTTATGCTTTGAGCACGAGCACTTATGAACCAGATAGAAGCTGCAGGACGGAAGATGTGGACGGAGGGATGGGTAATTTTTTTGATGTTAGGGACATTATGGACAGTATGCTGCTTACCTAAAATGTGATTATTTAAACATAAATTCTGAAAACACACACATATTTAAATCTTTATTCTGGTAAAACTCTTTGATATATCCTCACCCCCCCATCATGTGTGTTTGTGTGTGTGTGTGTGTGTGTGTATGTGTGTGCATGTAAACTTGCTCAACTTAAAGATATAATTGTATGACTTAGAATTTTAGCTGTTGCATAAGGGGAGGTCCCCCAGCAGTTTATTGTCTCCAAGGAGATAAGCAAATGGCGAATCCTTGAGAAAGAATGAGATCTGAGATGAAGCACTTTGGCCACTGGGTGCCATCCTTGCTCCATGCAAGAATTTCCTGAGCCATGATTTTTAGGGAAACGGTTAAAAATCCCAAAGGTGGTGATTTAAAAGTAATTTTGAGATATAATAACAGCGATGTGTGTGCGTGTATGCATGACCTGGAGTATGTTAGTGACAGCGACGCTGATTCATTCACGCAGTCGTGAGCTGGAGGCTAGGAGAACTTTCCCCTTTGGTTTAGCCTCATGAACAAAGCCAGCAGCCAGGTCGGCATACTTGATGTACCCCAGCAAGGCATCCTGTGAAGGCCTGGAGGCCGTGTGGAGGAGCGGGAATTGATGAGGGAGTATCTTGTAAGCATCTGGAGGTCAGAGGGTCAGATGCGGCATTGTTTGTAATCTCGGCATGCATGCAGCGCTGCACTTGAGCTAGCTGTGTGGCAGGGCCTAGCCCTTCATGTGCAGCCATGGCAGGACTGAGCCAATAAGCTATCAAGAACCCCTTTTCCTTCCTTCTGCTAATGCCAGGTGTTTGGTAGAAATCTCTGGGGGTGATCTTTGCTTCCCTGGAAGTAATAATTAAGTTCACAAAGGCACCACCCTAGCCAGGTCTCAGAATATCCACAGTTAAGAACAGAGGCTTGGAAGAATTTTGCCATCTTCGGGTTTGAGTCTCATATATAAAAACAAGAACTTAAACTTGGCCACAGAGAGCACCCCAAGATGGCTTAGTAATACAGACTGACCTTTTCAGAGCTTCAGACATTTGACTGAAACTCAAAGAAGTGTGGCAGGAAACAATAAAGAATTTAATTTTTTTAAAAAAAAAAAGTTAAAAAAAATCTGTTAGGTCTCATAGTAACAGAAAACTGAGACACCTTCTGATAAGGCCACACTGTAGCACCTAAGACTTGTAGTTGTCCCTAGAGCAATGGTTCTCAACCTTCCCAGTGTTGCGACCCTTTAATACAGTTCCTCATTTAATACAGTTTGATACAGTGGTGACCTCCAACCATACAATTATTTTACTGCTACTTCATAACTGTAATTTTCTACTGTTCTGAGTTGTAACGTAAATATCTGATCTGCAGCATATCTGACACGTGACCTCCAACAGGGTCAAGACCCACAGGCTGAGAACCACTCCTTTAAGGCTATTCCCAGAGCAGCATGACAGCACCCCTGGGGGTTAAGGGTAACTGAATGCATGCCTCTATGGAAGGCAACAATACAAGGAGGGGTAGTGAGAATGTAAAACACCAGACTTTCTTAGCCTATCTAGGGATAAGTGTCATGCCCAGAGACGCGCTAAGCGGTGTCAGGCAGACAGACTTGAAGAAAGCATTTCCTCTTCTTACTCTAGGATGGCGCAGTGTCCGCCGCTGCATCTTTCAGACATTGTCCCTCACTGGGAGCGATGCTGCTCAGTGCGGTGTTCCTGCAGAGCCGGTTGCTTTCACAGTTCTTGCTCCCTTGAGCGGCAGTAACAAGCCTCTAAAGGAGCTATTGGTGACCCAACTCAGCTCCTGTATTGGACAAGTCATGGAAGGATCATCCTGTCAGTTAGGAGGCCTCAGTTACGCCTGCTGAAGTCCGTTCCTCTCCCTAGCAAAGGCTCTGTTCCCTCAGTGTGATGGAACTTTAGAGAATGAGAAACGCAACCTGCCAGGTCTGCTTCTGGTGCGTGGCTTGGATGAACTCATTCAATTGTTACAAAACCCTTCCTATTTTCTCCTTGCTTTGCAGATGATAAGCCTGAGACATTTAGAGAAATGTCCAAAAATGTTCCAACTAAACAGCTATGATCTGGGCAGACATGGCATGCTGAATTATAGTGCCCTCTTTTCAATGATATGGAAGTCTTTGATTTAGAAGCGTGGCCCTGGCTTGGTCCTGTCCTTGTGTTCTGATTCTGGATCCTGATAGAATCTCGGGTTTTACTCCTATGATAGATGAGTTCAGGTTTTAATTGACTTGAGTGTGTGCTGACTCTGTATGTGTGTGTGTGTGTGTGTGTGTGTGTGTGTGGTGTGTGTGTGGGTGTGTGTGCGTGGGTGTGTGTGGTGTGTGTGTTTGCATGCACACGCATGTGTGAACGGGTGGGTATGGGTGTACACGCATGTGTGTGTGTGCATGCGCATGTGAGCGTCTGCATGCCTGATAGTGTGCCTGTCTATCTACGCTTTCATAGTCTGCAAAGTCGTCCAGCCCCACTGCTCCCCCAGGAAAACCTCCTCGGCTGCTAGCATTGCAGTGTCAACTTCAAGGGAAGGCTTTGAGGGCTTAATAATAATTTTCCATCCAAAGCATAAGTCCCGAACAGTTCTTAAACTGACTGATCCCATTCCTCACGACTGGGCACATTTCCTAACATACATCATAATTCATTGGCCTTTCCAGAGACAAAGAGGGCTCTGGGGAAGCGCAGGTCTGTGATGACTTCTGTAGGAGCAGGGGGCCATCCCCACAGCTAGGCTCAAGTTCATCAAACCGCGCTGCAAAACGCTGATGTGGCTTTTGAAGAAGAACACTTTGTACCCTTCCCTTCCCCTCCAACCAGAAAAACTCGAAATTCTGAAAAGAAGGAGAATGGGATGGGAGGGGCAGTCCCCATGGTGATTTCAGTGCCTGCCACTGAGAAAAACAAAATGGCCCTCGGAGCCGCCATTTACACATGGCGGAGGTGGGTCATCCAATTGTCATCCAAGCCACCAGCAGTCTTCTCGAGGAGAGCTCACCATGATAGAACCTCCCTAGGAGGCTGGGTTCAGAAGAAAGGCTGGTTATGTGGACAAACCAAGAGTCCATCAGTCTAGTGTTGAGGAAGTCCTTGTCTACCCGGAGTTCTGTTTGAGCTTCTCTCTCCACATGAACTTTGCTCTTTGACTGTGTGGTGCCTTAGCTCAGAGAAGGCAGTGTGGCATAGACTGAAAGACTCCGGCTGTGGCATCTTTTAGAAGAGAATCACATAATACACCACCAGAAATCTTCCTAAGAAAGGTTACAAACAGGAAGACTGTATGCGCCAGAAGGGAAAGCAGCCCCATAGATTTCATCCCTACAAAACTAGGTGATGGTCTCAAAACCATCTGAAACTCCCAGAGCTGGTCACTATGACTCTGCACCAATTGCCCAGATAGCACCTGGACCAAAACTACAGAACCTCACACTGCAGCATCCAGACCGTTGTGGGGCACTCACTGCTGATTAGCATCTGTCAGAGACTAGGTTTCTCTAATTCCCTATAGGGATTCACTTTGCAGAGTCTTGGGAACACTTTCTGATTTACTCAGTTGGGTTCACATGCCTAGTCCTGGACCAGTTCACTGTATGGAGGACTTTGTGGACAGAATAGTGTCAGTTTCCAAGTGAATGCAGGTAGTTGAGTGTGGAAGACGACCGTGTCTCCTAGGAAAGACAGGGGAGCATAGAGTGTCATTGCTGTCCTTCAGTCTGCTGTAGCTGCACACAGCTTTCAGATGATGGTTTTCAATCCCCACCAGGCCCCTCGCTACTACTTTTTATTTTGTAACCAGAGATATTTCCTGGGACTATAGATGAGATGCTTACATCATAAGGTACAGGTACTAGATGACAATTATCATTGATCTATTCCCTGAAGCAGTTCCCAGCAATACTGACTAGATTCTATTACTGAACAGAATACTTTGTTGTGTCCTTAAATATTCTCCCTCCGTGGATTATCTAAATGTTGGTCACCCTGATTTGACTTTCTTTCAAATAATTTAAACTACTCAAATACATGATAACTGGTTGTGCCAGTTAAGTTGGTCCAAACGTCTGCATTTATGACTGTTTGTCATCAGCCCATACCAGACCGGCAGCTTTTCTGCTGTGCTGGGTGATAATAGAGACCCAGAAATCTCCATTCAGCTGAATCAACCGGCAACCTGTGGAGTACTTCTAAGGCAGTCATTTCTACATGAATTAATTAGGTCTTCCTGGAAGATTAAACAGATCAAGTAGGCCAAACATCCCTACATCCAGCATTTGAAGCTAACAGTAAAATAGCTCAATTTCTAATCTACTTCCTGGCCTCATTAGAATTCAATTAGTAGAGGACACTCTTTCCTAGAGGCCCTTTGGCAGATTTGTGTATGAGCAGTTAACCTGGTGGTAGCAAAGGCAGTTACTTGTGGTCAAACAATTCTGTCTGACTGCAAAGACGAATCCCAAAGATGTTTAGATAGGACTGTACTTACCCTCCCGGAGCGATGCAGATATTTTAAGTGGACAGACTGAGATAAACTGCACCCAGCACTACCCCTGACACTGACCACATCCTGCTGCTGCCAGAGGTTTTGGACTTGAAGGTCAGAAGGGAAAGGTCAAAGGGGTTATGTTAGAGACAAGGAGATGCAGAAGAATTTACAAGTCCTTCTTGACAAGGTTGGAAGTCATTTCCCACATAAACAACACTGGACTTTAAAATATATAAATGGACATTATAAAAAAGGTGTATAGAAATGATCACATATTTCTTAATGGGGGGAGCACTCATCAGGCCATGAAGAGCCGGGTATTTGAGGATTAGACAACCTTGTGCTGATTCTTTTATGTGTGCATCTCCCCCCTCTGCACGGCTGCCTGAGTGCAGACGTGGGGAGATTTCTTCTTCTTCTTCTAACAGGGTGTGTGATAGCTGTCATTCAGCCTTGAAATAGTTTTTCTCTCCAGTGGAACATCGGGCCAGTGATATATTTGTTATTTCTCTCCAGTGGAACATCAGGCCAGTGATATATTTGGGTGGCTATACCTACCTGTCACTTTTCTGCTGGCCCTAATGTGTTAGCATTCCACAGAAAGCCCGACTAGCCAATGACAGCACTGGAAGCTAGCTGCTGCCTTTACGGGACCTGGCAACAGGAAGAAGCATTTCATTGGCTGTCTGGCTGTCAGCTAGAGAGGAGGCTACTCCAGATGAGCCTCAGCTGTCAAGATGGAGATGAAGCATGGGGGTGGGGTAGATATTTGAGCATAGGAGCCTCTCTTTGGTAAGTGTGGTACCATCATGCTTATGGTAGATGCATAATGCTCATATCCTACACACACACACACACACACACACACACGTGCACACACACATACGCACACAATCAAATGTGAAAGAATGATACCATATCAGGGCAGCTGATTTTAATCTGTGGAATCCAAGATGCATTAAAAATTAGATTCTGGTCCCTAATCTTTTCTAGTGAATGCAGGGCCTCTGTGGGAAAGGAATCAGAGCATGTCCATGGGTAGACATGGAAGCCTGCTGGAGGGGAGAAGCCGTGTTCAGTGGGTTTGCTGAATGCAGAGTCTATCCCCAAAGTTATTTTTGCCAGTATCTGACCTTGAGAGCTATCTCGCCCTTGAAGAGGTCTTCATTTTTGTAACACTGGAGTGAGATCTCTTCCTCCCGTAAACTCAGAGGCAGCGGCCAAAGAGCAAGACAAGGCTGCCTGGACTTGGAACAGCAGGTTCCCAGGGTGGGATGCGGATGCAGCAGCCATGCTGCTGATGGCAATAGTCAGAGAGAAGGCAGAGGAGTAGTTGGAACAGAGGCCATGCAAACAACAAATCAACCCATTGGCTAAAATGCTAGGCCCCTTCTTTAAGCTGACCTCAGACATACGTGTGCATGCATGTGTGTGCGTGCATGTGTGTGTGTGTGTGTGTGTGTGTGTGTGTGTGTGTGTAAAGTTAACACAGCCACTTTTGACCACACCTTTTTCTTTTGAATGTGTATGTGTGTTGTGTGCATACATGTGTGTATGCATGTTTATAGATGCATGGTTGCACATGTGTAATGTGTATATGTACATGTATGCACATGCATGTGGCAGCTATCAATCTGCTATCAGTTCTTATAGCCGTGCCAGGGAGCACCAGTCTGCTCACCGCTAGCCTTGGGCACAGTCCCTCATCTTGTCAAGGAAAAGCAGAGGCCTGACTAATGTGTTTGCTAATGGCCATATTCTGTTATCAGAAATTCCATAGGCCATCCAGATCTTGGAAATGATACTATATTTGAGGGGAAAAGCCTTTAATTATAATGCTTATCATTGAATAATAGTTGTAATAAAGACTCATCTCTGGGAGTGCCAAGTCACTTTAATTACAGCGATGGATACCCAGAGCATCTCCACGTTTAGTGTTGGTATTTCTGCTCTGGAAGGAAAATGTGTTTCTGTTTTGAGTTGTAAATTGAGCTCCTAAAGATTCATATTGCCTTAAAATACCCAGAGATGCCCAGAGAGCAGGGCGTGCCTCCGGCCAGGGATCCTGGGAAGAAGGTGGAAATAAAACTGAACGACAGTGAAGCTGGGCTGTGGTGTGTGCAGAAATTAACGGTGTACTAACTACCTAACTGCCCGAAATAAAGCCAGAGAGGCAGTGATTTATGTTCTACTGAGTGGAGAACTCAGAATTTTATATGTTGCCAGGATTAGGTACTGTTGTAAAAGAAACCTAAACTCTGGGTTTTGGCAGGACCTGAGAAGGGAGCTCGGAGCCTCCATTTTCCCTTCTGAGTTGACCATTACTCAGCTTTTCTATGGCTTTACTTCTCAATTCAAAGTTGATACCAGTAAACGGCTTCTAAGACATGGTAAACTGGTGCCGAGACTCCCGGCCAACAGCCTAGCGAGGACTGGGACATTGTTCAAGTTAGGCATAGTGAAAGCAACAGTAACAACAGCAGCTATAACTGTTGCCATCTAATGAGCACCTGCTGCCTGCCAACCACCTCAGCTGCGTTCAGCCAGCCGTCAACGCCACTCTCAGAAGTGACGGCTGCCTTCTGTGCCCTGATGAGGTGTGGGATACAGCAGAGAGTGAAGCAACTTGCTCTAGGGAGCTTTAATAGGGAATTCAGACCCCTGCCCACAGACGCCCTGTGCAGCACCCTGCTGCTGAGTGTAGGGACAGCGCCTTCCAGCAACGCAGCACGGGGCAAGAGAGAGGGGCATGTTTCTGATTTCATATGTGAGCAATTTTGGTCTGCCTTAGACTTCTATCTGAAGATATGAATAATTTTACAGAATGGGTCAGTTTATTTTTATTATTAAAAAAGCATATAATATATTTTGATCATATTCTTTACCTCCCTACACACCTAACTTCATACTATATATTCTCCCTCTATCAAAAAAAGTGGTTAAAACAAACAAACAAAAGGACAGTAAGACAAATCATAACAAAACAACACACACACAAAACAAAAAACAAGCAAACAAACAACAACAACAACAACAAAATGGAGTCTACCTGGGCCCAGAGCCTACCCGCCCTGGAGTGTAGCCGATAGACCCAGGGACACGGCACTGGACCGCTATCACTTACAAACACCTTCTTAGTTAGACGTGGGACTTTCTGCCCACTTTCCCTCCTCCGACTGGAATTTTGCCGAGCTTGGACTTGTGTAGACCCTGTGTGAGCCGCCACAGTCCCTGTGGGCTCCTGTTGTGTCTGGAAGACACTGTTTTCTCGGAGCCGTCCACTATCGCTGACTCTTACTAACTTTCTGCCTCCTCTTCCACATTGATTCCTAATTCTGAGGGGGCTGAACACTGAACGTGGTCCTCTGCAGGAGAAGCCTTCTGAACAGCTGACAGCTCAGTCCTTTAGGGAAGATTTGATCCCAAGCAGTTACATTCCTTATTTGTAAACAATGGTTTATATATATTATATATTTATATGTAAATATATATATATTTGCTCACTATATATATTCACTAATCTGCTATTTTAACTATATGCATAATTTCTGTTTTTTCAGATATAGATATACACATGTCAGCTTCTGTGTGGTACAGTGTCATTTGTCATCTTTGGCACGGGGTGACAACATCCTGGACTCATCTCTGGGACATGAGTCTTCGTTGTTTGGGTAACTAGGGAGTAAGATTTGTCTGATCCGGCCATGTCTCTTTAATGTTGTGATCCATTTATTGATGAGATGAGATTGCTGTCTGTAGTACGGAGCACTGCCTGTACCCATGAAAATAACAAGGCTGACCAGCTCTGTAATCCTGCAGCCACCACCCAGAAAGAAAGAAAACTTTGGGCAAAGGTAGCCTGATTGAAATATGAATCTCTGGGAGGGGGCATTAAAAAGAACAATCACCAAAAATAAAAGGGAAGAAATGTAGTCAAAAGAAGATTGCCATATATTGCTATATCTCCAGCAAAAAACAAAAATGTGAGAGTAGTAATCACAGCAGATGAGTGGTAAAAATACAGCATGTCTGGCAGAGCGAGCAATTCATTCCGCCTGCCTACACAATAGCGCATGCTCTATCAGGCTCCAAGAAATGACTTTAGGCATTAATCTACATTATTTTCACTATCTAATTCAAGATCAGAAAATTTCTAGTTCTGGCAAAAAGCCACACGGATATTTTATTTTTATTCCCCCAGAAACTAGCTTGCAGTGCGGAAGAATAATTTTTATCAATATAAATAATCTCCCCATTGGTGTTTTATATCACGCTCAATGACAAACTGTGAGACGTAACATTTTTGCTTTGACGGCTTACGAAATCCATCATCTGTTTTCATAGATCTTCATTCAGAAAAATATTTGATTTCTCAAGATTTGTAGCCCTATCAGAAATATTTGAATAAGAGATTTGCAGCTCTTGAAATCAATATCTGGATTTACCGTTGAAAGCTCAGTCAGTGGGTGAGATGCTACTGTAATCGCTTATCCTCTGTGACCTTTAAAGAAGTAGAAAAATGGCTGCTGTCTCGTGCTTGTAGCTTACACCATGGACACCAGGAAGGAGAGAGGCATCTTCCCGTCATCCTGCAGCTCCCAACTCTTGCAAGAATTACCTGCATCGCTGCCTGGAGGCAGGGGCCTGCGTAATCTCAGTCTTTCGTAAAATAAAGTTGGACCACGTAGACAAAGAGCTTTGCTAATGAGTAACCAGAACAGAGAGAAATATGACTTTATTCATTTCCAGCGCGTGAATTTATAATCTGCCTGTGCTCTTTCGAGTGAGTTAGTACGCACTGTATCCAGAAGGATCCGTAAAACAATCCGAGTCTGAAGTTCCCGTTTACCCAAATCATCATCATAAGGGAAAAATATTTCTCACCGTGAGAATTCCAATTTTAAAAATATTCCATTCTTGATCGGTTATATTATTTATCATTATTAGATTTCCTAGACATGTGTCTATTAATCAGATCTTGGTACACAGGTCTAAGTACGACCATTACATTCTATGTGGTATCAGAAATGCCTCACATTTCAAATTGAAGCTGCAGAACGTTACCAGTTAGTCGGAGACCTGAGGAGTAGACCTGAGGAGGTCAGGGCAATTTAAGATGAGAAGAAGTGGTATAAAAGGGGCAAAGTGTATGGAGGGAGAGGCCACTGGAGCAACTCCCATGGGAGTATATGGCTACAGGGGTTTGTTTCTCATTCTGGGTACACATCAGCAGCTGGCCCTCTGTCCCCTGTGACCCTGTAGCGTCTTCATGCCGGGATTCAGGCTAAAGGAGAAGCCCCACCTGAGATAGCCCATGCTTAGATAGACCATGCTTAGGGCAGAAAAAGAACAAGAAAGTTAACAAAGTCGCGTGGTTGGTTTTACTGTTGGTGGGGGGCACGTGTGTGCGTGTATGCGCACATGTATGCTTGCACATGTATGACCTTATGATCTTTTGACAAAACTGAAGTGTCAGTCAGGGAGGTTTTACCGTCCCGGAGAGGCCTGAACTGTGTGGCGATACACAAGCCTGCAGACTGCTCGGGCCTGGAGAAGAGAGAACAATCTGGACCATCTCACCACAGTGACTACAAAGGTAAGAGTCCCCTCCAGTTATTAACTCTGAAAGGAGGCCTAGTGAGGAAAGACACCTATGGACAGTGTTTGATAAAGTGGCCCCTGTCCCCGCTAACTGGTTGATCCTGGGGCGGGGGTGCCTTTTCTCCTCCTGTCCAGCACAGTGTGAACACACACAGTGTAATTCCGAGAAGGTTCGGTATATGCTTCGGTTCATGCTGAGCCAACTAAAGTTAGTTCATTGAAAAGATGCCCAGAACAGCCAGAGGAGGGTGGTCCAACTTGTTAGCATCCTTCCTCTCAGCACAGACTATCACCACAGGATGCCAGGGACGTCCAGGACATCACTCAGCATCTTTCCCCTTCTGCTTCCTGCTAACTAGTCCTTCCTCTTCCGCACCGTCCTGTACCCTTCCTCATTTCTATGATTTCACCTCCAGGCTTTCTTCTCCCACTGCCTTCTGAACTGAAGTCCTCTGCAACTTGGGATGTTTGTCGCCAGCCCTGCTCTTTCTGGTCTTGATAGATTTCCTTGCTGAACTGGGGCAAGAGATGAGGGCAGCTTGTCTTTCTGCACAATCCAGACTCCGAACAGACAAACCCTTTCTCTGCCTCCCTTTCTCTTTGGCTTAACTTCCTCAACCCTCCTTCCAAAAGTTAACCTCTCCGAGCCTCCTTCAAGTGTGAGTTAGTGAGAAACTAGCTGCAGGTGAGCCAGTAAAACCTGCTCACCCCTTCCTCTTTAGTCCTCTTGAGAGGCCGAGCGAGAAATAACTTATCGCCATACTAGATGCGGTGAGATCCGCTGGAGATTCTGCTGTGTCCCCATAGCTGACGTCTGCTTAGCTTGCCATGCCTTTGATGTGACTTCATTCCTCAGCCTCTCCCTTCCTATCCTTCTGGCACACGCCCTCACTCTTCATCCGCCTTCACAGCTGAAGCCCAGACAGCAGCGCAGACAGACAGGCATTTCACTTTTACATGGGGCTAACCACTCCTGATGCTTACTGCCAGGTGCCAGAGGCTTTAGTGAAAAGAAACGGCCAGCAAGGGACCATCATTTGAAACGTCTCTAGTCCCTGTAGCCAACATTCGTATTAAGCCTTGGTCCCGTTCCGTTCTTGTCCCAGAAAAAGACTGAGGAGACCTCATTATAAACAACTCTACCAAGTGACTCCCCTTGTGTTTCTGTCCCTTGGCCATCTGTGTGGATGAATTCAGACATGCTATTGACAAATTCGAGGGACGGCGGAACTGGGAAAAAGAAAAACCCTTTTGCTCCCAGGAATTTCGCTGGGCAATAGGAGCAGAGCCGTATGTTCCCCTCTCGCTGGCTCTGTCACCCTCCTCTGACTTGGAGCATGAAGAGCAAGGAGGGGCTCCATTCTCTCAACTTCCCATTAAAAAAGGAAGCTTTTCTTAAACCTCCAGACATGGCTCCCACCTACTTCCTACCCCCTCATCCTCCTGATACACATTCCAGAGAAGGTGTCCAACTTCCATGTGTCTGCTTCTTTTACATACTTTTTCTAGACAGGCCTCTAGCTTGGCTCAAAAGCAAAGCAGAGAACGTCTGTCCTATCCTGCCCTTCGGGAAGTGTCTGCCTGGAGAGACACGAAGATGCCACATGGCACTTGGCAACATGCCTGGAGGCTGATGCTCCATCTCTAGAGGCTGATGCTCCTGGACAGCTTCACTTTTAGTTCCCAAACAATTTTTCTTATCTCTTTCTCCCCTTTCCTTGGTCTATCAAGCCACTGAAGGAGTCTTTGAATCATCTCCTCACGCTTGCGTGGCCTGCCTGCTAGCCAACAGCAGGGAGTAGGGAAGATACTCAGCAACTGTGGTTCCTCTCACCCTGTAGTAGAGAGGAGCTGCAAACCCTGAAACAAAGATGCTAGCTCAGCAGGTTGAAGTCAATAGGGCAAGAAGCCATTAAGGCCCAACTGAGCGCAAGTCAAAGAAGTGGTGTACAAAGGGCAAAGCCCCTGCGGCCATGAAAACTGTCGTGGGTGGGTCCTGGATGCTGGTCAGTCAAAGTCTTCACCAGTCCCCCTTGCAAAGGGTGGCAGGTGAGTCCCTGAGTGCAAACAATGGCAGGTGTCCACTTGACCACAGGCAAGCCAAGCCCAGAATCCTGATTCAACTACTTCATGAGCTCTGAACAGTGCCCCCTGGTGGTCCTTTGATGAATGCGCTGAGGTCAGCGGCAGGTTCCAGATCCACGCATTTTTCTGTTCTGTGTGAAAAGGAAAATCCTTCTCCTCACGGCCTCTTAAACAGAGCCTTCCTCACCAAAACCAAAGCCCTGGAGGACACATGACTGACGGTAAAATTCTCCTAGAAGGAGAAGGTGGGCTGCTGAGTGAAGGGAGAGAGAACCACAAATAGCCTTCCATAGGAAAAACGGTATTAACATTTTCACCTGACACAGCAAAGTTGCGAGGAGAGTTTTGAAAGGCAGTCCGAGCAGGGAGCTCTGACCACAGAGGACAAGGACTGGTCACCAGCTGGGGTTGGGGGAGCAGACTTACCTGGACAGTTAGCTAAAGCCAGCCATGGTGTCCTAGAAGATTATGGTCTGAAGTCACAGGCGGGAGTTTGGAAAAATCGAGAATTTGCACCAGAATGAGGTCGAGTGTTACAGTTGGTGGGGCAACCAAAGGTTCTGAGTAAAGCAAGTCCTAGCTGGCTCCGAGTTCAAGGCCTTTGGCACCTCTGTGCCCACACCACTTGGCCTGTGTCATCTTCAGAGACATCCAGAAACCTTCGGTGCCCACCCTGGCCTCTGCTGGGATGGCTTCTGCCACCTCCTCCTCTGCTGAACTCTTTCGTCCCTCAGAGCCCACATCACGCGATCCTCTGTCCTCCAGGCCCACACCACGTGATCCTCTGCCCTCCAGGCCCACACCACGTGATCCTCTGTCCCCCAGGCCCACATCACGTGATCCTCTGTCCTCCAGGCCCACATCACATGACCTTCTTCTGTGGTTCGCGGTCTGTGATCTGTTCTCATTGCCTCTGAACTTTCTGGGTCTTCACCAGTTAGTCTGTGTGTTCCTCTTTTTGTGCAGGAGCACGTCATGGTCCTGGGAATGGAGTTACAACATCTTACAATTTGGGACAGGCTTCATTGGAATTTTTTTTATCCTGATAGCTATTCTTTGAAGTTTAAATTATTCTAAATAAACTTCATAAAGCTAACGTTTAATGACAATTTCTAGTTAAGATACAACACCAAACTAAAAATGTTTCTCTCAGGGATTACATAAATGTCATGCGTGTCTCTCGTTGCCACACTTAAACTGCATGGGCACTTTGTTGCATCTCTGGACAGACCTCAGGCTGAGGGGCTGCTTTGTTTCCCAAGGGCACGTATGCATTGCACCCTGGGTAGATCCTGCTACAGAGTTAGCTGTCAAACATGTCTGTGCTGTCCTAAGGAAGATGGCAGAGCGTGACCTCAAAGACTGTCATTAGAAGTCCTATGTCCATTCTGTTCTCCTTGGGGAAAGCGATATGTGCTTTCAATGGCAATGACTGTTACAGTTTGGCTATCTAATGCCTCCAAAGGCTCCTGTATTGGAAGTGCTGAGAAGTGGTTGGATAATGAGAGCCCCAATACATCAGTGAACTGATCTATTGAAGTCAGAGTTGAGTGAGTTATTAGGAGGTGAGGCCTAGTTTACTGGGGGGGTTGTACCCTTAAATGGTATATTCTTCTCTCTTTCTCTCTCTCTCTCTCTCTCTCTCTCTCTCTCTCTCCCTCCCTCCCCCCCCCTCCTCTCACCCCCCCATCTCTAGTCCAGGCTCTCTCCCTTCCTTGGCCTCACAGCTGTTGTGCGATGAGCATCCTTCCTCCACCAGGCCCTTCTATCACGTTTCTTTATGTCTGAAAGCAGTGGGGCCAATCAACCGTGCACTGATATCATAAGCCAATAAGTCTTTCTTCCCTTAAGTGGTTTTTTTTCTCAGGAATTTGTCACATCAGGGAAAGCTGCTAACTCAGCAGTCTCAGCAGCAACGTAGTTATAACAGCCATGGACATTCAGCATTTCCTGTTTCTATACACTGAGCTTTCTCCTTCTGTTACGGCTCAAGCTGCCATGCTGCATGGTCTTGTGGTGGTTTATCCAAGGAATGCTCAATCTGAGACTCACTTCAGTGTCTTGCTGACAGGCGCTCAAGGATCGGTGTCAGCCTAGGATTAGCTTCTACATCTGTTGGGAAGAATGTTCTAGGCAATCACAGGTGAATTAACTAGATGACTCAGAGAAAACGCAAGAAATCGCATGCTCCTTTTTGGTGATGGCACTGCACTAGCAAGCTCATGTCTGCTGTGTGTGTCTGCTCCTCCAGTAGACAGCTTGTTCATTCAGGAAGATCTTGGTCTCTCAAGAGTTGATTCTACGTGTGTCCGATCAGCACAAAACTAACTGGGATTCATTCCAAAGGCAGCTATAAGCTTAGAGAATTCCCCGAGTGAATTCATACAAATAAAAGCTAAGACAGTATTCTCCCAAATGGGTCTAGGAAGTTCATCATAAGAAATGGACCATGCGGCAGGTCATTTGCAGCTAAATCCCAAGTGCTGTTCACAGCGTACCAAGTTACTTTGCACTGGACAGGAATGGGTGACCCTTAGCTTGGCATTGGTCCATTTCCAGAGGTAGTGGGGGTAGTTCGGAGCCAGGATTTGCAGCTCAGAGTCAGATCTGCCTCTGTTGATTACACTGCGAATTTAGAGCAATCATTTTATCTATTTATGTGGCTTCCTCGTAATATAGGATTTTGAATACTCCCCCCAGATTAAATATTCTTAGTGTGCTAATAAAGAACCAAGGAGTTAATATTCACGAAATACCAAAAGCCATCCCCAGCACTTCATGAGTTCTGTGGGGAAAGTACCCTGGAATCCCTTCTGCATCTCCATGACTCAGCTTCCTCCTCCACCAGTCCTGGAAGCCTAAGGCCTCCCTGCCTCAGCTTTCGTCCAGAGGAGCAAGCGGGTGTCTGGAACAGGCAGCAACAGGTCTACTTTGCTCTGAGTGGTCAGGGCCGACCAGCCATCCACTTTGTTATCTCTTCCCGTTTACTGAACATCACAAAATGCAGTATTGTGTGTCAAGTGACCCAGGATTGTATTTTACGTTTTATAGTGCCTGCGAAAGCTTCCTTTTCAGCAGTTTATGACTCCCTTTGATAAGCCCTCAACTACACAGGTCCAAACAAAGCAAAGGACCAGCCAGATCGGAGGAGTCCAGGTACTCCCAGCCAGACAGTCTCACTTCTTGAGCTTCATTCAAATTAGCTGCGGTACTCATAATTCTGTGTTTTCATTTATTGCTGCGGTAAACTAAATGGTTCTTTATCCGAATGTTATTTCCTGGCTATTAATCCAGTAGTTATTTTGGATTGTGGTACTCCTCTGTGATTTAGGGATATAGCACCTTATAAATATTTAAAAGCTGAAGACTGACACTTTGAGAAATTGACTTTGATTTGTTTTGTTAATGTCGTATGGCTGGAGTAATTATAGGTTTGGAGGATAGGGCTCCATCCTGTGCTCCTTGGGTGGGATGGGTGGCAAGTATCTACAGCACAAGGAACTGGGCAATAGAAGGCCTTTCCGGGGCTTTGGCAGGTGAGACGGCCGCACCTGCCTCCTCAGGATGTCCTCTGCCTTTTATTCTTCATTGCACAAAACCTGCTCTTACATCCAAGACTGTATGGATGCAAACTGCCCATATTTGGTAAAATGGTCCAAAGAAGATCTCTCCTGAACGTCTGGGGATGTTTTATGTATCCGTACATGCCAGCAAGGGTTTACTGCAGGGCTCGGGATGACATATGGACTGGTGTGATTTAACTGTGGATCAATCAACCTATTAGGGAAAAAAGACAAGGTCAATAAGGTTGGGTCTTAGTGAACCAGAGGTCATCCTCCATTTCTCAACCTAATGTTCTTATTTCCTTTCCATTAACATTTCATAATGAAAAAATGCCTATATTCTTTAATTTTTGAGATAATTAAGTGAATTTAGTGCCTTTGAAGGGGGAAGATTTATAATGGCACAGAGAACCACACTATTAATAACCGGAAGACAGGGGCCACGGGGAGAGCAGCAATGATGTTGCCATTGCCATTTAGGCTTCTTTGGTGACAATCGGTAAGAGGTTTCAAGCCCCCATTTCAACTCAGAAACAGACTTTCCTGCTGAAAGCAGACAGACCTGTGTCGTTTTGCATCCTGACTTTGTCTCCTAGGAAGCAGTTTTCTGGTCGCTCTTTAATCTCCAGGAAGCAGTTTTCTGGTCGCTCTTAAATCTGAACAAATTGCAACAAATAGAGATATTTTCAAACACTTGACATCCTCTATAGCAAACCATCAAAGTGGGAGGGGAGCGGGGCTGTTCTGGAACTTTCCAAAGGAGGAGCAGTGTGGTATCTGTTGGTTATCACAGCCTGAGTAGTGTGGTCACTCGCACTGAACACGCAGGCACAATAGACATGGCTGCTGTCAGTCGTGTGTGTTAGAAGAGACTGAATACTAAATCCAGCTTACTTCTGAGTTCCCAAGTTGTCCATTAAAAAAATATCATTTCATAGCAACATTTTGATGATTTCCAGATTGAAACAGTCACTTAAGCATCCTCATTTTCTTCTTTGTTCCCTTACTAGGCCTTTTAAAATAGTCATAGAGGATTTGGTATCAATTCTCAAAGCCAAATAAATTGAGAAAGAAGTTACTAACGACCACACTTTGGAACCTAGAGAACAGGCAGATAAATGGGATTTAACTTAGCAAACCCCAGAAAGTCCAAACAGCCAGCGATGGGAGTTGAGAGGTCAGCTTTACACCATCGAACCCCCGCACCCTACAAACAGCTCAGCAGCTCAGGGGCTGGCTCTGAGTGACCACAAAAGTGGGGCTGCTGCCAGAAAGCAGCGTGTCTAAGGGCAGTTGAATCCAGGCTCCCTGTCCCGCTTCCTGGAATCTGGAAGCTAGCCTTTGGTTAGGCAGAGCAGGAGAGTCTTTGCACAGGGCCATCTGTGCAGAGGAGGGCAGGGGTTCGGGCTGAAGATGAAGGAACAGTTCCACACTGAGGTTCCCCAGAGGCCCCCTACAGACTCCCAACTGGATACCAGCCAGATTTTCCAGGGAGCAGGAACCAATAAACAGCAAAGACAGGAGGAAGCTTCCCAAAGAAAACAGGTCACTCAACCCCTCGGCAGGGCAACCTCTAAGCTGTAATAGATGCTTTTAAGCAAAAATAGGAAACCAAAGATTACCGGACACCTGAGGAAATCCTCCAAGACTTCTGAAGCCTCTGATACCTCAAACTCCCTTACTGGAGGGTAGTTGAGAAAGACCCTGAGCCATCTGAGGATGAAGGGAAAGGGTGGTGGGTGCTCATTCCTTGGTCTATTATCCTTAAAGTGAAGATAGCAGCTTAGATGATACAGCAACATGCTGGACAAACAAGCCAGTGCCATGAAGACCAATACTGCACGGCTCCCTATGTACATAGTAGTTAGAGCAACCAAACATGGAAACCAAAAACAGAACAATGGCTGCTAAAAGCTGAGATGGGATCATAGAAGTCGCTCAGTGGGTGTGATTACACAGGATGAAAAGTTCTAGAGGTCTGCTATACAATAATATACATGTATTTAATAATTATGTTAGCTTGAATTTTTGTATAAATTAGCATATGTGTTTCTGTCATCATAAGAACAAAGATCAAAGCAGAGTGGTAAAAAACAAATAGAGAAGGAGAAGAAATGTCCAATGGGACTGTCATTAACATCTTCAGAGAAGTGAGGGTAGTGTCCTGGTTGTTTCTCTCTTGCTGTGATAAAACCCTGACCAAGACAACTTGGGGAGGAAAGGATTGATTTGACCTTACAGGTTGAAGTCCCTCATCTAGAGAAGTCAGAGCAGGAACCTGGAGACATCTCTTCATGTCATCCATAGATTGGTCAAAGCATCTATGCTATGGGATAATGTTCTTGTATACTATAAAGATTTGTCACTCATATTAGTTTAATAAAACATTGACTGGCCAGTAGCCAGGCAGGAAGTATAGGTGGAGCAACCAGACTAAGGGAATTCTGGGAAGATAAAAGGCAGAGAGCAAGTCACCAGCCAGACACAGGGAAAACAAGATGAGAATGCCTTACTGAGAAAAAGTACCAAGTCTCAAGGCTAAACATAGACAAGAATTATGAGTTAATTTAAGTAAGAGCTAGTAAATAATAAGCCTGAGCTAATAGGTCAAACAGTTTATAATTAATAAGCCTCTGTATGTTTCTTTGGGACTGAACAGCTGCGGTACTGGCTGGGACAGAAACTTCCATCTACACATCTAACATTTTCAAAGGAGACAATGTTGTCATTAATAAGTTCTCTACCAATTTATTTGACAAGAATTTGGAACCAATGGTAAGCACAGAGTTGACAACAAAGTTCACAGTAAAGAGGATGTTAGCCCAACATAACCAGTTCCAGCACTCAGGAGGGAGTTCAAGGCCAGCCTTTGCTCCACTGAGAGACTGAAGAACTACTACTAACCTTACCATAGAATTTAAAATGAGGTCAATGAATTGGCAGGTGGTCATAGTAAATTGTATGAGTTAACGACGAATATCTTGTAGGTGGGCATAATGGTATAATTATTGAATAGTACCTAACAAAACAAAGTATGAATATATGTATGTGTGTATGTTTGTAGGCATGCAGGCATGTATGTATGAAATGGTGTAGTACATGAGGCAGCAGAGGTTGTTAGATGTAGCATGAGTCAGCTTGACCATTGTCTTCAACGGTGGGGTCTTGGATAATTCTTCAAAGAAAACAATTGTAAGAAGTATTAAGATTGTAACTATCTTAGCTGATTAAAATAAATCTAGGTGTTGAAAGTGGTTGCTCTCGGTAAGAAAACATTTGTTGCCAGAGGACTATGACTGTGTGTTTATGTTTGTAACAGCATGGTGGAGCTGATTTGCATTCAACACTGACATGTTAATCCTGCAGAGATCCAATGCATCAGTGTTTATTGCCACCTATTAACAATAGCCAAAATATGGAATCAGCCTAAGTGTCTGTCTGCAGGATGGCAGCTAAATAGAATGTGGTTCCTGGAAGTGACAGACAACGGCACAGAATTTTGTTTAGTCATAAGGAAGAAAGAAGCTGGGCTGGGAGATGGCTCAGTGGATAAGTGGCATCCGTGGGAGCACAAGGACCTGAGTTCAGACGGCTGGCCCCACATAAAGCTGCGTGCCTCTGAAACCTTAGTGCTGCGGCGGGCACAAACAGGGGACGGGGCGGGCACAAGTGGGGGACAGGCAGATCCTAGGAGATCACTGGACAGACATCCTAGCCAACTGAGGAGTTCTAATTGAGTGATAGGCCCTTTCTCAAAAGAGAGAAAGGTGGAGAGGATAGTGAAAGACGCAATGTCAGCCTCTGGCTACCACATGCACACACAAACAGGCACACACACAAATACCAAAAGAAAAACAAAATTGTGTCACTTGAAGCAAAATATAAACAGACATAATAAATAAATAAATAAATAAATAAATAAATAAATAAATAAATAAATAAATAAATTGGATCTTGGAACCAGCATGCTAAATAAAATCGGCCGGACTCAGAAAGGCAAATATTGTGTGGTCTCTCTCATATGTGGGATATACATTCAAATACATGTGTGACATTACAGTGGGGCTATTGATGGAGAGGAACAGGGCTAACAGGAAGGGAGATGGGAGAGGGGTAGACTTTGAGCAAAATACTTGACATGCATGTGTGACATTCTCAACAAAATCTGTTATTTTGTACACTTATTTTTTTAAAAAAAACTAATGTAGATTTTTCCAACTTTTATGAAAAAGTTTTAAAGTAAATAAGCAAGCAAGGCACTCTTGTGGGGACACATACACACCAAGAAGATTCCTACCACTGTGAATTCCACAAGCCTTGCCATCTAATTCCGGGAATCTAGTATCTACAAACCTATTGTTATATTAAAAAAATGATTTGGTAAAATCCAAGGGAATTAATTTTTGATAGAATTAAAGTCTTCAAAATGGAAGCTTAGCTGTCCCAACACATAGATTCGGTCATCGCTCATCCACAGTGGGGAATAAGCAGTGTTTGTATTTTTAGCTTAGGCACATAAACTTTTGCAGAAAAGCACGGGGTTGGAGAGGCAGGATTGATTATGTGGTTTCTGGAATGCCCGGAGTGACCAGAGCTGGGTTTAATTGCTTAGCCAAAGTAGTTCCAGGGCATAAATTACTCGCAGGGTAATTTATACCCAGTGAATAGACTAGGAATACAAATGCACAATGGTCTCTGGTAACTTGAAAGGCATTAAATAACCCACACACACAGCAAGAGTGGTCCAAATGGCAAGGTAAACCCAACCAATTGGCATAAAAATGATTTCCAAAGATTTGGCTTCCCTCTCCTTTAGGCTTGTGCAGGATAACTGATTGACAGCCACCTAACAGGAGTGTTCGGAAACTCTAAATAAGTATGACCAGTGTTAGAAGGGTACTGTCTATTGCTAAACAATATAGCAAAATTGATCTTTTAACTGAACTGCCCTCTCTCTGAGAAGCTCTGTTTTATCATCAGTGCAGCATGGTTTGTGCCAGAGATGAGCTGCTTGCCCTCTTCTGTCCTTCTGCATATGCAGAATGGATGTTTAATAGAGAGTATTTTTGCAAGATCCGGGATACAAGAATGCAAAGAAGAGTGGTGTGTTCCCACGTCCTGCTCCGCATGGAAGCAAATAAAATTCATAGCTGCTGGCCACCCAGATGTTTCTGCGTGCAGCAATATGCATCAGAGTACATTGTATGGCCATAGTTCCAGTAAACTAGACAGTTGTCTATTCTAAATTCGGTAGAGAGATCCAGTGTGTATATTTTATCTTCTAATTAGCTTCCCTTCTCTCCTTCCCCACTCCATTTTCTTGAGCATTTGCTGCTCAGAAACAAAAGACATTTATAGCTCAGAGTTTAGCCGTATTGGGGTGTAAGCGCGGGTCAGGCCTGATTTATGTGGCACCGTTGATAAGCCAGAGAGAGTGAGACACGGGGTTAGGTAAAGCTAGTGAACTTGTCTTGGCTTGTGTCTCTGATTCCGTAGGCAGCCAATATCCCTCTGGTGTCAGAGCTGGCCATTGACGACATTCATTTTGATGACTTTTCCCTTGACGTTGACGCCATGATCACAGCTGCCCTCCGGATGTTCATGGAGCTGGGCATGGTACAGAAATTTAAAATCGACTACGAGGTAAGAGGTTCTGGGATGGAGCTAAGGGGTGCACCTGGCGAAGTGTCGCAGCCACGGTGATGTAAAGGCTTTTCCAAAGATACGCTGTAGGTGACGGTTCCTGCCTATGGGCCCCACGAAAGTGCCCCGAGAATCTGGCAGAGTGTTAGCAGAAGTTTAGGGTTTTGTTTTCCTTTGTTAAAAATGTCTTTATTAGATTTGCCTTGTGTTACGTGTTTGACTGTTTTGCCTGTGTGTAAGTATGGGCACCACATGCATTCCTGGGACCCACAGGAGGTCAGAAGAGGTCACAGAACACCCTCACACTCGAGGTAAAGGTGTGAAAAAGACCCCAATCTGCCACCAGCACCATAGTTGCTCTTAACGACTCAGCCACCCGCCCAGTGCCTGGTGGAAAGTCCCGATTGCCTTGGTGTCCTCTGAGGACACAAACCCATCCCTCACACAGCCTCCTCCTCCCATTTCAGACCTTGTGCCGGTGGCTTCTGACAGTAAGGAAGAATTACCGAATGGTTCTCTACCACAACTGGAGACACGCCTTCAACGTGTGCCAGCTGATGTTCGCCATGCTCACCGTAAGTACGTCTGCGGATGGCGGAAGGCCGCCTTCTGTTCGCGCAGACCTCCTGGCTTTCTCCTATATATTTCAATGCCACTGAAAAGTTTCTCCATGGTGAAGCCATGGCACCCCACACACGTCCTGGTTATGGCGGCATGCATTTGACAACAGCTAATTTAAAGCCACGAAAGCATCAACACCTTAAGACAGGGCTGCAGCCCTAGAATGGAGACCGGGGCCTTTCCCCAGTGTTCTCGGTTGGCAAGCTGGTTCCCTGCCCATCCTTACTCCCTGCCCCTAACACCTGGACTTTCTGTGTAATTTCTTTGTGGAGGAATAGAGATCTAAGTCACAGGGCAGAGAAACCCCTGGATAAGATTGGGTTGCAGCCACGAGCCGAGAGGGTATGTGGGCATGACCATGAGAATCTGGAATTCTGAAAGAACACTTGCTTGGGGAACTGTCCAGTGAGGCCTCAGGAGAAGGAAGGGGTAAGAGTGGACACCCAGGGTTCAGAAGCTCACTAAGCTGAAACTATCTGTCCCCTGGGCTCTAGCCTGTGTGACTTGGAGAGAAAACCGGCACAGCTGGCCAGAAACGGCCTTGGGATTAACTCTGAAAGCAAATGTTGACGGCAAGGATCAAAACAAAACCCTCTACTTATTCCCATTTGCTAGCGAGAAACGTTTTCTGGTTTCTGCTTGCATTGTTAAATGACCAAGGAAAATGTTCCTGACTTAAATATGTTAGATTCTCTGCTGCTTAGTAACGTAGACAAGTATTGATATGTACCCATGTGTGAATATACATAAATATGCTTACTATGTAAAAAATAGATGACGGGTTCCAGATTCTTACAACATTAATACAAATCCCTCATGTCTTTGTACCCATCTTAAAATTTAGACACAAAATAGGAACTTCTGTGTGAAATGCATTTTGCTTTGGTACAAATGAACGAAGAACATCCCACCTCTTCATCGGAATCTCCATCCTGCTCTCTGCCCATTAAACGTCTCCCCAACCTTGAAGGTACTGATCCAATGCCAGCTTTTCTACTGAGCTCCCCGTTCTCCCAAAACATCAGCCATTCCTTTCTCCTCCACCATACCAGCGTAGGCAGTGTTTCTACCGGGTGTCTTAAGGTCCCAATCTCTCATTCTCACTACGCCACCTGAGGAAAGAGAATTCCTTACTCCTTCAGCATGTGTGTTCCCAGCCTCTACATCCCAGCACACCCGTCCTCTGCCTTGCACTCGGTCAGCTCTCAACCATGTATGTTGTACTGGAGTCAACTCAAGTGTGCAGAAGACGAGACTCAAAGGCCTTTGCTTTCAGCTTTGGAACTTGTGTGGCTCCGCCTCTGCTTCAGGATGAGGCAGACGGACTGGGAACGCTGGACTGGTCCTGCCTTCTGCCGTCTACACCATCAGAGTCAAGACGTTGCTTATGGAGGGGAATGCGCTCAGGAGGCTTACTTGCTCAGGGGCCAACACTGCTTGGAAACCAAAACACCTTCACCTTGCTCAACTTTAACAGAGCTTAGTAGACAAGAAATAGCTTGCATGTGGGGAACTTATGAATCCAGCTCACTGAAAGCAATGACTTGTTAACTAGTTACCTTGGAAAACCTGTGGAATTGTGGAATTGCCAAAATAAGCAAGCAGGAGTTTTGCTCAGGTAAAGGGATTAGAAATGTTCATGACACTGTGTTGTAGATATGAAGGGCAGGGGTGGTCTTTTATAACAAGCCTCTCGGGACACAGGCATCTGGCAGCAGTGGCGGGGTCATGGTGCAGCCACAGGTGCAGACAGGATTGAATACTGACCTTTCATCACCGAACGTTTTTGTGGTACCAGCAGCCTTGATTCTTCTTAACTAGTGTAAAAAAAAAAAAAAAAGGTAGAGCATTCTAGCTATGCCCCCACTCCCCATACTTGGGGGCATCGTCCTGTCAGAGTATTTTAAGGGTGTTTTGTGTTTGCTCAGCAACTTGGAGAGTGTCACTGTTAGGAAAAGTCTGGGTTTTGTGTTTGTATCCATGCTGATGCAAAAATAGAAGCCTTCACTGTTCTCCCAGGGCGACGGGCGGGAGGCTGTGACGTGCAGAAAGGGGTCTTTGGAGAGAGGGCGTCAGTGGATGTTATTCCAGTCTCCCACACTCAGACCTGCGCCGTCGCATCTGGAAGAGCCGTCGTTTTCCATTCCCGGTGATCCGCTGAACTTAATGAAGGATTACCGCAGGCCGAAACACCAACTTCTGATTTTTTCCACACAAGCATCTTCTCCAGTTTTGATCTTGGAAAATCTGGTTAAGCCGAATTTTTTGAATCAAGACAGCAATTCTGGAGATAGCTAAGACTGTATGACGCATGCAGACCAAGTTCACGTCAAATCTAGTTTCTGACGTATGATCTATGGGAAAGGACAGCCATTATGTCTGCATGGGTGCCAGAGCTGCACTCAACCCTGGAGTCTGCTGAGGTCTCTTATGAGTTCCCTTCACTGGACATCCTGCCTCCATTCACAGGATCACACATTTTACTTCTGGGTGAGAAGTTAAAACCAAAACCAAACTTTTCTATTAATCTGGATTTTTTTTTTTGAGGCAAGTTATGTAGCCCAGGCTGGCCTTAAACAAGCCATGTAGCTAACAACTTATTTTTAAAAACATGTTTTTTTATTATTTTTGAGAATTTTCAAGCATACATACAATGTATTTTGAATATATCCACTTCTCATTTCTTCCTAACTCCTATCAGATACACTCCCCCTCCTCCCCATCCCAACTTGGCATCATTTTTTATTTAACTTTTAATTTGGGAGGAATTTCACACATGAACACTTTATTTACACCCCCTTGTCACCACCTAACACTTCCCTTGCCCCCGACTCCCTCTCCAACTCATGACCTCCTCTTCTTTAGACGCATAATTATAATTTACACAACTAATTACGGCTGTATATCCGTTTTCTGGGCCCGTCTGATCTTGTCTCTATGTGTGTATGTTGAGGGCTGGCCTCCTGGGATTGGATAATCAGGAGCTGGTCTTTGGAGAAGACCGATTCTTCCTCTCTCGGAAGCCACTAATTGCCTGTTGCTCTTCATCTAGGAGCGGGGCCTTGTGAAATGTCCCCATCTGTAGGGGCGCGTCAACAAGTGTCGTCATTACTCAGGTCTTGTTGATATTTCATGGTGCAGCTTCCCTGCCATATATAGAAGGCACCGTCTCAGAGCAGACTTCTTGGCTCTTACAATCATTCTGCTCCCTCTTCCGAGACGTTCCCTGAGCCTTAGGCGGAGGAGTTCTATCTGTTGTGTTGTAGATGTATCCACAGTGGTTGGGCAGTCAGTGGTCTGTTGCTTTCAGCCTTTTGACCAGTTGTGGATTCTTGAATAAGCTTCATCTAATAATCTTCATCTGCTGCAAAAAGAGGCTTCTATGGGGGAGTGGGCGAGCTGTCCCTGTGGAGGTAGAGCACACACTTAGAATACCGCTAGGAAATATGACCGTTTGGGAAAGCAGCCACACTAGGTTCTCCTCTGGGGTCCATGACCTCGCCAGCCATGGGTAGTTGGCGAGGTTTACAGTGCCAAACATGAATTCCCTCCTCTTGAGCAGGACGGAAATCCAAGTAGGCAGCTGTTGGTTACCTCCATGGTATCAGTGCCACTATCACACCCTGGGGATGTTTTGCCACATTCTGGTCTTTGTGGGGTTGGGAGTCTTACCAGCTAGGTGGGACTGTTGGTTGGTGTTGGTGTTTTGGCAACTTATGTAGCACTCTTAGAGGCTACGAGAGCTGGTTTTCAGGGCACAGGCTTCCTCGTCACTTCTGGCTCGATTCCTCTGAGTGCTGTATCAGAAGTATGTAGTAGCTTCAACAGCAGTTGATAGACTGCTTACTACAGGTTCCAGGAGGCAACCGAGAGCAATGGCAATAGACTACATTATTTGGGTAGTCTCTTCACCCACCCCCGTCAACAACTCGAGAGGAAGTTGGGTTTGTTAGAGTCCTGAGAAAGCATTATTGCTCTAAGTAGCATAACCGCATTTAAACTGAGTATATGGGGGGGGGGGGGAGAGAGAGAGAGAGAGAGAGAGAGAAAGGGAGGGAGAGAGAGGGAGGGAGGGAGGAAGGGAGGGAAGGAAGGACAGAAGGAAGGAAGGAAGGAAGGAAGGAAAGAAGGAAGGGAGGAAGGAAGGAAGGAAGGAAGGAAGGAAGGAAGGAAGGAAGGAAGGAAGGAAGGAAGGAAGGAAAGAAGAAAATTTTTTTTACTATACCCCCATCTGGTTCAGTCACACCAAGAGAATGCCCTGAGTGTGCTAAAAATTTCCTCTAGATGGCGCTCCAAGGCAAAATTTCCCATCCAATCTCTGGCAAACAGGCAGGCAGTCAAACCTTGATCAACCTTCCCAGAACGTGTTTCTTCTCTTCTGACACGAGAGACACTAAGACACACAGACCAGTACAAAATTAATGTTTTCTTTAGAATGCTCACCAACAAAGCCACGGTGTGTCGCCATGCAGCCTGTTCGGTGAGAATGCCCTGTGTGACGACTCCCTCCTGAGTTAGCATGCCTTCTCCTGCGACTTGAAACCTGATGGTGCGGGTTTCATAAACCTATTGTCTGGGAGAAGGGGGAAGGTGCACAGCTTGCGTCACTACTGAGCAGATTTGGCCCACAAACGATGGGACACTGAAATTATGAATATATACACCAATTTCCTAGCCTTTATCGCTAAAATCATTTCACACAGAGGAAAATAAGATTGTTGACTCAGAATGGTTTTGCAGAAATCTTCAGGCTCATGTTAAGGAAACCAAATAATTTTAGCTCACTGGAAATGAAAAGAAAGGAGAACTTCATAGGACAAGCAGTTTGATATGGATTGTGATGGACATTTAGTTCACCTGGAACCCCATTGACCACTTATTTGTTTTAAAAAAAAATGTGAAATCAAAGCTTCAAGGTTATCTTTTGTTCTAAAGAGATACCTATATAGTTCAAATTTACTGAGTTTTGACTTCCTCTCATAAATAAACTAGGTAATGCTGTTGTCATTCGCGACTAAAACAGAGAATAAAAAACCTATACATCAATGGTACCTATACAAATTCTCCTTATTTATGAAAGTAGAAAGAATTACTACCCCACTGTGCACATGCGTAATAAAAGACAGTGACCTTGTCTGCTGCAGTGCACAGTGTAAACCAGATACAGGAATGAGCCAAGTTTGCTCATGTTCTGTAAACTACAAGGCATGTCTTGATGTCTAAATTGCAGGGACACTTTGGGGTGCATTATAAATGAGGTTCAGTCTCCGGCAGACTTTCCGAGAGGGAAGGAAGGCTTCCTTAGAGTCAGGATGCTTTACTGTCCTATAAATGGATTCATTATCACTTCGGGCAGCACCCTGCTTCCTGTGGGGGCCCCATAAAGATCCACTGCACTGAAGGAATTTAGTTTAGGGCAAGGTTATTTAAATAACCACGTTGCTCAGTGTCTAGGTTTTGGTTTTTGTTATTTGTTTTTAAGCACTATAAGATGATGAGCAACTTCCGGTGCTCAAAATCTTGCTCTCATTGCATCAGGCTAAGGTTCACCTAGGGTTCATGGAGGATATTATGATCTTGCAGAATTCACTGGATATGAAAGGGAAAGAGCATGTGATCACATTAAAATTTATGGTGGCACCAGCGGCATGTCGCTGGTGGGGAACGGCAGTTAAACACTAATAATAACCGAGTGTCACAGCGCACCCGTTGACACCTCCTGACATTTGCCGGGAAATCTTAAATCTTCAGTGTGGAGGTGGTGGGCTTCCGACCATCTTTGTGCGGTCATCAAGGTTATTTGGAGAGGCAGCCACACCATTTACTGATAATTCAACCTGGAGAGCAGACAGGACATTTAGGGGGAGATCGGTCCTGCTCTCAAGCTGGAGAGCCTCGCGCCATCCGCAGACCGCCATTGTCAGATAAGTCCTTGAGCTTTGAAGTCAAAAATTTCTCCCAAAAGGAACCTCAGGAGCACAATTCGAACTCTTTGCTTCCCACTGGGGAAGGACAGGGTCATCCAGTTGTTAAATAAAACATTTCAGTAACCAGAAGCCCCATCACGACAGACGCAAATGCCTTTGCCAGCTGGGACATGGGGATACAATGAGCTTTTGGTGTTCTAGTCTGTGACGGACTAAAGTCAACGGCAATCATGCTTAAGATCTCCAGACAGCGTTTCCCTAGCACCACCTTGCCAGCATGCATAGTTACACTTACCTTAACGTAGTCTCTACATGTTATATAGCTATTGCTATAGTAGTATAATGAAATTCGCATGGGGGAGAAACACGGAAATCTTCTTATCGATGTAAAGTAGAAGTATAGCAAATTTTGTATGGGGGGGAGTGGTGTTTAATCTGTCTCCAGACATCAGGTGTGGACACTGTAAACCGTCCACGGAATTGACTGTTCAACCGCCTTTAAGACTCTTGCTATTTAGACCTCTGAAAAGACATTCTCATTCTCATTCTCTCCGCCTGCACACCAGGCACTCCGTGCCCCTAGCTAACGTTCTCTTTATTCACATTTATTTTATAAAAGAAAAAAGGCAAGGCCACACCTAATTAAGAACCTGGTGTGCCGGTAGCCAAACATACGACGGGGCAGGAGGAGCGTCCGATCCATTGCCTCTCACAAGAGAGTCACCTCCATAACTCACTTCAGCCACTGCCATTCATGAGTTATGAGGCATTCCCTTCCCAGCGAAAATAAATTCTCCCGCACCATCAGCCTGCACTGGGTGTTTTTCTTAGGACATGTGAATTGTAAAAGTGCATGGACGTAATCGTGTCTGACGTTAGCACCAAATTGTAAGCCCTTGCTCACGGACACGGGTTTGGAAGGAACTGTGTGCAGTTTGGGGGCTGGGAATGTCTGGTTACAATACCTTTTTGTTTTGGTTTTTTTTAAGTGGGTTTATTCTTGAGGTTTTTATGGTGTTGGTAAACTGCTTAATCTGTCGCTCTGTGTTTTATGACGCCAGCCAAATCCTCCAGGTCGTAGGGACCCAGCAGCCCAGCCGCAGTCATTTATCACGGCTTCCATTTTCCGCACTGTTTGACGTCGTAGTGGGACTTTCTTGGGACTGAAACCTGGCACCTAAGGGTGTTAAGTGAGGGGCTTTAAAAACTTTTAAATTTTCACGGGTCTCATATTTAATCCTGATTCACTGATGGAAAATAAAACTTGGGGCTAGCTTTGAAGAGTCCCCATATTCCTGAACTCCATCAGCTGGGTCTCTTGGAAGCGCTGGGAGACCTTGCTTCCCGCACAATTAATATGCACCGAGTGATCTCTCAGTGCTCACGACCCGGTGATATTCTATTGTACTCACTCGTGATTTGCCATAAATAAAACATGGACGGTAGTTCTGAGCATGTCCCCCCAGATCTACAGACACACATTCTTAAAGCTAAGGTTCTGGGAATCCAGTAGTTCTCTCCCTTCGCTTCTCTGTAAAACGCGTTCAGCAGATGTGAAAGAGACAGCGCTGTTTACCGTGTATCTAAACAGAAGGAGCTGCCTTGGTCTCCTTGAGCATTTCCCTTCTAATTGATGCCTTGTTCTTAAGTCCCACTGTGGTACTTACGGTTTTCCTTGTGCCGTTCTGTTCTCTTTACACATTTTATCAGAATGTGAAAGAAGAAATATATGGACTGATTTTTAAATGGCCACATCAGGACTTCCTGCGGAGGAAAGGCAGAGCATCCCCAGCCCACACATACGATTCCAGCATTGGGGAGGCTGAGGTAGGCAGATTGCTGTGAGTTCAAGGTCAGTCTGGGGATGCACAGCAAAACCCTGTCCAAAAAAAAAAAAAAAAAAAAAAAGCATGTTAGAGACAGATGCCAGGAATTTGTGTTGAGATAGTCTTATATTCTTGTAAACAGATCAGACAAGGTGATTGGATATACAGATGGGAAAAGACGACAAAACACAGAGTCCACTGAAGTCAGGCCATGAGTGCATCCTTTCGAGTTATCTGTTTTTAATATTTTTATAGCTTCAAAATACTTTATATTATAGTGATAAGTTAAACATTAAGTCTTAGACGCAGTGAAAAAGCTAAATATAATCGATAAAATCAACCCCAAAATATTCATTTATGCATTTAAACATCTACTCAACACAAGAATTTTATAAGACAGATCACTGGTTTTTGGTTCTTTTCCTTTCTGAGACTTGCCTGTATAAGTATTTACGGCATCATTTGAAGGCAAAAAAAAAATCACCATTTGCCCCAAACATGCCTTGGGGTTTATTATCTGATACGGAGTATGTTCTGAAATCCCCGGATGTGGAAGAAAGTCATTTGGGAATAGACAGTAAGGGCCACCAGGACTGAGTTTGCCAGAGAGAATCACTGTGTGCTTAAATCACTATTTTACTAATGCCAAGTAGTTACCTGGCCATGCTCATCTTCAGAAGAAAGAAAAGCAATTGTGGTCAAAACTATCCCAGATGCTCAGCAAGGAGGACAGCTAGCATCTGATGACAGTATGCGCTGGACTGTGATAATGTAGAAGTGGCTTGTCGGTGCTGGTGGTGGTCCTTGGACTGCTGTGAGAACATCCTGGTCCCAAGACAGGCTGATGCACCTTTTTCAGCTCACCAGCCCCCACTGTTAACACCAAAGAGGTCTGGTTACAGACCTTCAGTGAGATAGTTTACCCTCTTCCCTTCCTTTGAGGACTATGGGTGACGGCTGTTCTTCCGCTCTTGAGTGTATTCATTCCACACAATCTCTGACTGCCAAAGAAGGACCTGTTATTTAAAAAGAGGGCCCAATGTGGTTGGCAGCCATTAACCTTACTCGGAAACCCTGCCGGTTATCAAGAGCCATCCGCTGCTGCTGTGGAGAAAATCCTCTGCCTCAGATCACTGACTGGAGCAAATCAAATAGTTCGACACTCACCAGCTTGCCCTAAAAGCAAGCAAGCCAAGGATCTCAACCAGTAAATGAAGGCAGAATCCAAACGCGGTCCTTCACTATTTTTCGTCACCCTGCTCCATCCATGATGAAGAAGGGAAGTTCCATGCTTCTTGTTAAGCGTTCCCTCCCTGCTCCCATTCCCAGGCACTCAAGCCTTTAAGCATCTGTTAGTATAAGTTGCCATGGAGCAGGGATACGGAGGGCAGAGCTTGCTGGGAGCATCCTGCCTTTTAAACTCCTTGGACTGGTCTGTTGGGACTCTCTGCTTTCCTTGTCTCTGATAGAAGACGGAGGAAGTGCCAAACTGAGACTATATGACGGTGCACCTCCCAATATAGAAACTCGACAAGATTTGCAAGGCATGACGTGCTGTCTCCAAAAGCAAAGCAAAGATGCCAGGTCCTTTCTGCCGTTGCGCTCTTCCGCGATGCAGGGTCTCCGTGGAGCCAGACATCGGTGGCCAGGTTCTCAGCATACCTGGACGGGATGTGCAGCCCAGGAGGGCAAAGACCAGCACCATGATCTGCTGCACTCTTCCCTTGGCCTGGGCTGGCGCAAATACTGACGCAATTTGCTAAGTGAATGGGCACTTTTCAAAACGTCACTATTTCATTCAAACCTGCAATAGTTTGGTTACAAAATTATCGGCACTTTTAAGTTCAATATAAGCTATTTCATTATTTTTTTCTATTAAAACTTTTTTTTAAAAAAAAAAAGATGATCATATCCCAAACCTTGGAAATTACGAATAAATTTTTTTCTTAAAAAAAAAAAAGTTCTTTGTGGATTTTTTGACATAAAGTTTTTTGATATCCAGCAGGCTTTCTCATTTGCAGATATTAGACATTTTATAAAAGTGGGTCTTTTCATATCCGCTGGCAGATCTTTTTTGTTGGTTTGGTTTTGGTTTTTCAAGACAGGGTTTTTCCTGTGTAATAGCCCTGGTTGTCCTGGAACTTGCTTTGTAGACCAGGCTGGCCTTGAACTCAGAGGTCTCCCTGCCTCTGCCTACTGAGTGCTGGGATTAAAGGCATGTGCACCATTACCGCCTGACTGCTTGAGATTAATGCACTTCATGGATAAAGCACGTGTCAAGTGATTCCGTAAAGTCTACCCATCCACAACGCTTAAACCCTGCACATCTGTTGCTGTATTCTCTCACAATAGAGGTGGCTCACAAGCCAGGTTGTCTGGGTTCTAATCCCACCTCTGCTATTTCAGATATGTTATAGGGCACATCAGTGAGACAGGAAGGTAAGAGTAGTATCTACCTCCTAGAGGGTTCTTGTAAGGAAGGATTCATGAAACATATTTACAAGAGCGCTAGGCACACACTGAGCGCTATGGCAGTATTAATCATTGTTAGTGTTTTCCCAAGCCTAGTTTCGCAAACATACTGATTGCTTGATACACAGCAAGTACCTAGTAGCAGTCATTAAATAAAAAACTCTTCTAAGGAATATGGTATAGACTCACTCATAAGTGGATTCTAGCCATAATTAAAGGTCTTTGAGCCTATAGTTTGTGATCCTAGAGAAGCTAAATAAGGTGAACCTGAAGAATATCATATAGTTATCCTCCTGGATATTGGAAGTAGACAAGATTGCCAGGCAAATTTGGGTGCACGGCGGGGGGGGGATGTAAGGGTAGATGGGTAGAGAGAAGGGAGAAGGGGGAGAAGGGGAGGATTCGGGATAGCTTGGGGGAATGGGATGGGTGGGATGGAGGAAGGATGGATATGGGAGCAGGGAAGTAAATATCTTAATTAAAGGAGCCATTTTAGGGTTTGCAAGAGACTTGATTCTAGAGGGGTTCCCAGGTCCAAGGAGAGGTCCCCAGATTGTTCCTTGGGCAGCAGAGGAGAGGGTGCCTGAACTGGCCTTGGCCCATAGCCATACTGATGAATATCTTGCATATCACCATAGAACCTTCATCTGGCGATGGATGGAGATAGAGACAGAGACCCACAGTGGAGCACTGGACTTAGCTCCCTAGGTCCAAATGAGGAGCAAAAGGAGGGAGAACATGAGCAAGGAAGTCAGGATCACGAGGGGTGTGTCCACCCACTGAGATGGTGGGACTGATCTAATGGGAGCTCACCAAGGCCAGCTGGACTGGGAGTGATGGAGCATGTGATCAAAATGGACACTCTGAACGTGGCTGGCAATGAAGGCTGACTGAGAAGCCAAGGACAATGGCATTGGGTTTTTATTCTACTGCATGTACTGACTTTGTGGGAACCTGGTTTGTTTGGATGCTCACCTTTATAGACCTGTATGGAGGGGGGAGGACCTTGGACTTCCCACGGGGCAGGGAACCCTACTGCTCTTAAGACTAGAGAGGGAGCAGGAGGTGGGGAGGGGGAGGGAAAAGGAAGGCGGGGAAGAGGTGGAAATTTTTAATAAATAAATTAATTAATTAAAAAAAACTCTTCTACACCACCGCCTAGGGTTGATAGTATAGCTGTTGTATTTTGCGACTGTTTGAATCCAACCGTGACAGTCACTTTCTTTGTCTGTGATAACCTTGCGTTGACCAATAGCAGACTCAGCTTCAAAACAGAGCCATGTCCTAACTGCCTTAGATCTCATGTTGACTGCTAACAGAAACTCACTGGTAGCCTAGCAGAACCTGAAAAGGTGTCTTCTGGACTTGGGGACTCTGCAATCTTCAGTGTTGTGTGCTGTGGAAGGGAGAGAAAGAATTATCCCAGAAAACGCATCAGCCCCTTGAAAGGCGGCCCCAGAGGCTGCGTCAAAGGGAAATAACACGGCTTTTCTTAGCAAGTAACTTGAGGATTAGATACTTGGACAGATTGTCTCTATTGCTCCTCTCTCTGATATTCACCATGAGAACGCACGTGAGAAGATATATTAACACAAGGGTCAAGAAAACTCATAGTTATTGAGGAGGTACATAATTTTATTTGAAAATAAAATAATAAGCTAGAGTCAAGAAATAAATACATCAAGACATACTCCCCCTGCCTCTCTGTTTTCTCTTTGAAAGTATATCCTCTTCAGCAGACGGCTGGCTTTTTCTGCTCAGTATGGGTAGATGGAGGTCTGGATGGATGGATGGATGGATGGATGGATGGATGGATGGATGGATGGATGGGTGGATGGATGGGTGGATGGGTGGGTGGATGGGTGGATGGATGGGTGGATGGATGGTACTGAAGGAAGATGGATGAGGGTGGGAGGAGCGAATAAAAACTTAGTGGCAGGTGGACACTTCTCAGGCCTGATGATTCTCAGAAACCATTTACCCGGCAGCTCTAAATCACAGTCAGGAGTTGGGTGCTGCTTCAGTAACTCAGGTGCCACAGCTGGGAGAGGTAAATATGCCTTGTACTGCGTATGGCAAACTTCAAGGAGTCTATTCTAAGGGTTCAGAGATGAGCTGCGTAGCCTTGGAGTCATATGAAATCATAAGATTTTATAGAAAAGGGGTTCGTGTATCTCGTTAAATTCTCAAAAGTATTTGTGATATAAATAATTTTAGAGCCAGGTGCCAAAATTCAAGAGAAGGGGAAAAATAAAAGGTTACTGTGTAAAAACTCAGCAACAAAGGCAGAAAATAGAGAGAGAATGATAGTTTAGGACTCCTCAGTAAAGAACAAGGTCCAGCTCTCTGCCTTCAGGGCAGGGGTGGAGGGAGAAGAGGCATACATGAGAATAATTTCCCCAGACCTGCCAAAGCCTGGGAACCAGAGACTTCAGAGGTCACTAAATAGGGTACAGTGGCATGCTGAGACCCCAAGTCCCCATCTCCCCTCTGCATAGCTGAGGGTCTGCTCTTACCTCAATCTGTTCAGGAACCAGAGTGTTTGCTCAAGAAAAAAAGAAAAAGGAGGAGGAGGAAGGGGAAGAGGGAGTGGGAGAAGGAGGAGGAGGAGGAGAGGAGGAGGAGGAGGAGGAGGAGGAGGAGGAGGAAAGAAAGAAGAAAGAAGAAGAAGAAAGCACCATCCTTGAACCATCCTTGAGGATACCCATGAGAGGACAAGACAGCAGAGAGTAGAGAATCCTAGGAAGGCCTACGGCTCCCTGGAAGGAAAGCCACAGCCCCTTTCTGTTCCAGTGTTTACACTATTGTTCTAGACAACAGACTGGGAAGTCCAGAGACATGCACTTTGATCTAGTGTTTGAGGACCTCCAATAAAAGACCTGACAGACACTTGGTCACCCTGTGGTAATGCCCGGCAGCCTGCAGGCACCTCGCACCCACTCTGGGGCAGGGTGAGTTTCACATCCCTTCATGTCTGTGTGTGAGTAATCATCATAAGACATTTAAGAGAACACAAATAAAAGGCTCAGAGCACACAGGCGATTCAAAGGACCAGGAGAAACTATCTGAAATGTTATTCCTTTCTTCAGAAAGGTAAGAAAAGAGTGAATACATCTGTGGGGGAAGAATAGATGGAATTATAAAAGGAACAGAAAAAATACTTGTAAATGCCAAATTCCTGGGAAGAAAGAGGAATAGCCTATACAGGAAATGGAAGAAAAGAGATCTTTAAAAAAAAATAATAGAATTGATACTCAACCTATTGGAGTCCCACTTATATAGGACAGGAAAAAATATTGATGGGCCGGCAAGATGGCTCAGCAAGGAAAGACATTTTGTGGCCAAGCCTGAAAAGTTGAGTTCAATTCACTGTATCCACACGGTAGGAGAAGAGAACAGACTCCTGAAAGTGACCCCACGGCACACCCGTACCTATACATGTAAAAGTTAAACAAGTAAACAAATAAATGTAATAAAAAATATACTGAAGAGAAACAACAATACGATTTGAGGAACCCTATGCTGTAGAAATAGAACCCACAGATTAGATTTTCAATATGAACAGAATGAGAAGAAATCCTGACCTAACTATATCTTTATGAAATTACTGAACACCATGGATGAAAAGGAGATTTAGAGGCAAACAAGCAAACTAATATGCTAAATATTAGAAATAAGAATGTCATATTCAGTCGGGCAGTGGAGGTGCATGCCTTTAATCCCAGCACTCAGGGAGGCAGAGGCAGGCCTCTGTCTGTGAGTTCAAGACCAGCCTGGTCTACAGAGTGAGTTCCAGGACAGCCAGAGCTACACAGAGAAAGAGAAACCCTGTCTTGAAAAATGAAGAAGAAGGAGAAAGAGAAGGAGGAGTAGGAGAAGGAGGAGAAGGAGGAAGAGGAGAAGGAGGGGTAGGGGGAGGAGGAGGAGGAGGAGGAGGAGGAGGAGGAGGGGAAGGGGAAGGGGAAGGGGAAGGGGAGGAAGAAGAAGAAGAAGAAGAAGAAGAAGAAGAAGAAGAAGAAGAAGAAGAAGAAGAAGAAGAAGAAGAAGAAGAAGAAGAAGAAGAAGAAGAAAGTCATATTCTTTCCAAAAGCAACTTTTACAAATTAGACAATAAAGTATGAAGTAGTTAGTCTTTGAGAATTCTGAAAGAAATTACTTCCCCTCCCCCCAGAACTGTTAGGCAAACTAAGAGTGAGTGTGAAAATAGAATATGGTCCTCCTGTCCCCATTCCAGCCATGCAGAACCTAGAGCAACTGGATCCCCAAGAAATGGACACACTTCTTTATGAAAACTGACAGATGTGTTCCTGCAAAATGAGGCAGAAATCGAGGAAAGGCATAGGATGCAAGACAAAAGAGATCATCCCCAGAAGGGGAAAGGAGAAGCCCCAAGAGGGGACAAGCCAGACCTGACTTCCTCCAGGACACAAAACACCGCGCAAGAAGTGTGAGAGGTTTGATTCTCTTCAAAATTAGTTAAGTGACATTTAATAAAGTCATGGAGGATATGAAAAGGCACAGCTGTTTCAAAGAGATCTGAACTCCAGGAAGTGAAAGTATTTAAGAAAAGAGTCTTTGTGTATTCTTCAGCCTGGCGGTGGGTAGTTAGTATTTAGAGGGTGATCATGAGGAAAGCTCCGAGCATGGGTTACATTGGGAGTGGAGGGGAAATGCGGGGACCATCACCACTACACCATCAATGTTTTAAGGCACACTTGGGACGGGATGTGGGTGTATACTCCCCTTTGCCCTGCTTTAGCTGTGAGTTCTTAGGCACAGGGTAGAACCCCTCTGTGACTCAATTTCCCCCTTCGTAATGGGACAATCATGGCTATTGCCTCATAAGACTGGTTAAAAAAAATATTAAGTAGGTTAAGCAGTCAAAAACTCCTAGAGGAATTTATAGTAACATAGGAAAGACTGTGTAGGTATTTGATGAGTGATCGAGTACTAAACCGTATGGACATCGTGTGGCAATACAGTAAAAATGTCAGCAATTTAGCTAAACAAATGGATGTGGTTGCCTTTAGGAATCAGGAAATATGAACAATGAGAGTTTCTGAGCGTGGTTTTCTAAAACGATTACAGGCAATAAAATAAACAAAACCTAATATCCAACAAGTTTTAAAATGAAGGGTGCGCCAAACTTTGGCAAGGACTACTTCACAGCCCCCGTCAGTTTATTCGCATTTCCATTTGCTGCCTAAGTGATGTCATATGTGCTTCCAGATCTCACCGAGGAACCAAGGCAGTTTGGAGAAATAAAATTGTCAATACAGCAATCCATCACTCAGTTACGTCTATATTAAAACCAAAACCAATTAAAAGAACAAGGTTTTCATTGCCCTAAAAGTCTTACAGGTATTAGCCTGTGATCCGAGATTAGTGGTGGAGAAACATACCTGGAAAGTCATTTCCAGCAGGCTCCCCTCCTCCTATCTTCTGATAAAGAATTTAATAAGTAGTTGGAAGCGGAGATTTCCACTGCGAAGGGGAGGGGCTGGCAAGGCCACGGATGGAGAGGAAGCACAAATCTTTCTCCCAAAGGTGCATTTCCTCCTCCAGACTAATGAAGGGCCAGCTGCAACCAGAGAGCCGGTGCAGTTCTTGTGCCCGTAATGATATCCAACTGCGTCCGGGAGGAATTACACCCCAGCCACGTACTTCCCACAGCTACTGGGATCAGAAACAAAGGCCTCAAAATCATGTGCTCTTCCCGTGATGCTCAGTCCTGGTTGTCTAGTCCGCTGCCAAATCTCGGTTTCTAGGATTTACCCGCATGCGTTTCAGTCTGTCTGAACTGAACGTATGGGTTACAGAATTTGTAAGATAATTCTAGACCGTCATCATGCAGCAATCTGAGTACATCTCTGTTCCTCCATTTACTATAAGGAAGGTTTTATTGTGTTTGCTGTTTCTCATTTGAGGAGCATCCAGGGTCCAGAGCTTTTCAATTTTGAAGGTCCCTTCATATCCCCCTATTTCCAAATACAACACTCATCATACTGTGTGCAGTGGGAAAACACACTTCACTCTGGGCCTTCCCCAAACTGTCGGTGTGGAGAACACAACCTCCTCTCCATAGAAGGAAATGAAGCAGACTGATCTCTGTCCCAGTGTGACTGCAAGCGAATCCCTCACTGTGGGGACCTTAGGCTAAGCAAGTGACCACTCAACGCGCTGTCATCTAAGAGGGTGACAGTTAATCATTTGCTAAAATGGTGTGGGCCTGAAACCAGCCGATTGCTGCTCAGCTGACTGGGTTTCCCCAGCCCCCTGCCCCTGGCACTGACTTGCCATTGTCCCCTTCTTCCCAGACGGCTGGGTTTCAAGAGATTCTGACCGAGGTGGAAATTTTAGCGGTGATTGTGGGATGCCTGTGTCATGACCTCGACCACAGGGGGACCAACAACGCCTTCCAAGCTAAGTAAGTGTTCTAATTGTTGTGATTTTAATGCATTTGCCTTTCTGGTTGGAGCCAAAGGTGACGAGCGCTAAGGAGTAAAGCATTAATTTCTGGCATCGGAGGCCAAGGCCACACAGGCTTGGGCATGCATGTCACGGGGCCCATCCATCTTTATAATTCCCTATTCTTCTTTTAATTGCAAATTTGCCCTTCGCGTCATGCTTGTTGATTTGGTCTGCCTCTGCTGACCTCCGTCAGAGAGCGCGGTTCAGGTTGTCAAAGTCCTATTCTCTTCCTCCCTGCCTGTTTGCCTCCGTGGCATGACAGGCCGCTAGGATCTGCTCCTCTAGGGTCTGATTTTGAGGTGATTGCAATAAAAAGAGGCTCAGGAAGATTAATGAAGCAAAGAGTGTTCTGCTCTCCCTATTCCCATGGAGAGACGGAAACCAGACAAAGGACTCACGTAAACATAGGGATGGGGAAGCGACTGTCCACCCTGCACCTAAGTCACGTGCCTAGACCAATCTGCTCTTAAGAAAGTTTCACTGGTCAAGAAAGTCACTGCTTGGTGGCTCATGTTGTAGCAAGGGCCACAGAACTTAGCGCATGTTAAATTCCAGGTGTCAGGACTCTCGCAATGAGGTCAAGTCTTAATGTTCTTTGAGCTAACTCTCTGCTAAGGAGCCGGTCAGAGGCCCTGGAGAGACGTTTTGGAAGGGAACAGGAGGAACAGCTTTTATAGAGGGTTGGGATTAGCTTTCAGGTGACAGACTTCAAAGTTCTCCAAACAGGTAGACCTCTCTGCCGGCTGAAATTCCAACAACCCACCTTGTGGTTCAGCTTTCCTCCCCCGAAACACCCCCTGGGCCGGACCTTGACATCTTGATCTGGTCTAGCAAACTGCTTTGATCGTGTGTCCTCCTCTCTCTCCATCTTTCATCCTCTAGCCCAGCACTTCAAGGGCCTCCCCATCAATAGACAATATCCAACAGTTCCTTGACCCTCTTAAACCTCTGTGACATCCGGGCCTGCAAAAAAAAACCCACAGCCTTGGTTCAGTCTACCGATTCAATTTCTAGCTACCCTGCCTAGACTTGTCAAAGCCCCGGGAGAAAATATCACAGTTGTGCGAGCTTGAGACACAGTAGAAAGACATCGTTTCAACTCAGCTGCGCGCTCAGGACTCCGTGTCAGTCTCTGCCCATGCGCCCCCAGCTCAGCCTGCACCGTTCTTGGCAGTTACGCACCGCCAGTGTTCTCTTTTTCCCAAGCTCCACTGCCTCCCCACACCACGCTACGGATCACCTTGCCTCCTACTTCACCGAGAAAATTGAGGCCATCAATCGAAGATGCTCTCAATTTCCTCCCCTGCCACCTCCACACTTATCTATCCCACCCCATCCTTTCCCCCTTCCCTCCTATCTCAGTGAAAATGCTGTCTTTCCCACGTCTGCGGCCAATCCCTCTGCTTGGGATCTTTCTTGCCTCGCTTCTCCAGGACCCTTTTCCATCCATCTCCCGCCTTTCTCCTGTATCTGTGTTTTCCTGTCAGTGGGTGCTCTGCATCTAATTAACATGAGTAATCCTGCCCATCTTGAAAAGTCGACCGGCGCCTCCACTTGTCTTTTTAGTGATGGTTCCATTTCCTTCTTTCCTTCCCGGGGAAGGTTTCTTGGGAAAGTGTCTGTGTTGGTTGTCTTCACTGCCTCCAACCCCTGCCTGCGCACAGGGCTTTCGATCCCCTCTCCCTAGGAAAACCACCCTCGGTGGCCCCCTTTCGAAGCTGCTGTGCCCTTTTTCACACCCTCCCTTCTTGGCCCTGTTTTCCATGGGCCTTATTTTCTTACTTCCGCTTCCTAAACTTCTCTTAGGTTTTTTCCAATAAATTAATTAATTAATTAATTAGTTAATCTTTATCTACCTACATAGTCTTCCTCCTCAGTTTGCCTCAAGACCTCTTTCCTTGTGTCCCCCATTCCTCTCCGGCTCTCTTGACAATTTGCGCCAAGCCTTCACCCATTCCTTCCTGAGCCCTGGCTACATTTCTCAGGGCCACGACTCACAATTGCTTATCTCCAGATCCTCCTGCCAACTGCTAGAGGTCCCAGAGTCTTCTCATTCTCAGTCTCCCCCTTCATCCGCGTCCCTCTTTCTCTGTCTCTGTCCCCAGGAATGTGCAGGTTACTCGGCAGCCTTCATGGCATCTCAGCAAGGCCAACCCCTCTTCTGCACTCTTGGATCAACTTCTATTTGCTGTAGCTCTCCTGACGCTGCAGCAGCAAGCCCCACTGTCCTCATGTCTGATGGGCACTTTAAAAGAATTTTTCCTGTTCACAAAGGTGTCCATGTCCCTCTCCTGCTCTGTCCTCGGGCCTCCTGTAAATTGTAAATATTCCTATTCGGTAATTTAACCCTGTGAGGCTCCTTTAAATTAGATTCCGGCTCATTTCTCCAGCTTAGCACCTACTTGCTCATCCATTCATCCCATACAGAAGAGCTGTGCTCTCAGACTTGCTAATTCACATCTTTCTGGAGTCTATTGTGCTATTTCCTGCTCCAGAGCACGCCCTTCCGCTCCTTTCCCCACAGCTCCTCTGAACACAGCACTGCCAGGGTTCTGCCCCATGCACACTCCCCTCATCACTGGTCCATGCATTCAGAATGCCCTGGCAAAGTCTTTCCAAAAGTATCCACTGGCCTCCATTGTAATTGGTGACTTCCAGATGTACCCCTCTTCTTCTTTAAGAACTGTGACCCGGCAATGCCAGGTACGTAACAGACACACAGGAAATGTTCGCTGAATTAATGAATGGTGACTGAGTGGGTTGTATTTTAATATAGCTTCTCAATGGAGTTTCTTGATCTTTTAATCAATGTAGCCTTTTACAGATGCGGATGGTGAAACATAAGTGAAACCTATTAATGTTTATACCACGTGCTCCTTTTGACAGTGTCTTATTTAAATTGAATGTCTTATTTTTCTAAGCTTCCTCTTCCCCATGCCAATGTAGACTGTCAGTTTATGCCCCCCTAGGCTCCTCTTCCCAGACCCCTATCATAGTACTAATGATGCAGAAAGAAGAGCCAATCAGTTAGAATTGTGTCTGTACACCAGGAGTGAAGCCCCTGTGCGTTCTTTTGAAGACTGACCACGCACAGTGGCATGATGTCCCCAAATACCACGACCCTCCCCAGCCAGTCTGTGCACCACACTGAACGGAGAAGCGCTTCTCAACATCGGCCCCTCCGCAGATAAGACCGAGAGCCCACCCCTAACCAGAGCCGGACGGAGCAGACATAGCTATGTATACCCATGACGTTGCGACAGTGAGCGGTAGAGAGCTGAGCTACAGCTCCCTGTAGACTCAGGACTGCTGTCGGGAGGAGCTATGATGACGTCATACCAAATGGATGAGAGAAGCAAGAAGGCCAGAAAGGAGGAAGGTAACAGGCAGAGAGATGTCAAAAGGAGAGTGTAGACATAGAGAAAGTGAAAAGAAATCAGGCATCGTACCAGTCTCTCCCCATTACTTTTCCTACTCCTGGGGCCCTCAGCCGCTCTCATGATCTCGTCAGGGTTTCCAGGCCAGTTAATCAGGACCTTTCCTGATGAAGGTCATCGTTCTTCATTTTTGTTTCTTGCAAAAAAACAGTCCCCAAGACCAGGAAAGGGTCATTCGTCTTTTCACTCCACCAAGCCCTTGCCCCATCTTCTGTAGATAGTTTTGTCTCCGTTTTACAGCTTGTCCAAATACATCCACCAAAATGTAGTATGACCGCGGTCAGAGTGAGATCTCTGATTCCCAAGCCATTCTTTAACTGCTGCACCAATGCTACCTTGACTTTGGGATGTCTGTCTTGGGCTACTGAGTTGAGCTTTCGGTTTGTTAGCCATCTTGTCAGATAAGCTTTAGAAAACTAAAATGTATCCTGGCATTCAGCAACTCAAAATGTAGAGCTTGTGGAACCGAACTGAGCCTCTGCATTCAGTGTCTTAAACTTGCAAAAATGGCAGTGAACGCCCCGAATTCTCAGGCCCTGGGCTGAATGACTTTCACCGATATTGGGTAAGTAATAAGTCGCTGACACTGAAGTGCTTTGTGCCCTCCAGCCCCACTATCAACTCTCTGTACTCTAAGACGGTACGGAGCATTTTCTCAGACCAAGTCAGCTTGCCTCCAGCTCCCCGGCTCGTAGATGCCCATCAGCCCTTCCACTCCCCTGTGAGGTCACGTTTAGATTTACACCACCTATGGCTAGCTCGGCCTCAGTGAAGATTCCGTTTGACAGTGGATGTCAGAGCGACTTTTAACACAGCTGTTCAGTGAATAGAGTAAGATTTCCCCAGTGAGGGTACCGTTGTTTGAAATCCCTAAGAAGAAGCCTGTAACCTGCTCTCCGCCTTCATTCTTCAACCATGTGTGTGTGTGTGTGTGTGTGTGTGTGTGTGTGTGTGTGTGTGTGTTCAAGGCCTGGCACTAAGCATTCTGGGAGAAGTAGGAATTGCAGCAAACAATCCCTTTCCTTAAACTTTGCATGCTCTCATCCCAGCCGTTCAGATGAACAACAGAGCTTACATGCTACAGTCATTATGTGGCAAAGCATAGGCTACCTTTTTTGTCAACTATAGGCTATTAAAAAAAAAAAACAGACTTTTAGCAAGGGACAAATTACTATATAAAATGCAAAATACCTCCACAATAAAAAAGTGCGACTTTAGAGCACCATTTGATTTATGCCCTTAGCCTTTCTGATAAGTGAGCCTTTGCATTTTCATATTTTATCCTTAATTTTTAAGTATTGGAGAGCGTGCACTGAATGATCAATAGGGAGAGAGGCCACCAATACCACCGCACTCTGAAATTGCTCTCCTCTCTTCTCTCCAGGGACAGCATGGCCCACTCATCCCCCTCTCTATTACAGCTGCCCCCGATGATTAAATATCAGTACGGCACAGCTTTGGAGTATATTCTCCTAGGAGATTCCTTCCATTCATTTCTAGCATAATCTCTTACACTCATTTCTTGGGAATGAAAACCCATCTTGTCGCTTTCGGCCAGGTCCCAGAAGTGAAATACGGGGGCACATTAATCTGCCCTGACAGCCTAATCCCATTCCTCACCACCTCCCAGCAATTCCCAGCTTCCTAATTACCTTTCATAGTTTGCCTGTTTAAAGTTTCCTCGAAGCCACGGCTGCAGGCCGCTGCTAGCTCTTTTTCTCAAGGAATATGCATATCCAGGCTGTGGGAAGGGCGTACTTTGGTGTGCATGGACTTTGGGTGTCTGCATGAGGCAGTGGATGCCTGTAACAGAACTGCCCCTTTTACATTTCCGTTCATTTCTGTTCTGTGTAGCGAGAGTCTAAAAGTCAAAGGCATCAGTATTTGGATTGAAGCAATAACGCACATCAGGAATTTTCACGTTTATGAGTTACCATGTTTCCTCCCCCGCTTCCCATGCACCCTGCATATACACACATACGCATATAAATATATATGATCGTATTTCTGCAGCTACTGGGTATGTGCTCAAAGCCACTCATGACGGATATATTTATCATAGACAATCAAAATGAGATGCAGCATTAAAGTCAGCCTTCTTATATGACTGATGGAAGGTTTCTTCATTTAAAAAGCAGGAGTATGTATCCATACAGTGTTTTACATGAAAGATATGAGCTCTTTAGAAATGGCTGTATGGCCAGTTCAGAGTGCATAAGGTGCATTTCGTGCCCCTCCCTGTAGAACCTTAGTGCATGTGTTTCCGTATCAATGCCACTGGGGAATCCTACCATAGGCAGTTTGAGCTTTTAAAGCCGGCATTTCTCCCAGTTATTTGACATTGGAATCCCTTTTACTTCAGCTTGTCATATCTTTGGGCATTTCAAGTTAGTAATAGTCTATAGAATGTTTATTGAGAAAGTTTACCCCAACGGATAGGTTTATCTTCTGCCACTATATTTATTTTCTGTTTTGTGTAAAGTGGCGTTTGGCAGGGTGTTCCTAGAACAGCCATAGTATGTGAGATAAGAACATAAGAACATGGCAGACAGAATTCCTGGTGCACCTTGGCCAGGAAAGAAGGCACCATGAGGTTTAGAAGTCTTAGAAGTACTGGTAGGAACCACACACAATAGTACAAATCAGGGGTCCTCATGGAACATAAGCATTCCTTCAGTGACTTTACTGAGGTTAGTACTGGATCCATTCTCTGGATGCAAACTAAGATGGCTCCTTACATACAAGAAGAAGCTGAGCATTCTGGTACAGGACTGGACAGAGAAAGCATTCTACAGAAATCTGGGAGAGTGTGCACTTCCTGAAGGTAGGCTCCACAAATTACACGTTTGTATTTCACGTTCCTGGGGCCTGACAAAATAACAGTCATCAGTGCTTGTTGTCTACATTACTGATACATTTTCATGCTCATGTGAATGAGTGAATGAATGAATGAATGAATTCCAGCATCTGCCTGCACTGAAGCCACATTAGTCTGGTTCAATTTCAAAATGTACACGTTTTCTGTATTGAATGAATGTAAGATGGGATTACAGAAAGGCACAATAGAGAATCTAAGCATCCTGCTGGAGGCCAGCAGTTCTGAAGCCCAGTGAGCAGGAGGAGGAAGGTCAGAGGAGAGCAAGTCTCAGCGCGTCTCCTACGGCGTCCTCTGGCGGAGGACGGCACTAGCATCTTTCCTTCCTAAGTGACTTGTGAACATCTATAGCTCACCTCTCATGCAGTGAAAACCAACAGGATAGAGAGAGCTTAGACCTCCCTCCTCTCCCCAGCCACTCTGTCCCCAGGGCTCATACCCACAAGTGAAGAGTCCAGGAACAAGCCAGTTTACAGGAATGAAGGAGGGGCACGGAGCCTGGGGTTAACTGCTAGGCTAGCGGACTTCTAAATTGTGTTTTGAAAGCTCCTTCCATTGGCAGCCAACAGCTTTGTCAAAATAGAGGGTCAAGTATCAGGAATGTGTGTTAGGCATTTTATTCTGCCACTGTTGTGAGCAGCTTACAAACGGAGATTCAAACTCAGGCCTGATACTAAATGGCTCTGTGACCTTAGAAAACCTGGGAACTTCTCTGAGCCTCTGTTTCTTTTGATGTAAAGTGAGAAACAATACCTCTTTTGTAGTTGTTATCACAACTCAACTCAGTAGGGTTATACATCAAGGGGCAGTGTGACTCCCAATGCGTGGTAGGCACTCACGGATGGTGGCAGTTATTAACAGTAATGTAATTATTATAAACTATATTACACATATATTTTTAAATATATGACATATATATTTAAAATAAATATAATATGCTACATATCAAATATAAATAAATACACATATAAACTACATATATTATAAAATATGCTGACACAGATATTACCGTCAGCCTCCTAGTTCAGCCATACCCTCTCCATACAGCACCATGAACGAGTTACTTTTAAGCACCTTCTCCATGTCAGGCACACGGAAGCTCAGCATCCAAGTCGAAGACACGCTGTGTGCATTTGCCACAGAAACGCCTTCTATGTAATGACAATGGATGGCCGACCTTAAATGTTAACCCATCAGTGAGACTAGCCTGACCTCTGCCCACTCACTAGATGACGTAACGGACTTAGGCAGGACTTAAGGAGATAACACATACCCGACTAAAATCTAGTTCCCTTCCTCGTTCACCCTCTTCATCACAAGCTCTCTTCCACCTAACCTTCCTGCTACTCAGGAGGCAGGAGCGCTGAACCTTTCCAGGGATCATGGGCCCTCTGCACCCCGGAACTGACGGCGACCTCAGGTTGTCAGGAGCCAGGCAGCCTGGGATGGAAATCCTTCTTGTGTACGGTGCCGCCTTTCCTTCTCACACTGGCAGGATCAGCTCCAGGATGGCAATCTCTGTCATTTGCAAGTTAAAGCCAAACTCTCCTCAGGAACTCCCTGTAGTAGGCCAGCAAAGAACACAGGGACCTGGATGGATTCTCAACAGGTCTCTCTTGGCCCCTCACATGCTCAAACTCCAACTCCGAAGAAACTAAATGCCTCACTGGACTGGCCTTGTTGAGAGGTGGACTGTCCTACATACATGAAATTTACGGATAACTCAAAGGAATCCCCACCCCAGGTACCAGTGAACACTGGGTTCATTTAAAATGGAAATGTCCATGTGCGTTTTAATTATCTATTAATAACTAATATAGACTCCTATCTACTCCCTACCTGGCACTATGACAGGCACCTTCAAACATTCCGTTGTCCCCTCATAAATAGCAGATGAGGCGGACCATGCTGGCACGATTGAAGAGGCAAAGAAACTGAGGTTAAAGTCAAGTGATAGCCTAAGGCAAGTTACAGAAGGAAGAGCTGTGACTTCAGATCCAAGGAGCTCTCTGGTCTTCTACACTAAGATGTGCCTTGTGGCTGAATTGTCACTAACAGATGGTTGTTAAGACACATGCAGAGTAGGTTCCGAAGAGTGTAGAATATCCTCCAAGTCTCTTCTTGTGGACAGTCAGACATGTCTGATAGGAGAAAGTTCCTGTGTATATTTAGATCTATAAGGTTTAGTTCATGAAGCCTACATGGATCACAGAGGCAAAAGTTATATATACACATACATATATACACACACACATATACACACACATACATATATACACACAGCCCTTGGTATCTGTACTGTCGCTGCCTGTTTTACTTTTTCTCAAAATCACATCTTGTCCCTTGCCAATCTGTGCCTAATGCGTAGAAAGGTCTTGAAAAGTTTGCTTACAGGTCAAACGAAGTCCACAGCATTTCGGAGAAAGCATTTGCTCACGGTCCGCCACCAAAAGCGGTTAAGATGAAGGGTCCTGCCTACTCAGTCTTCTGCTCTCTTTCAGGAGTGACTCTGCGCTGGCCCAGCTCTACGGGACATCGGCCACCTTAGAGCATCACCATTTTAACCACGCTGTGATGATCCTTCAGAGTGAGGTGAGGCCTGCTCCGCTTCTGTCCTCGACGGAAGGCCAACTGCATGGTCTCCGCTCCCTGATGTGCCACGTACAAACTCAGAGAAGTAGGAACCCAAGTTTACATTAAACTCAGACCTTGTTGCCTTTTGTGAACCTATCCAATGCCAAAGACCTTGTTCCAGGTCTTCCCGAGCTGCCTCACTCGGCTCTGTCAGAGGTCTTGCAGGTTTTGCAGGTGCAGGATCACTTACGGAGTACCAGGTGGAGGTTGCCTATCACCAGAGCATCATCATCGTGTCTTTCTTGAAGGATGCAGTCTTGATTTATGACAGAGGGGTCCAGCTTCCATTCTGTGGAACCCAACACCATGCAAAGAGATGGTAAAAACAGGAAGAGTCAAGCTCTGATAGTGAAACTGAGATGCTTATAAAAGACAAAAGAACTGAATTTTTGGTAGGACTGCATTTGGAAGTGAGAGATGGTTACTAACCCCAAGGCTGGGGCTAAAGCCATATGCCTTACTTTGCTTTCTGCAGCAACATGGGACTCAGAAGGCATTGGAGTGTCAACTTGTCTCTCTCTGCAGAGAAAAACAGAAACCACTGACTGACTCTGGCTGCAGCAGCTGAGTTTTTAACTTGCCAGGAAAAAAATCTGTTTAATTTTATGAAGGCATACAAACTTTTTTTTTTTTGGCCAGGAAGGGATCGTCTGTCCCCTGTTATTTTTCAGCTCTCTGGCTATGTCATTAATTATTATTATTATCGTCATTAAGGGCCTGCTTCACTGGAATGGCATCATTAAATATGGAGAGTTTTGTTTTTTCTCTAGACTATCTTGAGGAAACCTGTCTTTTGTAATATCACCAAAGCCTTCAACCTCATAACAGAGGCCCACTGCTCCAGAGCCTGAATGTGGGCTAGGGCAAGGCAGCCTGCCAGAGGTGCTGTGTTTTCATTTAGGATAAAGCTCCTAAGTAAGGACCTTGGGAACCGGTGGAGCCAACTTCCTGTCGTCTGTGGCTCTGGAATATGAGAGCCACATGTTAGCTGAGAGCCGTGGAGGAGGCAGGGATGGCAGGTGCTTTTGCTTAGCTTGTCTTTTCCCTGGTGGACAATGTGACGAGTCCCTACCTCCGCCTCCAGAAAACTGCCTTTGTAATCATGGGGATCATAAACAGCCCAGCGCCCTTAGGTCTGGGTCTTCTAACCAGGGCACGTTGGTCAGCCTCTACTCCAGCAGTTTCTTCCCAGTGACAATGACCAGTGAACACGGAAGCGGACAATGAGTTTCAGGCCCCACGTCCACTCCATTCTGCCACCAGGAAGGCATGCCACGCCTATCCCATGTTCCCATTTACACAGAGCTTAGAGGTCTTGAAGAAGCTAGCCTCAAGCCTTTCTTTCTCTACCCCTAGATTTCCCATCCCTGCCATTCTTGCTGGTTCCCTACACCCAAGGCTGCTTCCCTAAGACCTAGACTCTCACAGTATTTGTGAGAGACTCATTTCCATTTAAGGGTCAAACCCTGAGGTGCTGTTCAAGGTTAATTTGCGTATTTAATGATGCCCTGAGGCAAACTAACTTTTATAAGTGAAAGCTGACTTGGCTGGCTTTGTATTCCCCACTAACAGCACTATTTACCTTTAAAATCAGTAAAATGCGAGTCACAGAAAACCCTCACAGATTCAGGTGAGTCCCCTAGTCTGACCGCAAGCTTCTACTCAGCCTTGCTCCTAAGGCTGCCTTGCTTTCCCCAAGTGACGGTGCTGAATCCAGGTGACCATTTCCCCAAACGTTGTAAACTACTCTTTCCCAGGCTCCAGAATGCTTGCTTGTAACTGTCCCATGAGGGGGATGCTCAGGCAAAATAGAAGGGAAAAAAATTGTACAAATTCCTGGTCCAGGCTTTCTCGAATTCTTTGTCCTCTTAATTGCTGAATTAGAGGCCTAGAAGAGTTCATTTAAAATGACTATTAGTATTGGACTTGGTCCCAGGTGGAGCCAACACCCTGTAGTCAGGAGGGGAGGGTTCACCTGAAGAAATAAATCAGCTCAGCGAAGCAGATTATTACCTGACGCTTGATTCAAATGAAATTGCTAATTGATATTCTGGTCCCCTGGATAAATTAATTTACCTCTCATGGAAACTAGTTTCTTCTTGAGAAGTCGTTTGCCCCTTTTCTTCCCCACCAACCTTTGGCTCTCAGTTCTAGGTTCAAAGTGATCCAGTTCTGGGGTTACATGCTTATGAGTTCTTAGTTCATGCTAAGAAAAACAGACAAAAAGAAATACCGACTCGGCAAGCGTGCAGAGTAAATGACGATCGCATTGCTGAAGGGTTTCCCACCTTGCTAACAGCAAATCCTGGGGCTGCCAAAAGAGTCTTCTAGAAGGAACAAGAATGTTCTCTAGTAGCGTGGAGGTCAAGTTGTATTGCAGTTTTTGTTTGGTAAAAGTCATCGTTAGAGCCCCTCGGCACCCAGATAATGACTTCTCCGTTCTAACTGTTCATAACTTAATCCAGCACATGTGTTATCAAAGCAGCCTGACAGCTCAGTGTGGGGGGTTCCTCACTTCAGCAAGGAGCTAGGTCTTTGAGTGGCATCCTCTTGTAGAAAGGAGCTGCGGGTAGGCCTGCTTTTCGTCCTGCCCAGCTCCTGCACGGCTAGCTTAGCCCCGGAAATAACAACACACAAATTGTATTCATTTAAACACTGCCTGGCCCATTATCTCTAGAGAGTTAGTTACTGGCTAACTCTCACATCTTGATTAACCCATTTCTAATAATCTGTGTAGCACCACGAGGTGGTGGCTTACCGGGAAAGATTCAGCATGTCTGACCTGGTGGCTGGCTCCATGGCGTCTGCCTCATTGCCCTCTTCCCAGCATTCTGTTCTGTTTACTCCGCCTACCTAATTTTCTGTCCTATCAGAGGGCCAAGGCAGTCTCTTTACTAACCAATGAAAATAACACATAGACAGATAACCCTCCTCCATCATCCTCTGGTCACTGAAGGTTGTTTACCTACGTCCTAGCCTCTCTTAGTAAAGGTATTAAAAGTTAGTAGTGTCCCAGGTAGTCATGACTGTCCAAAATGTCTCTATTTACTCCCAATGCTTCCATTGCCTAAACCTCCCCCATTGAGACACCGTAGTCTAACGACTTTTGCTCTTTCTCAAAGACACTTGTCACCATAGCAAGGGTTTCTAGATTGCCAGCTAAATCTTTCCTAGTAGAAGCAGTGTTTCTTTGGGGATCAGAAAGATTCCCAAGCATTTAGCTCACTTCCCCACTCCATTCCGTACTTCTATATCCATCTAACACACGTTCAGTTTCAGAGTCCTGTCCACATGGAGAAGGGAATAACGTGCCCCTTAGTAAACCTCCACTGAGGCAGCTCACGTTCTGGCTTTGCTGTGTGCCAGGATGTCTGTTTGTATTTGTAAATCTTTTGTTAAGCTTTGGGTCGGAGAGACGGTGAGGGCCCACAGTTAAGAGCACTTGCTACTCTTCCAGTGGACCTGAGTACTGTCCCAAGCACCCCAGTCAGGTACCTCACAACCACCTGCATCTTCAACAGGAGAAGATCTGATGCCCTCCCCTAGTCTCCGTGGGTACCTGCATATCTTTACATGGATCCGCAATCCATCCATACATTCACACACAAAGATAGAAATGAAAATGAATCTATATAAAAAAAGCAAAAACCTTTACCAAACTTTAAATTTTGTTCACGTTCTGATCATCTTTAGGATACAGGTAAAACCTGCAGCTATCAACTCCAGGTGGAATGGTGTGTGTGACTTTCTGCCTTCTCATTGCAGGGTCACAACATCTTCGCTAATTTGTCCTCCAAGGAGTACAGTGACCTCATGCAGCTCCTGAAGCAGTCGATACTAGCCACCGACCTCACGCTGTACTTTGAGTAGGTATTGGAACTTGGTCTATTTGACAGATGGGTACTAACACTCCATCTTTAATTAACATCTGGGTCCAGACTGAATTAAATTATTGCATTAAATTAACTGCATTAAATTATTCCAGCTTTGCTATCAGTCCTTCCCTTAGCTAAGCTCAGCTCGTTGGGACAGTTTCTGCACGCTAAAAATAATTCAGGATGCTAGTGACCAGTTTGAAGTCTTCTTTATGCTGACGAGCCTTCCTTTGGATCTCATGACTCTGAAGCCAAGTGCTACCTGGGATATTTCATATGCTGCCTACAACGGCTATTTCCAATATTATTTGTTTCTGTAATGGTGATGAACTATGCTCACGGATGGAAGCGTGACTAGACACTTAAGCCTGTGTCCCATGCCCTTGTCCCTGGTTTGTACTTTGAACAGCTGTCTATCCCCTGTTCTGTCACCAAAGGCTGTGGTCTTTTCTAGCTTTCCTGACGTAAAAGGCTTACCGATGCCTTGTGCCAGTTCCTACTCTTGGCTTCCCCAGCACCCAGGTGTATTCTTCCTTTTCCAGATCCGCCATAAATTTCCAATCCTTCCCCCTTTGAGTTCTGTAACTCCTGCTCTGTTCTCTCTACTGAGATTGTCTTCCTGACCTCTCATCTGTATTACCCTGATGCAGGTTAGCTGCAGGGAGGGGGTCTGAAATGCTTCATTCTAACTCCCAGCATTGCGGGCACTTATCCCCACCTTCCAGCCATTAAGGAAACCTTAAACTTAGCTTGACAGGTAAAATCCTTCCTTATTGTCCCCTCTCTATTTTCCATTCTTTTTAAAAAAAACGTTTATTTTTTAATTGTATGTATATATGGGGGTTCATGAAAATAAGTGTTGTGCCCCTGGAGACCAGAAGCAGATGTCAAATTCTCTGGACCTGGAGTTACAGGCCGTTGTGAGTCACTAGGTATAGGTGCTGGAAACCTAGCTCTGGTCTTCTGCATGAACAACACAGCCTTAACCATTGAGCCATTTCTGTGACCCCACTTTTCCCTTGCATGATTATCTTTCAGTGCTCCCCTTAGCACCTGTCTGCCTTACCATACCTGACTACATATTATCCTTTGAAACAATGCCATGTCCCTTATACCACAATCATAGCATATCATCATTCCTACATAGAATCCGATCCCCACGCCTGCTCCATCCTCTGTCTGAACTGACTCACCCTTTAGGGTTCGTCTCTTCTACCATTTTCCCTTTCAAGTCTTACTGGACCTTGACACCACATCAGTTATAATTAGGTTCAGTGGCAGGAAAGAGAAAACCCAAAGCAGCAATTCTCCGCTGTATACAAGAAGCACAGAGACCCACAACCAGCAGCTGGTGTGGTGGCTAATGAAGTCCTCACGGACCATGTCTCCTCTCTCTTCCTATGATGTCAGTTTCTACCTGTTAGTCAGGGACAGCTGCTCAAGTCCCAGTGCGGCTGCTCACCTTCAGGTCAACAAGAAGATGGGATAAAGAAGGAGGCCAGAAGTAACTCAGGCTGTCTTCCAAGGCGCTCTGGAAGCTGCCACTTAATACTTCCGCCTACATTTCACTAGTCAGAATTTGGTTTCATGGCTGCATCTAGCATCAAGGAATGTAGGGGAAGGAAAACCTTGTTCTGAATAACCTTAGTGTCTACTAACAATGGAGACAACAAAAAGGAATATTGGTGTAGACAGTGGGCCATCCACGCCTCAGGCATTTATTACTGAATTTTGCTAGATGGATTATTGCACGGGACAGTGGAGGGAGGCTGTGAGTATTATTGGCCTGGATTTATAGTTCCTTCTGTCATCGCCATTAAGCCTTCCTCCTCCTTGGAAGTCTCATGATATGTCATGTCTCTAAAGAGTTAAATATAAAAGGAGAGGGCGCACTACAATTGATAAGAGTAGCCTGTGCAGGTGGCAGAGTGAGATGGTAGAGGACCCAGCTGGGTAGCCGTAAGAGGCAGGGCTCTTAGAGGAGGAGGGCACTGAGGAGCGGCCGCGCGGCAGCGCTTTGGTGAAGCTTTGCACCCAAAGTGCCATGAAAGGTGGACGTGGTGCTCAAATCTTCTCTTTTTTTTTTTTTTTTTTTGATTTACATTTTTTTCTTTTTGTAAACCAACCCCAGTTCTCCCTCCCTTCTCCTGCCTTCCCCGCCTCCCCTCATCCCAACCCCATCCACTCCTCAGAGGAGGTAAGGCCACCCATGGGGAATCAACAAAGTCTGGAATACCCAGTTGAGGCAGGACCAAGACCCTCTCTGCTGTATCAAGGCTGAGCAAGGTATCCCTCCATGGGGAATGGGCTCCAAAAAGCCAGTTCATGTACCTAGGATAAATAGTCCTACTGCCTCGAGCCCTCCCAACAGATCAAGCAATGTAACTGTCACCCACATTCAGAGTTCAGTCCCGTGCAGGCTCCCCAGCTGTCAGTCCAGAGGCCATGAGCTCCCACTAGCTCGGGGCAGCTGTCTCTCTGGTTTTCCCCATTATGATCTTGATCTCTCTTGCTCGTGTGATCCCTCCTCCCTCTCCTCAGCTGAACTCCAAGAGCTCAGCCCAGTGCCTGGCTGGTGGCACTCAAATCTTAGACAAGGAGATTACCCGCTAGTCAGTTTACAGAGCACTGAGAAGCCCTCCCCCACTGGGACCAGCTTGTGTGTCTCTCGGGGAAAAGCCCAAGAAATGAAAATGGGGGTTCTGCCATGGGGAGGAGAAGCAGGTCTCAAACAGAGGGGTTCAATGAAATGAACCAAGACTCTGGATTTTATCTAATGAAAGCCCAGAACCCAATCACTCTGAAGTTTTTAGGGGGTCTATAAACCACATGCCCAAAGCTGTCAGCTTCAAAGTCATAAAAACAACTGGGGTGTGTATGTGTGTGTGTGTGTGTGTGTGTGTGTGTGTGTGTGCGTGTGTGTGTGTGTGTGTGTGTTTAACCCATTAAATTTTGGAAATACACTTAGATGGGATTTTTTTTATCAAAAACTCAAATTTAACCAGACTTTTATTTAGTGAACCATCTTTCCTCCCTCTCTCCCTCTCCCTCCCTCCCCCCCCCCTCCTTAATTATTCTTTTAATTCCTGACTGTGACACACAGTCAAACAAAGATCAGAGAGGCTTTATTACCTCTAATGAAAAACAGACACCAAAACGGAAAAGAAAAAGAAAAAGCACCACAGAGAAAACCCAGTTGTTCATCCATTAAACGATAATAGGACTGCTTTAAGGAATAGCAGGAGGAAGTAAGATGAAGAAAGCGCTTGAAAATGGGAGCGTGGTGGTTACAAGAAAAATGAAGGCTTTGGGAAGATCAGTCAAAAGGCTAAGGGCAACAAGGCACACCTGTCTCGCAGGCCTTTTGGAGCGCTTAGATTTGCTGACCATACACCTGTTCTCCATCTCACAGAGGTTTACATTAAGGACCGGTGAGATGGTCGGCAGGTAGAAAATGTAGGGGGAGACTGCTTGTTTGTTTCTTGGTTTCCTTTCTGCCCTCCCAGACCCGAATAATCACACAGAAGCCATATTAGTCACAGCACTGTTCAACCAATGACTCGGGCCTTAATCTATCTATGGCCACGAGGCTGTGGCTTACCGGGAAGGTCCTTCTCCTTCTGCAGCTACCTGCTGTCTCCTAGACTCTGCCTTCTCTCTCTCTCTCTCTCTCTCTCTCTCTCTCTCTCTCTCTCTGTGTGTGTGTGTGTGTGTGTGTGTGTGTGTGTGTGTGTGTGTGTGTGTGCTCGGATTTCCCACCTGGCTTTACTCTGCTAAGCCATTGGCCCGAACAGCTTTATTCATCAACCAATAAAAGCACCTTATATACAGAAGGACCTCCCACGCCAAGAAAACAGTGACTGCTCTAACTGACTACCTAGGTTTGATCTCCAGAATCCACACACTGAAAGAGAGAACAGCTTCTTCAGGTTTTCCTCAGACCTCCACACATGTACCATGGCAAACGTATGCACACACACACACACACACACACACACACTAAATGTAAAAGAAATTTTAAAAAATCTTATATACTGTGTGCTGTCCACCTTGTGTTTTGAGGCAGGGTTTCTTATTGGCTTGAACTTACCAAGTAAGCTAGACTGGCGGGCCGACAAGCCCCAGGAGCCCCTCTCTCTTTAGCTTCAGGACTGCAGGTGAGCCTCACCACACCAAGCTTCATAACATGGGGCCTGGGACCTGAACTCAGGTTCCCATGCTTGTGTGATACGTACTTTATTACTTCCCCTGCCCAACAAATACTAACATTAATTAAAATAAAAAAAATGTATATTTTAGAAGCCCCGGGCTCTGTTGCTAGCTAGCTATGTGTCATCCAATGCGTTACTTCCCTCTGAGATGTCTTCCTTCGTGAATAGAGTGGCAATAACGTACTGTACATATATTAAACATCTTACGAGTGGTGGCAATGGCCTCATTGTTTTACAATCCACATGTTCCGTGGCCCTCAGGATACCTTCACAGTCATGGCCTCCTGTCTTTTTCTAGACTGATGTTCCTGGATTGGAATTTATGAGAATTTATAAGAAATCCATGGTACAAGGTTTTTTGGGTTTGGGGGGTTGTTTTGTTTTTTGTAGTTGTTTTGTTTTATTTTTTCCTTTATTGGTCTGGCACTTGCAAAATCTAGTATTTTTTTTTTCAAAATAGAAGCATTTTCTAAACCAAGTTTCCAAGTCACTCTTAAAGAGACAAAGGCGGGGAACGCCACCTTCAGCTCTTGGCGTCCATTTATCAAGCTGTGTCCAGGATGTGAGGAATCACCACGCGCTGCAGGAACGCAGTCAGGGAAGTTGGTTGTGAGTCCTTTGCTCATTACTCTGCTCTTATCTTGACGCTGCAGCCCCGGCTAACGTTTGCTGACTCCCACAGAAGTGCCTTGCTCCTTCTGCCAGCGTGATTGTGTGCAAGGTTCTGAATAGCTCGTTCTCTAATCTAGAGCTCCACGGGACTGAGCCGCACGCTGGTCTCAAGTTGTATTAAAGTCTGGCCGTATTTCCCGTCCAAACCATCCCTCAGGTTAATGAGGGAGAAAGAGCTTACTGTATACACAGCTATCCAGATGCTTATGCATCCACGTCAGAACTGGAAGGCGCATTGGAGACGCCAGCATCCACTCTAGGAAGAAGAATAAAGTCACTCCAGAAAGGGTCAAATGGACAGGAAGTGGATCCCACCTTTTGAGAAGGCTTCACAGCTCATCCTTAGGGGCAAGAATTCCTGTCATGATCCAGAAAGGGAAACATGTCTATACATAGAATTGGATAGACACCCAAGCAACGACAAGACTCGTGATTTCATTTCCAATGGCTTTGGGTATCCTTGTGCCTACATGCCACAAGCAGCACTGGAAAGGACCCATGGGACTAGGGCACGAGAACAAACAGGTGAACTCCTTGGTGTGGACAGCTAGCTTCTCACCCTACTGCTGGGTTAATTAGTCAGTCTGACTTTTCAACTCATGAAAACTCCACTCTTGCTGATCGGTGTTTCGGTAATTGACTTCCTGTGCCTGGTTCCGCGTCCTCCATCGAATAATTCTTCTCTAATTAAATAGTCTTTTCACCAGCACAAGCAGAAATTAGATCTGCGTCAGGAGCCAGCCTCATGACTTTGAGAGAATCACTCACTTTAACCTTTCTCCGCCTTGGTTTTCTCGTCAGAAATACGAGTTGGGGCGTTTTACCCAGGCCCATTTGCCAGGGGCCCAGTGTGACAGTCAACGGAGATTACCTATAGGAAAGAGCTCTGGTAATTTAAAACACTTTATAAAAAAGAAATCATTCAGCCAGAAACTTCATAAAACACACACCGTAAAAGCTGACACTGGCATGGGCAGAGAGGGAGAGAGCTACAGTCACAAATGTTAAAACTCCAGAGGTGTTACTGATGCCCTGCGGTATTTGTACTGTTTCCAGCCAACAAAGGTGAGCTATTGCCACTTCAGCAATTAGTAATGAAAACAGCAAGTGATACGTCCCCAGTTCTCACATAGGAGCTAGGCGTACACATGGCCTGTTTAACTCTAGAAGCAGTCGGAGGAGACGGGTGGTCTTCTGAAAGATAAAGTGTGTTGTTACGTTTTTATTTCGTGTGCACAGGTGCATCTGTATGGGTGCGTGTGTGCTACGGTGCCTGCAAGGAGGGCAGAGAACAACTTGGTGTGGTCCATTCTCTCCTTCGACAATGTGGGTCTGAGAAATCAAACTCAGATGATCAGGCGTGGCCTCAGCTGCCTTCACTTCCTGAGCCCATTAGATTCAGATAATCTTGTTAACGTCATAGTAGGCATGGGGAAGCGAGGACTGGAGAGCATCAGTAAATTGTTTCCCATGTTAGTTTGGCCAAGCAGCTGGATTCCAGACTGATTTAATCCTTCTGCCATTCTCTCTGTTGTTATTTGACTCTTAGTTAAAGAGTAACGAAGGGAAACTAAGGCCCAGTCCTTGAAACACTTAGGCACCAGTGACAGTAGTAACTCCGGCCTACATATGCTTAGGTTTCAAACACAGGTGCCGGCCCGATACAACTCTACCACCCAGAGTGATTCTATGTCCAGTCAGCAAACTAATAGCAGTAGGTTCTCCTCTAGAGCATTAGACCTCCCTTAGGTCCTCGGCCGAGCTCACACCACCAGGCGTGGGCTTCCTGCTGTGGAGCAGGCCTTAAATCCAAACGAAGAGTCACTGGTTAATTCTACATCCATGAGACTATGACGTCCATGGATACATTTTGTCAGGTTGGTGGTTATTGTAGCTCACAGAGCTGACGACTTCCCTCCCTCAGCCGGCCATACAGCACCTTCTGTCACCATGGAAGCTATGCACCTTTCTCTGTAGCTAATTCTTGGAGCCCTTAAACTCGACATACTGCCTGGCATAATGAGTTCCCAAAGTATCAACATTCTGACTTTGGTTTCCCATATTAGCCTATAGGTAGATCGTCTTCTCTCCATCTGACAGACAGGGTTGCTGGCTTTCTGTGGCCGTGCCACCCAAATGCACCCAGTCTCACCCGACAGGGGTGCCCAGGCTTACAGAGAATAATTACCTAGAGCTCATCACATATGCTCTGACAGATCTCCGTGACAAATAGTTAAATAATTGCCTCAGACTGTTATTTAAACTGGAAATTACTAAACAATTCAAATTTTAGGCAGTCACTCAGGTGCCCAGTGCTTTTTAGATTGGTTCTATAAATTAATCAGATGACTCTTCGGTCTGAAAATTGCCACTTCCTCTTGTGTCCTACCAACACCCTTCATCAGCAAGTATGGGAGATGTCCAAGCAAATGGTCTCTGTGCCATTGTCCCTACAAATGGATGCGGTTAGGTGCATGTCTCAAAAGCATCCGGTGACAGTCATATGGACTAAATGATTCTGGATTGTTTAGGATAATAGTTTAACCTTCCTTTGAAAAATTGCAGTAATATCAAGATAAATTATTAAAATATACGGTACAATTTCAACAAATATTGCTACTGTTATTCAGACAGAAATATTCACTCATTAATCATGCAGTGAGTGTTTATTAAGACCCCACTGTGTTCTGTGCTTTCAGCTCCCACAGTTGCCTGTATTCAGCCAGCCACAGGACTGGAAAGAAGAAATTGATGACAGTAAGATGTTAGTGACCAGTGGAGCTTGACCCATCGCTGTCTCTCAAACATGCTTGTATTTTGACAGAACCTGACAAGTTATTCCACGAAAACGCTTCCAATGCTAGGGCAGAAGACCTGCAGCAGGTGGACAGGCAAAGATTTTAGGAGTTACTGATAATTTCAAACTGCCATTAGACAGCTCACAGACTTATCCCCTTTCCAATGATAGGATGATGGGATAAAAATTGGGAAGTCCCAACCAAGATGCTGACCTTATGCCAGGCATTGTGCTACTCATTGAGAATATGTAAGCAGATAAAGTGTGACTCTTACCCTTAGGGATCCAGATCCCCTGCAGTGACTGCAGCAAGCCCCACCGTTGCATTTCTTGGTCTTGTGATTGTGATTTGGCCTAACTGCTGGGTTCTTGTGTTATCTCATCTTCCGACTTTTCAACATTTAGAGTAATTATAGCCCTTTGACTTGCTGTGGTATGCCAATTTACTCATAGTATTGACAACTCTACAGTATCAAACATGTGATGTCATCTGGGAGCTTACAGGGCCCAGTGCTAGTTTAAACCGAAGAGAAAATTCACTTAAAAATTAAACATACTCAAGGTGTGGTGGTACACACATGTGACCTCAGAAGGCTAGGGCAGGGCAATCTCAGGTCTGAGGCCAGTGTGTGCTGTGTATTGAGACCCCTGGCTCAAAAAGAAAACAATAAAATGAGCAGCTTTTCCTTTAGTTATAACCATTGAAATTGTCACCTACCATTTGCTTTTCTAGTCCCCTTTCCAAGATGTTTTGCCAAAGTCCAGAAATCTTTTCAGGATCCACATTTTAAGAGATTCATTTTATTTAAAATGTAATGGTTGTTTGGTTAATGGATCAATTGATATGTGTGTGGTGTGTGTATGCAATGTGTGTGTAAGCAAACGTGTGTGCAGCTGATGTGTGTTTAGGTAGAGGCCACTAGAGGATGCTTTATCTCTTGGAGTCACGGGCATCTGTGGGACATCGAGCTTGTTCTGTGGGTGACGTCATCTGATTGAGCAGCAAGTGCTCTTAACCACTGAACCATCACACCAGTCCAGGGGTCTGCGGTTGAAGTGAACTGTAGATACATGGTTTTCCTGGAAGAACACTGTAAGGACAGATGCCATCCTGCCGCCCACCCACTCATGCCAATTTCACGACCCCACCTGGTGACTCTGGAGCTGGCATTGTAGGGAAGACCTAGTTTTGCCTGTCACTGAAGCAACAGAACTTCCTCACCTCCATGGACTTCCTGAAGATTCAAAGGCATTACCTGTATACAATGTTTGTACATGATATTATACACATACGCATTCTATATTTTGTAAATATATAAATTTACCAAAAATATCACTAAAAATGCACACAGAGCCAGGAAGGCTCTCAGCACAGTGACGGGCAATCTCTGGGATTATTTTTGAGGGTGATTTTAGTAGTTCTGTTCGAATGATGCCTTTTTTTGAAGACTGCTATTTTTCTGAGTAGCACATATGTCAGTAGAGCTGAATAAAAGCCTAATAAAAACATATCTGATTATAAATGAGATTTTCCAGTAAGTTGCTCTTCACTAGCGAGGGCATTTGGCATCATCCTTGAGAGCCAAGGTTCCCAATGATCTGCCTGAGAAGTTAACGACCTAGTTCCCCATGACAAAGAAGTCTGGATCCAAGGGTATTATATAGTTTTGTGGGTTTTTAAATATTCATTTTAACAGTCTCTTGCTCCTGAAAGTGTTCCCCTCTCAAATAGTTTCCTACGTGCCGCTGACGGTGCCATCTATATGCACAGACACCTATAGAGGCTGAAAGGGCCAGCTATGGGGGGTTAAACTCATCCTCCAAATACACAGTGAACATCACATGCTGCTTTGTTATCGCTGTCACAAAGAGAGAGGGCAGAAACACAGTGCCTGCTGCTGCGAGCCACCTGACATAGGATAGCCGCAGCCCCCTTGGGAGTCCCCTTTCTCCGTCCTGTTGGTCATAGAAGTTTCTGTCAGGATTGGTACTGTCTAGACCCAGCATCCTATGATCTCATCTTCTTCCGTGAAGCTTGGCAGTTGAGACTGAGCATGAACTCATAACACCAAGGGCTGCCTGGTCTCAACAGACTTGTTAGACCCCAGTTATAGAGACTTCCCTAGACAGTGGAGAGGGAAGACTGAGAACTTTTAACTCTCTAGATTTGTATATAACTGCCTTAAGACTGTGGGGATAATAACTTCACTTTCCTTCATCTTGAATTTCCTCAACTGAAAAGTGAGAGAATTCGAGCAAATTTCTCTCAAATGTTTAAAACCATTCTCATGTTCTGTGGGGGTGTATTTGTGGTGCTGAAAACCAAGCCAAGGGTCTCCAACCCAGGGCCTGGTGCATACTAGACACAGGCTCTGTCAGACAGTCCAGCCCTCAACTCCTTAAGTTTAACTTGCAAAAATTATCATCTGCAGGGAATTTTCTTTTATCTTTGGACATTACAGCCAAAGTTTAGGAGGGTAGAGAAAATGCGATCTGTCAAGAAATAGCTCCACTTTGACCATGGAGAAACATTGAATTAATTTGCTACATTTTTTATGTCCTATGAAAAGATCTCTCAGCTCCCTCTTCTATCCACCATCTTTTGGGATAGGAAATGTTCCCTTTCTTCTCAACATGATGGAAGCTAGCTCTGTTCATGTCATTTTAATCCCATGACTGAGTTTGGTTTCATGATTCTAAGACTTTCTCACTTGAAGCTCTAACTATTAAACGTTTTATCATTGGAGAACTTGTTCAGATGACGCTACTCAGTTGCACATCGGAGACCTGGGACTGTTGGCGTGTACATACTTAAGTGGGCATGGCGGGAACATGCCATGAAGGTCAAAGGACAACTTGCAAGAGTCAGTTTTCTCCTTCCGCCATGTAGGCTCAGGGGCTCCAACTCCATTTGCCAGGCTAGGCAGCAAGTTTTCATTAACTGTTTGAAAGAGGATTTGAAAGGTGGTGGGAGGTCTAGAGGAAGAATTGAAAAGAATTGAGGATGAATTTTTCTCAGATCGCATTATATGATTGCATGAAATTCTCAAACAATAAAGAATAAAAGGGGATTTTTCTTGCAGTGATGTAGCCAGCTCCACAATGCACCTCCACTCTGTATCGAAGATGGCACATCCCTTCTGCAGAACTTTTCCCCCCATGGTGCTGGAGACAGAACCCAGAACTTGGCATGCTAGGCCACTCCCACCAGTAAACTATCCCAAGCCCTTTTCTTCTTGGCATTTTTTAAGAAAAGTTCTCTATAAGCTGCCCAGGTGACCTTGAAACTTGCTATGTAACCTAGGGAGGCCTTGAACTCACAATCCTTCTGCTTCAGTCTCCCACGTGGCTGGGTTAAAAGGCTTAGGACACCAGGTCTGGCTTACTGTGCTCTTCCTTCATACAATGTACGGTGCTCCCCAGTTTGTGCCAGTTAGAGTCCAGGCTAGAATATCTGATCAGACTTGTCTTAGGTAAATCTTGCACTGTTTTTAAAGCTCTAAGGGTGGCCATGAAGCCCTAGCACAGCAACTAGAGCCCAGATAAAACCAATGGATGGAGAACAATTGTAAAACATGAATAGATTTCTGAATTAATATTTTTTTCATTTATTTACCAATGTAACATATATTTAGCGTTTACTCTATATGAGGCGCTGTTGCAGACACTGGAAACAAAGGAGTAAAGAATAATGGACCAGAGAGCTCTATTCTCAAGAAGCTTGCATTCCAGTGTATGGTCCTTAAAATGTCTGCACCATATGGAATTCTATAGTTAAATAAGTTTAAACGAGCTTTTATCTCAGGCTCTTCAAAGGGCTGACCTGATGTAGGTGTAGTGTCCAAGCGAGCTGTGTGGTGACCAGCTATGCTTGGACCAGGGAACCTGTTGATGAGCAACATCAAGACAGCTGTGGACTGAGATGCACTTTGAAAAGACACTTGTCCCAGTCTTTAAAGGACTCTCGTTAGTAAATGCCAAGAGGGTGAAAACTCGGGAACTGCTTCTTAGAATGCTCATGATGTCCACACTCAGTTCTTTCTCTTTGTCGCGACAAAAATGACAGGTTGTGTAAGGTTTCCAAACAAGGAGTGAATTTTCCTCTATTCATAACTTTAAGATATACCTCCTTAGTCCTTTCCATCCGTCTGGAGATGTATAGGCATAGGCATGGTATGTGTGTGTGTCTGGATGTGTGTGTGTGTGTGTGTGTGTGTGTGTGTGTAAAACACTTATGCATTGTGCTACTTGCTTATACATGCCAGCCGTCTCCTTTAATCCTCCCAGGAAGTCTGTGAGTTAGCAAACGAAATACCCAAATTGTCCCTTGGAAAATGGAGGCTCCAAAGACGTTAGTAGCTTCCTGCAGGCAAGTACAGCAAGTAGACAGATGAGCTACAGTTTAGACATGGCTACTGCTTGACCCTGTACCCTATGAACTTAAACACCGAGATGTCAAAATTGTTATTCTTCTGAGCTGGAAAACAAATCTTCATCTTGAATTTCCTGTTAGGGAGTTTGTCTTGTCTTGAGTTTCCCGTGTGGGGTGATGAGAGAAGATCCTGAAGTCGCCTGCTTTTTGTCTGTCCTTGCCTGCCTCCTCTGACTTCCAGTGTCAGGGCGGCTTCACAACACACTGACTGCACTGTGTTCTGTTTCATGGATCTATACTGTCCTTTGTTATAAGCACATTTAGAAATGATTGCAGCTTCCTCTTGATGTCTCAACATTTTTAGGTCATTTATTTTGATAGTTCTTTAGCCTCGTGATTTCAAATATTAAGTTACTGAGTTCAGGTGGTCTTATATTTTCCGCACAAATGTGTTTATGTCACTGCACAGATGGAGAAATTTCATTCCAGGGGTTTCTCCCCTTCTTTCATTTGATTTCCCTGCAGGAGGAGAACGGAGTTCTTTGAACTTGTCAGCAAAGGAGACTACGATTGGAACATCAAAAGCCACCGTGATGTATTTCGGTAAGAAAAAGCACGCATGTGGGTACACCTTGCATTATTGGACAATTTAGTCACGCTTTTTCTGTGCACATCGGATAAGTCAGATGATCAGCTGAACAGAACCTAAGTAATTCTCCCAATTTGTCGGAGTAGGCAGCCTCACAGGGACTCTTCCCTGTGCAGTAGACACCTCTCGGGTGTTACCCACGGTCATGCTCCCAGCTGCACTCACAGAACCCAAAATGAGACCCTCAGAGTGTGTGAAGCAGTCTGGTAGCTTCGTGATAAACACAGAATCCTGAACCCTTTATTCTCCTTGAGACAGTTACTTAATCTCTCCTCGCTTTGGTCTGTAAATAAGAAGAATAGGGTCCCCCTCTGAGGCCGTAGGTTTTGTCAGTCAGCGGTCAGTCCCTTAGCTAGGACAGCCCCTAGGACAGAAGCAGAGGGAAAGCCAGCACTGCCAAATGCTGCTGCAGAGGATCAGAGTCCAACAACAGACCAAGCTGTTCCCCTTCGCACAAGCTTAGCAAAGGGGTGTTTGGATAGTGTTCTGGTCCAAGGGGGTGGCTGAGGCTGGCGCTGCCTGGCTCGCCATGAATGACCCATTGTTAGCTGGGACCCTGCCCACTCCAATTCTGCTCCACCATCTGGGCAGCAGACATGTTTCCAAGACATTGAGATCCAGCAGGGTTTAAAAGTCTAGCTGACAGCAGGACGGCCCTCTGACCTCTCACAACACATTCTTTCTTCCAAAAGCAGCCAGCTAGCCAGCCGACCAGCGCACCTCCCGGCTCCGGCTCTGGCTCCGGCTCTGGCTCCGGCTCTGGACTGTTTACTCTTCATCGTGTGCTCCTATTGTTAGCTGAAAAACAGCAGACGAGAGACAAAAGATACACCTTAACTTTCACCCGCCCGCCACATCTGATAACGCTCTCTCTCAATGATTTGAGTTATCTCCAGTGTTTCCACGGTTCAGTGTGAATCTTAGTTAAATCCGCCCCTGGAAAACCTGATTCACGTTTGTGTCTGTGTCTTAGTGGGCAAGATTTAGGAATGCCTTAGCTGGGTATGGTTTGGTTTGTTCGTTTGTTCGTTTGTTTTTTGAGAATGTGAATAGAGCATGGTGGCCGCCAGGTAGTAACCCAAGTGACACAGTGTGGCTCCCTCGGGGGGAGGTGGGGGGCGGAGGGGAACCCTGGCTCTGTGGAACTGTGAACAGAAAAGAGCACCCTACACAGCGTGAATCTCACCTCTGTGGTGTGAATTTCTGTCCTTTGTCGTCAGTGTTAAGTCAGTAAGCTTACTTATCAGCCACGCAGGGTGATATACTGATCACCTTGCTTATGGTTAAGCTGGGGGGCAGGCAGGGAGCCCCCACTGCACATCATTTTATCCACAGCCTGCTTGCCTGCTTGCCTCAGGTGTAGACAGAGGGCTCTCCTGCTCTCCTCAATTTGCCTCAGACGAAACAAAAGGGCGACCGGGAGGATGTGAGAGGCCTTTGTCTCCCAGGCAGCCTGGGAGAGGCACAACTGGGCAACTTTAAACAACGTGGCCCCTTGTGGAGGGAAGATGTGGGCTGACCCCAGTTCCATGTTATTTATTTATGGATCTAGGGTGAGTTTGCTTAGGAATGCAGCAGAGGAGCGCTCAGGCTGTTCGGTTCTGTTTTTCAGATCAATGTTAATGACAGCCTGTGACCTTGGAGCCGTGACCAAGCCGTGGGAGATCTCCAGACAGGCAAGTGGTGATTAATGGCAGAGCTCAGCAAAGGAGAGACTGGGGGGGGGGGGGAGCTGAGCACCGAGAACAGTCTTTGCCTAGGTGCTGTCATGGAGCTGCAGCCGGCGAAGTCGGAAGGCCATCTTACCCCACACTCTTTCTTCCTGGGCTTCTATTTCTGGCTGCAAGATTTTTGTAATATGCTAAATCTGAAGAACCCTTTGACCATCCTCAAGGCAAATGGTTCACAAAAAAAATAAAATAAAAGCAAAAAAAACTGTTTTTGAATAAGTAACCTTGTGTTAGCACAAGATTCTGTTTAGCACTCATGAAACTCTGTTTTGTTTTCAAGTACTAGTTAAACATCAGAGGGCTCTATGGCCAAAGCGTGCTATGTCCCATTTAATTTTTATCAAGACTAATTGTTATTTTACAGTTTCTCAAAGCACCCAAGCATTGCATTTTTTTTATGTAATGGTAGTTTTGAATATAATAGCTCCCTGGCTACTTGACTACCAAGATCCTTGTTTACTAAGAGGGGTCAATAGCTCTTTAGGTTTCTTCCCCCTCTTTAACTTAATCTTATTGTATTGTTTTTCTTGAGGCAGGATAACTCTATATTTTCAAGGCTGTTCTCAAATTCTTTGGTTCAAGTAATGCTCTTGCCTCAGCCTCCTGAGTGCAGGACCAGTCAACAACAAACTCTCTAAGTTTTGTGCGATACCTTTTAGGGGGGACTATGGGACCCTAAAATGAACTTTTGAGGGAGATAAGGTATATTCATATAATAATAAATGATTGGTTTGTATGTGTTGTTTCATTTCACGTATGGTAGGTAGTTAGTACAAAGGCTGAGTAACCACAACTCAAAGATACCGTGACATGATCCCAGAAACCTCTAACCATTCCCTGAGAAGAAAAGGACAGTTTTCTGCTTGCAAGGGTAGATGTAAGGATTTGCTGAGGGAGAAGAACCTGGCCATCCAGATGGGTCCCAACTCCCATCACAAATGTCCTTGTTAAAGAGCAGAGAAAGCTCAGAATTCAGAAGAGAAGGCAACATCAGAGTCCAACAAATACTGAAGTGATAATGTCTACACCCTAAGAAGTGCTAGCAGCTACCAAACACTGAAAAGAGGCAAGGATCAGACGGAGTCTTCAAAAGGACACACTGCCAACCCCTGGGCTTCTGCCCATCACCCTGATGTAAACCACACTGCCAACCCCTGGGCTTCTACCCATCAGCCTGATGTAGAGTAACACGGCAAACAACCCCTGGTCTTCTGCCTGTCACCCTGATTTGAATCACTGGCCCCAAGAACTATGCAGGAATAACTTCCTGTGTCTTAGCCACGGAGTTTGGAGTGAGGTTTTTGGAGTTTTAGGAAATTCATTTGCTTCACACATGGGAAGGATGGGGCTTAGAAAGGATAAACAGCCCAAGGTCTTCTATAGAGAGCAGCTGCTGACATAGACAGAGACTTGCCCTTCTCCCCCTTGTGTCCTTGAGAGTCACTGCCCTCAGACTAACACAGTAACCATTCAGACCAGAAGTTCATCACCAATGGACTACTTCCGCGGAAACAGTCATTGGTGACCTTCACCCTGGGAAAGGGACAGTTCCTAAGTCAGAAATCTGAATAAAAGACTAGCCAAGATATACAAGCTCACACTAGATGTAACCTTTGAGTTTGAATTCAGAGCTTGTTCTTGGAGTGGAGAGACAAGGGGGCTGGAGTGTGACCCATGATTCCTTGGGTTACGCAAAAAGTGAACAAGACACAGACGTACAAGACGTAAGACCTCCAGGAAACAGAGACAGGAGCACGGGGACAGAAAGAAGAAGGCTGAGGGCTGCCAAGGCCATGGCTGGAACCGGAGAATGGCTAACAGCAGCAGGGAAAGCTGAGACGGCGCAGATTTCTGAGGAGGAAACTTATAACCAAAACACATAGAATAGATCCCAGCAGATTAGAGCCACATAGAATAGATTCCAGCAGATTAGAGCCACACTCTGATTCACAAAGGGCCGAGCTTTTCTCCTCAGCCCGGAACCACCTGCACTTTTAAACATCACGGCTTACACAGGTCTAACCTTTGACACATAATAGTGCCGCTTGCAAAACTCATGCCCAAGAGCCAGGCAATAAAGTTACAACAACAACAAAAATCTCATGTTCTAAGCGAGTTTACAATTTTTTGTTGGGTCACACTTGTAGTGACTGGTACCTCTGCTCTCATTCTGGACTGAGCTGTTGGACCAACTGAGGAGAGTCTGACAGTAGAAATCAAATGCCTTCGGTAATCCACCGGTCCAGACTTTTCACGTGAGAGTACTCTGCCAGGAGCTACAATCCGTGCCTATGCCCGGTCAGAAGAAAGTCAGAAATCGTTTGTGAGAATGGAAACAGTACGGTCTGCGATTCAAATCACCAGAAATGTCACTCAGTGTCCTTCCAGACAAAGCATACCCATTCTCTCTCCCAGGGAAGGCAAAATGGGTGGCCTATCAGTCAGGGCGTCGGGCCCCAGTCTAGAATCTCAAGATGCTATGTGCCATCCCTACCATAGGTCTGGGTGTAACGTAAGGATCTAAATGTGCCTAGAATACAACATCAGACAGCCACCTCCACACACAGAATACCACCACAGTCCTCCCAGTCTGCAAGGGAGGAGATAAAAGGCATTCGAAGCCAATGGTCCGTGGAGATCCCCAGCCTTCCAGGCGTTCACCATGAAGTCTCCGCCAGCAGTGGGCCTGGCTCCCTGCGGGATGTTTCCCCACTCAGGCTTTCTTCCCATGGCTTTTTAGCTGCACTAGGAAAATGATTCCTTTCCCGCGATCTCCTATGACATTATTTGAAGGCTAGGTAGCTTTCTCGGCCTACTTCTCACCTGAAGAAGGCTACACACTGGCTTCATAGAGTCACAGACTTACGGTTGAAGTGTTCTTCCGCATTCAACCAAAACAAAAACACCATGGTTCTTCTCCTCTATATGAACATCTTAGATTCTTTTTGCTTCCTGACACTCAGGAATAGGCAAATGTAATCTGTTTCTCTCTTGTGTCTTCATCTGAGGACCCGAAGTCTCACAGCTTTCATAAAGGAATTATGTAAATTATTTTCTGAGCTATTTTTTTCTGTTTAAAAATTTTGCTGGGCCAGATGGCTCATCAAGTAAAGGAGCTTGATGGCAGGACTGACGACCTGAGTTCTAGTCCCAGGCCCACAAGGTCGGTGGAAGCTGTCCTCCGACCTCCACAGGCAGTGTGGCACGCACACACACACACACACACACACAATTTTTTAGAAGTCATTTAAATTTATTTTTAAAAAGAATTTGCTGAAAGACACCTAATCCAGATATTTTATCCATAAGTACGCTGGCCATACCATAAATGAGATTCTTATTTCCACGGCTGAGTCTTAATTAATATTTCCATTTAAAGCATACCTTAATTTTAATATTTCTAGTTTGGAATCAAGCAGCAGCTTCATCCCCATTTCCACGAGACTGGATTTTTCTGTTCCCATTCATCCCTAAACCTGCTAATCCTCTCTGAGCTCTCTTCTCGAATGCCCGGGGAAGTCGTCCACAGCTATTACTGTACGCTGTCAGCATTTTGTTTGCCAATCACTTCTCCCAAAATGATACGTTCTGTAGGGATAGTGCTCACTCTCAGTGATAACTGCACAAACTTGTAGAAGAGACTGTCTGTCTTCTGTAAGGTCTCCTGTCTGTCTGATGCCTGGTCTCCAAGTTGATCTATGTCTTAAGGTCCCCACCCCCACTACGTGGCTCTCACCTGCCAAGGTCTCTCATGCACAGAATCATGACACTCTGTAAAAGTGGGGCAGAACTACTGGCCACCTGTGATCCCCGCACATGGAGGTGGGGCCAGGGCATCCCCAGAGCAAGCTGGCTAGCTAGACCAGCCAGAAGTGGCAAGCTGTGGGGGCAGCAAGAGGCTTTGTCTCAATAAAGTAGAAAATAACCAAAACTCTGAACATCTGCTTCTGGCTTCTACATGTACTTGCACACATGTGCACATACATTCTCAATCTCACATGTGCCAACAAATACATGCGTGCACACACTTAAAATTAAAATGTAAACATATGCATTTGTGCATATATTTATATTAATATGTATGTGTATAGTTTTCTTTTAATTACAATTAATTTTATGAGCCAGGCGGTGGTGGCACACGCCTTTAATCCCAGCACTCAGGAGGCAGAGGCAGGTGGATCTCTGTGAGTTTGAGGTCAGCCTGGTCTATAAGAGCTAGTTCCAGGACAAGCTCCAAAGCCACAGAGAAACCCTGTCTTGAAAAACCAAAAACCAAAAAGATTTAATTTTATGTTATATGTGTGAGTGTTTCGCCTACCTGTGTATCTGTGTACCATGTGAGGGTATGGCACCCAGAGGCCAGAAAAGGGCTTTGAATCCCTTGGAACTGGAGTTACAGACAGTGGTTAGCAACCATGTGGGTACTGGGATTGGAACTTCTGTCCTCTGAAAGGGCAGTCTCTCTTAATCACTAATCCCTTAAAAACATATTTTGAGATAGAATCTTATACTGTAGCTCAGGTTGGCCTTAAAATCGTGGCAATGCCCCTGCCTCAGCTTCTCAAGTGCTAGGATTACAGACAGGAGTCATTCAGAGATTATGTAAACACATGGTAGCTTCCGAGACGTTCATTTTATTTTTAATACTCCTTTTCAGAATGCGTCATAGCTGTGCTTTTTTTCCACTCGTCTTTCCTCAGGAACATGACTTGCAGTATATGGGTTTCCTAGTGGCCCCTCCTACTCCCCCACCTCCTTCTTTAATGAAACATCCAATCAGGAGCCACTTGATGATCCTGATGGGGGTTTTTAAGTACAAATAAGCCAGGGGTTCAGGTCAAACTCTGAGGGGAGCAGAGGGGACTGGGCAGGGCTGCTCTAGGAGAGGAAGATCAAGAGTTCCCGTTAGGGCCTTTGCATTCCAAGGAGTACAGAGGATTCCTGCTTGGGGCACCTTGCGTGCATTTATGTTAATGCAAAAGACACGCAGTTTCGCTGTGGGAAGATAGCTCAGAGGTGAAGAACACTGGCTGTTCTTCCCTTCCAGAGGACCTGAGTTCAATTCCCAGCAACCACATGGTGGCTCACAGCCATCTACAATGAGATCTGGTGCCCTCTTCTGGTAGAACACTGAGCACACAATAATAAATAAATCTTAACAAAAAAGATACAACTTCAGAGGCAACTGAGCGAGGGAGGGTCCTGAAGCCTGGTTAATGAGACTAAAGGAGACTGCTTCTCCTTTAAAAGCCAGGTCAGAGGGGAAAAGAGTTCAGAGAGTGGAAATCAAAGGTAGGGGCTGAGGCTGGAGAGGGGAGAACCCACAACCAGGGGGACATGGGAGGCTTTCTGAATAAGTTCCTATTACTTCCAAGTAGTTGAGTTCTTGACTATGACCCATGCTTCTTACCAGAAATATTAGAAATCTGACTTCACTGGATATTTGAGTTTTTTAATATTACTTCTCTTGTCTTAACTGTGGTTATATGGGTACACATTTAAGTTTGATGTTGTCTTTAAATTTTATTATCCATCTCTTCAGGTACATACAAATAATCATTTTTCATAATGCTTGGACCGTATGCACATCAAGTGTGCATTCTATCCCCAGGCCTCTTTTCCCTGTTTGAGACCTGTTCTCACTAAATTCCATAGGGTATTTTTGAACTCACTATAACCAGGCAGATATTGCCTCAGAATCCTGAGTAGCCATGATCTATCTGATTTAGGAAAATTATCTTGATTCCATGTACCTGACAAAATTAAACCATCTCACTTTTATAGGGCATAAGATTCTTCTCTTCTGTGAGAGCATTAAGCTGGAGAAAAAGCAGTTTTTGGGATCCAGGCTAGCACGCCCTTCCTTCCCCAAGTCTTCCAATATACTACAATCCCAGTGAGTTCATTCAGAGACTCGCTAGCTGCACACCTTAGTGTCCTCAGAAATGCCCAGTAGGCATTTGTCTGTTCTATCAGCTCTTTTTCTACAATGATCCTGAGAACCAGACTTTTAAATGTGTCTCTGGATCACCCAAGGTCGCGGGTGAAAGTAGGGGACGGGGTTCCTGCGATTGGGGATGGAGCATTGCATTATGGGTACAATGGAACGGAAATGGTGAAATCAGTTAGCATGTGGTACTTACACGCAGGGCAATTCAAGAATTAAGCGAATAACAATTAGGGCCTACCATAAATTAGTGCGTTCAGTACAGATTCAGACAGCCCGAAGGCCAGGCTCTTCAAAATAAGAACATTTCTTTGCACGGAAGCCAGAAATCACTTCTGAGTCTCATGGTGTCCTGCACTACAAACAACTGAAAATGCTTCTGTGTTTCAGGTGGCTGAACTTGTAACCAGCGAGTTCTTTGAACAAGGAGATCGGGAGAGGTCGGAACTCAAGCTCACTCCCTCGGTAAGCCGGTCCTTTCACCATCACGGTAGCTCCAAACCATGACTTGAAATGGGAAGGCTGAGAAGGGGTTTGGAGAAGTCCCGAAAGCTTCGAACTATAACTAAACAGGAATGCTAGCCACCATGATCCCAGTTTCTAACTGAGATTGCCGAACAAGCATTTCCTGGCACCCACAGCGGGACAGCATGCAGGGCAGAGCGGATCGAATCTCGGAGTCAGCGCGGGCACATTTCACGCATGCCCACTTTAGAGCAGAATAGCAGCCTAGAGTTAAAGTCAAGCTGTCCAGCCTCAAGGAGCAAGCTGGGTCTTATTTTTCAGTTCCAAACTTTCAAACTCCCCAAAGCAAATCATTTCAAACCATTTTTTTCCTTTGTTTTCAAACTGAAACGTGGGGAATCCAGGTTGTAGGGTGGTCAGCAGCATGCTATTTATGTTGGATTACCTGATACAGTCCTTATTTGGGAATGCTGATCATAATCTGGGAGTGCCTTTCCTGCCTTCAAGATAAGGAAGCTTATACCCACCCTCGGGGAGGGGCCAGCCTCTTCAGTCCTAGTGAGCAGCTGAAAACAGCCTCCCTGGTCACTCCAAGAGTGGGCCAAGTATTGTAAATCTACCAGGCAGCACACAGTAGGCTTACTGAAGCACGAAGTGGGTGTCAGTTGTCAAAGGTCTCTTTGAGGTTCCAGTCCACCAAGTCTCGATCGTTAGAAACTATCAGTAAGATTTTTGCATTTCCACACACCCACACACCAGAGAAGGCGGCAGGGCCCTTTTCCATCTTGAGCAGTTTTGCATGGATGGAATCCCAGCCGGCAGTCTTGCCGAGGCTGATGACTCAGCTAGTTGCTTACCAGTAAAAGGCCAGAGGACCACACATGTTGACATACTGTCCAAGCCTGGCAAGCTGAGTGGAATCCCAGATCCCCTGGTTAAAGGAGAGAACCAACTTCCGACAGCTGTCCTCTGACCTCCACCTGCCTGTCATGGCATCATCATCCTCAAATGTAAAAAACAAGGCTTAATATAATAAGTCCGACATGGAGTTGCCATGTAACCCATTCACTTCTAGGTTTATCCCCAAAGGAAATAAAAAGAAACCACACCCACACAAAAATTTGCGCACAACTGTTTACACCAGCTTCACTCCTAGCAGCCAAAAAGTGGCAACAGAGCAAATGCCCGCCAACTGATGAATTAATAAACACAATGTCCGCATTGAAGTATAATGCGGCAAAAATGAGTGGGGGAAGTTCTGGCACTTGCTGCCTCATTAGACCTTTAATATCATGCTACATGAAAGAAGCCAGTCCTAAAAGGCCATGCCCATATGACTCCATTTAAGTGAATGAAATAAATAACTCAGGTAGAAAAAGAACTATAGAGAAAATAAATCAGACTGCTGTGGTTGGGGCGTGGTCCCGCATTCTGAGGTTTCCTGTGCTGCAGCTCAATCCCCAGCGTGAGTACTGCGAGCATGGAAACTCCATCCACTCTGGGGGGGAGAGGCGTGGTCTTTGGGAGCTATGGGGATTAGAGAAATTCACGAGTCCCCGGAGAGCCCCATGATCAAATTAGAGTAGATTATAGGAAGCGGGAAGGCCCTGGAAGACATAAACGTGTGCTCCTTGTCTCGTGCCTTATGGTGTCCTGAGACTCTCGGGGCTTTCAGTAAGAAGGCCACCAACAGACGCTGGCCCTCCAGCCTCCAGAACTGTGAACCAAACAAACCTTTTTCTTTATCAAGTCTCTCCAAGTCTCGGGTGTTTTGTCATAAAGACACAACACGTATGGACACACAGACATTTTTAAAGGGACATTTCTGAAGCAAGCTCTATGTATTTCAGAAGAACTCTCACTTTCTCCAGTACATTCCACAGCCTTCTCTGAATCCCAGGCATCTCTTGGAAAAGATGAGCAGAGTGTTTGGAATTCAGTGGCTTTCTGCCTACTGTAGGTAGAGATGGTTTCCTCAGATTTGGTACCTAGCATTGTCTACCACACACACTCCCTCTGTGGTTCATCAGTCTAAAGGATGCAGCCTTTCCAACATCTCAGGACTCAGGTTGAGGCTTGGACTTGCCCTTATGACTGCCATAGACACCAGGATGATGTGGGTGCCACATTTCACCTCACCTTTTATAAGGCAAGACAAATTCTAACTAGGCAGTGCCCTCTTCCTGATCAATGGACAGAAGGTAATGTCATAGGCCCGGGCCTTACTTTTTAAGAACAAAAGGAAGGACATTCTCCCTGGAGTTGAGCTGACTGTTTATTAAAGGAATTCATTTTAACCCTCTAATTCCTGTTGACCAAAGTCTTCCCGATAGAAATAAATCACTCCGGCTTTTAGAAATACACAAAAATTATATCAAGCATAATAATGTCATAAAATTTAAAGACTGGGCTGAAGAAAGGATGAATGCCTGCCTCCACCATCCATCCAAAGCAAGTTCTTAGTACCCTATTAATAGCAGAATGTTACTAGAAAACACGTGATTGCCGCATCAGCGCTCAACTGTTAAAATCTCATAAAATAATTTGTGTTTCATAAGAGGGAAAAAAGAAAAGAAACCCTGCTGCCAAGGATCTTTTCCAGTCTCGGACATCTTCTCACCGCGGAAGTAAAAACCTGCATTATTTTTGTGGCAAAAAGATGTATCTCCTTTCCCTTGACTTCACCCAGTTCCCACTGACCTGGTGACTTGATTTAGTAACCATTACCTGTACCTGCAGACAGCTTTTGGCCCCAAGGAACTGAACGCCATAAAGTTCAAACAAATTCACTTGCAAATCTCATCTTAGGAGATCTGTGAAAATACTTTATTTCTCATCGTAGAGAAAGGGAAAGAGGCTGTGTGTAAGGCCATAATTTGTGAAGTATTCAGCTGGTGTCATCTGACGCGCCATTTGACAAAGCATTTGAAATGCTCCAGTGGATAAAGGCGAGGCTTCTGCTTCTCTCTCCTAGGCTATTTTTGACCGGAACCGGAAAGACGAACTGCCTCGGTTGCAGCTGGAGTGGATTGACAGCATCTGCATGCCTTTGTATCAGGTACTGCCGGCTTGTGTCTGTGTGTCCTGCCCGAGGCCACAGAGAGCACGGGTAAGGTTTTCAGAAACGTTCGAAGTGGGAGATGCTTGCAGGGTACAAGCCAAGAGCTGGTGCTTCGAAGATGGGGGACCTCAGGTCTCTACTGCTTTCTAAAATGTCATCTCCAGACCTCACCTTCCTTGTCTGTAAACTAGGGATTATAATAGTTTGTCTCTACATTCACCAAATGGTGCTGCCATGAAACTCAAAGACGCAGCCATAGTCAACACCATCTCTCTAGAACACAGTTCACAGGCCTGGTAACTAAGGAAACTCCCATATACATTAAAGTATTGAGGGCTTAGAGAAATCTAGTGTGAGAGAAGCATACTTAGCCTTGATTAACCCTGAATTTCTCAGATATAAATCTATTTTGCTTTTAATTTTTATTAATAGCATGTGAAACACAGACTTTCATCGAACAGGCCTTTCTGCTCTGACCCCAGGGTCTGGACCACTGGGTTTTGTATGGGAAGCATCTTCCATCTTCAAAATTCGCCTTCGTCTTTAAGCAAACGTAACTGTGCCAAGCCGTGAATCCTGAGCGGTGCCACTAATGAGTTCTTGCCTCACTGCCTGGTGCAGAGCCTGCCCGGGGCAAGGAGACATGTGTCAGCTTCGAAGGGTTCACATTCCGCTTTTGGAACACTGAACAGGGCCGGCATCCGTTTGCACTAACAGTTTCGTGTACATTGGTTTTTAATTCTATGGCTAAGCATTTGCTTTCATCTGTACACCCCCCGACGAGTTCTTTACCCCCAACCTAGCTCAATCCGTCTGAGCCACGTTCCTAACTTCCAAGTGAGATGCACGCAGGGAAAGCTAAACCTCTTTAGTGTCTCATTCCCTGCTACTTCATTAAGGACCCAGGATGGTTTTTTAAGGACATCACAACCATTAAGTCCCAGACTTACCCACCACTTCATTTTCAGTACTGTTACGAGCTACAGAGACCTGTCACAGTCCCCTGAAAACAAACAAATTAGAATAGTGTCTTTGAGACCGAAATGTGTTTCTAATAACCACAAATGATAAAAGTAAATTCACTTGTTGTTTCGTATGAACCATTAAATGCCCAGTATCATAAAATCAATCAGATACAGTTTTAAGATAATCTAAAATCAATTGTTATGGTTACAAATGACTATAATATTCTCTCATCTAATAATGAAAGATTGGACAAGAAACATTGAGAATGATGTAGTTTGTTATAAAGAGGACCCTAACACTCTTTTCTTCCTGTCTGCTCCCCCACCCTTGACACGGAATAAGCAGGATCCCACGTAGAGTCCGTGGGTGCTGGGTCAGGTACCTTTTGCTTTGCTGAGTTTCCCTTGGTTGCCCACATGGAATTATGGTTTAGTGTTACTCGGTGCCCCGTGCATAGGCTTTAATGGGATGGATACATTACTCTTTTAATTGATAAATTTCTCTTGGAAGGAAGTAAAGCTCAATTAGCTTCACGTGCTGCTAAGGGCCTGCATGCGGCTCCCACCCCGAGTCTGTTGCTTCATTTCTGATCCCCAGCTCTTTGAGCTCATCCTGTATTTGCTACTAGGTACTCTGGAATCTTTTGGTTAAAAAGGAAGCTACTTGATGTTAAATAGAAAAGGTAGTGTTGACGATTTAGAGAACAGTATTTCCACCATGCATCACGCAGCATCTCGATTTTTTTTTTCCTTACTCATCTCTGAGGTTAGACACACCTGCTGTTTTCAGGAAATGGAACACACAGACCCAGTGATGCCCCTGCAGATTTAATCTGTGTCCTTCTGCACCTCGGCCTTTGCTTTCGTGTGGAGGCTTCCCAATGACCTGGCTCTCTCAACTTTTCTCTCAGTAAAAAGTCACATCACCCTGAAGGAGAAGGTGGAGAAAGTTGCTCATAAAGCTAATCCTCAACATTCACTGCTGTTGTCGCTCATGAACGGGCAATGAAAAACTTGCTCTCTATTGGTTTCTTATCACCGCCATTGCTTTTAGTGCACAATTTCTGCTATAAGTTCTTTGGAAGGCTTTGAAACCAGCTGAGCCGTCAAACTGCAAGTGCAGACAGCACCAAAAGCATCTCTGTCGAGTTCTATCTTACACGTCATGCAGTGGACAATCGCACACTAACTGATGCTGCCCCCCAAATGAAATGGAATCAGTCACTGGGCGGGAACTGCAGCTACTGGAAAGACAACAGTCTTAAGGAAATAGCCAGAAAGGTCACTAAAATGGCACTGGATCCTTAGGCAAAGTGTTTGGGACGAGTAGGGCTGCTGCAAACAGATCATTGGGGTTTTGAACTTAGACATGCAAAAATGGGGCTCTGAGAGGGCAGGCAACAAATGAGGTGGTATACAGATGGCAGAGATTCCCACGGTGCATGGGCTAGAGGGACATTGTCTGAAACACAAAACAGAAGAATCCAGCGTAGTCTTGCTGAGATGACTGGGGACATGGCAAAGAATAGTAATCACAAGACACAAAATAGACATCTCCTCTAATGGCAAAATCACAGACTCCAAGCCAGCAGGCGTGGATGGCAAGAGAGTTGTGTAGAGCCCAAGCAAAGGGATTGTGTTGGGAAGGAGGAGATGGTCCTTTGGGAGGAGCGCGGAGTGATGAGGCTGGAGAGTCTGGAGGCTGCCCTGTATATAGCTAGGACGGCAGGGAGTTGGAGGAGGAGGGCGGCCATGCAGTGGGGCAGGAGATAGAAGTACGGTTGAAGAGCAGCCACTTTGCTCCATGGACTTTACTGGGTAATTCGGTTTTACTCTGTGACTTTCAAAGGATTCTTCTTGTTAAACATCCTATTTGATCAAGCACTTTCCACTTGTGCCTCTGGTTGTTGACTTCGGATTTCCTCCGAGCAAAGGGGAACAAGTGTCATTGCTCACTCAGGTGCCCGAAGAGGTTCTCAATGGGAACCCACACCAGAGCATTCTGATGCCCATTCATTGAAAGAAAAAATCCAAATACTTGTCTCCTGGACAGTGTTAATCCCCAGGCAATCCGTAAGTATGTGGAAGGAAATGGAGGAATTCTCACACTAAAATCTATTCGTGAGACAGCTACTCAAGTAATAAATAATAGGAAATAATAGGGCAAACATGGCTGACAGAAAATACATGAAAACATATAGGGTTGGGGTGGTTGATTAATTATATAACTATTTCTATCTGAAATGAAGAGCAACCCCTTGTGACACTGCTTTCGCTCTTACTGCAGGCCAGGTGGGAGGGCACAGTGGGGACCAACCCCAGGTTCCTCATGGTTACATAAGGAGACATGACATATGTTTATCTTTTAAATCTTAGGGTTCCAAACTTTTGGAAAGAAGACAAAGAGAGGGTGGGGGAGAGAAAGCAGTCCAAACAGGCAGAAGTCATGATTTATCTGTGACAGCATTTTAATCAGGAAGCATATAGGAGGCCCAGAGCAGGCGGGGGAGCATCAAAGCGTGTTCCCCAGGAGAAGCGGAAAGCCCTGGTTAGTTAGCTCTGGCCTAGCAGGATGTCTTGGAGGAATACATTGACATCTGATTCCAGAGCTTTCTGCTGTCTTTACACCCTGCTGGGGAGCCATTAGCCTGCTGCTCAACATCTTTGGATTAAAAAAAAAAAAGTGAGAAAAAAGAAGGAGAAAAAAAGACACTATCAAAGTTTGAAGTCACTGCTGAGGCAGCCTTAGGGATAAACAGAACCCTCCTGTCTCATTCTGAGCTGCTGTTCACAGGAGCAAACTAAGTTTTTGCTCCTTATTTTTGTTCTCAACTTGAACCTCAGCATACCTAAGAACGGCAATGATGCACAGAGACGTGATAAATCTGTTCGTTCAAAATTGACAGTTTTTCAAGGTAATCAGATTTTCATCTCATTTCCAAACTGGCTTTTGATTTGGGGGATGGATTCCCTCACTGACACTGCAAAGGGGTTACCCTGGAATTGAATCCCCAGCACCTTGTAAACCAGCCCTGGCCTTGCACAACTAGAATCCTGTAACTATAATCTTATAGACCCGCAGTAGAGAGATGGAGGCGGGAGGACCAGAGCTTAAGGGCAACCTCTGCCTTACAGTGAGTTGAAGGCCAGTGGGGGCTGTATGAGACCTTGTCTCAAAAAACAGTGACAGAGGTTTCACACCAGACAATACACTTGGAATCTCATTTCATTTATGTATTTATTTTAACTTCAGTTGTAAAGATCGTCTTGGAACTTACTGTTTTACTAGCACAGCTATTAATGTGCTCTCTAAGGAAAGTGAGAAGGAATACATTTGAGGAATAGGAAGATGGGTCAGCAGTTAAGAGCACTGTCTGCTCTCTCAGAGGACCTGGGTTCAATTCCCAGCACCCACGTGGTGGCTCACAACCACCTGTAACTCCAGTTCCAAGGGAGTCAACACCCTCTTCTGACCTTCAAGGTATCCAGGCACTCACAAGGTCACACACACTGCAGGCAACACACCCATTGTGCAAATTAGGGACAAAAGCAACTTGGGGAGGTGTATTTCAGTTTATAGTTCTACATTTCCAAACCATCGCTGAGGGAAGTCAGGACAGGAACTCAAGTGGGGCAGGAACCTGGAGGCAGGAATTGATGCGAAGGTCACGGGGGAAGGCTGCTTACTTGGTCCTCGTGCCTTGCTCACCCTGTTTTCTCATAAGATCCAGGACCACCAGCCCAGGAATAGCAACACCCAGAGTAGGCTGGACCCTTGCTCGTCACCATCAGCCAGAAAAATGCACCACAGTCTGGCCCAGAGGTGGGGACATACTTTTCAACTGAGTTCCCTCTTCCCAAACGACTCTAGCCTGAATGAAGTCGACATAAAGCTAGCCAGCACACCCATACACATAAAATAAATTTTTTTTAAATAATAAAATATACTATAATATACTTGAAATTGTGGAGGCTGCAAGTTAGGAACTAATAAACTAGAAAAGAGGTGATAAAAGGCAGCCTCTCTAGATACTGGAAAAGTCTGTGAAAAACAAACAACTTGGTGTGCCCTGATGGTTCATGACTCATATAGGGCGACTGGTCAGAGCAAAAACTTGTCCTTTTTTTTTTTTTTTTTTTGGCAAAGGCTGGATGTGGGAAGAGGGAGCACTTCCCTGAGATGTTAACAAAAGAAGAGACTTGGGGTAAGTTTCTTACTTGTCTTACAAAGGCGAACATGCATGGAATGACATTCACACAGACTCAGAGGTAAAACAAACAAGCAATCCTCAAGAAGAGAGAGGAGAGAGAGGGATGGCGGGCATGGATGTGATGACGCTTGCGCAGGCTCTGGCCACTAACTCAGTGGCTGAAGTCTGCAGGCCTCATGACCCCACCAGTTCCTAGTCAGTTCTAGCCACTGGTTGTTCGGGCGTGGGCTCAGTCCCTCCAGGGCTCAAGGCTGCTTCCCTGTCTTTCTGCTGTCCACACTACCTACTGAGTCCCCCAAATGTGTTGCTTGGATGGTGCCAACTCGCTGTAGGATAATTCTGTTCTTTTTCTGGATTACTCTTGAGATTCCAGAGACAGGCCCTCCCCACCTCCAGAGATCAGCCACCAAAGGTGTCACCAAGGGGGTGGCATCTCATCTCCCTCCTCCTGCCTCTCTACTTTTCTTTCTCTTGCTTTCTCTCCTCCACTTTTCTTTCTCTTGCTTTCTCTTTTCTCCTGCCATAATATACACAGTAGAAAACTGTCAAGCATCCTCTTGCTTGTCTGATGGGCTCTGTCCTGTGGATGTCCCCCTCACACAGAGCTGGCAGGCAGGCTTTCTCCAAGCTGAGACAGCTGGTGTTTCTGAGCCACCATTCACCTGAAAGACGAATGTCGGGTTTGTTTTACATGAGGAGCCAAGGCATCGTGACTCAGAGTAGAAAATGCCTTGCTTTCCTTCTTTCAAAATACCATCCTTGATACATATACCACACCTGATTCTAAGTGCTGATAGCAAAAGCTGCTCCCCTCCAAAATAACCCATATGTTCTTAGCCAAACAGGAATGAGAGGGCAATACAAGCATTCAAAAGGACGGCTCCATGAACTTTCGGAAGCCCATCTGCTATGAATGATCTCCTAAGCTTTGCTGCACTGATGAAGGGGGGGGGGGCATGTGGAGAAGGGAGGTGCAGGGAGAAGGAAAGACGGCAGGGAGGGAGGGAGAAAGAGACACAGAGACAGAGAGCAGAGACAGAAAGAGACAGAGAGAGAATCTGGTTGTGGCAGGCTCCTGGTTGACAATGCCAGGTTCCTACTGCCATGCCTATCTTCCAGATACCCTGGATTAGCGTTGAGGGCATCTCCATTCCATTCTGAGCCCCTCATCCCTGCCTTCCATCTCTCTTGTCCCAACCTTTTGTCAATTGACTGCTCGCTTGCCCAAGTACAGTTTGCTCAAAGCACAAAATTCCCTAAACCCTTTCTTTTGGGGGAAAAAACTTCCCCCTGTCTTTGCCAGCCTTTCCTCCCATCTCCTCTCTGCCTGCAGCACACAGACCTGAAGGACCTTCTCTATAAAACACCACCTCTCCTCTGCATCCCACAGCCCTCGCCATGACCCCACCCTGCACCACCCCTATTCTTGATGCAACACTTTCTCCTGGAAACTGGGTTGACTAGGCCAGTTAAAGACAGCAAACTGACCTCAGAAGTTTTTCATCTTCTTTCTGAGAAGCCCATTCATTTCTCAAGAAGGGGGTGCGTTTTAAAACTGTGAGATCCCTTAGACCGTGGAAGGAGGCTGGAGTAAGTTTGAGGAGCTTGACAGAAAATCCTTGATTGCTTTGAAGATTATGAATGTTAATGGCTCTGTTTGTAAGGTCTCTAAAGGGAATGAGGAGGCTAAATAAACATGGCCCTTTTGCAAAGGCCTACAACATCGAAGCTGGCCGATAGGAGAAACAAAAGCCACATTCTCCTGCTCTAGTGCTCCCCTTCATACCACAATCCGCAAGCAAAGCCAGCTTCCCCTCCGCACGCCCGGATACACCACAGTTTCCGCTCTGACCTCTTAACACGAAGTTCAAAACAAGAGGGAAAGAGAAAATCCTATATGATTTTCACTTTGTCCTTAGCGGCTGCCCTGGTCAGTTTTCACTGTCAACTTTTCACAACCTCGAGTCGCCTGAAAAGAGGGACCCTCAGTTGAAGAATTATTTGTCAGATTGACCTGGGCCGTGTCAGAAGGAGATCGTCTTGACTGATGGGTCATGGGAGAAGGCCCAGCCCACTGCAAGTGGCACCCTCCCCAGGCAGGTGGGGCTGAGCTGTATGAGAAAGGTAGCTGATCTGAGCGCATGGCGACACACACCTTTAATCCTAGCGCTCTAGAGGTAGAGGCAGCAGGATCTCCGTGAGTTCTAGGACAGCCTGGTCTACGTAGTTCTAAATCAGCCAACGCTACAGAGTCAGACCCTGCCTCCAAAACAAACAAACAGAAAGGAAGAAAGAAAAGGAGAAAGGAAAGGGAACTAAAGGAAGAAAGCTAATTGTGTAAGAGCCAACGAGTAAACCAGCAAGCAGCATCTCTGCTTTCTGCTTCAGCCCCTGCCCTGACTTCCCTCAGTTATAGACTGTGACAGGAAGCTGTACACTGTGTGAGCCCTTATCCATTCACATCTGCAGGGGGTGGAGTCGAGGACACAGCAGGCTGAGTTCCTTCTGGGGGTGTGAGGGAAGAACTTTCTAGGCCTTTCTCCCGACTTCTGGTAGTTGCTTGCTATCCTGGCCCTTTGCGGCTTCTGCACACGTCACTCTTCCAGAGGCAGAGGGCTTTACCTGGCCTTGCTGTGGACACACCGCGGAGGAGGAGTGAGTGGGTTGGCTCAGTGAGGAAAGGCACTCTGTTCAGTCTGTGGACCCAAAGGTTCAAGCCTGGATGTCCGCTGATGGAAAGAGAGGACCACTTCCCACGAAATGCTGACCTCTTCACACACACACACACACACACACACACACACCATCATCATCGCACACGGTAAATCAATGTTAAAAATGAATCAGCGGAGCTGTACAGAAGCTGCAGTGGTTAAGATAATGTGCTGCTTCTACAGAGACCCAGGTTGCTTCCCAGCACTCACACAGCTGCTCACAATCACCCATGACTTCAGGTCCAGGGAACCCAACACCCTCTTTTGCCCTCCTCAGGCTCCTGCACACACGTCGTGCACATACATATACAAATAAAGCCAATAAATATAGGATAAATTTTTAAAAAGCAAACACCAACCATTGGATGTTGGGCGCACTCCGATCCTATATTATCTTGCTAACATCTTCAGAGACCCTATTTGCACATCTGGTTACACTCATGGGTGCCAGGGCATAGGACCTCTGTGTGTGGTGCCCTTGCGAAGAGCACCGTGCTTTTGTACAACGGAGAATGAAAGAATATTAGAAGTAGATAACTGGGCTCTTGAGAACCTGGCCCTCGCTGCTCAGCCTGGGAAGTCAGCTCTATACCTGCTGCCAACTTGGGGGACCAGAGAGTTCTCCCTTCAGAGCCCCCATGTGGGAGATCCACAGCCAAACTGTCTGTAGAATGACTGGCTTGACTCCCTGATGGTACCCACAAAGCAGAGAAGTCATACCCTGCTGTGGGGGTCAGAGCAGCCCGAGAGGAGACATCTGCAGACACTTGCGCAGGGGCTCTCAGTGAATCAGATCCCTGCAGGGCGCCCTCAAAATAAAGCCCACCCACGTCTACCAACACAGCTCTCCAGCCCCCTCGCTCTACTCCTTTACAGGCAGCCTTGGGGGCTGCTCTCAGTTCCTTGTCTTTAAGCCTGTGCGGAGAAGAGCCACAGAAGAGCTGAGGGCAAGCTCCGGTACAAAAGGAGAGAGACAGGAAAAGTAAACAAAATAAACAAAAAAAAAACCCTCTAAAAAAAAAACCCTCTAAACCAAAAGAGTAAGAAACTTGTTACAAGATGCCCGGGGCTTCCAGTTCTCTACAGCATCTTAGTTTCTGCATCATGAGGGCTCTGTCGTCTGGGTCTACCATACTAGCAGACTCTCCGGTCGCTCCACCCGAACCCTTGTCACGCTCAGCAGCCTCTCCCTAGAGTCGGTCCCACGGTTTCATCCCCTACTGCCCCTGTCGCCCTCTGCCCCTCAGTCCTCCCTCCTCACCGCTAGAGGGAAAAGAGGCTCAACATGAGTGACCTGTAACCCTCAGTCCTGCATTGACTGGCACCTGCCCTCTCTACAGCGCCTCCTGGCTCCAGTCCGGTCATTTGCCCTTGCTCAACCTGTCATCCCTGCGGGGTGTGGGAGGGGGGAGCAATCCAGTCTCACGCTGACTTCAGAACTTGCTCAGAGAACAAGGTCCTTGCAAAAGAAATCCCCCCACCCCTCCACCAAGAGGTAGATGTATTCTAGACTCTGGACTCTCTGTGGCTTCCATTAGGGCCGCATCCTAATTATCTATGCTCCTCTTTCCTTATTCAGCCACAGGGTCCAGCACACTCCCTGGGACAGTGGTCCTCCCACACACCCTCAGGGATGCTCTGTGCTTGCTGTCACCTGGCACCCAGGGACAGGCTCAATAGTACTCTCAAGTGCAGAGCGTGACAGAAACAGGAAATGCAAGGCTACCATGTTGCAGCTGACATGCTCTTGTGTCTGTCACTTAGCGTCTTGCATGCCTGTGTCACCTCATAGTAGGGTTTAGCATTTCTGCCTACATTTCATGGATGAGAAACCAGGGACCTTGCACGGGCTGCTCAGAATCTCCTGGGAGTCAGGGGCCATTCAGTGTCTGAACCAATACCCCCTATAAGCACAGGGAGGGATGAGCTATAACTGTAACATCACAGAGATGGGATTCATTCTGCGAGTCCTTGGCCTGATGGGCCGTCAGCTTTAGATCTTGGTGCTACAGGTGATTTGAACAGCTGACATTTTTAGATGGAGAAAGGGAGGCCAAGAAAGAGGAAGAGCCAGCTGAAAAGAAAAGGTCCCAAGGCAGAGTCAAAGGGAGACAATGGGACTGTTTTCAATGCATCCTTTTTCAAACCTGACCTCCAGGGTCATCAGCCTCATCCTCGCTGGCTTCTTACTGGATCACCATTGGTTCATAGATTTGACCGAAAGTAGCCTCATTCTGTTACATGGTAAAACCTTCCAGCACTGCTGTCACCGTTGCTGCCATGACATCATATCTAGTTGTCATTGTCTCTGCTGGAAACTCAGGTAAGGGCCACACTGCCTGGCTCACGAGGTGCAGTGGGTCCTCAACAGCATTTCCTGAACACTGACTCTGTGCTCAAGACCAGCTTGCCAGGCGTCATCTGACTCTGTAGGATGCAATATCAAGGTAGATAGCACAATCGCCCCTTCTCCGGGAGTGAAAACCAAGGCTAGAGTTCCCCCAAACCAACCCGGAAGTCTCAGTAGATGGCAGAGCTCAGGTCCTTCCTGCCCTCCCATCTCGGACCCCAAACCACGATGAATCACTGAGGCCTGAGACCCTGCACGCCCAGGTGGTAGCATTACACAGACCCCAGCGCCTTTGCGGAGTCACTGAGATGTCAGCAACCACTGCTGTGATACTGAGCAGTCTAGAAGCAAGTCTGCAGATCCTCTTCAGGCCGGGAAGGTCGCTATTGGGTGAAGTTAGGATGAGAACCCAAGACTTTGTTCATCCGTTTAGGGCCTGTTCTAACATCCTTCCACCTACGTATAAAAGTTGAAGCGTATCTCAAAGTTTTTTTTTTTTAAGGCATTCCAAAGACATAACCTTAAAAAGGAAATTTTGAGCTGGGCGTATTGATGCATGCTTATCGTCCCAGCACTTGAAAGGCTGGGGAAGAACAGCAGGACTTTTGAAGCCTTGGCTGCATAACAAGACCCTGTCTCCAAAAAGGGGGCGGGGTGATGAGAGAAGCAGATTTCAAACAAGCCGAAAGCCGACTGAATGAGAGTTTGTTTTGAAGGGCAGGGTGGCGAGCTGAGATGCCTCCAAGAAGGGGGAAACGGGAATGAAAAGTCAGCAAACAAGGTAGAAAAGACGGGCCTGAGAAGCTGAACAGAGGATCCGAAGGAAGATAAATGGATAATTTAACAGCCGTTCAGTTTTCCAGCAAGACAAAGAGCGAGCTGCATTGCTTCAGAAAAGGACTAGAAATGATGACGGATGACCCGGAGGATCGCGGTGGCCAGCCCGGGGCAGATCTGAGGAACTAAATAAGGCTTGGGGACTGATAGGGATTGAAGAGTTCTCAAAATCTATTTAATGGTCAGGTGGGGGACATTGATCGCGTTCCGGAGGAAATGTGGAGGCGCAATGAGGTGGTCAGCCCTTATTTCCGATGTGGGCCGCTAAGCCGGAGTGCGCATGCGCAGCACCAGGGCAGAGTACAGAGGCATCCAAACCGATTTTGAAGGAGAGTGGGAAAATACTAATTTAATTTGATCTTTATGAAATAAGCATTTGTCTTTTCTATTCTCAGACTGAGAAGCCGTTCTAACTATTGATTCATTTAACGCTTCTCACGCGGCCAAAAATTGCCCTTGTGTGTTTATTTATTATTTATTGCCTTGTGAGGGTTGAACACCAGGCCTTATGCATGCTGGGTAAGTACTCTGCTACTGAGCTCTACCCCCAGCCCTGTGGAAGGGCTTTAAATATTTTATCGTTGAATAGTTAACACATGCCCAGTGAACACAATTTAAATTGTTTTGAAAAACAAAAAGAATCAAGAAATGATTCTCCCTAGGCTGTCAGTCTGCCTCAGTTTCTCTCTCTCTCTGAGATCAGCTACTACTACCCAGGGTGTTGTGAACAATCAAAACAGTCCATATGGCCACAGTGTCCCAGCCCTGATTTCAGCACACAATGCTTGCTCGATTCTGAACACAGACAGGGAGGTTGATATGTGTCCTTCTTACATGTAATATATTTAGAGATTGTTTCTGATTTGTAGTCAGAGCTGGCCCATCCTTTGATGACTGCATAGCATTAGATTGTGAAGATAAAGATGAAGTTATTTAACTAATAATTATTTGTGGACCATGATGTTTCTAAAAGTCTACTGCTATAAACAGGATACCATTATCCTTATAAACACACCGTATCCAGACTTTATTAATAGGATGGATAGCTAGAAGTGGGATCACTGGCCTTTGAAGTAGACGTTTGGAACTTGGACGGCTATGGCCAGCATTTGCTCTGTGGAATTTGAACTATTTTATATTCCCATCAGTAAGGCCTGAAGAGCCGAGTCACTGTGCCCTGGGTCACAAGAAGTAATATTATCAAATTTCCTTAATTCTTGTTAGTATTGTGTATGTAAAATATATCTTGCTATAGTTTTCACTTTTATTGTCCATACCATATTTATGATGTGGATTTAGATTTACTTACTAAAATCTACTTGCCCCTTTTCTATTGAGTAGGAACTCATTTATATTACATTTTCCCCAGTTTGTCATTAGCTTTTCACTTCGTTTATGCTGTGCATCTATTAATAGACTTCTTGGTTTGGAGTTTTTTGGTTTTGTGATTTGGTTTGCTTGGTTTTGGACAGGGTCTCACTGTGTGGCCCTGGCTGACTTTGAACTCTCTATGTAGACTATACTATTTTATCTGATAACACACTACACTAGATTTTAATGTCTGGAGAGTCTAGCTTCACCTTCCCCAGTACTCTTCAATATTTCTAGGTCTGCTTATTTTTCTCTATAAATTTTTAATTTTAGTTCTAAACCATTTTATATTAAAAGACCAATGACTGAAAATTAAATGAATGTATCTTCCCACCATTTAAAAGATGGGTCTGCTGCTCACGGGGATGTGTTTAACCTATGAAAGTCTATGTTTCCGTAGAACAAAAACTGCACTTTAGAAATGTAAGGCAGCCATGACGCTGTTGGCCCCACTGCCCCTATATGTACAAACACCCCTGTATCCTAGCCTACGAGGAACTTAAGCTCATGAAATAAAGAGTCACGATGATCTGCCCCCACCAGGTGCTACAGTGGGCAAATGAAGCCCTTCCCATGGGCAAAGAGGCCAACACCCTCCATAGAGATGCAGACAGAGATGATCTAGACATAGAGCCAGCAGTGAGAAGACAGCCCTGTTCATCTCCTTATTCTTTCTCTTGAAAATCTCACTATCTTTATGGTCCTAGAATTAAGAGAGGGGAATTTCCCCACCATACAGGAAATGGCCACTAAAAGAATAGGGGATTTCTGTCGCCAACGGTCTCTACCAAAAGACAAGGCATTCCTCCTGGGTACTTTGGGTCTCAGTCTCCCTAAGTCTGGCATATTGGGATGTGAAAGCTTGGTGACTCCCCGCTTGTCGTAGGAGCATTGCTTGCTGATGGAAGGGAGAGCCTCTTGTAGGCTCACATAAGTATATACACCCATGCATGCATCTCGCGCGCATGAGCACGCACACACATACATGCACACATGCACTCAAAAAATCATCAGAGTTGCATTGTGCCCACTTATTAGTACCATTAATTAGTCTCTGACTCTTAGGGAGACTTTCAAACACGTGTTTGTAAAAAGAGTAAATGCTGAGAGCATGTTCTAGAATTTGTTCTTGGAACACTGCAGCGCTGTCCTCGGAACACAATTCATGCTAAAGGCACAGATTTCAACTGTGTCTATCTCCTCCACAGACACCCTATGCATTGGGGTCTCTCAGATTCAAGGCCCATGAGAAAAACATGGTTAAGTAAGAAAATGGATATTTGCAGCTACCAAACTCAAAGACTTTAATGGTCCCTTTTACATGTTGAATTTTGAGGGAAAAAATGGATTTTCTGTATTTCTATAAAAGCTCAGGTGGCCTAATTTTATTGGGAAACACTCTGGTGTGTAAAAAGGTGGATTATTACCATGTGGCTACATTTTAGTTACATGTCCCAACCGCCCCTTATATGAAGCCCCATTCATCAAAAACTGCAGCTTTTGGGTCAGCAACCATCCCTGCCCAGTCAGGAGCTGCCCTCACAATGAACATGATTGATGAGCTACCAGGCTGCTCTGGAAACCCAGCCACCAGGATAACCCGGGACCCTGTCCTAGAGGGGCTCATTAGGACAGAAGGCACTGTTCTCTGTTTCCATTCATAGGAGCTGCCCCTCAGCTGGCCTGTCAATTATCCCTCACGGCCTGTGTTTTATCTTTCCACAGCAAGGTGGGGACGAGCTGAAGATAAAAAAATTCATTGTCTACACCTAAAGTTTTGAAATGGTGTTGAGGTGGCCTTCCTTTTTGAACTATTGATAGACCATCAGGGAGTCTTCAACAACCCCCCTGCAAAAAAAGGGGTACCCCTCTGTTGTTGGCCCTAATAAGATGGGAAGTGGCCCGTGTGACCAACACACCAGTTAAGATCCCAGATAAGAAGATAATATGGGCTTTGTACCCAAGCTGGCCTGAACTGACCATGCCAGTTTAGGGTTTATGAACCTGATTTCCCCAGTGTCGGGTACATAATCTATATAAACAGACCCAGTGAGACCCGCTCACTACACGGTTGTGATGTTAAATCAGTAAAAATACAGTGTTCCTGGCCTGGAAATCAAGATCCACCAATTACTCAATGGCTCATCATCCACTCTCTAGACTCTCCGGCACAGGCTACAGCCATAGATGTGGCTCATTCAGCTTGACGCTGTACGGTTCCCACCATGCCCCGCTGCACCATACAGCCTGACATTATGGAAATAGCAATGCTTTAATCCTAGGAGTCTAAATTTCTTGCCTCATTAATTCAGAATGTTAATGTCATCCTGAATATCTTTTCCCGCAAAGAAATCCCCCGAGCATATAAAGAAGAAAGCAAAACACGTCACTGTGGGGTCAGAACAGAAACGGGAAGGAAGAGCGTGGCTGTATGCTGACTTTCTCCAGCCCCGGGAAGATAATGCCCTCTTTGTGAGTTATTACTGGTACTGTAATTAGCTGCCAGGATATTAAACACAGATACCATGAGCACCATCTCCAGGTGTACCAACGATCGGCAATGCCCCTAAGATTCTGGCTGCCGATCTTAATCACGCTTGCTCTGGATCCCAATGACACTGCCTGCTTTTGTGCAAAACATTATCACTGTGGCGTGTCATCTTTACTCTTCTTTGGATAACTACCTCCCATTATTTAGATTTTAAGATCTCTGGTCTCACTAACACGTACACGCACACATGCATACACCTGACAGTGTGTTTTAGTTTCTGCAAACCTCTCACATAGCCAACTTGTCAAAATACCACACGCAGAAAAATCGTTTTCCCAGTTGGACAAAGCAATCCACCCTATGGTAAACACAGGGTAATACTGAATCTGCACAAGGGGGAAATAACTGGCTGTAGGTTTTCCTTTCTGAGTTCACCTGGATCATGCCAGGCTAAATGACTGCCAGCAGCTAGCTAGCTGGCCCCTTTGTGTCCCCCTTCCCTAAGAGCGGCCATTGTGCTGTCTCGTTGACTGCACCACCAGAGGGAGCTGACATCCTCCTCCCATGCCTGCCAGGGCCCACAAATCAGGACAGGACGAAACTGTTCAACCTCCTAAGAAAAATGGCCCTCTCTGCTAAGCAGGCTGGGGCTCAGGAAAAAGGCAATACCTGCCACTTCGTCTGGACTCTAACTTGAAGTGGGAGGGGCTGCTGGGTGAGTGTCAGCACCGTGTTTCTATACTGAGAAAAGTGGGACACCCAGAAGCCAGCCAGAAGTTCAGAGTTCTTTGGGGAGACCTGAAGGAACAAAGGTTAAGAGTGCCCAGGTTAGTTTGGGCAGTAATGGGATTTAGTGGCCCATGTGACTCGGGAGCAGAGAGGAGCTATATAGGTGTCTCTGGGGGGATGGAGTGTGGGAGGGGGTGCCAGAGGCACATGCCCTCTTTCCTACCTGCCCTGGCGGAGTTCTAGTCATCGTGACACTTGGATAACAATGTCTTCCATCTGTTGGGGTGTGTGCACATGACAAGTCGGTATCTGTGGGTTTTCCAGCTGGATGGTGGGCGGTGCACACCGTCCTCTGAGAGGAGAACCTAGACCACTCTGATGGCTTACTCTGCACACAGTTTGCGCCTGGCTAAAGCGCAGCCCAGTGCTTAGCTTTGAATGGAACTAGAGGCCCAGGCTCTGAAGTCACCACTCTGTCATCACAGCTGCTACTGTACCACAATAAAAGGGGGAGGGGGTCCCAGGTTAAATTCTGCAAGCATGCTGACTTGCTTGGCTTGGGCCTCAGGCACATTCCTAAACAGATCATTGGGATAGTCCTATGGCCAGCCTGGAGGAGAGGGGTTCATGGAAGTGTGGCGGGCCAGTGTTAGCTTCTGCTGTCTGTGAGAGTTTTTATAACCCATGGCTAAGAAAAAAGAAAATTTAAAAAAACCACACTCGTGTGCATGAACACATACACAAACACCCCTCTCCCCCCCCCCCCCGAGGAGAGCAGGTTGTTCAAGGTTGTTGAAGGATCAAAGTGATTAGAACATCCTGCCATCTTCACAGTCAGGAAACAGAGACCTAGCTATGACATCATCCATATTCTGCCACTAGTACAGATAAAAATAACCTAGACTAGCCCGTCTGGACTGCTATGCTATGGCGCCTGCCCAGACGTGATGAGACCTAGACCCTCTTTATCTTTTTTAGCACAGGCTGTCTGTGAAAGTGTCCCTCATCATCACAAGTTAGCCACTGTAGCTCCAGCCATTAAATTAAAGTTCCCACAACAGCAAAGAGATAGGGATAAAAGGGGGGGAGCCCCTCCCGGATGAGAGTGAGCCTTTCAAGCCTTGCCTCTGAAATTCTGCCTTATGAATTCTGCTTACCTCTCCCTGACCTTGATAAGTTCAAGGAAGCAAAAATGCACACCGGACAGGCAGCTTGCAAACTCTGCTAGAAATGCCATACTGCCAATAGAACAAATGATTGTGTCCCCAGATAGGGCAAAGGTTATAAGGCCAGAGTCTCTCGACCCTTTCGCTGTGACCATGGAAGGACAAACAGTAGATAGCTCCCCCTCTCAGTGCTTTAAGCCCACTGAGTCAACTGTGTGAGTCATGGCCTCTGCAGGGGCTTGTTTCCGCCACCAAATGTCAACTCCGTAGCTTGACAGCCTTTGAAACTGTTCCTGATCTGCAGGGTGACCCCCCTCCCATGAGTCTGAAGTCACTGTGGAACTAGGGTCTATTGAGGAATTGACGGTAAAATTATATTCTTTGGGACTGACAGACAGGACCCACCTAGGAGTTCATTTTTCTTTTCTAACTCTCCTTTTCAGGGTTGCTTCACACAAAACCATATGCTGACACCACAGTTATGGTCATTGGTGACTAGTGTGGACTCCACGTTCAAAAATCCATATGCAAATCCCAATACTATCGTCCCCAGGCAAATTTTGTAACGGTTCAGGGCCAGCGACTTCTTTGCTGCTGCTGTTGGTGGTGGTGGTGGTGGTGGTGGTGGTGGTGGTTTTTGTTTGGTTGGTTTTTTTGTTGTTTGTTGTTCATACAATGGGAGAATAAGGATGTATCTCCTGCTGGTTGCATTGAGGACTTACTAAGGAAAAATTCTATGAAGCATAGATGCAGGACCTGGCAGTGTTACATGTGCTGCAGATGTAAATATTTAGTCTTTATTTCCAGACTTCTGAAAACTATACAAATAGATGCTCTAAGGCTGGTGTTCAGTGAGAACATTTCCTTCAAGAAGTCTGGTTTGCTTCTGTGCTCAGCACTGTTGTTTGATTATTTGCTTTTCCAAGTGCGGTTTAAAAACTGCTGGGAGCCTCGTATGGTAGTTAATACATTATCTTAAGCAATTTAATGCAAATTAATTTTTATACAACCTTGAGTTTCAAAAGCCATTGGACTAGGAAGGGAAAGAGTGATGCTTAGGAGGCTGTTTGCTGTCTCCATCTGGACCCTGGAGCGGCCCCATCTGCTCTCACGGGTACCACCAGCTCCCAGCAGCTCCCCTACCAAACAGCATGCGGAACCTTTAAACTTGAGAGCTCGCTTGAGTACGTGGAAAGATGGATGCTTCGGGTTTTCTAGGAAACATAAGGGGATTAGTTGGGCATTTCAAAGTTCTGGTTTGACATCAAGTTTATAGTGTGTTTTATTTCTGAATTTCTTTCTCTCTCATGATCTGATAGGGTCATGAGAATGGCAATTCTCAATCTCTCGGAGGGTTTCTCAGGCTGTGGGCTTGTTCCGCTGAGTACATTGGCACTCAGTGGGAGCCACTAAATGGTTCAGGAGGGAATGGCAAGTTTGAGACCCTTTGAAAGCCGATTGGACTGGAGCAAACGGGAGGCAGGGAGACTAGTTAGGGCACTATCACAGAGTTCAGATGGAGGGGTATGGTACCCTGAAGAGGCGCTGTAGCAGCAACAGAAGACCAGGGCACAGAGACCCTTTGGAAGGGAGGAAACAGGCTGATGACTTCGGCAGGCCAGTAGAAAGGGCGGTGCTGCTAATCTCAGAGTGGAACCACAGCACAGAGGACAGCTCTCAGCTCGGAGACAGAGAGTGGCCTTGTGAGCAGATGGAGGTCTCAAGGAAGGGGATGAGTTCAGCTATGCATGGTCGAGTCACTGTGCCCAGCCATGACAGCACACCGGAGAGGGGTGGCTTGAATATGGCCAACAGGATCACTGCAAAGTGGCGTGTCCAATCTGAGGCTGACTCTGTTAACTCATCAATAATCTCCGCCTCTGGAACCTAGGAGCTCAGCAGTTCGCTAGTCTATACGTTCAGACTTGCTACCACCTTGGCGGCTTCCTTCCGAAGTCACACACCATCAATAGAAGCCTCCTATGTTTCTCAGAGACACTCTCGCTCCCATGACTCATCCGTCGTGTGTACCCGAGAGAGTCTGAAGGCCTGCCACTGCTGGTGTGCCCCTGTTCCTGCTGCTGGAGGTCTGGGGGGGGGGGGGCGACGTCAACTGCACAGAGCATCTATGCTTTTCCATTTCAAAACCCCAGTCCCCAAAGGACCCCCGACATCTTCACTCACAGACAAAACCATCGTAGCTGCAGAGCAATGCTGCAGCACAGGGCTGAGACAAGCGCTACCTCCAACCTTCATTTTACCAAAAGCCAAAGAGGCTGAGATGTAGCCTTGCCTAACAGGCCCTGGGTTCAAACCTGGGCAATTAAATAAGGGGCAGTATTTTGAAAAGCACTCTGATTTCTTTCTGTTCCCGAAACTGTCTCTCAGTTTCTAGTGGTTCTCGCTCATAAGGTGCTGGTAAGAAACGGCAGAAACGCTCTCATGCTGCTAGCAGTTTGGAACATTCAACAGCAATCCTGAAAAATGAATAACCAGCTCAGAGAGCTTCCTCAGATACTATTAAAGTGCTGAGGATATATTTGGGCATGTTCAGATGCGAAGCCCGGCCTGGCGCAAATTTGGTTTCTCTTGATGCCCTTATAACAGTGGAGCAACAGCCACCCACTGGGCAGAGGGGTTTTTGATGTTTCTGGCAGCAAACCAGGCTCTTTATTCACTCTTTTGTCCCGCATCTTGGATCTCAACAACAAGATGAGGACAAAAGAGTGAAAAGTGACTGCGGTCAACTGTCGATACCCACCAAGCCCCGGCGGTAGCAGGTATGGATCATGGCAGACGGGGGAAACAGGACGTACTGACTGCTGGCAGCTCAGGGAGCCACACCGTGAGCAGAGCTCTGTGCTCATCTGCAGATGGAGCTTCTAGGTTGTTTGTCTAGCAGGACTGGGTAGCAGGTCGGAGCATGCCAGTCTGCCCTTGCCACTCTTAGGTTAAGGCTAGGAAGCCTTAACCAGCCATTGGCCTGTGGTAGGGAGAGAGGAGAGGCCACTGTCTCCTGAGGTCACTGTAATGGGAACTAGATATTTAAACCTAAATAAACAAACAAAGCCAAAGGGCTCAGTTTCTGTGCAGAGCCCATGGAGTGGTGCGGCCATCGGTCAGCTTCCCATAGCAAAGCACCTCCCATCATGGCGGGGAAGGCAAGGTGGTGAGAACACAGCTGTCTGGTCATGTGTCCACATCTGGAATCAGAGAGCTCAGATCCACAACAGAATAAACTCTTCTTAAGTTGCGTCTCCCAGATATTTTATCGTAACAACGACAAAAGTAGACAAAAGTAATATGCACATAAAATTCATAATGTCTACTAAATTCTAATATTTAATATAGAATTACCAGGCATTCAAAGAAGCAAGAAAGTTTTGATCCATAATAATAAAAAAAAACTCAACCAGTACCCTTAAAAAAAGAAAGAAAAAAATGGTTTTAAAAGCTAATAGAGACTTCAATCTGTGATTCAATGAACCTTTGCTTTGGGTCTCTGATGGGGGTACCAGATAGCGGGAGCATAATGGCCAAGCACACCCAAGTTGAGACCACTCAGGTTGGCATCCACAATACATCCCAAACAGACTTACACTTCCTCTCTCCAGCTGTCCTTGGCTATAACAAGAATGCCCTTTGCTCGACAGCAGGGGCACTCTGCAGTGGGTCAAGACACCTGGCTCCATGGGAAGAGCTTGGTAGTCATCCTCACCACTGATGCAGACCACGTGGCCCCTTCACCCTTCACCCCGAGCACCAACAGCTGCTTCTGTCATCGTGAGCCCCTCACAGAAAGTGCAAAGCCTGCGTTCCTCGTCCATTCCAATGAGTCTGACTCATTGGCTAAGAAGGGGGCGTTCAACTTCATCTGGACAGGGGTGACCACCTCAGAGGCTACACACACAAAGAAAAGATGGACATGTTTTAAAGCACTGAAAATAAAATACAAAAACATTTTAAGTGTGAAAGCTACGATTGGAGATCTAGATGACATGCTTCAGGTCTGCAGATAAAGGAGGAGGACAGGGGGCTTCTGAGAGAAGGCTGAGCAGGGCTTGAATGGTCAAGGAGAACAAGATGTCTCGGGAGGGACCTGCCACAGTGCTTTAAACCAGGAAGGCTCGAGTAAAAATACCTCAGTCTCTCAGTATTTGATGACAGGCAAGTCCTTTGGCCTTGATGAGTGGCAGTTTCCTCACCAATAAAGAGATGGTGAAGGGACCTACCATAGTGACCTGCCATGATGGTTCCATGAGACAATGACGTCACGCCCCTAGCCCCATCCTAGTGCAGGGGCTGTTCCTTGTATAAACCCTCTGTCTCTTTTTCTTAAAAGTCATCAGAAACGGGAAAGAGGGAAGCACCATTTGGCCAAAGGAAGGTGTCCTCCCTTCTTTTGTTAGCAAAAATACCATAAGGGCTCACACCACATGTTGAAGGAATGGTTCTGTTAAGCCCTGTGGGTCTTGGCTGGGGTGAGTCTGCAGACATCTGGAAATTTATTTTTGAGCTATTTTGGGTTGCCATGACTTAGGTAATGGGGTGGTGATACTATTACTGGCTTCTAGAGTGCCCTATAAAGTACAGCCACCACAGAAAGCATTTCTCTGACCCCAAACACCAGCAGTACTGAGGCCGAGACACTACAGTAGCCAGTTTCTTTCATTACCCACCGAATTGATCCGAGCAAGTCCTTTCTTTTAGGTCTTAGTTTTCCTCACTGATGAACTAACAGCAGCACAGATGATAATCATTTGGCCCTCATAAGGTCCTTGAGAAAGTTGGCGTGCCTGCAACAACACAGCCTGACACAAAGTAGCCCTTCCCGAGCACCTGTGGTAGCAGCAAAACCCGGTGAGATCAGCAGAGGGGCGGAGCCAGAGCCACGTGAAAGTCGGGGAGAGAGAATCAGCTGTGACGCTGATGCAGCCATTTTTCAGCGGAGTTTCCTTCAGGGACTGGGAATGGGCAGGGCAAGGGATAAGAAACACCCTATAGCGATGTTTCCGCGATGCTTGGGAGAGAGTGAGGGCCCTGTGTACACACCAGCATCGGATCGTAGAGAGAAGTCCAGATCTCTGTGTTCTTAGCTGTCTCCACTCTCACTCTTTTCTAACAATAGTTAGAATCATCCGTATGTTCACTCTCTTGTTAGCTTGGTTAAGGTAAGCCTCTCGTTCTATATCTTAGATGCTGTTTATATTAATTATATTAGATGCATTGATTTAACAGAATCTATCAAAATGCAAATTCACATACTCTGACCCAGAAATACTAATTCTACAGTTTGGCCATCTGATGGTCTTCATCTACAAAATGGCTAAGTACGGGATATCCTTGACACCGTTACTTAGAATGGCCAAATATAAACACCTAATTTTCATTAACAACAGAGAACTAGCTTTACAAATTTGACAGCTGTAGAACACTAGGTAGACATAAAAAAAAATCAAATCTCATGTTTCACTTATATAGATAAAAATGTTTCTTGTGGGCCACACAAGCAGCTGATCATATCTATTGATCAACAGTTGGGGCAGTGTAGAAGGAAGACTTGATACCCTGTACCTTTGGTGCTCTTGTCTATCCCTTGAGCTATGAGAATGCTACTTATTGAGAATATAAATAAAATATAGAATAAACCATACGCGCTTGTCATAAGAAAGCTCAGCAGTGGAGTGTGACTTGCAGAGCCAGGAACGGGGAGTCCCTCAGTCACCCAGATTGCTAGGAGTAAGGTATGTGCCCTCATGCAAAAATACCACAGGTGCTCCCGATGGATCGGGAGAGTGCCAGTGGGATCAATAAGATTGTCCCAAGAGACAAGTTGTGCATTCCAACTTGTAGGTCCTATGGGGTTTTCACAGGACAAGAGTCATGTGTCCTGCACGGGACTGGAAGAGTCTGGTCTAAAGGGAGAGAGAGCCCCAAGGATTAGGCCCCCGGGAATAAGTTACATGGTCATAGACTTGAGCTCAGAAAACAATATTCTAAAGCCAAACAGTAAGAATAACGTGGACCTTCTTGGGAGGTAGTGTGCTCATTGCTCCTGGGGGCATTCAGATAGTTAATGGCAAAGGCATGGGTATACCACAGGGAAGTTGGGCATCCTGTGGCTGATGCAACCATCCATGAATCCTTTGTAAGTGACAGTCCCCTCTCTCTACATAAGGACTGACTTTCCGAAAACCATCAGGAATTACCTGCTGGTGGCAAGCCTTTGGGAACATCCACTTCTCTGTATGTAGTACTCCCTCTCACAGTGCCTGGCTGGCAGTCACGGGGAACCTTGGGGCTTAACTTTGTAGATAGCCCTTTCTCTGCAGGTACCCCACTAGTTCCTTGTCCTTGCACCCAATCGCATTTATATAGCAAATTTAGAGTATCAGCAATCCCTCCAGACTGGTGTTTTACTGTCTTTGTCTAGAATCAACACTTGTGCTAAGGGAAATGATTCTACCTGTGGTAATCCTACCTCAGGAGAAAACAAGAAAAAGAGGGGATTCTGAGAAAGAGGTATCTTTCCCCGACCCCAGTGTTTCACTGCACACAAAGGGCAGAGGAAGAAGAAAGGAGAAGATCGAGGAGGGAAAGCGTTTGGGGCTAAGCCAAACAAGCTTAAGTGTTTCAAAGAATAAATTGGTGGAGTAATTCGGATCATGGGCAGGTGCTAGGAATGTAATTTAGTAAATGCTCGGGAACCTGCCAAAGAAGAGAAAAATGTGTTGCTTTTGAGATCATTTCCCAGCAGCTCCATAAAAGAAAACTGATTACAGGAATTTAATAAGTAAAACAGAGCCAGAAATAGTGTGATCAAATGAGTTTTTAATTACATTTCAAGCAGAAAAAAATTCCAATTTGTGCTCCTGGGATAAAAAAAAAAATAAGTTCTAGAGAAAGGCTTTTGTAGCAGGAAAGAACATATCCACTAATTTCCATAGCAATGACAGTAGTCAGTTCATTAAAAGGCTTGATCAGAGTAAAGAGGAGCCTGCGCCAAGGCAGGCTAAACAAGACCATGGAGTCAACGCTGCTACACACTTTTGTCAGAAATAAATAAATAAACAGACAGACAGACACTGAACATTGAGCAGGATTTGGGTATCTGCATTTTTCTAGTGGAAATAAAAGGAATTTTTAATTTTCATTTTTAATCAGTGGGTTATTATGTTGCTTTGGTTTATTCGCATATGAAATAAATGGTATATCAGATTTTAAATGAGATGTGTCTAGTGAGTGTGACAAAGGTCACTGGAAAGAAGACACACACTCTCACTCACACATGCACTCACTGACACACATTCACACTCACTCATCCACTGACACACTCACACTCACTGATGCACACGCACGTACACACTCACACATGCACTCACTGACACATTCACACTCACTGATGCACACGCACACACACACACATGCACTCACTGACACACACACACGTGCGTGCACACACACACACACACACACACACACACACGGGGCGATGGGGATGGATGAGAATAAATATTACAAGGCATCTAAGTGCAGAGAAGGAGTCATGTCGACCAGCGAGAGTGTCACGGTCCATTCAGGTCCGTTTAGGGATCGGCCAGGTTTCCTGGCAGGGTGTCTCAGGTATGCTTAGAGACGGACACTCCACCGTCCACAGGACGTGCTGTTCTTCCGATGAGGACTTGCTGCGGGCCACTCCTTAACCACGGGGCACACCTAGACGGTGCTTTCTGGAAGAGTGCAGGAACTGCTGTGGTTTTATGCTCAGTCCAACTTTTGTCCCCTTGTGATGCATGGGGCCAACCTGCAACCTCCATGGGACCAAGGTTTTAATCCCTGGCCTCAGAAGTGGGCTCACCTAGAAGATCATCTTTCTAAAGACGAGTACACCTGCAGTCCCAGGCTCATTCCTTTAGGGTTGTATAGGGGAAAGATGCTGTGGCTACCGTAGTTGTCAATGTGACTGAAGAGAAAACCTCAACCGAACCCCACCCCCATCAGCTTGTCTGTGAGCCTGTCTGCAAATGGTGCCATCCCTGGGCGGGTGGGCACGGCCTATATAAGAAAAATAACTGAACAAGTCAAGGAGGGCAAGCCAGTTAGCAACACTCCCCCCCATGATCTCTAGTTCAGTTCCTGCCTTGGCTTCCCATAATAATGAACTGGAACCTATAAACTCGCTCAGCATTTGAGGCTAGCCTAGTCTATACTGTGAGTTTTAGACTGGCCAAGGCATGGTAAGACACTGTCTTTAAGAAAAGCAACAACAACAGCAAAAAGATGAACTGTCACCTTATTTCTTTTTTTCTACTGCTGGAGCTTAAACACAGGGTTTTCCACAGACGAGACAGAGATTCTACCACTGAATGACACCCTTTATTTCCTTTTCTCAAAAATAGGATTGTCTAGAATATAAAAGGACTCCAAGAGCCTTTGCTATGTGTGTTCTATATGAATGGTTTTACTCATATTTATTATTTGTAGTTATTCACATGGAGCTACTGTAATGGATGTTTTTGCTAATTGTATTTTACTGGTTGAATATGTTGAAGTCTTTCATAATAAGCAGTAAGACTTACTCCAATGCATGGGAAAAGAAAGACAAAATATTAGGACGAAGTTTACAGCTCAGAGGTAGAGTACTTGTCCTGCATGAGGAACTCTAAACTTTTAATTTACAATTTAAGTTTTAAAAAATGTCCCAATGGAACAGAATCATGAGGTTTTCCCAGCTGGGCAGGGTGTTCTCCATGCCCCTCTGGCCTGTAAGATGTTTATCTACTGATATTTAGCCTGAGCCTTCTGAATCCATTCTTGTCCTAGTTCATAGGTGATGTCTTCGTCCCATCCCATAGTACTGCATCTCTGGGTAGACTGATTCAAAAGCTACAAAAGGCTCATGTGCATCCAGTTCAAATGAGACAGCATGCTATAGGATTCCCATTCCACTGCCAAGGGCCATCCAGGGCCAGAAGTCATTCATACCACTTGGAAGTAGGGACCTCTTCTCTTAAAGAGGGTAAATTAAATGCAGAAGGAAGCATTTAGAAGCACCAATGGCTCTTGGGCAATTAAGGACCCCGAAGAGTCAGTTTCACGAGCCTGGTGATCCTTCTGCCCTGTCTAATCATTGCTCACATTTCTACTCTTGCTTCCCCCACGCCTCTCCACTCCTCTCTTTCCCACCCCTTTCGCTCGTCACTACTGGAGTGAGAACAGATGTTTGTGTTAAAAGGGCAAAGTTAGGAACACTGAGAAAGTAAGTAAGAGGGCTTGCAGCCAAGCTGACCAGCTACAAGGAAGGCAGGACTCTGGGAGACACACGAAGTCATGTCCACAGGCTCCCATGAAGACATCCCCCTCCCCCACACACCCACACCCATAACAGCACTCGGGGCCCTGCTGCCCTTTGACATCATTCAGATCTATGTCACTCCATGTTAATCTGTATGTTCAGCAAACTTTTGCTTTGGAAGATGAGCCTCTCTCATCTTGGGAAGTTACCTGGTCTTTCTTGCGTGGGAAAGTTCATCAGGCATCTGTGGCAGATGCTATTGTGATGTGGGATTCCCCTCTCTATGCTGTGAATACCGTTGGTTAATGAATAAAGCTGCTTTGCTTTGGGCCTATTTCAGTGCAGAATAGGGCATAGTGGGAATTCTAAGCAGATAGAGGAGGAGGGAGTAGGTGGAGTCAGAGAGAAGCCATGTAGCAGCCGCAGGAGACAAATGCCAGACAGAACCTTACTGGTAGGCCCAACCACATGGTGATACACAGATTAATAGAAATGGGTTAATTTAAGATGTAAGAACTAGCTAGCAATATGCATAAGCTAATAGGCCAAACAGTATTGCAATTAATACAATTTCTGTGTGATTATTCCGGGTCTGGGCGGCTGGGAAATGAATGAGCAGCCTCTGCCAACACTATTGTAAGGTTATTTTTGAAAAATTTGAGTTCACAGTCTACTGATAGGTAAAACTCTCTCTGGCAGGCAAAGATACAGTTATTGATAGATAATAGTGGCATGCATTTTTGTCTTCTGGGTTTTTTTTTTTTTTGATGCACTTGTAAACTCAGACAGTCTACAAGGCTGCCTGTCCCTTGAATAACTCACAGCCATCTTGTTTTGTCAGTTCTCAGCACAGGCTCTATGACTAGAACACAAGAGTGGTGGATGCATACCTACTTCTCAGAAATAATTTGTGTTTACCTGCTAGCAATTTCCTTTCCTATACCCGGTTTCCAATCCCCTTATAAACACGGGAGGAAGAGTATACAAATCTGTGACCAGGCTCCTCACTCTCCACCTTTTTCTCGTTTGCTTTAGGCCTTGGTGAAGGTCAACGCCAAACTGAAGCCAATGCTGGATTCAGTGGCTGCCAACCGAAGGAAGTGGGAAGAGTTACATCAGAAAAGACTGCAGGTCTCTGCTGCCTCCCCAGTCCCTGCGACTCTCACGGTGGCGACGGACGAGGATAGGATGTAAAGCACCCAGAGCCTCTGTGCGACCCTGTGGCCTGGAGGGTCCTCTGCAGCCTGAAGAAGCCGCTGCAGCAGCCGCATGGACCTTTTCTTTCCGCTCAGCAGTCCGAAAGTGCAGACTGTATAGACCGGACCCGGAAGCGCGCCCGGAAGTGTGCTTGGCGGCAGAGGACTTGAAGGATGAAGGACAGAGTCCGGCAGAGAGCGCGACCCTCAGCTTTCCATGATGAACCCACATTGCTGGATTTGGATCCATGACCTCGAGGGCTATCAGCCCCACTCGTTCGGAGTTGAGGGGACACCGTGGTAAAGTGTCGCTAACACTGCTTCACTTACGGCACTTTCCTGTTACAAGCACGTCCTTTCTTGGCAGGCCTTTGTGTCCCAAAAATCCAGATTTGCATTTTAGGTGTCATATTTCTATTCCGACTGTTTCTTAGTGAGACACTAGACCGTTGGTCTTTGCCTGTTGGATGAGCCTCCTCTTATGAGTACCAACTAACCCCAATCTTTTCAAAGGGTCCACAGTAGGAATGCAGTGAGTTTGCTACTTGGAGGGTTCCAGGATCTATAACCCTGGCAGTGAGATCACAGATCACTTTTTCAGTGTTTGGATTCAGCCTTCATTGTAGACCAGACCTTTTCCTGAGAGGAATAGATTAATAATTTTATTCAAGCGAATGGAAAGGGGAATCTACAGTCACGTGTACCACAGGTGGCGTGTAAACACTAGAACTACTTCCAACAGAGAGAGAGAGAGGGAGAGAGAGAGAAAGAGAAAGAATTTAAGGTACCTCAATTTTACATTTTTCCTTAAGTGAAGAAAAAAGAATATTCTAGAAAGGCCAGGAAATAACGTCTACACAACCTTTATCCTCTAGGAAGTCAGGCCTCTAACAGGTGAAAAAACTGTTTTAAATGGATGTGGTGTCTACTAAGCTGCTTTGATGCCCGTTTCACCCAAGACACTTGTGGGCAGGGTCCGTCTTCACCGAAAAACACTGGCCTTGCTGTCCTTAATTTTGCATTCTCAGCTGGGTGACTTTGGACAGGTTACTACATTTCTCTGCTGCCCAAACTGTCAACTGAAATTATCCTAGTAGGTTACTTGCAGACATCTTAACCTTAAAATCCTTTGTGCAAGAAACTTTCAAGGACTCCCCAGAACACAAGATAGAAGAAAGCTGAGATCTTCTGTTTGAAGCAGGTCGTGAGGGTCCAGAGCCCACAGGTCGTGAGGGTCCAGAGCACACAGGTTATGAGGGCCCAGAGCCCACAGGTCGTGAGGGTCCAGAGCCCACAGGTCGTGAGGGTCCAGAGCCCACAGGTCCTGGGGGTCCAGAGCACACAGGTCCAGGGGGGTCCAGAGCCCACAGGTCTTAGGGGTCCAGAGCCCACAGGTCGTGAGGGTCCAGAGCCCACAGGTCCTGGGGGTCCAGAGCACACAGGTCTTGGGGATCCAGAGCTCACAGGTCTTAGGGGTCCAGAGCCCACAGGTCTTGAGGGTCTAGAGTCCACACAAATCATCATCTCTTTGTTCACATAATGGTGCTCCAGAGAGAGGCTCTGAGCACTCTGAAAATCCCTGCCAATGTGAAACCCGAGAGCCAGCCCAGCTCTAAACAATTGAACATTTACAAAACAACATTTTTTTTCCTACTTTTATTGACCAGTATCAGTTATTATCAGAAAATAGTGGTCAGATGTTTGAAGATGGGGGTGGGGGTAAAATAAGATACCAAACCCGGAGTGGGATGATCTGGCAATCACCATGGGGAAGGCAGCTTTGTTATGGCAAGAAACACAATAAAATAAACCGGGCAAAGGGTGGGGCTGGAAGTAGGAGCTAAGGTAGATGGTTAAGACAATGGCTAGGGGGGGGGTAAAAGTCAATCTGAACAAAGGAAAAAGTCAATTACAGTCCCCCCACCCACCCAAATGAGGGTACAGAATCATGTCATCAATTGAGCAGGAAAGAGAGACAATTACACAGGGAGAATCTTGACAAAGGAGAGAAGGAAGGGCTGGGCGCACTAGGAAACAAGGTTGCTAGCTGCCCTTCACAGCTGTGTCTGCAGGGAAGGCTGGAGAGACTGGGGGGAGGGACGAGCGCAGGGGAAAAAAACTGCATCCGCAGAGCAGGTAAGAGGAGGCTGTGCAGATTTATGGATTTTATTAAGCCAGTTTTCTGAATCACTCTGCTATAAAGGCAAATAGCTTCTGCAGAGCTGTCTCCCTCCTTCAGGTGAGGAACAAAGGGTGGGTGGAGTTAGGCAGAGACCCTGGTCTGCAGGATCGTCTGCAGGTGCTTCTGGGTACCGCACCACACCAGCCCGTCAGATTTCTGTCGCACACGGGAATGGAGAAGCAGTCCACGTGAGGATGTAGTGAGCCCACATCTGTTACCCGTCCGAACAATAAATAACCAGTAAAGCGGATGCCAGTCCACCTAAAGCAGACATTTTCAAGCATGTGCTTTACAATAAAACTGGACCCAGTGTCTTCCAGAGGCTGCTGGCAGTGGCGAGACAGCAGCCTCCCTCCTCCCTGAATGTTGATGCTACATATTGCTGAGGGGGACATAATTTATAGCACAAACCCTACGGCTTCCTCTAAGGTTGAGTTTTCCTCTCATCTTCTCGCCTTTTTTATTGGCTTCACTGCACGGTTGCCAATAGCAACATCCATCGGTAGCAAAGGGAGTTCAACACCATCGCAATCTGCCAGACAGCGGAGCCCTGACAATGTCAACCATCAATCAAACAGCTGCTTGTAATTGCCTCCATCTATTTCTCCTGTCTCAAGGTGTCTGTCCTACTGTGGGTCAAGATTCGGAAACTGCTGACTAATGCCCGGGCTCTCTCCCTCCATCACTGTGGAGAACTGGGAGAGATGGTGGTAGCCCTCCTGATGCCAAACCCTAGAGGTCACAGGTTGGGATTTTTAAAGCCCTTGTAAAACAATTTCTTTCCCATGACCGTGAGTTATGTGTGATCCTAGACTCTGTTTCCAGCACACAGAATGAGGAAACTTCTCAATCCTTATTTTTCACTGTTGTTTCCTGTTGGAGAAAGGCATTTGAAATGTGAGCCCTCTTCCAAAGGAAAAAAAAACTCAAACAGACAAGATTGTCTGCTTTGTCTGCTTCCTCAGGTCTCTCCGCAGGAACAGCTGAGATGACTTCATCCTCCTTTTGTATGAGATGTATTTTTTCAGAAACTATTTATTCATGTTAGTGAGCATGTAGCTACTATGTGCACAGCCCACAACACAGCTGGTGATACCGGTGGACGAGAGCAGCTTGGCAAACCGCCAAGGGGACCTACCAGTACACAGCAGAACGGGGCTCCTCCTCGCTGGCTGCCAATGGGCCTACTCTCTTGGGGCTCTGTGGCGTTTCAGGTTTCTATCTGGTACATAAAAGCCCCAGCTTTTATTCAGTTTCTGCATCCAGGGACCAAGCTATGCTATGCTTTGCTTTTGAAACTTCATCCAAGTCATTTTCTTCTTTCTGCTTCTCAAATAAAATAGAAGCAAACCCGAGAGAGTCGTCGTCTCACCGAAGACAGGGTAAACATTTACATAGAGAGGGAGCAGACCCAAAACAACCTTCCTACAAAGTGTCTGAGACAGCTTCTAATGAGTGTGAATGATACAGTAACCAACACCTGCTCGTAAGTGTGTATTCTCCTGTTTCATAAAGGACAGCTTTGGATTGTCTCATATCATTGAATCCCATATGAGAATCATTAGTTTAGAAGTGAACTTGTAAAGGGAGCCAAGAAAGGCAAAAATTGTACATGAGTTTTCTGTTTCTTGAAACCCGAAGGCCTGCATGCTTCCAGGTACTCCAGGTTTGCAAATATCTTGTTTTTTAAGATGATCTCAGCACTGTTTTTTATTAGTGCAGTAATGACAGTATGTTTCTGGAATTCAGTTGCTTTTTCTGTATATCAAAATTTAGCATACTTCAATGGCTTACATCGCTAGAATGATTTTACTCAGTTTACTTTGCAGCACAATCTTTTTAAAACTCATTTCTCTTACTGACCCTTGTGAGTTACAAAAAGACCAAAACAAATTACAATCTAACCTCACAAGTGAAGCAGAAATCTAAACATGTTTGGATGAAATTCAAACATAAAGAGAAATGTGTTTTGGTGGGGGAAATGACAAAAAGATTCATTAAAGCTACTGAATGTAACCTAATTTGGGGCCCTAAAAACGTTGCCACACCTCCTTTAGTGAATTTCTAATGTTTCATAGTAACAATCTGGAATTCTTATTCTACCATGTAGTGTCAAGAGCTCCTAAGCCCCAAATTACTAAGAATTTAAAGGTTAAGTCCGGCTGCTAGAAGGCCAAATTGTCACACAGGTCCTAAGTCAACGTTTCTCAACCTGTGGGTCACAACCCCACAGGAGATCAAATATCAGATAGTGCAGCCAGCCTGACATCAGATATTTACATTACGACTCTTACCGGTAGCAAAATTACAGTTACAAAGTAGCAACGAAAATAATTTTATGGCTGGGGGGGTCACCACAACATGAGGAGCTGTATTAGAGGGTTGCAGTGTTAGGAAGGTTGAGAACCCTCGTCCTAGGTGAACAGTGATAGAACATGACTGGCAGAATCAAGCAAGACGTGACTGGAGAATTCCATGCAGGGCCTCGGATTCAGCGGTGCCCAGTGCTGTGCCACCCGTTCTCCCCAGCGAATAAGTTAGGTTGTACATGCTTTGATTTCGAATGCCCTCGCATGTCTGTGCATCTCTCAGCATCACTAAAGGCCAATGGCCATCTGTGTATCCACCTGTACCAACCAACGTAACTGAATGTAGGCACCAGTGCAAAGCTGTTTTATGAAGTAAATGAACTATTTGCTGTGGAAAAAAAAAGTATCTTCTTTGAGGCCATCATCTGTCCATGTTCATTTCTGTGTATGTGTGTGTTAGAGTGTTCATTTTTCTTCTGCTTTAATGTAGATTTATAGCACAACGTATTCAGAGCAACTTTAAAGCATAGCGCAGTGTGGAGATAGACGTCTAGTTTACTGAGTCCCATTCCCTTGGAGGGCTGTTGCTTTTGCCATTTTATTCTGATTTACAATAATCTAAAAAGAGTTCCTTACTGACTTGTTTCTTAACTATTGTTGTTTTACCCAAAAGAAGGGAAGTATGTTGTCGGCTGGCTTGTGTGAAGCCCCTCTCTTTGTGAAGTTTCCAGGTTAATATTGTATTGTAAGAACATTTGGTAAAATGCTGCTTGGCCATTGCAGAAGCAACAACCCATGGCTTCGAAACAGACTGCTTTAAGAAAACGGAAACTTCTTGTTTTTAATAAAATGCTTAATGTTTAACTAATGTTCTGGAATAATCTTTATGTCGCCGGCTGGAAAAAGGACACGTGCATCCTAATACCTACTACAGTTTAGTTCATTAACTTTGTTCAGCGCTGTCTGCTTGTGTGAGAGCGATACCGGGACCTCGTTTTTAAAGTAAAAGATTTTTTCGAATTATTGAAGGTTTTCTGGAGGTAAGAGAATTCTGCAGCCAAAAGCTGGGTCCCTGCATCCAGTATGTGTTGCTTAAATTTGCATGGGCACTTAGACAAGGTGTGTGTGTGTGTGTGTGTGTGTGTGTGTGTGTGTGTGTGTGTGTGTGTGTGTTGGGGCAGTCTTACACCATCGTGCCTGTTCTATTAGAACGAACTGCAACAATCCAAAGCCAATTCAAATGGTTGGAGAGGAGGCACCCAAGGAGAGAGGAAAGAGGCGCAGTGTGGCCCTCTACTGGACAGTGTAAGCAATCACCAGCGCTGCTTGCTGCAGCCACCCGTCTCTTTGTGTATTGCAACCTGCAATTCTACAGTGAGTTGGAAATAAGAACCTCTGACCCGCAGAAGGTCTGTGGGGATTAATGTCGGAAGTTAGACAGGCTGGGCGAAAGCGCTGGGGTTGGAGTAGCTTTTAGAAAGTCTGGCCGGATGTTTTACAAATTAGTATCCGCAGTTTTGCCTTCTCCGCTAATAACATCTGTAAATCACACTACTGCACAGTTGAGATAGGGTAATTCACGTTAATTTAGTGCACTGCAAACCTTGAAATATAAGCTACTTGATCAAAACTAAAGTCCATTTAAGAAAGAGGTCTTGTTTAGACATTGTAGAAGGTTCCTCGGAAAGGCGAGCCCTAATTAGATGAAATGGCTCTCCAACCAAGCATGAGGATCCCTTGTTGACTGGTATACAGATGGCCCCAAAGCTTCCCACCCTGAACTCGGGCTCCTAAGAGTCAGTCAACGACGTTACAAGGCTGGCACCGGCTTAGTCATTGCTTCCCTGTTCACGGTGGTGACGGAGTTGAGAAGACTAGAATGCTATGGGACTGGGCGCCCAAACTGGCCACCCTGACGTAAATGGTCAGGAACCATCGGGAAAGAAAATAGTAACTCTGCAAAGGGCGTCTTTTGCCAAGGAAAATTCTTGCACATGATTATGCGTGCAACAGTTATGGAGTAACGATTTACCACCCGCAAATGAACACGTGCGTGGGGTAAGAAAAGATACTTCCCAGCTAATTGTAAAAGAGAATGCTCAACACATCAGACATTTGATCGCTTTGTGTTTGGGCCGGAAGAACTGAAGTGTGCTAAGAACCAACATGTTTTTAGCAGCTCTGACATGTTTTGCCTAAATTGAACTCTTCCTGGTAATCATGCGTGCCTTGATCTGTCAATCATTAACCCCCTTCTGCATGTCACTAGCACTTTATAAACACCCCATGGGTCCTGTTTGCCAAGGACGGTGTTGCAGATTTGCCTTTGCTATGCACCCCAGCTTTTCAAGACCCTATTGGAAACAAAAAATGATCTTTTTCTTTATTCTTACCCACTGTGCAGAGTGAAAAAAAAAAGATCTTTTATACTTCATAATAATCTACCAGCTTGCTTTCCATCATTCACTAAAGTACTCCTTTCATCTCCCCTACCCATTAAAAAAAAAACAAAGAAACTGTTCCCCAGCTGCCTATCAGGGACCAAACCAAAGTCAGCTCTCACAGCAGTGGCTGCGGCCATGCCAGTCTCGCAGTAGGATGGGTGTGCTCAATGCGTTTTAAAAATGACCCTGCCCTCCATCTGTCTGAGCCAAATGCCCTGCTCCTTTCGAGCCAGGCCAGTGGAGCAGCTTCCCATGAAATAAGGAGGAGGACACAGAATGGCCACCCTCCCGTGCCCTTCAGCTGCCCTGCTCACAGACAGGCACCAACACAGAGAGGAGAAACCCAGATGCTCCCTGTAGCTAGCCAAGAAATTTGGGGAAAAGCCGACAGTCCTTTCATTTTTGTGTCGGGGGGCGGGAGGAGGATTTCAAAAGACATTTGAAGGTGGATGGTTTCACAACGTTAAGCACAGCTCTGCAGACAGAGAGGAACTAAAGGGATAAAGGGCATGTCTTATTTCCATGTTTACTCAATTTAGTACCAGCTTGTTAAAGATAACAGTCTTTGCATAAAGATTCTCAAATATTGAGTGTGAGTTCCCAAGGAATAAATGTCGGGCAGGCCACTAGTCTTAAAGAAGAAGATACACTGTATTCCTTAAGATTTGAACATCAGAGGTCACCTTCCTCCAGCACAGACTTCAGCTCAGAGAATACACCAGAAATCAGGGTGAAAGAAAGCTTGAGGTAGGGATAGAGAAGGGCTCCTTAGCTGCTTTCTGTGAAGATCTTTTGTGGGCTGAACCCTCTCCACAGCACAGAAAATGGGCGCATTTGTCCCTTCCTGCTCACTGGGCGCATTAAATGTTCCTTGTTTGATGGTACCCAAGAAGTCACACGGCTGCTGATTCCCAACAAGAGTGAAGTCAGGCATTCCAATGTGAGTGATTGGACCCTATTTCACGTCTTTTCCGTGTGATACTGGGCAACCAAGAAATATGCAGCCTGCACTGATCACTGCACATCTGAGCCGCAGTTGAGGCATGCAAGTCCACAGTCTACTGCCCACACCTATTTAGTTGGTTGTTTCTATTTGCAAAATGCAGTCTTTCCTCTTGTACACTTGGTTGCCCACACTTGACAGTCCTTTACCGTTACTGGAGACATGGGTATTGAAGGATCTGCCACTCACGGTTTCCCATAGAACCTAGTTCTTTGTGATCATAGTTCAACCCTCTGTGGAGGCTTGAATAAGAACGCCCCTCATAGACTCATATGTTTGAATACTTAGTCCCCATTGGTGGAACTGTTTGGGAAGGTGTGGCTTTCCTGGAAGAGGTATGTCACTGGAGATGAGCTTGGAGATTTCAAAAGACCCCCACCATTCTGGTGTCACACTCTCTCTGTCTCCATTCTGGAGATCAAGATGTGAGCTCAGTGGGGGTGACGGAGAGGGTCTTCTGCTCAGAGCTCTGGATCAGGAACTCGAGTGTGTTTTTTTTTCTTTCTTTCTTTCTTTCTTTTTTTTTTTTTTTTTTTTTTTGAGGCAGGGTTCTCTGTAGCTTTGGAGCCTGTTATTCTGGAACTAGCTCTTGTAGACCAGGCCAGCCTCGAACTCACAGAGATCCGCCTGCCTCTGCCTCCCAGGTGCTGGGATTAAAGGCAAGTGCCAGCACCACCCGGCCTAAGTATGATTGTTACTAAAGGTTTGCTGTAGTCATTTCCGGGAGATACTTGCAAAGGCTTGATTTGATACTCTTATCTATCTGCTCCGAGGAACTTGTTACATTATCTGGAACAGTTCCTCAGCAAGAGTTCTGCACTGCCTGGGACTCTCATTGGGAATTCCAGCTAAGCTCCTCCATGGACTTCCCTATTGGATTTCACCTGAATATTTGTAATTTGATTATATTGAATTATCTATCTGATGTTTCTATCTGCTACTTCATATTTATTGCTTTACTTTTGCTTGCTATGTTCTCAATAAACAGACTTTCAAAACCAAAACTGCCATTCTAGATCAACTTCTAGTTTTTACAGAATACATGGTCATTAAACCAGCACAAAAACATAATTCTAGAAGATTTCAAAGTTTTTAAGGCAAAAAGATCATTGTCTCAAAATAGTGTATAAGTCTCAAAAAGCTTCATTTATACCAGACCCTGAGGCAGGGAACTGCCAGGCCACAGAGAAGAAACATCCAGCCAGCAAGCAACACACCATTTTAACGAGTAGGGAGAGTCTAAAACTCTCATTACAGAAATAAATTACTTTGGATGATCTTTTTCTATCTGAATACAAAAATAAACAAAAACACATATAAAGGAAACAGATCCTGTCAAAAGTATACAGGGTTAAACCGACATGAAATGAAACTACAATTCCCAGAATGCAAAGCGCCGCTGACCCATGGGAAGTGAAAATGGCGCATGTCTGGAGGAAACAAATTTATATGCCTGGATTGCTTGAAGTAGCTTTCTATCCCTTCTCTCACTTTTTTCTCTATCCAGTTTATAGTCTTCTAGCACATAAAAATTCAGGGATTATAATTATAGTTCGTCTTCGCATCTATCACATGCTTTCTACCTCATTACAACGCCCGCATAGACTTCCACTTCCGGTTACCAAGTTGCCTTGGAAACTAGCACGCGCTACTTTTGGCGGCTATGGCCTGGCAAAGCAACTCTAAAATTCCCGACGGTGAGTTCACGGCCGTGGTCTACCGGCTCATCCGCGACTCCCGCTACTCAGAGGCGGTGCAGCTGCTGACCGCCGAGCTGCAGAGGAGCCCCCGCAGCCGCGCCGGGCTGTCGCTGCTCGCCTACTGCTACTACCGCCTGCAGGAGTTCGAGCTCGCTGCAGAGTGCTATGAGCAGCTGAGCCAGATGCACCCGGAACTCGAGCAGTACCGCCTGTACCAGGCCCAGGCGCTCTACAAGGCCTGCCTGTATCCCGAGGCCACGCGGGTCGCCTTCCTTCTGGACAACCCCGCCTATCAGACTCGCGTCCTTCGTCTCCAGGCTGCCATCAAGTACAGCGAGGGCGACCTGCCAGGAGCCAGGAGCCTGGTGGAGCAGCTGCTGAGTGGGGAAGCTGGAGAAGACAGTGGAGGGGAGAATGACCCAGATGGTTTGGTCAACATGGGCTGTCTGCTCTACAAAGAGGGACACTACGAAGCTGCCTGTTCCAAGTTCTTTGCGGCCCTGCAGGCTTCTGGCTACCAGCCTGATGTATCTTACAACCTGGCTTTGGCATATTACAGCAGTCGTCAGTATGCCCCTGCTCTGAAGCATATCGCCAACATCATTGAGCGAGGCATCCGTCAGCACCCAGAGCTAGGTGTGGGCATGACCACCGAAGGCGTTGATGTCCGAAGTGTTGGCAACACCATAGTCCTTCACCAGACAGCACTGGTCGAAGCCTTCAACCTCAAGGCAGCCATAGAGTACCAACTGAAAAACTATGAGGCAGCCCAGGAAGCCCTCACTGACATGCCGCCCAGGGCCGAGGAAGAGTTGGACCCTGTGACCCTGCACAACCAGGCTCTGATGAACATGGATGCCAGACCTACGGAGGGGTTTGAGAAGCTCCAGTTCCTGCTCCAACAGAACCCGTTTCCCCCAGAGACCTTCGGCAACCTGCTGCTGCTCTACTGTAAATACGAGTACTTTGACCTGGCAGCTGATGTCCTGGCAGAGAATGCCCATTTGACGTACAAGTTCCTCACGCCCTATCTCTATGACTTCTTGGATGCCATGATCACTTGCCAGACGGCTCCTGAAGAGGCTTTCATAAAGCTGGACGGGCTAGCTGGCATGCTGACTGAGCAGCTCAGGAGACTCACTAAGCAAGTTCAGGAAGCAAGACACAACAGAGATGATGAGATTGTCATAAAAGCTGTCAATGAATACGATGAAACTCTGGAGAAGTATATCCCTGTCCTGATGGCCCAGGCAAAAATCTACTGGAATCTTGAAAACTATCCCATGGTGGAGAAGATCTTCCGCAAATCTGTGGAATTCTGCAATGACCATGATGTGTGGAAGCTGAATGTGGCCCACGTTCTCTTCATGCAGGAAAACAAGTACAAAGAGGCCATCGGCTTCTATGAGCCCATCGTCAAGAAGAACTACGACAACATCCTGAGCGTCAGCGCCATTGTCCTAGCCAACCTCTGTGTCTCCTACATCATGACAAGTCAGAATGAGGAAGCCGAGGAGCTGATGAGGAAGATTGAGAAGGAGGAAGAACAACTCTCCTATGATGATCCAGACAAGAAAATCTACCACCTCTGCATTGTGAACTTGGTGATAGGAACCCTCTATTGTGCCAAAGGAAACTATGACTTTGGTATCTCTCGGGTAATCAAGAGCCTGGAGCCTTACCATAAAAAGCTAGGAACTGACACGTGGTATTATGCCAAAAGGTGCTTCCTGTCCTTGCTAGAAAACATGTCAAAACACATGATCGTGCTTTGTGACACTGTTATTCAAGAATGTGTTCAGTTTCTAGAGCACTGTGAAATTTTTGGCAGAAACATCCCTGCTGTTATAGAACAGCCTTTGGAAGACACGAGCATGCACACTGGAAAGAATACAGTCACGTATGAGTCCAGACAGTTGAAAGCGTTGATTTATGAGATCGTAGGGTGGAATGTGTAGTAATTTCTGTTAACGACTTTTATTATAAAATCTTTGTTATCTTGGCATTGTGTTTTACGTGTAAGCTTTGGAATTTTCACACATTTTATATGCTGGACTTTGTTTACTTTATATGTCTATTCAATTAGATACAGGCTTTCCTGATGAGAAACTTCACCAGTGAACACGATAAATGATCCCAGAAGCCTGTATTTCAGTTTTCAGAACTGAATGTAGGAAGCACCATCTGAAAGAGCTGATTATGTCTGCATCCTTTCATTTTTAGTTCATTGTGTACCTTATTTTGTTTGTGAAGAGCATTGCATCCATGGAGGACATGGGTGGACTCTGGACCTTAGTTATCATCCATTTGGGCTTTGGAGGCAGTTTTAGGGAGTCCACACCCTGCCTCCGTTTACCCTCACCATCATTTTATTTGTAGTGTAGAGTTTTGCACCCTGGTAGATTTTAAATATTTTGTTTTGTTTTGTGGGGCTTTAGGGGTTTTGTTTTTGTTTAAAAGAGAAGTAATGTTTGACAAAAGTTTTAATGTTCTTAGTGGTTTTTCTTAGATGCAAAATTCACTGTGAAATTTTATCCCTAAGCAAAAGTCTAGTCCCGTGGTGTGGAGATAACAAATAACTGACAAGTATCTGATATTTTACTGTTCATAATTCACTATTTTAATAATACAAGTGATTTTAAAAGTCAGCATTTATTTCCCATACTTATGTAGCAAATTATAAGACATTAATGCTGGGGTTTCTTCTCATAGCATCTTGGGAAAGAGAAACACACTTCAGTTTTCTGACATTACTGAAGTCTCTTTTGAAGTTGATTCCATTTAAATATTGATATATAAAATGATATAATTTTAAAGTATAACAAAGCTATCCTGCACTATTTTCTTCTTTTGTTTTACCAGTTTCCTAGCCACAATCTTCCCAGTTAGTTCTCAGGGGAATCCCACGGGTTTTGCTACTCATGCACTCGATTTCCCACAAACATAAAGGGCTTTAATCCTTGTTTTCCTCAGCCCTATTGGCCTTTTGTTCTTAATAACGTCAGTCGTAGAGAACATCGAAAACGTTAGGTTTTGAAAGTTTTTAATCCACAAAATGAGCAAATTTTTATGATGTAACAGCTTTCTACTTAAGTAAAGATTGTTGCTATACTGAAATACTTTTTTTTCTTCCAAAAGGAATGAATCATATGTAAAATGGAGTTGCATGTATATACGCGGTATGACATATATACACACAATATATTCACACAATGTTTGCTTAAGGTAGAGAAATACTAGCAGGCGTGTCAGAGAATATGACTAAAGTTTTTTTATAATTTATTGCATTTTTATATTATTATTTGACCTGTTCCTGTTCGCTCAAGTTGTGATGATTTCATATCTGAAAGAAACACATTAAAATAGTGCTTTATGTTCAGAAACTTTGCCGTTTCCGTTAAGTGCAAGAAACAGTCACAGTCTTTCCTAGACAGGCAACTTCCTTCAGTTACAAAACAACTTCCGGGATACGTTAGGAACCGTCTCCAGACTTCCGTTTCCGTTGGCTTGTTGCCCGGGGAACCGGAACACGCACCAATCTTGACAGTTATGGCGGGGCTGAGCAGCTCGCAGATCCCCGACGGTGAGTTCACGGCCGTGGTCTACCGGCTCATCCGCGACTCCCGCTACTCAGAGGCGGTGCAGCTGCTGGCCGCCGAGCTGCAGAGGAGCCCCCGCAGCCGCGCCGGGCTGTCGCTGCTCGCCTACTGCTACTATCGCCTGCAGGAGTTCGAGCTCGCTGCAGAGTGCTATGAGCAGCTGAGCCAGATGCACCCGGAACTCGAGCAGTACCGCCTGTACCAGGCCCAGGCGCTCTACAAGGCCTGCCTGTATCCCGAGGCCACGCGGGTCGCCTTCCTTCTGGACAACCCCGCCTATCAGACTCGCGTCCTTCGTCTCCAGGCTGCCATCAAGTACAGCGAGGGCGACCTGCCAGGAGCCAGGAGCCTGGTGGAGCAGCTGCTGAGTGGGGAAGCTGGAGAAGACAGTGGAGGGGAGAATGACCCAGATGGTTTGGTCAACATGGGCTGTCTGCTCTACAAAGAGGGACACTACGAAGCTGCCTGTTCCAAGTTCTTTGCGGCCCTGCAGGCTTCTGGCTACCAGCCTGATGTATCTTACAACCTGGCTTTAGCTTGTTACAGCAACAGGCACTATGCCCCTGCTCTGAAGCATATCGCCAACATCATTGAGCGAGGCATCCGTCAGCACCCAGAGCTAGGTGTGGGCATGACCACCGAAGGCATTGATGTCCGAAGTGTTGGCAACACCGTAGTCCTTCACCAGACGGCACTGGTCGAAGCCTTCAACCTCAAGGCAGCCATAGAGTACCAACTGAGAAACTATGAGGCGGCCCAGGAAGCCCTCACTGATATGCCGCCCAGGGCCGAGGAAGAGTTGGACCCTGTGACCCTGCACAACCAGGCTCTGATGAACATGGATGCCAGACCTACGGAGGGGTTTGAGAAGCTCCAGTTCCTGCTCCAACAGAACCCGTTTCCCCCAGAGACCTTCGGCAACCTGCTGCTGCTCTACTGTAAATACGAGTACTTTGACCTGGCAGCTGATGTCCTGGCAGAGAATGCCCATTTGACGTACAAGTTCCTCACGCCCTATCTCTATGACTTCTTGGATGCCATGATCACTTGCCAGACGGCTCCTGAAGAGGCTTTCATAAAGCTGGACGGGCTAGCTGGCATGCTGACTGAGCAGCTCAGGAGACTCACTAAGCAAGTTCAGGAAGCAAGACACAACAGAGATGATGAGATTGTCATAAAAGCTGTCAATGAATACGATGAAACTCTGGAGAAGTATATCCCTGTCCTGATGGCCCAGGCAAAAATCTACTGGAATCTTGAAAACTATCCCATGGTGGAGAAGATCTTCCGCAAATCTGTGGAATTCTGCAATGACCATGATGTGTGGAAGCTGAATGTGGCCCACGTTCTCTTCATGCAGGAAAACAAGTACAAAGAGGCCATCGGCTTCTATGAGCCCATCGTCAAGAAGAACTACGACAACATCCTGAGCGTCAGCGCCATTGTCCTAGCCAACCTCTGTGTCTCCTACATCATGACAAGTCAGAATGAGGAAGCCGAGGAGCTGATGAGGAAGATTGAGAAGGAGGAAGAACAACTCTCCTATGGTGACCCAGACAAGAAAATCTACCACCTCTGTATTGTGAACTTGGTGATAGGAACCCTCTATTGTGCCAAAGGAAACTATGACTTTGGCATTTCCCGAGTTATCAAAAGTCTGGAGCCTTACCATAAAAAGCTAGGAACTGACACGTGGTATTATGCCAAAAGGTGCTTCCTGTCCTTGCTAGAAAACATGTCAAAACATACAATCATGCTGAGGGACACTGTTATTCAAGAATGTGTCCAATTTCTAGAGCACTGTGAAATTTTTGGCAGAAACATCCCTGCTGTTATAGAACAGCCTTTGGAGGAAGAGAGAATGCACATTGGGAAGAATACAGTCACGTATGAGTCCAGACAGTTGAAAGCATTGATTTATGAGATCATAGGGTGGAATATGTAGTTACTTCTGAAAAGGTCATTAGACTTTTTCAAATCTACATTTTCCTTTATTAATTTTCCTGTACATTTTTATATTTGTTTCAGGTTTGACTCGGTATATTTAAAACTAATAGTCTTCCACCCTTGTAGCCAGTGTGTGATATAGGCACCCGCATTCTTGCTGCTAGACACCGCCCACAGTTGCTGTAGCGACATCTCTGCAGTGGCACAGTGCAATGAGTGTTTTGTCTTTGAGCTGTAAAGAGAACTGTGCCTCAGTAACTAGTATACCATCTGATGTGCCTGCCTTGTTAGTAACTAGTATACCATCTGATGTGCCTGCCTTGTTAGTAACTAGTATACCATCTGATGTGCCTGCCTTGTTAGTAACTAGTATACCATCTGATGTGCCTGCCTTGTAGGCCCCGTTGTTGGAACACAGCAAACCATCTTTCCATCAGCAAAGAGAAACAGAAGGCAGACTTTGTTCTCTTGGCAGATTGTGCTGCCCAATAAATCTAATTCTTAGCCATATGCTTCCAGTTTATTATTATTATTATTATTATTATTATTATTATTATTGGTTGATTAGTTTGTTGGTTGGTCTTGTTGGGGCCTTTTAGTCTCTGTTGAAGCTTTATTTCACTTTCTGGACCCCATCAAAAATGAAAGTCTAGTTTGTACCTGGTCTAAGTCTTTTTGAAAGCACCAGTACTAAATAACAGAATCATTTTTCCTAGGTTCTTTTCTGGTTATTTTTAGCCAGTGGTTCCATTTTTCTTCCATGATGTGCTTGGTTCTTAGGTTTTCTAATCAATATTTCATCATTTCTGCTTTTGGTTTTCCATAGTTGACTGCACTTCGTAACTACTTAAAAATACTAAATATGGAAGTTCTTTTTAAAAACGTGTGTGTGTGTGTGTGGTGTGTGTGGTGTGTGTGTGTGTAGGCGTGTGTGTGTGTGTGTGTGTAGGCGTGTGTGTGTGTGTGTAGGCGTGTGTGTGTGTGTAGGCGTGTGGGTGTGTGGGTGTAGGCATGTGGGTGCCATGATGTTTTTGTAGAAGTGAGAACGACTTTAAGGAGCAGGTCCCCTCTTTCTGCTATGACTCTCATGAGTTGAACTCAAGCCCTCAGGCTTTACCGAGCCAGCACTTTACCCACAGCAGCCTTGGAAGCTCAAGTTTAGAAGCTTTGCAATGTTTTTAGTTAAGAAAGAAGTATTGAGCTGAAAATGAAAGAAAAAGGTGAGGGGATAAGTTGGAGACTTCCTACAGCCTGTGGGTCTTAATTCTCTTGCTCTCGAGGTCTTACAATCCTTTCAGCTGCTGGGTTCTTTCTACAATTGCTTTCGGCAGTAGAATCCATACAAAGGAAGCTTCCCTTCTTTTATAACCTGGAATGATAAGCCTGGTCAAAATGAAATACGTAATTGCATCTCAAATTAATATAGTCTAGTACATTGGCTTCCAGAACATGTTTACCATTAAGGGGAATGTTGTAACTTACCGATTATTAAAAAAAAAAGTTTTCCTTACAACTCTAGCTATGAATGCATAAAAGGCAGACCCTCTTTTCTGCTACCATTATGCATAAACTATGTATTGTGTTAATATTTAGAAATAATAAAATTCTCTTAATTTCCTTTTTCAGTTGATCTAATAAATGCATGGTTGTTTTTTTTTTATTGGAGAAGAAGAAGTTTATTCTTAATTAGTCCCAAAAATGATAAACTACCTTCTGGTTCAGCATTCTTATTGACAGAATATTATAATGAGCATATGCACACATGCACAAACACAATTATTCTTGGAGTACATGGAGCCTTTCCCGCCTCTGAGGCCCCAGCTGCCGGTCCGCCTGATATCTGGAGCTAGAGAAGCAGGTGAAGCAATGGAATAGAGATTTAGCCACGTGATATACTTCGCAGCCCACCTTGGGTCCCCTTCACGTCCACATCTAAGCAGTTAATCAAATGTCTCCGGCCATTAACAGACCAGAAGTAATGGATCGCAGAGTGGAAGTAACAGATGCCAGTGCCGTTTCTGTGACCCGCTCACCAAATCAGATCATCAGTCCTTACACTCCCATTTTATTTAATACAAAAAAAGGGCCTGCAGGCTCTCCAAAAGGACAAGGTCACCTACAGCAGGAGGACAGTCTCTGCTCATGAAGCTTTCTCAAGCAGTGTTTTCTTTTCCTGCCTTCTAGGGCTTAGTTAGGAGATAGTGGTGTTTACTGCTGCAGAATGTGTCACGTGATAAATGAAAAATCTGTCTTCCTTACCTGCCTCCCTTTCCTAGTTTATCTTCTGTTTGTCAGATGTCGGGACAGCCCCGCTAGCTGCTCAACGCACAGCCAGATGTAAGGACTGCACACCGACCTTTAGCAGTATGTGCTGGGCGGATGAGCTCTGTGATCTCGAGGTGACTCTAGAAGTCCTTTAACCATGCATCTCTGTAAGTTGAGGTAACATTTTTAGAGAGTTATTGCAATTTCACATGATTTGGCAGGAGACATGGAGCTCCATACTTACCATGATCTCCATCCTTTCAAACAGTCTCATGCCAGTAAGAAAACAGTGGCAGCTTTAAATGTGCAGACTTTTTAGGCTGGAGATGCTCTATGGCATCACAAATTACATATAATAAAATCAAGAAGATGTTTGCTTTCTGTATCCATAAAAATCCGGCAGCAGAGCGTAGGACCAGACATCGGCCAGAATGTGATTAACTTCTTATCCAAAGGATAGAAAATATTGTCTTTGGAATCAAGTTTCCGCAGGATGGTTAGACTTGAACCTGCCATTAGTTGAGGTGATTTTGGTTGTTTAAGTAAATCAGCTCCCTTGCACTTGGTCCTAGATTGATTCACCACAGACTGAAATCCTTGTTGCAGCATCCCAATGTGTTTGAATTGGAATCATCTCCATAGGGAAAAATTACCAGAATTTAGAGGACTAAGCTTCATAACAAAATTACTGGGAAAACAGATGTGCATTTGCAGCAAGAAAGAAGCATTTGTAAATAAGAAGGCCTTGCCCATAGCCAAGCTATAACTATGACTGGGTGAGCAAGTAAAAAGAGCCCATGTTCTCACCCCAAAGTGAAATTGCCATGCTCCAAAATTAAATGCACCACAGTGACTAGATAAATTAGCTCAAAACAATGAATGGCTAAAGTGTGTCATGCAAACAGAACACTTGCAAGACACACCAGACAGCATCCACTGGTCTTCTGTTTTAATTATTTTATGAGGAGACATGGGACTAAAACAAGGTGGGGCTGGAGAGATGGCTCAGTGGTTAAGAACACTGCCTGCTCTTCCAGAGGTCCTGAGTTCAATTCCCAGCAACCACATGGTGGCTCACAACCATCTGTAATAAGATCTGGTGCCCTCTTCTGGCCTGCAGGCATCCATGAATACTGTAAACATAATAAATAAATAAATCTTTTATAAAAAAAAGATTTGTCACTCGTATTGGTTTAATAAAATGCTGATTGGAAGTATAGGCAGGACAACCAGACTCCCTGACTAGAGAATTTCTAGGAAGAGGAAAGGCAGAGACACAGTCTCAAGCTAGATGCAGAAGAAGTAAGATGAGAATGCCTTACTCAGAAAAGGTACCAAAACACATGGCTAAACATAGATAAGAATTATGGGTTAATTTAAGTTGTAAGAGCTAGTTAGTAATAAGCCTGAGCAATAGGCCCAACAGTTTATAATTAATATAAGCCTCTGTATGTTTATTTGAGACAGAAACTTCCATCTACATCCACTGTTGTCTCCTCTTAGTAATTACCCCTCTGCTGAACTCTACCCTGATCCATTACCTAAATTCCCATTATCTGTGCTGTATTTAGAGTTGAACCCCATCTTTCCCCAAGTGAAAATTTCCATCACAGTGATCTACATGCCTGTGAAGGCCATCCCCTGACCTCACCTAGAATAAAAAATGTCTTACCACCTTTAATAAACATCATAGAAAAAATATTTTCCCTTCTTTTCTTTCTTTCTTCTCTCTTTTCTGAGATGGTCTTCAGGCCCTGGCTAGGCTGGAACTCACTCTGTAGACCAGGCTAAACTTGAACCCACAGAGGTCTGACTGCACCTCCCTCTGCATGCTGTCATTAAAGGGATGTGCCACCATGCTCACCAGAGTAAGTTTTCTTTAGTACATTTTAGGTATGATTCAGGCACTGATGATTTTTTGTGCATATTTCTAAATACTCTGCAATTCACTCTTCCTTGAGATCTAGAATCTATATCATTATAATCTATATCATTATCAGATATATAGAATAAAATTAATAAATCTTTGTGAAGGCATTGTCTGAAACCTTGACCCAATATTGATCATGTGGTCTTTTGAAACTGCAACAGCTATTCATGAGGTTGAATATCTCTCTCTCTCTCTCTCTCTCTCTCTCTCTCTCTCTCTCTTTATGTGTGAGAAAAAGATTCATAGACAGAGACAGGGAGACACAGAGGGACAGACACACAGAGAGAACATGTTTTTGTAGAGGTGGAAAGATGCACATGCTAGGGTACACGCATGTCACATGTATGTTAAGGACAGAGGATGACCTTGGGTGTCATTCTTCCTCAGATGTCAGTCACCTTGGTTTTTTGAGCCAGGGTCTCTCACTGGACTGGGGTTCACAAATTAGGCTGATTGGTGCAGTGATATGTGTGTCTCCACCTCCCCAGCACTGGGATTACATGCAGTGCCATCATACCAGGCCTTTACATGTGTGATCTGGGAATGAAGCCCAGGCTCTCATGCCTGCACATCAAGCACTTTGCTGAGCTGTCTCTCCAGCCCCGTTTTCTTGGGTAACACTCACTTACATAGACATCAATAGGAAATTAAACCCAGGGTGTGGGCTCAACTGCATCTGTATAGAAGCAATACTATGACTTTGGCCGGTTGTTTGACCGTTTTTATAAACAAGAGAGAACACGAAGAGGGATGCAAAGGTAAGGAAAGGATGGGACGGATCTGGGAGGCGTTAGGGGGGAAACTGAGGACAAATGTGATCAAAACATATATGATAGTCTCAAAGAATTAATAAAAATTCTATTTTTAAGAAAGAAAACTATACTGACTTACTCAAATGAATGACCCCTAAAACTAAAGTTTGCTCACTTTATTTTGGGAAAAACACAAGATAAATAGTAATACCTATATTGCCCGTGGCTTGTTTGCAAAAACATCAGTGCAGATTCTGCATTTCCTCCGCATCCATGTAAGGCTTTTACAGGCAAATCTCAGAAATAAACAGAATGAAAATGCAAACCGCAGCAGCATTAATTCATGTGCAGTAAACCTCCAGGTTGAGATGAAGCAACCCAATCTTCTCCACAAGAAAAACTAATCTACAGAAGGCATTAATTATTTCAGTTTTGTCTCCTGCTAGTGAAAGCTTCTCAAAGAATAAAACCTTCAGTTCTTCCTGACAGTTCCCCCTCAGTGTTGCATCCCCCTCACCTGGCTCAGGCCTGCATGCTCCTCACCTGGCTCAGGCCCGCATCCCCCTCACCCCGCCCAGCCCTGCATCCCCCTCACCCCGCCCAGCCCCGCATCCCACTCACAGGGCCCAATTTATTCTGAACTGTTGACTTAATCCATTCTCTAAAAGAAAGACACAAGAAATTCAAATTCAAAACAGGTGGTCCTTGTTGGATCATTTGAGTTACTCATATGATCTACAGGAAAGAATGGCTGTTTTGAAACAGACTTCATCGACTGCTACTGCTGTCTTGCCACTGACAGACACACACACACACACACATGCACGCACGCACTCACACACGCACACATCAAAGCCATCATTGTATAAAATCTAAAATTCCAGTTGCTGATCTCCTAGCTGGTGTCGTTTCCAAAGTACTGTGCAGCCTGTGATAGTCACAGTGGGAACCCACCTCTCTGTAGGGTCTCCATCTGCTTCCTGTCAGAGAGAGCCTCCTTGGGGAACCACGGTAACTGCAGAGCACCCATGGCTCCCCACGGGGCCCAGAGTCTTTTATAATAATCTTTTTTTAGAATTAGCGGTTGTTAAGCTAGAACTTGCTTAATTTTCTCCAGAGAAAGGAGGTTTGGAGAATTACAACGCTGCAGTTCGGTTTTCATCTGTGTCTGGATGGATCATCATGTTATTTTAGGAAAAAGCAAACTCAAAATAAACAAAGAAAACCACTGCATCCTAAAGTACTATGCAAACATTACCAAATGAAAACTTAGTAAGTGGAATTCCTCCCTTGGTGAGAAGAGTTTATAATTCATGCAGGAGGTTCCTGACTATAAATGTTGCATTCTAAAGCAAATATTTCTGAGCTCTTGTGACCCAAAAGGAATTTTATATTAATTTATTTTTTTGTTTTTAATTTTTATAATTGTGCCCAAAGGCTATTTATTGACTGCTTATTGAGGGTCCACAGACTTGGTCCAGCAGGTTAAGCAGAGAGCCCACACATGAGGAGAGGTTGCACTGGCCTTGTGTGGGGCAGCTTTGAACACACACGCGGCTGTGAATAACAAGCTTCACAGTGGTAAAGGCTGGAGGTAAAGGCACACACACACACACACACACACACACACACACACACACAAGTAAATAATAAAAACAATGAAAAGGTTTTCTGACTGCTCTAGTCATAAAGCACAAACATGAAGTTCATTACCTCAGTTCTATCTGAAGTGTGCCACACACAAGAGGGATCTCACTAGCACATGGATGAACTTTAAAAGATGCTGCATGAGCTGTGTATATGTACACATACAGACACATGTGACATGCCTTGTTTAATGTGACATATACTACATCAAGCTTTGTGGTTCTATTGCTTAAGATGAGGCTGATTGTGGCTCTATTGGAGAGAATCCATAAATAGTAACATATAGTGTTCTTGGCTTTGACAGGAGCACCTCAGAGATTCCTGAGTGACTGCGGTTGCCGAATCCTCGGCTTAGGTGACCAGAACACAGAATTTCCAGGGAGCCACATTTATGGGATGCCACAGTCTTCAATGAATGAAGGCATGATTTTTATCCGTTAGTGGGTATTTTTCAAAGGCCTTCTCTTTGCAGAAAAATAAGCCCACACTTCACCATCAATGGCCAAATGCCCTTGAGTGTTCCCTGCTAGATTTATGGGAAAATGGTAGAAACCTGCAAATTTCTATTCCTGAACTGCAAAGTTGAGAGTTAGAAAGCTGTTCACATTTTCTCACAATTCTGGTCCTTGCTGATCCAGTGGGGGCGGTTTGTTGTTGTTATGGTTTGGTTTGATTTGGGAGTGTCCTGCCCCTATTCACCAAACACACCAAAATTGACTATGTGGTGGATTACAAATCCCACCAGTAGAGGGGGCCTCAACGCTTCAAAACTCACACGAAAGGGCTGAAGAGCCGCTCCAGGGAACAGTCTTGACACCCCATCCTCCTCTCTTGGACTGGCTTTAAAAGGAACCTGCAAGCTTCGGCATCGGTCAGGCAAGGGCGTGGTAGTCACGATTCAGTGTGACACTCAGGGCTCAGCGTTCAGGAGGATCTGGCTGACCACAGTACACATCTCGAGAAAACGGGGAATGCCCAATGGTCGAGACACTTTTTTAAACCTCTATGGCAGCTGTGGGCTGACCGGGTCGGCACCCAATGTGTGCATCCTGTGCGTTTAGGGTTGGAAAGCTGGGCCTTAAAGAGCGTGGGTTCCAACTCTCACTTTCCACAAAGGAGCAGCAAACACTGAAAAAACCTGCCCCACAGAAGGTTACTGATGTGGGGACAGGGCTGTGCGGTCTGTGTGGGAATGTCACCGACAGCCTAGTTAATGCGCCCTGGGACCTGGATGACATCGGGAAGATCATCTCATCTTCCAGCGTCCCTTTTCCCATGAACATAGGCACAGCAAAAGGTGACCTAGTGCTGTCTGGCTTGTGGAGCTTGTTACAAGTGGACAAGGGCGATCTTGCCTTCTCTCCTTGCAGTCAGTTCTTAGGTCTGTTGCTTTATTGTTCCTTCATCCTCTTTACATAGAGAAGTGTGGTTCGCGTTTACGAACGCAGCACAGATCACAATTCAGCCGCACCAGAACGACCATCATCACCATGTGTCCGTCATGAACACAGCCCTCAGAAAGACAGTCCGGGGGAGCGAGAGCCTGCGTGAAAGTGAGAACACTTGAGTGATCTGCCTTTTTTTTTCTCTCCCTCCCTCCCTCCCTTCCTTCCTTCCTTCCTTCCTTTAAGAGCTTGTTTTGGCTCAGTTGGAGGTTACAGATAGTTAATCACAGCTGAGACCCCCCCACACACAGCAGGAGCTGATTACATCATGCACCTTGGATGGCTGGCAAGATGTCTCAGCAAGTGAAGGGCTTCCCATGCATACCTAAAGACCAACACCCAAAAGCCAAGGGAGAAGGGGAGAACTGACTTCCAAAAGTTGTCCTCCATACTCCCACCCACCTGTGCTTTCTCTTCCTCTCCCCCCACCTCTCCAAAGTAAAAACAATAAATAGTGTAAAAAATTAAACATAAAATGAACTTGTAAATGGGCAGTGTATTTCATGCCAGCAATCCCAGCACTGCAGAAGCTATGGCGGGAGGATTACTGAGAATCTGGAACCAGGCTGGGCTACATAGTGGATAGGGTGTGTGTGCCCCTGAACAAAACCAAATCAAACGTATGAACAAAACCAGAGTACGTAAAGGTTCTGTAACAGTGGGGGTAAACATAATTCAAGTGGATAAAAAGAAGGAAGCAGAGTTAAACTCGCATCCACAGTCAGAGATTTTTAGAGGTGAATGGGGCACCATCCCTGTGTGGGCCCCACCCCAGGTGCACACTGCAGTCACGCAACAAAGCTCCCCACATTCCAGGATATTGAATTTGGGCTCAGGGAAAGCCAGACATCATGTAATCACAGTTTGGCATTACAGTGTCTAATAAAAGCCCATGAACTTGCCAATGTTTTTTTTTTTTTAAATCAATTACAAAGCTCTGTGTTTGGAAGAAGGTAGGATGGGAAAGAAACTGAACATGGGCGAAATCTCTTCACCAGGTCACGTGTCTCCAGGGCAGGCGCAGACAAGGGCAGGACTGTCCAAGGAAATGACCCATCTGAAGAGAAGGAAAAAAAGAACCTCTAGAGAGAGACCCTCGCTCAGACTACTCTAGCAAGGACCACCTACCCAAATCTTCTGTCCACACGCCTGCTCTGTGATGAGGCCAGTGGACTTTCCCTCACTGCTAGATGGAATTAACCCAGATGCACCTGCACTATTGAGAGAGCTCTATTAGGCGTTTCCGGGAACCTTGTGGGCTGTGAGGCTAGTATGGTAACGCACGGCTGTTTTGGTTTAATCCACTCCTAGCACTATTGTTAAATTCCTAATAACTTAGGAACAAGCGACCATGCCTTTATACACTATATAAACAAACTGTGCAGGGTTCCAACCATTATGTAACTAGCCATTTCTGTAATGCCTTTCCTCGGAGCCTGTGGCCCATGGTTAATACTTTTAGCATGCCTGGCTATGGCTGACTGAGCTGAGAGTGTTCCCCTGTGGCCCATACTGCAGACTGCACGTCTCTCTTGCACGTTGGGCCTCTTTCAAAGTTCAGGTTGGTGTCTGTGCCTTACACACACACACACACACACACACACACACACACACACACACACCGGCATGTCTTTTGTCTTTTCCCTAAAATCCAGATTGTAGGTGCTTTCTACTGCGGGCATCCTAAGAATTAATAATTTTAGAATTAACATGAAAAAAGATTACATGGAACAAAGATTAGCTTAGTCTTAGGCTGCTTGAGTACACGTGTGCCTCATGAACCTCACGTGGTTGGCCAAGACGATCTCCGGTGTTTTTACTTCATTTGGTACAAATATCTCTGGACCCTTCCTACTTGATCTTTCATGACTCAGGATCTGCTGTAGACACCAAAGGTCACTGTGTGAGAGAGGGGGCGGCAGATAGCCATGGGAAAAGAGACAGAGAGAGTACGTGTGCCATACTACTTATATTGAGGTCAGAGGACAGCCTCAAGTGTCGGTCTTGCCTCCGTCCTGTTTGAGGCTGAGTTTCTCTTGTTATTCATGCATGCATATGCCAGGCTAGCTGGCTGGGCATGCTCCTGCCTGTATCCCTTCTCCCCACAGAGGTGCTGACTTGACACACGTGTGTACTATGGCACCCAGCTTTACGTGGGTTCTGAGATACAAACTCAGGTCTTCAGGTTTGCATAGCAAATGCTTTAATGCCCACTTAGCCGTCATCTCCCCAGCTCCTGAAAGGGGCCGCTGTGAAAGGATGAAATACAGTTTAACTACAGTAACGAGTCATTTCTACAGCCCCAGGCCCATGGGCCACAGCAAGAAGGGGCAACCTTGCCAACACATGCCCTCACACAAGAGGAAAGCCACAATGACCCTTAAAGGATAAGTCGTAGTCCTTAGTAGTCCTGCAACCTTCCTCTCCCAAAGTTATACCCTAAGACAGAGCAGACAAGAAATCAAACATGGTCCCGACACGAAGTCAGGACTGATGGCTTCAAGGAGGAGAGGAGGAGGGACAGAAGATAAAAGGGGGGAAGGAAAAGGTTCCTTGTGAACTGGGGAAAGACTTCCCAATAGCAATCCATACTTCATCATTGCCGACAATCACTGTGGTCATTGGATGGGAAGGCTGGCACAGCCCAAGAAGGGAAGGTGTATCATGCCCGCAGCTCACCTGGGGAAATACTGGCGAGTGCTTCCGACCAGCAGACTTCAAGCTTTTCCTCCTTGACCAATAACCATTTTGTCAAAGTCCTGAGTGGCTTTGGCAGAGTAAATGACCGAGGTTTGGGGGAGTGGAGCTTTTGTGCAGAATGCGGTGTGCGCCTGAGGGTTGATGAACTAGCTGTAAACTAAGTAGGAAATGGGAATGCACGGGAGTCTTCTTAGTCTTCCTCCTGCGAGAATGCCGGGACCTTTAAGCGTATCTCTCTTGGGCTTTAGGTCAAAGTCCACATTACCTACAGCCTTGAATTCACCTCTGCAACATAGTCCTTTCCAAAGTCAAAACTGTCTTGGGTGGACTAAAGAGTCACTGTATTGCTTCTGTGCACTGCCAGAGGAGTCCTATGGAAAGACATTCATTTTTTTAAAGTAGGTATTTATTTTTATGTGTATGGGTGTTTTGCCTGTATGTATGTCTGTTCACCTCATGTGCAAGGTACTGTCAAAGACCAGAAAAGGGTGTCAGGTCCCCTAGAACTGGGGTTACACGTAGTTATTAGTTGCCACATGGATGCTGGGAATAGGACTGGGGCCTCTGGAGGAGCAGCGGGTGCTCTTGACCTCTGAGTCATTTCTCCGGCTTCCAGAAAGTCATTCTTCATCAAATCTCCATTCATGCTCGCAAAAACCACGGCCCCAAGTGGGCTTAACATTCCCCTCGTCATGGCTAAACTTTAGGCAGCTATTTTGTTTGTTTATTTGTTTGTTTTTTCTCGTTCTAAATTCTAACTTCTCTTTTCTTGTAACTTTTTAAAAGAGGACATTAAATTGAGATTTTTTTTCCTCTGCTCCTTTAACATATTTGTTTCTGTTGCTTTGTTTTTTCAGGTGCTACGGATCAAATACAGGACACTGAGCTATGCTCACACCTGAAAAAATATGTCAATCATTTGTGAAGCCTCTTGCTTGTTTTATAACCCAAAAATGTCTTTCCAAGGACACAGGATCCATGGCTTGAAACACAATCATCAAAGAAACCATACCTCCCACATCTGAGCCGCACACCCTGTCCTGTGGGATGACGGGAGCCCGACTCCACTGGCATCCAAATTGTAAAGCTACCATCTGTTGAGAAGATACGAGAAGGTGGCGGAAGTCACTTCAAACAGATGGCTCGATCTTCCGCTCACCCCACTGTTTAAGAATCCTCTGCCCTGTTTCGACAGAGTTGAATTCAGACCGAGTGCTGGCCTCCCTCACCAACTGCAGCGGCCTTTTCATGCCTGCTTAACTTCGCCTGGTGCCAGTCTTGTGCTGGCATCAATAACGTAAATACACCGATGCCAAGATGTGTTGCGTTCCTGCAACCCCTGTTCTTTGAGATCGTGACTAAATCTCATTAGGCAATGTGCCTGTTGTGTGCGTCTTCCTGGAGGGTTTGGGGAAGGCACGTCTGAGTTCAGGTCGACAGTGAAGTAAAGGAAGCGTTGTCAAGAACAAGGAAGCACGTAGCTGGAGTGGCCCTCCATGGGCTTACGGAGTTTCCTCCTCCAAACCCTGATAGAGTCCTTCACCCACGTCGGGCACTGACAGAGGCATTTGAATAATATGGTCTCAATGAACTAGAACAACTCTTTGAAACAGCTTTGGTGTTGATGTTATTTTGTTTTATTAACAGGCCAGTGTTTTCAGACAAGGCACCTCTCTTCCACTATGGACAGCTTAACTTGACTTGCTCAGGTTCACACAACTGTTGAGCATAGGATGCTGGCATTTGATTCCGGTGTCCAACCACACAACTAAATTTCACCATAAGAACAGAAGAATACTGTAGCGAGTCTTTCTCCATCCAGTCAGCTCCCAAATAACAGCACAGAGACTTATTAATTATGAAAGCTCAGCCTTAACTTAGGCTTGTCCCACTAGCTCTTATAACTTAAGTTAACCCATTTATATTAATCTATGTTTTGCCTCATAGTTTTTTACCTTTCATCCTGTATGTCTAGCTCCTTCAGCATCTCGTTGGCATCTCTCTCACACCTAGAATCAACCCAAATTCCTCTCTTTTTCCCCAGAAATCCCGCCTAACTCTCCTGCCTGCCTATTGGCCATTCAGCTTTTTATTACACCACTCACAGCAACACATCCTCACAAAGTGTACAAATATTTCACAAGCGAACACCAAGGCGTGGAGACAGGCCCCAACAGATCTGCTCAGGTATCCGGGTCTAAAGAACAGAGAGAAGTCCTGAGTCTACCAGAGAGGGATTTCCTTTGTCAGAGCGAGAGCCACAGCGTCCGCGGCATCACCACGCAGTCTTCCATCTCACAGGCTTGGATGGGTGCATTTGGTTCCTCTCCCACTGGCTCCCCAGGTACAAAGCCTCAGCAGAGCTTTCCTCTACGTCTTCTGACTGTGAGCCCAAGCCCAGAGGCTCCCAGAGAAGGGCCTGTTTCTCTGCAGTGTGCCACAGTGACAGTCTCTGAGAACAAACAGACAGTGGGGCATTTGCTCTGTGCAAGGTGACCTTGGCTGAACTGGCAGTTGTGAGGGCCCTTGCACGGTGGATCCCGAACCCAACAGGCCCAGAACCTGTTCATCTCCCTGCTTGCTCCTTCCCCTCCTCCCAACTTTCTTCACTCCCCTGCTGTTTTAAAGGGAAAAGAACTCAGCCAGATGGTGATGGTGCACGCCTTTAATCCCAGTACTTAGGAGGCAGAGGCAGGTGGATCTCTGTGAGTTTGAGGCCAGCTTGTCTACAGAGTGAGTTCCAGGACAGCCAAGGCTACATAGATAAACCCTGTCTCGAAAGAAACAAAAAAGAAGGAGAAGAAGAAGGAGGGAGAGGGAGGGGAAGGGAAAGGGGAGGAAGGAAAGAAGGAAGGAACGAAGGAATGAAGGAACGAAGGACCCACGACCGAGCCACCACTGCTTGCACAACAAAAGAAAGAAAGCCAAATGGACCCGCACATGAAAGTCCGCTATGGCTGCTTCCCTGGGAGCTCCAGCTTCAGCCCAGGTGTAAGGAGACGAAGCCAGACGGGCACTCCCAGTGGGCAGCATCATTCTCCGGGACTCCCTTTCTCCATCTTTGGAAAGCCAACCCTGTATCTGCGCCTTGCAGTCCCCCAGGGCTGTTAGAAAGCTCAAATGAAATAACGTCTGTAGAGCGCTTGGTAAACTGTGAAACGCCTTACAAATGTAAGGGATTCCTATAAACCACAATACAGCAGTGCTTTATGCTTTCATAGAACTGCTGGCCGGAGCTGCAGGAAGGGGAAGCCCTCTGGTAATTTGGATTTTGGAGACAGGAGGGCGTGGGCCAGCCTGCCTGCCAGGTCCTGGCACCAGCTGTGTATCCCGTCTCACTCAGCGCTGCACGTATGGCCGCAGCGCGCCTCCTGCAGAGCTGACAACGTGCACCACTGAGTCTGAGCTCAGCCAGCACGGACTCCGCCCTGGTGGGGTCTGGCTTGCCAAGTCTAACACCTAGGGAACCGAGACCTTAACACCTTGCACTTCCCCGCCGAAGCGTTTGAGCTGGTTTTCTGTTGGTTTTGTAGATGAGAAGAATTTCCCCTCCTTAGCAACCAGAACCCTTCAGATTCTCACTATAAAAAGCCTGCCTTTCAGTGAGCGGCCTGAAAACCCCAGATGTTGCTCTCATAGAGCTTTGCTGGGATTGTAATGGCAATAACAGAAATGTCTGCCCAGGGCCTGGGCTTGCACGAGCTGCAAAGACACTGTGGACTGCAACAAGGCGACACCAACCCACACGGGCAACAGAGTGGGCCCCTGCGGACTCTCCTCGGTGTGGCGGTCAAGCCTGCGACGGATGCTCGATGCTTGCAAACACCAAAGCGCAGCGCCCTCGCTGCTGTCTACTACCTCTCACGGCTCCCTAAGATCATTCTGTGCCCATGCGCTACTCCTGGCTTGTAAATGTCACAAGGAATTATGAACATTTGTGGGAAAGAAACTGTTTGACTAATTTCCTGTTTCACAAAGCAAACACACCACCCCCCGGTATTCAGGATCTGGTGCTGACAGCCAGGTTGTGGCAAACTTCAAGGTTATAGGATCATAAATGGGATTAGATAAGCCAGACAGTGTGGCTCGGGCTCTATCGCTCTTAAAGTATGAAAATTACACCGGGAAACAGACAAACAGTCTTGAAGGGAGAGTAAGTGCTAACAGCCCCACAACGAGAAAAGAATACTGCTAAGGTGGTCATGGGGACTCAGTCGCCTGGGGAGGGGGCGTTTCTAGAAGACACATTAGAATGAAGAAACATTCTAGACTACAAGACAGAAGCAGGTCGTGATATAAAACACAGAAGTTTTTTCGTTTGAGTCAAGCATGGCCCATCAAGTTTTCAAAAGGAAATGATGAAGAAAATGCATGGAAGGGAGCCGAATTGATGGCCAGAACCTGGGCTTCCAGAGAGCAGAATGCAACGCGCCACATGGACGGCTTTGCATTTTAAATTATCTGTTTCTTTTTTAATTGACCAGATTAATTATCCCCACCTTGCCACTTGGCAGGTAGGGTCACTGCTCCCTTTCACCGCATTAATAAACCTATTCACGTTTCCTCTGTGTAATTAAGGCTGTGAGTTACAGGTCACACTCTGAAATTGGCTTAGTGGACAGCCAGCTTAGTCTTTATTAAAGAAAATCTGTGACATTGGGCATTCCTCACTGTCAGAGAGCTGACTTTTGGCTGAGTTTTCCTTCATGTGTCAGAGGGGAGTGGTGACTTCGTTCCTTTTGTTTTGTCCAGGAGAAATACAGAGTTGTGAAGGTGACAGCATCCGTGGACTCTTACAAAGCAGCTGACAGATTCGTGTTCAAGACTCTCTACTGCCATGAAAGTCCTGGCCAAGTTCTTTCGTGAGCTATTTGGAGAGAAATATTTTTGGAGATGCTGTTAAGTTAATTTAGAGAAATCTATTGCCTTCTTTCATTATCTTTGTTTCTAGGCCATTCAGGAAACCCTGAAGACATTAAATGGTACTCAGTACTTTGACTAACAGCAGCTAAATACGGCAGAGAAGGTTCGGTCTGTGGTGTCTACAGCCCCCAGGAGAGCAAGTTTTAAGAAAAAAAAACCAAACCAAAATTGTCATCTGAAACATTTGGTTTCATTCAGGAGTTCTGGATCTCAAGTTGACTCCCAGTGTTTAAACATTTCCTCTCCCCGGCACCTGAATAGGATTTGTCCCGTAAAAATGAGTCTAACAGGAA